>NC_138555.1:58241849-59441849 GCF_964273705.1 Natrix helvetica | reverse complement strand
TTATAAAACTCACAGCCTGTGCACACACACACACACTTCCAGCCCCACTGCCTCTTCCCTCTTCCTTGATTCACTCAGAGGTTTTTAAAGCTCACAGCCTATGCACACACACGCAGACACTTGCAGCCCCTCTGCCTCTTCCCTCTTCCTGGATTCACTCAGAGGATTTTTAAAACTTACAGCCTGTGCACACACATACACTTCCAGCCCCACTGCCTTTTCCCTCTTACTGGATTCAATCAGGGTTTTTAAAACTCACAGCCTGTGCACACACACACACACTTCCAGCCCCACTGCCTCTTCCCTCTTCCTTGATTCACTCACACATTTTAAAACTCCCAGCCTGTGCACACACACACACTTCTAGCCCCTCTGCCTTTTCCCTCTTACTGGATTCACTCAGACATTTTAAAACTCACAGCCTGTGCACAGCACACACTTCCAGACCCTCTGCTTCTTCCCTGATCCTGGATTCACTCAGAGGATTTTTAAAACTTACAGCCTGTGCACACACATAGACTTCCAGCCCCACTGCCTCATCCCTCTTCCTGGATTCACTCAGAGGTTTTTAAAACTCACAGCCTGTGAACACACACAGACTTCCAGCCCCTCTGCCTCTTCCCTCTTCCTTGATTCACTCAGATGTTTTAAAACTCACAGCCTGTGCACACACACACACTTCCAGCCCCACTGCCTTGTCCCTCTTCCTGGATTCACTCAGAGGTTTTTAAAACTCACAACCTGGGCATACACATACACACTTCAAGCCCCTCTGCCTCTTCCCTCTTCCTAGATTCACTCAGACGTTATAAAACTCACAGCCTGTGCACACACACACACTTCCAGCCCCTCTACCTTTTCCCTCTTCCTGGATTCACTCAGACATTTTAAAACTCACAGCCTGTGCACAGCACACACACTTCCAGCCCCTCTGCCTCGTCCCTCTTCCTGGATTCACTCAGACATTTTAAAACTCACAGCCTGTGCACACACACACAAACACACACTTCCAGCCCCTCTGCCTCTTCCCTCTTCCTTGATTCACTCAGACGTTTTAAAACTCACAGCCTGCACACATACGCAGACTCTTACAGCCCCTCTGCCTCTTCCCTCTTCCTTGATTCACTCAGACGTTTTAAAACTCACAGCCTGCACACACAGGCAGACTCTTGCAGCCCCTCTGCCTCTTCCCTCTTCCTTGATTCACTCAGACGTTATAAAACTCACAGCCTGTGCACACACACACACTTCCAGCCCCTCTGCCTTTTCCCTCTTCCTGGATTCACTCAGAGGTTTTTAAAGCTCACAGCCTATGCACAAACACGCAGACACTTGCAGCCCATCTGCCTCTTCCCTCTTCCTTGATTCACTCAGATGTTTTAAAACTCACAGCCTGTGCACACATACACACTTCCAGCCCCTCTGCCTTTTCCCTCTTCCTGGATTCACTCAGACATTTTAAAAGTCACAACCTGTGCACAGCACACACTTCCAGCCCCTCTGCTTCTTCCCTGCTCCTGGATTCACTCAGAGGATTTTTAAAACTTACAGCCTGTGCACACACATACACTTCCAGCCCCACTGCCTTGTCCCTCTTCCTGGATTCACTCAGAGGTTTTTAAAACTCACAACCTGGGCATACACATACACAGTTCAAGCCCCTCTGCCTCTTCCCTCTTCCTAGATTCACTCAGACGTTATAAAACTCATAGCCTGTGCACAGGACACACACTTCCAGCCCCTCTGTTTCTTCCCTGTTCCTGGATTCACTCAGAGGTTTTTAAAACTCACAGCCTGGGCACACACAGACACACTTCAAGCCCCTCTGTCTCTTCCCTCTTCCTGGATTCACTCAGACGTTTTAAAACTCACAGCCTGTGCACACACACACACCTCCAGCCCCTCTGCCTCTTCCCTCTTCCTTGATTCACTCAGACGTTTTAAAACTCACAGCCTGCACACACACGCAGACTCTTGCAGCCCCTCTGCCTCTTCCCTCTTCCTTGATTCACTCAGACGTTATAAAACTCACAGCCTGTGCACACACACACACACTTCCAGCCCCACTGCCTCTTCCCTCTTCCTTGATTCACTCAGAGGTTTTTAAAGCTCACAGCCTATGCACACACACGCAGACACTTGCAGCCCCTCTGCCTCTTCCCTCTTCCTGGATTCACTCAGAGGATTTTTAAAACTTACAGCCTGTGCACATACATACACTTCCAGCGCCACTGCCTTGTCCCTCTTCCTGGATTCACTCAGAGGTTTTTAAAACTCACAGCCTGTGCACACACACACACACTTCCAGCCCCTCTGCCTTCTCCCTCTTTTGGATTCAATCCGGGTTTTTACAACTCACAGCCTGTGCACACACACACACACTTCCAGCCCCACTGCCTCTTCCCTCTTCCTTGATTCACTCACACATTTTAAAACTCCCAGCCTGTGCACACACACACACTTCTAGCCCCTCTGCCTTTTCCCTCTTACTGGATTCACTCAGACATTTTAAAACTCACAGCCTGTGCACAGCACACACTTCCAGACCCTCTGCTTCTTCCCTGATCCTGGATTCACTCAGAGGATTTTTAAAACTTACAGCCTGTGCACACACATAGACTTCCAGCCCCACTGCCTCATCCCTCTTCCTGGATTCACTCAGAGGTTTTTAAAACTCACAGCCTGTGAACACACACAGACTTCCAGCCCCTCTGCCTCTTCCCTCTTCCTTGATTCACTCAGATGTTTTAAAACTCACAGCCTGTGCACACACACACACTTCTAGTCCCTCTGCCTCTTCCCTCTTACTGGATTCACTCAGACATTTTAAAACTCACAGCCTGTGCACACAAACACACATACACTTCCAGCCCCTCTGCTTCTTCCCTGCTCCTGGATTCACTCAGAGGATTTTTAAAACTTACAGCCTGTGCACACACATACACTTCCAGCCCCACTGCCTCGTCCCTCTTCCTGGATTCACTCAGAGATTTTTAAAATGCACAGCCTGTGAACACACACAGACTTCCAGCCCATCTGCCTCTTCCCTCTTCCTTGATTCACTCAGACGTTATAAAACTCACAGCCTGTGCACACACAGACACACTTCAAGCCCCTCTGCCTCTTCTCTCTTCCCGGATTCACTCAGACATTTAAAAACTCACAGGCTGTGCACACACACGAACACACTTCCAGCCCCTCTACCTCTTCCCTCTTCCTGGATTCACTCAGACATTTTAAAACTCACAGCCTGTGCACACAAACACACACACACTTCCAGCCCCACTGCCTCTTCCCTCTTCCTTGATTCACTCAGAGGTTTTTAAAGCTCACAGCCTATGCACACACACGCAGACACTTGCAGCCCCTCTGCCTCTTCCCTCTTCCTGGATTCACTCAGAGGATTTTTAAAACTTACAGCCTGTGCACACACATACACTTCCAGCCCCACTGCCTTGTCCCTCTTCCTGGATTCACTCAGAGGTTTTTAAAACTCACAGCCTGTGCACACACACACACACACTTCCAGCCCCTCTGCCTTCTCCCTCTTTTGGTTTCAATGAGGATTTTTAAAACTCACAGCCTGTGCACACACACACACACTTCCAGCCCCACTGCCTCTTCCCTCTTCCTTGATTCACTCAAACATTTTAAAACTCCCAGCCTGTGCACACACACACACTTCTAGCCCCTCTGCCTTTTCCCTCTTACTGGATTCACTCAGACATTTTAAAACTCACAGCCTGTGCACAGCACACACTTCCAGACCCTCTGCTTCTTCCCTGCTCCTGGATTCACTCAGAGGATTTTTAAAACTTACAGCCTGTGCACACACATACACTTCCAGCCCCACTGCCTTGTCCCTCTTCCTGGATTCACTCAGAGGATTTTTAAAACTCACAACCTGTGCACAGCACACACTTCCAGCCCCTCTGCTTCTTCCCTGCTCCTGGATTCACTCAGAGGATTTTTAAAACTTACAGCCTGTGCACACACATACACTTCCAGCCCCACTGCCTTGTCCCTCTTCCTGGATTCACTCAGAGGTTTTTAAAACTCACAACCTGGGCATACACATACACACTTCAAGCCCCTCTGCCTCTTCCCTCTTCCTAGATTCACTCAGATGTTATAAAACTCACAGCCTGTGCGCAGGACACACACTTCCAGCCCCTCTGTTTCTTCCCTGTTCCTGGATTCACTCAGATGTTTTAAAACTCACAGCCTGTGCACACACACACACCTCCAGCCCCTCTGCCTCTTCCCTCTTCCTTGATTCACTCAGACGTTATAAAACTCACAGCCTGTGCACAGGACACACACTTCCAGCCCCTCTGTTTCTTCCCTGTTCCTGGATTCACTCAAAGGTTTTTAAAACTCACAGCCTGTGCACACACATAGACTTCCAGCCCCACTGCCTTGTCCCTCTTCCTGGATTCAATCAGAGGATTTTTAAAACTCACAGCCTGTGCACACACATACACTTCCAGCCCCACTGCCTCGTCCCTCTTCCTGGATTCACTCAGAGGTTTTTAAAACTCACAGCCTGTGAACACACACAGACTTCCAGCCCCTCTGCCTCTTCCCTCTTCCTTGATTCACTCAGATGTTTTAAAACTCACAGCCTGTGCACACACACACACTTCTAGTCCCTCTGCCTCTTCCCTCTTACTGGATTCACTCAGACATTTTAAAACTCACAGCCTGTGCATACAAACACACACACACTTCCAGCCCCTCTGCTTCTTCCCTGCTCCTGGATTCACTCAGACGTTTTAAAACTCACAGCCTGCACACACACGCAGACTCTTGCAGCCCCTCTGCCTCTTCCCTCTTCCTTGATTCACTCAGACGTTATAAAACTCACAGCCTGTGCACACACACACACACTTCCAGCCCCTCTGCCTCTTCCCTCTTCCTTGATTCACTCAGATGTTTTAAAACTCACAGCCTGTGCACACATACACACTTCCAGCCCCTCTGCCTTTTCCCTCTTCCTGGATTCACTCAGACATTTTAAAACTCACAACCTGTGCACAGCACACACTTCCAGCCCCTCTGCTTCTTCCCTGCTCCTGGATTCACTCAGACATTTAAAAACTCACAGGCTGTGCACACACACGAACACACTTCCAGCCCCTCTGCCTCTTCCCTCTTCCTGGATTCACTCAGACATTTTAAAACTCACAGCCTGTGCACACAAACACACACACACTTCCAGCCCCACTGCCTCTTCCCTCTACCTTGATTCACTCAGAGGTTTTTAAAGCTCACAGCCTATGCACACACACGCAGACACTTGCAGCCCCTCTGCCTCTTCCCTCTTCCTGGATTCACTCAGAGGATTTTTAAAACTTACAGCCTGTGCACACACATACACTTCCAGCCCCACTGCCTTGTCCCTCTTCCTGGATTCACTCAGAGGTTTTTAAAACTCACAGCCTGTGCACACACACACACACTTCCAGCCCCTCTGCCTTCTCCCTCTTTTGGTTTCAATCAGGATTTTTAAAACTCACAGCCTGTGCACACACACACACACTTCCAGCCCCACTGCCTCTTCCCTCTTCCTTGATTCACTCACACATTTTAAAACTCCCAGCCTGTGCACAGCACACACTTCCAGACCCTCTGCTTCTTCCCTGCTCCTGGATTCACTCAGAGGATTTTTAAAACTTACAGCCTGTGCACACACATACACTTCCAGCCCCACTGCCTTGTCCCTCTTCCTGGATTCACTCAGAGGATTTTTAAAACTCACAACCTGTGCACAGCACACACTTCCAGCCCCTCTGCTTCTTCCCTGCTCCTGGATTCACTCAGAGGATTTTTAAAACTTACAGCCTGTGCACACACATACACTTCCAGCCCCACTGCCTTGTCCCTCTTCCTGGATTCACTCAGAGGTTTTTAAAACTCACAACCTGGGCATACACATACACACTTCAAGCCCCTCTGCCTCTTCCCTCTTCCTAGATTCACTCAGATGTTATAAAACTCACAGCCTGTGCACACACACACACCTCCAGCCCCTCTGCCTCTTCCCTCTTCCTTGATTCACTCAGAGGTTTTTAAAGCTCACAGCCTATGCACACACACGCAGACACTTGCAGCCCCTCTGCCTCTTCCCTCTTCCTGGATTCACTCAGAGGATTTTTAAAACTTACAGCCTGTGCACACACATACACTTCCAGCCCCACTGCCTTGTCCCTCTTCCTGGATTCACTCAGAGGTTTTTAAAACTCACAGCCTGTGCACAAACACACACACTTCCAGCCCCTCTGCCTTCTCCCTCTTTTGGATTCAATCAGGGTTTTTAAAACTCACAGCCTGTGCACACACACACACACTTCCAGCCCCACTGCCTCTTCCCTCTTCCTTGATTCACTCACACATTTTAAAACTCCCAGCCTGTGCACACACACACACTTCTAGCCCCTCTGCCTTTTCCCTCTTACTGGATTCACTCAGACATTTTAAAACTCACAGCCTGTGCACAGCACACACTTCCAGACCCTCTGCTTCTTCCCTGCTCCTGGATTCACTCAGAGGATTTTTAAAACTTACAGCCTGTGCACACACATAGACTTCCAGCCCCACTGCCTTGTCCCTCTTCCTGGATTCAATCAGAGGATTTTTAAAACTCACAGCCTGTGCACACACATACACTTCCAGCCCCACTGCCTCGTCCCTCTTCCTGGATTCACTCAGAGGTTTTTAAAACTCACAGCCTGTGAACACACACAGACTTCCAGCCCCTCTGCCTCTTCCCTCTTCCTTGATTCACTCAGATGTTTTAAAACTCACAGCCTGTGCACACACACACACTTCTAGTCCCTCTGCCTCTTCCCTCTTACTGGATTCACTCAGACATTTTAAAACTCACAGCCTGTGCACACACACGAACACACTTCCAGCCCCTCTGCCTCTTCCCTCTTCCTGGATTCACTCAGACATTTTAAAACTCACAGCCTGTGAACACACACAGACTTCCAGCCCCTCTGCCTCTTCCCTCTTCCTTGATTCACTCAGATGTTTTAAAACTCACAGCCTGTGCACACACACACACTTCAAGCCCCTCTGCCTCTTCTCTCTTCCTGGATTCACTCAGACATTTAAAAACTCACAGGCTGTGCACACACACGAACACACTTCCAGCCCCTCTGCCTCTTCCCTCTTCCTGGATTCACTCAGACATTTTAAAACTCACAGCCTGTGCACACAAACACACACACACTTCCAGCCCCACTGCCTCTTCCCTCTTCCTTGATTCACTCAGAGGTTTTTAAAGCTCACAGCCTATGCACACACACGCAGACACTTGCAGCCCCTCTGCCTCTTCCCTCTTCCTGGATTCACTCAGAGGATTTTTAAAACTTACAGCCTGTGCACACACATACACTTCCAGCCCCACTGCCTTGTCCCTCTTCCTGGATTCACTCAGAGGTTTTTAAAACTCACAGCCTGTGCACACACACACACACTTCCAGCCCCTCTGCCTTCTCCCTCTTTTGGATTCAATCAGGGTTTTTAAAACTCACAGCCTGTGCACACACACACACACACTTCCAGCCCCACTGCCTCTTCCCTCTTCCTTGATTCACTCACACATTTTAAAACTCCCAGCCTGTGCACACACACACACTTCTAGCCCCTCTGCCTTTTCCCTCTTACTGGATTCACTCAGACATTTTAAAACTCACAGCCTGTGCACAGCACACACTTCCAGACCCTCTGCTTCTTCCCTGCTCCTGGATTCACTCAGAGGATTTTTAAAACTTACAGCCTGTGCACACACATAGACTTCCAGCCCCACTGCCTTGTCCATCTTCCTGGATTCAATCAGAGGATTTTTAAAACTCACAGCCTGTGCACACAAATACACTTCCAGCCCCACTGCCTCGTCCCTCTTCCTGGATTCACTCAGATGTTTTAAAACTCACAGCCTGTGCACACACACACACTTCTAGTCCCTCTGCCTCTTCCCTCTTACTGGATTCACTCAGACATTTTAAAACTCATAGCCTGTGCACACAAACACACACACACTTCCAGCCCCTCTGCTTCTTCCCTGCTCCTGGATTCACTCAGAGGATTTTTAAAACTTACAGCCTGTGCACACACATACACTTCCAGCCCCACTGCCTTGTCCCTCTTCCTGGATTCACTCAGAGGTTTTTAAAACTCACAACCTGGGCATACACATACACACTTCAAGCCCCTCTGCCTCTTCCCTCTTCCTAGATTCACTCAGATGTTATAAAACTCACAGCCTGTGCGCAGGACACACACTTCCAGCCCCTCTGTTTCTTCCCTGTTCCTGGATTCACTCAGACGTTTTAAAACTCACACCCTGTGCACACACACACACCTCCAGCCCCTCTGCCTCTTCCCTCTTCCTTGATTCACTCAGACGTTATAAAACTCACAGCCTGTGCACAGGACACACACTTCCAGCCCCTCTGTTTCTTCCCTGTTCCTGGATTCACTCAGAGGTTTTTAAAACTCACAGCCTGGGCACACACAGACACACTTCAAGCCCCTCTATCTCTTCCCTCTTCCTGGATTCACTCAGACGTTTTAAAACTCACAGCCTGTGCACACACACACACCTCCAGCCCCTCTGCCTCTTCCCTCTTCCTTGATTCACTCAGACGTTATAAAACTCACAGCCTGTGCACACACAAACACACTTCCAGCCCCACTGCCTCTTCCCTCTTCCTTGATTCACTCAGAGGTTTTTAAAGCTCACAGCCTATGCACACACACGCAGACACTTGCAGCCCCTCTGCCTCTTCCCTCTACCTGGATTCACTCAGAGGATTTTTAAAACTTACAGCCTGTGCACACACATACACTTCCAGCCCCACTGCCTTGTCCCTCTTCCTGGATTCACTCAGAGGTTTTTAAAACTCACAGCCTGTGCACACACACACACACTTCCAGCCCCTCTGCCTTCTCCCTCTTTTGGATTCAATCAGGGTTTTTAAAACTCACAGCCTGTGCACACACACACACACTTCCAGCCCCACTGCCTCTTCCCTCTTCCTTGATTCACTCACACATTTTAAAACTCCCAGCCTGTGCACACACACACACTTCTAGCCCCTCTGCCTTTTCCCTCTTACTGGATTCACTCAGACATTTTAAAACTCACAGCCTGTGCACAGCACACACTTCCAGACCCTCTGCTTCTTCCCTGCTCCTGGATTCACTCAGAGGATTTTTAAAACTTACAGCCTGTGCACACACATAGACTTCCAGCCCCACTGCCTTGTCCCTCTTCCTGGATTCAATCAGAGGATTTTTAAAACTCACAGCCTGTGCACACACATACACTTCCAGCCCCACTGCCTCGTCCCTCTTCCTGGATTCACTCAGAGGTTTTTAAAACTCACAGCCTGTGAACACACACAGACTTCCAGCCCCTCTGCCTCTTCCCTCTTCCTTGATTCACTCAGATGTTTTAAAACTCACAGCCTGTGCACACACACACACTTCTAGTCCCTCTGCCTCTTCCCTCTTACTGGATTCACTCAGACATTTTAAAACTCACAGCCTGTGCATACAAACACACACACACTTCCAGCCCCTCTGCTTCTTCCCTGCTCCTGGATTCACTCAGACGTTTTAAAACTCACAGCCTGCACACACACGCAGACTCTTGCAGCCCCTCTGCCTCTTCCCTCTTCCTTGATTCACTCAGACGTTATAAAACTCACAGCCTGTGCACACACACACACACTTCCAGCCCCTCTGCCTTTTCCCACTTCCTGGATTCACTCAGAGGTTTTTAAAGCTCACAGCGTATGCACAAACACGCAGACACTTGCAGCCCCTCTGCCTCTTCCCTCTTCCTTGATTCACTCAGATGTTTTAAAACTCACAGCCTGTGCACACATACACACTTCCAGCCCCTCTGCCTTTTCCCTCTTCCTGGATTCACTCAGACATTTTAAAACTCACAACCTGTGCACAGCACACACTTCCAGCCCCTCTGCTTCTTCCCTGCTCATGGATTCACTCAGAGGATTTTTAAAACGTACAGCCTGTGCACACACATACACTTCCAGCCCCACTGCCTTGTCCCTCTTCCTGGATTCACTCAGAGGTTTTTAAAACTCACAACCTGGGCATACACATACACACTTCAAGCCCCTCTGCTTCTTCCCTCTTCCTAGATTCACTCAGACGTTATAAAACTCACAGCCTGTGCACACACACACACTTCCAGCCCCTCTACCTTTTCCCTCTTCCTGGATTCACTCAGACATTTTAAAACTCACAGCCTGTGCACAGCACACACACTTCCAGCCCCTCTGCCTCGTCCCTCTTCCTGGATTCACTCAGACATTTTAAAACTCACAGCCTGTGCACACACACACACATACACACACTTCCAGCCCCTCTGCCTCTTCCCTCTTCCTTGATTCACTCAGACGTTTTAAAACTCACAGCCTGCACACACACGCAGACTCTTACAGCCCCTCTGCCTCTTCCCTCTTCCTTGATTCACTCAGACGTTTTAAAACTCACAGCCTGCACACACAGGCAGACTCTTGCAGCCCCTCTGCCTCTTCCCTCTTCCTTGATTCACTCAGACATTATAAAACTCACAGCCTGTGCACAAACACACACTTCCAGCCCCTCTGCCTTTTCCCTCTTCCTGGATTCACTCAGAGGTTTTTAAAGCTCACAGCCTATGCACAAACAGGCAGACACTTGCAGCCCCTCTGCCTCTTCCCTCTTCCTTGATTCACTCAGATGTTTTAAAACTCACAGCCTGTGCACACATACACACTTCCAGCCCCTCTGCCTTTTCCCTCTTCCTGGATTCACTCAGACATTTTAAAACTCACAACCTGTGCACAGCACACACTTCCAGCCCCTCTGCTTCTTCCCTGCTCATGGATTCACTCAGAGGATTTTTAAAACGTACAGCCTGTGCACACACATACACTTCCAGCCCCACTGCCTTGTCCCTCTTCCTGGATTCACTCAGAGGTTTTTAAAACTCACAACCTGGGCATACACATACACACTTCAAGCCCCTCTGCTTCTTCCCTCTTCCTAGATTCACTCAGACGTTATAAAACTCACAGCCTGTGCACACACACACACTTCCAGCCCCTCTACCTTTTCCCTCTTCCTGGATTCACTCAGACATTTTAAAACTCACAGCCTGTGCACAGCACACACACTTCCAGCCCCTCTGCCTCGTCCCTCTTCCTGGATTCACTCAGACATTTTAAAACTCACAGCCTGTGCACACACACACACACACACACACACTTCCAGCCCCTCTGCCTCTTCCCTCTTCCTTGATTCACTCAGACGTTTTAAAACTCACAGCCTGCACACACACGCAGACTCTTACAGCCCCTCTGCCTCTTCCCTCTTCCTTGATTCACTCAGACGTTTTAAAACTCACAGCCTGCACACACAGGCAGACTCTTGCAGCCCCTCTGCCTCTTCCCTCTTCCTTGATTCACTCAGACGTTATAAAACTCACAGCCTGTGCACAAACACACACTTCCAGCCCCTCTGCCTTTTCCCTCTTCCTGGATTCACTCAGAGGTTTTTAAAGCTCACAGCCTATGCACAAACAGGCAGACACTTGCAGCCCCTCTGCCTCTTCCCTCTTCCTTGATTCACTCAGATGTTTTAAAACTCACAGCCTGTGCACACATACACACTTCCAGCCCCTCTGCCTTTTCCCTCTTCCTGGATTCACTCAGACATTTTAAAACTCACAACCTGTGCACAGCACACACTTCCAGCCCCTCTGCTTCTTCCCTGCTCCTGGATTCACTCAGAGGATTTTTAAAACTTTCACCCTGTGCACACACATACACTTCCAGCCCCACTGCCTTGTCCCTCTTCCTGGATTCACTCAGAGGTTTTTAAAACTCACAACCTGGGCATACACATACACAGTTCAAGCCCCTCTGCCTCTTCCCTCTTCCTAGATTCACTCAGACGTTATAAAACTCAGAGCCTGTGCACAGGACACACACTTCCAGCCCCTCTGTTTCTTCCCTGTTCCTGGATTCACTCAGAGGTTTTTAAAACTCACAGCCTGGGCACACACAGACACACTTCAAGCCCCTCTGTCTCTTCCCTCTTCCTGGATTCACTCAGACGTTTTAAAACTCACAGCCTGTGCACACACACACACCTCCAGCCCCTCTGCCTCTTCCGTCTTCCTTGATTCACTCAGACGTTTTAAAACTCACAGCCTGCACACACACGCAGACTCTTGCAGCCCCTCTGCCTCTTCCCTCTTCCTTGATTCACTCAGACGTTATAAAACTCACAACCTGTGCACACAAACACACACTTCCAGCCCCACTGCCTCTTCCCTCTTCCTTGATTCACTCAGAGGTTTTTAAAGCTCACAGCCTATGCACACCCACGCAGACACTTGCAGCCACTCTGCCTCTTCCCTCTTCCTGGATTCACTCAGAGGATTTTTAAAACTTACAGCCTGTGCACACACATACACTTCCAGCCCCACTGCCTTGTCCCTCTTCCTGGATTCACTCAGATGTTTTTAAAACTCACAGCCTGTGCACACACACACACACTTCCAGCCCCTCTGCCTTCTCCCTCTTTTGGATTCAATCAGGGTTTTTAAAACTCACAGCCTGTGCACACACACACACACTTCCAGCCCCACTGCCTCTTCCCTCTTCCTTGATTCACTCACACATTTTAAAACTCCCAGCCTGTGCACACACACACACTTCTAGCCCCTCTGCCTTTTCCCTCTTACTGGATTCACTCAGACATTTTAAAACTCACAGCCTGTGCACAGCACACACTTCCAGACCCTCTGCTTCTTCCCTGCTCCTGGATTCACTCAGAGGATTTTTAAAACTTACAGCCTGTGCACACACATAGACTTCCAGTCCCACTGCCTTGTCCCTCTTCCTGGATTCAATCAGAGGATTTTTAAAACTCACAGCCTGTGCACACACATACACTTCCAGCCCCACTGCCTCGTCCCTCTTCCTGGATTCACTCAGAGGTTTTAAAACTCACAGCCTGTGCACACACACACACTTCTAGTCCCTCTGCCTCTTCCCTCTTACTGGATTCACTCAGACATTTTAAAACTCACAGCCTGTGCACACAAACACACAGACACTTCCAGCCCCTCTGCTTCTTCCCTGCTCCTGGATTCACTCAGAGGATTTTTAAAACTTACAGCCTGTGCACACACATACACTTCCAGCCCCACTGCCTCGTCCCCCTTCCTGGATTCACTCAGAGGTTTTTAAAACTCACAGCCTGTGAACACACACAGACTTCCAGCCCCTCTGCCTCTTCCCTCTTCCTTGATTCACTCAGATGTTTTAAAACTCACAGCCTGTGCACACACACACACACTTCTAGTCCCTCTGCCTCTTCCCTCTTACTGGATTCACTCAGACATTTTAAAACTCACAGCCTGTGCATACAAACACACACACACTTCCAGCCCCTCTGCTTCTTCCCTGCTCCTGGATTCACTCAGAGGATTTTTAAAACTTACAGCCTGTGCACACACATACACTTCCAGCCCCACTGCCTCGTCCCTCTTCCTGGATTCACTCAGAGATTTTTAAAATGCACAGCCTGTGAACACACACAGACTTCCAGCCCATCTGCCTCTTCCCTCTTCCTTGATTCACTCAGACATTATAAAACTCACAGCCTGTGCACACACAGACACACTTCAAGCCCCTCTGCCTCTTCTCTCTTCCTGGATTCACTCAGACATTTAAAAACTCACAGGCTGTGCACACACACGAACACACTTCCAGCCCCTCTGCCTCTTCCCTCTTCCTGGATTCACTCAGACGTTTTAAAACTCACAGCCTGTGCACACAAACACACACACACTTCCAGCCCCACTGCCTCTTCCCTCTTCCTTGATTCACTCAGAGGTTTTTAAAGCTCACAGCCTATGCACACACACGCAGACACTTGCAGCCCCTCTGCCTCTTCCCTCTTCCTGGATTCACTCAGAGGATTTTTAAAACTTACAGCCTGTGCACACACATACACTTCCAGCCCCACTGCCTTGTCCCTCTTCCTGGATTCACTCAGAGGTTTTTAAAACTCACAGCCTGTGCACACACACACACACACTTCCAGCCCCTCTGCCTTCTCCCTCTTTTGGATTCAATCAGGGTTTTTAAAACTCACAGCCTGTGCACACACACACACACTTCCAGCCCCACTGCCTCTTCCCTCTTCCTTGATTCACTCACACATTTTAAAACTCACAGCCTGTGCACAGCACACACTTCCAGCCCCTCTGCCTCTTCCCTCTTCCTTGATTCACTCAGATGTTTTAAAACTCACAGCCTGTGCACACACACACACTTCTAGCCCCTCTGCCTTTTCCCTCTTACTGGATTCACTCAGACATTTTAAAACTCACAGCCTGTGCACAGCACACACTTCCAGACCCTCTGCTTCTTCCCTGCTCCTGGATTCACTCAGAGGATTTTTAAAACTTACAGCCTGTGCACACACATAGACTTCCAGCCCCACTGCCTTGTCCCTCTTCCTGGATTCAATCAGAGGATTTTTAAAACTCACAGCCTGTGCACAGACATACACTTCCAGCCCCACTGCCTCGTCCCTCTTCCTGGATTCACTCAGAGGTTTGTAAAACTCACAGCCTGTGAACACACACAGACTTCCAGCCCCTCTGCCTCTTCCCTCTTCCTTGATTCACTCAGATGTTTTAAAACTCACAGCCTGTGCAGACACACACACTTCTAGTCCCTCTGCCTCTTCCCTCTTACTGGATTCACTCAGACATTTTAAAACTCACAGCCTGTGCACACAAACACACAGACACTTCCAGCCCCTCTGCTTCTTCCCTGCTCCTGGATTCACTCAGAGGATTTTTAAAACTTACAGCCTGTGCACACACATACACTTCCAGCCCCACTGCCTCGTCCCTCTTCCTGGATTCACTCAGAGGTTTTTAAAACTCACAGCCTGTGAACACACACAGACTTCCAGCCCCTCTGCCTCTTCCCTCTTCCTTGATTCACTCAGATGTTTTAAAACTCACAGCCTGTGCACACACACACACTTCTAGTCCCTCTGCCTCTTCCCTCTTACTGGATTCACTCAGACATTTTAAAACTCACAGCCTGTGCATACAAACACACACACACTTCCAGCCCCTCTGCTTCTTCCCTGCTCCTGGATTCACTCAGAGGATTTTTAAAACTTACAGCCTGTGCACACACATACACTTCCAGCCCCACTGCCTCGTCCCTCTTCCTGGATTCACTCAGAGATTTTTAAAACTCACAGCCTGTGCACACACACACACACACTTCCAGCCCCTCTGCCTTCTCCCTCTTTTGGATTCAATCAGGGTTTTTAAAATTCACAGCCTGTGCACACACACACACACTTCCAGCCCCACTGCCTCTTCCCTCTTCCTTGATTCACTCACACATTTTAAAACTCACAGCCTGTGCACAGCACACACTTCCAGACCCTCTGCTTCTTCCCTGCTCCTGGATTCACTCAGAGGATTTTTAAAACTTACAGCCTGTGCACACACATAGACTTCCAGCCCCACTACCTTGTCCATCTTCCTGGATTCAATCAGAGGATTTTTAAAACTCACAGCCTGTGCACACACATACACTTCCAGCCCCACTGCCTCGTCCCTCTTCCTGGATTCACTCAGAGGTTTTTAAAACTCACAGCCTGTGAACACACACAGACTTCCAGCCCCACTGCCTCTTCCCTCTTCCTTGATTCACTCAGATGTTTTAAAACTCACAGCCTGTGCACACACACACACTTCTAGTCCCTCTGCCTCTTCCCTCTTACTGGATTCACTCAGACATTTTAAAACTCACAGCCTGTGCACCCAAACACACAGACACTTCCAGCCCCTCTGCTTCTTCCCTGCTCCTGGATTCACTCAGAGGATTTTTAAAACTTACAGCCTGTGCACACACATACACTTCCAGCCCATCTGCCTCTTCCCTCTTCCTTGATTAACTCAGACGTTATAAAACTCACAGCCTGTGCACACACAGACACACTTCAAGCCCCTCTGCCTCTTCTCTCTTCCTGGATTCACTCAGACATTTAAAAACTCACAGGCTGTGCACACACACGAACACACTTCCAGCCCCTCTGCCTCTTCCCTCTTCCTGGATTCACTCAGACATTTTAAAACTCACAGCCTGTGCACACAAACACATACACACTTCCAGCCCCTCTGCCTCTTCCCTCTTCCTTGATTCACTCAGATGTTTTAAAACTCACAGCCTGTGCACACACACACACTTCTAGCCCCTCTGCCTTTTCCCTCTTACTGGATTCACTCAGACATTTTAAAACTCACAGCCTGTGCACAGCACACACTTCCAGACCCTCTGCTTCTTCCCTGCTCCTGGATTCACTCAGAGGATTTTTAAAACTTACAGCCTGTGCACACACAAAGACTTCCAGCCCCACTGCCTTGTCCCTCTTCCTGGATTCAATCAGAGGATTTTTAAAACTCACAGCCTGTGCACAGACATACACTTCCAGCCCCACTGCCTCGTCCCTCTTCCTGGATTCACTCAGAGGTTTGTAAAACTCACAGCCTGTGAACACACACAGACTTCCAGCCCCTCTGCCTCTTCCCTCTTCCTTGATTCACTCAGATGTTTTAAAACTCACAGCCTGTGCAGACACACACACTTCTAGTCCCTCTGCCTCTTCCCTCTTACTGGATTCACTCAGACATTTTAAAACTCACAGCCTGTGCACACAAACACACAGACACTTCCAGCCCCTCTGCTTCTTCCCTGCTCCTGGATTCACTCAGAGGATTTTTAAAACTTACAGCCTGTGCACACACATACACTTCCAGCCCCACTGCCTCGTCCCTCTTCCTGGATTCACTCAGAGGTTTTTAAAACTCACAGCCTGTGAACACACACAGACTTCCAGCCCCTCTGCCTCTTCCCTCTTCCTTGATTCACTCAGATGTTTTAAAACTCACAGCCTGTGCACACACACACACTTCTAGTCCCTCTGCCTCTTCCCTCTTACTGGATTCACTCAGACATTTTAAAACTCACAGCCTGTGCATACAAACACACACACACACTTCCAGCCCCTCTGCTTCTTCCCTGCTCCTGGATTCACTCAGAGGATTTTTAAAACTTACAGCCTGTGCACACACATACACTTCCAGCCCCACTGCCTCGTCCCTCTTCCTGGATTCACTCAGAGATTTTTAAAATGCACAGCCTGTGAACACACACAGACTTCCAGCCCATCTGCCTCTTCCCTCTTCCTTGATTCACTCAGACATTATAAAACTCACAGCCTGTGCACACACAGACACACTTCAAGCCCCTCTGCCTCTTCTCTCTTCCTGGATTCACTCAGACATTTAAAAACTCACAGGCTGTGCACACACACGAACACACTTCCAGCCCCTCTGCCTCTTCCCTCTTCCTGGATTCACTCAGACATTTTAAAACTCACAGCCTGTGCACACAAACACACACACACTTCCAGCCCCACTGCCTCTTCCCTCTTCCTTGATTCACTCAGAGGTTTTTAAAGCTCACAGCCTATGCACACACACGCAGACACTTGCAGCCCCTCTGCCTCTTCCCTCTTCCTGGATTCACTCAGAGGATTTTTAAAACTTACAGCCTGTGCACACACATACACTTCCAGCCCCACTGCCTTGTCCCTCTTCCTGGATTCACTCAGAGGTTTTTAAAACTCACAGCCTGTGCACACACACACACACACTTCCAGCCCCTCTGCCTTCTCCCTCTTTTGGATTCAATCAGGGTTTTTAAAACTCACAGCCTGTGCACACACACACACACTTCCAGCCCCACTGCCTATTCCCTCTTCCTTGATTCACTCACACATTTTAAAACTCCCAGCCTGTGCACACACACACACTTCTAGCCCCTCTGCCTTTTCCCTCTTACTGGATTCACTCAGACATTTTAAAACTCACAGCCTGTGCACAGCACACACTTCCAGACCCTCTGCTTATTCCCTGCTCCTGGATTCACTCAGAGGATTTTTAAAACTTACAGCCTGTGCACACACATAGACTTCCAGCCCCACTGCCTTGTCCATCTTCCTGGATTCAATCAGAGGATTTTTAAAACTCACAGCCTCTGCACACACATACACTTCCAGCCCCACTGCCTCGTCCCTCTTCCTGGATTCACTCAGACATTTTAAAACTCACAGCCTGTGCACACACACACACACACACACACACTTCCAGCCCCTCTGCCTCTTCCCTCTTCCTTGATTCACTCAGACGTTTTAAAACTCACAGCCTGCACACACACGCAGACTCTTACAGCCCCTCTGCCTCTTCCCTCTTCCTTGATTCACTCAGACGTTTTAAAACTCACAGCCTGCACACACAGGCAGACTCTTGCAGCCCCTCTGCCTCTTCCCTCTTCCTTGATTCACTCAGACGTTATAAAACTCACAGCCTGTGCACAAACACACACTTCCAGCCCCTCTGCCTTTTCCCTCTTCCTGGATTCACTCAGAGGTTTTTAAAGCTCACAGCCTATGCACAAACACGCAGACACTTGCAGCCCCTCTGCCTCTTCCCTCTTCCTTGATTCACTCAGATGTTTTAAAACTCACAGCCTGTGCACACATACACACTTCCAGCCCCTCTGCCTTTTCCCTCTTCCTGGATTCACTCAGACATTTTAAAACTCACAACCTGTGCACAGCACACACTTCCAGCCCCTCTGCCTCTTCCCTCTTCCTGGATTCACTCAGACGTTTTAAAACTCACAGCCTGTGCACACAAACACACACACACTTCCAGCCCCACTGCCTCTTCCCTCTTCCTTGATTCACTCAGAGGTTTTTAAAGCTCACAGCCTATGCACACACACGCAGACACTTGCAGCCCCTCTGCCTCTTCCCTCTTCCTGGATTCACTCAGAGGATTTTTAAAACTTACAGCCTGTGCACACACATACACTTCCAGCCCCACTGCCTTGTCCCTCTTCCTGGATTCACTCAGAGGTTTTTAAAACTCACAGCCTGTGCACACACACACACACACTTCCAGCCCCTCTGCCTTCTCCCTCTTTTGGATTCAATCAGGGTTTTTAAAACTCACAGCCTGTGCACACACACACACACTTCCAGCCCCACTGCCTCTTCCCTCTTCCTTGATTCACTCACACATTTTAAAACTCACAGCCTGTGCACAGCACACACTTCCAGCCCCTCTGCCTCTTCCCTCTTCCTTGATTCACTCAGATGTTTTAAAACTCACAGCCTGTGCACACACACACACTTCTAGCCCCTCTGCCTTTTCCCTCTTACTGGATTCACTCAGACATTTTAAAACTCACAGCCTGTGCACAGCACACACTTCCAGACCCTCTGCTTCTTCCCTGCTCCTGGATTCACTCAGAGGATTTTTAAAACTTACAGCCTGTGCACACACATAGACTTCCAGCCCCACTGCCTTGTCCCTCTTCCTGGATTCAATCAGAGGATTTTTAAAACTCACAGCCTGTGCACAGACATACACTTCCAGCCCCACTGCCTCGTCCCTCTTCCTGGATTCACTCAGAGGTTTGTAAAACTCACAGCCTGTGAACACACACAGACTTCCAGCCCCTCTGCCTCTTCCCTCTTCCTTGATTCACTCAGATGTTTTAAAACTCACAGCCTGTGCAGACACACACACTTCTAGTCCCTCTGCCTCTTCCCTCTTACTGGATTCACTCAGACATTTTAAAACTCACAGCCTGTGCACACAAACACACAGACACTTCCAGCCCCTCTGCTTCTTCCCTGCTCCTGGATTCACTCAGAGGATTTTTAAAACTTACAGCCTGTGCACACACATACACTTCCAGCCCCACTGCCTCGTCCCTCTTCCTGGATTCACTCAGAGGTTTTTAAAACTCACAGCCTGTGAACACACACAGACTTCCAGCCCCTCTGCCTCTTCCCTCTTCCTTGATTCACTCAGATGTTTTAAAACTCACAGCCTGTGCACACACACACACTTCTAGTCCCTCTGCCTCTTCCCTCTTACTGGATTCACTCAGACATTTTAAAACTCACAGCCTGTGCATACAAACACACACACACTTCCAGCCCCTCTGCTTCTTCCCTGCTCCTGGATTCACTCAGAGGATTTTTAAAACTTACAGCCTGTGCACACACATACACTTCCAGCCCCACTGCCTCGTCCCTCTTCCTGGATTCACTCAGAGATTTTTAAAACTCACAGCCTGTGCACACACACACACACACTTCCAGCCCCTCTGCCTTCTCCCTCTTTTGGATTCAATCAGGGTTTTTAAAACTCACAGCCTGTGCACACACACACACACTTCCAGCCCCACTGCCTCTTCCCTCTTCCTTGATTCACTCACACATTTTAAAACTCACAGCCTGTGCACAGCACACACTTCCAGACCCTCTGCTTCTTCCCTGCTCCTGGATTCACTCAGAGGATTTTTAAAACTTACAGCCTGTGCACACACATAGACTTCCAGCCCCACTACCTTGTCCATCTTCCTGGATTCAATCAGAGGATTTTTAAAACTCACAGCCTGTGCACACACATACACTTCCAGCCCCACTGCCTCGTCCCTCTTCCTGGATTCACTCAGAGGTTTTTAAAACTCACAGCCTGTGAACACACACAGACTTCCAGCCCCACTGCCTCTTCCCTCTTCCTTGATTCACTCAGATGTTTTAAAACTCACAGCCTGTGCACACACACACACTTCTAGTCCCTCTGCCTCTTCCCTCTTACTGGATTCACTCAGACATTTTAAAACTCACAGCCTGTGCACCCAAACACACAGACACTTCCAGCCCCTCTGCTTCTTCCCTGCTCCTGGATTCACTCAGAGGATTTTTAAAACTTACAGCCTGTGCACACACATACACTTCCAGCCCATCTGCCTCTTCCCTCTTCCTTGATTAACTCAGACGTTATAAAACTCACAGCCTGTGCACACACAGACACACTTCAAGCCCCTCTGCCTCTTCTCTCTTCCTGGATTCACTCAGACATTTAAAAACTCACAGGCTGTGCACACACACGAACACACTTCCAGCCCCTCTGCCTCTTCCCTCTTCCTGGATTCACTCAGACATTTTAAAACTCACAGCCTGTGCACACAAACACATACACACTTCCAGCCCCTCTGCCTCTTCCCTCTTCCTTGATTCACTCAGATGTTTTAAAACTCACAGCCTGTGCACACACACACACTTCTAGCCCCTCTGCCTTTTCCCTCTTACTGGATTCACTCAGACATTTTAAAACTCACAGCCTGTGCACAGCACACACTTCCAGACCCTCTGCTTCTTCCCTGCTCCTGGATTCACTCAGAGGATTTTTAAAACTTACAGCCTGTGCACACACAAAGACTTCCAGCCCCACTGCCTTGTCCCTCTTCCTGGATTCAATCAGAGGATTTTTAAAACTCACAGCCTGTGCACAGACATACACTTCCAGCCCCACTGCCTCGTCCCTCTTCCTGGATTCACTCAGAGGTTTGTAAAACTCACAGCCTGTGAACACACACAGACTTCCAGCCCCTCTGCCTCTTCCCTCTTCCTTGATTCACTCAGATGTTTTAAAACTCACAGCCTGTGCAGACACACACACTTCTAGTCCCTCTGCCTCTTCCCTCTTACTGGATTCACTCAGACATTTTAAAACTCACAGCCTGTGCACACAAACACACAGACACTTCCAGCCCCTCTGCTTCTTCCCTGCTCCTGGATTCACTCAGAGGATTTTTAAAACTTACAGCCTGTGCACACACATACACTTCCAGCCCCACTGCCTCGTCCCTCTTCCTGGATTCACTCAGAGGTTTTTAAAACTCACAGCCTGTGAACACACACAGACTTCCAGCCCCTCTGCCTCTTCCCTCTTCCTTGATTCACTCAGATGTTTTAAAACTCACAGCCTGTGCAGACACACACACTTCTAGTCCCTCTGCCTCTTCCCTCTTACTGGATTCACTCAGACATTTTAAAACTCACAGCCTGTGCACACAAACACACAGACACTTCCAGCCCCTCTGCTTCTTCCCTGCTCCTGGATTCACTCAGAGGATTTTTAAAACTTACAGCCTGTGCACACACATACACTTCCAGCCCCACTGCCTCGTCCCTCTTCCTGGATTCACTCAGAGGTTTTTAAAACTCACAGCCTGTGAACACACACAGACTTCCAGCCCCTCTGCCTCTTCCCTCTTCCTTGATTCACTCAGATGTTTTAAAACTCACAGCCTGTGCACACACACACACTTCTAGTCCCTCTGCCTCTTCCCTCTTACTGGATTCACTCAGACATTTTAAAACTCACAGCCTGTGCATACAAACACACACACACTTCCAGCCCCTCTGCTTCTTCCCTGCTCCTGGATTCACTCAGAGGATTTTTAAAACTTACAGCCTGTGCACACACATACACTTCCAGCCCCACTGCCTCGTCCCTCTTCCTGGATTCACTCAGAGATTTTTAAAACTCACAGCCTGTGCACACACACACACACACTTCCAGCCCCTCTGCCTTCTCCCTCTTTTGGATTCAATCAGGGTTTTTAAAACTCACAGCCTGTGCACACACACACACACTTCCAGCCCCACTGCCTCTTCCCTCTTCCTTGATTCACTCACACATTTTAAAACTCACAGCCTGTGCACAGCACACACTTCCAGACCCTCTGCTTCTTCCCTGCTCCTGGATTCACTCAGAGGATTTTTAAAACTTACAGCCTGTGCACACACATAGACTTCCAGCCCCACTACCTTGTCCATCTTCCTGGATTCAATCAGAGGATTTTTAAAACTCACAGCCTGTGCACACACATACACTTCCAGCCCCACTGCCTCGTCCCTCTTCCTGGATTCACTCAGAGGTTTTTAAAACTCACAGCCTGTGAACACACACAGACTTCCAGCCCCACTGCCTCTTCCCTCTTCCTTGATTCACTCAGATGTTTTAAAACTCACAGCCTGTGCACACACACACACTTCTAGTCCCTCTGCCTCTTCCCTCTTACTGGATTCACTCAGACATTTTAAAACTCACAGCCTGTGCACCCAAACACACAGACACTTCCAGCCCCTCTGCTTCTTCCCTGCTCCTGGATTCACTCAGAGGATTTTTAAAACTTACAGCCTGTGCACACACATACACTTCCAGCCCATCTGCCTCTTCCCTCTTCCTTGATTAACTCAGACGTTATAAAACTCACAGCCTGTGCACACACAGACACACTTCAAGCCCCTCTGCCTCTTCTCTCTTCCTGGATTCACTCAGACATTTAAAAACTCACAGGCTGTGCACACACACGAACACACTTCCAGCCCCTCTGCCTCTTCCCTCTTCCTGGATTCACTCAGACATTTTAAAACTCACAGCCTGTGCACACAAACACATACACACTTCCAGCCCCTCTGCCTCTTCCCTCTTCCTTGATTCACTCAGATGTTTTAAAACTCACAGCCTGTGCACACACACACACTTCTAGCCCCTCTGCCTTTTCCCTCTTACTGGATTCACTCAGACATTTTAAAACTCACAGCCTGTGCACAGCACACACTTCCAGACCCTCTGCTTCTTCCCTGCTCCTGGATTCACTCAGAGGATTTTTAAAACTTACAGCCTGTGCACACACAAAGACTTCCAGCCCCACTGCCTTGTCCCTCTTCCTGGATTCAATCAGAGGATTTTTAAAACTCACAGCCTGTGCACAGACATACACTTCCAGCCCCACTGCCTCGTCCCTCTTCCTGGATTCACTCAGAGGTTTGTAAAACTCACAGCCTGTGAACACACACAGACTTCCAGCCCCTCTGCCTCTTCCCTCTTCCTTGATTCACTCAGATGTTTTAAAACTCACAGCCTGTGCAGACACACACACTTCTAGTCCCTCTGCCTCTTCCCTCTTACTGGATTCACTCAGACATTTTAAAACTCACAGCCTGTGCACACAAACACACAGACACTTCCAGCCCCTCTGCTTCTTCCCTGCTCCTGGATTCACTCAGAGGATTTTTAAAACTTACAGCCTGTGCACACACATACACTTCCAGCCCCACTGCCTCGTCCCTCTTCCTGGATTCACTCAGAGGTTTTTAAAACTCACAGCCTGTGAACACACACAGACTTCCAGCCCCTCTGCCTCTTCCCTCTTCCTTGATTCACTCAGATGTTTTAAAACTCACAGCCTGTGCACACACACACACTTCTAGTCCCTCTGCCTCTTCCCTCTTACTGGATTCACTCAGACATTTTAAAACTCACAGCCTGTGCATACAAACACACACACACACTTCCAGCCCCTCTGCTTCTTCCCTGCTCCTGGATTCACTCAGAGGATTTTTAAAACTTACAGCCTGTGCACACACATACACTTCCAGCCCCACTGCCTCGTCCCTCTTCCTGGATTCACTCAGAGATTTTTAAAATGCACAGCCTGTGAACACACACAGACTTCCAGCCCATCTGCCTCTTCCCTCTTCCTTGATTCACTCAGACATTATAAAACTCACAGCCTGTGCACACACAGACACACTTCAAGCCCCTCTGCCTCTTCTCTCTTCCTGGATTCACTCAGACATTTAAAAACTCACAGGCTGTGCACACACACGAACACACTTCCAGCCCCTCTGCCTCTTCCCTCTTCCTGGATTCACTCAGACATTTTAAAACTCACAGCCTGTGCACACAAACACACACACACTTCCAGCCCCACTGCCTCTTCCCTCTTCCTTGATTCACTCAGAGGTTTTTAAAGCTCACAGCCTATGCACACACACGCAGACACTTGCAGCCCCTCTGCCTCTTCCCTCTTCCTGGATTCACTCAGAGGATTTTTAAAACTTACAGCCTGTGCACACACATACACTTCCAGCCCCACTGCCTTGTCCCTCTTCCTGGATTCACTCAGAGGTTTTTAAAACTCACAGCCTGTGCACACACACACACACACTTCCAGCCCCTCTGCCTTCTCCCTCTTTTGGATTCAATCAGGGTTTTTAAAACTCACAGCCTGTGCACACACACACACACTTCCAGCCCCACTGCCTATTCCCTCTTCCTTGATTCACTCACACATTTTAAAACTCCCAGCCTGTGCACACACACACACTTCTAGCCCCTCTGCCTTTTCCCTCTTACTGGATTCACTCAGACATTTTAAAACTCACAGCCTGTGCACAGCACACACTTCCAGACCCTCTGCTTCTTCCCTGCTCCTGGATTCACTCAGAGGATTTTTAAAACTTACAGCCTGTGCACACACATAGACTTCCAGCCCCACTGCCTTGTCCATCTTCCTGGATTCAATCAGAGGATTTTTAAAACTCACAGCCTCTGCACACACATACACTTCCAGCCCCACTGCCTCGTCCCTCTTCCTGGATTCACTCAGACATTTTAAAACTACAGCCTGTGCACACACACACACACACACACACACTTCCAGCCCCTCTGCCTCTTCCCTCTTCCTTGATTCACTCAGACGTTTTAAAACTCACAGCCTGCACACACACGCAGACTCTTACAGCCCCTCTGCCTCTTCCCTCTTCCTTGATTCACTCAGACGTTTTAAAACTCACAGCCTGCACACACAGGCAGACTCTTGCAGCCCCTCTGCCTCTTCCCTCTTCCTTGATTCACTCAGACGTTATAAAACTCACAGCCTGTGCACAAACACACACTTCCAGCCCCTCTGCCTTTTCCCTCTTCCTGGATTCACTCAGAGGTTTTTAAAGCTCACAGCCTATGCACAAACACGCAGACACTTGCAGCCCCTCTGCCTCTTCCCTCTTCCTTGATTCACTCAGATGTTTTAAAACTCACAGCCTGTGCACACATACACACTTCCAGCCCCTCTGCCTTTTCCCTCTTCCTGGATTCACTCAGACATTTTAAAACTCACAACCTGTGCACAGCACACACTTCCAGCCCCTCTGCTTCTTCCCTGCTCCTGGATTCACTCAGAGGATTTTTAAAACTTTCACCCTGTGCACACACATACACTTCCAGCCCCACTGCCTTGTCCCTCTTCCTGGATTCACTCAGAGGTTTTTAAAACTCACAACCTGGGCATACACATACACAGTTCAAGCCCCTCTGCCTCTTCCCTCTTCCTAGATTCACTCAGACGTTATAAAACTCAGAGCCTGTGCACAGGACACACACTTCCAGCCCCTCTGTTTCTTCCCTGTTCCTGGATTCACTCAGAGGTTTTTAAAACTCACAGCCTGGGCACACACAGACACACTTCAAGCCCCTCTGTCTCTTCCCTCTTCCTGGATTCACTCAGACGTTTTAAAACTCACAGCCTGTGCACACACACACACCTCCAGCCCCTCTGCCTCTTTCGTCTTCCTTGATTCACTCAGACGTTTTAAAACTCACAGCCTGCACACACACGCAGACTCTTGCAGCCCCTCTGCCTCTTCCCTCTTCCTTGATTCACTCAGACGTTATAAAACTCACAGCCTGTGCACACACACACACACTTCCAGCCCCACTGCCTCTTCCCTCTTCCTTGATTCACTCAGAGGTTTTTAAAGCTCACAGCCTATGCACACCCACGCAGACACTTGCAGCCCCTCTGCCTCTTCCCTCTTCCTGGATTCACTCAGAGGATTTTTAAAACTTACAGCCTGTGCACACACATACACTTCCAGCCCCACTGCCTTGTCCCTCTTCCTGGATTCACTCAGAGGTTTTTAAAACTCACAGCCTGTGCACACACACACACACTTCCAGCCCCTCTGCCTTCTCCCTCTTTTGGATTCAATCAGGGTTTTTAAAACTCACAGCCTGTGCACACACACACACACTTCCAGCCCCACTGCCTCTTCCCTCTTCCTTGATTCACTCACACATTTTAAAACTCCCAGCCTGTGCACACACACACACTTCTAGCCCCTCTGCCTTTTCCCTCTTACTGGATTCACTCAGACATTTTAAAACTTACAGCCTGTGCACAGCACACACTTCCAGACCCTCTGCTTCTTCCCTGCTCCTGGATTCACTCAGAGGATTTTTAAAACTTACAGCCTGTGCACACACATAGACTTCCAGTCCCACTGCCTTGTCCCTCTTCCTGGATTCAATCAGAGGATTTTTAAAACTCACAGCCTGTGCACACACATACACTTCCAGCCCCACTGCCTCGTCCCTCTTCCTGGATTCACTCAGAGGTTTTTAAAACTCACAGCCTGTGAACACACACAGACTTCCAGCCCCTCTGCCTCTTCCCTCTTCCTTGATTCACTCAGATGTTTTAAAACTCACAGCCTGTGCACACACACACACTTCTAGTCCCTCTGCCTCTTCTCTCTTACTGGATT
Source organism: Natrix helvetica (assembly GCF_964273705.1). NCBI lineage: Eukaryota > Metazoa > Chordata > Lepidosauria > Squamata > Natricidae > Natrix > Natrix helvetica. The sequence continues at coordinate 59,414,450 of NC_138555.1, read as the reverse complement.
CACTCAGACATTTTAAAACTCACAGCCTGTGCACACAAACACACACACACTTCCAGCCCCTCTGCTTCTTCCCTGCTCCTGGATTCACTCAGAGGATTTTTAAAACTTACAGCCTGTGCACACACATACACTTCCAGCCCCACTGCCTCGTCCCTCTTCCTGGATTCACTCAGAGATTTTTAAAATGCACAGCCTGTGAACACACACAGACTTCCAGCCCATCTGCCTCTTCCCTCTTCCTTGATTCACTCAGACGTTATAAAACTCACAGCCTGTGCACACACAGACACACTTCAAGCCCCTCTGCCTCTTCTCTCTTCCTGGATTCACTCAGACATTTAAAAACTCACAGGCTGTGCACACACACGAACACACTTCCAGCCCCTCTGCCTCTTCCCTCTTCCTGGATTCACTCAGACATTTTAAAACTCACAGCCTGTGCACACAAACACACACACACTTCCAGCCCCACTGCCTCTTCCCTCTTCCTTGATTCACTCAGAGGTTTTTAAAGCTCACAGCCTGTGCACACACACACACACTTCCAGCCCCTCTGCCTTCTCCCTCTTTTGGATTCAATCAGGGTTTTTAAAACTCACAGCCTGTGCACACACACACACACTTCCAGCCCCACTGCCTCTTCCCTCTTCCTTGATTCACTCACACATTTTAAAACTCCCAGCCTGTGCACACACACACACTTCTAGCCCCTCTGCCTTTTCCCTCTTACTGGATTCACTCAGACATTTTAAAACTCACAGCCTGTGCACAGCACACACTTCCAGACCCTCTGCTTCTTCCCTGCTCCTGGATTCACTCAGAGGATTTTTAAAACTTACAGCCTGTGCACACACATAGACTTCCAGTCCCACTGCCTTGTCCCTCTTCCTGGATTCAATCAGAGGATTTTTAAAACTCACAGCCTGTGCACACACATACACTTCCAGCCCCACTGCCTCGTCCCTCTTCCTGGATTCACTCAGAGGTTTTTAAAACTCACAGCCTGTGAACACACACAGACTTCCAGCCCCTCTGCCTCTTCCCTCTTCCTTGATTCACTCAGATGTTTTAAAACTCACAGCCTGTGCACACACACACACTTCTAGTCCCTCTGCCTCTTCTCTCTTACTGGATTCACTCAGACATTTTAAAACTCACAGCCTGTGCACACAAACACACACACACTTCCAGCCCCTCTGCTTCTTCCCTGCTCCTGGATTCACTCAGAGGATTTTTAAAACTTACAGCCTGTGCACACACATACACTTCCAGCCCCACTGCCTCGTCCCTCTTCCTGGATTCACTCAGAGATTTTTAAAATGCACAGCCTGTGAACACACACAGACTTCCAGCCCATCTGCCTCTTCCCTCTTCCTTGATTCACTCAGACGTTATAAAACTCACAGCCTGTGCACACACAGACACACTTCAAGCCCCTCTGCCTCTTCTCTCTTCCTGGATTCACTCAGACATTTAAAAACTCACAGGCTGTGCACACACACGAACACACTTCCAGCCCCTCTGCCTCTTCCCTCTTCCTGGATTCACTCAGACATTTTAAAACTCACAGCCTGTGCACACAAACACACACACACTTCCAGCCCCACTGCCTCTTCCCTCTTCCTTGATTCACTCAGAGGTTTTTAAAGCTCACAGCCTATGCACACACGCGCAGACACTTGCAGCCCCTCTGCCTCTTCCCTCTTCCTGGATTCACTCAGAGGATTTTTAAAACTTACAGCCTGTGCACACACATACACTTCCAGCCCCACTGCCTTGTCCCTCTTCCTGGATTCACTCAGAGGTTTTTAAAACTCACAGCCTGTGCACACACACACACTTCCAGCCCCTCTGCCTTCTCCCTCTTTTGGTTTCAATCAGGATTTTTAAAACTCACAGCCTGTGCACACACACACACACTTCCAGCCCCACTGCCTCTTCCCTCTTCCTTGATTCACTCACACATTTTAAAACTCCCAGCCTGTGCACACACACACACTTCTAGCCCGTCTGCCTTTTCCCTCTTACTGGATTCACTCAGACATTTTAAAACTCACAGCCTGTGCACAGCACACACTTCCAGACCCTCTGCTTCTTCCCTGCTCCTGGATTCACTCAGAGGATTTTTAAAACTTACAGCCTGTGCACACACATACACTTCCAGCCCCACTGCCTTGTCCCTCTTCCTGGATTCACTCAGAGGATTTTTAAAACTCACAACCTGTGCACAGCACACACTTCCAGCCCCTCTGCTTCTTCCCTGCTCCTGGATTCACTCAGAGGATTTTTAAAACTTACAGCCTGTGCACACACATACACTTCCAGCCCCACTGCCTTGTCCCTCTTCCTGGATTCACTCAGAGGTTTTTAAAACTCACAACCTGGGCATACACATTCACACTTCAAGCCCCTCTGCCTCTTCCCTCTTCCTAGATTCACTCAGATGTTATAAAACTCACAGCCTGTGCACAGCACACACTTCCAGCCCCTCTGCCTCTTCCCTCTTCCTTGATTCACTCAGACGTTATAAAACTCACAGCCTGTGCACAGGGCACACACTTCCAGCCCCTCTGTTTCTTCCCTGTTCCTGGATTCACTCAGAGGTTTTTAAAACTCACAGCCTGGGCACACACAGACACACTTCAAGCCCCCTCTGCCTTTTCCCTCTTACTGGATTCACTCAGACATTTTAAAACTCACAGCCTGTGCACAGCACACACTTCCAGACCCTCTGCTTCTTCCCTGCTCCTGGATTCACTCAGAGGATTTTTAAAACTTACAGCCTGTGCACACACATAGACTTCCAGCCCCACTGCCTTGTCCCTCTTCCTGGATTCAATCAGAGGATTTTTAAAACTCACAGCCTGTGCACAGACATACACTTCCAGCCCCACTGCCTCGTCCCTCTTCCTGGATTCACTCAGAGGTTTTTAAAACTCACAGCCTGTGAACACACACAGACTTCCAGCCCCTCTGCCTCTTCCCTCTTCCTGGATTCACTCAGATGTTTTAAAACTCACAGCCTGTGCACACAAACACACAGACACTTCCAGCCCCTCTGCTTCTTCCCTGCTCCTGGATTCACTCAGAGGATTTTTAAAACTTACAGCCTGTGCACACACATACACTTCCAGCCCCACTGCCTCGTCCCTCTTCCTGGATTCACTCAGAGATTTTTAAAATGCACAGCCTGTGAACACACAAAGACTTCCAGCCCATCTGCCTCTTCCCTCTTCCTTGATTCACTCAGACGTTATAAAACTCACAGCCTGTGCACACACAGACACACTTCAAGCCCCTCTGCCTCTTCTCTCTTCCTGGATTCACTCAGACATTTAAAAACTCACAGGCTGTGCACACACACGAACACACTTCCAACCCCTCTGCCTCGTCCCTCTTCCTGTATTTACTCAGACGTTTTAAAACTCACAGCCTGTGCACAGCACACACTTCCAGCCCCTCTGCCTCTTCCCTCTTCCTTGATTCACTCAGATGTTTTAAAACTCACAGCCTGCACACACACGCAGACTCTTACAGCCCCTCTGCCTCTTCCCTCTTCCTTGATTCACTCAGACCTTTCTACAACTCAGAGCCGGTGCACATGCACACACTTCCTGTCCCTCTGCCTCCTCCCTCTTCCTGGATTAACTCAAACCTTTTTAAAACTCACAGCCTGTGCACATCCACACACCTCCAGCCCCACTGGCACTTCCCCCTTCCTGGATTCACTCAGACGTTTTTAAAACTCACAGCCTGTGCACATCCACACACCTCCAGCCCCTCTGCCTCTTCCCTCTTTCTGGATTCACTCAGACATTTTTAAAACTCACAGTCGGTGCACATGCAAACACTTCCAGTCCCTCTTCCTGGATTTAATAAGACGGTTTTAAAACTCGCAGCCTGTGTACATGTACAAACTTCCAGCCCCTCTGCCTCTTCCCTCTTCCTGGATTCACTCAGACCTTTTTACAACTCACAGCCGGTGCACATGCACACACTTCCTGTCCCTCATCCTCTTCCCTCTTCCTGGATTCACTCAGACATTTTCAAAACTCACAGCTGGTGCACATGCAAACACGTCCAGCCCCTCTGCCTTTTCCCTGTTCCTGGATTCACTCAGACATTTTTAAAACTCACAGCCGGTGCACATAAACACACTTCCAGCCCCTCTGCCTCTTCTCTCTTCCTGGATTCACTCAGACCTTTCTACAACTCACAGCCGGTGCACATGCACACACTTCCTGTCCCTCTGCCTCCTCCCTCTTCCTGGATTAACTCAGACCTTTTTAAAACTCACAGCTGGTGCACATGCAAACACGTCCAGCCCCTCTGCCTTTTCCCTGTTCCTGGATTCACTCAGACATTTTTAAAACTCACAGCCGGTGCACATAAACACACTTCCAGCCCCTCTGCCTCTTCCCTCTTCCTGGATTCACTCAGACCTTTTTACAACTCACAGCCGGTGCACATGCACACACTTCCTGTCCCTCTGCCTCCTCCCTCTTCCTGGATTAACTCAGACCTTTTTAAAACTCACAGCCGGTGCACATGCAAACACTTCTAGCCCCTCTGCCTCTTCCTGGATTCACTCAGACCTTTTCAAAACTCACAGAGTGTGCATCCACACATTTCCAGCCCCTCTGCCTTTTCCCTCTTCCTGGATTCACTCAGACGGTTTTAAGACTCCCAGGCGGTGCACATGGACACAATTCCTGCCCCTCTGCCTCTTCCCTCTTCCTGGAATCACTCAGACCTTTTTACAACTCACAGCCGGTGCACATGCAAACACTTCTAGCCCCTCTGCCTCTTCCTGGATTCACTCAGACCTTTTTAAAACTCACAGAGTGTGCACCCACACACTTCCAGCCCCTCTGCCTCGTCCCTCTTCCTGGATTCTCTCAGACCTTTTTAAAACTCCCAACCGGTGCACATGCAAACACTTCCGGCCCCTCTGCCTCTTCCCTCTTCCCTCTTCCTGGATTCACTCAGACGTTTTTAAAACTCACAGCCAGTGCATATGCACACACTTCCAGCACGTCTGCCTCTTCCCTCTTCCTAGATTCACTCAGACGGTTTTAAGACTCAGCAGACTGTACACCAAACACTTCCACCCCTCTGCCTCTTCCCTCTTCCTGGATTAACTCAGATATTTTTAAAACTCACAGCCGGTGCATATGCACACACTTCCTGTCCATCTTCCTCTTCCCTCTTCCTGGATTCACTCAGACCTTTTTCAAACTCACAGACTGTACACCACACACTTCCACCCCTCTGCCTCTTCCCTCTTCCTGGATTAACTCAGACCTTTTAAAAACTCCCAGCCGGTACACCTGCAAACAGTTCCAGTGCCTCTCCCTGTTCCCTCTTCCTGGATTCATTCAGACATTTTTAAAACTCACAGCCTGGGCACATCCACACACCTCCAGCCCCTCTGGCTCTTCCCCCTTCCTGGATTCATTCAGACATTTTTAAAATTCACAGCCTGTGCACATCCACACACCTCCAGCCCCTCTGCCTCTTCCCTCTTCCTGGATTCAATAAGACGGTTTTAAGACTCACAGCCTGTGCACATGCACACACTTCCAGCACGTCTGCCTCTTCCCTCTTCCTGGATTCACTCAGAGGGTTTTAAGACTCACAGACTGTGCCCCACACACTTCCACCCCTCTGCCTCTTCCCTCTTCCTGGATTCACTCAGACCTTTTTACAACTCACAGCCGGTGCACATGCACACACTTTTTCTCCATCTGCCTCTTCCCTCTTCCTGGATTCACTCAGACATTTTTAAAACTCACAGTCGGTGCACATGGAAACACGTCCAGCCCCTCTGCCTTTTCCCTCTTCCTGGATTTACGCAGAACTTTTAAAAAGTCACAGCCGGTGCACATGCACAAACTTCCAGCCCCTCTGCCTCTTCCCCCTTCCTGGATTCACTCAGACGTTTTTAAAACTCACAGCCTGTGCACATGCACACACCTCCAGCTCCTCTGGCTCTACCCTCTTCCTGGATTCACTCAGACCTTTTTACAACTCACAGCCGGTGCACATGCACACACTTCCAGCCCGTCTGCCTCTTCCCTCTTCCAGGATTCACTCAGACCTTTTTACAACTCACAGCCAGTGCATATGCACACACTTCCAGCACGTCTGCCTCTTCCCTCTTCCTGGATTCACTCAGACGGTTTTAAGACTCACAGACTGTGCACCAAACACTTCCACCCCTCTGCCTCTTCCCTCTTCCTGGATTAACTCAGACCTTTTAAAAACTCCCAGCCGGTGCACATGCAAACAGTTCCAGCCTCTCTGCCTTTTCCCTCTTCCTGGATTCAATAAGACTGTTTTAAGACTCACAGCCTGTGCACATGCACACACGTTCACCTCTCTGCCCCTTCCCTCTTCCTGGATTCACTCAGACCTTTTTACAACTCACAGCCGGTGCACATGCACACACTTCCAGCACATCTGCCTCTTCCCTCTTCCTGGATTCACTCAGAGGGTTTTAAGACTCACAGACTGTGCACCAAACACTTCCACCCCTCTGCCTCTTACCTCTTCCTGGATTCACTCAGATGGTTTTAAGACTCACAGACTGTGCACCAAACACTTCCACCCCTCTGCCTCTTCCATCTTCCTGGATTAACTCAGACCTTTTAAAAACTCCCAGCCGGTGCACATGCAAACAGTTCCAGCCTCTCTGCCTTTTCCCTCTTCCTGGATTCAATAAGACTGTTTTAAGACTCACAGCCTGTCCACATGCACACACGTCCACCCCTCTGCCTCTTCCCTCTTCCTGGATTCACTCAGACATTTTTAAAACTCTCAGTCGGTGCACATGCAAACACTTCCAGCCCCTCTGCCTTTTCCCTCTTCCTGGATTTACGCAGAAGTTTTAAAAAGTCACAGCCGGTGCACATGCACAAACTTCCAGCCCCTCTGCCTCTTCCCCCTTCCTGGATTCACTCAGACATTTTTAAAACTCACAGCCTGTGCACATGCACACACCTCCAGCCCCTCTGGCTCTACCCTCTTCCTGGATTAACTCAGACCTTTTTCAAACTCACAGACTGTACACCACACACTTCCACCCCTCTGCCTCTTCCCTCTTCCAGGATTAACTCAGACCTTTTTACAACTCACAGCCGGTGCACATGCACACACTTTTTGTCCATCTGCCTCTTCCCTCTTCCTGGATTAACTCAGACATTTTTAAAACTCACAGCTGTTGCACATGCAAACACGTCCAGCCCCTCTGACTTTTCCCTCTTCCTGGATTCAATAAGACGGTTTTAAGACTCACAGCCTGTGCACATGCAGACACTTCCAGCACATCTGCCTCTTCCCTCTTCCTGGATTCACTCAGATATTTTTAAAACTCACAGCCTGTGCACATGCACACACTTCCTGTCCCTCTGCCTCCTCCCTCTTCCTGGATTAACTCAGACATTTTAAAAACTCACAGCCAGTGCACATGCAAACACTTCCAGCCCCTCTGCCTTTTTCCTCTTCCTGGATTCAATAAGACGGTTTTAAGACTTGCAGCCTTTGTACATTTACACACTTCCAGCCCCTCTGCCTCTTCCTGGATTCACTCAGACCTTTTTAAAACTCCCAACCGGTGCACATGCAAACACTTCCGGCCCCTCTCCCTCTTCCCTCTTCCTGGATTCACTCAGACGTTTTTAAAACTCACAGCCTGTGCACATCCACACACCTCCAGCCCCTCTGGCACTTCCCCCTTCCTGGATTCACTCAGACGTTTTTAAAACTCACAGCCTGTGCACATCCACACACCTCCAGCCCCTCTGCCTCTTCCCTCTTCCTGGATTCACTCAGACCTTTTTAAAACTCCCAACCGGTGCACATGCAAACACTTCCGGCCCCTCTGCCTCTTCCTGGATTCACTCAGACATTTTTAAAACTCACACAGTGTGCACCCACACACCTCCAGCCCCTCTGGCTCTTCCCCCTTCCTGGATTCACTCAGATTTTTTTAAAACTCACAGCCTGTGCACATCCACACACCTCCAGCCCCTCTGCCTTTTCCCCCTTCCTGGATTCACTCAGACGTTTTTAAAACTCACAGAGTGTGCACCCACACGCTTACAGCCCCTCTGCCTCTTCCCTCTTCCTGGATTCACTCAGCAATTTTTAAAACTCACACTCTGTGCACATCCACACACCTCCAGCCCCTCTGCCTCTTCCCTCTTCCTGGATTCACTCAGACCTTTTTAAAACTCACAGTCGGTGCACATGCACACACTTAAAGCCCCTCTGCCTCTTCCCCCTTCCTGGATTCACTCAGACGTTTTTAAAACTCACAGAGTGTGCACCCACACGCTTACAGCCAATCTGCCTCTTCCCTCTTCCTGGATTCACTCAGCCATTTTTAAAACTCACAGTCTGTGCACATCCACACACCTCCAGCCCCTCTGCCTCTTCCCCCTTCCTGGATTCACTCATTCGTTTTTAAAACTCACAGCCTGTGCACATCCACACACCTCCAGCCCCTCTGCCTCTTCCCCCTTCCTGGATTCACTCAGACGTTTTTAAAACTCACAGCCTGTGCACATCCACACACCTCCAGCCCCTCTGCCTCTTCCCTCTTCCTGGATTCACTCAGACCTTTTTAAAACTCCCAACCGGTGCACATGCAAACACTTCCGGCCCCTCTGCCTCTTCCTGGATTCACTCAGACCTTTTTAAAACTCACACAGTGTGCACCCACACACTTCCAGCACGTCTGTCTCTTCCCTCTTCCTGGATTCACTCAGACATTTTTAAAACTCACAGTCGGTGCACATGCAAACACTTCCAGCCCCTCTGCCTTTTCCCTCTTCCTGGATTCAATAAGGCGGTTTTAAGACTCGCAGCCTGTGTACATGTACACACTTCCAGCCCCTCTGCCTCTTCCTGGATTCACTCAGATCTTTTTAAAACTCACAGAGTGTGCACCCACACACTTCCAGCCCCTCTGCCTCTTCCCTCTTCCTGGATTCACTCAGGCGGTATTAAGACTCCCAGGCGGTGCACATGGACACACTTCCTGCCCCCCTGCTTGTTCCCTCTACCTGGATTTACGCAGAACTTTTAAAAAGTCACAGCCGGTGCACATGCACAAACTTCCAGCCCGTCTGCCTCTTCCCTCTTCCTGGATTCACTCAGACATTTTTGCAACTCACTGCCTGTGCACATCCACACACCTCCAGCCCCTCTGGCTCTTCCCCCTTCCTGGATTCACTCAGACGTTTTTAAAACTCACAGCCTGTGCAAATCCACACACCTCCAGCCCCTCTGCCTCTTCCCTCTTCCTGGATTAACTCAGACCTTTTTAAAACTCCCAACCGGTGCACATGCAAACACTTCCGGCCCCTCTCCCTCTTCCCTCTTCCTGCAGTCACTCAGACGTTTTTTAAACTCACAGCCTGTGCACATCCACACACCTCCAGCCCCTCTGGCTCTTCCCCCTTCCTGGATTCACTCAGACCTTTTTTAAAACTCACAGAGTGTGCACCCACACACTTCCAGCCCCTCTGCCTCTTCCCTCTTCCTGGATTCACTCAGACCTTTTTAAAACTCCCAACCGGTGCACATGCAAACACTTCGGCCCCTCTGCCTTTTCCCTCTACCTGGATTCAATAAGACCTTTTTAAAACTCACAGCCGGTGCACATGCACACACTTTTTGTCCATCAGCCTCTTTCCTCTTCCTGGATTCACTCAGACAGTTTTAAAACTCACAGCTGGTGAACATGCAAACACTTCCACCCCTCTGCCTCTTCCCTCTTCCTGGATTAACTCAGACCTTTTTCAAACTCACAGACTGTACACCACACACTTCCACCCCTCTGCCTCTTTCCTCTTCCTGGATTCACTCAGACGTTTTTAAAACTCACAGCCAGTGCATATGCACACACTTCCAGCACGTCTGCCTCTTCCCTCTTCCTGGATTCACTCAGACGGTTTTAAGACTCACAGACTGTGCACCAAACACTTCCACCCCTCTGCCTCTTCCCTCTTCCTGGATTAACTCAGATATTTTTAAAACTCACAGCCGGTACACATGCACACACTTCCAGCCCCTCTGCCTCTTCCCTCTTCCTGGATTCACTGAGACATTTTTAAAACTCACAGCTGGTGCACATGCAAACACGTCCAGCCCCTCTGCCTTTTCTCTGTTCCTGGATTCACTCAGACATTTTTAAAACTCACAGCCGGTGCACATGCACACACTTCCAGCCCCTCTGCCTCTTCCCTCTTCCTGGATTCACTCAGACCTTTTTATAACTCACAGCTGGATTCAATAAGATGGTTTTAAGACTCGCAGCCTGTGTACATGTACACACTTCCAGCCGTTCTGCCTCTACCTGGATTCACTCAGATCTTTTGAAAACTCACAGAGTGTGCACCCACACACTTCCAGCCCCTCTGCCTCTTCCCTCTTCCTGGATTCACTCAGACAGTTTTATGACTCCCAGGCGGTGCACATGGACACACTTCCTGCCCCCCTGCTTGTTCCCTCTACCTGGATTTACGCAGAACTTTAAAAAAGTCACAGCCGGTGCACATGCACAAACTTCCAGCCCCTCTGCCTCTTTCCCCTTCCTGGATTCACTCAGACGTTTTTACAACTCACAGCCAGTGCACATGCACACACTTTTTGTCCATCTGCCTCTTCCCTCTTCCTGGATTCACTCAGAGGGTTTTAAGACTCACAGACTGTGCACCACACACTTCCACCCGTCTGCCTCTTCCCTCTTCCTGGATTCACTCAGACAGTTTTATGACTCCCAGGCGGTGCACATGGACACACTTCCTGCCCCCCTGCTTGTTCCCTCTACCTGGATTTACGCAGAACTTTAAAAAAGTCACAGCCGGTGCACATGCACAAACTTCCAGCCCCTCTGCCTCTTTCCCCTTCCTGGATTCACTCAGACATTTTTAAAACTCACAGCCGGTTCACATGCACACACTTCCAGCCCCTCTGCCTCTTCCCTCTTCCTGGATTCACTCAGACCTTTTTACAACTCACAGCCGGTGCACATGCACACACTTCCTGTCCCTCTGCCTCCTCCCTCTTCCTGGATTAACTCAGACCTTTTTAAAACTCACAGCCGGTGCACATGCAAACACTTCCAGCCCCTCTGCCTTTTCCCTCTTCCTGGATTCAATAAGACGGTTTTAAGACTCACAGCCTGTGCACATGCACACATTTCCAGCACGTCTGCCTCTTCCCTCTTCCTGGATTCACTCAGACCTTTTTACAAGTCACAGCCGGTGCACATGCACACACTTTTTGTCCATCTGCCTCTTCCCTCTTCCTGGATTCACTCAGAGGGTTTTAAGACTCACAGACTGTGCACCAAACACTTCCACCCCTCTGCCTCTTCCCTGTTCCTGGATTCACTCAGACATTTTTAAAACTCACAGCCGGTTCACATGCACACACTTCCAGCCCCTCTGCCTCTTCCCTCTTCCTGGATTCACTCAGACCTTTTTACAACTCACAGCTGGTGCACATGCAAACACTTCCAGCCCCTCTGCCTTTTCCCTCTTCCTGGATTCAATAAGACGGTTTTAAGACTCGCAGCCTGTGTACATGTACACACTTCCAGCCGTTCTGCCTCTTCCTGGATTCACTCAGACATTTTTAAAACTCACAGCTGGTGCACATGCAAACACGTCCAGCCCCTCTGCCTTTTCCCTGTTCCTGGATTCACTCAGACGGTTTTAAAACTCCCAGGCGGTGCACATGGACACACTTCCTGCCCCCCTGCTTGTTCCCTCTACCTGGATTTACGCAGAACTTTAAAAAAGTTACAGCCGGTGCACATGCACAAACTTCCAGCCCGTCTGCCTCTTCCCTCTTCCTGGATTCACTCAGACCTTTTTACAACTCACAGCTAGTGCACATGCACACACTTTTTGTCCATCTGCCCCTTCTCTCTTCCTGGATTCACTCAGAGGGTTTTAAGACTCACAGACTGTGCACCACACACTTCCACCCGTCTGCCTCTTCCCTCTTCCTGGATTCACTCAGACCTTTTTACAACTCACAGCCGGTGCACATGCACACACTTTTTGTCCATCAGCCTCTTTCCTCTTCCTGGATTCACTCAGACATTTTTAAAACTCACAGCTGGTGCACATGCAAACACATCCAGCCCCTCTGACTTTTCCCTCTTCCTGGATTCAATAAGACGGTTTTAAGACTCACAGCCTGTGCACATGCACACATTTCCAGCACGTCTGCCTCTTCCCTCTTCCTGGATTCACTCAGACCTTTTTACAACTCACAGCCGGTGCACATGCACACACTTTTTGTCCATCTGCCTCTTCCCTCTTCCTGGATTCACTCAGAGGGTTTTAAGACTCACAGACTGTGCACCAAACACTTCCACCCCTTTGCCTCTTCCCTCTTCCTGGATTAACTCAGATATTTTTAAAACTCACAGCCGGTACACATTCACACACTTCCAGCCCCTCTGCCTCTTCCCTCTTCCTGGATTCACTCAGACCTTTTTAAAACTCCCAACCGGTGCACATGCAAACACTTCCGGCCCCTCTGCCTCTTCCTGGATTCACTCAGACCTTTTTAAAACTCACACAGTGTGCACCCACACACTTCCAGCACGTCTGCCTCTTCCCTCTTCCTGGATTCACTCAGACATTTTTAAAACTCACAGTCGGTGCACATGCAAACACTTCCAGCCCCTCTGCCTTTTCCCTCTTCCTGGATTCAATAAGGCGGTTTTAAGTTTCGCAGCCTGTGTACATGTACACACTTCCAGCCCCTCTGCCTCTTCCTGGATTCACTCAGATCTTTTTAAAACTCACAGAGTGTGCACCCACACACTTCCAGCCCCTCTGCCTCTTCCCTCTTCCTGGATTCACTCAGGCGGTATTAAGACTCCCAGGCGGTGCACATGGACACACTTCCTGCCCCCCTGCTTGTTCCCTCTACCTGGATTTACGCAGAACTTTTAAAAAGTCACAGCCGGTGCACATGCACAAACTTCCAGCCCGTCTGCCTCTTCCCTCTTCCTGGATTCACTCAGACATTTTTGCAACTCACTGCCTGTGCACATCCACACACCTCCAGCCCCTCTGGCTCTTCCCCCTTCCTGGATTCACTCAGACGTTTTTAAAACTCACAGCCTGTGCAAATCCACACACCTCCAGCCCCTCTGCCTCTTCCCTCTTCCTGGATTAACTCAGACCTTTTTAAAACTCCCAACCGGTGCACATGCAAACACTTCCGGCCCCTCTCCCTCTTCCCTCTTCCTGCAGTCACTCAGACGTTTTTTAAACTCACAGCCTGTGCACATCCACACACCTCCAGCCCCTCTGGCTCTTCCCCCTTCCTGGATTCACTCAGACCTTTTTTAAAACTCACAGAGTGTGCACCCACACACTTCCAGCCCCTCTGCCTCTTCCCTCTTCCTGGATTCACTCAGACCTTTTTAAAACTCCCAACCGGTGCACATGCAAACACTTCGGCCCCTCTGCCTTTTCCCTCTACCTGGATTCAATAAGACCTTTTTAAAACTCACAGCCGGTGCACATGCACACACTTTTTGTCCATCAGCCTCTTTCCTCTTCCTGGATTCACTCAGACAGTTTTAAAACTCACAGCTGGTGAACATGCAAACACTTCCACCCCTCTGCCTCTTCCCTCTTCCTGGATTAACTCAGACCTTTTTCAAACTCACAGACTGTACACCACACACTTCCACCCCTCTGCCTCTTTCCTCTTCCTGGATTCACTCAGACGTTTTTAAAACTCACAGCCAGTGCATATGCACACACTTCCAGCACGTCTGCCTCTTCCCTCTTCCTGGATTCACTCAGACGGTTTTAAGACTCACAGACTGTGCACCAAACACTTCCACCCCTCTGCCTCTTCCCTCTTCCTGGATTAACTCAGATATTTTTAAAACTCACAGCCGGTACACATGCACACACTTCCAGCCCCTCTGCCTCTTCCCTCTTCCTGGATTCACTGAGACATTTTTAAAACTCACAGCTGGTGCACATGCAAACACGTCCAGCCCCTCTGCCTTTTCTCTGTTCCTGGATTCACTCAGACATTTTTAAAACTCACAGCCGGTGCACATGCACACACTTCCAGCCCCTCTGCCTCTTCCCTCTTCCTGGATTCACTCAGACCTTTTTATAACTCACAGCTGGATTCAATAAGATGGTTTTAAGACTCGCAGCCTGTGTACATGTACACACTTCCAGCCGTTCTGCCTCTACCTGGATTCACTCAGATCTTTTGAAAACTCACAGAGTGTGCACCCACACACTTCCAGCCCCTCTGCCTCTTCCCTCTTCCTGGATTCACTCAGACAGTTTTATGACTCCCAGGCGGTGCACATGGACACACTTCCTGCCCCCCTGCTTGTTCCCTCTACCTGGATTTACGCAGAACTTTAAAAAAGTCACAGCCGGTGCACATGCACAAACTTCCAGCCCCTCTGCCTCTTTCCCCTTCCTGGATTCACTCAGACGTTTTTACAACTCACAGCCAGTGCACATGCACACACTTTTTGTCCATCTGCCTCTTCCCTCTTCCTGGATTCACTCAGAGGGTTTTAAGACTCACAGACTGTGCACCACACACTTCCACCCGTCTGCCTCTTCCCTCTTCCTGGATTCACTCAGACAGTTTTATGACTCCCAGGCGGTGCACATGGACACACTTCCTGCCCCCCTGCTTGTTCCCTCTACCTGGATTTACGCAGAACTTTAAAAAAGTCACAGCCGGTGCACATGCACAAACTTCCAGCCCCTCTGCCTCTTTCCCCTTCCTGGATTCACTCAGACATTTTTAAAACTCACAGCCGGTTCACATGCACACACTTCCAGCCCCTCTGCCTCTTCCCTCTTCCTGGATTCACTCAGACCTTTTTACAACTCACAGCCGGTGCACATGCACACACTTCCTGTCCCTCTGCCTCCTCCCTCTTCCTGGATTAACTCAGACCTTTTTAAAACTCACAGCCGGTGCACATGCAAACACTTCCAGCCCCTCTGCCTTTTCCCTCTTCCTGGATTCAATAAGACGGTTTTAAGACTCACAGCCTGTGCACATGCACACATTTCCAGCACGTCTGCCTCTTCCCTCTTCCTGGATTCACTCAGACCTTTTTACAAGTCACAGCCGGTGCACATGCACACACTTTTTGTCCATCTGCCTCTTCCCTCTTCCTGGATTCACTCAGAGGGTTTTAAGACTCACAGACTGTGCACCAAACACTTCCACCCCTCTGCCTCTTCCCTGTTCCTGGATTCACTCAGACATTTTTAAAACTCACAGCCGGTTCACATGCACACACTTCCAGCCCCTCTGCCTCTTCCCTCTTCCTGGATTCACTCAGACCTTTTTACAACTCACAGCTGGTGCACATGCAAACACTTCCAGCCCCTCTGCCTTTTCCCTCTTCCTGGATTCAATAAGACGGTTTTAAGACTCGCAGCCTGTGTACATGTACACACTTCCAGCCGTTCTGCCTCTTCCTGGATTCACTCAGACATTTTTAAAACTCACAGCTGGTGCACATGCAAACACGTCCAGCCCCTCTGCCTTTTCCCTGTTCCTGGATTCACTCAGACGGTTTTAAAACTCCCAGGCGGTGCACATGGACACACTTCCTGCCCCCCTGCTTGTTCCCTCTACCTGGATTTACGCAGAACTTTAAAAAAGTTACAGCCGGTGCACATGCACAAACTTCCAGCCCGTCTGCCTCTTCCCTCTTCCTGGATTCACTCAGACCTTTTTACAACTCACAGCTAGTGCACATGCACACACTTTTTGTCCATCTGCCCCTTCTCTCTTCCTGGATTCACTCAGAGGGTTTTAAGACTCACAGACTGTGCACCACACACTTCCACCCGTCTGCCTCTTCCCTCTTCCTGGATTCACTCAGACCTTTTTACAACTCACAGCCGGTGCACATGCACACACTTTTTGTCCATCAGCCTCTTTCCTCTTCCTGGATTCACTCAGACATTTTTAAAACTCACAGCTGGTGCACATGCAAACACATCCAGCCCCTCTGACTTTTCCCTCTTCCTGGATTCAATAAGACGGTTTTAAGACTCACAGCCTGTGCACATGCACACATTTCCAGCACGTCTGCCTCTTCCCTCTTCCTGGATTCACTCAGACCTTTTTACAACTCACAGCCGGTGCACATGCACACACTTTTTGTCCATCTGCCTCTTCCCTCTTCCTGGATTCACTCAGAGGGTTTTAAGACTCACAGACTGTGCACCAAACACTTCCACCCCTTTGCCTCTTCCCTCTTCCTGGATTAACTCAGATATTTTTAAAACTCACAGCCGGTACACATTCACACACTTCCAGCCCCTCTGCCTCTTCCCTCTTCCTGGATTCACTCAGACCTTTTTACAACTCACAGCCGGTGCACATGCATACACTTCCTGTCCCTATTCCTCTTCCCTCTTCCTGGATTCACTCAGACATTTTTAAAACTCACAGCTGGTGCACATGCAAACACGTCCAGCCCCTCTGCCTTTTCCCTGTTCCTGGATTCACTCAGACATTTTTAAAACTCACAGCCGGTGCACATGCACACACTTCCAGCCCCTCTGCCTCTTCCCTCTTCCTGGTGTCAGGCCTGTAATTATATTCTTTTTTAGGATCTTTGGCCTGCCACACTTTTTAATAATTCTCTATGCTGTTTCATTAGTGTAGTAGTTGGGAGGGGGGAATAGAAAGGAGTAGGATTGTAGAATGGATTGTTGACATTCTTTTGTAGAAGCCAAGGTCATCTTTTGTCTCCGCACATCGACACCTGGCCGGAAGAAGATGGGTGTACATGCCAGCGTGGAAGATGATGATTGGAACATGTGATGGATTTGTGGGTGTGGGGAGAGATCATGAACTTTCAACTAGGTGAACTTACAGGATGTAATTCAGAGTTGAAATTCCATAGAGGTGCTAACATGCCTGTGGAATAAATTGGACTTTTAAAGATGTTTTTGCCTTGGACAATGATTTAATTCTGCATGGTATTTAGAACCCTAACATTATTTCAACTCTCTACTTTAAAATATTTCACTAGCTCCCTCCCCCTATCAAGGGGGAAGGGCTGGTGATGGAAGATCTGGTGATGGGGTCTCGGCATTCCCAATGCTGACCGGGACAGCGTAAATATCAGCAAAGAATAAATGAGAAGCTTTTGGTGATAAGAAGCTGAGCGCGGAACTTCAAAGGCAATGGAATGCTGCTTCCAGTTTAATTGCATCAGGAGGAATGCAGGAGGAGACACGGCAAGACGAAGGAAGGTGGCAGAAATATTTCTTCAGGAAATTGTGAGTGCATGCTCCCCCTCCTTCCCCCCAGCTTGGAAACAAGGCTTGGGGGAAAAAAACCCTAGAACAGAGGTTTGGGCTCCTTCCAGACGGCAATAAATGAAATGGCTTTGCACCCTGCAAATAGCTGGGAGAAAGATTCCCTTTCAAAATGGGAATTTCAAAGGAGGCAGGAAGAAGGGATTTTTCCAGCATCTGTCACTTGCAAGCCACCACAAATGGGGCTGCAACCAGTAAATGAAGCAAATTGGGCAGTAAATTGGGCTTTCCTCCCAGGACTTGGATGGAAGAGATGCTACTTACAAACTCCTTTGCCATCAGCATGGGGAAATGCTCCAAGCCAGCAGAGGGCACCTACTTGGCCCATAACTCATCCAAACCAGCAAAGGGCACCTACTTGGCCCATAACTCCTCCAAGCCAGCAGGAGGGTCCTTGGCACGTAAAACCCCCTAGCCAGCCATCAATGGTTGAGCTGCAACCTGTGAAGCAGGCAACCCCGGGATGGGTCTTAACCCCAGGTCATGGATGGGAGGGATGCCAGTGGGCACCTGCCCTCCCTCAGCAGATGGCACCATGGCAGAAAGCTGGGCAGTGGCCAACCGAGGGATTGACCTCCCCACCGGTTCCAGTCTCCCCTGCAAGGCCCAAAAAGGTTCTTACCAGACCTTCCTACAGAGAAGAAATCTCCATGGAAGGAGGGATTACCAAACAGAGGCCTGCATTGTGGATGGCGGGAAAATGTGCGCCTGCAAGGCCCCAAGTGGTTCTTACCCCACCTTCCTACAGAGTAGCAATCACCAACATGGAAGAAGGGATTACCAAAGCCAGGCCTGCAAGATGGGAAGCGGAACAAGGTGCATCTGCAATGCCCCAAAAGGTTCTTACTCCCCCTTCCTACAGAGAAGCAATCTCCACCATGGAAGAAGGGTTTACCAAGGGGGCAACTGCAAGTTGGAGAGCAAGGCAGTGTGATGAAAGGGTTCCTGAGTTTAGAGATGTAACTAGGTTCCATTCCTCGTGGGGCCCAATTAAATGCCACCATTGTTGTCAACTTGGCCACAGAGCGTCAGAGTGCTTGGCTCCAGCCCCAATGCCACAAACGTGCACACCAACCACCACGGCGGTAAAGAGAGGGTCCCAGATGCCACCACAGAAGAGTCATCTGGGCCAACAACCTCTGGAAGAGGATCCCCAACTTAAGGTGAGGAAGTGTCCTACCAAGGGGGAGGCCTCGGAAGAGGAAAAGGGCAGACATTCTCCGGAGGAGGATCCCCAACTTAAGGTGACAAAGAGGCCAACTAAGGGGGAGGCCTCGGAGGGGGAAAAGCCTAAACGACCTCTGGAAGAGGATCCCCAACTTATGGTGATGAAGAGTCCTACCAAGGGGGAGGCCTCGGAGGAGGGAATTGCCGAAGAACAAATGTGTGTACCAGTCGCCATGGTGGTAAAGAGAGGGCCCCAGATGCCAGCACAGAAAAGTCATCTGGGCAAACGACCTCTGGAAGAGGATCCCCAGCTTAAGGTGACAAAGAGTCCTACCAAGGGGGAGGCCTCGGAGGAGGGAATTGCTGAAGAACAAACGTGTGTACCAATTGCCACGGTGGTTAAGAGAGGGCCCCAGATGCCTGCACAGAAAAGTCATCTGGGCCAACAGCCTCGGGAAGAGGATCCTCAACTTCAGGTGACGAAGAGTCCTACCAAGGGGGAGGCCTCGGAGGAGGAACAAGGCCAGCCGTGGATGATTGAATCCAAGAGCCCAGAACCTACAGCACCTGCAGCAGAGAGCCCGAAACGGCCATGGGAAGAGGTCGCAATGGACTTCATCATGGAACTCGCAGACAGCAGTGGGCATAAAGTGATTTGGACTGTTATTGATTTGTTTTCTAAGCAGGCACACTTCATTGCTTTCTCAGGATTGCCATCCGCAAATGAATTAGTGAAAATGTTTGTGAAACACATTTATCGCCTGCATGGAGTACCCAAGAGGATCATTTCAGACCGCGGAGTCCAGTTCACAGCCAAGTTCTGGAGAGAGGTCCTGAGATCTATTGGGTCCACACAAGAACTGAGCTCAGAGGTTCATCCCAGCATGAACGGCGCAGCAGAGGGAGCCAATGCGGTGGTGGAACAATACATCAGGTGTTTTGTGGACTATCAGCACGACAACTGGTCGGACTTGCTACCCTTCGCCGAAGTGGCGTACAACGATGCGGTCCACAGCAGCAGAGGATTAGCGGGTTTCCAGATTACCAGTGGCATAGAAGTTGTTGCCATGCCTGAGTTGCCTAGAGAACCTCCTTCTTTCATGTCTTTGAGTGAATGGATGGACATGCTAAAGAAAGGATGGGAGAATATGAAGAAGGCTCTAGCAGTTGCGGCAGAAGCCTACCAGAAGCAAGATGATCAACGTCGCTCACTCCTAAACCCCTACCGTGTGGGGGACAATGTTTTTGTATCTACCAAATACATAAGATTAGAAATGCTTAGCAAGGAATTGGGTCCAAAATTTCTAGGTCCATTCCCAATAGTGAAGATAGTTAACTCAGTTACAGTTCAACTCGGTCTACCCAGAAGTCTAGGGGAAATTGACCCAGAATTTCATTGTAGCTTGTTGAAACCAGTAATTGGGTCTAACAGAAGAGCATCCACCCAAGCTCAATCTCCTCCTTTAGTGATGGAAGGGGAAACACAATCTGAGGTGGAAAAAATTGTAGATTTCAGGCTGAATAGGGGTTGCTTACAGTACTTAGTGCATTGGAAGGGTTACCCTTGGTCTGAAGCTAATTGGGTGAACAGTGGGAACCTAAAAGTGGAGAAGTTAGGAAAGCAAGTCAATGGGAAGTTTCCCGAGAAGTCAAAGGGTTCCCCTGGGTGGAGAAAAGGTGGTTAATTTTGTTATGTTAACTTTTATGTTATTCTCTTTGTAGGAAACATTTTTCTTTTGAGGAGAGGCCGCCTGTCAGGCCTGTAATTATATTCTTTTTTAGGATCTTTGGCCTGCCACACTTTTTAATAATTCTCTATGCTGTTTCATTAGTGTAGTAGTTGGGAGGGGGGAATAGAAAGGAGTAGGATTGTAGAATGGATTGTTGACATTCTTTTGTAGAAGCCAAGGTCATCTTTTGTCTCCGCACATCGACACCTGGCCGGAAGAAGATGGGTGTACATGCCAGCGTGGAAGATGATGATTGGAACATGTGATGGATTTGTGGGTGTGGGGAGAGATCATGAACTTTCAACTAGGTGAACTTACAGGATGTAATTCAGAGTTGAAATTCCATAGAGGTGCTAACATGCCTGTGGAATAAATTGGACTTTTAAAGATGTTTTTGCCTTGGACAATGATTTAATTCTGCATGGTATTTAGAACCCTAACACCTGGATTCACTCAGACCTTTTTACAACTCACAGCCGGTGCACATGCACACACTTCCTGTCCCTCTGCCTCCTCCCTCTTCCTGGATTAACTCAGACCTTTTTAAAACTCACAGCCGGTGCACATGCAAAAACTTCCAGCCCCTCTGCCTTTTCCCTCTTCCTGGATTCAATAAGACGGTTTTAAGACTCACAGACTGTGCACCACACACTTCCACCCGTCTGCCTCGTCCCTCTTCCTGGATTCACTCAGACGGTTTTAAGACTCACAGACTGTGCACCAAACACAGTTGAAATTACTGTAATAATTTATTTATTTGTTTGGAGTTTTTCCAAATGTTTTCTTTGTGATGCACTATGTTGGAGTTTTTCCAAATGTTTTCTTTGTGATGCACTATGTTGCTTAAAAGTGTTCAGACCAGGTTTATGTGCCTCAAAGTGGCTGCTTTTCTATGGGCAGGCCAGGTGCAAGGCAGATTTAGTGTGTTTCACCCTCCTTGTTAGGTAATTCTGAGGTGGTTGATGGCTCTGTGAGCTTCATGGCACTGTCCTTTATAATTTCCCACAATGTCTTGATAATATTTATTCCAGTGGCTTTGTCTTTCCTGTCCTTAGGGTTAGGGAAAAAATAGCTGGTTTCATTTGCAGTCTTTTTTTTGGGGGGGGGGGATATTATTTTTTGGATTTTCCTGGCACTGTCATAGTTTGTATGGGTGTGGGTGTGTAATGCTGCGAGAGTAGGCTTAATTATTGTTTTCTTTCATACTTTTTTCTGTTTCCGTTAGTTAGCAATTGCTAAAACAAATCCCATGTGACAAAATATTCTAAGACTTCTTGATTTTAATTGTCAATTTATTTATTCCTGCACATTGTAATATTTATTCATTTTCATAACTCTGTTTTTCCACTGTTGTGCAAACACAATTCCAGCAGCTGCTAACATGTGTAAAATTAAATATATATTGTACTCCCTTTCAAATAGCCAACAAAATATTTCTGGTTTTAATTCCATATCTTGCTTTACCATTGCTTCTAACCACTAACTTCTGAATAGCTACTTGCATATATTCTTGTTTTTTGGAACTGAGAACTAAATCTACCTATGACATTCATTCTTGAACTGAAGACTATATCTTTCCTGTTTCTCATCCTTCCTGAAAAGACTATACATTGTTGGTTGAAATCAGAGGTCCCTTCTGTTACCTGTAGTCCTCAGCTTACAACCCTCAGTCCAATATTGTTTTATTTCTTTGGCAGGCAGTTAGTATTACTTATCATAATGAAGAGGCAACAGAGTTTGACTACTTTCTTCTCCAAAAAACCAAGAGTTGAGGAATCAGCTGATCCAAAACAGGCACCACCAGCACCACCAGCGCCAGCACCACCAGCAGCGCCAGCGCCAGCACCACCAGCGCCACCAGCAGCGCCAGCGCCACCAGCAGCGCCAGCGCCAGCAGCACCAGCACCAGCGCCAGCACCAGCGCCAGCACCAGCGCCAGCACCACCAGCAGCGCCAGCGCCACCAGCAGCGCCAGCGCCACCAGCAGCACCAGCGCCACCAGCACCAGCAGCACCAGCAGCAGCACCAGCGCCAGCACCAGCA
Source organism: Natrix helvetica (assembly GCF_964273705.1). NCBI lineage: Eukaryota > Metazoa > Chordata > Lepidosauria > Squamata > Natricidae > Natrix > Natrix helvetica. Next base: position 59,392,132 of record NC_138555.1, on the reverse strand, counting down.
CCAGCGCCAGCACCACCAGCGCCAGCACCACCAGCACGACCACTACCACCAGTTGAGGTCGGCGAAAGCAGCAAGTCCATCGACTCCACTGTAGTTCCACAACTTCCTGATTGCTGGAATTTGCAGCAATACAGTAACTTCAAGGACAAGTATGATGGACTGGCAGTATCCGACAAGAAGCTGGGTTGTGAGTACTGTGCAAAACCCATGTTCTCGTTAGAGCAAGGTATTCATGTTTCCAAAGAGTGGAAACATTTCCAGGTGGCACCAGCAGGGAAAAGCAAGGATGTACAACAAGCATCACTCCGAAAAAAATTAAGGGAACATTTTCAATCAAAAGCCCACCTTATTTGCGTGGAGACCAGTAAGCAACGGGAGCAGGAGGCTTTGACCAAATCCGTGGATAAGTCAACTGAGAAACATTTATCCACTACTTGCACAATATTTACCACCGTTTACGATCTGGCGCAAAGATGTAATCCCTTCTCAGACATCGAAGCGCAAGTAAATTTGCTCAATACAGTTGGAGTGGATGTGGGAGTTGGCTTGCATTCACGGAGATCTGCAGTGAAAATCGTTGAATTCATTGCAAACCAAATCAAGACCACCGTGTTTTCAAGGATTATTGCAAATAATCGAAAGGTGTGTCTAATTATTGATGAAGCCTCAACACTTTCAATGAGAGCAGTGCTGATAGTTTTCGTTAAAGTTGAGGATCCAGAGTGCCCAGCAACCATCTTCGTTGAGCTTCTGGAATTACAGAGACAAGATGCAGAGACCATATTTTCTGCAGCAATGGAAAGCTTGCATAGAGTTGGATTTACCACCGGATATCTACGCAAGAATTTAATCGCTTTCTGCTCCGATGGTGCCAACGTTATGCTTGGAAGAAAATCTGGAGTCAGCGCCAGAATAGCTCAAGAGTTCCCAAACATCATCATCTGGCACTGCCTGAACCACCGCCTGCAACTTGTGCTGGATGATGCAATAAGAGAAGTGAAGCAGATCAACCATTTCAAGATCTTCCTGGACAAAGTACACACCACCTTCCACAAATCCTGCAAGAGCCAGAATGAGCTCTTCCAAATCTCTGAACAATTGGGCATAGAAATTGTGAAGATTGGCAGAGTTTTGGGACCAAGATGGGCTGCCTGTAGTTTAAGGGCAACCATGGCTGTGTGGCGTACTTATCCAGCGCTACATCAGTTTTTTCAGGGAAATGAAAGGTTCCCGGGCATGGCTTCCCGTTTTGAAAATTTAAACTTTTTGCAGGATTTGGCCCTGATGATCGACATCCTAACTGAGATTTCTTGGCTGTCAAATGCTCTACAGGGGAGAGAGACAAATATCGTCATGGCCCAAAAGTTAGTATTGCGGTCAATCGATTCTTTGGAAAACCTTAGACGGGGTAAGGGCAAATGTGAAAACGAACTTGTGGAATTGCTAAAAACAGAAGCCTTCCAAAACATCAAGTTAGCTCCAAATCACCGATTTGTTGCCCTTCCTCGTGGAATACTTGTGGAAAGCATCATCACCAATTTAAAGAAAAGGCTGATGGATTGCGACCATCTAAGAACAGGTAGCCTATTGCCAACACCAAACAAATTGCACTTTATCACTTATCTGGAGCCAGATTCCTGGCACATTGAAGATGTAGTCGTTCCATGGGCTGAGGCAGAGCAAGCATTGGATGCATTTGGCAATATTTTTAATCACAACATTAACATTAACGACTACAGAGATTTTTTGGAAAATGTAAAGAAAAATCCACAGAAGTACAAAATTCCTGGCAATATCCGGAAAGCTAGAGATATTGTCAGAACAATTGCTGTTAGTTCAGCAGAGGCGGAAAGGGGGTTCTCAAAAATGAACCTCATATGTTCGGAACAAAGAACACGCCTAACTGTACAAAACATAAGTAATCTGATGGTGATAAGTGTTGTTGGCATACCTGTTGAGAGATGGGACCCAATTCCGACAGTGAAAGCTTGGCTCAGAGCGCACCACCACACAGCTGATGATCCACGGGTGAAGACGAAGAAAGCTGCAACAGAAGAATCTGGAAGCCTAAGGACACTATGGAGATATCAACAACCAGAAAAGCAATAAAACAAGTAAGTACTTGAGTGTATCTCTTTCATTGTGCTATTCTTATGTAAGGTGCAAGTGCAAGCAATTAAGGTCTTGCTTCCTGTGTCTGTCTTTATGCAGGTATTTCAATACGCTTCCATTGAAAAGGTGGTGTGCAGAAGACGGGCAAGCTGGTCATCTCTCCTCTGTAAGTAGCTGAGTTTAATGCTGGCTGAGTGGTGTGGTCTGTGCTGTGTTCACGCTTGAGATGGTGAAGTGCAAGCAATTAAGGTCTTGCTTCCTGTGTCTTTCTTTATGCAGGTATTTTGGGCTTCCATTGAAAAGGTGGTGTGCAGAAGACGGGCAAGCTGGTCATCTCTCCTCTGTAAGTAGCTGAGTTTAATGCTGGCTGAGTGGTGTGGTCTGTGCTGTGTTCATGCTTGAGATGGTGAAGTGCAAGCAATTAAGGTCTTGCTTCCTGTGTCTTTCTTTATGCAGGTATTTTGGGCTTCCATTGAAAAGGTGGTGTGCAGAAGACGGGCAAGCTGGTCATCTCTCCTCTGTAAGTAGCTGAGTTTAATGCTGGCTGAGTGGTGTGGTCTGTGCTGTGTTCATGCTTGAGATGGTGAAGTGCAAGCCCTTCATGCTTCCTGTGTCTTTCTTTATGCAGGTATTTTGGGCTTCCATTGAAAAGGTGGTGTGCAGAAGACGGGCAAGCTGGTCATCTCTCCTCTGTAAGTAGCTGAGTTTAATGCTGGCTGAGTGGTGTGGTCTGTGCTGTGTTCATGCTTGAGATGGTGAAGTGCAAGCCCTTCATGCTTCCTGTGTCTTTCTTTATGCAGGTATTTTGGGCTTCCATTGAAAAGGTGGTGTGCAGAAGACGGGCAAGCTGGTCATCTCTCCTCTGTAAGTAGCTGAGTTTATTGCTGGCTGAGTGGTGTGGTCTGTGCTGTGTTCATGCTTGAGATGGTGAAGTGCAAGCCCTTCATGCTTCCTGTGTCTGTCTTTATGCAGGTTGTTGGAGCAAGGTGGTGCAGAAGACGCAAAAAAGGACAGTAATTTTCCTTTTCTATTATTTTGTGTGCTTGTTTCATCCTAATGCAGTGCATGCAATTAAGGTCTTGCTTTCTCTGTCTGTCTTTATGCAGGTTGTTGGAGCAAGGTGGTGCAGAAGACGCAAAAAAGGACAGTAATTTTCCTTTTCTATTATTTTGTGTGCTTGTTTCATCCTAATGCAGTGCATGCAATTAAGGTCTTGCTTTCTCTGTCTGTCTTTATGCAGGTTGTTGGAGCAAGGTGGTGCAGAAGACGCAAAAAAGGACAGTAATTTTCCTTTTCTATTATTTTGTGTCCTTGTTTCATCCTAATGCAGTGCATGCAATTAAGGTCTTGCTTTCTCTGTCTGTCTTTATGCAGGTTGTTGGAGCAAGGTGGTGCAGAAGATGCAAAAAAGGACAGTAATTTTCCTTTTCTATTCTTTTGTATGCTTGTTTCATCCTAATGCAGTGCATGCAATTAAGGTCTTGCTTTCTGTGTCTGTCTTTGTGCAGGTTGTTGGAGCAAGGTGGTGCAGAAGACGCAAAAAAGGACAGTAATTTTACTGTTCTATTCTTTTGTGTGCTTGTTTCATCCCAAACTGGCAATGAAAGAGTTCATTTCTGTGTGTTTTCTTTGTGCAGCCCATTCACTGGAGTCCGTGATACTGAACACTGGCAAGAACAGTCATCCTCCTTCTGTAAGTAGCTCTTTTATTGTTTTTGTACTTATTTTAGTCTTATTGTAGTTCACCCATTGTGGCAAAGAATTCAGTGACATCATCTTGACCACTCCCACCAGGTCACATGGTCGGCAAGCCACTCCCACCAGGTCACATGGTCGGCAAGCCACTCCCACCGGGTCACATGGTCGGCAAGCCACTCCCACCGGGTCACATGGTCGGCAAGCCACTCCCACCGGGTCACATGGTCGGCAAGCCACTCCCATCGGGTCACATGGTCGGCAAGCCACTCGCACAAAGGAGGCCACACCCACAGAGTAGGTTCCAAAAAAATTTGAAACCCACCACTGGTGCACATGCAAACACTTCCAGCCCCTCTGCCTTTTCCCTCTTCCTGGATTCAATAAGACGGTTTTAAGACTCGCAGCCTGTGTACATGTACACACTTCCAGCCGTTCTGCCTCTTCCTGGATTCACGCAGACATTTTTAAAACTCACAGCTGGTGCACATGCAAACACGTCCAGCCCCTCTGCCTTTTCCCTGTTCCTGGATTCACTCAGACGGTTTTAAGACTCCCAGGCGGTGCACATGGACACACTTCCTGCCCCCCTGCTTGTTCCCTCTACCTGGATTTACGCAGAACTTTAAAAAAGTCACAGCCGGTGCACATGCACAAACTTCCAGCCCCTCTGCCTCTTCCCCCTTCCTGGATTCACTCAGACCTTTTTACAACTCACAGCAGGTGCACATGCACACACTTTTTCTCCATCTGCCTCTTCCCTCTTCCTGGATTCACTCAGACATTTTTAAAACTCACAGCTGGTGCACATGCAAACACGTCCAGCCCCTCTGACTTTTCCCTCTTCCTGGATTCACTCAGTCGTTTTTAAAACTCACAGACTGTACACCACACACTTCCACCCCTCTGCCTCTTCCCTCTTCCTGGATTAACTCAGACCTTTTTCAAACTCACAGACTGTACACCACACACTTCCACCCCTCTGCCTCTTCCCTCTTCCTGGATTCACTCAGACGTTTTTAAAACTCACAGCCATTGCATATGCACACACTTCCAGCACGTCTGCCTCTTCCATCTTCCTGGATTCACTCAGACGGTTTTAAGACTCACAGACTGTGCACCAAACACTGCCACCACTCTGCCTCTTCCCTCTTCCTGGATTAACTCAGATATTTTTAAAACTCACAGCCTGTGCACATGCACACACTTCCTGTCCCTCTGCCTCCTCCCTCTTCCTGGATTAACTCAGACCTTTTAAAAACTCACAGCCGGTGCACATGCAAACACTTCCAGCCCCTCTGCCTTTTTCCTCTTCCTGGATTCAATAAGACGGTTTTAAGACTTGCAGCCTTTGTACATGTACACACTTCCAGCCCCTCTGCCTTTTCCTGAATTCACTCAGATGGTTTTAAGACTCCCAGGCGGTGCAAATGCACAGACCTCCTGCCCCCCTGCCTGTTCCCTCTTCCTGGATTCACTCAGACGGTTTTAAGACTCCCAGGTGGTGCACATGGACACACTTCTTACCCCCCTGCCTGTTCCCTCTTCCTGGATTTACGCAGAACTTTTTACAACTGACAGCCGGTGCACATCCACACACCTCCAGTCCCTCTGGCTCTTTCCCCTTCCTGGATTCACTCAGACGTTTTTAAAACTCACACCCTGTACACATCCACACACCTCCAGCCCCTCTGCCTTTTCCCTGTTCCTGGATTCACTCAGACATTTTTAAAACTCCCAGCCGGTGCACATGCAAACACTTCCAGCCCCTCTGCCTTTTCCCTCTTCCTGGATTCACTCAGAGGGTTTTAAGACTCACAGGCGGTGCACATGGACACACTTCCTGCCCCCCTGTCTGTTCCCTCTTCCTGGATTTACGCAGAACTTTTAAAAAGTCACAGCCGGTGCACATGCACACACTTCCAGCCCCTCTGCCTCTTCCCTCTTCCTGGATTCACTCAGACATTTTTAAAACTCACAGTCGGTGCACATGCAAACACTTCCAGCCCCTCTGCCTTTTCCCTCTTCCTGGATTCAATAAGACGGTTTTAAGACTCGCAGCCTGTGTACATGTACACACTTCCAGCCGTTCTGCCTCTTCCTGGATTCACTCAGATCTTTTTAAAACTCACAGAGTGTGCACCCACACACTTCCAGCCCCTCTGCCTCTTCCCTCTTCCTGGATTCACTCAGACAGTTTTAAGACTCCCAGGCGGTGCACATGGACACACTTCCTGCCTCCCTGCTTGTTCCCTCTACCTGGATTTACGCAGAACTTTAAAAAAGTCACAGCCGGTGCGCATGCACAAACTTCCAGCCCGTCTGCCTCTTCCCTCTTCCTGAATTCACTCAGACCTCTTTACAACTCACAGCCAGTGCACATGCACACACTTTTTGTCCATCTGCCTCTTCCCTCTTCCTGGATTCACTCAGAGGGTTTTAAGACTCACAGACTGTGCACCACACACTTCCACCCTTCTGCCTCTTCCCTCTTCCTGGATTCACTCAGACCTTTTTACAACTCACAGCCGATGCACATGCACACACTTTTTGTCCATCAGCCTCTTTCCTCTTCCTGGATTCACTCAGACATTTTTAAAACTCACAGCCGGTGCACATGCACACACCTCCAGCCCCTCTGGCTCTTCCCTCTTCCTGGATTCAATAAGACGGTTTTAAGACTCGCAGCCTGTGTACATGTACACACTTCCAGCCGTTCTGCCTCTTCCTGGATTCACTCAGATCTTTTTAAAACTCACAGAGTGTGCATCCACACACTTCCAGCCCCTCTGCCTCTTCTCTCTTCCTGGATTCACTCAGACAGTTTTAAGACTCCCAGGCGGTGCACATGGACACACTTCCTGCCTTCCTGCTTGTTCCCTCTACCTGGATTTACGCAGAACTTTAAAAAAGTCACAGCCGGTGCGCATGCACAAACTTCCAGCCCGTCTGCCTCTTCCCTCTTCCTGAATTCACTCAGACCTTTTTACAACTCACAGCCAGTGCACATGCACACACTTATTGTCCATCTGCCTCTTCCCTCTTCCTGGATTCACTCAGAGGGTTTTAAGACTCACAGACTGTGCACCACACACTTCCACCCGTCTGCCTCTTCCCTCTTCCTGGATTCACTCAGACCTTTTTACAACTCACAGCCAGTGCACATGCACACACTTTTTGTCCATCAGCCTCTTTCCTCTTCCTGGATTCACTCAGACATTTTTAAAACTCACAGCCGGTGCACATGCAAAAACTTCCAGCCCCTCTGCCTTTTCCCTCTTCCTGGATTCAATAAGACGGTTTTAAGACTCACAGACTGTGCACCACACACTTCCACCCGTCTGCCTCGTCCCTCTTCCTGGATTCACTCAGACGGTTTTAAGACTCACAGACTGTGCACCAAACACTTCCACCCCTCTACCTCTTCCCTCTTCCTGGATTAACTCAGATATTTTTAAAACTCACAGCCGGTACACATGCACACACTTCCAGGACCTCTGCCTCTTCCCTATTCCTGGATTCACTCAGACCTTTTTACAACTCACAGCCGGTGCACATGCATACACTTCCTGTCCCTATTCCTCTTCCCTCTTCCTGGATTCACTCAGACATTTTTAAAACTCACAGCTGGTGCACATGCAAACACGTCCAGCCCCTCTGCCTTTTCCCTGTTCCTGGATTCACTCAGACATTTTTAAAACTCACAGCCAGTGCACATGTACACACTTCCAGCCCCTCTGCCTCTTCCCTCTTCCTGGATTCACTCAGACCTTTTTACAACTCACAGCCGGTGCACATGCACATACTTCCTGTCCCTCTGCCTCCTCCCTCTTCCTGGATTAACTCAGACCTTTTTACAACTCACAGCCGGTGCACATGCACACACCTCCAGCCCCTCTGGCTCTTCCCTCTTCCTGGATTCAATAAGACGGTTTTAAGACTCGCAGCCTGTGTACATGTACACACTTCCAGCCGTTCTGCCTCTTCCTGGATTCACTCAGATCTTTTTAAAACTCACAGCCGGTGCACATGCACACACCTCCAGCCCCTCTGGCTCTTCCCTCTTCCTGGATTCACTCAGACCTTTTTAAAACTCACAGCCGGTGCACATGCAAAAACTTCCAGCCCCTCTGCCTTTTCCCTCTTCCTGGATTCAATAAGACGGTTTTAAGACTCACAGACTGTGCACCACACACTTCCACCCGTCTGCCTCTTGCCTCTTCCTGGATTCACTCATACGGTTTTAAGGACTCACAGACTGTGCACCAAACACTTCCACCCCTCTGCCTCTTCCCTCTTCCTGGATTAACTCAGATATTTTTAAAACTCACAGACTGTGCACATGCACACACTTCCTGCCCCCCTGCCTGTTCCCTCTTCCTATATTAACTCAGACCTTTTTAAAACTCCCAGCCGGTGCACATGCAAACACTTCCAGCCCCTCTGCCTTTTCCCTCTTCCTATATTAACTCAGACGTTTTTAAGACTCACAGCCTGTGCACATGTACACACTTCCAGCCCCTCTGCCTTTTTCCTCTTCCTCGATTAACTCAGACGTTTTTAAAACTCACAGCCGGTGCACATGCAAACACTTCCAGCCCCTCTGCCTCTTCCCTCTTCCTGGATTCACTCAGACATTTTTAAAACTCACAGTCGGTGCACATGCAAACACTTCCAGCCCCTCTGCCTTTTCCCTCTTCCTGGATTCAATAAGACGGTTTTAAGACTCGCAGCCTGCGTACATGTACACACTTCCAGCCGTTCTGCCTCTTCCTGGATTCACTCAGATCTTTTTAAAACTCACAGAGTGTGCACCCACACACTTCCAGCCCCTCTGCCTCTTCCCTCTTCCTGGATTCACTCAGACAGTTTTAAGACTCCCAGGCGGTGCACATGGACACACTTCCTGCCTCCCTGCTTGTTCCCTCTACCTGGATTTACGCAGAACTTTAAAAAAGTCACAGCCGGTGCGCATGCACAAACTTCCAGCCTGTCTGCCTCTTCCCTCTTCCTGAATTCACTCAGACCTCTTTACAACTCACAGCCAGTGCACATGCACACACTTTTTGTCCATCTGCCTCTTCCCTCTTCCTGGATTCACTCAGAGGGTTTTAAGACTCACAGACTGTGCACCACACACTTCCACCCGTCTGCCTCTTCCCTCTTCCTGGATTCACTCAGACCTTTTTACAACTCACAGCCGGTGCACATGCACACACTTTTTGTCCATCAGCCTCTTTCCTCTTCCTGGATTCACTCAGACGTTTTTAAAACTCACAGCCTATGCACATCCACACACCTCCAGCCCCTCTGCCTTTTCCCTGTTCCTGGATTCACTCAGACATTTTTAAAACTCCCAGCCGGTGCACATGCAAACACTTCCAGCCCCTCTGCCTTTTCCCTCTTCCTGGATTCACTCAGAGGGTTTTAAGACTCACAGGCGGTACACATGGACACACTTCCTGCCCCCCTGTCTGTTCCCTCTTCCTGGATTTACGCAGAACTTTTAAAAAGTCACAGCCGGTGCACATGCACACACTTTTTGTCCATCAGCCTCTTTCCTCTTCCTGGATTCACTCAGACATTTTTAAAACTCACAGCCGGTGCACATGCACACACCTCCAGCCCCTCTGCCTTTTCCCTCTTCCTGGATTCAATAAGACGGTTTTAAGACTCGCAGCCTGTGTACATGTACACACTTCCAGCCGTTCTGCCTCTTCCTGGATTCACTCAGATCTTTTTAAAACTCACAGAGTGTGCATCCACACACTTCCAGCCCCTCTGCCTCTTCCCTCTTCCTGGATTCACTCAGACAGTTTTAAGACTCCCAGGCGGTGCACATGGACACACTTCCTGCCTCCCTGCTTGTTCCCTCTACGTGGATTTACGCAGAACTTTAAAAAAGTCACAGCCGGTGCGCATGCACAAACTTCCAGCCCGTCTGCCTCTTCCCTCTTCCTGAATTCACTCAGACCTTTTTACAACTCACAGCCAGTGCACATGCACGCACTTTTTGTCCATCTGCCTCTTCCCTCTTCCTGGATTCACTCAGAGGGTTTTAAGACTCACAGACTGTGCACCACACACTTCCACCCGTCTGCCTCTTCCCTCTTCCTGGATTCACTCAGACCTTTTTACAACTCACAGCCAGTGCACATGCACACACTTTTTGTCCATCAGCCTCTTTCCTCTTCCTGGATTCACTCAGACATTTTTAAAACTCACAGCCGGTGCACATGCAAAAACTTCCAGCCCCTCTGCCTTTTCCCTCTTCCTGGATTCAATAAGACGGTTTTAAGACTCACAGACTGTGCACCACACACTTCCACCCGTCTGCCTCGTCCCTCTTCCTGGATTCACTCAGACGGTTTTAAGACTCACAGACTGTGCACCAAACACTTCCACCCCTCTACCTCTTCCCTCTTCCTGGATTAACTCAGATATTTTTAAAACTCACAGCCGGTACACATGCACACACTTCCAGGACCTCTGCCTCTTCCCTATTCCTGGATTCACTCAGACCTTTTTACAACTCACAGCCGGTGCACATGGATACACTTCCTGTCCCTATTCCTCTTCCCTCTTCCTGGATTCACTCAGACATTTTTAAAACTCACAGCTGGTGCACATGCAAACACGTCCAGCCCCTCTGCCTTTTCCCTGTTCCTGGATTCTCTCAGACATTTTTAAAACTCACAGCCAGTGCACATGCACACACTTCCAGCCCCTCTGCCTCTTCCCTCTTCCTGGATTCACTCAGACCTTTTTACAACTCACAGCCGGTGCACATGCACATACTTCCTGTCCCTCTGCCTCCTCCCTCTTCCTGGATTAACTCAGACCTTTTTACAACTCACAGCCGGTGCACATGCACACACCTCCAGCCCCTCTGGCTCTTCCCTCTTCCTGGATTCAATAAGACGGTTTTAAGACTCGCAGCCTGTGTACATGTACACACTTCCAGCCGTTCTGCCTCTTCCTGGATTCACTCAGATCTTTTTAAAACTCACAGCCGGTGCACATGCACACACCTCCAGCCCCTCTGGCTATTCCCTCTTCCTGGATTCACTCAGACCTTTTTAAAACTCACAGCCGGTGCACATGCAAAAACTTCCAGCCCCTCTGCCTTTTCCCTCTTCCTGGATTCAATAAGACGGTTTTAAGACTCACAGACTGTGCACCACACACTTCCACCCGTCTGCCTCTTCCCTCTTCCTGGATTAACTCAGATATTTTTAAAACTCACAGACTGTGCACATGCACACACTTCCTGCCCCCTTGCCTGTTCCCTCTTCCTATATTAACTCAGACCTTTTTAAAACTCCCAGCCGGTGCACATGCAAACACTTCCAGCCCCTCTGCCTTTTCCCTCTTCATAGATTCAATCAGACGTTTTTAAGACTCACAGCCTGTGCACATGTACACACTTCCAGCCCCTCTGCCTTTTTCCTCTTCCTGGATTAACTCAGACGTTTTTAAAACTCACAGCCGGTGCACATGCAAACACTTCCAGCCCCTCTGCCTCTTCCCTCTTCCTGGATTCACTCAGACATTTTTAAAACTCACAGTCGGTGCACATGCAAACACTTCCAGCCCCTCTGCCTTTTCCCTCTTCCTGGATTCAATAAGACGGTTTTAAGACTCGCAGCCTGTGTACATGTACACACTTCCAGCCGTTCTGCCTCTTCCTGGATTCACTCAGATCTTTTTAAAACTCACAGAGTGTGCACCCACACACTTCCAGCCCCTCTGCCTCTTCCCTCTTCCTGGATTCACTCAGACAGTTTTAAGACTCCCAGGCGGTGCACATGGACACACTTCCTGCCTCCCTGCTTGTTCCCTCTACCTGGATTTACGCAGAACTTTAAAAAAGTCACAGCCGGTGCGCATGCACAAACTTCCAGCCCGTCTGCCTCTTCCCTCTTCCTGAATTCACTCAGACCTTTTTACAACTCACAGCCAGTGCACATGCACGCACTTTTTGTCCATCTGCCTCTTCCCTCTTCCTGGATTCACTCAGAGGGTTTTAAGACTCACAGACTGTGCACCACACACTTCCACCCGTCTGCCTCTTCCCTCTTCCTGGATTCACTCAGACCTTTTTACAACTCACAGCCAGTGCACATGCACACACTTTTTGTCCATCAGCCTCTTTCCTCTTCCTGGATTCACTCAGACATTTTTAAAACTCACAGCCGGTGCACATGCAAAAACTTCCAGCCCCTCTGCCTTTTCCCTCTTCCTGGATTCAATAAGACGGTTTTAAGACTCACAGACTGTGCACCACACACTTCCACCCGTCTGCCTCGTCCCTCTTCCTGGATTCACTCAGACGGTTTTAAGACTCACAGACTGTGCACCAAACACTTCCACCCCTCTACCTCTTCCCTCTTCCTGGATTAACTCAGATATTTTTAAAACTCACAGCCGGTACACATGCACACACTTCCAGGACCTCTGCCTCTTCCCTATTCCTGGATTCACTCAGACCTTTTTACAACTCACAGCCGGTGCACATGGATACACTTCCTGTCCCTATTCCTCTTCCCTCTTCCTGGATTCACTCAGACATTTTTAAAACTCACAGCTGGTGCACATGCAAACACGTCCAGCCCCTCTGCCTTTTCCCTGTTCCTGGATTCTCTCAGACATTTTTAAAACTCACAGCCAGTGCACATGCACACACTTCCAGCCCCTCTGCCTCTTCCCTCTTCCTGGATTCACTCAGACCTTTTTACAACTCACAGCCGGTGCACATGCACATACTTCCTGTCCCTCTGCCTCCTCCCTCTTCCTGGATTAACTCAGACCTTTTTACAACTCACAGCCGGTGCGCATGCACAAACTTCCAGCCTGTCTGCCTCTTCCCTCTTCCTGAATTCACTCAGACCTCTTTACAACTCACAGCCAGTGCACATGGACACACACTTTTTGTCCATCTGCCTCTTCCCTCTTCCTGGATTCACTCAGAGGGTTTTAAGACTCACAGACTGTGCACCACACACTTCCACCCGTCTGCCTCTTCCCTCTTCCTGGATTCACTCAGACCTTTTTACAACTCACAGCCGGTGCACATGCACACACTTTTTGTCCATCAGCCTCTTTCCTCTTCCTGGATTCACTCAGACGTTTTTAAAACTCACAGCCTATGCACATCCACACACCTCCAGCCCCTCTGCCTTTTCCCTGTTCCTGGATTCACTCAGACATTTTTAAAACTCCCAGCCGGTGCACATGCAAACACTTCCAGCCCCTCTGCCTTTTCCCTCTTCCTGGATTCACTCAGAGGGTTTTAAGACTCACAGGCGGTACACATGGACACACTTCCTGCCCCCCTGTCTGTTCCCTCTTCCTGGATTTACGCAGAACTTTTAAAAAGTCACAGCCGGTGCACATGCACACACTTTTTGTCCATCAGCCTCTTTCCTCTTCCTGGATTCACTCAGACATTTTTAAAACTCACAGCCGGTGCACATGCACACACCTCCAGCCCCTCTGCCTTTTCCCTCTTCCTGGATTCAATAAGACGGTTTTAAGACTCGCAGCCTGTGTACATGTACACACTTCCAGCCGTTCTGCCTCTACCTGGATTCACTCAGATCTTTTGAAAACTCACAGAGTGTGCACCCACACACTTCCAGCCCCTCTGCCTCTTCCCTCTTCCTGGATTCACTCAGACAGTTTTAAGACTCCCAGGCGGTGCACATGGACACACTTCCTGCCTCCCTGCTTGTTCCCTCTACGTGGATTTACGCAGAACTTTAAAAAAGTCACAGCCGGTGCGCATGCACAAACTTCCAGCCCGTCTGCCTCTTCCCTCTTCCTGAATTCACTCAGACCTTTTTACAACTCACAGCCAGTGCACATGCACGCACTTTTTGTCCATCTGCCTCTTCCCTCTTCCTGGATTCACTCAGAGGGTTTTAAGACTCACAGACTGTGCACCACACACTTCCACCCGTCTGCCTCTTCCCTCTTCCTGGATTCACTCAGACCTTTTTACAACTCACAGCCAGTGCACATGCACACACTTTTTGTCCATCAGCCTCTTTCCTCTTCCTGGATTCACTCAGACATTTTTAAAACTCACAGCCGGTGCACATGCAAAAACTTCCAGCCCCTCTGCCTTTTCCCTCTTCCTGGATTCAATAAGACGGTTTTAAGACTCACAGACTGTGCACCACACACTTCCACCCGTCTGCCTCGTCCCTCTTCCTGGATTCACTCAGACGGTTTTAAGACTCACAGACTGTGCACCAAACACTTCCACCCCTCTACCTCTTCCCTCTTCCTGGATTAACTCAGATATTTTTAAAACTCACAGCCGGTACACATGCACACACTTCCAGGACCTCTGCCTCTTCCCTATTCCTGGATTCACTCAGACCTTTTTACAACTCACAGCCGGTGCACATGGATACACTTCCTGTCCCTATTCCTCTTCCCTCTTCCTGGATTCACTCAGACATTTTTAAAACTCACAGCTGGTGCACATGCAAACACGTCCAGCCCCTCTGCCTTTTCCCTGTTCCTGGATTCTCTCAGACATTTTTAAAACTCACAGCCAGTGCACATGCACACACTTCCAGCCCCTCTGCCTCTTCCCTCTTCCTGGATTCACTCAGACCTTTTTACAACTCACAGCCGGTGCACATGCACATACTTCCTGTCCCTCTGCCTCCTCCCTCTTCCTGGATTAACTCAGACCTTTTTACAACTCACAGCCGGTGCACATGCACACACCTCCAGCCCCTCTGGCTCTTCCCTCTTCCTGGATTCAATAAGACGGTTTTAAGACTCGCAGCCTGTGTACATGTACACACTTCCAGCCGTTCTGCCTCTTCCTGGATTCACTCAGATCTTTTTAAAACTCACAGCCGGTGCACATGCACACACCTCCAGCCCCTCTGGCTATTCCCTCTTCCTGGATTCACTCAGACCTTTTTAAAACTCACAGCCGGTGCACATGCAAAAACTTCCAGCCCCTCTGCCTTTTCCCTCTTCCTGGATTCAATAAGACGGTTTTAAGACTCACAGACTGTGCACCACACACTTCCACCCGTCTGCCTCTTCCCTCTTCCTGGATTAACTCAGATATTTTTAAAACTCACAGACTGTGCACATGCACACACTTCCTGCCCCCCTGCCTGTTCCCTCTTCCTATATTAACTCAGACCTTTTTAAAACTCCCAGCCGGTGCACATGCAAACACTTCCAGCCCCTCTGCCTTTTCCCTCTTCATAGATTCAATCAGACGTTTTTAAGACTCACAGCCTGTGCACATGTACACACTTCCAGCCCCTCTGCCTTTTTCCTCTTCCTGGATTAACTCAGACGTTTTTAAAACTCACAGCCGGTGCACATGCAAACACTTCCAGCCCCTCTGCCTCTTCCCTCTTCCTGGATTCACTCAGACATTTTTAAAACTCACAGTCGGTGCACATGCAAACACTTCCAGCCCCTCTGCCTTTTCCCTCTTCCTGGATTCAATAAGACGGTTTTAAGACTCGCAGCCTGTGTACATGTACACACTTCCAGCCGTTCTGCCTCTTCCTGGATTCACTCAGATCTTTTTAAAACTCACAGAGTGTGCACCCACACACTTCCAGCCCCTCTGCCTCTTCCCTCTTCCTGGATTCACTCAGACAGTTTTAAGACTCCCAGGCGGTGCACATGGACACACTTCCTGCCTCCCTGCTTGTTCCCTCTACCTGGATTTACGCAGAACTTTAAAAAAGTCACAGCCGGTGCGCATGCACAAACTTCCAGCCCGTCTGACTCTTCCCTCTTCCTGAATTCACTCAGACCTCTTTACAACTCACAGCCAGTGCACATGCACACACTTTTTGTCCATCTGCCTCTTCCCTCTTCCTGGATTCACTCAGAGGGTTTTAAGACTCACAGACTGTGCACCACACATTTCCACCCGTCTGCCTCTTCCCTCTTCCTGGATTCACTCAGACCTTTTTACAACTCACAGCCGGTGCACATGCACACACTTTTTGTCCATCAGCCTCTTTCCTCTTCCTGGATTCACTCAGACGTTTTTAAAACTCACAGCCAGTGCACATTCAAAAACTTCCAGCCCCTCTGCCTTTTCCCTCTTCCTGGATTCAATAAGACGGTTTTAAGACTCACAGACTGTGCACCACACACTTCCACCCGTCTGCCTCGTCCCTCTTCCTGGATTCACTCAGACGGTTTTAAGACTCACAGACTGTGCACCACACACTTCCACCCGTCTGCCTCGTCCCTCTTCCTGGATTCACTCAGACGGTTTTAAGACTCACAGACTGTGCACCAAACACTTCCACCCCTCTGCCTCTTCCCTATTCCTGGATTCACTCAGACCTTTTTACAATTCACAGCCGGTGCACATGCATACACTTCCTGTCCCTATTCCTCTTCCCTCTTCCTGGATTCACTCAGACATTTTTAAAACTCACAGCTTGTGCACATGCAAACACGTCCAGCCCCTCTGCCTTCTCCCTGTTCCTGGATTCACTCAGACATTTTTAAAACTCACAGCCAGTGCACATGCACACACTTCCAGCCCCTCTGCCTCTTCCCTCTTCCTGGATTCACTCAGACCTTTTTACAACTCACAGCCGGTGCACATGCACATACTTCCTGTCCCTCTGCCTCCTCCCTCTTCCTGGATTAACTCAGACCTTTTTACAACTCACAGCCGGTGCACATGCACACACCTCCAGCCCCTCTGGCTCTTCCCTCTTCCTGGATTCAATAAGACGGTTTTAAGACTCGCAGCCTGTGTACATGTACACACTTCCAGCCGTTCTGCCTCTTCCTGGATTCACTCAGATCTTTTTAAAACTCACAGAGTGTGCACCCACACACTTCCAGCCCCTCTGCCTCTTCCCTCTTCCTGGATTCACTCAGACAGTTTTAAGACTCCCAGGCGGTGCACATGGACACACTTCCTGCCTCCCTGCTTGTTCCCTCTACCTGGATTTACGCAGAACTTTAAAAAAGTCACAGCCGGTGCGCATGCACAAACTTCCAGCCCGTCTGCCTCTTCCCTCTTCCTGAATTCACTCAGACCTTTTTACAACTCACAGCCAGTGCACATGCACACACTTTTTGTCCATCTGCCTCTTCCCTCTTCCTGGATTCACTCAGAGGGTTTTAAGACTCACAGACTGTGCACCACACACTTCCACCCGTCTGCCTCTTCCCTCTTCCTGGATTCACTCAGACCTTTTTACAACTCACAGCCGGTGCACATGCACACACTTTTTGTCCATCAGCCTCTTTCCTCTTCCTGGATTCACTCAGACATTTTTAAAATTCACAGCCGGTGCACATGCAAAAACTTCCAGCCCCTCTGCCTTTTCCCTCTTCCTGGATTCAATAAGACGGTTTTAAGACTCACAGACTGTGCACCACACACTTCCACCCGTCTGCCTCGTCCCTCTTCCTGGATTCACTCAGACGGTTTTAAGACTCACAGCCTGTGCACCAAACACTTCCACCCCTCTGCCTCTTCCCTCTTCCTGGATTAACTCAGATATTTTTAAAACTCACAGCCGGTACACATGCACACACTTCCAGGACCTCTGCCTCTTCCCTATTCCTGGATTCACTCAGACCTTTTTACAACTCACAGCCGGTGCACATGCATACACTTCCCGTCCCTATTCCTCTTCCCTCTTCCTGGATTCACTCAGACATTTTTAAAACTCACAGCTGGTGCACATGCAAACACGTCCAGCCCCTCTGCCTTTTCCCTGTTCCTGGATTCACTCAGACATTTTTAAAACTCACAGCCGGTGCACATGCACACACTTCCAGCCCCTCTGCCTCTTCCCTCTTCCTGGATTCACTCAGACCTTTTTACAACTCACAGCCGGTGCACATGCACACACTTCATGTCCCTCTGCCTCCTCCCTCTTCCTGGATTAACTCAGACCTTTTTACAACTCACAGCCGGTGCACATGCACACACCTCCAGCCCCTCTGGCTCTTCCCTCTTCCTGGATTCACTCAGACCTTTTTAAAACTCACAGCCGGTGCACATGCAAAAACTTCCAGCCCCTCTGCCTTTTCCCTCTTCCTGGATTCACTCAGACCTTTTTAAAACTCCCAACTGGTGCACATGCAAACACTTGGGCCCCTCTGCCTTTTCCCTCTTCCTGCATTCAATAAGACGGTTTTAAGACTCGCAGCCTGTGTACATGTACACACTTCCAGCCCCTCTGCCTTTTCCCTCTTCCTGGATTCAATAAGACGGTTTTAAGACTCACAGACTGTGCACCACACACTTCCACCCGTCTGCCTCTTCCCTCTTCCTGGATTAACTCAGATATTTTTAAAACTCACAGACTGTGCACATGCACACACTTCCTGCCCCCCTGCCTGTTCCCTCTTCCTATATTAACTCAGACCTTTTTAAAACTCCCAGCCGGTGCACATGCAAACACTTCCAGCCCCTCTGCCTTTTCCCTCTTCATAGATTCAATCAGACGTTTTTAAGACTCACAGCCTGTGCACATGTACACACTTCCAGCCCCTCTGCCTTTTTCCTCTTCCTGGATTAACTCAGACGTTTTTAAAACTCACAGCCTGTGCAAATCCACACACCTCCAGCCCCTCTGCCTCTTCCCTCTTCATGGATTAACTCAGACCTTTTTAAAACTCCCAACCGGTGCATATGCAAACACTTCCGGCCCCTCTCCCTCTTCCCTCTTCCTGCAGTCACTCAGACGTTTTTTAAACTCACAGCCTGTGCACATCCACACACCTCCAGCCCCTCTGGCTCTTCCCCCTTCCTGGATTCACTCAGACCTTTTTAAAACTCACAGAGTGTGCACCCACACACTTCCAGCCCCTCTGCCTCTTCCCTCTTCCTGGATTCACTCAGACCTTTTTAAAACTCCCAACTGGTGCACATGCAAACACTTGGGCCCCTCTGCCTTTTCCCTCTTCCTGCATTCAATAAGACGGTTTGAAGACTCGCAGCCTGTGTACATGTACACACTTCCAGCCCCTCTGCCTCTTCCTGGATTCACTCAGATCTTTTTAAAACTCACAGAGTGTGCATCCACACACTTCCAGCCCCTCTGCCTTTTCCCTCTTCCCGGATTCACTCAGACGGTTTTAAGACTCCCAGGCGGTGCACATGGACACACTTCCTGCCCCCCTGCCTGTTCCCTCTTCCTGGATTTACGCAGAACTTTTAAAAAGTCACAGCCGGTGCACATGCACAAACTTCCAGCCCCTCTGCCTCTTCCCCCTTCCTGGATTCACTCAGACGTTTTCAAAACTCACAGCCTGTGCACATGCACACACCTCCAGCCCCTCTGGCTCAACCCTCTTCCTGGATTCACTCAGACATTTTACAACTCACAGCCGGTGCACATGCACACACTTCCAGCCTGTCTGCCTCTTCCCTCTTCCTGCATTCACTCAGACGTTTTTAAAACTCACAGCCTGTGCACATCCACACACCTCCAGCCCCTCTGGCTCTTCCCCCTTCCTGGATTCACTCAGACCTTTTTACAACTCACAGCCGGTGCACATGCACACACTTTTTGTCCATCTGCCTCTTCCCTATTCCTGGATTAACTCAGACATTTTTAAAACTCACAGCTGATGCACATGCAAACACGTCCAGCCCCTCTGACTTTTCCCTCTTCCTGGATTCAATAAGACGGTTTTAAGACTCACAGCCTGTGCACATGCACACACTTCCAGCACGTCTGCCTCTTCCCTCTTCCTGGATTCACTCAGAGGGTTTTAAGACTCACAGACTTTGCACCACACACTTCCACCCCTCTGCCTCTTCCCTCTTCCTGGATTAACTCAGACCTTTTTCAAACTCACAGACTGTACACCACACACTTCCACCCCTCTGCCTCTTCCCTCTTCCTCTTCCTGGATTCACTCAGACGTTTTTAAAACTCACAGCCAGTGCATATGCACACACTTCCAGCACGTCTGCCTCTTCCCTCTTCCTGGATTCACTCAGACGGTTTTAAGACTCACAGACTGTGCACCAAACACTGCCACCCCTCTGCCTCTTCCCTCTTCCTGGATTAACTCAGATATTTTTAAAACTCACAGCCTGTGCACATGCACACACTTCCTGTCCCTCTGCCTCCTCCCTCTTCCTGGAGTAACTCAGACATTTTTAAAACTCACAGTCGGTGCACATGCAAACACTTCCAGCCCCTCTGCCTTTTCCTTCTTCCTGGATTCAATAAGACGGTTTTAAGACTCGCAGCCTGTGTACATGTACACACTTCCAGCCCCTCTGCCTCTTCCTGGATTCCCTCAGATCTTTTTAAAACTCACAGAGTATGCATCCACACACTTCCAGCCCCTCTGCCTTTTCCCTCTTCCTGGATTCACTCAGACGGTTTTAAGACTCCCAGGCGGTGCACATGGACACACTTTCTGCCCCCCTGCCTATTCCCTCTTCCTGGATTTAAGCAGAACTTTTAAAAAGTCACAGCCGGTGCACATGCACAAACTTCCAGGCCCTCTGCCTCTTCCCTCTTCCTGGATTCACTCAGACCTTTTTACAACTCACAGCCGGTGCACATGCACACACTTTTTGTCCATCTGCCTCTTCCCTCTTCCTGGATTCACTCAGACATTTTTAAAACTCACAGCTGGTGCACATGCAAACACGTCCAGCCCCTCTGCCTCTTCCCTCTTCCTGGATTCACTCAGACATTTTTAAAACTCACAGCCGGTGCACATGCACACACTTCTAGCCCGTCTGCCTCTTCCCTCTTCCTGGATTAACTCAGACCTTTTTAAAACTCACAGCCAGTGCACATGCAAACACTTCCAGCCCCTCTGCCTTTTTCCTCTTCCTGGATTCAATAAGACGGTTTTAAGACTCGCAGGCGGTGCACATGGACACACTTCCTGCCCCCCTGCCTGTTCCCTCTTCCTGGATTTACGCAGAACTTTTAAAAAATCACAGCCGGTGCACATGCACAAACTTCCAGCCCGTCTGCCTCTTCCCTCTTCCTGGATTCACTCAGATCTTTTTACAACTCACAGCCGGTGCACATACACACACTTCCAGCCCCTCTGCCTCTTCCCTCTTCCTGGATTCACTCAGACCTTTTTAAAACTCCCAGCCCGTGCACATGCAAACACTTCCATCCCCTCTGCCTTTTCCCTCTTCATAGATTCAATCAGACATTTTTAAGACTCACAGCCTGTGCACATTGTTAGGCTGTAACCAACAAGTTGGGTAGACAATATATTGCACAAGGCATGTTATGTATCTTTAAGAGAGGAGCTCTGCTAATTAGTAGATTACAGCATTTAAATTGCAGCTGATGTTGTTGCTCTCTCTCTCTCTCTCTTGATTGATGTATGATAACTGCTGTCTAACTGTTACTACTGTTGCTACTACTTACTGTGTGTAAGTTATTTGCTACTTGTATCCAAGTTATCTTGGTAGTATTGGACTGTTTTTTCTGTGTATGACTTTTTGGCTGTGTTTATGGATTTTGCTATATTCTTCAGAAAGTAAAGTTTATTTTGTTACTTTACTATCCATTATTCAGTGTGGTTGCTTTATCTATCGCACGCTGCGTATACTTTACAGGGTTGCTCTGTTATAACCTCGACCTGGGGTTCATTGCTAGTGCTTAATCGCACTAGTACCACTAACATTGGTTATGGGCCCAGACGCCCTGCCTTAATCATTTTTTTTTTTTATGCACCACTTTTTGGATAGTTTATTTTTGTGAATATGGCACAAGAACAGTCTGCTGCACTCTCCATGATTACCCGGTTTGATGGAACCAACTATGTTTCCTGGTCCTTGAAGTGTTCCCTACTTCTGCGTAGAGAAGGACTGTGGTTTGTGGTTCAGAACCCACCAGATGTTACAGATTGGGATCCTGCTGATAATGAGGATGCGAAGAAGATTGCGCAGTTTAACAGGGACAATGAGAGAGCTCTCTGCATTATTGGACTAACACTGAATGACCAGCAACTGGTCCATATTCGTGGCGAAGAGTCTGCTGCTAGGTGTTGGAACACATTGCGGAGAATTTATGTTCGGGACAGTGTGGGTGCTCATATTCATCTCACACGGAAACTGTTTAGAGCCCGTTTGCAAAAAGGTGGTGATATGTTGGCTCATTTAGACTTCATGAAGAAAACTTTGCAGGATTTGCAAGAAAAAGAGTTGATTTTTTCTGAGCTTCAACAGGTGTATATTATGCTATCATCGCTTGATGAATGCTACGACTCTTTTGTTTCCTCACTGGAAGTTCTTTCACGAGATGAACTGACATTATCTGAGGTTACCGGGAGATTGCTTGAAGAGTCCAGACGAAGAGAGGATAGAGTTCAGTTCAGAGACAATCAATCACAAGAAGAAACACAGTTTTCAACTGTAAATTTTGTTAAGAAATGTTATTCTTGTGATGGTAAGGGGCATATTGCTAAGAACTGTAAAAATAGCAAGAAAAGGAGTGTTGCTAATAGTAAAAGAAAAAGCAACAATGTTACTGTAACTGTAGCTAAGGTAGATAAGGCTGTAAACCATAGTTTCTGGGTGGTTGACAGTGGCGCATCCCATTCTATAACTAAGGTTAAAGAAAGGTTTGTTACTATGAAGGCTAGCAAACAGCACATTTCCTTAGCAAATGGTTGGAAAATTAAGGCTTCAGGTGAAGGTACAGCTTATTGTCCATGTATTAATGAAAAATTGGAAATGTTATATGTACCTAAAATGAAATTTAACCTATTATCTGTAAAAAACCTTGTGAAATGTGGGTTTACAGTAACATTTAAGAATGATAGATGCATTATTGAAAAGGAAGGTAATAGTGTTATTGCCAATTTGGAGAATAATTTATTTATTCTACATGAGAACTCTTTAAATATTGTGAGTTCTGAACCTGGTTATAAGAATAAACAGCCCCATGATAACTGTATACATCTACTTCATAGACGTTTAGGCCATGTAAATTTTAAAATATTACGTCAAACTGTTATTCTATCTAATGGAATCAATTTGAAACCTTGTTCAAAATATCTTAACTGTAATGCCTGTAACCAGGCTAAAAGTAAGGTTACCCCTGCAAACCGGTTTCAAGGATTCAAGACATCTAAACCACTGGATGTAGTGTTTGCAGACCTAATTGGCCCTAAGAAACCTAGCTTAGGAGGTGCCTGCTATATACTCAGCATTATGGACCATTATTCTAGGTATGGTTTCTGTTATGTAATGAAATCAAAGGCAGAAACTTTCCAACATTTTACTAAATGGTTAAAGTTTGTTGAACGTAAGATGGATAAAAAAGTACTTTGCCTAGTCACTGATAATGGGTCTGAATTCACTAATCATAGGTTTACATCAATGTTGGAGAATGCTGGTATAGAACATAGGCGTTCTGCCCCCTACAGGCCAGAACATAATTCATTTATTGAAAGACGTGGTCAATCATTGCAGGCAATGACCAGAACTATGCTGGTTGATTCTGGTTTGTCAGAAAAGCTTTGGGGTGAGGCTATAATGTGTGCAAACCATATTCTGAACATAGTAGTTAACTCAACTACTGGAAAGATTCCTTATACTCTTTGGCATGGTAGGAAGCCTGATTTGAGTTATTTACACACATTTGGTGTCCCTGCTTGGGTGCATATTCCCTCACAGACTAGACAGAAGGATCAAAGCAGAGCTAGGAAGATGGTTTTTGTTGGGTACAATTCCAATCATAGATCGTTTAGGTTCTGGGAACCTGGAACTCGGAGACTTATGCACAGTGCTAGTGCTAAATTTTCAGAACATGTTGGTTGGGAGAAGCTAGAACAAGAGTTTCACAAGGTTTGTGATGATATAGATGTTGATCGTTTGGTTAATCATGATACACCAAATGAGCAGTTAGAGAATCAGGATGGTCCATCTATTACTCTGAAAAGGGAGGAAGATGTAGATGTAGAATCTACTCGTGAGGTGGAACAGGATGATTCTGCAAGTCCTGTATTGCCTAGGAGGTCTACTAGGGACAGGCATCCACCCGACAGATACCAAGCCAGTGTAGTATTGCAAGTTAGCATAGAACCTTCTAGTTTTGCAGAGTTAAGGCTGTATCCTGAAAAGGAAAAGAAATTGTGGAAAACAGCTATGGAGAAGGAGTTGAAATCCTTACAGGAATTGAAGGTTTATGAAGAAGCTAGGCTCCCTTCAGGGGAGAGTGCAATTGGCTGTAGATGGGTGTTTAAAATTAAAAACGATGCTGCTGGCAATGCTATTTATAAGGCTCGTTTAGTTGCTCAAGGGTTTTCCCAAACTGAGAGGGATTACGATGAGGTTTTTGCTCCGAGCTTGAAAGCCTCTACGTTGAGGGCAGCATTGGTGTGGGCTGCTAAGTATCGGTGTAATGTTACCCATATTGATGTTGAAACAGCGTATCTGCATGCTCCATTGCAGCATACCATTTATATGAAGATGCCACCAGGTGTGGATTCTAATGGCCAGACTGGTTGTTGGAGACTTAAAAAGAGCCTTTATGGTTTAAAACAGTCCGGTTTTGAGTGGAACAGATGTATAGTAAATGAACTAAAAGCTATGGGATTTATTCCAGGTTTGGCTGATCCTTGTTTATTTAGACGGGTGAAAAATGGTTTGATCTCGTTGTTGCTTTTGTTCACGGACGATATAGCTATTATTACTAGGTCTGAGCAGGAAGCTATTGACATTGTTTCACAATTAGAGAGTAAATTTAAAATCCGGAATTTGGGTGAAATTAAGCATTATCTGGGCTTAGACGTGGTTAGAACCAGTAAAGGTTTTAAGCTGTCGCAGGCTGGTAAAATTAATCATTTACTTAAGAAATATAGCATGGAGCTATGTAAGACTGCAAAGACACCAATGGCATTGGAGTTTAAACCTGAGGTTACTGAGGGTACTGGTTTTGATAAGGGAATCTATCAATCTTTGATAGGTAGCCTAATGTACCTAAGTAATTGGTCTAGACCAGATATATCATTTAGTGTGAACCAACTGGCTAGATTCAATGATAGTCCTTCAGAGAGGCATTGGCAAGCAGCAAAGCGTGTGCTGCGTTATTTGAAGAAAACTATCCACTATGCATTATATTTAGAACCGAATAGGGATTTAGTTTTGACTGTTTATGCTGATGCGAATTTTGCAGCTGCTATAGATAATAGGAAGTCAACTTCCGGCATAGCCTTTATGCTAGGTGGTGTACTGATTGGATGGAAGTCGATACGACAGAAACACATAAGCTTATCCACAATGGAAGCTGAGTTTTCATGTTTGTCGTTGACATGTACTGAGCTGATATATTATAAGCAGTTGCTTATAGATATGGGATTAAGTATCAATGAACCTTTTACTGTTTATGAAGATAATCAGGCAGCAATAAAAATGGCGACTAGTTTAGCTATTAAGACGAGATCGAAGTATACTGATTTGAGGTATCTTAATGTTCGACAAAGCATTAAGGATGGCCTGATAAAGTTGGAATATTGTTCAACTGAAGACAATTGAGCAGACAACTTCACTAAGGCACAAAGTTCAGTGAAACATACCTCATCATGTGAAGGTTATCATCTTACATTGTGAGTGGATATATTGATCTACCCAAAGGGGAGAATGTTAGGGTGTAACCAACAAGTTGGGTAGACAATATATTGCACAAGGCATGTTATGTATCTTTAAGAGAGGAGCTCTGCTAATTAGTAGATTACAGCATTTAAATTGCAGCTGATGTTGTTGCTCTCTCTCTCTCTTGATTGATTGATGTATGATAACTGCTGTCTAACTGTTACTACTGTTGCTACTACTTACTGTGTGTAAGTTATTTGCTACTTGTATCCAAGTTATCTTGGTAGTATTGGACTGTTTTTTCTGTGTATGACTTTTTGGCTGTGTTTATGGATTTTGCTATATTCTTCAAAAAGTAAAGTTTATTTTGTTACTTTACTATCCATTATTCAGTATGGTTGCTTTATCTATCGCACGCTGCGTATACTTTACAGGGTTGCTCTGTTATAACCTCGACCTGGGGTTCATTGCTAGTGCTTAATCGCACCAGTTCCTAACACACATGCACACACTTCCAGCCCCTCTGCCTCTTCCCTCTTCCTGGATTCACTGAGACATTTGAAAAACTCACAGCCAGTGCACATGCACACACTTCAAGCCCCTCTGCCTCTTCCCTCTTCCTGGATTCACTCAGACCTTTTTACAACTCACAGACTGTACACCACACACTTCCACCCCTCTGCCTCTTCCCTCTTCCTGGATTAACTCAGACCTTTTAAAAACTCCCAGCCGGTGCACATGCAAACAGTTCCAGCCCCTCTCCCTCTTCCCTCTTCCTGGATTCACTCAGACGTTTTTAAAACTCACAGCCTATGCAAATCCACACACCTCCAGCCCCTCTGGCTCTTCCCCCTTCCTGGATTCACTCAGACGTTTTTAAAACTCACAGCCTGTGCAAATCCACACACCTCCAGCCCCTCTGCCTCTTCCCTCTTCCTGGATTAACTCAGACCTTTTTAAAACTCCCAACCGGTGCACATGCAAACAGTTCCAGCCCCTCTCCCTCTTCCCTCTTCCTGGATTCACTCAGACCTTTTTAAAACTCACACAGTGTGCACCCACACACCTCCAGCCCCTCTGGCTCTTCCCCCTTCCTGGATTCACTCAGACGTTTTTAAAACTCACAGCCTGTGCACATCCACACACCTCCAGCCCCTCTGCCTCTTCCCCCTTCCTGGATTCACTCAGACGTTTTTAAAACTCACAGAGTGTGCACCCACACGCTTACAGCCCCTCTGCCTCTTCCCTCTTCCTGGATTCACTCAGCCATTTTTAAAACTCACAGTCTGTGCACATCCACACACCTCCAGCCCCTCTGCCTCTTCCCCCTTCCTGGATTCACTCAGACGTTTTTAAAACTCACAGCCTGTGCACATCCACAAACCTCCAGCCCCTCTGCCTCTTCCCCCTTCCTGGATTCACTCAGACGTTTTTAAAACTCACAGCCTGTGCACATCCACACACCTCCAGCCCCTCTGCCTCTTCCCTCTTCCTGGATTAACTCAGACCTTTTTAAAACTCCCAACCGGTGCACATGCAAACAGTTCCAGCCCCTCTCCCTCTTCCCTCTTCCTGGATTCACTCAGACCTTTTTAAAACTCACACAGTGTGCACCCACACACCTCCAGCCCCTCTTGCTCTTCCCTCTTCCTGGATTCACTCAGACCTTTTTAAAACTCCCAACCGGTGCACATGCAAACACTTCCGGCCCCTCTGCCTCTTCCTGGATTCACTCAGACCTTTTTAAAACTCACACAGTGTGCACTCACACACTTCCAGCACGTCTGCCTCTTCCCTCTTCCTGGATTCACTCAGACATTTTTAAAACTCACAGTCGGTGCACATGCAAACACTTCCAGCCCCTCTGCCTTCTCCCTCTTCCTGGATTCAATAAGGCGGTTTTAAGACTCGCAGCCTGTGTACATGTACACACTTCCAGCCCCTCTGCCTCTTCCTGGATTCACTCAGATCTTTTTAAAACTCACAGAGTGTGCACCCACACACTTCCAGCCCCTCTGCCTCTTCCCTCTTCCTGGATTCACTCAGGCGGTATTAAGACTCCCAGGCGGTGCACATGGACACACTTCCTGCCCCCCTGCTTGTTCCCTCTACCTGGATTTACGCAGAACTTTTAAAAAGACACAGCTGGTGCACATGCACAAACTTCCAGCCCGTCTGCCTCTTCCCTCTTCCTGCAGTCACTCAGACGTTTTTAAAACTCACAGCCTGTGCAAATCCACACACCTCCAGCCCCTCTGCCTCTTCCCTCTTCCTGGATTAACTCAGACCTTTTTAAAACTCCCAACCGGTGCACATGCAAACACTTCCGGCCCCTCTCCCTCTTCCCTCTTCCTGCAGTCACTCAGACGTTTTTTAAACTCACAGCCTGTGCACATCCACACACTTTCAGCCCCTCTGCCTCTTCCCTCTTCCTGGATTCACTCAGACCTTTTTAAAACTCCCAACAGGTGCACATGCAAACACTTCCACCCCTCTGCCTCTTCCCTCTTCCTGGATTAACTCAGACCTTTTTCAAACTCGCAGACTGTACACCACACACTTCCACCCCTCTGCCTCTTTCCTCTTCCTGGATTCACTCAGACGGTTTTAAGACTCACAGACTGTGCACCAAACACTTCCACCCCTCTGCCTCTTCCCTCTTCCTGGATTAACTCAGATATTTTTAAAACTCACAGCCGGTACACATGCACACACTTCCAGCCCCTCTGCCTCTTCCCTCTTCCTGGATTCACTCAGACATTTTTAAAACTCACAGCTGGTGCACATGCAAACACTTCCGGCCCCTCTCCCTCTTCCCTCTTCCTGCAGTCACTCAGACGTTTTTAAAACTCACAGCCGGTGCACATGCACACACTTCCAGCCCCTCTGCCTCTTCCCTCTTCCTGGATTCACTCAGACCTTTTTATAACTCACAGCTGGATTCAATAAGACAGTTTTAAGACTCGCAGCCTGTGTACATGTACACACTTCCAGCCGTTCTGCCTCTACCTGGATTCACTCAGATCTTTTGAAAACTCACAGAGTGTGCACCCACACACTTCCAGCCCCTCTGCCTCTTCCCTCTTCCTGGATTCACTCAGACAGTTTTAAGACTCCCAGGCGGTGCACATGGACACACTTCCTGCCCCCCTGCTTGTTCCCTCTACCTGGATTTACGCAGAACTTTAAAAAAGTCACAGCCGGTGCACATGCACAAACTTCCAGCCCCTCTGCCTCTTTCCCCTTCCTGGATTCACTCAGACGTTTTTACAACTCACAGCCAGTGCACATGCACACACTTTTTGTCCATCTGCCTCTTCCCTCTTCCTGGATTCACTCAGAGGGTTTTAAGACTCACAGACTGTGCACCACACACTTCCACCCGTCTGCCTCTTCCCTCTTCCTGGATTCACTCAGACCTTTTTACAACTCACAGCCGGTGCACATGCACACACTTTTTGTCCATCAGCCTCTTTCCTCTTCCTGGATTCACTCAGACAGTTTTAAAACTCACAGCTGGTGAACATGCAAACACATCCAGCCCCTCTGACTTTTCCCTCTTCCTGGATTCAATAAGACGGTTTTAAGACTCACAGCCTGTGCACATGCACACATTTCCAGCACGTCTGCCTCTTCCCTCTTCCTGCATTCACTCAGACCTTTTTACAACTCACAGCCGGTGCACATGCACACACTTTTTGTCCATCTGCCTCTTCCCTCTTCCTGGATTCACTCAGAGGGTTTTAAGACTCACAGACTGTGCACCAAACACTTCCACCCCTCTGCCTCTTCCCTGTTCCTGGATTCACTCAGACATTTTTAAAACTCACAGCCGGTTCACATGCACACACTTCCAGCCCCTCTGCCTCTTCCCTCTTCCTGGATTCACTCAGACCTTTTTACAACTCACAGCCGGTGCACATGCACACACTTCCTGTCCCTCTGCCTCCTCCCTCTTCCTGGATTAACTCAGACCTTTTTAAAACTCACAGCCGGTGCACATGCAAACACTTCCAGCCCCTCTGCCTTTTCCCTCTTCCTGGATTCAATAAGACGGTTTTAAGACTCGCAGCCTGTGTACATGTACACACTTCCAGCCGTTCTGCCTCTTCCTGGATTCACTCAGACATTTTTAAAACTCACAGCTGGTGCACATGCAAACACGTCCAGCCCCTCTGCCTTTTCCCTGTTCCTGGATTCACTCAGACGGTTTTAAGACTCCCTGGCGGTGCACATGGACACACTTCCTGCCCCCCTGCTTGTTCCCTCTACCTGGATTTACGCAGAACTTTAAAAAAGTCACAGCCGGTGCACATGCACAAACTTCCAGCCCCTCTGCCTCTTTCCTCTTCCTGGATTCACTCAGACCTTTTTACAACTCACAGCCGGTGCACATGCACACACTTTTTGTCCATCAGCCTCTTTCCTCTTCCTGGATTCACTCAGACATTTTTAAAACTCACAGCTGGTGCACATGCAAACACATCCAGCCCCTCTGACTTTTCCCTCTTCCTGGATTCAATAAGACGGTTTTAAGACTCACAGCCTGTGCACATGCACACATTTCCAGCACGTCTGCCTCTTCCCTCTTCCTGGATTCACTCAGACCTTTTTACAACTCACAGCCGGTGCACATGCACACACTTTTTGTCCATCTGCCTCTTCCCTCTTCCTGGATTCACTCAGAGGGTTTTAAGACTCACAGACTGTGCACCAAACACTTCCACCCCTCTGCCTCTTCCCTGTTCCTGGATTCACTCAGACGTTTTTAAAACTCACAGCCAGTGCATATGCACACACTTCCAGCATGTCTGCCTCTTCCCTCTTCCTGGATTCACTCAGACCTTTTTAAAACTCCCAACCGGTGCACATGCAAACACTTCCGGCCCCTCTGCCTCTTCCTGGATTCACTCAGACCTTTTTAAAACTCACACAGTGTGCACTCACACACTTCCAGCACGTCTGCCTCTTCCCTCTTCCTGGATTCACTCAGACATTTTTAAAACTCACAGTCGGTGCACATGCAAACACTTCCAGCCCCTCTGCCTTCTCCCTCTTCCTGGATTCAATAAGGCGGTTTTAAGACTCGCAGCCTGTGTACATGTACACACTTCCAGCCCCTCTGCCTCTTCCTGGATTCACTCAGATCTTTTTAAAACTCACAGAGTGTGCACCCACACACTTCCAGCCCCTCTGCCTCTTCCCTCTTCCTGGATTCACTCAGGCGGTATTAAGACTCCCAGGCGGTGCACATGGACACACTTCCTGCCCCCCTGCTTGTTCCCTCTACCTGGATTTACGCAGAACTTTTAAAAAGACACAGCTGGTGCACATGCACAAACTTCCAGCCCGTCTGCCTCTTCCCTCTTCCTGCAGTCACTCAGACGTTTTTAAAACTCACAGCCTGTGCAAATCCACACACCTCCAGCCCCTCTGCCTCTTCCCTCTTCCTGGATTAACTCAGACCTTTTTAAAACTCCCAACCGGTGCACATGCAAACACTTCCGGCCCCTCTCCCTCTTCCCTCTTCCTGCAGTCACTCAGACGTTTTTTAAACTCACAGCCTGTGCACATCCACACACCTCCAGCCCCTCTGGCTCTTCCCCCTTCCTGGATTCACTCAGACCTTTTTTAAAACTCACAGAGTGTGCACCCACACACTTCCAGCCCCTCTGCCTCTTCCCTCTTCCTGGATTCACTCAGACCTTTTTAAAACTCCCAACCGGTGCACATGCAAACACTTCGGCCCCTCTGCCTTTTCCCTCTACCTGGATTCAATAAGACAGTTTTAAGACTCACAGCCTGTGCACATTCACACATTTCCAGCACGTCTGCCTCTTCCCTCTTCCTGGATTCACTCAGACCTTTTTAAAACTCACAGCCGGTGCACATGCACAAAATTTTTGTCCATCAGCCTCTTTCCTCTTCCTGGATTCACTCAGACAGTTTTAAAACTCACAGCTGGTGAACATGCAAACACTTCCACCCCTCTGCCTCTTCCCTCTTCCTGGATTAACTCAGACCTTTTTCAAACTCACAGACTGTACACCACACACTTCCACCCTTCTGCCTCTTTCCTCTTCCTGGATTCACTCAGACGGTTTTAAGACTCACAGACTGTGCACCAAACACTTCCACCCCTCTGCCTCTTCCCTCTTCCTGGATTAACTCAGATATTTTTAAAACTCACAGCCGGTACACATGCACACACTTCCAGCCCCTCTGCCTCTTCCCTCTTCCTGGATTCACTCAGACATTTTTAAAACTCACAGCTGGTGCACATGCAAACACTTCCGGCCCCTCTCCCTCTTCCCTCTTCCTGCAGTCACTCAGACGTTTTTAAAACTCACAGCCGGTGCACATGCACACACTTCCAGCCCCTCTGCCTCTTCCCTCTTCCTGGATTCACTCAGACCTTTTTATAACTCACAGCTGGATTCAATAAGACGGTTTTAAGACTCGCAGCCTGTGTACATGTACACACTTCCAGCCGTTCTGCCTCTACCTGGATTCACTCAGATCTTTTGAAAACTCACAGAGTGTGCACCCACACACTTCCAGCCCCTCTGCCTCTTCCCTCTTCCTGGATTCACTCAGACAGTTTTAAGACTCCCAGGCGGTGCACATGGACACACTTCCTGCCCCCCTGCTTGTTCCCTCTACCTGGATTTACGCAGAACTTTAAAAAAGTCACAGCCGGTGCACATGCACAAACTTCCAGCCCCTCTTCCTCTTTCCCCTTCCTGGATTCACTCAGACGTTTTTACAACTCACAGCCAGTGCACATGCACACACTTTTTGTCCATCTGCCTCTTCCCTCTTCCTGGATTCACTCAGAGGGTTTTAAGACTCACAGACTGTGCACCACACACTTCCACCCGTCTGCCTCTTCCCTCTTCCTGGATTCACTCAGACCTTTTTACAACTCACAGCCGGTGCACATGCACACACTTTTTGTCCATCAGCCTCTTTCCTCTTCCTGGATTCACTCAGACAGTTTTAAAACTCACAGCTGGTGAACATGCAAACACATCCAGCCCCTCTGACTTTTCCCTCTTCCTGGATTCAATAAGACGGTTTTAAGACTCACAGCCTGTGCACATGCACACATTTCCAGCACGTCTGCCTCTTCCCTCTTCCTGCATTCACTCAGACCTTTTTACAACTCACAGCCGGTGCACATGCACACACTTTTTGTCCATCTGCCTCTTCCCTCTTCCTGGATTCACTCAGAGGGTTTTAAGACTCACAGACTGTGCACCAAACACTTCCACCCCTCTGCCTCTTCCCTGTTCCTGGATTCACTCAGACATTTTTAAAACTCACAGCCGGTTCACATGCACACACTTCCAGCCCCTCTGCCTCTTCCCTCTTCCTGGATTCACTCAGACCTTTTTACAACTCACAGCCGGTGCACATGCACACACTTCCTGTCCCTCTGCCTCCTCCCTCTTCCTGGATTAACTCAGACCTTTTTAAAACTCACAGCCGGTGCACATGCAAACACTTCCAGCCCCTCTGCCTTTTCCCTCTTCCTGGATTCAATAAGACGGTTTTAAGACTCGCAGCCTGTGTACATGTACACACTTCCAGCCGTTCTGCCTCTTCCTGGATTCACTCAGACATTTTTAAAACTCACAGCTGGTGCACATGCAAACACGTCCAGCCCCTCTGCCTTTTCCCTGTTCCTGGATTCACTCAGACGGTTTTAAGACTCCCTGGCGGTGCACATGGACACACTTCCTGCCCCCCTGCTTGTTCCCTCTACCTGGATTTACGCAGAACTT
Organism: Natrix helvetica; assembly: GCF_964273705.1. Classification (NCBI taxonomy): domain Eukaryota; kingdom Metazoa; phylum Chordata; class Lepidosauria; order Squamata; family Natricidae; genus Natrix; species Natrix helvetica. The sequence continues at coordinate 59,358,967 of NC_138555.1, read as the reverse complement.
TAAAAAAGTCACAGCCGGTGCACATGCACAAACTTCCAGCCCCTCTGCCTCTTTCCTCTTCCTGGATTCACTCAGACCTTTTTACAACTCACAGCCGGTGCACATGCACACACTTTTTGTCCATCAGCCTCTTTCCTCTTCCTGGATTCACTCAGACATTTTTAAAACTCACAGCTGGTGCACATGCAAACACATCCAGCCCCTCTGACTTTTCCCTCTTCCTGGATTCAATAAGACGGTTTTAAGACTCACAGCCTGTGCACATGCACACATTTCCAGCACGTCTGCCTCTTCCCTCTTCCTGGATTCACTCAGACCTTTTTACAACTCACAGCCGGTGCACATGCACACACTTTTTGTCCATCTGCCTCTTCCCTCTTCCTGGATTCACTCAGAGGGTTTTAAGACTCACAGACTGTGCACCAAACACTCCCACCCCTCTGCCTCTTCCCTGTTCCTGGATTCACTCAGACGTTTTTAAAACTCACAGCCAGTGCATATGCACACACTTCCAGCATGTCTGCCTCTTCCCTCTTCCTGGATTCACTCAGACGGTTTTAAGACTCACAGACTGTGCACCAAACACTTCTACCCCTCTGCCTCTTCCCTCTTCCTGGATTAACTCAGATATTTTTAAAACTCACAGCCGGTACACATGCACACACTTCCAGCCCCTCTGCCTCTTCCCTCTTCCTGGATTCACTCAGACATTTTTAAAACTCACAGCTGGTGCACATGCAAACACTTCCGGCCCCTCTCCCTCTTCCCTCTTCCTGCAGTCACTCAGACGTTTTTAAAACTCACAGCCGGTGCACATGCACACACTTCCAGCCCCTCTGCCTCTTCCCTCTTCCTGGATTCACTCAGACCTTTTTATAACTCACAGCTGGATTCAATAAGACGGTTTTAAGACTCGCAGCCTGTGTACATGTACACACTTCCAGCCGTTCTGCCTCTACCTGGATTCACTCAGATCTTTTGAAAACTCACAGAGTGTGCACCCACACACTTCCAGCCCCTCTGCCTCTTCCCTCTTCCTGGATTCACTCAGACAGTTTTAAGACTCCCAGGCGGTGCACATGGACACACTTCCTGCCCCCCTGCTTGTTCCCTCTACCTGGATTTACGCAGAACTTTAAAAAAGTCACAGCCGGTGCACATGCACAAACTTCCAGCCCCTCTGCCTCTTTCCCCTTCCTGGATTCACTCAGACGTTTTTACAACTCACAGCCAGTGCACATGCACACACTTTTTGTCCATCTGCCTCTTCCCTCTTCCTGGATTCACTCAGAGGGTTTTAAGACTCACAGACTGTGCACCACACACTTCCACCCGTCTGCCTCTTCCCTCTTCCTGGATTCACTCAGACCTTTTTACAACTCACAGCCGGTGCACATGCACACACTTTTTGTCCATCAGCCTCTTTCCTCTTCCTGGATTCACTCAGACAGTTTTAAAACTCACAGCTGGTGAACATGCAAACACATCCAGCCCCTCTGACTTTTCCCTCTTCCTGGATTCAATAAGACGGTTTTAAGACTCACAGCCTGTGCACATGCACACATTTCCAGCACGTCTGCCTCTTCCCTCTTCCTGGATTCACTCAGACCTTTTTACAACTCACAGCCGGTGCACATGCACACACTTTTTGTCCATCTGCCTCTTCCCTCTTCCTGGATTCACTCAGAGGGTTTTAAGACTCACAGACTGTGCACCAAACACTTCCACCCCTCTGCCTCTTCCCTGTTCCTGGATTCACTCAGACATTTTTAAAACTCACAGCCGGTTCACATGCACACACTTCCAGCCCCTCTGCCTCTTCCCTCTTCCTGGATTCACTCAGACCTTTTTACAACTCACAGCCGGTGCACATGCACACACTTCCTGTCCCTCTGCCTCCTCCCTCTTCCTGGATTAACTCAGACCTTTTTAAAACTCACAGCCGGTGCACATGCAAACACTTCCAGCCCCTCTGCCTTTTCCCTCTTCCTGGATTCAATAAGACGGTTTTAAGACTCGCAGCCTGTGTACATGTACACACTTCCAGCCGTTCTGCCTCTTCCTGGATTCACTCAGACATTTTTAAAACTCACAGCTGGTGCACATGCAAACACGTCCAGCCCCTCTGCCTTTTCCCTGTTCCTGGATTCACTCAGACGGTTTTAAGACTCCCAGGCGGTGCACATGGACACACTTCCTGCCCCCCTGCTTGTTCCCTCTACCTGGATTTACGCAGAACTTTAAAAAAGTCACAGCCGGTGCACATGCACAAACTTCCAGCCCCTCTGCCTCTTTCCTCTTCCTGGATTCACTCAGACCTTTTTACAACTCACAGCCGGTGCACATGCACACACTTTTTGTCCATCAGCCTCTTTCCTCTTCCTGGATTCACTCAGACATTTTTAAAACTCACAGCTGGTGCACATGCAAACACATCCAGCCCCTCTGACTTTTCCCTCTTCCTGGATTCAATAAGACGGTTTTAAGACTCACAGCCTGTGCACATGCACACATTTCCAGCACGTCTGCCTCTTCCCTCTTCCTGGATTCACTCAGACCTTTTTACAACTCACAGCCGGTGCACATGCACACACTTTTTGTCCATCTGCCTCTTCCCTCTTCCTGGATTCACACAGAGGGTTTTAAGACTCACAGACTGTGCACCAAACACTTCCACCCCTCTGCCTCTTCCCTGTTCCTGGATTCACTCAGACATTTTTAAAACTCACAGCCGGTTCACATGCACACACTTCCAGCCCCTCTGCCTCTTCCCTCTTCCTGGATTCACTCAGACCTTTTTACAACTCACAGCCGGTGCACATGCACACACTTCCTGTCCCTCTGCCTCCTCCCTCTTCCTGGATTAACTCAGACCTTTTTAAAACTCACAGCCGGTGCACATGCAAACACTTCCAGCCCCTCTGCCTTTTCCCTCTTCCTGGATTCAATAAGACGGTTTTAAGACTCGCAGCCTGTGTACATGTACACACTTCCAGCCGTTCTGCCTCTTCCTGGATTCACTCAGACATTTTTAAAACTCACAGCTGGTGCACATGCAAACACGTCCAGCCCCTCTGCCTTTTCCCTGTTCCTGGATTCACTCAGACGGTTTTAAGACTCCCAGGCGGTGCACATGGACACACTTCCTGCCCCCCTGCTTGTTCCCTCTACCTGGATTTACGCAGAACTTTAAAAAAGTCACAGCCGGTGCACATGCACAAACTTCCAGCCCGTCTGCCTCTTCCCTCTTCCTGGATTCACTCAGACCTTTTTACAACTCACAGCCAGTGCACATGCACACACTTTTTGTCCATCTGCCCCTTCCCTCTTCCTGGATTCACTCAGAGGGTTTTAAGACTCACAGACTGTGCACCACACACTTCCACCCGTCTGCCTCTTCCCTCTTCCTGGATTCACTCAGACCTTTTTACAACTCACAGCCGGTGCACATGCACACACTTTTTGTCCATCAGCCTCTTTCCTCTTCCTGGATTCACTCAGACATTTTTAAAACTCACAGCTGGTGCACATGCAAACACATCCAGCCCCTCTGACTTTTCCCTCTTCCTGGATTCAATAAGACGGTTTTAAGACTCACAGCCTGTGCACATGCACACATTTCCAGCACGTCTGCCTCTTCCCTCTTCCTGGATTCACTCAGACCTTTTTACAACTCACAGCCGGTGCACATGCACACACTTTTTGTCCATCTGCCTCTTCCCTCTTCCTGGATTCACTCAGAGGGTTTTAAGTCTCACAGACTGTGCACCAAACACTTCCACCCCTTTGCCTCTTCCCTCTTCCTGGATTAACTCAGATATTTTTAAAACTCACAGCCGGTACACATTCACACACTTCCAGCCCCTCTGCCTCTTCCCTCTTCCTGGATTCACTCAGACCTTTTTACAACTCACAGCCGGTGCACATGCATACACTTCCTGTCCCTATTCCTCTTCCCTCTTCCTGGATTCACTCAGACATTTTTAAAACTCACAGCTGGTGCACATGCAAACACGTCCAGCCCCTCTGCCTTTTCCCTGTTCCTGGATTCACTCAGACATTTTTAAAACTCACAGCCGGTGCACATGCACACACTTCCAGCCCCTCTGCCTCTTCCCTCTTCCTGGTGTCAGGCCTGTAATTATATTCTTTTTTAGGATCTTTGGCCTGCCACACTTTTTAATAATTCTCTATGCTGTTTCATTAGTGTAGTAGTTGGGAGGGGGGAATAGAAAGGAGTAGGATTGTAGAATGGATTGTTGACATTCTTTTGTAGAAGCCATGGTCATCTTTTGTCTCCGCACATCGACACCTGGCCGGAAGAAGATGGGTGTACATGCCAGCGTGGAAGATGATGATTGGAACATGTGATGGATTTGTGGGTGTGGGGAGAGATCATGAACTTTCAACTAGGTGAACTTACAGGATGTAATTCAGAGTTGAAATTCCATAGAGGTGCTAACATGCCTGTGGAATAAATTGGACTTTTAAAGATGTTTTTGCCTTGGACAATGATTTAATTCTGCATGGTATTTAGAACCCTAACATTATTTCAACTCTCTACTTTAAAATATTTCACTAGCTCCCTCCCCCTATCAAGGGGGAAGGGCTGGTGATGGAAGATCTGGTGATGGGGTCTCGGCATTCCCAATGCTGACCGGGACAGCGTAAATATCAGCAAAGAATAAATGAGAAGCTTTTGGTGATAAGAAGCTGAGCGCGGAACTTCAAAGGCAATGGAATGCTGCTTCCAGTTTAATTGCATCAGGAGGAATGCAGGAGGAGACACGGCAAGACGAAGGAAGGTGGCAGAAATATTTCTTCAGCAAATTGTGAGTGCATGCTCCCCCTCCTTCCCCCCAGCTTGGAAACAAGGCTTGGGAAAAAAAAACCCTAGAACAGAGGTTTGGGCTCCTTCCAGACGGCAATAAATGAAATGGCTTTACACCCTGCAAATAGCTGGGAGAAAGATTCCCTTTCAAAATGGGAATTTCAAAGGAGGCAGGAAGAAGGGATTTTTCCAGCATCTGTCACTTGCAAGCCACCACAAATGGGGCTGCAACCAGTAAATGAAGCAAATTGGGCAGTAAATTGGGCTTTCCTCCCAGGACTTGGATGGAAGAGATGCTACTTACAAACTCCTTTGCCATCAGCATGGGGAAATGCTCCAAGCCAGCAGAGGGCACCTACTTGGCCCATAACTCATCCAAACCAGCAAAGGGCACCTACTTGGCCCATAACTCCTCCAAGCCAGCAGGAGGGTCCTTGGCACGTAAAACCCCCTAGCCAGCCATCAATGGTTGAGCTGCAACCTGTGAAGCAGGCAACCCCGGGATGGGTCTTAACCCCAGGTCATGGATGGGAGGGATGCCAGTGGGCACCTGCCCTCCCTCAGCAGATGGCACCATGGCAGAAAGCTGGGCAGTGGCCAACCGAGGGATTGACCTCCCCACCGGTTCCAGTCTCCCCTGCAAGGCCCAAAAAGGTTCTTACCAGACCTTCCTACAGAGAAGAAATCTCCATGGAAGGAGGGATTACCAAACAGAGGCCTGCATTGTGGATGGCGGGAAAATGTGCGCCTGCAAGGCCCCAAGTGGTTCTTACCCCACCTTCCTACAGAGTAGCAATCACCAACATGGAAGAAGGGATTACCAAAGCCAGGCCTGCAAGATGGGAAGCGGAACAAGGTGCATCTGCAATGCCCCAAAAGGTTCTTACTCCCCCTTCCTACAGAGAAGCAATCTCCACCATGGAAGAAGGGTTTACCAAGGGGGCAACTGCAAGTTGGAGAGCAAGGCAGTGTGATGAAAGGGTTCCTGAGTTTAGAGATGTAACTAGGTTCCATTCCTCGTGGGGCCCAATTAAATGCCACCATTGTTGTCAACTTGGCCACAGAGCGTCAGAGTGCTTGGCTCCAGCCCCAATGCCACAAACGTGCACACCAACCACCACGGCGGTAAAGAGAGGGTCCCAGATGCCACCACAGAAGAGTCATCTGGGCCAACAACCTCTGGAAGAGGATCCCCAACTTAAGGTGAGGAAGTGTCCTACCAAGGGGGAGGCCTCGGAAGAGGAAAAGGGCAGACATTCTCCGGAGGAGGATCCCCAACTTAAGGTGACAAAGAGGCCAACTAAGGGGGAGGCCTCGGAGGGGGAAAAGCCTAAACGACCTCTGGAAGAGGATCCCCAACTTATGGTGATGAAGAGTCCTACCAAGGGGGAGGCCTCGGAGGAGGGAATTGCCGAAGAACAAATGTGTGTACCAGTCGCCATGGTGGTAAAGAGAGGGCCCCAGATGCCAGCACAGAAAAGTCATCTGGGCAAACGACCTCTGGAAGAGGATCCCCAGCTTAAGGTGACAAAGAGTCCTACCAAGGGGGAGGCCTCGGAGGAGGGAATTGCTGAAGAACAAACGTGTTTACCAATTGCCACGGTGGTTAAGAGAGGGCCCCAGATGCCTGCACAGAAAAGTCATCTGGGCCAACAGCCTCGGGAAGAGGATCCTCAACTTCAGGTGACGAAGAGTCCTACCAAGGGGGAGGCCTCGGAGGAGGAACAAGGCCAGCCGTGGATGATTGAATCCAAGAGCCCAGAACCTACAGCACCTGCAGCAGAGAGCCCGAAACGGCCATGGGAAGAGGTCGCAATGGACTTCATCATGGAACTCGCAGACAGCAGTGGGCATAAAGTGATTTGGACTGTTATTGATTTGTTTTCTAAGCAGGCACACTTCATTGCTTGCTCAGGATTGCCATCCACAAATGAATTAGTGAAAATGTTTGTGAAACACATTTATCGCCTGCATGGAGTACCCAAGAGGATCATTTCAGACCGCGGAGTCCAGTTCACAGCCAAGTTCTGGAGAGAGGTCCTGAGATCTATTGGGTCCACACAAGAACTGAGCTCAGAGGTTCATCCCAGCATGAACGGCGCAGCAGAGGGAGCCAATGCGGTGGTGGAACTATACATCAGGTGTTTTGTGGACTATCAGCACGACAACTGGTCGGACTTGCTACCCTTCGCCGAAGTGGCGTACAACGATGCGGTCCACAGCAGCAGAGGATTAGCGGGTTTCCAGATTACCAGTGGCATAGAAGTTGTTGCCATGCCTGAGTTGCCTAGAGAACCTCCTTCTTTCATGTCTTTGAGTGAATGGATGGACATGCTAAAGAAAGGATGGGAGAATATGAAGAAGGCTCTAGCAGTTGCGGCAGAAGCCTACCAGAAGCAAGATGATCAACGTCGCTCACTCCTAAACCCCTACCGTGTGGGGGACAATGTTTTTGTATCTACCAAATACATAAGATTAGAAATGCTTAGCAAGGAATTGGGTCCAAAATTTCTAGGTCCATTCCCAATAGTGAAGATAGTTAACTCAGTTACAGTTCAACTCGGTCTACCCAGAAGTCTAGGGGAAATTGACCCAGAATTTCATTGTAGCTTGTTGAAACCAGTAATTGGGTCTAACAGAAGAGCATCCACCCAAGCTCAATCTCCTCCTTTAGTGATGGAAGGGGAAACACAATCTGAGGTGGAAAAAATTGTAGATTTCAGGCTGAATAGGGGTTGCTTACAGTACTTAGTGCATTGGAAGGGTTACCCTTGGTCTGAAGCTAATTGGGTGAACAGTGGGAACCTAAAAGTGGAGAAGTTAGGAAAGCAAGTCAATGGGAAGTTTCCCGAGAAGTCAAGGGGTTCCCCTGGGTGGAGAAAAGGTGGTTAATTTTGTTATGTTAACTTTTATGTTATTCTCTTTGTAGGAAACGTTTTTCTTTTGAGGAGAGGCCGCCTGTCAGGCCTGTAATTATATTCTTTTTTAGGATCTTTGGCCTGCCACACTTTTTAATAATTCTCTATGCTGTTTCATTAGTGTAGTAGTTGGGAGGGGGGAATAGAAAGGAGTAGGATTGTAGAATGGATTGTTGACATTCTTTTGTAGAAGCCAAGGTCATCTTTTGTCTCCGCACATCGACACCTGGCCAGAAGAAGATGGGTGTACATGCCAGCGTGGAAGATGATGATTGGAACATGTGATGGATTTGTGGGTGTGGGGAGAGATCATGAACTTTCAACTAGGTGAACTTACAGGATGTAATTCAGAGTTGAAATTCCATAGAGGTGCTAACATGCCTGTGGAATAAATTGGACTTTTAAAGATGTTTTTGCCTTGGACAATGATTTAATTCTGCATGGTATTTAGAACCCTAACACCTGGATTCACTCAGACCTTTTTACAACTCACAGCCGGTGCACATGCACACACTTCCTGTCCCTCTGCCTCCTCCCTCTTCCTGGATTAACTCAGACCTTTTTAAAACTCACAGCCGGTGCACATGCAAAAACTTCCAGCCCCTCTGCCTTTTCCCTCTTCCTGGATTCAATAAGACGGTTTTAAGACTCACAGACTGTGCACCACACACTTCCACCCGTCTGCCTCGTCCCTCTTCCTGGATTCACTCAGACGGTTTTAAGACTCACAGACTGTGCACCAAACACAGTTGAAATTACTGTAATAATTTATTTATTTGTTTGGAGTTTTTCCAAATGTTTTCTTTGTGATGCACTATGTTGGAGTTTTTCCAAATGTTTTCTTTGTGATGCACTATGTTGCTTAAAAGTGTTCAGACCAGGTTTATGTGCCTCAAAGTGGCTGCTTTTCTATGGGCAGGCCAGGTGCAAGGCAGATTTAGTGTGTTTCACCCTCCTTGTTAGGTAATTCTGAGGTGGTTGATGGCTCTGTGAGCTTCATGGCACTGTCCTTTATAATTTCCCACAATGTCTTGATAATATTTATTCCAGTGGCTTTGTCTTTCCTGTCCTTAGGGTTAGGGAAAAAATAGCTGGTTTCATTTGCAGTCTTTTTTTTTGGGGGGGGGGGGGATATTATTTTTTGGATTTTCCTGGCACTGTCATAGTTTGTATGGGTGTGGGTGTGTAATGCTGCGAGAGTAGGCTTAATTATTGTTTTCTTTCATACTTTTTTCTGTTTCCGTTAGTTAGCAATTGCTAAAACAAATCCCATGTGACAAAATATTCTAAGACTTCTTGATTTTAATTGTCAATTTATTTATTCCTGCACATTGTAATATTTATTCATTTTCATAACTCTGTTTTTCCACTGTTGTGCAAACACAATTCCAGCAGCTGCTAATATGTGTAAAATTAAATATATATTGTACTCCCTTTCAAATAGCCAACAAAATATTTCTGGTTTTAATTCCATATCTTGCTTTACCATTGCTTCTAACCACTAACTTCTGAATAGCTACTTGCATATATTCTTGTTTTTTGGAACTGAGAACTAAATCTACCTATGACATTCATTCTTGAACTGAAGACTATATCTTTCCTGTTTCTCATCCTTCCTGAAAAGACTATACAATGTTGGTTGAAATCAGAGGTCCCTTCTGTTACCTGTAGTCCTCAGCTTACAACCCTCAGTCCAATATTGTTTTATTTCTTTGGCAGGCAGTTAGTATTACTTATCATAATGAAGAGGCAACAGAGTTTGACTACTTTCTTCTCCAAAAAACCAAGAGTTGAGGAATCAGCTGATCCAAAACAGGCACCACCAGCAGCACCAGCGCCAGCACCACCAGCAGCGCCAGCGCCAGCAGCACCAGCGCCACCAGCAGCGCCAGCGCCACCAGCAGCGCCAGCGCCACCAGCAGCGCCAGCGCCACCAGCACCAGCACCAGCGCCAGCACCAGCGCCAGCACCAGCGCCAGCACCAGCGCCAGCACCAGCGCCAGCACCAGCGCCAGCACCACCAGCAGCGCCAGCGCCACCAGCAGCGCCAGCGCCACCAGCAGCACCAGCGCCACCAGCACCAGCAGCACCAGCAGCAGCACCAGCGCCAGCACCAGCACCAGCGCCAGCACCACCAGCGCCAGCACCACCAGCACGACCACTACCACCAGTTGAGGTCGGCGAAAGCAGCAAGTCCATCGACTCCACTGTAGTTCCACAACTTCCTGATTGCTGGAATTTGCAGCAATACAGTAACTTCAAGGACAAGTATGATGGACTGGCAGTATCCGACAAGAAGCTGGGTTGTGAGTACTGTGCAAAACCCATGTTCTCGTTAGAGCAAGGTATTCATGTTTCCAAAGAGTGGAAACATTTCCAGGTGGCACCAGCAGGGAAAAGCAAGGATGTACAATAAGCATCACTCCGAAAAAAATTAAGGGAACATTTTCAATCAAAAGCCCACCTTATTTGCGTGGAGACCAGTAAGCAACGGGAGCAGGAGGCTTTGACCAAATCCGTGGATAAGTCAACTGAGAAACATTTATCCACTACTTGCACAATATTTACCACCGTTTACGATCTGGCGCAAAGATGTAATCCCTTCTCAGACATCGAAGCGCAAGTAAATTTGCTCAATACAGTTGGAGTGGATGTGGGAGTTGGCTTGCATTCACGGAGATCTGCAGTGAAAATCGTTGAATTCATTGCAAACCAAATCAAGACCACTGTGTTTTCAAGGATTATTGCAAATAATCGAAAGGTGTGTCTAATTATTGATGAAGCCTCAACACTTTCAATGAGAGCAGTGCTGATAGTTTTCGTTAAAGTTGAGGATCCAGAGTGCCCAGCAACCATCTTCGTTGAGCTTCTGGAATTACAGAGACAAGATGCAGATACCATATTTTCTGCAGCAATGGAAAGCTTGCATAGAGTTGGATTTACCACCGGATATCTACGCAAGAATTTAATCGCTTTCTGCTCCGATGGTGCCAACGTTATGCTTGGAAGAAAATCTGGAGTCAGCGCCAGAATAGCTCAAGAGTTCCCAAACATCATCATCTGGCACTGCCTGAACCACCGCCTGCAACTTGTGCTGGATGATGCAATAAGAGAAGTGAAGCAGATCAACCATTTCAAGATCTTCCTGGACAAAGTACACACCACCTTCCACAAATCCTGCAAGAGCCAGAATGAGCTCTTCCAAATCTCTGAACAATTGGGCATAGAAATTGTGAAGATTGGCAGAGTTTTGGGACCAAGATGGGCTGCCTGTAGTTTAAGGGCAACCATGGCTGTGTGGCGTACTTATCCAGCGCTACATCAGTTTTTTCAGGGAAATGAAAGGTTCCCGGGCATGGCTTCCCGTTTTGAAAATTTAAACTTTTTGCAGGATTTGGCCCTGATGATCGACATCCTAACTGAGATTTCTTGGCTGTCAAATGCTCTACAGGGGAGAGAGACAAATATCGTCATGGCCCAAAAGTTAGTATTGCGGTCAATCGATTCTTTGGGAAACCTTAGACGGGGTAAGGGCAAATGTGAAAACGAACTTGTGGAATTGCTAAAAACAGAAGCCTTCCAAAACATCAAGTTAGCTCCAAATCACCGATTTGTTGCCCTTCCTCGTGGAATACTTGTGGAAAGCATCATCACCAATTTAAAGAAAAGGCTGATGGATTGCGACCATCTAAGAACAGGTAGCCTATTGCCAACACCAAACAAATTGCACTTTATCACTTATCTGGAGCCAGATTCCTGGCACATTGAAGATGTAGTCGTTCCATGGGCTGAGGCAGAGCAAGCATTGGATGCATTTGGCAATATTTTTAATCACAACATTAACATTAACGACTACAGAGATTTTTTGGAAAATGTAAAGAAAAATCCACAGAAGTACAAAATTCCTGGCAATATCCGGAAAGCTAGAGATATTGTCAGAACAATTGCTGTTAGTTCAGCAGAGGCGGAAAGGGGGTTCTCAAAAATGAACCTCATATGTTCGGAACAAAGAACACGCCTAACTGTACAAAACATAAGTAATCTGATGGTGATAAGTGTTGTTGGCATACCTGTTGAGAGATGGGACCCAATTCCGACAGTGAAAGCTTGGCTCAGAGCGCACCACCACACAGCTGATGATCCACGGGTGAAGACGAAGAAAGCTGCAACAGAAGAATCTGGAAGCCTAAGGACACTATGGAGATATCAACAACCAGAAAAGCAATAAAACAAGTAAGTACTTGAGTGTATCTCTTTCATTGTGCTATTCTTATGTAAGGTGCAAGTGCAAGCAATTAAGGTCTTGCTTCCTGTGTCTGTCTTTATGCAGGTATTTCAATACGCTTCCATTGAAAAGGTGGTGTGCAGAAGACGGGCAAGCTGGTCATCTCTCCTCTGTAAGTAGCTGAGTTTAATGCTGGCTGAGTGGTGTGGTCTGTGCTGTGTTCATGCTTGAGATGGTGAAGTGCAAGCAATTAAGGTCTTGCTTCCTGTGTCTTTCTTTATGCAGGTATTTTGGGCTTCCATTGAAAAGGTGGTGTGCAGAAGACGGGCAAGCTGGTCATCTCTCCTCTGTAAGTAGCTGAGTTTAATGCTGGCTGAGTGGTGTGGTCTGTGCTGTGTTCATGCTTGAGATGGTGAAGTGCAAGCCCTTCATGCTTCCTGTGTCTTTCTTTATGCAGGTATTTTGGGCTTCCATTGAAAAGGTGGTGTGCAGAAGACGGGCAAGCTGGTCATCTCTCCTCTGTAAGTAGCTGAGTTTAATGCTGGCTGAGTGGTGTGGTCTGTGCTGTGTTCATGCTTGAGATGGTGAAGTGCAAGCCCTTCATGCTTCCTGTGTCTTTCTTTATGCAGGTATTTTGGGCTTCCATTGAAAAGGTGGTGTGCAGAAGACGGGCAAGCTGGTCATCTCTCCTCTGTAAGTAGCTGAGTTTAATGCTGGCTGAGTGGTGTGGTCTGTGCTGTGTTCATGCTTGAGATGGTGAAGTGCAAGCCCTTCATGCTTCCTGTGTCTTTCTTTATGCAGGTATTTTGGGCTTCCATTGAAAAGGTGGTGTGCAGAAGACGGGCAAGCTGGTCATCTCTCCTCTGTAAGTAGCTGAGTTTATTGCTGGCTGAGTGGTGTGGTCTGTGCTGTGTTCATGCTTGAGATGGTGAAGTGCAAGCCCTTCATGCTTCCTGTGTCTGTCTTTATGCAGGTTGTTGGAGCAAGGTGGTGCAGAAGACGCAAAAAAGGACAGTAATTTTCCTTTTCTATTATTTTGTGTGCTTGTTTCATCCTAATGCAGTGCATGCAATTAAGGTCTTGCTTTCTCTGTCTGTCTTTATGCAGGTTGTTGGAGCAAGGTGGTGCAGAAGACGCAAAAAAGGACAGTAATTTTCCTTTTCTATTATTTTGTGTGCTTGTTTCATCCTAATGCAGTGCATGCAATTAAGGTCTTGCTTTCTCTGTCTGTCTTTATGCAGGTTGTTGGAGCAAGGTGGTGCAGAAGACGCAAAAAAGGACAGTAATTTTCCTTTTCTATTATTTTGTGTCCTTGTTTCATCCTAATGCAGTGCATGCAATTAAGGTCTTGCTTTCTCTGTCTGTCTTTATGCAGGTTGTTGGAGCAAGGTGGTGCAGAAGATGCAAAAAAGGACAGTAATTTTCCTTTTCTATTCTTTTGTATGCTTGTTTCATCCTAATGCAGTGCATGCAATTAAGGTCTTGCTTTCTGTGTCTGTCTTTGTGCAGGTTGTTGGAGCAAGGTGGTGCAGAAGACGCAAAAAAGGACAGTAATTTTACTGTTCTATTCTTTTGTGTGCTTGTTTCATCCCAAACTGGCAATGAAAGAGTTCATTTCTGTGTGTTTTCTTTGTGCAGCCCATTCACTGGAGTCCGTGATACTGAACACTGGCAAGAACAGTCATCCTCCTTCTGTAAGTAGCTCTTTTATTGTTTTTGTACTTATTTTAGTCTTATTGTAGTTCACCCATTGTGGCAAAGAATTCAGTGACATCATCTTGACCACTCCCACCAGGTCACATGGTCGGCAAGCCACTCCCACCAGGTCACATGGTCGGCAAGCCACTCCCACCGGGTCACATGGTCGGCAAGCCACTCCCACCGGGTCACATGGTCGGCAAGCCACTCCCACCGGGTCACATGGTCGGCAAGCCACTCCCATCGGGTCACATGGTCGGCAAGCCACTCCCACAAAGGAGGCCACACCCACAGAGTAGGTTCCAAAAAAATTTGAAACCCACCACTGGTGCACATGCAAACACTTCCAGCCCCTCTGCCTTTTCCCTCTTCCTGGATTCAATAAGACGGTTTTAAGACTCGCAGCCTGTGTACATGTACACACTTCCAGCCCCTCTGCCTCTTCCTGGATTCACTCAGATCTTTTTAAAACTCACACAGTGTGCATCCACACACTTCCAGCCCCTCTGCCTTTTCCTGCTTCCTGAATTCACTCAGACGGTTTTAAGACTCCCAGGCGGTGCACATGGACACACTTCCTGCCCCCCTGCTTGTTCCCTCTACCTGGATTTACGCAGAACTTTAAAAAAGTCACAGCCGGTGCACATGCACAAACTTCCAGCCCCTCTGCCTCTTCCCCCTTCCTGGATTCACTCAGACCTTTTTACAACTCACAGCCGGTGCACATGCACACACTTTTTCTCCATCTGCCTCTTCCCTCTTCCTGGATTCACTCAGACATTTTTAAAACTCACAGCTGGTGCACATGCAAACACGTCCAGCCCCTCTGACTTTTCCCTCTTCCTGGATTCACTCAGTCGTTTTTAAAACTCACAGACTGTACACCACACACTTCCACCCCTCTGCCTCTTCCCTCTTCCTGGATTCACTCAGATCTTTTTAAAACTCACAGAGTGTGCACCCACACACTTCCAACCCCTCTGCCTCTTCCCTCTTCCTGGATTCACTCAGACAGTTTTAAGACTCCCAGGCGGTGCACATGGACACACTTCCTGCCTCCCTGCTTGTTCCCTCTACCTGGATTTACGCAGAACTTTAAAAAAGTCACAGCCGGTGCGCATGCACAAACTTCCAGCCCGTCTGCCTCTTCCCTCTTCCTGAATTCACTCAGACCTTTTTACAACTCACAGCCAGTGCACATGCACACACTTTTTGTCCATCTGCCTCTTCCCTCTTCCTGGATTCACTCAGAGGGTTTTAAGACTCACAGACTGTGCACCACACACTTCCACCCGTCTGCCTCTTCCCTCTTCCTGGATTCACTCAGACCTTTTTACAACTCACAGCCGGTGCACATGCACACACTTTTTGTCCATCAGCCTCTTTCCTCTTCCTGGATTCACTCAGACATTTTTAAAACTCACAGCCGGTGCACATGCAAAAACTTCCAGCCCCTCTGCCTTTTCCCTCTTCCTGGATTCAATAAGACGGTTTTAAGACTCACAGACTGTGCACCACACACTTCCACCCGTCTGCCTCGTCCCTCTTCCTGGATTCACTCAGACGGTTTTAAGACTCACAGACTGTGCACCAAACACTTCCACCCCTCTGCCTCTTCCCTATTCCTGGATTCACTCAGACCTTTTTACAACTCACAGCCGGTGCACATGCATACACTTCCTGTCCCTATTCCTCTTCCCTCTTCCTGGATTCACTCAGACATTTTTAAAACTCACAGCTGGTGCACATGCAAACACGTCCAGCCCCTCTGCCTTTTCCCTGTTCCTGGATTCACTCAGACATTTTTAAAACTCACAGCCGGTGCACATGCACACACTTCCAGCCCCTCTGCCTCTTCCCTCTTCCTGGATTCACTCAGACCTTTTTAAAACTCCCAGCCGGTGCACATGCAAACACTTCCAGCCCCTCTGCCTTTTCCCTCTTCATAGATTCAATCAGACGTTTTTAAGACTCACAGCCTGTGCACATGCACACACTTCCAGCCCCTCTGCCTCTTCCCTCTTCCTGGATTCAGTCAGACCTTTTTCAAACTCACAGACTGTACACCACACACTTCCACCCCTCTGCCTCTTCCCTCTTCCTGGATTAACTCAGACCTTTTTAAAACTCCCAGCCGGTGCACATGCAAACAGTTCCAGCCCCTCTCCCTCTTCCCTCTACCTAGATTCACTCAGACGTTTTTAATACTCACAGCCTGTTCACATCCACACACCTCCAGCCCCTCTGGCTCTTCCCCCTTCCTGGATTCACTCAGACGTTTTTAAAACTCACAGCCTGTGCAAATCCACACACCTCCAGCCCCTCTGCCTCTTCCCTCTTCCTGGATTAACTCAGACCTTTTTAAAACTCCCAACCGGTGCATATGCAAACACTTCCGGCCCCTCTCCCTCTGCCTCTTCCTGGATTCACTCAGATCTTTTTAAAACTCACAGAGTGTGCATCCACACACTTCCAGCCCCTCTGCCTTTTCCCTCTTCCTGGATTCACTCAGACGGTTTTAAGACTCCCAGGCGGTGCACATGGACACACTTCCAGCCCGTCTGCCTCTTCCCTCTTCCTGCATTCACTCAGACGTTTTTAAAACTCACAGCCTGTGCACATCCACACACCTCCAGCCCCTCTGGCTCTTCCCCCTTCCTGGATTCACTCAGACCTTTTTACAACTCACAGCCGGTGCACATGCACACACTTTTTGTCCATCTGCCTCTTCCCTCTTCCTGGATTAACTCAGACATTTTTAAAACTCACAGCTGGTGCACATGCAAACACGTCCAGCCCCTCTGACTTTTCCCTCTTCCTGGATTCACTCAGAGGGTTTTAATACTCACAGACTTTGCACCACACACTTCCACCCCTCTGCCTCTTCCCTCTTCCTGGATTAACTCAGACCTTTTTCAAACTCACAGACTGTACACCACACACTTCCACCCCTCTGCCTCTTCCCTCTTCCCTCTTCCTGGATTCACTCAGACGTTTTTAAAACTCACAGCCAGTGCATATGCACACACTTCCAGCACGTCTGCCTCTTCCCTCTTCCTGGATTCACTCAGACCGTTTTAAGACTCACAGACTGTGCACCAAACACTGCCACCCCTCTGCCTCTTCCCTCTTCCTGGATTAACTCAGATATTTTTAAAACTCACAGCCTGTGCACACACACACACTTCCAGACCCTCTGCCTCTTCCCTCTTCCCTCTTCCTGGATTCACTCACAGGTTTTTAAAACTCACGTCTGAGTGAATTTATGTTCTTAAAACTCACACCTTTTGCACAGGGAGACACTTCCATCCCCTGTACCGCTTCCCTGTTCCTGGATTCACTCAGATGTTTTTAAAACTCACAGCCTGTGCACACACACACAGTTCCAGCCCCTGTACCTCTTCCCTCTACCTGGATTCACTCAGATATTTTAATACTCACAGCCTGTGTAGAGGCACATACTTCCAGACCCTGTCTCTATTCCCTCTTACTGGATTCACTCAGACGTTTTTAAAACTCACAGCCTGTGCAGAGCACATACTTCCAGCCCTTGTGCCTCTTCCCTGTTCCTGGATTCACTCAGATGTTTTTAAAACTCACAGCCTGTGCACACACACACACTTCCAGCCCCTCTGCCTTTTCCCTCTACCTGGATTCACTCAGATGTTTTAAAACTCACAGCCTGTGCACACACACACACTTCCAGACCCTCTGCCTCTTCCCTCTTCCTGGATTCACTCAGACGTTTTTAAACCTCAAAGCCTGTGCACAGGAACATACTTCCAGCCCCTCTGGCTCTTCCCTCTTCCTGGATTCACTCAGACGTTTTTAAAACTCACAGCCTGTGCACAGGCACCCAGGTCCAGCGCCTGTACCTCTTCCCTCTTCCTGGATTCACTAAGATGTTTTAAAAACTCACACCTTTTGCACAGGGACACACTTCCAGCCCCTGTACCGCTTCCCTGTTCCTGGATTCACTCAGATGTTTTTAAAACTCACAGCCTGTGCACACACACACAGTTCCAGCCCCTGTACCTCTTCCCTCTACCTGGATTCACTCAGATGTTTTAATACTCACAGCCTGTGTAGAGGCACATACTTCCAGACCCTGTCTCTCTTCCCTCTTCCTGGATTCACTCAGAGGTTTTTAAAACTCAAAGCCTCTGCACAGGGAGACACTTACAACCCTGTGCCTCTTCCCTCTTCCTGGATTCACTCAGACGTTCTTTTTTTTTCAGAAAGTTTTATTGGCTTTTTTAAAACATTTATAAGGAAAAGGGTAAGTGGAATGGTTACAAATTTTGGCAGTTGCAAGTGTGGCAGACGCCCCCTCCCTCCAAACTCATAGGATACATCTAAATATAAAACATTAATACATAATCATAAAAAATCAGCACATTAATTCTAGAAAAAATAGCTTTCAATCAATTTATATAGTTATGATATATAGTCTAGATATAATTTCATTATTACTTTCGGTCTATTTATAACATTGTGGTTTTCTTATTCATTTTTGTGATCTGAGCTTTCTTGGTGTTGCCCCTTCACCCCCCGCTGGCAGAGCTCCGGCCCCTCCCGTGTCCTGTGTAACCATTGTGGTGTCTTCTGTTTTTTCTAGGTTCGCTTTATTTTTTTCCATAAAGGCCTGTGCCTCTATGGGTGTGTTGATTCTGATTCTTGTCTCCTCCCAGAATATCAGCATACCTTCAGGCATCAACCATCTAAACCACACCCCCTTCTGGTATAGTTTATTCGCCAATTGCGAATAGTTTTTCCTTTTCTCCCTAATTTTTTGGGGGATCTGCTTCAGGATGGTTATCTCCCTGTCATGATATGTCAGTGTTTGCCCCCTTTGTACACCCAGAATTTCATCTCTTGTGCTTTTCCTAAGGAATTTAATATGAACCTCCCTGGGTACATTGTGTGTTCTGGCATATGCTGAATTCACTCTATAGACCAGATCTATCTCCCATTCCATCTGCTGTTTATCTTTGTGTATGTATTCAGCTAGAATATTAGTCATAATGTCCCTTATATTTTCCCCATCTGCTTCTATTACATTTTGAAATCTAAGATAAAAGGACATTCTCTCAAACTCTGTTTTCATTTGTTGGATATCAAGTTCTTTGTTTCCCTTGTGTAAAGCCTCTACCCCCCCTCTCGCCTCCGCCACCCCACCCTCCACAAGGTCCAGTCTCTGTGAATTCTTATAAATTTGGGCTTGATTCTCTTTAATTTCTTCCTTCATTTCTTTTAATTGTTTCTTAATTTCTTCCTGGCCCTGTATGAGTTGCTGGAGCATTTGTTGCAAATCCATCTCTGTACTCTTAGGTTGCATCAGTTCTGTAATCTTTGACTGTGTGGCAGGACTGGATGTTGCAGATGTCGGTGCAGAAGTAGCAAAGCCAGGTTTTCCCGGGGGTGGTCTTTTTGGAGACATGGTTTATAAAACAAAGAGATCAGTCAGTGTAGAAACTGGGCAGCTGGAGAAGTAGAGCAGGCAGATGAGTCCAGAAGGCAGAGGATCCAAACAGGTGGGAGTTTCTTTAGTCACTCTAGCAATAGATGAAAGTTTTTTTTTCTCCAAAGAGTTCAGAAAATAACAATCCACAAGAGATTCCTCTGGGTGACACGGAGACAAAGACCGGAAGCCTGAATTTTAAAGGTGGAGTCAGGTTTTACAGTTCATGAAGACAACGGAAGTGTGCCATCTTGCCCTGCCAGCTTTGGGCTCAGAGGCATAAGAAAAATTTTAAAAGTTCAAAAAGTTCTCAGGTCATCAATAAGTTCTGGAACTAAGTCCCATGAAAAACACTTTTGCTGGGGTGAGGCATCATTAGTTGGCTCTCCCCCCTCCTCCTTCCCCTGGGGGCGAGAGCAGAATTTTAACAAGCCGCTTGTCCAAGGGGGGGGGGAATCCCCCTCCCCTCTAGCCGCTCCTCCAAGAGTAAATCCGAAAGGTTAACTTTTTAAATTACTGAAAAGTCTATCAGTTCAAAAGTAAGGGGATGAAGAGAGGAAGCATCTCACCCCACCGCCGCTGCTTCCTTAAGTTTTGCGTTCTCCGATCGGCATGGGGCGAGACGCAGGGGCGTCCTCCAAAACTGCTCCCCGGTGCCTGGAGCAAAGCGGAAAAGCCCCCACCAGCCGCCGCCGGTGCCAGAGCCTTCTGCGAGCCGCTCCTTCGGCAGGGCGCCTCTTCGGGGCATCCTGTGCCCCCCCGAAGGCGGGGGAAGCCCACCGAAGAGCGGGAGCGGGCAAAGTCCTTGCCCGTCACCGTAGCCGCCGGAACCGGAAGACTCAGACGTTCTTAAACCTCAAAGCCTGTGCACAGGCACATACTTCCAGCCCCTCTGGCTCTTCCCTCTTCCTGGATTCACTCAGACGTTTTTAAAACTAAAAGCCTGTGCACAGGTACACAGTTCCAGCGCCTGTACCTCTTCCCTCTTCCTGGATTCACTCAGAGGTTTTCAAAACTCAAAGCCTCAGCACAGGGACAAACTTACAACCATCTGCCTCTTCCCTCTTCCTGGATTCACTCAGAGGTTTTTAAATCTCAAAGCCTGTGCACACACACACACACTTCCAGACCCTCTGCCTCTTCCCTCTTCCTGGATTCACTCAGATGTTTTTAAACCTCAAAGCCTGTGCACAGGCACATACTTCCAGCCCCTCTGCCTCTTCCCTCTTACTGGATTCACTCAGACGTTTTTAAAACTCACAGCCTGTGCACAGCACATACTTCCAGCCCTTGTGCCTCTTCCCTGTACCTGGATTCACTCAGATGTTTTAAAACTCACAGCCTGTGTAGAGGCACATACTTCCAGACCCACTGTCTCTTCCCTCTTCCTGGATTCACTGAGAGGTTTTTAAAACTTAAAGCCTGTGCACACACACACACTTCCAGACCCTCTGCCTCTTCCCTCTTCCTGGATTCATTCACAGGTTTTTAAAACTCAAAGCCTCTGCACAGGGACAAACTTACAACCCTCTGCCTCTTCCCTCTTCCTGGATTCACTGAGAGGTTTTTAAACCTCAAAGCCTGTGCACACACACACACACTTCCAGCCCCTCTGCCACTTCCCTCTTCCTGGATTCACTCAGACGTTTTTAAAATTCACAGCCTGTGCACAGAAATAAACTTCCAGCACATCTCCTTCTTCCCTCTTCCTCTATCCACTGAGAGGTTTTTCAAACTCACAGCCTGTTCACATCACACACACTTCCAGCACATCTGGTAATTCCCTCTTCCTGAATTCACTCAGACAATTTTCAAACTCACAGCCTGTGCACAACACACACATTTCCAACCCCTCTGCCACTTCCCTCTTCCTGAATTCACTCAGACGTTTTTAAGATTCACAGCCTGTGCACATGCACAAACTTCCAGTACATCTGGTAATTCCCTCTTCCTGAATTCACTCAGACAATTTTCAAACTCAGAGCCAGTGCACAGCACACACATTTCCAGCCCCTCTGCCTGTTTCCTCTTCCTGGATTCACTCAGACGTTTTTCAAACTCACAGCCTGTGCACATCACACACACTTCCATCAACTCTGCCTCATCCCTCTTCCTGAGTTGACTCAGACGTTTTTCAAACTCACAGCTTGTGCACAGCAAACACACTTCCAGCCCCTCTGCCTCTTCCCTCTTCCTGGATTTACTCAGACGTTTTTCAAACTCACAGCCTGTGCACAGCATACACACTTCCAGCCCCTCTGCCTGTTCCCTCTTCCTGAATTCACTCAGACAATTTTCAAACTCACAGCCTGTGCACAGCACACACACTTCCAGCCCCTCTGCCACTTCCCTCTTCCTAGATTCACTCAGAGGTGTTTAAAACTCAAAGCCTGTGCACACATACACACTTCCAGCCCTTGTGCCTCTTCCCTCTTCCTGGATTCAGTCAGAGGTTTTTAAAACTAACAGCCTGTGCACACACAAACACACTTCAAGCCATTGTGCCTCTTCCCTCTTCCTGGATTCACTCAGAGGTTTTTAAAACTCAAATGCTGTGCACACAAACACGCTTCCAGACCCTCTGCCTCTTCCCTCTTCCTGGATTCACTCAGACGTTTTAAAAACTCACAACCTTTGCACAGGCAGACACTTCCAGCCCTTGTGCCTCTTCCCTCTTCCTGGATTCAGTCAGAGGTTTTTAAAACTAACAGCCTGTGCACACACAAACACACTTCAAGCCATTGTCCCTCTTCCCTCTTCCTGAATTCACTCAGACAATTTTCAAACTCAGAGCCTGTGCACAGCACACACATTTCCAGCCCCTCTGCCTGTTTCCTCTTCCTGGATTCACTCATAGGTTTTTAAAACTCACAGCCTGTGCACACACACACACTTCCAGACCCTCTGCCTCTTCCCTCTTCCTGGATTCACTCAGACGTTTTTAAACCTCAAAGCTTGTGCAGAGGCAAACAGTTCCAGCCCCTGTACCTCTTCCCTCTTCCTGGATTCACTAAGATGTTTTAAAAACTCACACCTTTTGCACAGGGACACACTTCCAGCCCCTGTACCGCTTCCCTGTTTCTGGATTCACTCAGATGTTTTTAAAACTCACAGCCTGTGCACACACACACACACAGTTCCAGCCCCTGTACCTCTTCCCTCTTCCTGGATTCACTCAGACGTTTTTAAAACTCACAACCTTTGCACAGGCACACACTTCCAGACCCTCTGCCTCTTCCCTCTTCCTGGATTCACTCAGACGTTTTAAAAACTCACAACCTTTGCACAGGCACACACTTCCAGACCCTCTGCCTCTTCCCTCTTCCTGGATTCACTCAGACGTTTTTCAAACTCACAGCCTGTGCACATCACAAACACTTCCATCCACTCTGCCTCTTCCCTCTTCCTGGATTTACTCAGACGTTTTTCAAACTCACAGCCTGTGCACAGCATACACACTTCCAGCCACTCTGCCTGTTCCCTCTTCCTGAATTCACTCAGACAATTTTCAAACTCACAGCCTGTGCACAGCACACACACTTCCAGCCCCTCTGCCACTTCCCTCTTCCTAGATTCACTCAGAGGTGTTTAAAACTCAAAGCCTGTGCACACATACACACTTCCAGCCCTTGTGCCTCTTCCCTCTTCCTGGATTCAGTCAGAGGTTTTCAAAACTAACAGCCTGTGCACATGCACAAACTTCCAGCACATCTGGTAATTCCCTCTTCCTGAATTCACTCAGACAATTTTCAAACTCAGAGCCTGTGCACAGCACACACATTTCCAGCCCCTCTGCCACTTCCCTCTTCCTGAATTCACTCAGACGTTTTTAAGATTCACAGCCTGTGCACATGCACAAACTTCCATCCACTCTGCCTCTTCCCTCTTCCTGAGTTGACTCAGAAAATTTTCAAACTCAGAGCCTGTGCACAGCACACACATTTCCAGCCCCTCTGCCTGTTTCCTCTTCCTGGATTCACTCAGACGTTTTTCAAACTCACAGCCTGTGCACATCACACACACTTCCATCCACTCTGCCTCTTCCCTCTTCCTGAGTTGACTCAGACGTTTTTCAAACTCACAGCCTGTGCACAGCATACACACTTCCAGCCCCTCTGCCTGTTCCCTCTTCCTGAATTCACTCAGACAATTTTCAAACTCACAGCCTGTGCACAGCACACACACTTCCAGACCCTCTGCCTCTTCCCTCTTCTTGGATTCACTCACAGGTTTTTAAAACTCAAAGCCTCTGCACAGGGACAAACTTACAACCCTCTGCCTCTTCCCACTTCCTGGATTCACTGAGAGGTTTTTAAACCTCAAAGCCTGTGCACACACACACACTTCCAGACCCTCTGCCTCTTCCCTCTTCCTGGATTCACTCAGATGTTTTTAAACCTCAAAGCCTGTGCATAGGCACATACTTCCAGCCCCTCTCCCTCTTCCCTCTTACTGGATTCACTCAGACGTTTTTAAAACTCACAGCCTGTGCACAGCATACACACTTCCAGCCCCTCTGCCTGTTCCCTCTTCCTCAGACAATTTTCAAACTCACAGCCTGTGCACAGCACACACACTTCCAGCCCCTCTCCCTGTTCCCTCTCTCTATATTCACTCAGATGTTTTTCAAACTAACAGCCTGTGCACATCACAAACACTTCCAGCCCCTCTGCCACTTCCCTCTTCCTGGATTCACTCAGACGTTTTTAATATTCACAGCCTGTGCACAGAAATAAACTTCCAGCACATCTCCTTCTTCCCTCTTCCTGTAACCACTGAGAGGTTTTTCAAACTCACAGCCTGTGCACATCACACACACTTCCAGCCCCTCTGCTCCTTCACTCTTCCTGAATTCACTCAGACGTTTTTCAAACTCATAGCTTGTACACACACATACACTTCCAGCACATCTGCTTTTCCCTCTTCCTGGATTCACTCAGACGTTTTTAAAACTCACAGCCTGTGCACATCACAAACACTTCCAGCCCCTCTGCCACTTCCCTCTTTCTGAATTCACTCAGACGTTTTTAAGATTCATAGCCTGTGCACAGAAAAAAACTTCCAGCCCATCTGCCACTTCCTTCTTCCTGGATTCACTCAGACGTTTTCAAGACTCACAGCCTGTGCACATGCACAAACTTCCAGCACATCTGGTAATTCCCTCTTCCTGAATTCACTCAGACAATTTTCAAACTCACAGCCTGTGCACAGCACACACATTTCCAGCCCCTCTGCCTGTTTCCTCTTCCTGGATTCACTCAGACGTTTTTCAAACTCACAGCCTGTGCACATCACACACACTTCCATCCACTCTGCCTCTTCCCTCTTCCTGAGTTGACTCAGACGTTTTTCAAACTCACAGCTTGTGCACAGCAAACACACTTCCAGCCCCTCTGCCTCTTCCCTCTTCCTGGATTTACTCAGACGTTTTTCAAACTGACAGCCTGTGCACATGCACAAACTTCCAGCACATCTGGTAATTCCCTCTTCCTGGATTCAGTCAGAGGTTTTTAAAACTAACAGCCTGTGCACACACACACACACTTCAAGCCACTGTGCCTCTTCCCTCTTCCTGGATTCACTCAGAGGTTTTTAAAACTCAAATCCTGTGCACACAAACACACTTCCAGACCCTCTGCCTCTTCCCTCTTCCTGGATTCACTCAGACATTTTAAAAACTCACAACCTTTGCACAGGCACACACTTCCAGACCCTCTGCCTCTTCCCTCTTCCTGGATTCACTCAGACGTTTTTCAAACTCACGGCCTGTGCACATCACAAACACTTCCATCCACTCTGCCTCTTCCCACTTCCTGAGTTGACTCAGACGTTTTTCAAACTCACAGCTTTGGCACAGCAAACACACTTCCAGCCCCTCTGCCTCTTCCCTCTTCCTGGATTTACTCAGACGTTTTTCAAACTCACAGCCTGTGCACAGCATACACACTTCCAGCCCCTCTGCCTGTTCCCTCTTCCTAGATTCACTCAGAGGTGTTTAAAACTCAAAGCCTGTGCACACATAAACACTTCCAGCCCTTGTGCCTCGTCCCTCTTCCTGGATTCAGTCAGAGGTTTTTAAAACTAACAGCCTGTGCACACACACACACACACACACACACTTCAAGCCATTGTGCCTCTTCCTTCTTCCTGGATTCACTCAGAGGTTTTTAAAACTCAAATCCTGTGCACACAAAAACACTTCCAGACCCTCTGCCTCTTCCCTCTTCCTGGATTCACTCAGACGTTTATCAAACTCACAGCCTGTGCACAGGCACACAGTTCCAGCGCCTGTACCTCTTCCCTCTTCCTGGATTCACTCAGCGGTTTTTAAAACTCAAAGCCTGTGCACACACACACACTTCCAGACCCTCTGCCTCTTCCCTCTTCCTGGATTCACTCACAGGTTTTTAAAACTCAAAGCCTCTGCACAGGGACAAACTTACAACCCTCTGCCTCTTCCCTCTTCCTGTATTCACTCAGATGTTTTTAAACCTCAAAGCCTGTG
Source organism: Natrix helvetica (assembly GCF_964273705.1). NCBI lineage: Eukaryota > Metazoa > Chordata > Lepidosauria > Squamata > Natricidae > Natrix > Natrix helvetica. The sequence goes on along the minus strand of NC_138555.1, from coordinate 59,333,329 downwards.
CATAGGCACATACTTCCAGCCCCTCTGCCTCTTCCCTCTTACTGGATTCACTCAGACGTTTTTAAAACTCACAGCCTGTGCACAGCACATACTTCCAGCCCTTGTGCCTCTTCCCTGTTCGTGGATTCACTCAGACGTTTTTAAGATTAACAGCCTGTGCACAGAAACAAACTTCCAGCACATCTGCTTCTTCCCTCTTCCTGAAATCACTCAGACGTTTTAAAACTCACACTCTGTGCACCACACACACTTCCAGCCCATCTGCCACTTCCCTCTTCCTGGATTCACTCTTCCTGAATTCACTCAGACGTTTTTAAGATTCACAGCCTGTGCACATGCACAACCTTCCAGCACATCTGGTAATTCCCTCTTCCTGAATTCACTCAGACAATTTTCAAACTCAGAGCCTGTGCACAGCACACACATTTCCATCCCCTCTGCCTGTTTCCTCTTCCTGGATTCACTCAGACGTTTTTCAAACTCACAGCCTGTGCACATCACACACACTTCCATCCACTCTGCCTCTTCCCTCTTCCTGAGTTGACTCAGACGTTTTTCAAACTCACAGCTTGTGCACAGCAAACACAATTCCAGCCCCTCTGCCTCTTCCCTCTTCCTGGATTTACTCAGACGTTTTTCAAACTCACAGCCTGTGCAGAGCACACACACTTCCAGCCCCTCTGTCACTTCCCTCTTCCTAGATTCACTCAGACGTTTTTAAGATTCACAGCCTGTGCACAGAAAAAAACTTCCAGCACATCTACTTCTTCCCTCTTCCTGTATCCACTGAGAGGTTTTTCAAACTCACAGCCTGTGCACATAACACACACTTCCATCCACTCTGCCTCTTCCCTCTTCCTGAGTTGACTCAGACGTTTTTCAAACTCACAGCTTGTGCACAGCACACACATTTCCAGCCCCTCTGCCTGTTTCCTCTTCCTGGATTCACTCAGACGTTTTTCAAACTCACAGCCTGTGCACATCACACACACTTCCATCCACTCTGCCTCTTTCCTCTTCCTGAGTTGACTCAGACGTTTTTCAAACTCACAGCCTGTGCACAGCATACACACTTCCAGCCCCTCTGCCTGTTCCCTCTTCCTGAATTCACTCAGACAATTTTCAAACTCACAACCTGTGCACAGCACATACTTCCAGCCCCTCTGCCTCTTCCCTCTTCTTGGATTCACTCACAGGTTTTTAAAACTCAAAGCCTCTGCACAGGGACAAACTTACAACCCTCTGCCTCTTCCCACTTCCTGGATTCACTCAGTGGTTTTTAAACCTCAAAGCCTGTGCAAACACACACACTTCCAGACCCTCTGCCTCTTCCCTCTTCCTGGATTCACTCAGATGTTTTTAAACCTCAAAGCCTGTGCACAGGCACATACTTCCAGCCCCTCTGCCTCTTCCCTCTTCCTGGATTCACTCAGATGTTTTTAAACCTCAAAGCCTGTGCACAGGCACATACTTCCAGCCCCTCTGCCTCTTCCCTCTTACTGGATTCACTCAGACGTTTTTAAATCTCACAGCCTCTGCACAGCACATACTTCCAGCCCTTGTGCCTCTTCCCTGTTCCTGGATTCACTCAGAGGTTTTTAAGATTAACAGCCTGTGCACAGAAACAAACTTCCAGCACATCTGCTTCTTCCCTCTTCCTGAAATCACTCAGACGTTTTAAAACTCACACTCTGTGCACCACACACACTTCCAGCCTATCTGCCACTTCCCTCTTCCTGGATTCACTCAGACGTTTTCAAGACTCACAGCCTGTGCACATGCACAAACTTCCAGCACATCTGGTAATTCCCTCTTCCTGAATTCACTCAGACAATTTTCAAACTCAGAGCCTGTGCACAGCACACACATTTCCAGCCCCTCTGCCACTTCCTTCTTCCTGAATTCACTCAGACGTTTTTAAGATTCACAGCCTGTGCACATGCACAAACTTCCAGCACATCTGGTAATTCCCTCTTCCTGAATTCACTCAGACAATTTTCAAACTCAGAGCCTGTGCACAGCACACACATTTCCAGCCCCTCTGCCTGTTTCCTCTTCCTGGATTCACTCAGACGTTTTTCAAACTCACAGCCTGTGCACATCACACACACTTCCATCCACTCTGCCTCTTCCCTCTTCCTGAGTTGACTCAGACGTTTTTCAAACTCACAGCCTGTGCACAGCATACACACTTCCAGCCCCTCTGCCTGTTCCCTCTTCCTGAATTCACTCAGACAATTTTCAAACTCACAGCCTGTGCACAGCACACACACTTCCAGCCCCTCTGTCACTTCCCTCTTCCTAGATTCACTCAGACGTTTTTAAGATTCACAGCCTGTGCACAGAAAAAAACTTCCAGGACATCTCCTTCTTCCCTCTTCCTGTATCCACTGAGAGGTTTTTCAAACTCACAGCCTGTGCACATCACACACACTTCCAGCCCCTCTGCTCCTTCACTCTTCCTGAATTCACTCAGACGTTTTTCAAACTCATAGCTTGTACTCACACATACACTTCCAGCACATCTGCTTTTCCCTCTTCTTGGATTCACTCAGACGTTTTTAAAACTCACAGCCTGTGCACAGCACACACACTTCCAGGCCCTCTCCCTGTTCCCTCTCTCTGTATTCACTCAGATGTTTTTCAAACTAACAGCCTGTGCAGATCACAAACACTTCCAGCCCCTCTGCCACTTCCCTCTTCCTGGATTCACTCAGACGTTTTTAATATTCACAGCCTGTGCACAGAAATAAACTTCCAGCACATCTCCTTCTTCCCTCTTCCTGTATCCACTCAGACGTTTTCAAGACTCACAGCCTGTGCACATGCACAAACTTCCAGCACATCTGGTAATTCCCTCTTCCTGAATTCACTCAGACAATTTTCAAACTCACAGCCTGTGCACAGCACACACATTTCCAGCCCCTCTGCCACTTCCCTCTTCCTGAATTCACTCAGACGTTTTTAAGATTCACAGCCTGTGCACATGCACAAACTTCCAGCACATCTGGTAATTCCCTCTTCCTGAATTCACTCAGACAATTTTCAAACTCAGAGCCTGTGCACAGCACACACATTTCCAGCCCCTCTGCCACTTCCCTCTTCCTGAATTCACTCAGACGTTTTTAAGATTCACAGCCTGTGCACATGCACAAACTTCCAGCACATCTGGTAATTCCCTCTTCCTGAATTCACTCAGACAATTTTCAAACTCAGAGCCTGTGCACAGCACACACATTTCCAGCCCCTCTGCCTGTTTCCTCTTCCTGGATTCACTCAGACGTTTTTCAAACTCACAGCCTGTGCACATCACACACACTTCCAACCACTCTGCCTCTTCCCTCTTCCTGAGTTGACTCAGACGTTTTTCAAACTCACAGCCTGTGCACAGCATACACACTTCCAGCCCCTCTGCCTGTTCCCTCTTCCTGAATTCACTCAGACAATTTTCAAACTCACAGCCTGTGCACAGCACACACACTTCCAGACCCTCTGCCTCTTCCCTCTTCTTGGATTCACTCACAGGTTTTTAAAACTCAAAGCCTCTGCACAGGGACAAACTTACAACCCTCTGCCTCTTCCCACTTCCTGGATTCACTCAGAGGTTTTTAAACCTGAAAGCCTGTGCAAACACACACACTTCCAGACCCTCTGCCTCTTCCCTCTTCCTGGATTCACTCAGATGTTTTTAAACCTCAAAGCCTGTGCACAGGCACATACTTCCAGCCCCTCTGCCTCTTCCCTCTTACTGGATTCACTCAGACGTTTTTAAATCTCACAGCCTGTGCACAGCACACACACTTCCAGCCCCTCTCCCTGTTCCCTCTCTCGGTATTCACTCAGATGTTTTTCAAACTAACAGCCTGTGCACATCACAAACACTTCCAGCCCCTCTGCCACTTCCCTCTTCCTGGATTCACTCAGACGTTTTTAATATTCACAGCCTGTGCACAGAAATAAACTTCCAGCACATCTCCTTCTTCCCTCTTACTGTATCCACTGAGAGGTTTTTCAAACTCACAGCCTGTGCACATCACATACTTCCAGCCCTTGTGCCTCTTCCCTGTTCCTGGATTCACTCAGATGTTTTTAATATTAACAGCCTGTGCACAGAAACAAACTTCCAGCACATCTTCTTCTTCCCTCTTCCTGAAATCACTCAGACGTTTTAAAACTCACACTCTGTGCACCACACACACTTCCAGCCCATCTGCCACTTCCCTCTTCCTGGATTCACTCAGACGTTTTCAAGACTCACAGCCTGTGCACATGCACAAACTTCCAGCACATCTGGTAATTCCCTCTTCCTGAATTCACTCAGACAATTTTCAAACTCACAGCCTGTGCACAGCACACACATTTCCAGCCCCTCTGCCACTTCCCTCTTCCTGAATTCACTCAGACGTTTTTAAGATTCACAGCCTGTGCACATGCACAAACTTCCAGCACATCTGCTTCTTCCCTCTTCCTGAATTCACTCAGACGTTTTAAAACTCACACTCTGTGCACCACACACACTTCCAGCCCATCTGCCACTTCCCTCTTCCTGGATTCACTCAGACGTTTTCAAGACTCACAGCCTGTGCACATGCACAAACTTCCAGCACATCTGGTAATTCCCTCTTCCTGAATTCACTCAGACAATTTTCAAAGTCAGAGCCTGTGCACAGCACACACATTTCCAGCCCCTCTGCCACTTCCCTCTTCCTGAATTCACTCAGACGTTTTTAAGATTCACAGCCTGTGCACATGCACAAACTTCCAGCACATCTGGTAATTCCCTCTTCCTGAATTCACTCAGACGTTTTTCAAACTCAGAGCCTGTGCACAGCACACACATTTCCAGCCCCTCTGCCTGTTTCCTCTTCCTGGATTCACTCAGACGTTTTTCAAACTCACAGCCTGTGCACATCACACACACTTCCATCCACTCTGCCTCTTCCCTCTTCCTGAGTTGACTCAGACGTTTTTCAAACTCACAGCTTGTGCACAACACACACATTTCCAGCCCCTCTGCCTGTTTCCTCTTCCTGGATTCACTCAGACGTTTTTCAAACTCACAGCCTGTGCACATCACACACACTTCCATCCACTCTGCCTCTTCCCTCTTCCTGAGTTGACTCAGACGTTTTTCAAACTCACAGCCTGTGCACAGCATACACACTTCCAGCCCCTCTGCCTGTTCCCTCTTCCTGAGTTGACTCAGACGTTTTTCAAACTCACAGCCTGTGCACAGCATACACACTTCCAGCCCCTCCGTCACTTCCCTCTTCCTAGATTCAGTCAGACGTTTTTAAGATTCACAGCCTGTGCACAGAAAAAAACTTCCAGCACATCTCCTTCTTCCCTCTTCCTGTATCCACTGAGAGGTTTTTCAAACTCACAGCCTGTGCACATCACACACACTTCCAGCCCCTCTGCTCCTTCACTCTTCCTGAATTCACTCAGACGTTTTTCAAACTCATAGCTTGTACACACACATACACTTCCAGCACATCTGCTTTTCCCTCTTCCTGGATTCACTCAGACGTTTTTAAAACTCACAGCCTGTGCACATCACAAACACTTCCAGCCCCTCTGCCACTTCCCTCATTCTGAATTCACTCAGACGTTTTTAAGATTCATAGCCTGTGCACAGAAAAAAACTTCCAGCCCATCTGCCACTTCCTTCTTCCTGGATTCACTCAGACGTTTTCAAGACTCACAGCCTGTGCACATGCACAAACTTCCAGCACATCTGGTAATTCCCTCTTCCTGAATTCACTCAGACAATTTTCAAACTCACAGCCTGTGCACAGCACACACATTTCCAGCCCCTCTGCCTGTTTCCTCTTCCTGGATTCACTCAGACGTTTTTCAAAGTCACAGCCTGTGCACATCACACACACTTCCATCCACTCTGCCTCTTCCCTCTTCCTGAGTTGACTCAGACGTTTTTCAAACTCACAGCTTGTGCACAGCAAACACACTTCCAGCCCCTCTGCCTCTTCCCTCTTCCTGGATTTACTCAGACGTTTTTCAAACTGACAGCCTGTGCACATGCACAAACTTCCAGCACATCTGGTAATTCCCTCTTCCTGGATTCAGTCAGAGGTTTTTAAAACTAACAGCCTGTGCACACACACACACACTTCAAGCCATTGTGCCTCTTCCCTCTTCCTGGATTCACTCAGAGGTTTTTAAAACTCAAATCCTGTGCACACAAACACACTTCCAGTCCCTCTGCCTCTTCCCTCTTCCTGGATTCACTCAGACATTTTAAAAACTCACAACCTTTGCACAGGCACACACTTCCAGACCCTCTGCCTCTTCCCTCTTCCTGGATTCACTCAGACGTTTTTCAAACTCACGGCCTGTGCACATCACAAACACTTCCATCCACTCTGCCTCTTCCCACTTCCTGAGTTGACTCAGACGTTTTTCAAACTCACAGCTTTGGCACAGCAAACACACTTCCAGCCCCTCTGCCTCTTCCCTCTTCCTGGATTTACTCAGACGTTTTTCAAACTCACAGCCTGTGCACAGCATACACACTTCCAGCCCCTCTGCCTGTTCCCTCTTCCTAGATTCACTCAGAGGTGTTTAAAACTCAAAGCCTGTGCACACATAAACACTTCCAGCCCTTGTGCCTCTTCCCTCTTCCTGGATTCAGTCAGAGGTTTTTAAAACTAACAGCCTGTGCACACACACACACACACACTTCAAGCCATTGTGCCTCTTCCTTCTTCCTGGATTCACTCAGAGGTTTTTAAAACTCAAATCCTGTGCACACAAAAACACTTCCAGACCCTCTGCCTCTTCCCTCTTCCTGGATTCACTCAGACGTTTATCAAACTCACAGCCTGTGCACAGGCACACAGTTCCAGCGCCTGTACCTCTTCCCTCTTCCTGGATTCACTCACAGGTTTTTAAAACTCAAAGCCTCTGCACAGGGACAAACTTACAACCCTCTGCCTCTTCCCACTTCCTGGATTCACTCAGAGGTTTTTAAACCTCAAAGCCTGTGCACACACACACACTTCCAGACCCTCTGCCTCTTCCGTCTTCCTGGATTCAATCAGATGTTTTTAAACCTCAAAGCCTGTGCACAGGCACATACTTCCAGCCCCTCTGCCTCTTCCCTCTTACTGGATTCACTCAGACGTTTTTAAAACTCACAGCCTGTGCACAGCACATACTTCCAGCCCTTGTGCCTCTTCCCTGTTCCTGGATTCACTCAGACGTTTTTAAGATTAACAGCCTGTGCACAGAAACAAACTTCCAGCACATCTGCTTCTTCCCTCTTCCTGAAATCACTCAGACGTTTTAAAACTCACACTCTGTGCACCACACACACTTCCAGCCCATCTGCCACTTCCCTCTTCCTGGATTCACTCAGACGTTTTCAAGACTCACAGCCTGTGCACATGCACAAACTTCCAGCACATCTGGTAATTCCCTCTTCCTGAATTCACTCAGACAATTTTCAAACTCACAGCCTGTGCACAGCACACACATTTCCAGCCCCTCTGCCACTTCCCTCTTCCTGAATTTACTCAGACGTTTTTAAGATTCACAGCCTGTGCACATGCACAAACTTCCAGCACATCTGGTAATTCCCTCTTCCTGAATTCACTCAGACAATTTTCAAACTCAGAGCCTGTGCACAGCACACACATTTCCAGCCCCTCTGCCTGTTTCCTCTTCCTGGATTCACTCAGACGTTTTTCAAACTCACAGCCTGTGCACAACACGCACACTTCCAGCCCCTCTGTCACTTCCCTCTTCCTAGATTCACTCAGACGTTCTTAAGATTCACAGCCTGTGCACAGAAAAAAACTTCCAGCACATCTCCTTCTTCCCTCTTCCTGTATCCACTGAGAGGTTTTTCAAACTCACAGCCTGTGCACATCACACACACTTCCAGCCCCTCTGCTCCTTCACTCTTCCTGAATTCACTCAGACGTTTTTCAAACTCATAGCTTGTACACACATATACAATTCCAGCACATCTGCTTTTCCCTCTTCCTGGATTCACTCAGACGTTTTTCAAACTCACAGCCTGTGCACAGCACACACACTTCCAGGCCCTCTCCCTGTTCCCTCTCTCTGTATTCACTCAGATGTTTTTCAAACTAACAGCCTGTGCACATCACAAACACTTCCAGCCCCTCTACCACTTCCCTCTTCCTGGATTCACTGAGACGTTTTTGATATTCACAGCCTGTGCACATAAATAAACTTCCAGCACATCTCCTTCCTCCCTCTTCCTGTATCCACTGAGAGGTTTTTCAAACTCACAGCCTGTGCACATCACACACACTTCCTGCCCCTCTGCTCCTTCACTCTTCCTGAATTCACTCAGACGTTTTTCAAACTCATAGCTTGTACACACACATACACTTCCAGCACATCGGCTTTTCCCTCTTCCTGGATTCACTCAGACGTTTTTAAAACTCACAGCCTGTGCACAGCACACACACTTCCAGCCCCTCTCCCTGTTCCCTCTCTCTGTATTCACTCAGATGTTTTTCAAACTAACAGCCTGTGCACATCACAAACACTTCCAGCCCCTCTGCCACTTTCCTCTTCCTGGATTCACTCAGACGTTTTTAATATTCACAGCCTGTGCACAGAAATAAACTTCCAGCACATCTCCTTCTTCCCTCTTCCTGTATCCACTGAGAGGTTTTTCAAACTCACAGCCTGTGCACATCACACTCACTTCCAGCCCCTCTGCTCCTTCACTCTTCCTGAATTCACTCAGACGTTTTTCAAACTCATAGCTTGTACACACACATACACTTCCAGCACATCGGCTTTTCCCTCTTCCTGGATTCACTCAGATGTTTTTAAATCTCACAGCCTGTGCACAGCACATACTTCCAGCCCTTGTGCCTCTTCCCTGTTCCTGGATTCACTCAGACGTTTTTAAGATTAACAGCCTGTGCACAGAAACAAACTTCCAGCACATCTGCTTCTTCCCTCTTCCTGAAATCACTCAGACATTTTAAAACTCACACTCTGTGCACCACACACACTTCCAGCCCATCTGCCACTTCCCTCTTCCTGGATTCACTCAGACGTTTTCAAGACTCACAGCCTGTGCACATGCACAAACTTCCAGCACATCTGGTAATTCCCTCTTCCTGAATTCACTCAGACAATTTTCAAACTCACAGCCTGTGCACAGCACACACATTTCCAGCCCCTCTGCCACTTCCTTCTTCCTGAATTCACTCAGACGTTTTTAAGATTCACAGCCTGTGCACATGCACAAACTTCCAGCACATCTGGTAATTCCCTCTTCCTGAATTCACTCAGACAATTTTCAAACTCAGAGCCAGTGCACAGCACACACATTTCCAGCCCCTCTGCCTGTTTCCTCTTCCTGGATTCACTCAGACGTTTTTCAAACTCACAGCCTGTGCACATCACACACACTTCCATCCACTCTGCCTCTTCCCTCTTCCTGAGTTGACTCAGACGTTTTTCAAACTCACAGCCTGTGCACAGCACACACACTTCCAGCCCCTCTGCTCCTTCACTCTTCCTGAATTCACTCAGACGTTTTTCAAACTCATAGCTTGTACTCAAACATACACTTCCAGCACATCTGCTTTTCCCTCTTCTTGGATTCACTCAGACGTTTTTAAAACTCACAGCCTGTGCACAGCACACACACTTCCAGCCCCTCTCCCTGTTCCCTCTCTCGGTATTCACTCAGATGTTTTTCAAACTAACAGCCTGTGCACATCACAAACACTTCCAGCCCCTCTGCCACTTCCCTCTTCCTGGATTCACTCAGACGTTTTTAATATTCACAGCCTGTGCACAGAAATAAACTTCCAGCACATCTCCTTCTTCCCTCTTACTGTATCCACTGAGAGGTTTTTCAAACTCACAGCCTGTGCACATCACATACTTCCAGCCCTTGTGCCTCTTCCCTGTTCCTGGATTCACTCAGACGTTTTTAATATTAACAGCCTGTGCACAGAAACAAACTTCCAGCACATCTTCTTCTTCCCTCTTCCTGAAATCACTCAGACGTTTTAAAACTCACACTCTGTGCACCACACACACTTCCAGCCCATCTGCCACTTCCCTCTTCCTGGATTCACTCAGACGTTTTCAAGACTCACAGCCTGTGCACATGCACAAACTTCCAGCACATCTGGTAATTCCCTCTTCCTGAATTCACTCAGACAATTTTCAAACTCACAGCCTGTGCACAGCACACACATTTCCAGCCCCTCTGCCACTTCCCTCTTCCTGAATTCACTCAGACGTTTTTAAGATTCACAGCCTGTGCACATGCACAAACTTCCAGCACATCTGCTTCTTCCCTCTTCCTGAATTCACTCAGACGTTTTAAAACTCACACTCTGTGCACCACACACACTTCCAGCCTATCTGCCACGTCCCTCTTCCTGGATTCACTCAGACGTTTTCAAGACTCACAGCCTGTGCACATGCACAAACTTCCAGCACATCTGGTAATTCCCTCTTCCTGAATTCACTCAGACAATTTTCAAAGTCAGAGCCTGTGCACAGCACACACATTTCCAGCCCCTCTGCCACTTCCCTCTTCCTGAATTCACTCAGACGTTTTTAAGATTCACAGCCTGTGCACATGCACAAACTTCCAGCACATCTGGTAATTCCCTCTTCCTGAATTCACTCAGACGTTTTTCAAACTCAGAGCCTGTGCACAGCACACACATTTCCAGCCCCTCTGCCTGTTTCCTCTTCCTGGATTCACTCAGACGTTTTTCAAACTCACAGCCTGTGCACATCACACACACTTCCATCCACTCTGCCTCTTCCCTCTTCCTGAGTTGACTCAGACGTTTTTCAAACTCACAGCTTGTGCACAACACACACATTTCCAGCCCCTCTGCCTGTTTCCTCTTCCTGGATTCACTCAGACGTTTTTCAAACTCACAGCCTGTGCACATCACACACACTTCCATCCACTCTGCCTCTTCCCTCTTCCTGAGTTGACTCAGACGTTTTTCAAACTCACAGCCTGTGCACAGCATACACACTTCCAGCCCCTCTGCCTGTTCCCTCTTCCTGAGTTGACTCAGACGTTTTTCAAACTCACAGCCTGTGCACAGCATACACACTTCCAGCCCCTCCGTCACTTCCCTCTTCCTAGATTCAGTCAGACGTTTTTAAGATTCACAGCCTGTGCACAGAAAAAAACTTCCAGCACATCTCCTTCTTCCCTCTTCCTGTATCCACTGAGAGGTTTTTCAAACTCACAGCCTGTGCACATCACACACACTTCCAGCCCCTCTGCTCCTTCACTCTTCCTGAATTCACTCAGACGTTTTTCAAACTCATAGCTTGTACACACACATACACTTCCAGCACATCTGCTTTTCCCTCTTCCTGGATTCACTCAGACGTTTTTAAAACTCACAGCCTGTGCACATCACAAACACTTCCAGCCCCTCTGCCACTTCCCTCTTTCTGAATTCACTCAGACGTTTTTAAGATTCATAGCCTGTGCACAGAAAAAAACTTCCAGCCCATCTGCCACTTCCTTCTTCCTGGATTCACTCAGACGTTTTCAAGACTCACAGCCTGTGCACATGCACAAACTTCCAGCACATCTGGTAATTCCCTCTTCCTGAATTCACTCAGACAATTTTCAAACTCACAGCCTGTGCACAGCACACACATTTCCAGCCCCTCTGCCTGTTTCCTCTTCCTGGATTCACTCAGACGTTTTTCAAACTCACAGCCTGTGCACATCACACACACTTCCATCCACTCTGCCTCTTCCCTCTTCCTGAGTAGACTCAGACGTTTTTCAAACTCACAGCTTGTGCACAGCAAACACACTTCCAGCCCCTCTGCCTCTTCCCTCTTCCTGGATTTACTCAGACGTTTTTCAAACTGACAGCCTGTGCACATGCACAAACTTCCAGCACATCTGGTAATTCCCTCTTCCTGGATTCAGTCAGAGGTTTTTAAAACTAACAGCCTGTGCACACACACACACACTTCAAGCCATTGTGCCTCTTCCCTCTTCCTGGATTCACTCAGAGGTTTTTAAAACTCAAATCCTGTGCACACAAACACACTTCCAGTCCCTCTGCCTCTTCCCTCTTCCTGGATTCACTCAGACATTTTAAAAACTCACAACCTTTGCACAGGCACACACTTCCAGACCCTCTGCCTCTTCCCTCTTCCTGGATTCACTCAGACGTTTTTTCAAACTCACGGCCTGTGCACATCACAAACACTTCCATCCACTCTGCCTCTTCCCACTTCCTGAGTTGACTCAGACGTTTTTCAAACTCACAGCTTTGGCACAGCAAACACACTTCCAGCCCCTCTGCCTCTTCCCTCTTCCTGGATTTACTCAGACGTTTTTCAAACTCACAGCCTGTGCACAGCATACACACTTCCAGCCCCTCTGCCTGTTCCCTCTTCCTAGATTCACTCAGAGGTGTTTAAAACTCAAAGCCTGTGCACACATAAACACTTCCAGCCCTTGTGCCTCTTCCCTCTTCCTGGATTCAGTCAGAGGTTTTTAAAACTAACAGCCTGTGCACACACACACACACACACTTCAAGCCATTGTGCCTCTTCCTTCTTCCTGGATTCACTCAGAGGTTTTTAAAACTCAAATCCTGTGCACACAAAAACACTTCCAGACCCTCTGCCTCTTCCCTCTTCCTGGATTCACTCAGACGTTTATCAAACTCACAGCCTGTGCACAGGCACACAGTTCCAGCGCCTGTACCTCTTCCCTCTTCCTGGATTCACTCACAGGTTTTTAAAACTCAAAGCCTCTGCACAGGGACAAACTTACAACCCTCTGCCTCTTCCCACTTCCTGGATTCACTCAGAGGTTTTTAAACCTCAAAGCCTGTGCACACACACACACTTCCAGACCCTCTGCCTCTTCCGTCTTCCTGGATTCAATCAGATGTTTTTAAACCTCAAAGCCTGTGCACAGGCACATACTTCCAGCCCCTCTGCCTCTTCCCTCTTACTGGATTCACTCAGACGTTTTTAAATCTCACAGCCTGTGCACAGCACATACTTCCAGCCCTTGTGCCTCTTCCCTGTTCCTGGATTCACTCAGACGTTTTTAAGATTAACAGCCTGTGCACAGAAACAAACTTCCAGCACATCTGCTTCTTCCCTCTTCCTGAAATCACTCAGACGTTTTAAAACTCACACTCTGTGCACCACACACACTTCCAGCCCATCTGCCACTTCCCTCTTCCTGGATTCACTCAGACGTTTTCAAGACTCACAGCCTGTGCACATGCACAAACTTCCAGCACATCTGGTAATTCCCTCTTCCTGAATTCACTCAGACAATTTTCAAACTCACAGCCTGTGCACAGCACACACATTTCCAGCCCCTCTGCCACTTCCCTCTTCCTGAATTTACTCAGACGTTTTTAAGATTCACAGCCTGTGCACATGCACAAACTTCCAGCACATCTGGTAATTCCCTCTTCCTGAATTCACTCAGACAATTTTCAAACTCAGAGCCTGTGCACAGCACACACATTTCCAGCCCCTCTGCCTGTTTCCTCTTCCTGGATTCACTCAGACGTTTTTCAAACTCACAGCCTGTGCACAACACGCACACTTCCAGCCCCTCTGTCACTTCCCTCTTCCTAGATTCACTCAGACGTTCTTAAGATTCACAGCCTGTGCACAGAAAAAAACTTCCAGCACATCTCCTTCTTCCCTCTTCCTGTATCCACTGAGAGGTTTTTCAAACTCACAGCCTGTGCACATCACACACACTTCCAGCCCCTCTGCTCCTTCACTCTTCCTGAATTCACTCAGACCTTTTTCAAACTCATAGCTTGTACACACATATACAATTCCAGCACATCTGCTTTTCCCTCTTCCTGGATTCACTCAGACGTTTTTAAAACTCACAGCCTGTGCACAGCACACACACTTCCAGGCCCTCTCCCTGTTCCCTCTCTCTGTATTCACTCAGATGTTTTTCAAACTAACAGCCTGTGCACATCACAAACACTTCCAGCCCCTCTACCACTTCCCTCTTCCTGGATTCACTGAGACGTTTTTAATATTCACAGCCTGTGCACATAAATAAACTTCCAGCACATCTCCTTCCCCCCTCTTCCTGTATCCACTGAGAGGTTTTTCAAACTCACAGCCTGTGCACATCACACACACTTCCAGCCCCTCTGCTCCTTCACTCTTCCTGAATTCACTCAGACGTTTTTCAAACTCATAGCTTGTACACACACATACACTTCCAGCACATCGGCTTTTCCCTCTTCCTGGATTCACTCAGACGTTTTTAAAACTCACAGCCTGTGCACAGCACACACACTTCCAGCCCCTCTCCCTGTTCCCTCTCTCTGTATTCACTCAGATGTTTTTCAAACTAACAGCCTGTGCACATCACAAACACTTCCAGCCCCTCTGCCACTTTCCTCTTCCTGGATTCACTCAGACGTTTTTAATATTCACAGCCTGTGCACAGAAATAAACTTCCAGCACATCTCCTTCTTCCCTCTTCCTGTATCCACTGAGAGGTTTTTCAAACTCACAGCCTGTGCACATCACACTCACTTCCAGCCCCTCTGCTCCTTCACTCTTCCTGAATTCACTCAGACGTTTTTCAAACTCATAGCTTGTACACACACATACACTTCCAGCACATCGGCTTTTCCCTCTTCCTGGATTCACTCAGACGTTTTTAAAACTCACAGCCTGTGCACAGCACACACACTTCCAGCCCCTCTCCCTGTTCCCTCTCTCTGTATTCACTCAGATGTTTTTCAGACTAACAGCCTGTGCACATCACAAACACTTCCAGCCCCTCTGCCACTTCCCTCTTCCTGGATTCACTCAGACGTTTTTAATATTCACAGCCTGTGCACATGCACAAACTTCCAGCACATCTGGTAATTCCCTCTTCCTGAATTCCCTCAGACAATTTTCAAACTCAGAGCCTGTGCACAGCACACACATTTCCAGCCCCTCTACCTGTTTCCTCTTCCTGGATTCACTCAGACGTTTTTCAAACTCACAGCCTGTGCACATCACACACACTTCCATCCACTCTGCCTCTTCCCTCTTCCTGAGTTGACTCAGACGTTTTTCAAACTCACAGCTTGTGCACAGCAAACACACTTCCAGCCCCTCTGCCTCTTCCCTCTTCCTGGATTTACTCAGACGTTTTTCAAACTCACAGCCTGTGCACAGCATACACACTTCCAGCCCCTCTGCCTGTTCCCTCTTCCTGAATTCACTCAGACAATTTTCAAACTCACAGCCTGTGCACAGCACACACACTTCCAGCCCCTCTGCCACTTCCCTCTTCCTAGATTCACTCAGAGGTGTTTAAAACTCAAAGCCTGTGCACACATACACACTTCCAGCCCTTGTGCCTCTTCCCTCTTCCTGGATTCAGTCAGAGGTTTTTAAAACTAACAGCCTGTGCACACAGACACACACTTCAAGCCATTGTGCCTCTTCCCTCTTCCTGGATTCACTCAGAGGTTTTTAAAACTCAAATCCTGTGCACACAAACACACTTCCAGACCCTCTGCCTCTTCCCTCTTCCTGGATTCACTCAGACGTTTTAAAAATTCACAACCTTTGCACAGGCACACACTTCCAGACCCTCTGCCTCTTCCCTCTTCCTGGATTCACTCAGACGTTTTTAATATTCACAGCCTGTGCAGATGCACAAACTTCCAGCACATCTAGTAATTCCCTCTTCCTGAATTCACTCAGACAATTTTCAAACTCAGAGCCTGTGCACAGCACACACATTTCCAGCCCCTCTACCTGTTTCCTCTTCCTGGATTCACTCAGACGTTTTTCAAACTCACAGCCTGTGCACATCACACACACTTCCATCCACTCTGCCTCTTCCCTCTTCCTGAGTTGACTCAGACGTTTTTCAAACTCACAGCTTGTGCACAGCAAACACACTTCCATCCCCTCTGCCTCTTCCCTCTTCCTGGATTTACTCAGACGTTTTTCAAACTCACAGCCTGTGCACAGCATACACACTTCCAGCCCCTCTGCCTGTTCCCTCTTCCTGAATTCACTCAGACAATTTTCAAACTCACAGCCTGTGCACAGCACACACACTTCCAGCCCCTCTACCACTTCCCTCTTCCTAGATTCACTCAGAGGTGTTTAAAACTCAAAGCCTGTGCACACATACACACTTCCAGCCCTTGTGCCTCTTCCCTCTTCCTGGATTTAGTCAGAGGTTTTTAAAACTAACAGCCTGTGCACACACACACACACTTCAAGCCATTGTGCCTCTTCCCTCTTCCTGGATTCACTCAGAGGTTTTTAAAACTCAAATCCTGTGCACACAAACATACTTCCAGACCCTCTGCCTCTTCCCTCTTCCTGGATTCACTCAGACGTTTTAAAAATTCACAACCTTTGCACAGGCACACACTTCCAGACCCTCTGCCTCTTCCCTCTTCCTGGATTCACTCAGACGTTTTTCAAACTCACAGCCTGTGCACATCACAAACACTTCCATCCACTCTGCCTCTTCCCTCTTCCTGAATTGACTCAGACGTTTTTCAAACTCACAGCTTGTGCACAGCAAACACACTTTCAGCCCCTCTGCCTCTTCCCTCTTCCTGGATTTACTCAGACGTTTTTCAAACTCACAGCCTGTGCACAGCATACACACTTCCAGCCCCTCTGCCTGTTCCCTCTTCCTGAATTCACTCAGACAATTTTCAAACTCACAGCCTGTGCACAGCACACACACTTCCAGCCCCTCTGCCACTTCCCTCTTCCTAGATTCACTCAGAGGTGTTTAAAACTCAAAGCCTGTGCACACATACACACTTCCAGCCCTTGTGCCTCTTCCCTCTTCCTGGATTCAGTCAGAGGTTTTTAAAACTAACAGCCTGTGCACACACACACACACTTCAAGCCATTGTGCCTCTTCCTTCTTTCTGGATTCACTCAGAGGTTTTTAAAACTCAAATCCTTTGCACACAAAAACACTTCCAGACCCTCTGCCTCTTCCCTCTTCCTGGATTCACTCAGACGTTTTAAAAACTCACAACCTTTGCACACAAAAACACTTCCAGACCCTCTCCTCCTTCACTCTTCCTGGATTCACTCAGACGTTTTTCAAACTCACAGCCTGTGCACAGGCACACAGTTCCAGCGCCTGTACCTCTTCCCTCTTCCTGGATTCACTCAGCGGTTTTTAAAACTCAAAGCCTGTGCACACACACACACTTCCAGACCCTCTGCCTCTTCCCTCTTCCTGGATTCACTCACAGGTTTTTAAAACTCAAAGCCTCTGCACAGGGACAAACTTACAACCCTCTGCCTCTTCCCTCTTCCTGTATTCACTCAGATGTTTTTAAACCTCAAAGCCTGTGCATAGGCACATACTTCCAGCCCCTCTGCCTCTTCCCTCTTACTGGATTCACTCAGACGTTTTTAAAACTCACAGCCTGTGCACAGCACATACTTCCAGCCCTTGTGCCTCTTCCCTGTTCGTGGATTCACTCAGACGTTTTTAAGATTAACAGCCTGTGCACAGAAACAAAGTTCCAGCACATCTGCTTCTTCCCTCTTCCTGAAATCACTCAGACGTTTTAAAACTCACACTCTGTGCACCACACACACTTCCAGCCCATCTGCCACTTCCCTCTTCCTGGATTCACTCTTCCTGAATTCACTCAGGCAATTTTCAAACTCAGAGCCTGTGCACAGCACACACATTTCCATCCCCTCTGCCTGTTTCCTCTTCCTGGATTCACTCAGACGTTTTTCAAACTCACAGCCTGTGCACATCACAAACACTTCCAGCCCCTCTGCCACTTCCCTCTTCCTGGATTCACTCAGACGTTTTTAATATTCACAGCCTGTGCACATGCACAAACTTCCAGCACATCTGGTAATTCCCTCTTCCTGAATTCACTCAGACAATTTTCAAACTCAGAGCCTGTGCACAGCACACACATTTCCAGCCCCTCTACCTGTTTCCTCTTCCTGGATTCACTCAGACGTTTTTCAAACTCACAGCCTGTGCACATCACACACACTTCCATCCACTCTGCCTCTTCCCTCTTCCTGAGTTGACTCAGACGTTTTTCAAACTCACAGCTTGTGCACAGCAAACACACTTCCAGCCCCTCTGCCTCTTCCCTCTTCCTGGATTTACTCAGACGTTTTTCAAACTCACAGCCTGTGCACAGCATACACACTTCCAGCCCCTCTGCCTGTTCCCTCTTCCTGAATTCACTCAGACAATTTTCAAACTCACAGCCTGTGCACAGCACACACACTTCCAGCCCCTCTGCCACTTCCCTCTTCCTAGATTCACTCAGAGGTGTTTAAAACTCAAAGCCTGTGCACACATACACACTTCCAGCCCTTGTGCCTCTTCCCTCTTCCTGGATTCAGTCAGAGGTTTTTAAAACTAACAGCCTGTGCACACAGACACACACTTCAAGCCATTGTGCCTCTTCCCTCTTCCTGGATTCACTCAGAGGTTTTTAAAACTCAAATCCTGTGCACACAAACACACTTCCAGACCCTCTGCCTCTTCCCTCTTCCTGGATTCACTCAGACATTTTAAAAATTCACAACCTTTGCACAGGCACACACTTCCAGACCCTCTGCCTCTTCCCTCTTCCTGGATTCACTCAGACGTTTTTAATATTCACAGCCTGTGCAGATGCACAAACTTCCAGCACATCTAGTAATTCCCTCTTCCTGAATTCACTCAGACAATTTTCAAACTCAGAGCCTGTGCACAGCACACACATTTCCAGCCCCTCTACCTGTTTCCTCTTCCTGGATTCACTCAGACGTTTTTCAAACTCACAGCCTGTGCACATCACACACACTTCCATCCACTCTGCCTCTTCCCTCTTCCTGAGTTGACTCAGACGTTTTTCAAACTCACAGCTTGTGCACAGCAAACACACTTCCAGCCCCTCTGCCTCTTCCCTCTTCCTGGATTTACTCAGACGTTTTTCAAACTCACAGCCTGTGCACAGCATACACACTTCCAGCCCCTCTGCCTGTTCCCTCTTCCTGAATTCACTCAGACAATTTTCAAACTCACAGCCTGTGCACAGCACACACACTTCCAGCCCCTCTACCACTTCCCTCTTCCTAGATTCACTCAGAGGTGTTTAAAACTCAAAGCCTGTGCACACATACACACTTCCAGCCCTTGTGCCTCTTCCCTCTTCCTGGATTTAGTCAGAGGTTTTTAAAACTAACAGCCTGTGCACACACACACACACTTCAAGCCATTGTGCCTCTTCCCTCTTCCTGGATTCACTCAGAGGTTTTTAAAACTCAAATCCTGTGCACACAAACACACTTCCAGACCCTCTGCCTCTTCCCTCTTCCTGGATTCACTCAGACGTTTTAAAAATTCACAACCTTTGCACAGGCACACACTTCCAGACCCTCTACCTCTTCCCTCTTCCTGGATTCACTCAGACGTTTTTCAAACTCACAGCCTGTGCACATCACAAACACTTCCATCCACTCTGCCTCTTCCCTCTTCCTGAATTGACTCAGACGTTTTTCAAACTCACAGCTTGTGCACAGCAAACACACTTTCAGCCCCTCTGCCTCTTCCCTCTTCCTGGATTTACTCAGACGTTTTTCAAACTCACAGCCTGTGCACAGCATACACACTTCCAGCCCCTCTGCCTGTTCCCTCTTCCTGAATTCACTCAGACAATTTTCAAACTCACAGCCTGTGCACAGCACACACACTTCCAGCCCCTCTGCCACTTCCCTCTTCCTAGATTCACTCAGAGGTGTTTAAAACTCAAAGCCTGTGCACACATACACACTTCCAGCCCTTGTGCCTCTTCCCTCTTCCTGGATTCAGTCAGAGGTTTTTAAAACTAACAGCCTGTGCACACACACACACACTTCAAGCCATTGTGCCTCTTCCTTCTTCCTGGATTCACTCAGAGGTTTTTAAAACTCAAATCCTTTGCACACAAAAACACTTCCAGACCCTCTGCCTCTTCCCTCTTCCTGGATTCACTCAGACGTTTTAAAAACTCACAACCTTTGCACACAAAAACACTTCCAGACCCTCTGCTCCTTCACTCTTCCTGGATTCACTCAGACGTTTTTCAAACTCACAGCCTGTGCACAGGCACACAGTTCCAGCGCCTGTACCTCTTCCCTCTTCCTGGATTCACTCAGCGGTTTTTAAAACTCAAAGCCTGTGCACAAACACACACTTCCAGACCCTATGCCTCTTCCCTCTTCCTGGATTCAATCACAGGTTTTTAAAACTGAAAGCCTCTGCACAGGGACAAACTTACAACCCTCTGCCTCTTCCCTCTTCCTGTATTCACTCAGACGTTTTTAAAACTAAAAGCCTGTGCACAGGCACACAGTTTCAGCGCCTGTACCACTTCCTTCTTCCTGGATTCACTCAGATGTTCTTAAAACTCACACCTTTTGCACAGGGAGACACTTCCAGCCCCTGTACCGCTTCCCTGTTCCTGGATTCACTCAGATGTTTTTAAAACTCACAGCCTGTGCACACAAACACACTTCCAGACCATCTGCCTCTTCCCTCTTCCTGGATTCACTCAGAAGTTTTTAAAACTCACAACCTGTGCACAGACACACACTTCCAGACTCTCTGCCTCTTCCCTCTTCCTGGATTCACTCAGAGGTTTTTAAAACTCAAAGCATCTGCACAGGGACCCACTTACAACCCTGTGCCTCTTCCCTCTTCCTGGATTCACTCAGATGTTTTTAAAACTCACAGCCTGTGCAAACACACACAGTTCCAGCCCCTGTACCTCTTCCCTCTACCTGGATTCACTCAGATGTCTTAAAACTCAAAGCCTGTGCACAGGGACATACTTCCAGCCCCTCTGGCTCTTCCCTCTTCCTGGATTCACTCAGACTTTTTAAAACTCACAAACTGTGCACACACACACACTTCCAGCCCCTCTGCCTCTTCCCTCTACCTGGATTCACTCAGACATTTTTAAAACTCAAAGCCTGTGCACAGGTACAAACTTATAACCCTCTGCCTCTTCCCTCTTCCTGGATTCACTCACAGGTTTTTAAAACTCAAAGCCTGTGCACACACACACTTCCAGCCCCTGTGCCTCTTCCCTCTTCCTGGATTCACTCAGACGTTTTTAAAACTGAAAGCCTGTGCAGAGGCACACAGTTCCAGCCCCTGTACCGCTTCCCTCTTCCTGGATTCGCTAAGATGTTTTAAAAACTCACACCTTTTGCACAGGGACACACTTCCAGCCCCTGTACTGCTTCCCTGTTCCTGGATTCACTCAGATGTTTTTAAAACTCAAAGCCTGTGCACACACACACAGTTCCAGCCCCTGTACCTCTTCCCTCTACCTGGATTCACTCAGATGTCTTAAAACTCACAGCCTGTGTAGAGGCACATACTTCCAGACCCTGTGTCTCTTCCCTCTTCCTGGATTCACTCAGAGGTTTTTAAAACTCACAGCCTGTGCACAGCACATTCTTCCAGCCCCTCTGGCTCTTCCCTCTTCCTGGATTCACTCAGACATTTTTAAAACTCAAAGCCTGTGCACAGGTACAAACTTATAACCCTCTGCCTCTTCCCTCTTCCTGGATTCACTCAGACGTTTTTAAACCTCAAAGCCTGTGCACAGGCACATACTTCCAGCCCCTCTGGCTCTTCCCTCTTCCTGGATTCACTCAGACGTTTTTAAAACTCAAAGCCTGTGCACAGGTAAAGAGTTCCAGCGCCTGTACCTCTTCCCTCTTCCTGGATTCACTCAGATGTTCTTAAAACTCACACCTTTTGCACAGGGACACACTTCCAGCCCCTGTACCGCTACCCTGTTCCTGGATTCACTCATATATTTTTAAAACTCACAAACTGTGCACACAGACACACTTCCAGACCCTCAGCCTCTTCCCTCTTCCTGGATTCACTCAGAGGTTTTTAAAACTCAAAGCCTCTGCACAGGGACACACTTACAACCCTCTGCCTCTTCCCTCTTCCTGGATTCACTCAAAGGTTTTTAAAACTCACCGCCTGTGCAAAGGGACAAACTTACAACAGTCTGCCTCTTCCCTCTTCCTAGATTCACTCAGAGGTTTTTAAACCTCAAAGCCTGTGCACACACACAAACTTCCAGACCCACTGCCTCTTCCCTCTTCCTGGATTCACTCAGACGTTTTTAAACCTCAAAGCCTGTGCACAGGCACATACTTCCAGCCCCTCTGGCTCTTCCCTCTTACTGGATTCACTCAGACGTTTTTAAAACTCACAGCCTGTGCGCACACACACAGTTCCAGCCCCTGTACCTCTTCCCTCTTCCTGGATTCACTCAGATGTTTTAAAACTCACAGCCTGTGTAGAGGCACATACTTCCAGACCCTGTCTCTCTTCCCTCTTCCTGGATTCACTCAGAGGCTTTTAAAACTCAAAGCCTCTGCACAGGGACACATTTACAACCCTGTGCCTCTTCCCTCTTCCTGGATTCACGCATACGTTCTTAAACCTCAAAGCCTGTGCACAGGCACATACTTCCAGACCCTGTCTCTCTTCCCTCTTCCTGGATTCACTCAGAGGTTTTTAAAACTCAAAGCCTGTGCACACACACACACTTCCAGACCCTCTGCCTCTTCCCTCTTCCTGGATTCACTCAGACATTTTTAAACCTCAAAGCCTGTGCACAGGAACATACTTCCAGCCCCTCTGGCTTTTCCCTCTTCCTGGATTCACTCAGAAGTTTTTAAAACTCACAGCCTGTGCACAGCACATACTTCCAGCCCTTGTGCCTCTTCCCTGTTCCTGGATTCAGTCAGATGTTTTTGAAACTCACAGCCTGTGCACAGCACACACATTTCCAGCCCCTGTACCTCTTCCCTCTACCTGGATTCACTCAGATGTCTTAAAACTCAAAGCCTGTGCACAGGGACATACTTCCAGCCCCTCTGGCTCTTCCCTCTTCCTGGATTCACTCAGACTTTTTAAAAGTCACAAACTGTGCACACACACACACTTCCAGCCCCTCTGCCTCTTCCCTCTACCTGGATTCACTCAGACATTTTTAAAACTCAAAGCCTGTGCACAGGTACAAACTTATAACCCTCTGCCTCTTCCCTCTTCCTGGATTCACTCACAGGTTTTTAAAACTCAAAGCCTGTGCACACACACACTTCCAGCCCCTGTGCCTCTTCCCTCTTCCTGGATTCACTCAGACGTTTTTAAAACTGAAAGCCTGTGCAGAGGCACACAGTTCCAGCCCCTGTACCGCTTCCCTCTTCCTGGATTCGCTAAGATGTTTTAAAAACTCACACCTTTTGCACAGGGACACACTTCCAGCCCCTGTACTGCTTCCCTGTTCCTGGATTCACTCAGATGTTTTTAAAACTCAAAGCCTGTGCACACACACACAGTTCCAGCCCCTGTACCTCTTCCCTCTACCTGGATTCACTCAGATGTCTTAAAACTCACAGCCTGTGTAGAGGCACATACTTCCAGACCCTGTGTCTCTTCCCTCTTTCTGGATTCACTCAGAGGTTTTTAAAACTCACAGCCTGTGCACAGCACATTCTTCCAGCCCCTCTGGCTCTTCCCTCTTCCTGGATTCACTCAGACATTTTTAAAACTCAAAGCCTGTGCACAGGTACAAACTTATAACCCTCTGCCTCTTCCCTCTTCCTGGATTCACTCAGACGTTTTTAAACCTCAAAGCCTGTGCACAGGCACATACTTCCAGCCCCTCTGGCTCTTCCCTCTTCCTGGATTCACTCAGACGTTTTTAAAACTCAAAGCCTGTGCACAGGTAAAGAGTTCCAGCGCCTGTACCTCTTCCCTCTTCCTGGATTCACTCAGATGTTCTTAAAACTCACACCTTTTGCACAGGGACACACTTCCAGCCCCTGTACCGCTACCCTGTTCCTGGATTCACTCATATATTTTTAAAACTCACAAACTGTGCACACAGACACACTTCCAGACCCTCAGCCTCTTCCCTCTTCCTGGATTCACTCAGAGGTTTTTAAAACTCAAAGCCTCTGCACAGGGACACACTTACAACCCTCTGCCTCTTCCCTCTTCCTGGATTCACTCAAAGGTTTTTAAAACTCACCGCCTGTGCAAAGGGACAAACTTACAACAGTCTGCCTCTTCCCTCTTCCTAGATTCACTCAGAGGTTTTTAAACCTCAAAGCCTGTGCACACACACAAACTTCCAGACCCACTGCCTCTTCCCTCTTCCTGGATTCACTCAGACGTTTTTAAACCTCAAAGCCTGTGCACAGGCACATACTTCCAGCCCCTCTGGCTCTTCCCTCTTACTGGATTCACTCAGACGTTTTTAAAACTCACAGCCTGTGCGCACACACACAGTTCCAGCCCCTGTACCTCTTCCCTCTTCCTGGATTCACTCAGATGTTTTAAAACTCACAGCCTGTGTAGAGGCACATACTTCCAGACCCTGTCTCTCTTCCCTCTTCCTGGATTCACTCAGAGGCTTTTAAAACTCAAAGCCTCTGCACAGGGACACATTTACAACCCTGTGCCTCTTCCCTCTTCCTGGATTCACGCATACGTTCTTAAACCTCAAAGCCTGTGCACAGGCACATACTTCCAGACCCTGTCTCTCTTCCCTCTTCCTGGATTCACTCAGAGGTTTTTAAAACTCAAAGCCTGTGCACACACACACACTTCCAGACCCTCTGCCTCTTCCCTCTTCCTGGATTCACTCAGACATTTTTAAACCTCAAAGCCTGTGCACAGGAACATACTTCCAGCCCCTCTGGCTTTTCCCTCTTCCTGGATTCACTCAGAAGTTTTTAAAACTCACAGCCTGTGCACAGCACATACTTCCAGCCCTTGTGCCTCTTCCCTGTTCCTGGATTCAGTCAGATGTTTTTGAAACTCACAGCCTGTGTAGAGGCAAATACTTCCAGACCCTCTGTCTCTTCACTCTTCCTGGATTCACTCAAAGGTTTTTAAAACTCACAGCCTGTGCAAAGGGACAAACTTACAACAGTCTGCCTCTTCCCTCCTCCTAGATTCACTCAGAGGTTTTTAAACCTCAAAGCCTGTGCACACACAAAAACTTCCAGACCCTCTGCCTCTTCCCTCTTCCTGGATTCACTCAGACGTTTTTAAACCTCAAAGCCTGTGCACAGGCACATACTTCCAGCCCCTCTGCCTCTTCCCTCTTACTGGATTCACTCAGACGTTTTTAAAACTCACAGCCTGTGCACACACACACACTTCCAGGCCCTGTACCTCTTCCCTCTACCTGGATTCACTCAGATGTCTTAAAACTCACAGCCTGTGTAGAGGCACATACTTCCAGACCCTGTGTCTCTTCCCTCTTCCTGGATTCACTCAGAGGTTTTTAAAACTCAAAGCCTGTGCACACACTCACACTTCCAGACCCTCTGCCTCTTTCCTCTTCCTGGATTCACTCAGACGTTTTTAAACCTCAAAGCCTGTGCACAGGCACATACTTCCAGCCCCTCTGGCTCTTCCCTCTTCCTGGATTCACTCAGACGTTTTTAAAACTCAAAGCCTGTGCACAGGTAAAGAGTTCCAGCGCCTGTACCTCTTCCCTCTTCCTGGATTCACTCAGATGTTCTTAAAACTCACACCTTTTGCACAGGAGCACACTTCCAGCCCCTGTACCGCTACCCTGTTCCTGGATTCACTCATATATTTTTAAAACTCACAAACTGTGCACACAGACACACTTCCAAACCCTCAGCCTCTTCCCTCTTCCTGGATTCACTCAGAGGTTTTTAAAACTCAAAGCCTCTGCACAGGGACACACTTACAACCCTCTGCCTCTTCCCTCTTCCTGGATTCACTCAAAGGTTTTTAAAACTCACAGCCTGTGCAAAGGGACAAACTTACAACAGTCTGCCTCTTCCCTCTTCCTAGATTCACTCAGAGGTTTTTAAACCTCAAAGCCTGTGCACACACACAAACTTCCAGACCCTCTGCCTCTTCCCTCTTCCTGGATTCACTCAGACGTTTTTAAACCTCAAAGCCTGTGCACAGGGACATACTTCCAGCCCCTCTGCCTCTTCCCTCTTACTGGATTCACTCAGACGTTTTTAAAACTCAAAGCCTGTGCACACACACACACTTCCAGACCCTCTGCCTCTTCCCTCTTCCTGGATTCACTCAGACGTTTTTAAACCTCAAAGCCTGTGCACAGGAACATACTTCCAGCCCCTCTGGCTCTTCCCTCTTCCTGGATTCACTCAGATGTTTTTAAAACTCACAGCCTGTGCGCACACACACAGTTCCAGCCCCTGTACCTCTTCCCTCTACCTGGATTCACTCAGACGTTTTTTAACCTCAAAGCCTGTGCACAGGAACATACTTCCAGCCCCTCTGGCTTTTCCCTCTTCCTGGATTCACTCAGACGTTTTTAAAACTCACAGCCTGTGCACAGCACATACTTCCAGCCCTTGTGCCTCTTCACTGTTCCTGGATTCAGTCAGATGTTTTTGAAACTCACAGCCTGTGTAGAGGCAAATACTTCCAGACCCTCTGTCTCTTCCCTCTTCCTGGATTCACTCAAAGGTTTTTAAAACTCACAGCCTGTGCAAAGGGACAAACTTACAACAGTCTGCCTCTTCCCTCTTCCTGGATTCACTCAGATCTTTTTCAAACTAAAAGCATGTGCACAGCCACACAGTTCCAGCACCTGTACCTATTCCCTCTTACTGGATTCACTCTGACGTTTTTAAAACTCAGAGCCTGTGCAGAGCACATACTTCCAGCCCTTGTGCCTCTTCCCTGTTCCTGGATTCACTCAGATGTTTTTAAAACATACAGCCTGTGTAGAGGCACATACTTCCAGACCCTCTGTCTCTTCCCTCTTCCTGGATTCTCTCAGACGTTTTTAAACCTCAAAGCCTGTGCACAGGCACATACTTCCAGCCCTTGTGCCTCTTCCCTGTTCCTGGATTCAGTCAGATGTTTTTGAAACTCACAGCCTGTGTAGAGGCAAATACTTCCAGACCCTCTGTCTCTTCCCTCTTCCTGGATTCACTCAAAGGTTTTTAAAACTCACAGCCTGTGCATACAAACACACTTCCAGACCCTCTGCCTCTTCCCTCTTCCTGGATTCACTCAGAAGTTTTTAAAACTCACAACCTGTGCACAGGCACACACTTCCAGACTCTCTGCCTCTTCCCTCTTCCTGGATTCACTCAGAGGTTTTTAAAACTCAAAGCATCTGCACAGGCACATACTTCCAGCCCTTTCTGGCTCTTCCCTCTTCCTGGATTCACTCAGACGTTTTTAAAACTAAAAGCCTGTGCACAGGCACACAGTTCTAGCGCCTGTACCTCTTCCCTCTTGCTGGATTCACCCAGATGTTCTTAAAACTCACACCTTTTGCAGAGAGAGACACTTCCAGCCTCTCTGCTTCTTCCCTCTTCCTGGATTCACTCAGAGGTTTTTAAAACTCAAAACCTGTGCACAGGCAAATACTTCCAGCCCCTCTGGCTCTTCCCTCTTCCTGGATTCACTCAGACGTTTTTAAACCTCAAAGCCTGTGCACAGGCACATACTTCCAGCCCCTCTGGCTCTTCCCTCTTCCTGGATTCACTCAGAGGTTTTTAAAAGTCACAGCCTGTGCACACATACACACTTCCAGCCTTTGTGCCTCTTCCCTCTTCGTGGATTCACTCAGACGTTTTTAAACCTCAAAGCCTGTGCACAGGCAAATACTTCCAGCCCCTCTGGCTCTTCCCTCTTCCTGGATTCACTCAGACGTTTTTAAAACTAAAAGCCTGTGCACAGGCACACAGTTCCAGCGCCTGTACCTCTTCCCTCTTGCTGGATTCACCCAGATGTTCTTAAAACTCACACCTTTTGCACAGAGAGACACTTCCAGCCTCTCTGCTTCTTCCCTCTTCCTGGAGTCACTCAGACGTTTTTAAACCTCACAACCTGTGCACAGGCAAATACTTCCAGCCCCTCTGGCTCTTCCCTCTTCCTGGATTCACTCAGACGTTTTAAAAACTAAAAGCCTGTGCACAGGCACACAGTTCCAGCGCCTGTACCACTTCCCTCTTCCTGGATTCACTCAGATGTTCTTAAAACTCACACCTTTTGCACTGGGAGACACTTCCAGCCCCTGTACCGCTTCATTGTTCCTGGATTCCCTCAGGTGTTTTTAAAATTCACAGCCTGTGCACACACACACTCTTCCAGCCTCTCTGCCTCTTCCCTCTTCCTGGATTCACTCAGAGGTTTTTAAAACTCACAGCCTGTGCACACATACACACTTCCAGCCTGTTTACCTCTTCCCTCTTCCTGGATTCACTCAGAGGTTTTTTAACCTCAAAGCCTGTGCACACATAGACACACTTCCAGACCCTCTGCCTCTTCCCTCTTCCTGAATTCACTCAGACGTTTTTAAAACTAAAAGCCTGTGCACAGGCACACAGTTCCAGCGCCTGTACCTCTTCCCTCTTCCTGGATTCACTCAGAGGTTTTTAAAACTCACACCTTTTGCACAGGGACACACTTCCAGCCCCTGTACCGCTTCCCTGTTCCTGGATTCACTCAGATGTTTTTAAAACTCACAGCCTGTGCAAACACACACAGTTCCAGCCCCTGTACCTCTTCCCTCTACCTGGATTCACTCAGATGTCTTAAAACTCAAAGCCTGTGCACAGGGACATACTTCCAGCCCCTCTGGCTCTTCCCTCTTCCTGGATTCACTCAGACTTTTTAAAACTCACAACCTGTGCACACACACACACTTCCAGCCCCTCTGCCTCTTCCCTCTACCTGGATTCACTCAGACGTTTTAAAACTCACAGCCTGTGTAGAGGCACATCCTTCCAGACCCACTGTCTCTTCCCTCTTCCTGGATTCACTCAGAGGTTTTTAAAACTCAAAGCCTGTGCACACACAAACACTTCCAGACCCTCTGCCTCTTCCCTCTTCCTGGATTCACTCACAGGTTTTTAAAACTCAAAGCCTGTGCACAGGTACAAACTTATAACCCTCTGCCTCTTCCCTCTTCCTGGGTTCACTCAGACGTTTTTAAACCTCAAAGCCTGTGCACAGGCACATACTTCCAGCCCCTCTGGCTATTCCCTCTTCCTGGATTCACTCAGACGTTTTTAAAACTCAAAGCCTGTGCACAGGTAAAGAGTTCCAGCGCCTGTACCTCTTCCCTCTTCCTGGATTCACTCAGATGTTCTTAAAACTCACACCTTTTGCACAGGGACACACTTCCAGCCCCTGTACCGCTACCCTGTTCCTGGATTCACTCATATATTTTTAAAACTCACAAACTGTGCACACAGACACACTTCCAGACCCTCAGCCTCTTCCCTCTTCCTGGATTCACTCAGAGGTTTTTAAAACTCAAAGCCTCTGCACAGGGACACACTTACAACCCTCTGCCTCTTCCCTCTTCCTGGATTCACTCAAAGGTTTTTAAAACTCACAGCCTGTGCAAAGGGACAAACTTACAACAGTCTGCCTCTTCCCTCTTCCTAGATTCACTCAGAGGTTTTTAAACCTCAAAGCCTGTGCACACACACAAACTTCCAGACCCTCTGCCTCTTCCCTCTTCCTGGATTCACTCAGACGTTTTTAAACCTCAAAGCCTGTGCACAGGGACATACTTCCAGCCCCTCTGCCTCTTCCCTCTTACTGGATTCACTCAGACGTTTTTAAAACTCACAGCCTGTGCACACACACACACTTCCAGCCCCTGTACCTCTTCCCTCTTCCTGGATTCACTGAGAGGTTTTTAAAACTCACAGCCTCTGCAGAAGGACACACTTACAACCCTGTGCCTCTTCCCTCTTCCTGGATTCACTCAGACGTTTTTAAACCTCAAAGCCTGTGCACAGGCACATACTTCCAGACCCACTGTCTCTTCCCTCTTCCTGGATTCACTCAGACGTTTTTAAAACTCAAAGCCTGTGCACACACACACACTTCCAGACCCTCTGCCTCTTCCCTATTCCTGGATTCACTCAGACGTTTTTAAACCTCAAAGCCTGTGCACAGGGACATACTTCCAGCCCCTCTGGCTCTTCCCTCTTCCTGGATTCACTCAGATGTTTTTAAAACTCACAGCCTGTGCGCACACACACAGTTCCAGCCCCTGTACCTCTTCCCTCTTCCTGGATTCACTCAGATGTTTTAAAACTCACAGCCTGTGTAGAGGCACATACTTCCAGACCCTGTCTCTCTTCCCTCTTCCTGGATTCACTCAGAGGCTTTTAAAACTCAAAGCCTCTGCACAGGGATACATTTACAACCCTGTGCCTCTTCCCTCTTCCTGGATTCACTCAGACGTTCTTAAACCTCAAAGCCTGTGCACAGGCACATACTTCCAGACCCTGTCTCTCTTCCCTCTTCCTGGATTCACTCAGACGTTTTAAAACTCACAGCCTGTGTAGAGGCACATCCTTCCAGACCCACTGTCTCTTCCCTCTTCCTGGATTCACTCACAGGTTTTTAAAACTCAAAGCCTGTGCACACACACACTTCCAGCCCCTGTGCCTCTTCCCTCTTCCTGGATTCACTAAGACGTTTTTAAAACTGAAAGCCTGTGCAGAGGCACACAGTTCCAGCCCCTGTACCGCTTCCCTCTTCCTGGATTCGCTAAGATGTTTTAAAAACTCACACCTTTTGCACAGGGACACACTTCCAGCCCCTGTACTGCTTCCCTGTTCCTGGATTCACTCAGATGTTTTTAAAACTCAAAGCCTGTGCACACACACACAGTTCCAGCCCCTGTACCTCTTCCCTCTACCTGGATTCACTCAGATGTCTTAAAACTCACAGCCTGTGTAGAGGCACATACTTCCAGACCCTCTGCCTCTTCCCTCTTCCTGGATTCACTCAGAGGTTTTTAAAACTCAAAGCATCTGCACAGGCACATACTTCCAGCCCTTTCTGGCTCTTCCCTCTTCCTGGATTCACTCAGACGTTTTTAAAACTAAAAGCCTGTGCACAGGCACACAGTTCCAGCGCCTGTACCTCTTCCCTCTTGCTGGATTCACCCAAATGTTCTTAAAACTCACACCTTTTGCACAGAGAGACACTTCCAGCCTCTCTGCTTCTTCCCTCTTCCTGGATTCACTCAGAGGTTTTTAAAAGTCACAGCCTGTGCACACATACACACTTCCAGCCTTTGTGCCTCTTCCCTCTTCGTGGATTCACTCAGACGTTTTTAAACCTCAAAGCCTGTGCACAGGCAAATACTTCCAGCCCCTCTGGCTCTTCCCTCTTCCTGGATTCACTCAGACGTTTTTAAAACTAAAAGCCTGTGCACAGGCACACAGTTCCAGCGCCTGTACCTCTTCCCTCTTGCTGGATTCACCCAGATGTTCTTAAAACTCACACCTTTTGCACAGAGAGACACTTCCAGCCTCTCTGCTTCTTCCCTCTTCCTGGAGTCACTCAGACGTTTTTAAACCTCACAACCTGTGCACAGGCAAATACTTCCAGCCCCTCTGGCTCTTCCCTCTTCCTGGATTCACTCAGACGTTTTAAAAACTAAAAGCCTGTGCACAGGCACACAGTTCCAGCGCCTGTACCACTTCCCTCTTCCTGGATTCACTCAGATGTTCTTAAAACTCACACCTTTTGCACTGGGAGACACTTCCAGCCCCTGTACCGCTTCATTGTTCCTGGATTCACTCAGGTGTTTTTAAAACTCACAGCCTGTGCACACACACACTCTTCCAGCCTCTCTGCCTCTTCCCTCTTCCTGGATTCACTCAGAGGTTTTTAAAACTCACAGCCTGTGCACACATACACACTTCCAGCCCGTTTACCTCTTCCCTCTTCCTGGATTCACTCAGAGGTTTTTTAACCTCAAAGCCTGTGCACACATAGACACACTTCCAGACCCTCTGCCTCTTCCCTCTTCCTGAATTCACTCAGACGTTTTTAAAACTAAAAGCCTGTGCACAGGCACACAGTTCCAGCGCCTGTACCTCTTCCCTCTTCCTGGATTCACTCAGAGGTTTTTAAAACTCACACCTTTTGCACAGGGACACACTTCCAGCCCCTGTACCGCTTCCCTGTTCCTGGATTCACTCAGATGTTTTTAAAACTCACAGCCTGTGCAAACACACACAGTTCCAGCCCCTGTACCTCTTCCCTCTACCTGGATTCACTCAGATGTCTTAAAACTCAAAGCCTGTGCACAGGGACATACTTCCAGCCCCTCTGGCTCTTCCCTCTTCCTGGATTCACTCAGACTTTTTAAAACTCACAACCTGTGCACACACACACACTTCCAGCCCCTCTGCCTCTTCCCTCTACCTGGATTCACTCAGACATTTTAAAACTCACAGCCTGTGTAGAGGCACATCCTTCCAGACCCACTGTCTCTTCCCTCTTCCTGGATTCACTCAGAGGTTTTTAAAACTCAAAGCCTGTGCACACACAAACACTTCCAGACCCTCTGCCTCTTCCCTCTTCCTGGATTCACTCACAGGTTTTTAAAACTCAAAGCCTGTGCACACACACACTTCCAGCCCCTGTGCCTCTTCCCTCTTCCTGGATTCACTCAGACGTTTTTAAAACTGAAAGCCTGTGCAGAGGCACACAGTTCCAGCCCCTGTACCGCTTCCCTCTTCCTGGATTCGCTAAGATGTTTTAAAAACTCACACCTTTTGCACAGGGACACACTTCCAGCCCCTGTACTGCTTCCCTGTTCCTGGATTCACTCAGATGTTTTTAAAACTCAAAGCCTGTGCACACACACACAGTTCCAGCCCCTGTACCTCTTCCCTCTACCTGGATTCACTCAGATGTCTTAAAACTCACAGCCTGTGTAGAGGCACATACTTCCAGACCCTGTGTCTCTTCCCTCTTCCTGGATTCACTCAGACATTTTTAAAACTCAAAGCCTGTGCACAGGTACAAACTTATAACCCACTGCCTCTTCCCTCTTCCTGGATTCACTCAGACGTTTTTAAACCTCAAAGCCTGTGCACAGGCACATACTTCCAGCCCCTCTGGCTCTTCCCTCTTCCTGGATTCACTCAGACGTTTTTAAAACTCAAAGCCTGTGCACAGGTAAAGAGTTCCAGCGCCTGTACCTCTTCCCTCTTCCTTGATTCACTCAGATGTTCTTAAAACTCACACCTTTTGCACAGGAGCACACTTCCAGCCCCTGTACCGCTACCCTGTTCCTGGATTCACTCATATATTTTTAAAACTCACAAACTGTGCACACAGACACACTTCCAAACCCTCAGCCTCTTCCCTCTTCCTGGATTCACTCAGAGGTTTTTAAAACTCAAAGCCTCTGCACAGGGACACACTTACAACCCTCTGCCTCTTCCCTCTTCCTGGATTCACTCAAAGGTTTTTAAAACTCACAGCCTGTGCAAAGGGACAAACTTACAACAGTCTGCCTCTTCCCTCTTCCTAGATTCACTCAGAGGTTTTTAAACCTCAAAGCCTGTGCACACACACAAACTTCCAGACCCTCTGCCTCTTCCCTCTTCCTGGATTCACTCAGATCTTTTTCAAACTAAAAGCATGTGCACAGCCACACAGTTCCAGCACCTGTACCTATTCCCTCTTACTGGATTCACTCAGACGTTTTTAAAACTCAGAGCCTGTGCAGAGCACATACTTCCAGCCCTTGTGCCTCTTCCCTGTTCCTGGATTCACTCAGATGTTTTTAAAACTCACAGCCTGTGCACACACACACACTTCCAGCCCCTCTGCCTTTTCCCTCTACCTGGATTCACTCAGATGTTTTAAAACTCACAGCCTGTGTAGAGGCACATACTTCCAGACCCTCTGTCTCTTCCCTCTTCCTGGATTCTCTCAGACGTTTTTAAACCTCAAAGCCTGTGCACAGGGACATACTTCCAGCCCCTCTGCCTCTTCCCTCTTACTGGATTCACTCAGACGTTTTTAAAACTCACAGCCTGTGTAGAGACAAATACTTCCAGACCCTCTGTCTCTTCCCTCTTCCTGGATTCACTCAAAGGTTTTTAAAACTCACAGCCTGTGCATACAAACACACTTCCAGACCCTCTGCCTCTTCCCTCTTCCTGGATTCACTCAGAAGTTTTTAAAACTCACAACCTGTGCACAGACACACACTTCCAGACTCTCTGCCTCTTCCCTCTTCCTGGATTCACTCAGAGGTTTTTAAAACTCAAAGCATCTGCACAGGCACATACTTCCAGCCCTTTCTGGCTCTTCCCTCTTACTGGATTCACTCAGACGTTTTTAAAACTCAGAGCCTGTGCAGAGCACATACTTCCAGCCCTTGTGCCTCTTCCCTGTTCCTGGATTCACTCAGATGTTTTTAAAACTCACAGCCTGTGCACACACACACACTTCCAGCCCCTCTGCCTTTTCCCTCTACCTGGATTCACTCAGATGTTTTAAAACTCACAGCCTGTGTAGAGGCACATACTTCCAGACCCTCTGTCTCTTCCCTCTTCCTGGATTCTCTCAGACGTTTTTAAACCTCAAAGCCTGTGCACAGGCACATACTTCCAGCCCTTGTGCCTCTTCCCTGTTCCTGGATTCAGTCAGATGTTTTTGAAACTCACAGCCTGTGTAGAGACAAATACTTCCAGACCCTCTGTCTCTTCCCTCTTCCTGGATTCACTCAAAGGTTTTTAAAACTCACAGCCTGTGCATACAAACACACTTCCAGACCCTCTGCCTCTTCCCTCTTCCTGGATTCACTCAGAAGTTTTTAAAACTCACAACCTGTGCACAGACACACACTTCCAGACTCTCTGCCTCTTCCCTCTTCCTGGATTCACTCAGAGGTTTTTAAAACTCACACCTTTTGCACAGAGAGACACTTCCAGCCCTTTCTGGCTCTTCCCTCTTCCTGGATTCACTGAGACGTTTTTAAAACTAAAAGCCTGTGCACAGGCACACAGTTCCAGCCCCTGTACCTCTTCCCTCTACCTGGATTCACTCAGACGTTTTTAAACCTCAAAGCCTGTGCACAGGCACATACTTCCAGCCCCTCTGGCTCTTCCCTCTTCCTGGATTCACTCAGACGTTTTTAAAACTAAAAGCCTGTGCACAGGCACACAGTTCCAGCGCCTGTACCTCTTCCCTCTTGTTGGATTCACCCAGATGTTCTTAAAACTCACACCTTTTGCACAGAGAGACACTTCCAGCCTCTCTGCTTCTTCCCTCTTCCTGGATTCACTCAGAGGTTTTTAAAAGTCACAGCCTGTGCACACATACACACTTCCAGCCTTTGTGCCTCTTCCCTCTTCGTGGATTCACTCAGACGTTTTTAAACCTCAAAGCCTGTGCACAGGCAAATACTTCCAGCCCCTCTGGCTCTTCCCTCTTCCTGGATTCACTCAGACGTTTTTAAAACTAAAAGCCTGTGCACAGGCACACAGTTCCAGCGCCTGTACCTCTTCCCTCTTGCTGGATTCACCCAGATGTTCTTAAAACTCACACCTTTTGCACAGAGAGACACTTCCAGCCTCTCTGCTTCTTCCCTCTTCCTGGAGTCACTCAGAGGTTTTTAAAACTCAAAGCCTCTGCACAGGGACACACTTACAACCCTCTGCCTCTTCCCTCTTCCTGGATTCACTCAGACGTTTTAAAAACTAAAAGCCTGTGCACAGGCACACAGTTCCAGCGCCTGTACCACTTCCCTCTTCCTGGATTCACTCAGATGTTCTTAAAACTCACACCTTTTGCACTGGGAGACACTTCCAG
This sequence comes from Natrix helvetica, assembly GCF_964273705.1. Classification (NCBI taxonomy): domain Eukaryota; kingdom Metazoa; phylum Chordata; class Lepidosauria; order Squamata; family Natricidae; genus Natrix; species Natrix helvetica. The sequence continues at coordinate 59,297,634 of NC_138555.1, read as the reverse complement.
CCCCTGTACCGCTTCATTGTTCCTGGATTCACTCAGGTGTTTTTAAAACTCACAGCCTGTGCACACACACACTCTTCCAGCCTCTCTGCCTCTTCCCTCTTCCTGGATTCACTCAGAGGTTTTTAAAACTCACAGCCTGTGCACACATACACACTTCCAGCCCGTTTACCTCTTCCCTCTTCCTGGATTCACTCAGAGGTTTTTTAACCTCAAAGCCTGTGCACACATAGACACACTTCCAGACCCTCTGCCTCTTCCCTCTTCCTGAATTCACTCAGACGTTTTTAAAACTAAAAGCCTGTGCACAGGCACACAGTTCCAGCGCCTGTACCTCTTCCCTCTTCCTGGATTCACTCAGAGGTTTTTAAAACTCACACCTTTTGCACAGGGACACACTTCCAGCCCCTGTACCGCTTCCCTGTTCCTGGATTCACTCAGATGTTTTTAAAACTCACAGCCTGTGCAAACACACACAGTTCCAGCCCCTGTACCTCTTCCCTCTACCTGGATTCACTCAGATGTCTTAAAACTCAAAGCCTGTGCACAGGGACATACTTCCAGCCCCTCTGGCTCTTCCCTCTTCCTGGATTCACTCAGACTTTTTAAAACTCACAACCTGTGCACACACACACACTTCCAGCCCCTCTGCCTCTTCCCTCTACCTGGATTCACTCAGACGTTTTAAAACTCACAGCCTGTGTAGAGGCACATCCTTCCAGACCCACTGTCTCTTCCCTCTTCCTGGATTCACTCAGAGGTTTTTAAAACTCAAAGCCTGTGCACACACAAACACTTCCAGACCCTCTGCCTCTTCCCTCTTCCTGGATTCACTCACAGGTTTTTAAAACTCAAAGCCTGTGCACACACACACTTCCAGCCCCTGTGCCTCTTCCCTCTTCCTGGATTCACTCAGACGTTTTTAAAACTGAAAGCCTGTGCAGAGGAACACAGTTCCAGCCCCTGTACCGCTTCCCTCTTCCTGGATTCGCTAAGATGTTTTAAAAACTCACACCTTTTGCACAGGGACACACTTCCAGCCCCTGTACTGCTTCCCTGTTCCTGGATTCACTCAGATGTTTTTAAAACTCAAAGCCTGTGCACACACACACAGTTCCAGCCCCTGTACCTCTTCCCTCTACCTGGATTCACTCAGATGTCTTAAAACTCACAGCCTGTGTAGAGGCACATACTTCCAGACCCTGTGTCTCTTCCCTCTTCCTGGATTCACTCAGACATTTTTAAAACTCAAAGCCTGTGCACAGGTACAAACTTATAACCCACTGCCTCTTCCCTCTTCCTGGATTCACTCAGACGTTTTTAAACCTCAAAGCCTGTGCACAGGCACATACTTCCAGCCCCTCTGGCTCTTCCCTCTTCCTGGATTCACTCAGACGTTTTTAAAACTCAAAGCCTGTGCACAGGTAAAGAGTTCCAGCGCCTGTACCTCTTCCCTCTTCCTGGATTCACTCAGATGTTCTTAAAACTCACACCTTTTGCACAGGAGCACACTTCCAGCCCCTGTACCGCTACCCTGTTCCTGGATTCACTCATATATTTTTAAAACTCACAAACTGTGCACACAGACACACTTCCAAACCCTCAGCCTCTTCCCTCTTCCTGGATTCACTCAGAGGTTTTTAAAACTCAAAGCCTCTGCACAGGGACACACTTACAACCCTCTGCCTCTTCCCTCTTCCTGGATTCACTCAAAGGTTTTTAAAACTCACAGCCTGTGCAAAGGGACAAACTTACAACAGTCTGCCTCTTCCCTCTTCCTAGATTCACTCAGAGGTTTTTAAACCTCAAAGCCTGTGCACACACACAAACTTCCAGACCCTCTGCCTCTTCCCTCTTCCTGGATTCACTCAGACGTTTTTAAACCTCAAAGCCTGTGCACAGGGACATACTTCCAGCCCCTCTGCCTCTTCCCTCTTACTGGATTCACTCAGACGTTTTTAAAACTCAAAGCCTGTGCACACACACACACTTCCAGACCCTCTGCCTCTTCCCTCTTCCTGGATTCACTCAGACGTTTTTAAACCTCAAAGCCTGTGCACAGGAACATACTTCCAGCCCCTCTGGCTCTTCCCTCTTCCTGGATTCACTCAGATGTTTTTAAAACTCACAGCCTGTGCGCACACACACAGTTCCAGCCCCTGTACCTCTTCCCTCTACCTGGATTCACTCAGACGTTTTTTAACCTCAAAGCCTGTGCACAGGAACATACTTCCAGCCCCTCTGGCTTTTCCCTCTTCCTGGATTCACTCAGACGTTTTTAAAACTCACAGCCTGTGCACAGCACATACTTCCAGCCCTTGTGCCTCTTCACTGTTCCTGGATTCAGTCAGATGTTTTTGAAACTCACAGCCTGTGTAGAGGCAAATACTTCCAGACCCTCTGTCTCTTCCCTCTTCCTGGATTCACTCAAAGGTTTTTAAAACTCACAGCCTGTGCAAAGGGACAAACTTACAACAGTCTGCCTCTTCCCTCTTCCTGGATTCACTCAGATCTTTTTCAAACTAAAAGCATGTGCACAGCCACACAGTTCCAGCACCTGTACCTATTCCCTCTTATTGGATTCACTCAGACGTTTTTAAAACTCAGAGCCTGTGCAGAGCACATACTTCCAGCCCTTGTGCCTCTTCCCTGTTCCTGGATTCACTCAGATGTTTTTAAAACTCACAGCCTGTGCACACACACACACTTCCAGCCCCTCTGCCTTTTCCCTCTACCTGGATTCACTCAGATGTTTTAAAACTCACAGCCTGTGTAGAGGCACATACTTCCAGACCCTCTGTCTCTTCCCTCTTCCTGGATTCTCTCAGACGTTTTTAAACCTCAAAGCCTGTGCACAGGGACATACTTCCAGCCCCTCTGCCTCTTCCCTCTTACTGGATTCACTCAGACGTTTTTAAAACTCACAGCCTGTGTAGAGACAAATACTTCCAGACCCTCTGTCTCTTCCCTCTTCCTGGATTCACTCAAAGGTTTTTAAAACTCACAGCCTGTGCATACAAACACACTTCCAGACCCTCTGCCTCTTCCCTCTTCCTGGATTCACTCAGAAGTTTTTAAAACTCACAACCTGTGCACAGGCAAATACTTCCAGCCCCTCTGGCTCTTCCCTCTTCCTGGATTCACTCAGACGTTTTTAAACCTCAAAGCCTGTGCACAGGCACATACTTCCAGCCCCTCTGGCTCTTCCCTCTTCCTGGATTCACTCAGACGTTTTTAAAACTAAAAGCCTGTGCACAGGCACACAGTTCCAGCGCCTGTACCTCTTCCCTCTTGTTGGATTCACCCAGATGTTCTTAAAACTCACACCTTTTGCACAGAGAGACACTTCCAGCCTCTCTGCTTCTTCCCTCTTCCTGGATTCACTCAGAGGTTTTTAAAAGTCACAGCCTGTGCACACATACACACTTCCAGCCTTTGTGCCTCTTCCCTCTTCGTGGATTCACTCAGACGTTTTTAAACCTCAAAGCCTGTGCACAGGCAAATACTTCCAGCCCCTCTGGCTCTTCCCTCTTCCTGGATTCACTCAGACGTTTTTAAAACTAAAAGCCTGTGCACAGGCACACAGTTCCAGCGCCTGTACCTCTTCCCTCTTGCTGGATTCACCCAGATGTTCTTAAAACTCACACCTTTTGCACAGAGAGACACTTCCAGCCTCTCTGCTTCTTCCCTCTTCCTGGAGTCACTCAGACGTTTTTAAACCTCACAACCTGTGCACAGGCAAATACTTCCAGCCCCTCTGGCTCTTCCCTCTTCCTGGATTCACTCAGACGTTTTAAAAACTAAAAGCCTGTGCACAGGCACACAGTTCCAGCGCCTGTACCACTTCCCTCTTCCTGGATTCACTCAGATGTTCTTAAAACTCACACCTTTTGCACTGGGAGACACTTCCAGCCCCTGTACCGCTTCATTGTTCCTGGATTCACTCAGGTGTTTTTAAAATTCACAGCCTGTGCACACACACACTCTTCCAGCCTCTCTGCCTCTTCCCTCTTCCTGGATTCACTCAGAGGTTTTTAAAACTCACAGCCTGTGCACACACACACTCTTCCAGCCTCTCTGCCTCTTCCCTCTTCCTGGATTCACTCAGAGGTTTTTAAAACTCACAGCCTGTGCACACATACACACTTCCAGCCCGTTTACCTCTTCCCTCTTCCTGGATTCACTCAGAGGTTTTTTAACCTCAAAGCCTGTGCACACATAGACACACTTCCAGACCCTCTGCCTCTTCCCTCTTCCTGAATTCACTCAGACGTTTTTAAAACTAAAAGCCTGTGCACAGGCACACAGTTCCAGCGCCTGTACCTCTTCCCTCTTCCTGGATTCACTCAGAGGTTTTTAAAACTCACACCTTTTGCACAGGGACACACTTCCAGCCCCTGTACCGCTTCCCTGTTCCTGGATTCACTCAGATGTTTTTAAAACTCACAGCCTGTGCAAACACACACAGTTCCAGCCCCTGTACCTCTTCCCTCTACCTGGATTCACTCAGATGTCTTAAAACTCAAAGCCTGTGCACAGGGACATACTTCCAGCCCCTCTGGCTCTTCCCTCTTCCTGGATTCACTCAGACTTTTTAAAACTCACAACCTGTGCACACACACACACTTCCAGCCCCTCTGCCTCTTCCCTCTACCTGGATTCACTCAGACGTTTTAAAACTCACAGCCTGTGTAGAGGCACATCCTTCCAGACCCACTGTCTCTTCCCTCTTCCTGGATTCACTCAGAGGTTTTTAAAACTCAAAGCCTGTGCACACACAAACACTTCCAGACCCTCTGCCTCTTCCCTCTTCCTGGATTCACTCACAGGTTTTTAAAACTCAAAGCCTGTGCACACACACACTTCCAGCCCCTGTGCCTCTTCCCTCTTCCTGGATTCACTCAGACGTTTTTAAAACTGAAAGCCTGTGCAGAGGCACACAGTTCCAGCCCCTGTACCGCTTCCCTCTTCCTGGATTCGCTAAGATGTTTTAAAAACTCACACCTTTTGCACAGGGACACACTTCCAGCCCCTGTACTGCTTCCCTGTTCCTGGATTCACTCAGATGTTTTTAAAACTCAAAGCCTGTGCACACACACACAGTTCCAGCCCCTGTACCTCTTCCCTCTACCTGGATTCACTCAGATGTCTTAAAACTCACAGCCTGTGTAGAGGCACATACTTCCAGACCCTGTGTCTCTTCCCTCTTCCTGGATTCACTCAGACATTTTTAAAACTCAAAGCCTGTGCACAGGTACAAACTTATAACCCACTGCCTCTTCCCTCTTCCTGGATTCACTCAGACGTTTTTAAACCTCAAAGCCTGTGCACAGGCACATACTTCCAGCCCCTCTGGCTCTTCCCTCTTCCTGGATTCACTCAGACGTTTTTAAAACTCAAAGCCTGTGCACAGGTAAAGAGTTCCAGCGCCTGTACCTCTTCCCTCTTCCTGGATTCACTCAGATGTTCTTAAAACTCACACCTTTTGCACAGGAGCACACTTCCAGCCCCTGTACCGCTACCCTGTTCCTGGATTCACTCATATATTTTTAAAACTCACAAACTGTGCACACAGACACACTTCCAAACCCTCAGCCTCTTCCCTCTTCCTGGATTCACTCAGAGGTTTTTAAAACTCAAAGCCTCTGCACAGGGACACACTTACAACCCTCTGCCTCTTCCCTCTTCCTGGATTCACTCAAAGGTTTTTAAAACTCACAGCCTGTGCAAAGGGACAAACTTACAACAGTCTGCCTCTTCCCTCTTCCTAGATTCACTCAGAGGTTTTTAAACCTCAAAGCCTGTGCACACACACAAACTTCCAGACCCTCTGCCTCTTCCCTCTTCCTGGATTCACTCAGACGTTTTTAAACCTCAAAGCCTGTGCACAGGGACATACTTCCAGCCCCTCTGCCTCTTCCCTCTTACTGGATTCACTCAGACGTTTTTAAAACTCAAAGCCTGTGCACACACACACACTTCCAGACCCTCTGCCTCTTCCCTCTTCCTGGATTCACTCAGACGTTTTTAAACCTCAAAGCCTGTGCACAGGCACATACTTCCAGCCCCTCTGGCTCTTCCCTCTTCCTGGATTCACTCAGATGTTTTTAAAACTCACAGCCTGTGCGCACACACACAGTTCCAGCCCCTGTACCTCTTCCCTCTACCTGGATTCACTCAGACGTTTTTTAACCTCAAAGCCTGTGCACAGGAACATACTTCCAGCCCCTCTGGCTTTTCCCTCTTCCTGGATTCACTCAGACGTTTTTAAAACTCACAGCCTGTGCACAGCACATACTTCCAGCCCTTGTGCCTCTTCACTGTTCCTGGATTCAGTCAGATGTTTTTGAAACTCACAGCCTGTGTAGAGGCAAATACTTCCAGACCCTCTGTCTCTTCCCTCTTCCTGGATTCACTCAAAGGTTTTTAAAACTCACAGCCTGTGCAAAGGGACAAACTTACAACAGTCTGCCTCTTCCCTCTTCCTGGATTCACTCAGATCTTTTTCAAACTAAAAGCATGTGCACAGCCACACAGTTCCAGCACCTGTACCTATTCCCTCTTACTGGATTCACTCAGACGTTTTTAAAACTCAGAGCCTGTGCAGAGCACATACTTCCAGCCCTTGTGCCTCTTCCCTGTTCCTGGATTCACTCAGATGTTTTTAAAACTCACAGCCTGTGCACACACACACACTTCCAGCCCCTCTGCCTTTTCCCTCTACCTGGATTCACTCAGATGTTTTAAAACTCACAGCCTGTGTAGAGGCACATACTTCCAGACCCTCTGTCTCTTCCCTCTTCCTGGATTCTCTCAGACGTTTTTAAACCTCAAAGCCTGTGCACAGGCACATACTTCCAGCCCTTGTGCCTCTTCCCTGTTCCTGGATTCAGTCAGATGTTTTTGAAACTCACAGCCTGTGTAGAGACAAATACTTCCAGACCCTCTGTCTCTTCCCTCTTCCTGGATTCACTCAAAGGTTTTTAAAACTCACAGCCTGTGCATACAAACACACTTCCAGACCCTCTGCCTCTTCCCTCTTCCTGGATTCACTCAGAAGTTTTTAAAACTCACAACCTGTGCACAGACACACACTTCCAGACTCTCTGCCTCTTCCCTCTTCCTGGATTCACTCAGAGGTTTTTAAAACTCACACCTTTTGCACAGAGAGACACTTCCAGCCCTTTCTGGCTCTTCCCTCTTCCTGGATTCACTGAGACGTTTTTAAAACTAAAAGCCTGTGCACAGGCACACAGTTCCAGCCCCTGTACCTCTTCCCTCTACCTGGATTCACTCAGACGTTTTTAAACCTCAAAGCCTGTGCACAGGCACATACTTCCAGCCCCTCTGGCTCTTCCCTCTTCCTGGATTGACTCAGACGTTTTTAAAACTAAAAGCCTGTGCACAGGCACACAGTTCCAGCGCCTGTACCTCTTCCCTCTTGTTGGATTCACCCAGATGTTCTTAAAACTCACACCTTTTGCACAGAGAGACACTTCCAGCCTCTCTGCTTCTTCCCTCTTCCTGGATTCACTCAGAGGTTTTTAAAAGTCACAGCCTGTGCACACATACACACTTCCAGCCTTTGTGCCTCTTCCCTCTTCGTGGATTCACTCAGACGTTTTTAAACCTCAAAGCCTGTGCACAGGCAAATACTTCCAGCCCCTCTGGCTCTTCCCTCTTCCTGGATTCACTCAGACGTTTTTAAAACTAAAAGCCTGTGCACAGGCACACAGTTCCAGCGCCTGTACCTCTTCCCTCTTGCTGGATTCACCCAGATGTTCTTAAAACTCACACCTTTTGCACAGAGAGACACTTCCAGCCTCTCTGCTTCTTCCCTCTTCCTGGAGTCACTCAGAGGTTTTTAAAACTCAAAGCCTCTGCACAGGGACACACTTACAACCCTCTGCCTCTTCCCTCTTCCTGGATTCACTCAGACGTTTTAAAAACTAAAAGCCTGTGCACAGGCACACAGTTCCAGCGCCTGTACCACTTCCCTCTTCCTGGATTCACTCAGATGTTCTTAAAACTCACACCTTTTGCACTGGGAGACACTTCCAGCCCCTGTACCGCTTCATTGTTCCTGGATTCACTCAGGTGTTTTTAAAACTCACAGCCTGTGCACACACACACTCTTCCAGCCTCTCTGCCTCTTCCCTCTTCCTGGATTCACTCAGAGGTTTTTAAAACTCACAGCCTGTGCACACATACACACTTCCAGCCCGTTTACCTCTTCCCTCTTCCTGGATTCACTCAGAGGTTTTTTAACCTCAAAGCCTGTGCACACATAGACACACTTCCAGACCCTCTGCCTCTTCCCTCTTCCTGAATTCACTCAGACGTTTTTAAAACTAAAAGCCTGTGCACAGGCACACAGTTCCAGCGCCTGTACCTCTTCCCTCTTCCTGGATTCACTCAGAGGTTTTTAAAACTCATACCTTTTGCACAGGGACACACTTCCAGCCCCTGTACCGCTTCCCTGTTCCTGGATTCACTCAGATGTTTTTAAAACTCACAGCCTGTGCAAACACACACAGTTCCAGCCCCTGTACCTCTTCCCTCTACCTGGATTCACTCAGATGTCTTAAAACTCAAAGCCTGTGCACAGGGACATACTTCCAGCCCCTCTGGCTCTTCCCTCTTCCTGGATTCACTCAGACTTTTTAAAACTCACAACCTGTGCACACACACACACTTCCAGCCCCTCTGCCTCTTCCCTCTACCTGGATTCACTCAGACGTTTTAAAACTCACAGCCTGTGTAGAGGCACATCCTTCCAGACCCACTGTCTCTTCCCTCTTCCTGGATTCACTCAGAGGTTTTTAAAACTCAAAGCCTGTGCACACACAAACACTTCCAGACCCTCTGCCTCTTCCCTCTTCCTGGATTCACTCACAGGTTTTTAAAACTCAAAGCCTGTGCACACACACACTTCCAGCCCCTGTGCCTCTTCCCTCTTCCTGGATTCACTCAGACGTTTTTAAAACTGAAAGCCTGTGCAGAGGCACACAGTTCCAGCCCCTGTACCGCTTCCCTCTTCCTGGATTCGCTAAGATGTTTTAAAAACTCACACCTTTTGCACAGGGACACACTTCCAGCCCCTGTACTGCTTCCCTGTTCCTGGATTCACTCAGATGTTTTTAAAACTCAAAGCCTGTGCACACACACACAGTTCCAGCCCCTGTACCTCTTCCCTCTACCTGGATTCACTCAGATGTCTTAAAACTCACAGCCTGTGTAGAGGCACATACTTCCAGACCCTGTGTCTCTTCCCTCTTCCTGGATTCACTCAGACATTTTTAAAACTCAAAGCCTGTGCACAGGTACAAACTTATAACCCACTGCCTCTTCCCTCTTCCTGGATTCACTCAGACGTTTTTAAACCTCAAAGCCTGTGCACAGGCACATACTTCCAGCCCCTCTGGCTCTTCCCTCTTCCTGGATTCACTCAGACGTTTTTAAAACTCAAAGCCTGTGCACAGGTAAAGAGTTCCAGCGCCTGTACCTCTTCCCTCTTCCTGGATTCACTCAGATGTTCTTAAAACTCACACCTTTTGCACAGGAGCACACTTCCAGCCCCTGTACCGCTACCCTGTTCCTGGATTCACTCATATATTTTTAAAACTCACAAACTGTGCACACAGACACACTTCCAAACCCTCAGCCTCTTCCCTCTTCCTGGATTCACTCAGAGGTTTTTAAAACTCAAAGCCTCTGCACAGGGACACACTTACAACCCTCTGCCTCTTCCCTCTTCCTGGATTCACTCAAAGGTTTTTAAAACTCACAGCCTGTGCAAAGGGACAAACTTACAACAGTCTGCCTCTTCCCTCTTCCTAGATTCACTCAGAGGTTTTTAAACCTCAAAGCCTGTGCACACACACAAACTTCCAGACCCTCTGCCTCTTCCCTCTTCCTGGATTCACTCAGACGTTTTTAAACCTCAAAGCCTGTGCACAGGGACATACTTCCAGCCCCTCTGCCTCTTCCCTCTTACTGGATTCACTCAGACGTTTTTAAAACTCAAAGCCTGTGCACACACACACACTTCCAGACCCTCTGCCTCTTCCCTCTTCCTGGATTCACTCAGACGTTTTTAAACCTCAAAGCCTGTGCACAGGAACATACTTCCAGCCCCTCTGGCTCTTCCCTCTTCCTGGATTCACTCAGATGTTTTTAAAACTCACAGCCTGTGCGCACACACACAGTTCCAGCCCCTGTACCTCTTCCCTCTACCTGGATTCACTCAGACGTTTTTTAACCTCAAAGCCTGTGCACAGGAACATACTTCCAGCCCCTCTGGCTTTTCCCTCTTCCTGGATTCACTCAGACGTTTTTAAAACTCACAGCCTGTGCACAGCACATACTTCCAGCCCTTGTGCCTCTTCACTGTTCCTGGATTCAGTCAGATGTTTTTGAAACTCACAGCCTGTGTAGAGGCAAATACTTCCAGACCCTCTGTCTCTTCCCTCTTCCTGGATTCACTCAAAGGTTTTTAAAACTCACAGCCTGTGCAAAGGGACAAACTTACAACAGTCTGCCTCTTCCCTCTTCCTGGATTCACTCAGATCTTTTTCAAACTAAAAGCATGTGCACAGCCACACAGTTCCAGCACCTGTACCTATTCCCTCTTACTGGATTCACTCAGACGTTTTTAAAACTCAGAGCCTGTGCAGAGCACATACTTCCAGCCCTTGTGCCTCTTCCCTGTTCCTGGATTCACTCAGATGTTTTTAAAACTCACAGCCTGTGCACACACACACACTTCCAGCCCCTCTGCCTTTTCCCTCTACCTGGATTCACTCAGATGTTTTAAAACTCACAGCCTGTGTAGAGGCACATACTTCCAGACCCTCTGTCTCTTCCCTCTTCCTGGATTCTCTCAGACGTTTTTAAACCTCAAAGCCTGTGCACAGGGACATACTTCCAGCCCCTCTGCCTCTTCCCTCTTACTGGATTCACTCAGACGTTTTTAAAACTCACAGCCTGTGTAGAGACAAATACTTCCAGACCCTCTGTCTCTTCCCTCTTCCTGGATTCACTCAAAGGTTTTTAAAACTCACAGCCTGTGCATACAAACACACTTCCAGACCCTCTGCCTCTTCCCTCTTCCTGGATTCACTCAGAAGTTTTTAAAACTCACAACCTGTGCACAGACACACACTTCCAGACTCTCTGCCTCTTCCCTCTTCCTGGATTCACTCAGAGGTTTTTAAAACTCAAAGCATCTGCACAGGCACATACTTCCAGCCCTTTCTGGCTCTTCCCTCTTCCTGGATTCACTGAGACGTTTTTAAAACTAAAAGCCTGTGCACAGGCACACAGTTCCAGCGCCTGTACCTCTTCCCTCTTGCTGGATTCACCCAGATGTTCTTAAAACTCACACCTTTTGCAGAGACAGACACTTCCAGCCTCTCTGCTTCTTCCCTCTTCCTGGATTCACTCAGAGGTTTTTAAAACTCAAAACCTGTGCACAGGCAAATACTTCCAGCCCCTCTGGCTCTTCCCTCTTCCTGGATTCACTCAGACGTTTTTAAACCTCAAAGCCTGTGCACAGGCACATACTTCCAGCCCCTCTGGCTCTTCCCTCTTCCTGGATTCACTCAGACGTTTTTAAAACTAAAAGCCTGTGCACAGGCACACAGTTCCAGCGCCTGTACCTCTTCCCTCTTGTTGGATTCACCCAGATGTTCTTAAAACTCACACCTTTTGCACAGAGAGACACTTCCAGCCTCTCTGCTTCTTCCCTCTTCCTGGATTCACTCAGAGGTTTTTAAAAGTCACAGCCTGTGCACACATACACACTTCCAGCCTTTGTGCCTCTTCCCTCTTCGTGGATTCACTCAGACGTTTTTAAACCTCAAAGCCTGTGCACAGGCAAATACTTCCAGCCCCTCTGGCTCTTCCCTCTTCCTGGATTCACTCAGACGTTTTTAAAACTAAAAGCCTGTGCACAGGCACACAGTTCCAGCGCCTGTACCTCTTCCCTCTTGCTGGATTCACCCAGATGTTCTTAAAACTCACACCTTTTGCACAGAGAGACACTTCCAGCCTCTCTGCTTCTTCCCTCTTCCTGGAGTCACTCAGACGTTTTTAAACCTCACAACCTGTGCACAGGCAAATACTTCCAGCCCCTCTGGCTCTTCCCTCTTCCTGGATTCACTCAGATGTTTTAAAAACTAAAAGCCTGTGCACAGGCACACAGTTCCAGCGCCTGTACCACTTCCCTCTTCCTGGATTCACTCAGATGTTCTTAAAACTCACACCTTTTGCACTGGGAGACACTTCCAGCCCCTGTACCGCTTCATTGTTCCTGGATTCACTCAGGTGTTTTTAAAACTCACAGCCTGTGCACACACACACTCTTCCAGCCTCTCTGCCTCTTCCCTCTTCCTGGATTCACTCAGAGGTTTTTAAAACTCACAGCCTCTGCACACATACACACTTCCAGCCTGTTTACCTCTTCCCTCTTCCTGGATTCACTCAGAGGTTTTTTAACCTCAAAGCCTGTGCACACATAGACACACTTCCAGACCCTCTGCCTCTTCCCTCTTCCTGAATTCACTCAGACGTTTTTAAAACTAAAAGCCTGTGCACAGGCACACAGTTCCAGCGCCTGTACCTCTTCCCTCTTCCTGGATTCACTCAGAGGTTTTTAAAACTCACACCTTTTGCACAGGGACACACTTCCAGCCCCTGTACCGCTTCCCTGTTCCTGGATTCACTCAGATGTTTTTAAAACTCACAGCCTGTGCAAACACACACAGTTCCAGCCCCTGTACCTCTTCCCTCTACCTGGATTCACTCAGATGTCTTAAAACTCAAAGCCTGTGCACAGGGACATACTTCCAGCCCCTCTGGCTCTTCCCTCTTCCTGGATTCACTCAGACTTTTTAAAACTCACAACCTGTGCACACACACACACTTCCAGCCCCTCTGCCTCTTCCCTCTACCTGGATTCACTCGGACGTTTTAAAACTCACAGCCTGTGTAGAGGCACATCCTTCCAGACCCACTGTCTCTTCCCTCTTCCTGGATTCACTCAGAGGTTTTTAAAACTCAAAGCCTGTGCACACACACAGTTCCAGCCCCTGTACCGCTTCCCTCTTCCTGGATTCGCTAAGATGTTTTAAAAACTCACACCTTTTGCACAGGGACACACTTCCAGCCCCTGTACTGCTTCCCTGTTCCTGGATTCACTCAGATGTTTTTAAAACTCAAAGCCTGTGCACACACACACAGTTCCAGCCCCTGTACCTCTTCCCTCTACCTGGATTCACTCAGATGTCTTAAAACTCACAGCCTGTGTAGAGGCACATACTTCCAGACCCTGTGTCTCTTCCCTCTTCCTGGATTCACTCAGAGGTTTTTAAAACTCACAGCCTGTGCACAGCACATTCTTCCAGCCCCTCTGGCTCTTCCCTCTTCCTGGATTCACTCAGACATTTTTAAAACTCAAAGCCTGTGCACAGGTACAAACTTATAACCCTCTGCCTCTTCCCTCTTCCTGGGTTCACTCAGACGTTTTTAAACCTCAAAGCCTGTGCACAGGCACATACTTCCAGCCCCTCTGGCTCTTCCCTCTTCCTGGATTCACTCAGACGTTTTTAAAACTCAAAGCCTGTGCACAGGTAAAGAGTTCCAGCGCCTGTACCTCTTCCCTCTTCCTGGATTCACTCAGATGTTCTTAAAACTCACACCTTTTGCACAGGGACACACTTCCAGCCCCTGTACCGCTACCCTGTTCCTGGATTCACTCATATATTTTTAAAACTCACAAACTGTGCAAACACACACAGTTCCAGCCCCTGTACCTCTTCCCTCTACCTGGATTCACTCAGATGTCTTAAAACTCAAAGCCTGTGCACAGGGACATACTTCCAGCCCCTCTGGCTCTTCCCTCTTCCTGGATTCACTCAGACTTTTAAAAACTCACAACCTGTGCACACACACACACTTCCAGACCCTCAGCCTCTTCCCTCTTCCTGGATTCACTCAAAGGTTTTTAAAACTCAAAGCCTGTGCAAAGGGACAAACTTACAACAGTCTGCCTCTTCCCTCTTCCTAGATTCACTCAGAGGTTTTTAAACCTCAAAGCCTGTGCACACACACAAACTTCCAGACCCTCTGCCTCTTCCCTCTTCCTGGATTCACTCAGACGTTTTTAAACCTCAAAGCCTGTGCACAGGGACATACTTCCAGCCCCTCTGCCTCTTCCCACTTACTGGATTCACTCAGACGTTTTTAAAACTCACAGCCTGTGCACACACACACACACACTTCCAGCCCCTGTACCTCTTCCCTCTTCCTGGATTCACTGAGAGGTTTTTAAAACTCACAGCCTCTGCAGAAGGACACACTTACAACCCTGTGCCTCTTCCCTCTTCCTGGATTCACTCAGACGTTTTTAAACCTCAAAGCCTGTGCACAGGCACATACTTCCAGACCCACTGTCTCTTCCCTCTTCCTGGATTCACTCAGACGTTTTTAAAACTCAAAGCCTGTGCACACACACACACTTCCAGACCCTCTGCCTCTTCCCTCTTCCTGGATTCACTCAGACGTTTTTAAACCTCAAAGCCTGTGCACAGGCACATACTTCCAGCCCCTCTGGCTCTTCCCTCTTCCTGGATTCACTCAGATGTTTTTAAAACTCACAGCCTGTGCGCACACACACAGTTCCAGCCCCTGTACCTCTTCCCTCTACCTGGATTCACTCAGATGTTTTAAAACTCACAGCCTGTGTAGAGGCACATACTTCCAGACCCTGTCTCTCTTCCCTCTTCCTGGATTCACTCAGAGGCTTTTAAAACTCAAAGCCTCTGCACAGGGACACATTTACAACCCTGTGCCTCTTCCCTCTTCCTGGATTCACTCAGACGTTCTTAAACCTCAAAGCCTGTGCACAGGCACATACTTCCAGACCCTGTCTCTCTTCCCTCTTCCTGGATTCACTCAGACGTTTTAAAACTCACAGCCTGTGTAGAGGCACATCCTTCCAGACCCACTGTCTCTTCCCTCTTCCTGGATTCACTCAGAGGTTTTTAAAACTCAAAGCCTGTGCACACACAAACACTTCCAGACCCTCTGCCTCTTCCCTCTTCCTGGATTCACTCACAGGTTTTTAAAACTCAAAGCCTGTGCACACACACACTTCCAGCCCCTGTGCCTCTTCCCTCTTCCTGGATTCACTAAGACGTTTTTAAAACTGAAAGCCTGTGCAGAGGCACACAGTTCCAGCCCCTGTACCGCTTCCCTCTTCCTGGATTCGCTAAGATGTTTTAAAAACTCACACCTTTTGCACAGGGACACACTTCCAGCCCCTGTACTGCTTCCCTGTTCCTGGATTCACTCAGATGTTTTTAAAACTCAAAGCCTGTGCACACACACACAGTTCCAGCCCCTGTACCTCTTCCCTCTACCTGGATTCACTCAGATGTCTTAAAACTCACAGCCTGTGTAGAGGCACATACTTCCAGACCCTCTGCCTCTTCCCTCTTCCTGGATTCACTCAGAGGTTTTTAAAACTCAAAGCATCTGCACAGGCACATACTTCCAGCCCTTTCTGGCTCTTCCCTCTTCCTGGATTCACTCAGACGTTTTTAAAACTAAAAGCCTGTGCACAGGCACACAGTTCCAGCGCCTGTACTTCTTCCCTCTTGCTGGATTCACCCAAATGTTCTTAAAACTCACACCTTTTGCACAGAGAGACACTTCCAGCCTCTCTGCTTCTTCCCTCTTCCTGGATTCACTCAGAGGTTTTTAAAACTCAAAACCTGTGCACAGGCAAATACTTCCAGCCCCTCTGGCTCTTCCCTCTTCCTGGATTCACTCACAGGTTTTTAAAACTCAAAGCCTGTGCACACACACACTTCCAGCCCCTGTGCCTCTTCCCTCTTCCTGGATTCACTAAGACGTTTTTAAAACTGAAAGCCTGTGCAGAGGCACACAGTTCCAGCCCCTGTACCGCTTCCCTCTTCCTGGATTCGCTAAGATGTTTTAAAAACTCACACCTTTTGCACAGGGACACACTTCCAGCCCCTGTACTGCTTCCCTGTTCCTGGATTCACTCAGATGTTTTTAAAACTCAAAGCCTGTGCACACACACACAGTTCCAGCCCCTGTACCACTTCCCTCTACCTGGATTCACTCAGATGTCTTAAAACTCACAGCCTGTGTAGAGGCACATACTTCCAGACCCTCTGCCTCTTCCCTCTTCCTGGATTCACTCAGAGGTTTTTAAAACTCAAAGCATCTGCACAGGCACATACTTCCAGCCCTTTCTGGCTCTTCCCTCTTCCTGGATTCACTCAGACGTTTTTAAAACTAAAAGCCTGTGCACAGGCACACAGTTCCAGCGCCTGTACCTCTTCCCTCTTGCTGGATTCACCCAAATGTTCTTAAAACTCACACCTTTTGCACAGAGAGACACTTCCAGCCTCTCTGCTTCTTCCCTCTTCCTGGATTCACTCAGAGGTTTTTAAAACTCAAAACCTGTGCACAGGCAAATACTTCCAGCCCCTCTGGCTCTTCCCTCTTCCTGGATTCACTCAGACGTTTTTAAACCTCAAAGCCTGTGCACAGGCACATTCTTCCAGCCCCTCTGGCTCTTCCCTCTTCCTGGATTCACTCAGACGTTTTTAAAACTAAAAGCCTGTGCACAGGCACACAGTTCCAGCGCCTGTACCTCTTCCCTCTTGTTGGATTCACCCAGATGTTCTTAAAACTCACACCTTTTGCACAGAGAGACACTTCCAGCCTCTCTGCTTCTTCCCTCTTCCTGGATTCACTCAGAGGTTTTTAAAAGTCACAGCCTGTGCACACATACACACTTCCAGCCTTTGTGCCTCTTCCCTCTTCGTGGATTCACTCAGACGTTTTTAAACCTCAAAGCCTGTGCACAGGCAAATACTTCCAGCCCCTCTGGCTCTTCCCTCTTCCTGGATTCACTCAGACGTTTTTAAAACTAAAAGCCTGTGCACAGGCACACAGTTCCAGCGCCTGTACCTCTTCCCTCTTGCTGGATTCACCCAGATGTTCTTAAAACTCACACCTTTTGCACAGAGAGACACTTCCAGCCTCTCTGCTTCTTCCCTCTTCCTGGATTCACTCAGAGGTTTTTAAAACTCAAAACCTGTCCACAGGCAAATACTTCCAGCCCCTCTGGCTCTTCCCTCTTCCTGGATTCACTCACAGGTTTTTAAAACTCAAAGCCTGTGCACACACACACTTCCAGCCCCTGTGCCTCTTCCCTCTTCCTGGATTCACTAAGACGTTTTTAAAACTGAAAGCCTGTGCAGAGGCACACAGTTCCAGCCCCTGTACCGCTTCCCTCTTTCTGGATTCGCTAAGATGTTTTAAAAACTCACACCTTTTGCACAGGGACACACTTCCAGCCCCTGTACCGCTTCCCTGTTCCTGGATTCACTCAGATGTTTTTAAAACTCACAGCCTGTGCAAACACACACAGTTCCAGCCCCTGTACCTCTTCCCTCTACCTGGATTCACTCAGATGTCTTAAAACTCAAAGCCTGTGCACAGGGACATACTTCCAGCCCCTCTGGCTCTTCCCTCTTCCTGGATTCACTCAGACTTTTTAAAACTCACAACCTGTGCACACACACACACTTCCAGCCCCTCTGCCTCTTCCCTCTACCTGGATTCACTCAGACGTTTTAAAACTCACAGGCTGTGTAGAGGCACATCCTTCCAGACCCACTGTCTCTTCCCTCTTCCTGGATTCACTCAGAGGTTTTTAAAACTCAAAGCCTGTGCACACACAAACACTTCCAGACCCTCTGCCTCTTCCCTCTTCCTGGATTCACTCACAGGTTTTTAAAACTCAAAGCCTGTGCACACACACACACTTCCAGCCCCTGTGCCTCTTCCCTCTTCCTGGATTCACTCAGACGTTTTTAAAACTGAAAGCCTGTGCAGAGGCACACAGTTCCAGCCCCTGTACCGCTTCCCTCTTCCTGGATTCGCTAAGATGTTTTAAAAACTCACACCTTTTGCACAGGGACACACTTCCAGCCCCTGTACTGCTTCCCTGTTCCTGGATTCACTCAGATGTTTTTAAAACTCAAAGCCTGTGCACACACACACAGTTCCAGCCCCTATACCTCTTCCCTCTACCTGGATTCACTCAGATGTCTTAAAACTCACAGCCTGTGTAGAGGCACATACTTCCAGACCCTGTGTCTCTTCCCTCTTCCTGGATTCACTCAGACATTTTTAAAACTCAAAGCCTGTGCACAGGTACAAACTTATAACCCTCTGCCTCTTCCCTCTTCCTGGATTCACTCAGACGTTTTTAAACCTCAAAGCCTGTGCACAGGCACATACTTCCAGCCCCTCTGGCTCTTCCCTCTTCCTGGATTCACTCAGACGTTTTTAAAACTCAAAGCCTGTGCACAGGTAAAGAGTTCCAGCGCCTGTACCTCTTCCCTCTTCCTGGATTCACTCAGATGTTCTTAAAACTCACACCTTTTGCACAGGAGCACACTTCCAGCCCCTGTACCGCTACCCTGTTCCTGGATTCACTCATATATTTTTAAAACTCACAAACTGTGCACACAGACACACTTCCAGACCCTCAGCCTCTTCCCTCTTCCTGGATTCACTCAGAGGTTTTTAAAACTCAAAGCCTCTGCACAGGGACACACTTACAACCCTCTGCCTCTTCCCTCTTCCTGGATTCACTCAAAGGTTTTTAAAACTCACAGCCTGTGCAAAGGGACAAACTTACAACAGTCTGCCTCTTCCCTCTTCCTAGATTCACTCAGAGGTTTTTAAACCTCAAAGCCTGTGCACACACACAAACTTCCAGACCCTCTGCCTCTTCCCTCTTCCTGGATTCACTCAGACGTTTTTAAACCTCAAAGCCTGTGCACAGGGACATACTTCCAGCCCCTCTGCCTCTTCCCTCTTACTGGATTCACTCAGACGTTTTTAAAACTCAAAGCCTGTGCACACACACACACTTCCAGACCCTCTGCCTCTTCCCTCTTCCTGGATTCACTCAGACGTTTTTAAACCTCAAAGCCTGTGCACAGGCACATACTTCCAGCCCCTCTGGCTCTTCCCTCTTCCTGGATTCACTCAGATGTTTTTAAAACTCACAGCCTGTGCGCACACACACAGTTCCAGCCCCTGTACCTCTTCCCTCTACCTGGATTCACTCAGATGTTTTAAAACTCACAGCCTGTGTAGAGGCACATACTTCCAGACCCTGTCTCTCTTCCCTCTTCCTGGATTCACTCAGAGGCTTTTAAAACTCAAAGCCTCTGCACAGGGACACATTTACAACCCTGTGCCTCTTCCCTCTTCCTGGATTCACGCATACGTTCTTAAACCTCAAAGCCTGTGCACAGGCACATACTTCCAGACCCTGTCTCTCTTCCCTCTTCCTGGATTCACTCAGAGGTTTTTAAAACTCAAAGCCTGTGCACACACACACACTTCCAGACCCTCTGCCTCTTCCCTCTTCCTGGATTCACTCAGACGTTTTTAAACCTCAAAGCCTGTGCACAGGAACATACTTCCAGCCCCTCTGGCTTTTCCCTCTTCCTGGATTCACTCAGAAGTTTTTAAAACTCACAGCCTGTGCACAGCACATACTTCCAGCCCTTGTGCCTCTTCCCTGTTCCTGGATTCAGTCAGATGTTTTTGAAACTCACAGCCTGTGTAGAGGCAAATACTTCCAGACCCTCTGTCTCTTCACTCTTCCTGGATTCACTCAAAGGTTTTTAAAACTCACAGCCTGTGCAAAGGGACAAACTTACAACAGTCTGCCTCTTCCCTCCTCCTAGATTCACTCAGAGGTTTTTAAACCTTAAAGCCTGTGCACACACACAAACTTCCAGACCCTCTGCCTCTTCCCTCTTCCTGGATTCACTCAGACGTTTTTAAACCTCAAAGCCTGTGCACAGGCACATACTTCCAGCCCCTCTGCCTCTTCCCTCTTACTGGATTCACTCAGACGTTTTTAAAACTCACAGCCTGTGCACACACACACACTTCCAGGCCCTGTACCTCTTCCCTCTACCTGGATTCACTCAGATGTCTTAAAACTCACAGCCTGTGTAGAGGCACATACTTCCAGACCCTGTGTCTCTTCCCTCTTCCTGGATTCACTCAGAGGTTTTTAAAACTCAAAGCCTGTGCACACACACACACTTCCAGACCCTCTGCCTCTTCCCTCTTCCTGGATTCACTCAGACATTTTTTAACCTCAAAGCCTGTGCACAGGAACATACTTCCAGCCCCTCTGGCTTTTCCCTCTTCCTGGATTCACTCAGACGTTTTTAAAACTCACAGCCTGTGCACAGCACATACTTCCAGCCCTTGTGCCTCTTCACTGTTCCTGGATTCAGTCAGATGTTTTTGAAACTCACAGCCTGTGTAGAGGCAAATACTTCCAGACCCTCTGTCTCTTCCCTCTTCCTGGATTCACTCAAAGGTTTTTAAAACTCACAGCCTGTGCAAAGGGACAAACTTACAACAGTCTGCCTCTTCCCTCTTCCTGGATTCACTCAGATCTTTTTCAAACTAAAAGCATGTGCACAGCCACACAGTTCCAGCACCTGTACCTATTCCCTCTTACTGGATTCACTCAGACGTTTTTAAAACTCAGAGCCTGTGCAGAGCACATACTGCCAGCCCTTGTGCCTCTTCCCTGTTCCTGGATTCACTCAGATGTTTTTAAAACTCACAGCCTGTGTAGAGGCACATACTTCCAGACCCTCTGTCTCTTCCCTCTTCCTGGATTCTCTCAGACGTTTTTAAACCTCAAAGCCTGTGCACAGGCACATACTTCCAGCCCTTGTGCCTCTTCCCTGTTCCTGGATTCAGTCAGATGTTTTTGAAACTCACAGCCTGTGCATACAAACACACTTCCAGACCCTCTGCCTCTTCCCTCTTCCTGGATTCACTCAGAAGTTTTTAAAACTCACAACCTGTGCACAGGCACACACTTCCAGACTCTCTGCCTCTTCCCTCTTCCTGGATTCACTCAGAGGTTTTTAAAACTCAAAGCATCTGCACAGGCACATACTTCCAGCCCTTTCTGGCTCTTCCCTCTTCCTGGATTCACTCAGACGTTTTTAAAACTAAAAGCCTGTGCACAGGCACACAGTTCCAGCGCCTGTACCTCTTCCCTCTTGCTGGATTCACCCAGATGTTCTTAAAACTCACACCTTTTGCACAGAGAGACACTTCCAGCCTCTCTGCTTCTTCCCTCTTCCTGGATTCACTCAGAGGTTTTTAAACCTCAAAGCCTGTGCACAGGCACATACTTCCAGCCCCTCTGGCTCTTCCCTCTTCCTGGATTCACTCAGAGGTTTTTAAAAGTCACAGCCTGTGCACACATACACACTTCCAGCCTTTGTGCCTCTTCCCTCTTCGTGGATTCACTCAGACGTTTTTAAACCTCAAAGCCTGTGCACAGGCAAATACTTCCAGCCCCTCTGGCTCTTCCCTCTTCCTGGATTCACTCAGACGTTTTTAAAACTAAAAGCCTGTGCACAGGCACACAGTTCCAGCGCCTGTACCTCTTCCCTCTTGCTGGATTCACCCAGATGTTCTTAAAACTCACACCTTTTGCACAGAGAGACACTTCCAGCCTCTCTGCTTCTTCCCTCTTCCTGGAGTCACTCAGACGTTTTTAAACCTCACAACCTGTGCACAGGCAAATACTTCCAGCCCCTCTGGCTCTTCCCTCTTCCTGGATTCACTCAGACGTTTTAAAAACTAAAAGCCTGTGCACAGGCACACAGTTCCAGCGCCTGTACCACTTCCCTCTTCCTGGATTCACTCAGAGGTTTTTAAAACTCACAGCCTGTGCACACATACACGCTTCCAGCCTGTTTACCTCTTCCCTCTTCCTGGATTCACTCAGAGGTTTTTTAACCTCAAAGCCTGTGCACACATAGACACACTTCCAGACCCTCTGCCTCTTCCCTCTTCCTGAATTCACTCAGACGTTTTTAAAACTAAAAGCCTGTGCACAGGCACACAGTTCCAGCGCCTGTACCTCTTCCCTCTTCCTGGATTCACTCAGAGGTTTTTAAAACTCACACCTTTTGCACAGGGACACACTTCCAGCCCCTGTACCGCTTCCCTGTTCCTGGATTCACTCAGATGTTTTTAAAACTCACAGCCTGTGCAAACACACACAGTTCCAGCCCCTGTACCTCTTCCATCTACCTGGATTCACTCAGATGTCTTAAAACTCAAAGCCTGTGCACAGGGACATACTTCCAGCCCCTCTGGCTCTTCCCTCTTCCTGGATTCACTCAGACTTTTTAAAACTCACAACCTGTGCACACACACACACTTCCAGCCCCTCTGCCTCTTCCCTCTACCTGGATTCACTCAGACGTTTTAAAACTCACAGCCTGTGTAGAGGCACATCCTTCCAGACCCACTGTCTCTTCCCTCTTCCTGGATTCACTCAGAGGTTTTTAAAACTCAAAGCCTGTGCACACACAAACACTTCCAGACCCTCTGCCTCTTCCCTCTTCCTGGATTCACTCACAGGTTTTTAAAACTCAAAGCCTGTGCACACACACACTTCCAGCCCCTGTGCCTCTTCCCTCTTCCTGGATTCACTCAGACGTTTTTAAAACTGAAAGCCTGTGCAGAGGCACACAGTTCCAGCCCCTGTACCGCTTCCCTCTTCCTGGATTTGCTAAGATGTTTTAAAAACTCACACCTTTTGCACAGGGACACACTTCCAGCCCCTGTACTGCTTCCCTGTTCCTGGATTCACTCAGATGTTTTTAAAACTCAAAGCCTGTGCACACACACACAGTTCCAGCCCCTGTACCTCTTCCCTCTACCTGGATTCACTCAGATGTCTTAAAACTCACAGCCTGTGTAGAGGCACATACTTCCAGACCCTGTGTCTCTTCCCTCTTCCTGGATTCACTCAGAGGTTTTTAAAACTCACAGCCTGTGCACAGCACATTCTTCCAGCCCCTCTGGCTCTTCCCTCTTCCTGGATTCACTCAGACATTTTTAAAACTCAAAGCCTGTGCACAGGTACAAACTTATAACCCTCTGCCTCTTCCCTCGTCCTGGGTTCACTCAGACGTTTTTAAACCTCAAAGCCTGTGCACAGGCACATACTTCCAGCCCCTCTGGCTCTTCCCTCTTCCTGGATTCACTCAGACGTTTTTAAAACTCAAAGCCTGTGCACAGGTAAAGAGTTCCAGCGCCTGTACCTCTTCCCTCTTCCTGGATTCACTCAGATGTTCTTAAAACTCACACCTTTTGCACAGGGACACACTTCCAGCCCCTGTACCGCTACCCTGTTCCTGGATTCACTCATATATTTTTAAAACTCACAAACTGTGCACACAGACACACTTCCAGACCCTCAGCCTCTTCCCTCTTCCTGGATTCACTCAGAGGTTTTTAAAACTCAAAGCCTCTGCACAGGGACACACTTACAACCCTCTGCCTCTTCCCTCTTCCTGGATTCACTCAAAGGTTTTTAAAACTCACAGCCTGTGCAAAGGGACAAACTTACAACAGTCTGCCTCTTCCCTCTTCCTAGATTCACTCAGAGGTTTTTAAACCTCAAAGCCTGTGCACACACACAAACTTCCAGACCCTCTGCCTCTTCCCTCTTCCTGGATTCACTCAGACGTTTTTAAACCTCAAAGCCTGTGCACAGGGACATACTTCCAGCCCCTCTGCCTCTTCCCTCTTACTGGATTCACTCAGACGTTTTTAAAACTCACAGCCTGTGCACACACACACACTTCCAGCCCCTGTACCTCTTCCCTTTTCCTGGATTCACTGAGAGGTTTTTAAAACTCACAGCCTCTGCAGAAGGACACACTTACAACCCTGTGCCTCTTCCCTCTTCCTGGATTCACTCAGACGTTTTTAAACCTCAAAGCCTGTGCACAGGCACATACTTCCAGACCCACTGTCTCTTCCCTCTTCCTGGATTCACTCAGACGTTTTTAAAACTCAAAGCCTGTGCACACACACACACTTCCAGACCCTCTGCCTCTTCCCTCTTCCTGGATTCACTCAGACGTTTTTAAACCTCAAAGCCTGTGCACAGGCACATACTTCCAGCCCCTCTGGCTCTTCCCTCTTCCTGGATTCACTCAGATGTTTTTAAAACTCACAGCCTGTGCGCACACACACAGTTACAGCCCCTGTACCTCTTCCCTCTACCTGGATTCACTCAGATGTTTTAAAACTCACAGCCTGTGTAGAGGCACATACTTCCAGACCCTGTCTCTCTTCCCTCTTCCTGGATTCACTCAGAGGCTTTTAAAACTCAAAGCCTCTGCACAGGGATACATTTACAACCCTGTGCCTCTTCCCTCTTCCTGGATTCACTCAGACGTTCTTAAACCTCAAAGCCTGTGCACAGGCACATACTTCCAGACCCTGTCTCTCTTCCCTCTTCCTGGATTCACTCAGACGTTTTAAAACTCACAGCCTGTGTAGAGGCACATCCTTCCAGACCCACTGTCTCTTCCCTCTTCCTGGATTCACTCAGAGGTTTTTAAAACTCAAAGCCTGTGCACACACAAACACTTCCAGACCCTCTGCCTCTTCCCTCTTCCTGGATTCACTCACAGGTTTTTAAAACTCAAAGCCTGTGCACACATACACTTCCAGCCCCTGTGCCTCTTCCCTCTTCCTGGATTCACTAAGACGTTTTTAAAACTGAAAGCCTGTGCAGAGGCACACAGTTCCAGCCCCTGTACCGCTTCCCTCTTCCTGGATTCGCTAAGATGTTTTAAAAACTCACACGTTTTGCACAGGGACACACTTCCAGCCCCTGTACTGCTTCCCTGTTCCTGGATTCACTCAGATGTTTTTAAAACTCAAAGCCTGTGCACACACACACAGTTCCAGCCCCTGTACCTCTTCCCTCTACCTGGATTCACTCAGATGTCTTAAAACTCACAGCCTGTGTAGAGGCACATACTTCCAGACCCACTGTCTCTTCCCTCTTCCTGGATTCACTCAGACGTTTTTAAAACTCAAAGCCTGTGCACACACACACAGTTCCAGACCCTCTGCCTCTTCCCTCTTCCTGGATTCACTCAGACGTTTTTAAACCTCAAAGCCTGTGCACAGGCACATACTTCCAGCCCCTCTGGCTCTTCCCTCTTCCTGGATTCACTCAGACGTTTTTAAAACTAAAAGCCTGTGCACAGGCACACAGTTCCAGCGCCTGTACCTCTTCCCTCTTGCTGGATTCACCCAAATGTTCTTAAAACTCACACCTTTTGCACAGAGAGACACTTCCAGCCTCTCTGCTTCTTCCCTCTTCCTGGATTCACTCAGAGGTTTTTAAAACTCAAAACCTGTGCACAGGCAAATACTTCCAGCCCCTCTGGCTCTTCCCTCTTCCTGGATTCACTCAGACGTTTTTAAACCTCAAAGCCTGTGCACAGGCACATACTTCCAGCCCCTCTGGCTCTTCCCTCTTCCTGGATTCACTCAGACGTTTTTAAAACTAAAAGCCTGTGCACAGGCACACAGTTCCAGCGCCTGTACCTCTTCCCTCTTGTTGGATTCACCCAGATGTTCTTAAAACTCACAGCTTTTGCACAGAGAGACACTTCCAGCCTCTCTGCTTCTTCCCTCTTCCTGGATTCACTCAGAGGTTTTTAAAAGTCACAGCCTGTGCACACATACACACTTCCAGCCTTTGTGCCTCTTCCCTCTTCGTGGATTCACTCAGACGTTTTTAAACCTCAAAGCCTGTGCACAGGCAAATACTTCCAGCCCCTCTGGCTCTTCCCTCTTCCTGGATTCACTCAGACGTTTTTAAAACTAAAAGCCTGTGCACAGGCACACAGTTCCAGCGCCTGTACCTCTTCCCTCTTGCTGGATTCACCCAGATGTTCTTAAAACTCACACCTTTTGCACAGAGAGACACTTCCAGCCTCTCTGCTTCTTCCCTCTTCCTGGAGTCACTCAGACGTTTTTAAACCTCACAACCTGTGCACAGGCAAATACTTCCAGCCCCTCTGGCTCTTCCCTCTTCCTGGATTCACTCAGACGTTTTAAAAACTAAAAGCCTGTGCACAGGCACACAGTTCCAGCGCCTGTACCACTTCCCTCTTCCTGGATTCACTCAGATGTTCTTAAAACTCACACCTTTTGCACTGGGAGACACTTCCAGCCCCTGTACCGCTTCATTGTTCCTGGATTCACTCAGGTGTTTTTAAAACTCACAGCCTGTGCACACACACACTCTTCCAGCCTCTCTGCCTCTTCCCTCTTCCTGGATTCACTCAGAGGTTTTTAAAACTCACAGCCTGTGCACGCATACACACTTCCAGCCCGTTTACCTCTTCCCTCTTCCTGGATTCACTCAGAGGTTTTTTAACCTCAAAGCCTGTGCACACATAGACACACTTCCAGACCCTCTGCCTCTTCCCTCTTCCTGGATTCACTCACAGGTTTTTAAAACTGAAAGCCTGTGCACACACACACTTCCAGCCCCTGTGCCTCTTCCCTCTTCCTGGATTCACTCAGACGTTTTTAAAACTAAAAGCCTGTGCACAGGCACACAGTTCCAGCGCCTGTACCTCTTCCCTCTTCCTGGATTCACTCAGAGGTTTTTAAAACTCACAACTTTTCCACAGGGACACACTTCCAGCCCCTGTACCGCTTCCCTGTTCCTGGATTCACTCAGATGTTTTTAAAACTCACAGCCTGTGCAAACACACACAGTTCCAGCCCCTGTACCTCTTCCCTCTACCTGGATTCACTCAGATGTCTTAAAACTCAAAGCCTGTGCACAGGGACATACTTCCAGCCCCTCTGGCTCTTCCCTCTTCCTGGATTCACTCAGACTTTTTAAAACTCACAACCTGTGCACACACACACACTTCCAGCCCCTCTGCCTCTTCCCTCTACCTGGATTCACTCAGACGTTTTAAAACTCACAGCCTGTGTAGAGGCACATCCTTCCAGACCCACTGTCTCTTCCCTCTTCCTGGATTCACTCAGAGGTTTTTAAAACTCAAAGCCTGTGCACACACAAACACTTCCAGACCCTCTGCCTCTTCCCTCTTCCTGGATTCACTCACAGGTTTTTAAAACTGAAAGCCTGTGCACACACACACTTCCAGCCCCTGTGCCTCTTCCCTCTTCCTGGATTCACTCAGACGTTTTTAAAACTGAAAGCCTGTGCAGAGGCACACAGTTCCAGCCCCTGTACCGCTTCCCTCTTCCTGGATTTGCTAAGATGTTTTAAAAACTCACACCTTTTGCACAGGGACACACTTCCAGCCCCTGTACTGCTTCCCTGTTCCTGGATTCACTCAGATGTTTTTAAAACTCAAAGCCTGTGCACACACACACAGTTCCAGCCCCTGTACCTCTTCCCTCTACCTGGATTCACTCAGATGTCTTAAAACTCACAGCCTGTGTAGAGGCACATACTTCCAGACCCTGTGTCTCTTCCCTCTTCCTGGATTCACTCAGAGGTTTTTAAAACTCACAGCCTGTGCACAGCACATTCTTCCAGCCCCTCTGGCTCTTCCCTCTTCCTGGATTCACTCAGACATTTTTAAAACTCAAAGCCTGTGCACAGGTACAAACTTATAACCCTCTGCCTCTTCCCTCGTCCTGGGTTCACTCAGACGTTTTTAAACCTCAAAGCCTGTGCACAGGCACATACTTCCAGCCCCTCTGGCTCTTCCCTCTTCCTGGATTCACTCAGACGTTTTTAAAACTCAAAGCCTGTGCACAGGTAAAGAGTTCCAGCGCCTGTACCTCTTCCCTCTTCCTGGATTCACTCAGATGTTCTTAAAACTCACACCTTTTGCACAGGGACACACTTCCAGCCCCTGTACCGCTACCCTGTTCCTGGATTCACTCATATATTTTTAAAACTCACAAACTGTGCACACAGACACACTTCCAGACCCTCAGCCTCTTCCCTCTTCCTGGATTCACTCAGAGGTTTTTAAAACTCAAAGCCTCTGCACAGGGACACACTTACAACACTCTGCCTCTTCCCTCTTCCTGGATTCACTCAAAGGTTTTTAAAACTCACAGCCTGTGCAAAGGGACAAACTTACAACAGTCTGCCTCTTCCCTCTTCCTAGATTCACTCAGAGGTTTTTAAACCTCAAAGCCTGTGCACACACACAAACTTCCAGACCCTCTGCCTCTTCCCTCTTCCTGGATTCACTCAGACGTTTTTAAACCTCAAAGCCTGTGCACAGGGACATACTTCCAGCCCCTCTGCCTCTTCCCTCTTACTGGATTCACTCAGACGTTTTTAAAACTCACAGCCTGTGCACACACACACACTTCCAGACCCTCTGCCTCTTCCCTCTTCCTGGATTCACTCAGACGTTTTTAAACCTCAAAGCCTGTGCACAGGCACATACTTCCAGCCCCTCTGGCTCTTCCCTCTTCCTGGATTCACTCAGATGTTTTTAAAACTCACAGCCTGTGCGCACACACACAGTTCCAGCCCCTGTGCCTCTTCCCTCTACCTGGATTCACTCAGACGTTTTTTAACCTCAAAGCCTGTGCACAGGAACATACTTCCAGCCCCTCTGGCTTTTCCCTCTTCCTGGATTCACTCAGACGTTTTTAAAAATCACAGCCTGTGCACAGCACATACTTCCAGCCCTTGTGCCTCTTCACTGTTCCTGGATTCAGTCAGATGTTTTTGAAACTCACAGCCTGTGTAGAGGCAAATACTTCCAGACCCTCTGTCTCTTCCCTCTTCCTGGATTCACTCAAAGGTTTTTAAAACTCACAGCCTGTGCAAAGGGACAAACTTACAACAGTCTGCCTCTTCCCTCTTCCTGGATTCACTCAGATCTTTTTCAAACTAAAAGCATGTGCACAGCCACACAGTTCCAGCACCTGTACCTATTCCCTCTTACTGGATTCACTCAGACGTTTTTAAAACTCAGAGCCTGTGCAGAGCACATACTTCCAGCCCTTGTGCCTCTTCCCGGTTCCTGGATTCACTCAGATGTTTTTAAAACTCACAGCCTGTGCGCACACACACACTTCCAGCCCCTCTGCCTTTTCCCTCTACCTGGATTCACTCAGATGTTTTAAAACTCACAGCCTGTGTAGAGGCACATACTTCCAGACCCTCTGTCTCTTCCCTCTTCCTGGATTCTCTCAGACGTTTTTAAACCTCAAAGCCTGTGCACAGGCACATACTTCCAGCCCTTGTGCCTCTTCCCTCTTCCTGGATTCACTCAGACGTTTTTAAACCTCAAAGCCTGTGCACAGGCACATACTTCCAGACCCTCTGTCTCTTCCCTCTTCCTGGATTCACTCAAAGGTTTTTAAAACTCACAGCCTGTGCATACAAACACACTTCCAGACCCTCTGCCTCTTCCCTCTTCCTGGATTCACTCAGAAGTTTTTAAAACTCACAACCTGTGCACAGACACACACTTCCAGACTCTCTGCCTCTTCCCTCTTCCTGGATTCACTCAGAGGTTTTTAAAACTCAAAGCATCTGCACAGGCACATACTTCCAGCCCTTTCTGGCTCTTCCCTCTTCCTGGATTCACTGAGACGTTTTTAAAACTAAAAGCCTGTGCACAGGTACACAGTTCCAGCGCCTGTACCTCTTCCCTCTTGCTGGATTCACCCAGATGTTCTTAAAACTCACACCTTTTGCAGAGACAGACACTTCCAGCCTCTCTGCTTCTTCCCTCTTCCTGGATTCACTCAGAGGTTTTTAAAACTCAAAACCTGTGCACAGGCAAATACTTCCAGCCCCTCTGGCTCTTCCCTCTTCCTGGATTCACTCAGACGTTTTTAAACCTCAAAGCCTGTGCACAGGCACATACTTCCAGCCCCTCTGGCTCTTCCCTCTTCCTGGATTCACTCAGACGTTTTTAAAACTAAAAGCCTGTGCACAGGCACACAGTTCCAGCGCCTGTACCTCTTCCCTCTTGTTGGATTCACCCAGATGTTCTTAAAACTCACACCTTTTGCACAGAGAGACACTTCCAGCCTCTCTGCTTCTTCCCTCTTCCTGGATTCACTCAGAGGTTTTTAAAAGTCACAGCCTGTGCACACATACACACTTCCAGCCTTTGTGCCTCTTCCCTCTTCGTGGATTCACTCAGACGTTTTTAAACCTCAAAGCCTGTGCACAGGCAAATACTTCCAGCCCCTCTGGCTCTTCCCTCTTCCTGGATTCACTCAGACGTTTTTAAAACTAAAAGCCTGTGCACAGGCACACAGTTCCAGCGCCTGTACCTCTTCCCTCTTGCTGGACTCAGTCAGATGTTTTTGAAACTCACAGCCTGTGCATACAAACACACTTCCAGACCCTCTGCCTCTTCCCTCTTCCTGGATTCACTCAGAAGTTTTTAAAACTCACAACCTGTGCACAGGCACACACTTCCAGACTCTCTGCCTCTTCCCTCTTCCTGGATTCACTCAGAGGTTTTTAAAACTCAAAGCATCTGCACAGGCACATACTTCCAGCCCTTTCTGGCTCTTCCCTCTTCCTGGATTCACTCAGACGTTTTTAAAACTAAAAGCCTGTGCACAGGCACACAGTTCTAGCGCCTGTACCTCTTCCCTCTTGCTGGATTCACCCAGATGTTCTTAAAACTCACACCTTTTGCAGAGAGAGACACTTCCAGCCTCTCTGCTTCTTCCCTCTTCCTGGATTCACTCAGAGGTTTTTAAACCTCAAAGCCTGTGCACAGGCACATACTTCCAGCCCCTCTGGCTCTTCCCTCTTCCTGGATTCACTCAGAGGTTTTTAAAAGTCACAGCCTGTGCACACATACACACTTCCAGCCTTTGTGCCTCTTCCCTCTTCGTGGATTCACTCAGACGTTTTTAAACCTCAAAGCCTGTGCACAGGCAAATACTTCCAGCCCCTCTGGCTCTTCCCTCTTCCTGGATTCACTCAGACGTTTTTAAAACTAAAAGCCTGTGCACAGGCACACAGTTCCAGCGCCTGTACCTCTTCCCTCTTGCTGGATTCACCCAGATGTTCTTAAAACTCACACCTTTTGCACAGAGAGACACTTCCAGCCTCTCTGCTTCTTCCCTCTTCCTGGAGTCACTCAGACGTTTTTAAACCTCACAACCTGTGCACAGGCAAATACTTCCAGCCCCTCTGGCTCTTCCCTCTTCCTGGATTCACTCAGACGTTTTAAAAACTAAAAGCCTGTGCACAGGCACACACTTCCAGCCCCTGTACCGCTTCATTGTTCCTGGATTCACTCAGGTGTTTTTAAAACTCACAGCCTGTGCACACACACACTCTTCCAGCCTCTCTGCCTCTTCCCTCTTCCTGGATTCACTCAGAGGTTTTTAAAACTCACAGCCTGTGCACACATACACACTTCCAGCCTGTTTACCTCTTCCCTCTTCCTGGATTCACTCAGAGGTTTTTTAACCTCAAAGCCTGTGCACACATAGACACACTTCCAGACCCTCTGCCTCTTCCCTCTTCCTGAATTCACTCAGACGTTTTTAAAACTAAAAGCCTGTGCACAGGCACACAGTTCCAGCGCCTGTACCTCTTCCCTCTTCCTGGATTCACTCAGAGGTTTTTAAAACTCACACCTTTTGCACAGGGACACACTTCCAGCCCCTGTACCGCTTCCCTGTTCCTGGATTCACTCAGATGTTTTTAAAACTCACAGCCTGTGCAAACACACACAGTTCCAGCCCCTGTACCTCTTCCATCTACCTGGATTCACTCAGATGTCTTAAAACTCAAAGCCTGTGCACAGGGACATACTTCCAGCCCCTCTGGCTCTTCCCTCTTCCTGGATTCACTCAGACTTTTTAAAACTCACAACCTGTGCACACACACACACTTCCAGCCCCTCTGCCTCTTCCCTCTACCTGGATTCACTCAGACGTTTTAAAACTCACAGCCTGTGTAGAGGCACATCCTTCCAGACCCACTGTCTCTTCCCTCTTCCTGGATTCACTCAGAGGTTTTTAAAACTCAAAGCCTGTGCACACACAAACACTTCCAGACCCTCTGCCTCTTCCCTCTTCCTGGATTCACTCACAGGTTTTTAAAACTCAAAGCCTGTGCACACACACACTTCCAGCCCCTGTGCCTCTTCCCTCTTCCTGGATTCACTCAGACGTTTTTAAAACTGAAAGCCTGTGCAGAGGCACACAGTTCCAGCCCCTGTACCGCTTCCCTCTTCCTGGATTTGCTAAGATGTTTTAAAAACTCACACCTTTTGCACAGGGACACACTTCCAGCCCCTGTACTGCTTCCCTGTTCCTGGATTCACTCAGATGTTTTTAAAACTCAAAGCCTGTGCACACACACACAGTTCCAGCCCCTGTACCTCTTCCCTCTACCTGGATTCACTCAGATGTCTTAAAACTCACAGCCTGTGTAGAGGCACATACTTCCAGACCCTGTGTCTCTTCCCTCTTCCTGGATTCACTCAGAGGTTTTTAAAACTCACAGCCTGTGCACAGCACATTCTTCCAGCCCCTCTGGCTCTTCCCTCTTCCTGGATTCACTCAGACATTTTTAAAACTCAAAGCCTGTGCACAGGTACAAACTTATAACCCTCTGCCTCTTCCCTCTTCCTGGATTCACTCAGACGTTTTTAAAACTCAAAGCCTGTGCACAGGTAAAGAGTTCCAGCGCCTGTACCTCTTCCCTCTTCCTGGATTCACTCAGATGTTCTTAAAACTCACACCTTTTGCACAGGGACACACTTCCAGCCCCTGTACCGCTACCCTGTTCCTGGATTCACTCATATATTTTTAAAACTCACAAACTGTGCACACAGACACACTTCCAGACCCTCAGCCTCTTCCCTCTTCCTGGATTCACTCAGAGGTTTTTAAAACTCAAAGCCTCTGCACAGGGACACACTTACAACCCTCTGCCTCTTCCCTCTTCCTGGATTCACTCAAAGGTTTTTAAAACTCACAGCCTGTGCAAAGGGACAAACTTACAACAGTCTGCCTCTTCCCTCTTCCTAGATTCACTCAGAGGTTTTTAAACCTCAAAGCCTGTGCACACACACAAACTTCCAGACCCTCTGCCTCTTCCCTCTTCCTGGATTCACTCAGACGTTTTTAAACCTCAAAGCCTGTGCACAGGGACATACTTCCAGCCCCTCTGCCTCTTCCCTCTTACTGGATTCACTCAGACGTTTTTAAAACTCACAGCCTGTGCACACACACACACTTCCAGCCCCTGTACCTCTTCCCTCTTCCTGGATTCACTGAGAGGTTTTTAAAACTCACAGCCTCTGCAGAAGGACACACTTACAACCCTGTGCCTCTTCCCTCTTCCTGGATTCACTCAGACGTTTTTAAACCTCAAAGCCTGTGCACAGGCACATACTTCCAGACCCACTGTCTCTTCCCTCTTCCTGGATTCACTCAGACGTTTTTAAAACTCAAAGCCTGTGCACACACACACACTTCCAGACCCTCTGCCTCTTCCCTCTTCCTGGATTCACTCAGACGTTTTTAAACCTCAAAGCCTGTGCACAGGCACATACTTCCAGCCCCTCTGGCTCTTCCCTCTTCCTGGATTCACTCAGATGTTTTTAAAACTCACAGCCTGTGCGCACACACACAGTTACAGCCCCTGTACCTCTTCCCTCTACCTGGATTCACTCAGATGTTTTAAAACTCACAGCCTGTGTAGAGGCACATACTTCCAGACCCTGTCTCTCTTCCCTCTTCCTGGATTCACTCAGAGGCTTTTAAAACTCAAAGCCTCTGCACAGGGATACATTTACAACCCTGTGCCTCTTCCCTCTTCCTGGATTCACTCAGACGTTCTTAAACCTCAAAGCCTGTGCACAGGCACATACTTCCAGACCCTGTCTCTCTTCCCTCTTCCTGGATTCACTCAGACGTTTTAAAACTCACAGCCTGTGTAGAGGCACATCCTTCCAGACCCACTGTCTCTTCCCTCTTCCTGGATTCACTCAGAGGTTTTTAAAACTCAAAGCCTGTGCACACACAAACACTTCCAGACCCTCTGCCTCTTCCCTCTTCCTGGATTCACTCACAGGTTTTTAAAACTCAAAGCCTGTGCACACATACACTTCCAGCCCCTGTGCCTCTTCCCTCTTCCTGGATTCACTAAGACGTTTTTAAAACTGAAAGCCTGTGCAGAGGCACACAGTTCCAGCCCCTGTACCGCTTCCCTCTTCCTGGATTCGCTAAGATGTTTTAAAAACTCACACCTTTTGCACAGGGACACACTTCCAGCCCCTGTACTGCTTCCCTGTTCCTGGATTCACTCAGATGTTTTTAAAACTCAAAGCCTGTGCACACACACACAGTTCCAGCCCCTGTACCTCTTCCCTCTACCTGGATTCACTCAGATGTCTTAAAACTCACAGCCTGTGTAGAGGCACATACTTCCAGACCCACTGTCTCTTCCCTCTTCCTGGATTCACTCAGACGTTTTTAAAACTCAAAGCCTGTGCACACACACACAGTTCCAGACCCTCTGCCTCTTCCCTCTTCCTGGATTCACTCAGACGTTTTTAAACCTCAAAGCCTGTGCACAGGCACATACTTCCAGCCCCTCTGGCTCTTCCCTCTTCCTGGATTCACTCAGACGTTTTTAAAACTAAAAGCCTGTGCACAGGCACACAGTTCCAGCGCCTGTACCTCTTCCCTCTTGCTGGATTCACCCAAATGTTCTTAAAACTCACACCTTTTGCACAGAGAGACACTTCCAGCCTCTCTGCTTCTTCCCTCTTCCTGGATTCACTCAGAGGTTTTTAAAACTCAAAACCTGTGCACAGGCAAATACTTCCAGCCCCTCTGGCTCTTCCCTCTTCCTGGATTCACTCAGACGTTTTTAAACCTCAAAGCCTGTGCACAGGCACATACTTCCAGCCCCTCTGGCTCTTCCCTCTTCCTGGATTCACTCAGACGTTTTTAAAACTAAAAGCCTGTGCACAGGCACACAGTTCCAGCGCCTGTACCTCTTCCCTCTTGTTGGATTCACCCAGATGTTCTTAAAACTCACAGCTTTTGCACAGAGAGACACTTCCAGCCTCTCTGCTTCTTCCCTCTTCCTGGATTCACTCAGAGGTTTTTAAAAGTCACAGCCTGTGCACACATACACACTTCCAGCCTTTGTGCCTCTTCCCTCTTCGTGGATTCACTCAGACGTTTTTAAACCTCAAAGCCTGTGCACAGGCAAATACTTCCAGCCCCTCTGGCTCTTCCCTCTTCCTGGATTCACTCAGACGTTTTTAAAACTAAAAGCCTGTGCACAGGCACACAGTTCCAGCGCCTGTACCTCTTCCCTCTTGCTGGATTCACCCAGATGTTCTTAAAACTCACACCTTTTGCACAGAGAGACACTTCCAGCCTCTCTGCTTCTTCCCTCTTCCTGGAGTCACTCAGACGTTTTTAAACCTCACAACCTGTGCACAGGCAAATACTTCCAGCCCCTCTGGCTCTTCCCTCTTCCTGGATTCACTCAGACGTTTTAAAAACTAAAAGCCTGTGCACAGGCACACACTTCCAGCCCCTGTACCGCTTCATTGTTCCTGGATTCACTCAGGTGTTTTTAAAACTCACAGCCTGTGCACACACACACTCTTCCAGCCTCTCTGCCTCTTCCCTCTTCCTGGATTCACTCAGAGGTTTTTAAAACTCACAGCCTGTGCACACATACACACTTCCAGCCTGTTTACCTCTTCCCTCTTCCTGGATTCACTCAGAGGTTTTTTAACCTCAAAGCCTGTGCACACATAGACACACTTCCAGACCCTCTGCCTCTTCCCTCTTCCTGAATTCACTCAGACGTTTTTAAAACTAAAAGCCTGTGCACAGGCACACAGTTCCAGCGCCTGTACCTCTTCCCTCTTCCTGGATTCACTCAGAGGTTTTTAAAACTCACACCTTTTGCACAGGGACACACTTCCAGCCCCTGTACCGCTTCCCTGTTCCTGGATTCACTCAGATGTTTTTAAAACTCACAGCCTGTGCAAACACACACAGTTCCAGCCCCTGTACCTCTTCCCTCTACCTGGATTCACTCAGATGTCTTAAAACTCAAAGCCTGTGCACAGGGACATACTTCCAGCCCCTCTGGCTCTTCCCTCTTCCTGGATTCACTCAGACTTTTTAAAACTCACAACCTGTGCACACACACACACTTCCAGCCCCTCTGCCTCTTCCCTCTACCTGGATTCACTCAGACGTTTTAAAACTCACAGCCTGTGTAGAGGCACATCCTTCCAGACCCACTGTCTCTTCCCTCTTCCTGGATTCACTCAGAGGTTTTTAAAACTCAAAGCCTGGGCACACACACACTTCCAGCCCCTGTGCCTCTTCCCTCTTCCTGGATTCACTCAGACGTTTTTAAAACTGAAAGCCTGTGCAGAGGCACACAGTTCCAGCCCCTGTACCGCTTCCCTCTTCCTGGATTCGCTAAGATGTTTTAAAAACTCACACCTTTTGCACAGGGACACACTTCCAGCCCCTGTACTGCTTCCCTGTTCCTGGATTCACTCAGATGTTTTTAAAACTCAAAGCCTGTGCACACACACACAGTTCCAGCCCCTGTACCTCTTCCCTCTACCTGGATTCACTCAGATGTCTTAAAACTCACAGCCTGTGTAGAGGCACATACTTCCAGACCCTGTGTCTCTTCCCTCTTCCTGGATTCACTCAGAGGTTTTTAAAACTCACAGCCTGTGCACAGCACATTCTTCCAGCCCCTCTGGCTCTTCCCTCTTCCTGGATTCACTCAGACATTTTTAAAACTCAAAGCCTGTGCACAGGTACAAACTTATAACCCTCTGCCTCTTCCCTCTTCCTGGGTTCACTCAGACGTTTTTAAACCTCAAAGCCTGTGCACAGGCACATACTTCCAGCCCCTCTGGCTCTTCCCTCTTCCTGGATTCACTCAGACATTTTTAAAACTCAAAGCCTGTGCACAGGTAAAGAGTTCCAGCGCCTGTACCTCTTCCCTCTTCCTGGATTCACTCAGATGTTCTTAAAACTCACAAACTGTGCACACAGACACACTTCCAGACCCTCAGCCTCTTCCCTCTTCCTGGATTCACTCAAAGGTTTTTAAAACTCAAAGCCTGTGCAAAGGGACAAACTTACAACAGTCTGCCTCTTCCCTCTTCCTAGATTCACTCAGAGGTTTTTAAACCTCAAAGCCTGTGCACACACACAAACTTCCAGACCCTCTGCCTCTTCCCTCTTCCTGGATTCACTCAGACGTTTTTAAACCTCAAAGCCTGTGCACAGGGACATACTTCCAGCCCCTCTGCCTCTTCCCTCTTACTGGATTCACTCAGACGTTTTTAAAACTCACAGCCTGTGCACACACACACACTTCCAGCCCCTGTACCTCTTCCCTCTTCCTGGATTCACTGAGAGGTTTTTAAAACTCACAGCCTCTGCAGAAGGACACACTTACAACCCTGTGCCTCTTCCCTCTTCCTGGATTCACTCAGACGTTTTTAAACCTCAAAGCCTGTGCACAGGCACATACTTCCAGACCCACTGTCTCTTCCCTCTTCCTGGATTCACTCAGACGTTTTTAAAACTCAAAGCCTGTGCACACACACACACTTCCAGACCCTCTGCCTCTTCCCTCTTCCTGGATTCACTCAGACGTTTTTAAACCTCAAAGCCTGTGCACAGGCACATACTTCCAGCCCCTCTGGCTCTTCCCTCTTCCTGGATTCACTCAGATGTTTTTAAAACTCACAGCCTGTGCGCACACACACAGTTCCAGCCCCTGTACCTCTTCCCTCTACCTGGATTCACTCAGATGTTTTAAAACTCACAGCCTGTGTAGAGGCACATACTTCCAGACCCTGTCTCTCTTCCCTCTTCCTGGATTCACTCAGAGGCTTTTAAAACTCAAAGCCTCTGCACAGGGACACATTTACAACCCTGTGCCTCTTCCCTCTTCCTGGATTCACTCAGACGTTCTTAAACCTCAAAGCCTGTGCACAGGCACATACTTCCAGACCCTGTCTCTCTTCCCTCTTCCTGGATTCACTCAGACGTTTTAAAACTCACAGCCTGTGTAGAGGCACATCCTTCCAGACCCACTGTCTCTTCCCTCTTCCTGGATTCACTCAGAGGTTTTTAAAAGTCACAGCCTGTGCACACATACACACTTCCAGCCTTTGTGCCTCTTCCCTCTTCGTGGATTCACTCAGACGTTTTTAAACCTCAAAGCCTGTGCACAGGCAAATACTTCCAGCCCCTCTGCCTCTTCCCTCTTCCTGGATTCACTCAGAGGTTTTTAAAACTCAAAGCATCTGCACAGGCACATACTTCCAGCCCTTTCTGGCTCTTCCCTCTTCCTGGATTCACTCAGACGTTTTTAAAACTAAAAGCCTGTGCACAGGCACACAGTTCCAGCGCCTGTACCTCTTCCCTCTTGCTGGATTCACCCAGATGTTCTTAAAACTCACACCTTTTGCACAGAGAGACACTTCCAGCCTCTCTGCTTCTTCCCTCTTCCTGGATTCACTCAGAGGTTTTTAAAACTCAAAACCTGTGCACAGGCAAATACTTCCAGCCCCTCTGGCTCTTCCCTCTTCCTGGATTCACTCACAGGTTTTTAAAACTCAAAGCCTGTGCACACACACACTTCCAGCCCCTGTGCCTCTTCCCTCTTCCTGGATTCACTAAGACGTTTTTAAAACTGAAAGCCTGTGCAGAGGCACACAGTTCCAGCCCCTGTACCGCTTCCCTCTTTCTGGATTCGCTAAGATGTTTTAAAAACTCACACCTTTTGCACAGGGACACACTTCCAGCCCCTGTACTGCTTCCCTGTTCCTGGATTCACTCAGATGTTTTTAAAACTCAAAGCCTGTGCACACACACACAGTTCCAGCCCCTGTACCTCTTCCCTCTACCTGGATTCACTCAGATGTCTTAAAACTCACAGACTGTGTAGAGGCACATACTTCCAGACCCTCTGCCTCTTCCCTCTTCCTGGATTCACTCAGAGGTTTTTAAAACTCAAAGCATCTGCACAGGCACATACTTCCAGCCCTTTCTGGCTCTTCCCTCTTCCTGGATTCACTCAGACGTTTTTAAAACTAAAAGCCTGTGCACAGGCACACAGTTCCAGCGCCTGTACCTCTTCCCTCTTGCTGGATTCACCCAAATGTTCTTAAAACTCACACCTTTTGCACAGAGAGACACTTCCAGCCTCTCTGCTTCTTCCCTCTTCCTGGATTCACTCAGAGGTTTTTAAAACTCAAAACCTGTGCACAGGCAAATACTTCCAGCCCCTCTGGCTCTTCCCTCTTCCTGGATTCACTCAGACGTTTTTAAACCTCAAAGCCTGTGCACAGGCACATACTTCCAGCCCCTCTGGCTCTTCCCTCTTCCTGGATTCACTCAGACGTTTTTAAAACTAAAAGCCTGTGCACAGGCACACAGTTCCAGCGCCTGTACCTCTTCCCTCTTGTTGGATTCACCCAGATGTTCTTAAAACTCACACCTTTTGCACAGAGAGACACTTCCAGCCTCTCTGCTTCTTCCCTCTTCCTGGATTCACTCAGAGGTTTTTAAAAGTCACAGCCTGTGCACACATACACACTTCCAGCCTTTGTGCCTCTTCCCTCTTCGTGGATTCACTCAGACGTTTTTAAACCTCAAAGCCTGTGCACAGGCAAATACTTCCAGCCCCTCTGGCTCTTCCCTCTTCCTGGATTCACTCAGACGTTTTTAAAACTAAAAGCCTGTGCACAGGCACACAGTTCCAGCGCCTGTACCTCTTCCCTCTTGCTGGATTCACCCAGATGTTCTTAAAACTCACACCTTTTGCACAGAGAGACACTTCCAGCCTCTCTGCTTCTTCCCTCTTCCTGGAGTCACTCAGACGTTTTTAAACCTCACAACCTGTGCACAGGCAAATACTTCCAGCCCCTCTGGCTCTTCCCTCTTCCTGGATTCACTCAGATGTTCTTAAAACTCACACCTTTTGCACTGGGAGACACTTCCAGCCCCTGTACCGCTTCATTGTTCCTGGATTCACTCAGGTGTTTTTAAAACTCACAGCCTGTGCACACACACACTCTTCCAGCCTCTCTGCCTCTTCCCTCTTCCTGGATTCACTCAGAGGTTTTTAAAACTCACAGCCTGTGCACACATACACACTTCCAGCCCGTTTACCTCTTCCCTCTTCCTGGATTCACTCAGAGGTTTTTTAACCTCAAAGCCTGTGCACACATAGACACACTTCCAGACCCTCTGCCTCTTCCCTGTTCCTGAATTCACTCAGACGTTTTTAAAACTAAAAGCCTGTGCACAGGCACACAGTTCCAGCGCCTGTACCTCTTCCCTCTTCCTGGATTCACTCAGAGGTTTTTAAAACTCACACCTTTTGCACAGGGACACACTTCCAGCCCCTGTACCGCTTCCCTGTTCCTGGATTCACTCAGATGTTTTTAAAACTCACAGCCTGTGCAAACACACACAGTTCCAGCCCCTGTACCTCTTCCCTCTACCTGGATTCACTCAGATGTCTTAAAACTCAAAGCCTGTGCACAGGGACATACTTCCAGCCCCTCTGGCTCTTCCCTCTTCCTGGATTCACTCAGACTTTTTAAAACTCACAACCTGTGCACACACACACACTTCCAGCCCCTCTGCCTCTTCCCTCTACCTGGATTCACTCAGACGTTTTAAAACTCACAGCCTGTGTAGAGGCACATCCTTCCAGACCCACTGTCTCTTCCCTCTTCCTGGATTCACTCAGAGGTTTTTAAAACTCAAAGCCTGTGCACACACAAACACTTCCAGACCCTCTGCCTCTTCCCTCTTCCTGGATTCACTCACAGGTTTTTAAAACTCAAAGCCTGTGCACACACACACACTTCCAGCCCCTGTGCCTCTTCCCTCTTCCTGGATTCACTCAGACGTTTTTAAAACTGAAAGCCTGTGCAGAGGCACACAGTTCCAGCCCCTGTACCGCTTCCCTCTTCCTGGATTTGCTAAGATGTTTTAAAAACTCACACCTTTTGCACAGGGACACACTTCCAGCCCCTGTACTGCTTCCCTGTTCCTGGATTCACTCAGATGTTTTTAAAACTCAAAGCCTGTGCACACACACACAGTTCCAGCCCCTGTACCTCTTCCCTCTACCTGGATTCACTCAGATGTCTTAAAACTCACAGCCTGTGTAGAGGCACATACTTCCAGACCCTGTGTCTCTTCCCTCTTCCTGGATTCACTCAGACATTTTTAAAACTCAAAGCCTGTGCACAGGTACAAACTTATAACCCTCTGCCTCTTCCCTCTTCCTGGATTCACTCAGACGTTTTTAAACCTCAAAGCCTGTGCACAGGCACATACTTCCAGCCCCTCTGCCTCTTCCCTCTTCCTGGATTCACTCAGACGTTTTTAAACCTCAAAGCCTGTGCACAGGCACATACTTCCAGCCCCTCTGCCTCTTCCCTCTACCTGGATTCACTCAGACGTTTTAAAACTCACAGCCTGTGTAGAGGCACATCCTTCCAGACCCACTGTCTCTTCCCTCTTCCTGGATTCACTCAGAGGTTTTTAAAACTCAAAGCCTGTGCACACACAAACACTTCCAGACCCTCTGCCTCTTCCCTCTTCCTGGATTCACTCACAGGTTTTTAAAACTCAAAGCCTGTGCACACACACACACTTCCAGCCCCTGTGCCTCTTCCCTCTTCCTGGATTCACTCAGACGTTTTTAAAACTGAAAGCCTGTGCAGAGGCACACAGTTCCAGCCCCTGTACCGCTTCCCTCTTCCTGGATTTGCTAAGATGTTTTAAAAACTCACACCTTTTGCACAGGGACACACTTCCAGCCCCTGTACTGCTTCCCTGTTCCTGGATTCACTCAGATGTTTTTAAAACTCAAAGCCTGTGCACACACACACAGTTCCAGCCCCTGTACCTCTTCCCTCTACCTGGATTCACTCAGATGTCTTAAAACTCACAGCCTGTGTAGAGGCACATACTTCCAGACCCTGTGTCTCTTCCCTCTTCCTGGATTCACTCAGACATTTTTAAAACTCAAAGCCTGTGCACAGGTACAAACTTATAACCCTCTGCCTCTTCCCTCTTCCTGGATTCACTCAGACGTTTTTAAACCTCAAAGCCTGTGCACAGGCACATACTTCCAGCCCCTCTGCCTCTTCCCTCTTCCTGGATTCACTCAGACGTTTTTAAACCTCAAAGCCTGTGCACAGGCACATACTTCCAGCCCCTCTGCCTCTTCCCTCTACCTGGATTCACTCAGACGTTTTAAAACTCACAGCCTGTGTAGAGGCACATCCTTCCAGACCCACTGTCTCTTCCCTCTTCCTGGATTCACTCAGAGGTTTTTAAAACTCAAAGCCTGTGCACACACAAACACTTCCAGACCCTCTGCCTCTTCCCTCTTCCTGGATTCACTCACAGGTTTTTAAAACTCAAAGCCTGTGCACACACACACACTTCCAGCCCCTGTGCCTCTTCCCTCTTCCTGGATTCACTCAGACGTTTTTAAAACTGAAAGCCTGTGCAGAGGCACACAGTTCCAGCCCCTGTACCGCTTCCCTCTTCCTGGATTCGCTAAGATGTTTTAAAAACTCACACCTTTTGCACAGGGACACAC
The DNA here is from genome assembly GCF_964273705.1 of Natrix helvetica. Lineage (NCBI taxonomy): Eukaryota > Metazoa > Chordata > Lepidosauria > Squamata > Natricidae > Natrix > Natrix helvetica. The sequence goes on along the minus strand of NC_138555.1, from coordinate 59,255,042 downwards.
TTCCAGCCCCTGTACTGCTTCCCTGTTCCTGGATTCACTCAGATGTTTTTAAAACTCAAAGCCTGTGCACACACACACAGTTCCAGCCCCTGTACCTCTTCCCTCTACCTGGATTCACTCAGATGTCTTAAAACTCACAGCCTGTGTAGAGGCACATACTTCCAGACCCTGTGTCTCTTCCCTCTTCCTGGATTCACTCAGACATTTTTAAAACTCAAAGCCTGTGCACAGGTACAAACTTATAACCCTCTGCCTCTTCCCTCTTCCTGGATTCACTCAGACGTTTTTAAACCTCAAAGCCTGTGCACAGGCACATACTTCCAGCCCCTCTGGCTCTTCCCTCTTCCTGGATTCACTCAGACGTTTTTAAAACTCAAAGCCTGTGCACAGGTAAAGAGTTCCAGCGCCTGTACCTCTTCCCTCTTCCTGGATTCACTCAGATGTTCTTAAAACTCACACCTTTTGCACAGGAGCACACTTCCAGCCCCTGTACCGCTACCCTGTTCCTGGATTCACTCATATATTTTTAAAACTCACAAACTGTGCACACAGACACACTTCCAGACCCTCAGCCTCTTCCCTCTTCCTGGATTCACTCAGAGGTTTTTAAAACTCAAAGCCTCTGCACAGGGACACACTTACAACCCTCTGCCTCTTCCCTCTTCCTGGATTCACTCAAAGGTTTTTAAAACTCACAGCCTGTGCAAAGGGACAAACTTACAACAGTCTGCCTCTTCCCTCTTCCTAGATTCACTCAGAGGTTTTTAAACCTCAAAGCCTGTGCACACACACAAACTTCCAGACCCTCTGCCTCTTCCCTCTTCCTGGATTCACTCAGACGTTTTTAAACCTCAAAGCCTGTGCACAGGGACATACTTCCAGCCCCTCTGCCTCTTCCCTCTTACTGGATTCACTCAGACGTTTTTAAAACTCAAAGCCTGTGCACACACACACACTTCCAGACCCTCTGCCTCTTCCCTCTTCCTGGATTCACTCAGACGTTTTTAAACCTCAAAGCCTGTGCACAGGCACATACTTCCAGCCCCTCTGGCTCCTCCCTCTTCCTGGATTCACTCAGATGTTTTTAAAACTCACAGCCTGTGCGCACACACACAGTTCCAGCCCCTGTACCTCTTCCCTCTACCTGGATTCACTCAGATGTTTTAAAACTCACAGCCTGTGTAGAGGCACATACTTCCAGACCCTGTCTCTCTTCCCTCTTCCTGGATTCACTCAGAGGCTTTTAAAACTCAAAGCCTCTGCACAGGGACACATTTACAACCCTGTGCCTCTTCCCTCTTCCTGGATTCACTCAGACGTTCTTAAACCTCAAAGCCTGTGCACAGGCACATACTTCCAGACCCTGTCTCTCTTCCCTCTTCCTGGATTCACTCAGAGGTTTTTAAAACTCAAAGCCTGTGCACACACACACACTTCCAGACCCTCTGCCTCTTCCCTCTTCCTGGATTCACTCAGACGTTTTTAAACCTCAAAGCCTGTGCACAGGAACATACTTCCAGCCCCTCTGGCTTTTCCCTCTTCCTGGATTCACTCAGAAGTTTTTAAAACTCACAGCCTGTGCACAGCACATACTTCCAGCCCTTGTGCCTCTTCCCTGTTCCTGGATTCAGTCAGATGTTTTTGAAACTCACAGCCTGTGTAGAGGCAAATACTTCCAGACCCTCTGTCTCTTCACTCTTCCTGGATTCACTCAAAGGTTTTTAAAACTCACAGCCTGTGCAAAGGGACAAACTTACAACAGTCTGCCTCTTCCCTCTTCCTAGATTCACTCAGAGGTTTTTAAACCTCAAAGCCTGTGCACACACACAAACTTCCAGACCCTCTGCCTCTTCCCACTTCCTGGATTCACTCAGACGTTTTTAAACCTCAAAGCCTGTGCACAGGCACATGCTTCCAGCCCCTCTGCCTCTTCCCTCTTACTGGATTCACTCAGACGTTTTTAAAACTCACAGCCTGTGCACACACACACACTTCCAGGCCCTGTACCTCTTCCCTCTACCTGGATTCACTCAGATGTCTTAAAACTCACAGCCTGTGTAGAGGCACATACTTCCAGACCCTGTGTCTCTTCCCTCTTCCTGGATTCACTCAGAGGTTTTTAAAACTCAAAGCCTGTGCACACACACACACTTCCAGACCCTCTGCCTCTTCCCTCTTCCTGGATTCACTCAGACGTTTTTTAACCTCAAAGCCTGTGCACAGGAACATACTTCCAGCCCCTCTGGCTTTTCCCTCTTCCTGGATTCACTCAGACGTTTTTAAAACTCACAGCCTGTTCACAGCACATACTTCCAGCCCTTGTGCCTCTTCCCTGTTCCTGGATTCACTCAGATGTTTTTAAAACTCACAGCCTGTGCGCACACACACACTTCCAGCCCCTCTGCCTTTTCCCTCTACCTGGATTCACTCAGATGTTTTAAAACTCACAGCCTGTGTAGAGGCACATACTTCCAGACCCTCTGTCTCTTCCCTCTTCCTGGATTCACTCAGAGGTTTTTAAAACTCAAAGCCTCTGCACAAGGACACACTAACAACCCTGTGCCTCTTCCCTCTTCCTGGATTCTCTCAGACGTTTTTAAACCTCAAAGCCTGTGCACAGGCACATACTTCCAGCCCTTGTGCCTCTTCCCTGTTCCTGGATTCAGTCAGATGTTTTTGAAACTCACAGCCTGTGTAGAGGCAAATACTTCCAGACCCTCTGTCTCTTCCCTCTTCCTGGATTCACTCAAAGGTTTTTAAAACTCACAGCCTGTGCATACAAACACAGTTCCAGACCCTCTGCCTCTTCCCTCTTCCTGGATTCACTCAGAAGTTTTTAAAACTCACAACCTGTGCACAGACACACACTTCCAGACTCTCTGCCTCTTCCCTCTTCCTGGATTCACTCAGAGGTTTTTAAAACTCAAAGCATCTGCACAGGGACCCACTTCCAGCCTTTGTGCCTCTTCCCTCTTCATGGATTCACTCAGACGTTTTTAAACCTCAAAGCCTGTGCACAGGCAAATACTTCCAGCCCCTCTGGCTCTTCCCTCTTCCTGGATTCACTCAGACGTTTTTAAAACTAAAAGCCTGTGCACAGGCACACAGTTTCAGCGCCTGTACCACTTCCCTCTTCCTGGATTCACTCAGATGTTCTTAAAACTCACACCTTTTGCACAGGGAGACACTTCCAGCCCCTGTACCGCTTCATTGTTCCTGGATTCACTCAGAGGTTTTAAAAACTAAAACCCTGTGCACAGGCACACAGTTCCAGCGCCTGTACCTCTTCCCTCTTGCTGGATTCACCCAGATGTTCTTAAAACTCACATCTTTTGCACAGAGAGACACTTCCAGCCTCTCTGCTTCTTCCCTCTTCCTGGAGTCACTCAGACGTTTTTAAACATCAAAACCTGTGCACAGGCAAATACTTCCAGCCCTTCTGGCTCTTCCCTCTTCCCGGATTCACTCAGACGTTTTTAAACCTCAAAGCCTGTGCACAGGCACATACTTCCAGACCCACTGTCTCTTCCCTCTTCCTGGATTCACTCACAGGTTTTTAAAACTCAAAGCATCTGCACAGGGACCCACTTCCAGCCTTTGTGCCTCTTCCCTCTTCGTGGATTCACTCAGATGTTTTTAAAACTCACAGCCTGTGCAAACACACACAGTTCCAGCCCCTGTACCTCTTCCCTCTACCTGGATTCACTCAGATGTCTTAAAACTCAAAGCCTGTGCACAGGCACATACTTCCAGCCCCTCTGGCTCTTCCCTCTTCCTGGATTCACTCAGACGTTTTTAAAACTAAAAGCCTGTGCACAGGCACACAGTTCCAGCGCCTGTACCTCTTCCCTCTTCCTGGATTCACTCAGAGGTTTTTAAAACTCAAAGCCTGTGCACACAAACACACTTCCAGACCCTCTGCCTCTTCCCTATTCCTGGATTCACTCACAGGTTTTTAAACCTCAAAACCTGTGCACACAAACACACTTCCAGACCCTCTGCCTCTTCCCTATTCCTGGATTCACTCACAGGTTTTTAAACCTCAAAACCTGTGCACAGGCAAATACTTCCAGCCCCTTTGGCTCTTCCCTCTTCCTGGATTCACTCAGACGTTTTTAAAACTAAAAGCCTGTGCACAGGCACACAGTTCCAGCGCCTGTACCATTTCCCTCTTCCTGGATTCACTCAGATGTTCATAAAACTCACAACTTTTGCACAGGGAGACACTTCCAGCCCCTGTACCGCTTCATTGTTCCTGGATTCACTCAGATGTTTTTAAAACTCACAGCCTGTGTACACATACACACTTCCAGCCCTTTTACCTCTTCCCTCTTCCTGGATTCACTCAGAGGTTTTTTAACCTCAAAGCCTGTGCACACACAGACACAGTTCCAGACCCTCTGCCTCTTCCCTCTTCCTGAATTCACTCAGAGGTTTTTAAAACTCAAAGCCTCTGCACAGGGACACACTTACAACCCTGTGCCCCTTCCCTCTTCCTGGATTCACTCAGATGTTTTTAAAACTCACAGCCTGTGCATACACACACAGTTCCAGCCCCTGTACCTCTTCCCTCTACCTGGATTCACTCAGATGTCTTAAAACTCAAAGCCTGTGCACAGGCACATACTTCCAGCCCCTCTGGCTCTTCACTCTTCCTGGATTCACTCAGACGTTTTAAAAACTCACAACCTGTGCACACACACACACTTCCAGCCCCTCTGCCTCTTCCCTCTTCCTGGATTCACTCACAGGTTTTTAAAACTCAAAGCCTGTGCACACACACACTTCCAGCCCCTGTGCCTCTTCCCTGTTCCTGGATTCACTCAGACGTTTTTAAAACTGAAAGCCTGTGCAGAGGCACACAGTTCCAGCCCCTGTACCGCTTCCCTCTTCCTGGATTCACTAAGATGTTTTAAAAACTCACACCTTTTGCACAGGGACACACTTCGAGCCCCTGTACTGCTTCCCTGTTCTTGGATTCACTCAGATGTTTTTAAAACTCACAGCCTGTGCACACACACACAGTTCCAGCCCCTCTGGCTCTTCCCTCTTCCTGGATTCACTCAGACATTTTTAAAACTCAAAGCCTGTGCACAGGTACACACTTCCAGCCCCTGTACCGCTACCCTGTTCCTGGATTCACTCAAAGGTTTTTAAAACTCACAACCTGTTCACACACACACACTTCCAGACCCTCAGCCTCTTCCCTCTTCCTGGATTCACTCAGACGTTTTTAAACCTCAAAGCCTGTGCACAGGGACATACTTCCAGCCCCTCTGGCTCTTCCCTCTTCCTGGATTCACTCAGACGTTTTTAAACCTCAAAGCCTGTGCACACACACACACTTCCAGACCCTCTGCCTCTTCCCTCTTCCTGGATTCACTCAGACGTTTTTAAACCTCAAAGCCTGTGCACAGGAACATACTTCCAGCCCCTCTGCCTCTTCCCTCTTCCTGGATTCACTCAAAGGTTTTTAAAACTCACAGCCTGTGCACACATACACACTTCCAGCCCCTGTACCGCTACCCTGTTCCTGGATTCACTCAGATGTTTTTAAAACTCACAACCTGTTCACACAAACACACTTCCAGCCCCTCTGGCTCTTCCCTCTTCCTGGATTCACTCAGACGTTTTTAAAACTCAAAGCCTGTGCACAGGTAAAGAGTTCCAGCGCCTGTACCTCTTCCCTCTTCCTGGATTCACTCAGATGTTCTTAAAACTCACACCTTTTGCACAGGGACACACTTCCAGCCTCTGTACCGCTTCCCTCTACCTGGATTCACTCAGATGTTTTAAAACTCACAGCCTGTGTAGAGGCACATACTTCAAGACCGTGTGTCTCTTCCCTCTTCCTGGATTCTCTCAGAGGTTTTTAAAACTCAAAGCCTCTGCACAGGGACACACTTACAACCCTGTGCCTCTTCCCTCTTCCTGGATTCACTCAGACGTTCTTAAACCTCAAAGCCTGTGCACAGGCACATACTTCCAGCCCCTCTGGCTCTTCCCTCTTCCTGGATTCACTCAGACGTTTTTAAAACTCACAGCCTGTGCACAGGCACCCAGTTCCAGCGCCTGTACCTCTTCCCTCTTCCTGGATTCACTCAGACGTTTTTAAACCTCAAAGCCTGTGCACAGGAACATACTTCCAGCCCCTCTGGCTCTTCCCTCTACCTGGATTCACTCAGATGTTTTAAAACTCACAGCCTGTGTAGAGGCACATACTTCCAGACCCTGTCTCTCTTCCCTCTTCCTGGATTCACTCAGAGGTTTTTAAAACTCAAAGCCTCTGCACAGGGACACACTTACAACCCTGTGCCTCTTCCCTCTTCCTGGATTCACTCAGACGTTCTTAAACCTCAAAGCCTGTGCACAGGCACATACTTCCAGCCCCTCTGGCTCTTCCCTCTTCCTGGATTCACTCAGAGGTTTTTAAAACTAAAAGCCAGTGCACAGGCACACAGTTCCAGCCCCTGTACCTATTCCCTCTTACTGGATTCACTCAGACGTTTATAAAACTCAGAGCCTGTGCAGAGCACATACTTCCAGCCCTTGTGCCTCTTCCCTGTTCCTGGATTCACTCAGATGTTTTTAAAACTCACAGCCTGTGCACACACACACACACTTCCAGCCCCTCTGCCTTTTCCCTCTACCTGGATTCACTCAGATGTTTTAAAACTCACAGCCTGTGTAGAGGCACATACTTCCAGACCCTCTGTCTCTTCCCTCTTCCTGGATTCACTCAGAGGTTTTTAAAACTCAAAGCCTCTGCACAAGGACACACTAACAACCCTGTGCCTCTTCCCTCTTCCTGGATTCTCTCAGACGTTTTTAAACCTCAAAGCCTGTGCACAGGCACATACTTCCAGCCCTTGTGCCTCTTCCCTGTTCCTGGATTCACTCAGAGGTTTTTAAAACTCAAAGCCTGTGCACACACACACACTTCCAGACCCTCTGCCTCTTCCCTCTTCCTGGATTCACTCAGACGTTTTTAAACCTCAAAGCCTGTGCACAGGAACATACTTCCAGCCCATCTGGCTTTTCCCTCTTCCTGGATTCACTCAGACGTTTTTAAAACTCACAGCCTGTGCCCAGCACACACACTTCCAGCCCCTCTCCCTGTTCCCTCTCTCTGTATTCACTCAGATGTTTTTCAAACTAACAGCCTGTGCACATCACAAACACTTCCAGCCCCTCTGCCACTTCCCTCTTCCTGGATTCACTCAGACGTTTTTAATATTCACAGCCTGTGCACAGAAATAACCTTCCAGCACATCTCCTTCTTCCCTCTTCCTGTATCCACTGAGAGGTTTTTCAAACTCACAGCCTGTGCACATCACACACACTTCCAGCCCCTCTGCTCCTTCACTCTTCCTGAATTCACTCAGACGTTTTTCAAACTCATAGCTTGTACACACACATACACTTCCAGCACATCTGCTTTTCCCTCTTCCTGGATTCACTCAGACATTTTTAAAACTCACAGCCTGTGCACAGCACACACACTTCCAGCCCCTCTCCCTGTTCCCTCTCTCTGTATTCACTCAGATGTTTTTCAAACTAACAGCCTGTGCACATCACAAACACTTCCAGCCCCTCTGCCACTTCCCTCTTCCTGAATTCACTCAGATGTTTTTAAGATTCACAGCCTGTGCACACATACACACTTCCAGCCCTTGTGCCTCTTCCCTCTTCCTGGATTCACTCAGAGGTGTTTAAAACTCAAAGCCTGTGCACACATACACACTTCCAGCCCTTGTGCCTCTTCCCTCTTCCTGGATTCAGTCAGAGGTTTTTAAAACTCAAATCCTGTGCACACAAACACACTTCCAGACCCTATGCCTCTTCCCTCTTCCTGGATTCACTCAGACGTTTTAAAAACTCACAACCTGAGGAGGCTAAAAAGTTTTGGAAAAAGATTCAAAAGTGGCTGGAGGCAATAACGGGATTTAAAATAGATTGGAAACCGGAAATCTTCTTATTAGGATTACTGCCTACAAAATACAAAAAAGAAATCCAGTACTTAATATTGCATATAATAACGGCGGCAAGGATTGCCTATGCCCAGAAATGGAAAAACAAGCTAACCCCAAACGAAGAGGAAATAATAAGAAAGGTGATGGACTGTGCCGAAATGGACAAATTAACTAAAGAAATCCAGGGAAAAGAAGAATCAGAATTCTATCAGATATGGGATAAATGGTATAGGTGGATGGAGGAAAGAAATAGGAATCCTAGGCGATAAATAAACAGAATGTGGTAGCTTTCATAGATGGTTGTCGGTGTTAAAATGGTTATCCATTGAATAATATAAATACGAATGTCTCTTGAGAAAAGTACTCTCAAAACAAATGTAGCTAATGGAGAATGTGGGTATCGTTTTTGATTTAAAATGCACAATTTAATGTGAATGAAGTATAAAGAATGATTGTAGTAATGCACCGAACTCAAATGTAACCAATTGACATGCTAGCCGGCAGTTGTATTGAAGAGTGTTTTGGGTGTGTGTTATTTGTCTAATTAAAACAATAAATATATATATATATAAAAAAAGAGGTGCAAAGTGAATCCATGCATGCAATTAGTTTGTTGATCCTACGTCTTGAGAACCCAGCAAGTAGCTTAAATAAAAATTGGTTTAAACTAAAAAAAAAAAAAAAAATCACAACCTTTGCACAGGCACACACTTCCAGACCCTCTGCCTCTTCCCTCTTCCTGGATTCACTCAGAGGTTTTTAAAACTCAAAGCCTCTGCACAGGGACACACTTACAACCCTGTGCTTCTTCCCTCTTCCTTGATTCACTCAGACGTTTTTAAACCTCAACGCCTGTGCACAGGCACATACTTCCAGACCCTGTCTCTCTTCCCTCTTCCTGGATTCACTCAGAGGTTTTTAAAACTCAAAGCCTGTGCACACACACACACTTCCAGACCCTCTGCCTCTTCCCTCTTCCTGGATTCACTCAGACGTTTTTAAACCTCAAAGCCTGTGCACAGGAACATACTTCCAGCCCCTCTGGCTCTTCCCTCTTCCTGGATTCACTCAGATCTTTTTCAAACTAAAAGCATGTGCACAGGCACACAGTTCCAGCACCTGTACCTATTCCCTCTTACTGGATTCACTCAGACGTTTTTAAAACTCACAGCCTGTGCAGAGCACATACTTCCAGCCCTTGTGCCTCTTCCCTGTTCCTGGATTCACTCAGATGTTTTTAAAACTCACAGCCTGTGCACACACACACACTTCCAGCCCCTCTGCCTTTTCCCTCTACCTGGATTCACTCAGATGTTTTAAAACTCACAGCCTGTGTAGAGGCACATACTTCCAGACCCTCTGTCTCTTCCCTCTTCCTGGATTCACTCAGAGGTTTTTAAAACTCAAAGCCTCTGCACAAGGACACACTAACAACCCTGTGCCTCTTCCCTCTTCCTGGATTCTCTCAGACGTTTTTAAACCTCAAAGCCTGTGCACAGGCACATACTTCCAGACCCTGTCTCTCTTCCCTCTTCCTGGATTCACTCAGAGGTTTTTAAAACTCAAAGCCTGTGCACACACACACACTTCCAGACCCTCTGCCTCTTCCCTCTTCCTGGATTCACTCAGACATTTTTAAACCTCAAAGCCTGTGCACAGGAACATACTTCCAGCCCCTCTGGCTTTTCCCTCTTCCTGGATTCACTCAGACGTTTTTAAAACTCACAGCCTGTGCACAGGCACCCAGTTCCAGCGCCTGTACCTCTTCCCTCTTCCTGGATTCACTCAGATGTTCTTAAAACTCACACCTTTTGCATAGGGAGACACTTCCAGCCCCTGTACGGCTTCCCTGTTCCTGGATTCAGTCAGATGTTTTTAAAACTCACAGCCTGTGCACACACACACAGTTCCAGCCCCTGTACCTCTTCCCTCTACCTGGATTCATTCAGATGTTTTAATACTCACAGCCTGTGTAGAGGCACATACTTCCAGACCCTGTCTCTCTTCCCTCTTCCTGGATTCACTCAGAGGTTTTTAAAACTCAAAGCCTCTGCACAGGGACACACTTACAACCCTGTGCCTCTTCCCTCTTCCTGGATTCACTCAGACGTTCTTAAACCTCAAAGCCTGTGCACAGGCACATACTTCCAGCCCCTCTGGCTCTTCCCTCTTCCTGGATTCACTCAGACGTTTTTAAAACTCACAGCCTGTGCACAGGCACACAGTTCCAGCGCCTGTACCTCTTCCCTCTTCCTGGATTCACTCAGAGGTTTTTAAAACTCAAAGCCTGTGCACACACACAAACTTCCAGACACTCTGCCTCTTCCCTCTTCCTGGATTCACTCACAGGTTTTTAAAACTCAAAGCTTCTGCACAGGGACAAACTTACAACCCTCTGCCTCTTCCCACTTCCTGGATTCACTGAGAGGTTTTTAAACCTCAAAGCCTGTGCACACACACACACTTCCAGACCCTCTGCCTCTTCCCTCTTCCTGGATTCACTCAGATGTTTTTAAACCTCAAAGCCTGTGCACAGGCACATACTTCCAGCCCCTCTGCCTCTTCCCTCTTACTGGATTCACTCAGACGTTTTTAAAACTCACAGCCTGTGCACAGCACATACTTCCAGCCCTTGTACCTCTTCCCTGTTCCTGGATTCACTCAGACGTTTTTAAGATTAACAGCCTGTACACAGAAACAAACTTCCAGCACATCTGCTTCTTCCCTCTTCCTGAAATCACTCAGACGTTTTAAAACTCACACTCTGTGCACCACACACATTTCCAGCCCCTCTGCCACCTCCCTCTTCCTGAATTCACTCAGACGTTTTTAAGATTCACAGCCTGTGCACATGCACAAACTTCCAGCACATCTGGTAATTCCCTCTTCCTGAATTCACTCAGACAATTTTCAAACTCAGAGCCTGTGCACAGCACACACATTTCCAGCCCCTCTGCCTGTTTCCTCTTCCTGGATTCACTCAGACGTTTTTCAAAGTCACAGCCTGTGCACATCACACACACTTCCATCCACTCTGCCTCTTCCCTCTTCCTGAGTTGACACAGACGTTTTTCAAACTCACAGCTTGTGCACAGCAAACACACTTCCAGCCCCTCTGCCTCTTCCCTCTTCCTGGATTTACTCAGACGTTTTTCAAACTCACAGCCTGTGCACAGCATACACACTTCCAGCCCCTCTGCCTGTTCCCTCTTCCTGAATTCACTCAGACAATTTTCAAACTCTCAGCCTGTGCACAGCACACACACTTCCAGCCCCTCTGTCACTTCCCTCTTCCTAGATTCACTCAGACGTTTTTAATATTCACAGCCTGTGCACAGAAATAAACTTCCAGCACATCTCCTTCTTCCCTCTTCCTGTATCCACTGAGACGTTTTTCAAACTCACAGCCTGTGCACATCACACACACTTCCAGCCCCTCTGCTCCTTCACTCTTCCTGAATTCACTCAGAGGTTTTTGAAACTCATAGCTTGTACACACACATACACTTCCAGCACATCTGCTTTTCCCTCTTCCTGGATTCACTCAGACGTTTTTAAAACTCACAGCCTGTGCCCAGCACACACACTTCCAGCCCCTCTCCCTGTTCCCTCTCTCTGTATTCACTCAGACGTTTTTCAAACTCACAGCCTGTGCACATCACAAACACTTCCAGCCCCTCTGCCACTTCCCTCTTCCTGGATTCACTCAGACGTTTTTAATATTCACAGCCTGTGCACAGAAATAAACTTCCAGCACATCTCCTTCTTCCCTCTTCCTGTATCCACTGAGAGGTTTTTCAAACTCACAGCCTGTGCACATCACACACACTTCCAGCCCCTCTGCTCCTTCACTCTTCCTGAATTCACTCAGACGTTTTTCAAACTCATAGCTTGTACACACACATACACTTCCAGCACATCTGCTTTTCCCTCTTCCTGGATTCACTCAGACGTTTTTAAAACTCACAGCCTGTGCCCAGCACACACACTTCCAGCCCCACTCCCTGTTCCCTCTCTCTGTATTCACTCAGATGTTTTTCAAACTAACAGCCTGTGCACATCACAAACACTTCCAGCCCCTCTGCCACTTCCCTCTTCCTGGATTCACTCAGACGTTTTTAATATTCACAGCCTGTGCACAGAAATAAACTTCCAGCACATCTCCTTCTTCCCTCTTCCTGTATCCACTGAGAGGTTTTTCAAACTCACAGCCTGTGCACATCACACACACTTCCAGCCCCTCTGCTCCTTCACTCTTCCTGAATTCACTCAGACGTTTTTCAAACTCATAGCTTGTACACACACATACACTTCCAGCACATCTGCTTTTCCCTCTTCCTGGATTCACTCAGACGTTTTTAAAACTCACAGCCTGTGCACAGCACACACACTTCCAGCCCCTCTCCCTGTTCCCTCTCTCTGTATTCACTCAGATGTTTTTCAAACTAATAGCCTGTGCACATCACAAACACTTCCAGCCCCTCTGCCACTTCCCTCTTCCTGAATTCACTCAGATGTTTTTAAGATTCACAGCCTGTGCACAGAAACAAACTTCCAGCACATCTGCTTCTTCCCTCTTCCTGGATTCACTCAGACGTTTTCAAGACTCACAGCCTGTGCACATGCACAAACTTCCAGCACATCTGGTAATTCCCTCTTCCTGAATTCACTCAGACAATTTTCAAACTCACAGCCTGTGCACAGCACACACATTTCCAGCCCCTCTGCCACTTCCCTCTTCCTGAATTCACTCAGACGGTTTTAAGATTCACAGCCTGTGCACATGCACAAACTTCCAGCACATCTGGTAATTCCCTCTTCCTGAATTCACTCAGACAATTTTCAAACTCAGAGCCTGTGCACAGCACACACATTTCCAGCCCCTCTGCCTGTTTCCTCTTCCTGGATTCACTCAGACGTTTTTCAAACTCACAGCCTGTGCACATCACACACACTTCCATCCACTCTGCCTCTTCCCTCTTCCTGAGTTGACTCAGACGTTTTTCAAACTCACAGCTTGTGCACAGCAAACACACTTCCAGCCCCTCTGCCTCTTCCCTCGTCCTGGATTTACTCAGACGTTTTTCAAACTCACAGCCTGTGCACAGCATACACACTTCCAGCCCCTCTGCCTGTTCCCTCTTCCTGAATTCACTCAGACAATTTTCAAACTCACAGCCTGTGCACAGCACACACATTTCCAGCACCTTTGCCACTTCCCTCTTCCTGAATTCACTCAGACGTTTTTAAGATTCACAGCCTGTGCACATGCACAAACTTCCAGCACATCTGGTAATTCCCTCTTCCTGAATTCACTCAGACAATTTTCAAACTCACAGCCTGTGCACAGCACACACATTTCCAGCCCCTCTGCCTGTTTCCTCTTCCTGGATTCACTCAGACGTTTTTCAAACTCACAGCCTGTGCACATCACAAAGACTTCCAGCCCCTCTGCCACTTCCCTCTTCCTGGATTCACTCAGACGTTTTTAATATTCACAGCCTGTGCACAGAAATAAACTTCCAGCACATCTCCTTCTTCCCTCTTCCTGTATCCACTGAGAGGTTTTTCAAACTCACAGCCTGTGCACATCACACACACTTCCAGCCCCTCTGCTGCTTCACTCTTCCTGAATTCACTCAGACGTTTTTGAAACTCATAGCTTGTACACACACATACACTTCCAGCACATCTGCTTTTCCCTCTTCCTGGATTCACTCAGACGTTTTTAAAACTCACAGCCTGTGCCCAGCACACACACTTCCAGCCCCACTCCCTGTTCCCTCTCTCTGTATTCACTCAGATGTTTTTCAAACTAACAGCCTGTGCACATCACAAACACTTCCAGCCCCTCTGCCACTTCCCTCTTCCTGGATTCACTCAGACGTTTTTAATATTCACAGCCTGTGCACAGAAATAAACTTCCAGCACATCTCCTTCTTCCCTCTTCCTGTATCCACTGAGAGGTTTTTCAAACTCACAGCCTGTGCACATCACACACACTTCCAGCCCCTCTGCTCCTTCACTCTTCCTGAATTCACTCAGACGTTTTTCAAACTCATAGCTTGTACACACACATACACTTCCAGCACATCTGCTTTTCCCTCTTCCTGGATTCACTCAGACGTTTTTAAAACTCACAGCCTGTGCACAGCACACACACTTCCAGCCCCTCTCCCTGTTCCCTCTCTCTGTATTCACTCAGATGTTTTTCAAACTAATAGCCTGTGCACATCACAAACACTTCCAGCCCCTCTGCCACTTCCCTCTTCCTGAATTCACTCAGATGTTTTTAAGATTCACAGCCTGTGCACAGAAACAAACTTCCAGCACATCTGCTTCTTCCCTCTTCCTGGATTCACTCAGACGTTTTCAAGACTCACAGCCTGTGCACATGCACAAACTTCCAGCACATCTGGTAATTCCCTCTTCCTGAATTCACTCAGACAATTTTCAAACTCACAGCCTGTGCACAGCACACACATTTCCAGCCCCTCTGCCACTTCCCTCTTCCTGAATTCACTCAGACGTTTTTAAGATTCACAGCCTGTGCACATGCACAAACTTCCAGCACATCTGGTAATTCCCTCTTCCTGAATTCACTCAGACAATTTTCAAACTCAGAGCCTGTGCACAGCACACACATTTCCAGCCCCTCTGCCTGTTTCCTCTTCCTGGATTCACTCAGACGTTTTTCAAACTCACAGCCTGTGCACATCACACAAACTTCCATCCACTCTGCCTCTTCCCTCTTCCTGAGTTGACTCAGACGTTTTTCAAACTCACAGCTTGTGCACAGCAAACACACTTCCAGCCCCTCTGCCTCTTCCCTCGTCCTGGATTTACTCAGACGTTTTTCAAACTCACAGCCTGTGCACAGCACACACACTTCCAGCCCCTCTGTCACTTCCCTCTTCCTAGATTCACTCAGACGTTTTTAATATTCACAGCCTGTGCACAGAAATAAACTTCCAGCACATCTCCTTCTTCCCTCTTCCTGTATCCACTGAGACGTTTTTCAAACTCACAGCCTGTGCACATCACACACACTTCCAGCCCCTCTGCTCCTTCACTCTTCCTGAATTCACTCAGAGGTTTTTGAAACTCATAGCTTGTACACACACATACACTTCCAGCACATCTGCTTTTCCCTCTTCCTGGATTCACTCAGACGTTTTTAAAACTCACAGCCTGTGCCCAGCACACACACTTCCAGCCCCTCTCCCTGTTCCCTCTCTCTGTATTCACTCAGACGTTTTTCAAACTCACAGCCTGTGCACATCACAAACACTTCCAGCCCCTCTGCCACTTCCCTCTTCCTGGATTCACTCAGACGTTTTTAATATTCACAGCCTGTGCACAGAAATAAACTTCCAGCACATCTCCTTCTTCCCTCTTCCTGTATCCACTGAGAGGTTTTTCAAACTCACAGCCTGTGCACATCACACACACTTCCAGCCCCTCTGCTCCTTCACTCTTCCTGAATTCACTCAGACGTTTTTCAAACTCATAGCTTGTACACACACATACACTTCCAGCACATCTGCTTTTCCCTCTTCCTGGATTCACTCAGACGTTTTTAAAACTCACAGCCTGTGCCCAGCACACACACTTCCAGCCCCACTCCCTGTTCCCTCTCTCTGTATTCACTCAGATGTTTTTCAAACTAACAGCCTGTGCACATCACAAACACTTCCAGCCCCTCTGCCACTTCCCTCTTCCTGGATTCACTCAGACGTTTTTAATATTCACAGCCTGTGCACAGAAATAAACTTCCAGCACATCTCCTTCTTCCCTCTTCCTGTATCCACTGAGAGGTTTTTCAAACTCACAGCCTGTGCACATCACACACACTTCCAGCCCCTCTGCTCCTTCACTCTTCCTGAATTCACTCAGACGTTTTTCAAACTCATAGCTTGTACACACACATACACTTCCAGCACATCTGCTTTTCCCTCTTCCTGGATTCACTCAGACGTTTTTAAAACTCACAGCCTGTGCACAGCACACACACTTCCAGCCCCTCTCCCTGTTCCCTCTCTCTGTATTCACTCAGATGTTTTTCAAACTAATAGCCTGTGCACATCACAAACACTTCCAGCCCCTCTGCCACTTCCCTCTTCCTGAATTCACTCAGATGTTTTTAAGATTCACAGCCTGTGCACAGAAACAAACTTCCAGCACATCTGCTTCTTCCCTCTTCCTGGATTCACTCAGACGTTTTCAAGACTCACAGCCTGTGCACATGCACAAACTTCCAGCACATCTGGTAATTCCCTCTTCCTGAATTCACTCAGACAATTTTCAAACTCACAGCCTGTGCACAGCACACACATTTCCAGCCCCTCTGCCACTTCCCTCTTCCTGAATTCACTCAGACGTTTTTAAGATTCACAGCCTGTGCACATGCACAAACTTCCAGCACATCTGGTAATTCCCTCTTCCTGAATTCACTCAGACAATTTTCAAACTCAGAGCCTGTGCACAGCACACACATTTCCAGCCCCTCTGCCTGTTTCCTCTTCCTGGATTCACTCAGACGTTTTTCAAACTCACAGCCTGTGCACATCACACACACTTCCATCCACTCTGCCTCTTCCCTCTTCCTGAGTTGACTCAGACGTTTTTCAAACTCACAGCTTGTGCACAGCAAACACACTTCCAGCCCCTCTGCCTCTTCCCTCGTCCTGGATTTACTCAGACGTTTTTCAAACTCACAGCCTGTGCACAGCATACACACTTCCAGCCCCTCTGCCTGTTCCCTCTTCCTGAATTCACTCAGACAATTTTCAAACTCACAGCCTGTGCACAGCACACACATTTCCAGCACCTTTGCCACTTCCCTCTTCCTGAATTCACTCAGACGTTTTTAAGATTCACAGCCTGTGCACATGCACAAACTTCCAGCACATCTGGTAATTCCCTCTTCCTGAATTCACTCAGACAATTTTCAAACTCACAGCCTGTGCACAGCACACACATTTCCAGCCCCTCTGCCTCTTTCCTCTTCCTGGATTCACTCAGACGTTTTTCAAACTCACAGCCTGTGCACATCACAAAGACTTCCAGCCCCTCTGCCACTTCCCTCTTCCTGGATTCACTCAGACGTTTTTAATATTCACAGCCTGTGCACAGAAATAAACTTCCAGCACATCTCCTTCTTCCCTCTTCCTGTATCCACTGAGAGGTTTTTCAAACTCACAGCCTGTGCACATCACACACACTTCCAGACCCTCTGCTCCTTCACTCTTCCTGAATTCACTCAGACGTTTTTGAAACTCATAGCTCGTACACACACATACACTTCCAGCACATCTGCTTTTCCCTCTTCCTGGATTCACTCAGACGTTTTTAAAACTCACAGCCTGTGCCCAGCACACACACTTCCAGCCCCACTCCCTGTTCCCTCTCTCTGTATTCACTCAGATGTTTTTCAAACTAACAGCCTGTGCACATCACAAACACTTCCAGCCCCTCTGCCACTTCCCTCTTCCTGGATTCACTCAGACGTTTTTAATATTCACAGCCTGTGCACAGAAATAAACTTCCAGCACATCTCCTTCTTCCCTCTTCCTGTATCCACTGAGAGGTTTTTCAAACTCACAGCCTGTGCACATCACACACACTTCCAGCCCCTCTACTCCTTCACTCTTCCTGAATTCACTCAGACGTTTTTCAAACTCATAGCTTGTACACACACATACACTTCCAGCACATCTGCTTTTCCCTCTTCCTGGATTCACTCAGACGTTTTTAAAACTCACAGCCTGTGCACAGCACACACACTTCCAGCCCCTCTCCCTGTTCCCTCTTCCTGTATTCACTCAGATGTTTTTCAAACTAATAGCCTGTGCACATCACAAACACTTCCAGCCCCTCTGCCACTTCCCTCTTCCTGAATTCACTCAGATGTTTTTAAGATTCACAGCCTGTGCACAGAAACAAACTTCCAGCACATCTGCTTCTTCCCTCTTCCTGGATTCACTCAGACGTTTTCAAGACTCACAGCCTGTGCACATGCACAAACTTCCAGCACATCTGGTAATTCCCTCTTCCTGAATTCACTCAGACAATTTTCAAACTCACAGCCTGTGCACAGCACACACATTTCCAGCCCCTCTGCCACTTCCCTCTTCCTGAATTCACTCAGACGTTTTTAAGATTCACAGCCTGTGCACATGCACAATCTTCCAGCACATCTGGTAATTCCCTCTTCCTGAATTCACTCAGACAATTTTCAAACTCAGAGCCTGTGCACAGCACACACATTTCCAGCCCCTCTGCCTGTTTCCTCTTCCTGGATTCACTCAGACGTTTTTCAAACTCACAGCCTGTGCACATCACACAAACTTCCATCCACTCTGCCTCTTCCCTCTTCCTGAGTTGACTCAGACGTTTTTCAAACTCACAGCTTGTGCACAGCAAACACACTTCCAGCCCCTCTGCCTCTTCCCTCGTCCTGGATTTACTCAGACGTTTTTCAAACTCACAGCCTGTGCACAGCATACACACTTCCAGCCCCTCTGCCTGTTCCCTCTTCCTGAATTCACTCAGACAATTTTCAAACTCACAGCCTGTGCACAGCACACACATTTCCAGCACCTTTGCCACTTCCCTCTTCCTGAATTCACTCAGACGTTTTTAAGATTCACAGCCTGTGCACATGCACAAACTTCCAGCACATCTGGTAATTCCCTCTTCCTGAAATCACTCAGACAATTTTCAAACTCACAGCCTGTGCACAGCACACACATTTCCAGCCCCTCTGCCTGTTTCCTCTTCCTGGATTCACTCAGACGTTTTTCAAACTCACAGCCTGTGCACATCACAAAGACTTCCAGCCCCTCTGCCACTTCCCTCTTCCTGGATTCACTCAGACGTTTTTAATATTCACAGCCTGTGCACAGAAATAAACTTCCAGCACATCTCCTTCTTCCCTCTTCCTGTATCCACTGAGAGGTTTTTCAAACTCACAGCCTGTGCACATCACACACACTTCCAGCCCCTCTGCTCCTTCACTCTTCCTGAATTCACTCAGACGTTTTTCAAACTCATAGCTTGTACACACACATACACTTCCAGCACATCTGCTTTTCCCTCTTCCTGGATTCACTCAGACGTTTTTAAAACTCACAGCCTGTGCACAGCACACACACTTCCAGCCCCTCTCCCTGTTCCCTCTCTCTGTATTCACTCAGATGTTTTTCAAACTAACAGCCTGTGCACATCACAAACACTTCCAGCCCCTCTGCCACTTCCCTCTTCCTGAATTCACTCAGATGTTTTTAAGATTCACAGCCCTGTGCACAGAAACAAACTTCCAGCACATCTGCTTCTTCCCTCTTCCTGGATTCACTCAGACGTTTTCAAGACTCACAGCCTGTGCACATGCACAAACTTCCAGCACATCTGGTAATTCCCTCTTCCTGAATTCACTCAGACAATTTTCAAACTCACAGCCTGTGCACAGCACACACATTTCCAGCCCCTCTGCCACTTCCCTCTTCCTGAATTCACTCAGACGTTTTTAAGATTCACAGCCTGTGCACATGCACAAACTTCCAGCACATCTGGTAATTCCCTCTTCCTGAATTCACTCAGACAATTTTCAAACTCAGAGCCTGTGCACAGCACACACATTTCCAGCCCCTCTGCCTGTTTCCTCTTCCTGGATTCACTCAGACGTTTTTAAAACTCACAGCCTGTGCACAGCACACACACTTCCAGCCCCTCTCCCTGTTCCCTCTCTCTGTATTCACTCAGATGTTTTTCAAACTAACAGCCTGTGCACATCACAAACACTTCCAGCCCCTCTGCCACTTCCCTCTTCCTGAATTCACTCAGATGTTTTTAAGATTCACAGCCCTGTGCACAGAAACAAACTTCCAGCACATCTGCTTCTTCCCTCTTCCTGGATTCACTCAGACGTTTTCAAGACTCACAGCCTGTGCACATGCACAAACTTCCAGCACATCTGGTAATTCCCTCTTCCTGAATTCACTCAGACAATTTTCAAACTCACAGCCTGTGCACAGCACACACATTTCCAGCCCCTCTGCCACTTCCCTCTTCCTGAATTCACTCAGACGTTTTTAAGATTCACAGCCTGTGCACATGCACAAACTTCCAGCACATCTGGTAATTCCCTCTTCCTGAATTCACTCAGACAATTTTCAAACTCAGAGCCTGTGCACAGCACACACATTTCCAGCCACTCTGCCTGTTTCCTCTTCCTGGATTCACTCAGACGTTTTTCAAACTCACAGCCTGTGCACATCACACACACTTCCATCCACTCTGCCTCTTCCCTCTTCCTGAGTTGACTCAGACGTTTTTCAAACTCACAGCTTGTGCACAGCAAACACACTTCCAGCCCCTCTGCCTCTTCCCTCTTCCTGGATTTACTCAGACGTTTTTCAAACTCACAGCCTGTGCACAGCATACACACTTCCAGCACCTTTGCCACTTCCCTCTTCCTGAATTCACTCAGACGTTTTTAAGATTCACAGCCTGTGCACATGCACAAACTTCCAGCACATCTGGTAATTCCCTCTTCCTGAAATCACTCAGACAATTTTCAAACTCACAGCCTGTGCACAGCACACACATTTCCAGCCCCTCTGCCTGTTTCCTCTTCCTGGATTCACTCAGACGTTTTTCAAACTCACAGCCTGTGCACATCACAAAGACTTCCAGCCCCTCTGCCACTTCCCTCTTCCTGGATTCACTCAGACGTTTTTAATATTCACAGCCTGTGCACAGAAATAAACTTCCAGCACATCTCCTTCTTCCCTCTTCCTGTATCCACTGAGAGGTTTTTCAAACTCACAGCCTGTGCACATCACACACACTTCCAGCCCCTCTGCTCCTTCACTCTTCCTGAATTCACTCAGACGTTTTTCAAACTCATAGCTTGTACACACACATACACTTCCAGCACATCTGCTTTTCCCTCTTCCTGGATTCACTCAGACGTTTTTAAAACTCACAGCCTGTGCACAGCACACACACTTCCAGCCCCTCTCCCTGTTCCCTCTCTCTGTATTCACTCAGATGTTTTTCAAACTAACAGCCTGTGCACATCACAAACACTTCCAGCCCCTCTGCCACTTCCCTCTTCCTGAATTCACTCAGATGTTTTTAAGATTCACAGCCCTGTGCACAGAAACAAACTTCCAGCACATCTGCTTCTTCCCTCTTCCTGGATTCACTCAGACGTTTTCAAGACTCACAGCCTGTGCACATGCACAAACTTCCAGCACATCTGGTAATTCCCTCTTCCTGAATTCACTCAGACAATTTTCAAACTCACAGCCTGTGCACAGCACACACATTTCCAGCCCCTCTGCCACTTCCCTCTTCCTGAATTCACTCAGACGTTTTTAAGATTCACAGCCTGTGCACATGCACAAACTTCCAGCACATCTGGTAATTCCCTCTTCCTGAATTCACTCAGACAATTTTCAAACTCAGAGCCTGTGCACAGCACACACATTTCCAGCCCCTCTGCCTGTTTCCTCTTCCTGGATTCACTCAGACGTTTTTAAAACTCACAGCCTGTGCACAGCACACACACTTCCAGCCCCTCTCCCTGTTCCCTCTCTCTGTATTCACTCAGATGTTTTTCAAACTAACAGCCTGTGCACATCACAAACACTTCCAGCCCCTCTGCCACTTCCCTCTTCCTGAATTCACTCAGATGTTTTTAAGATTCACAGCCCTGTGCACAGAAACAAACTTCCAGCACATCTGCTTCTTCCCTCTTCCTGGATTCACTCAGACATTTTCAAGACTCACAGCCTGTGCACATGCACAAACTTCCAGCACATCTGGTAATTCCCTCTTCCTGAATTCACTCAGACAATTTTCAAACTCACAGCCTGTGCACAGCACACACATTTCCAGCCCCTCTGCCACTTCCCTCTTCCTGAATTCACTCAGACGTTTTTAAGATTCACAGCCTGTGCACATGCACAAACTTCCAGCACATCTGGTAATTCCCTCTTCCTGAATTCACTCAGACAATTTTCAAACTCAGAGCCTGTGCACAGCACACACATTTCCAGCCCCTCTGCCTGTTTCCTCTTCCTGGATTCACTCAGACGTTTTTCAAACTCACAGCCTGTGCACATCACACACACTTCCATCCACTCTGCCTCTTCCCTCTTCCTGAGTTGACTCAGACGTTTTTCAAACTCACAGCTTGTGCACAGCAAACACACTTCCAGCCCCTCTGCCTCTTCCCTCTTCCTGGATTTACTCAGACGTTTTTCAAACTCACAGCCTGTGCACAGCATACACACTTCCAGCCCCTCTGCCTGTTCCCTCTTCCTGAATTCACTCAGACAATTTTCAAACTCACAGCGTGTGCACAGCACACACATTTCCAGCCCCTTTGCCACTTCCCTCTTCCTGAATTCACTCAGACGTTTTTAAGATTCACAGCCTGTGCACATGCACAAACTTCCAGCACATCTGGTAATTCCCTCTTCCTGAATTCACTCAGACAATTTTCAAACTCAGAGCCTGTGCACAGCACACACATTTCCAGCCCCTCTGCCTGTTTCCTCTTCCTGGATTCACTCAGACGTTTTTCAAACTCACAGCCTGTGCACATCACACACACTTCCATCCACTCTGCCTCTTCCCTCTTCCTGAGTTGACTCAGACGTTTTTCAAACTCACAGCTTGTGCACAGCAAACACACTTCCAGCCCCTCTGCCTCTTCCCTCTTCCTGGATTTACTCAGACGTTTTTCAAACTCACAGCCTGTGCACAGCATACACACTTCCAGCCCCTCTGCCTCTTCCCTCTTCCTGAATTCACACAGACAATTTTCAAACTCAGAGCCTGTGCACAGCACACACATTTCCAGCCCCTCTGCCTGTTTCCTCTTCCTGGATTCACTCAGACGTTTTTCAAACTCACAGCCTGTGCACATCACACACACTTCCATCCACTCTGCCTCTTCCCTCTTCCTGAGTTGACACAGACGTTTTTCAAACTCACAGCTTGTGCACAGCAAACACACTTCCAGCCCCTCTGCCTCTTCCCTCGTCCTGGATTCACTCAGATGTTTTTAAGATTCACAGCCTGTGCACAGAAACAAACTTCCAGCACATCTGCTTCTTCCCTCTTCCTGGATTCACTCAGACGTTTTCAAGACTCACAGCCTGTGCACATGCACAAACTTCCAGCACATCTGGTAATTCCCTCTTCCTGAATTCACTCAGACAATTTTCAAACTCACAGCCTGTGCACAGCACACACATTTCCAGCCCCTCTGCCACTTCCCTCTTCCTGAATTCACTCAGACGTTTTTAAGATTCACAGCCTGTGCACATGCACAAACTTCCAGCACATCTGGTAACTCCCTCTTCCTGAATTCACTCAGACAATTTTCAAACTCACAGCCTGTGCACAGCACACACATTTCCAGCCCCTCTGCCTGTTTCCTCTTCCTGGATTAACTCAGACGTTTTTCAAACTCACAGCCTGTGCACATCACAAAGACTTCCAGCCCCTCTGCCACTTCCCTCTTCCTGGATTCACTCAGACGTTTTTAATATTCACAGCCTGTGCACAGAAATAAACTTCCAGCACATCTCCTTCTTCCCTCTTCCTGTATCCACTGAGAGGTTTTTCAAACTCACAGCCTGTGCACATCACACACACTTCCAGCCCCTCTGCTCCTTCACTCTTCCTGAATTCACTCAGACGTTTTTCAAACTCATAGCTTGTACACACACATACACTTCCAGCACATCTGCTTTTCCCTCTTCCTGGATTCACTCAGACGTTTTTAAAACTCACAGCCTGTGCACAGCACACACACTTCCAGCCCCTCTCCCTGTTCCCTCTCTCTGTATTCACTCAGATGTTTTTCAAACTAACAGCCTCTGCACATCACAAACACTTCCAGCCCCTCTGCCACTTCCCTCTTCCTGAATTCACTCAGATGTTTTTAAGATTCACAGCCTGTGCACAGAAACAAACTTCCAGCACATCTGCTTCTTCCCTCTTCCTGGATTCACTCAGACGTTTTCAAGACTCACAGCCTGTGCACATGCACAAACTTCCAGCACATCTGGTAATTCCCTCTTCCTGAATTCACTCAGACAATTTTCAAACTCAGAGCCTGTGCACAGCACACACATTTCCAGCCCCTCTGCCTGTTTCATCTTCCTGGATTCACTCAGACGTTTTTCAAACTCACAGCCTGTGCACATCACACACACTTCCATCCACTCTGCCTCTTCCCTCTTCCTGAGTTGACACAGACGTTTTTCAAACTCACAGCTTGTGCACAGCAAACACACTTCCAGCCCCTCTGCCTGTTTCCTCTTCCTGGATTCACTCAGACGTTTTTCAAACTCACAGCCTGTGCACATCACAAAGACTTCCAGCCCCTCTGCCACTTCCCTCTTCCAGGATTCACTCAGACGTTTTTAATATTCACAGCCTATGCACAGAAATAAACTTCCAGCACATCTGGTAATTCCCTCTTCCTGAATTCACTCAGACAATTTTCAAACTCACAGCCTGTGCACAGCACACACACTTCCATCCACTCTGCCTCTTCCCTCTTCCTGAGTTGACACAGACGTTTTTAAGATTCACAGCCTGTGCACATGCACAAACTTCCAGCACATCTGGTAATTCCCTCTTCCTGAATTCACTCAGACAATTTTCAAACTCAGAGCCTGTGCACAGCACACACATTTCCTGCCCCTCTGCCTGTTTCCTCTTCCTGGATTCACTCAGACGTTTTTCAAACTCACAGCCTGTGCACATCACAAAGACTTCCAGCCCCTCTGCCACTTCCCTCTTCCTGGATTCACTCAGACGTTTTTAATATTTACAGCCTGTGCACAGAAATAAACTTCCAGCACATCTCCTTCTTCCCTCTTCCTGTATCCACTGAGAGGTTTTTCAAACTCACAGCCTGTGCACATCACACACACTTCCAGCCCCTCTGCTCCTTCACTCTTCCTGAATTCACTCAGACGTTTTTCAAACTCATAGCTTGTACACACACATACACTTCCAGCACATCTGCTTTTCCCTCTTCCTGGATTCACTCAGACGTCTTTAAAACTCACAGCCTGTGCACAGCACACACACTTCCAGCCCCTCTCCCTGTTCCCTCTCTCTGTATTCACTCAGATGTTTTTCAAACTAACAGCCTCTGCACATCACAAAAACTTCCAGCCCCTCTGCCACTTCCCTCTTCCTGAATTCACTCAGATGTTTTTAAGATTCACAGCCTGTGCACAGAAACAAACTTCCAGCACATCTGCTTCTTCCCTCTTCCAGGATTCACTCAGACGTTTTCAAGACTCACAGCCTGTGCACATGCACAAACTTCCAGCACATCTGGTAATTCCCTCTTCCTGAATTCACTCAGACAATTTTCAAACTCACAGCCTGTGCACAGCACACACATTTCCAGCCCCTCTGCCACTTCCCTCTTCCTGAATTCACTCAGACGTTTTTAAGATTCACAGCCTGTGCACATGCACAAACTTCCAGCACATCTGGTAATTCCCTCTTCCTGAATTCACTCAGACAATTTTCAAACTCAGAGCCTGTGCACAGCACACACATTTCCATCCACTCTGCCTCTTCCCTCTTCCTGAGTTGACTCAGACAATTTTCAAACTCACAGCCTGTGCACAGCACACACATTTCCAGCCCCTCTGCCACTTCCCTCTTCCTGAATTCACTCAGACGTTTTTAAGATTCACAGCCTGTGCACATGCACAAACTTCCAGCACATCTGGTAACTCCCTCTTCCTGAATTCACTCAGACAATTTTCAAACTCACAGCCTGTGCACAGCACACACATTTCCAGCCCCTCTGCCTGTTTCCTCTTCCTGGATTCACTCAGACGTTTTTCAAACTCACAGCCTGTGCACATCACAAAGACTTCCAGCCCCTCTGCCACTTCCCTCTTCCTGGATTCACTCAGACGTTTTTAATATTTACAGCCTGTGCACAGAAATAAACTTCCAGCACATCTCCTTCTTCCCTCTTCCTGTATCCACTGAGAGGTTTTTCAAACTCACAGCATGTGCACATCACACACACTTCCAGCCCCTCTGCTCCTTCACTCTTCCTGAATTCACTCAGACGTTTTTCAAACTCATAGCTTGTACACACACATACACTTCCAGCACATCTGCTTTTCCCTCTTCCTGGATTCACTCAGACGTTTTTAAAACTCACAGCCTGTGCACAGCACACACACTTCCAGCCCCTCTCCCTGTTCCCTCTCTCTGTATTCACTCAGATGTTTTTCAAACTAACAGCCTCTGCACATCACAAACACTTCCAGCCCCTCTGCCACTTCCCTCTTCCTGAATTCACTCAGATGTTTTTAAGATTCACAGCCTGTGCACAGAAACAAACTTCCAGCACATCTGCTTCTTCCCTCTTCCAGGATTCACTCAGACGTTTTCAAGACTCACAGCCTGTGCACATGCACAAACTTCCAGCACATCTGGTAATTCCCTCTTCCTGAATTCACTCAGACAATTTTCAAACTCACAGCCTGTGCACAGCACACACATTTCCAGCCCCTCTGCCACTTCCCTCTTCCTGAATTCACTCAGACGTTTTTAAGATTCACAGCCTGTGCACATGCACAAACTTCCAGCACATCTGGTAATTCCCTCTTCCTGAATTCACTCAGACAATTTTCAAACTCAGAGCCTGTGCACAGCACACACATTTCCAGCCCCTCTGCCTGTTTCCTCTTCCTGGATTCACTCAGACGTTTTTCAAACTCACAGCCTGTGCACATCACACACACTTCCATCCACTCTGCCTCTTCCCTCTTCCTGAGTTGACTCAGACGTTTTTCAAACTCACAGCTTGTGCACAGCAAACACACTTCCAGCCCCTCTGCCTCTTCCCTCTTCCTGGATTTACTCAGACGTTTTTCAAACTCACAGCCTGTGCACAGCATACACACTTCCAGCCCCTCTGCCTCTTCCCTCTTCCTGAATTCACTCAGACAATTTTCAAACTCACAGCGTGTGCACAGCACACACATTTCCAGCCCCTTTGCCACTTCCCTCTTCCTGAATTCACTCAGACGTTTTTAAGATTCACAGCCTGTGCACATGCACAAACTTCCAGCACATCTGGTAATTCCCTCTTCCTGAATTCACTCAGACAATTTTCAAACTCAGAGCCTGTGCACAGCACACACATTTCCAGCCCCTCTGCCTGTTTCCTCTTCCTGGATTCACTCAGACGTTTTTCAAACTCACAGCCTGTGCACATCACACACACTTCCATCCACTCTGCCTCTTCCCTCTTCCTGAGTTGACACAGACGTTTTTCAAACTCACAGCTTGTGCACAGCAAAAACACTTCCAGCCCCTCTGCCTGTTTCCTCTTCCTGGATTCACTCAGACGTTTTTCAAACTCACAGCCTGTGCACATCACAAAGACTTCCAGCCCCTCTGCCACTTCCCTCTTCCTGGATTCACTCAGACGTTTTTAATATTCACAGCCTGTGCACAGAAATAAACTTCCAGCACATCTCCTTCTTCCATCTTCCTGTATCCACTGAGAGGTTTTTCAAACTCACAGCCTGTGCACATCACACACACTTCCAGCCCCTCTGCTCCTTCACTCTTCCTGAATTCACTCAGAGGTTTTTGAAACTCATAGCTTGTACACACACATACACTTCCAGCACATCTGCTTTTCCCTCTTCCTGGATTCACTCAGACGTTTTTAAAACTCACAGCCTGTGCGCAGCACACACACTTCCAGCCCCTCTCCCTGTTCCCTCTCTCTGTATTCACTCAGATGTTTTTCAAACTAACAGCCTGTGCACATCACAAACACTTCCAGCCCCTCTGCCACTTCCCTCTTCCTGAATTCACTCAGATGTTTTTAAGATTCACAGCCTGTGCACAGAAACAAACTTCCAGCACATCTGCTTCTTCCCTCTTCCTGGATTCACTCAGACGTTTTCAAGACTCACAGCCTGTGCACATGCACAAACTTCCAGCACATCTGGTAATTCCCTCTTCCTGAATTCACTCAGACAATTTTCAAACTCACAGCCTGTGCACAGCACACACATTTCCAGCCCCTCTGCCACTTCCCTCTTCCTGAATTCACTCAGACGTTTTTAAGATTCACAGCCTGTGCACATGCACAAACTTCCAGCACATCTGGTAATTCCCTCTTCCTGAATTCACTCAGACAATTTTCAAACTCAGAGCCTGTGCACAGCACACACATTTCCAGCCCCTCTGCCTGTTTCCTCTTCCTGAATTCACTCAGACAATTTTCAAACTCAGAGCCTGTGCACAGCACACACATTTCCAGCCCCTCTGCCTGTTTCCTCTTCCTGGATTCACTCAGACGTTTTTCAAACTCACAGCCTGTGCACATCACACACACTTCCATCCACTCTGCCTCTTCCCTCTTCCTGAGTTGACTCAGACGTTTTTCAAACTCACAGCTTGTGCACAGCAAACACACTTCCAGCCCCTCTGCCTCTTCCCTCTTCCTGGATTTACTCAGACGTTTTTCAAACTCACAGCCTGTGCACAGCATACACACTTCCAGCCCCTCTGCCTGTTCCCTCTTCCTGAATTCACTCAGACAATTTTCAAACTCACAGCGTGTGCACAGCACACACATTTCCAGCCCCTTTGCCACTTCCCTCTTCCTGAATTCACTCAGACGTTTTTAAGATTCACAGCCTGTGCACATGCACAAACTTCCAGCACATCTGGTAATTCCCTCTTCCTGAATTCACTCAGACAATTTTCAAACTCAGAGCCTGTGCACAGCACACACATTTCCAGCCCCTCTGCCTGTTTCCTCTTCCTGGATTCACTCAGACGTTTTTCAAACTCACAGCCTGTGCACATCACACACACTTCCATCCACTCTGCCTCTTCCCTCTTCCTGAGTTGACTCAGACGTTTTTCAAACTCACAGCTTGTGCACAGCAAACACACTTCCAGCCCCTCTGCCTCTTCCCTCTTCCTGGATTTACTCAGACGTTTTTCAAACTCACAGCCTGTGCACAGCATACACACTTCCAGCCCCTCTGCCTCTTCCCTCTTCCTGAATTCACACAGACAATTTTCAAACTCAGAGCCTGTGCACAGCACACACATTTCCAGCCCCTCTGCCTGTTTCCTCTTCCTGGATTCACTCAGACGTTTTTCAAACTCACAGCCTGTGCACATCACACACACTTCCATCCACTCTGCCTCTTCCCTCTTCCTGAGTTGACACAGACGTTTTTCAAACTCACAGCTTGTGCACAGCAAACACACTTCCAGCCCCTCTGCCTCTTCCCTCGTCCTGGATTCACTCAGATGTTTTTAAGATTCACAGCCTGTGCACAGAAACAAACTTCCAGCACATCTGCTTCTTCCCTCTTCCTGGATTCACTCAGACGTTTTCAAGACTCACAGCCTGTGCACATGCACAAACTTCCAGCACATCTGGTAATTCCCTCTTCCTGAATTCACTCAGACAATTTTCAAACTCAGAGCCTGTGCACAGCACACACATTTCCAGCCCCTCTGCCTGTTTCATCTTCCTGGATTCACTCAGACGTTTTTCAAACTCACAGCCTGTGCACATCACACACACTTCCATCCACTCTGCCTCTTCCCTCTTCCTGAGTTGACACAGACGTTTTTCAAACTCACAGCTTGTGCACAGCAAACACACTTCCAGCCCCTCTGCCTGTTTCCTCTTCCTGGATTCACTCAGACGTTTTTCAAACTCACAGCCTGTGCACATCACAAAGACTTCCAGCCCCTCTGCCACTTCCCTCTTCCAGGATTCACTCAGACGTTTTTAATATTCACAGCCTATGCACAGAAATAAACTTCCAGCACATCTGGTAATTCCCTCTTCCTGAATTCACTCAGACAATTTTCAAACTCACAGCCTGTGCACAGCACACACACTTCCATCCACTCTGCCTCTTCCCTCTTCCTGAGTTGACACAGACGTTTTTAAGATTCACAGCCTGTGCACATGCACAAACTTCCAGCACATCTGGTAATTCCCTCTTCCTGAATTCACTCAGACAATTTTCAAACTCAGAGCCTGTGCACAGCACACACATTTCCTGCCCCTCTGCCTGTTTCCTCTTCCTGGATTCACTCAGACGTTTTTCAAACTCACAGCCTGTGCACATCACAAAGACTTCCAGCCCCTCTGCCACTTCCCTCTTCCTGGATTCACTCAGACGTTTTTAATATTTACAGCCTGTGCACAGAAATAAACTTCCAGCACATCTCCTTCTTCCCTCTTCCTGTATCCACTGAGAGGTTTTTCAAACTCACAGCCTGTGCACATCACACACACTTCCAGCCCCTCTGCTCCTTCACTCTTCCTGAATTCACTCAGACGTTTTTCAAACTCATAGCTTGTACACACACATACACTTCCAGCACATCTGCTTTTCCCTCTTCCTGGATTCACTCAGACGTCTTTAAAACTCACAGCCTGTGCACAGCACACACACTTCCAGCCCCTCTCCCTGTTCCCTCTCTCTGTATTCACTCAGATGTTTTTCAAACTAACAGCCTCTGCACATCACAAAAACTTCCAGCCCCTCTGCCACTTCCCTCTTCCTGAATTCACTCAGATGTTTTTAAGATTCACAGCCTGTGCACAGAAACAAACTTCCAGCACATCTGCTTCTTCCCTCTTCCTGGATTCACTCAGACGTTTTCAAGACTCACAGCCTGTGCACATGCACAAACTTCCAGCACATCTGGTAATTCCCTCTTCCTGAATTCACTCAGACAATTTTCAAACTCACAGCCTGTGCACAGCACACACATTTCCAGCCCCTCTGCCACTTCCCTCTTCCTGAATTCACTCAGACGTTTTTAAGATTCACAGCCTGTGCACATGCACAAACTTCCAGCACATCTGGTAATTCCCTCTTCCTGAATTCACTCAGACAATTTTCAAACTCAGAGCCTGTGCACAGCACACACATTTCCAGCCCCTCTGCCTGTTTCCTCTTCCTGGATTCACTCAGACGTTTTTCAAACTCACAGCCTGTGCACATCACACACACTTCCATCCACTCTGCCTCTTCCCTCTTCCTGAGTTGACTCAGACGTTTTTCAAACTCACAGCTTGTGCACAGCAAACACACTTCCAGCCCCTCTGCCTCTTCCCTCTTCCTGGATTTACTCAGACGTTTTTCAAACTCACAGCCTGTGCACAGCATACACACTTCCAGCCCCTCTGCCTCTTCCCTCTTCCTGAATTCACTCAGACAATTTTCAAACTCACAGCGTGTGCACAGCACACACATTTCCAGCCCCTTTGCCACTTCCCTCTTCCTGAATTCACTCAGACGTTTTTAAGATTCACAGCCTGTGCACATGCACAAACTTCCAGCACATCTGGTAATTCCCTCTTCCTGAATTCACTCAGACAATTTTCAAACTCAGAGCCTGTGCACAGCACACACATTTCCAGCCCCTCTGCCTGTTTCCTCTTCCTGGATTCACTCAGACGTTTTTCAAACTCACAGCCTGTGCACATCACACACACTTCCATCCACTCTGCCTCTTCCCTCTTCTTGAGTTGACACAGACGTTTTTCAAACTCACAGCTTGTGCACAGCAAACACACTTCCAGCCCCTCTGCCTGTTTCCTCTTCCTGGATTCACTCAGACGTTTTTCAAACTCACAGCCTGTGCACATCACAAAGACTTCCAGCCCCTCTGCCACTTCCCTCTTCCTGGATTCACTCAGACGTTTTTAATATTCACAGCCTATGCACAGAAATAAACTTCCAGCACATCTCCTTCTTCCCTCTTCCTGTATCCACTGAGAGGTTTTTCAAACTCACAGCCTGTGCACATCACACACACTTCCAGCCCCTCTGCTCCTTCACTCTTCCTGAATTCACTCAGGCGTTTTTCAAACTCATAGCTTGTACACACACATACACTTCCAGCACATCTGCTTTTCCCTCTTCCTGGATTCACTCAGACGTTTTTAAAACTCACAGCCTGTGCACAGCACACACACTTCCAGCCCCTCTCCCTGTTCCCTCTCTCTGTATTCACTCAGATGTTTTTCAAACTAACAGCCTCTGCACATCACAAACACTTCCAGCCCCTCTGCCACTTCCCTCTTCCTGAATTCACTCAGATGTTTTTAAGATTCACAGCCTGTGCACAGAAACAAACTTCCAGCACATCTGCTTCTTCCCTCTTCCTGGATTCACTCAGACGTTTTCAAGACTCACAGCCTGTGCACATGCACAAACTTCCAGCACATCTGGTAATTCCCTCTTCCTGAATTCACTCAGACAATTTTCAAACTCACAGCCTGTGCACAGCACACACATTTCCAGCCCCTCTGCCACTTCCCTCTTCCTGAATTCACTCAGACGTTTTTAAGATTCACAGCCTGTGCACATGCACAAACTTCCAGCACATCTGGTAATTCCCTCTTCCTGAATTCACTCAGACAATTTTCAAACTCAGAGCCTGTGCACAGCACACACATTTCCAGCCCCTCTGCCTGTTTCCTCTTCCTGGATTCACTCAGACGTTTTTCAAACTCACAGCCTGTGCACATCACAAAGACTTCCAGCCCCTCTGCCACTTCCCTCTTCCTGGATTCACTCAGACGTTTTTAATATTCACAGCCTGTGCACAGAAATAAACTTCCAGCACATCTCCTTCTTCCCTCTTCCTGTATCCACTGAGAGGTTTTTCAAACTCACAGCCTGTGCACATCACACACACTTCCAGCCCCTCTGCTCCTTCACTCTTCCTGAATTCACTCAGAGGTTTTTGAAACTCATAGCTTGTACACACACATACACTTCCAGCACATCTGCTCTTCCCTCTTCCTGGATTCACTCAGACGTTTTTAAAACTCACAGCCTGTGCACAGCACACACACTTCCAGCCCCTCTCCCTGTTCCCTCTCTCTGTATTCACTCAGATGTTTTTTAAACTAACAGCCTGTGCACATCACAAACACTTCCAGCCCCTCTGCCACTTCCCTCTTCCTGAATTCAATCAGATGTTTTTAAGATTCACAGCCTGTGCACAGAAACAAACTTCCAGCACATCTGCTTCTTCCCTCTTCCTGGATTCACTCAGACGTTTTCAAGACTCACAGCCTGTGCACATGCACAAACTTCCAGCACATCTGGTAATTCCCTCTTCCTGAATTCACTCAGACAATTTTCAAACTCACAGCCTGTGCACAGCACACACATTTCCAGCTCCTCTGCCACTTCCCTCTTCCTGAATTCACTCAGACGTTTTTAAGATTCACAGCCTGTGCACATGCACAAACTTCCAGCACATCTGGTAACTCCCTCTTCCTGAATTCACTCAGACAATTTTCAAACTCACAGCCTGTGCACATCACACACATTTCCAGCCCCTCTGCCTGTTTCCTCTTCCTGGATTCACTCAGACGTTTTTCAAACTCACAGCCTGTGCACATCACAAAGACTTCCAGCCCCTCTGCCACTTCCCTCTTCCTGGATTCACTCAGACGTTTTTAATATTCACAGCCTGTGCACAGAAATAAACTTCCAGCACATCTCCTTCTTCCCTCTTCCTGTATCCACTGAGAGGTTTTTCAAACTCACAGCCTGTGCACATCACACACACTTCCAGCCCCTCTGCTCCTTCACTCTTCCTGAATTCACTCAGAGGTTTTTGAAACTCATAGCTTGTACACACACATACACTTCCAGCACATCTGCTTTTCCCTCTTCCTGGATTCACTCAGACGTTTTTAAAACTCACAGCCTGTGCCCAGCACACACACTTCCAGCCCCTCTCCCTGTTCCCTCTCTCTGTATTCACTCAGATGTTTTTCAAACTAACAGCCTGTGCACATCACAAAGACTTCCAGCCCCTCTGCCACTTCCCTCTTCCTGGATTCACTCAGACGTTTTTAATATTCACAGCCTGTGCACAGAAATAAACTTCCAGCACATCTCCTTCTTCCCTCTTCCTGTATCCACTGAGAGGTTTTTCAAACTCACAGCCTGTGCACATCACACACACTTCCAGCCCCTCTGCTCCTTCACTCTTCCTGAATTCACTCAGACGTTTTTCAAACTCATAGCTTGTACACACACATACACTTCCAGCACATCTGCTTTTCCCTCTTCCTGGATTCACTCAGACGTTTTTAAAACTCACAGCCTGTGCACAGCACACACACTTCCAGCCCCTCTCCCTGTTCCCTCTCTCTGTATTCACTCAGATGTTTTTCAAACTAACAGCCTGTGCACATCACAAACACTTCCAGCCCCTCTGCCACTTCCCTCTTCCTGAATTCACTCAGATGTTTTTAAGATTCACAGCCTGTGCACAGAAACAAACTTCCAGCACATCTGCTTCTTCCCTCTTCCTGGATTCACTCAGACGTTTTCAAGACTCACAGCCTGTGCACATGCACAAACTTCCAGCACATCTGGTAATTCCCTCTTCCTGAATTCACTCAGACAATTTTCAAACTCACAGCCTGTGCACAGCACACACATTTCCAGCCCCTCTGCCACTTCCCTCTTCCTGAATTCACTCAGACGTTTTTAAGATTCACAGCCTGTGCACATGCACAAACTTCCAGCACATCTGGTAACTCCCTCTTCCTGAATTCACTCAGACAATTTTCAAACTCACAGCCTGTGCACAGCACACACATTTCCAGCCCCTCTGCCTGTTTCCTCTTCCTGGATTCACTCAGACGTTTTTCAAACTCACAGCCTGTGCACATCACAAAGACTTCCAGCCCCTCTGCCACTTCCCTCTTCCTGGATTCACTCAGACGTTTTTAATATTCACAGCCTGTGCACAGAAATAAACTTCCAGCACATCTCCTTCTTCCATCTTCCTGTATCCACTGAGAGGTTTTTCAAACTCACAGCCTGTGCACATCACACACACTTCCAGCCCCTCTGCTCCTTCACTCTTCCTGAATTCACTCAGACGTTTTTCAAACTCATAGCTTGTACACACACATACACTTCCAGCACATCTGCTTTTCCCTCTTCCTGGATTCACTCAGACGTTTTTAAAACTCACAGCCTGTGCACAGCACACACACTTCCAGCCCCTCTCCCTGTTCCCTCTCTCTGTATTCACTCAGATGTTTTTCAAACTAACAGCCTGTGCACATCACAAACACTTCCAGCCCCTCTGCCACTTCCCTCTTCCTGAATTCACTCAGATGTTTTTAAGATTCACAGCCTGTGCACAGAAACAAACTTCCAGCACATCTGCTTCTTCCCTCTTCCTGGATTCACTCAGACGTTTTCAAGACTCACAGCCTGTGCACATGCACAAACTTCCAGCACATCTGGTAATTCCCTCTTCCTGAATTCACTCAGACAATTTTCAAACTCACAGCCTGTGCACAGCACACACATTTCCAGCCCCTCTGCCACTTCCCTCTTCCTGAATTCACTCAGACGTTTTTAAGATTCACAGCCTGTGCACATGCACAAACTTCCAGCACATCTGGTAACTCCCTCTTCCTGAATTCACTCAGACAATTTTCAAACTCACAGCCTGTGCACAGCACACACATTTCCAGCCCCTCTGCCTGTTTCCTCTTCCTGGATTCACTCAGACGTTTTTCAAACTCACAGCCTGTGCACATCACAAAGACTTCCAGCCCCTCTGCCACTTCCCTCTTCCTGGATTCACTCAGACGTTTTTAATATTCACAGCCTGTGCACAGAAATAAACTTCCAGCACATCTCCTTCTTCCCTCTTCCTGTATCCACTGAGAGGTTTTTCAAACTCACAGCCTGTGCACATCACACACACTTCCAGCCCCTCTGCTCCTTCACTCTTCCTGAATTCACTCAGACGTTTTTCAAACTCATAGCTTGTACACACACATACACTTCCAGCACATCTGCTTTTCCCTCTTCCTGGATTCACTCAGACGTTTTTAAAACTCACAGCCTGTGCACAGCACACACACTTCCAGCCCCTCTCCCTGTTCCCTCTCTCTGTATTCACTCAGATGTTTTTCAAACTAACAGCCTCTGCACATCACAAACACTTCCAGCCCCTCTGCCACTTCCCTCTTCCTGAATTCACTCAGATGTTTTTAAGATTCACAGCCTGTGCACAGAAACAAACTTCCAGCACATCTGCTTCTTCCCTCTTCCTGGATTCACTCAGACGTTTTCAAGACTCACAGCCTGTGCACATGCACAAACTTCCAGCACATCTGGTAATTCCCTCTTCCTGAATTCACTCAGACAATTTTCAAACTCACAGCCTGTGCACAGCACACACATTTCCAGCCCCTCTGCCACTTCCCTCTTCCTGAATTCACTCAGACGTTTTTAAGATTCACAGCCTGTGCACATGCACAAACTTCCAGCACATCTGGCAATTCCCTCTTCCTGAATTCACTCAGACAATTTTCAAACTCAGAGCCTGTGCACAGCACACACATTTCCAGCCCCTCTGCCTGTTTCCTCTTCCTGGATTCACTCAGACGTTTTTCAAACTCACAGCCTGTGCACATCACACACACTTCCATCCACTCTGCCTCTTCCCTCTTCCTGAGTTGACTCAGACGTTTTTCAAACTCACAGCTTGTGCACAGCAAACACACTTCCAGCCCCTCTGCCTCTTCCCTCTTCCTGGATTTACTCAGACGTTTTTCAAACTCACAGCCTGTGCACAGCATACACACTTCCAGCCCCTCTGCCTGTTCCCTCTTCCTGAATTCACTCAGACAATTTTCAAACTCACAGCGTGTGCACAGCACACACATTTCCAGCCCCTTTGCCACTTCCCTCTTCCTGAATTCACTCAGACGTTTTTAAGATTCACAGCCTGTGCACATGCACAAACTTCCAGCACATCTGGTAATTCCCTCTTCCTGAATTCACTCAGACAATTTTCAAACTCAGAGCCTGTGCACAGCACACACATTTCCAGCCCCTCTGCCTGTTTCCTCTTCCTGGATTCACTCAGACGTTTTTCAAACTCACAGCCTGTGCACATCACACACACTTCCATCCACTCTGCCTCTTCCCTCTTCCTGAGTTGACACAGACGTTTTTCAAACTCACAGCTTGTGCACAGCAAAAACACTTCCAGCCCCTCTGCCTGTTTCCTCTTCCTGGATTCACTCAGACGTTTTTCAAACTCACAGCCTGTGCACATCACAAAGACTTCCAGCCCCTCTGCCACTTCCCTCTTCCTGGATTCACTCAGACGTTTTTAATATTCACAGCCTGTGCACAGAAATAAACTTCCAGCACATCTCCTTCTTCCATCTTCCTGTATCCACTGAGAGGTTTTTCAAACTCACAGCCTGTGCACAGCACACACACTTCCAGCCCCTCTGCCACTTCCTTCTTCCTGAATTCACTCAGACGTTTTTAAGATTCACAGCCTGTGCACAGAAACAAACTTCCAGCACATCTGCTTCTTCCCTCTTCCTGGATTCACTCAGACGTTTTCAAGACTCACAGCCTGTGCACATGCACAAACTTCCAGCACATCTGGTAATTCCCTCTTCCTGAATTCACTCAGACAATTTTCAAACTCACAGCCTGTGCACAGCACACACATTTCCAGCCCCTCTGCCACTTCCCTCTTCCTGAATTCACTCAGACGTTTTTAAGATTCACAGCCTGTGCACATGCACAAACTTCCAGCACATCTGGTAATTCCCTCTTCCTGAATTCACTCAGATAATTTTCAAACTCACAGCCTGTGCACAGCACACACACTTCCAGCCCCTCTGCCACTTCCCTCTTCCTAGAGTCACTCAGAGGTGTTTAAAACTCAAAGCCTGTGCACACATACACACTTCCAGCCCTTGTGCCTCTTCCCTCTTCCTGGATTCAGTCAGAGGTTTTTCAAACTCAGAGCCTGTGCACAGCACACACATTTCCTGCCCCTCTCCCTGTTTCCTCTTCCTGGATTCACTCAGACGTTTTTAAAACTCAAATCCTGTGCACACAAACACACTTCCAGACCCTCTGCCTCTTCCCTCTTCCTGGATTCACTCAGACGTTTTAAAAACTCACAACCTTTGCACAGGCACACACTTCCAGACCCTCTGCCTCTTCCCTCTTCCTGGATTCACTCAGAGGTTTTTAAAACTAACAGCTTGTGCACACACACACACACTTCCAGCCCCTCTGCCTGTTCCCTCTTCCTGAATTCACTCAGACAATTTTCAAACTCACAGCGTGTGCACAGCATACACACTTCCAGCCCCTCTGCCTGTTCCCTCTTCCTGAATTCACTCAGACAATTTTCAAACTCACAGCGTGTGCACAGCACACACATTTCCAGCCCCTTTGCCACTTCCATCTTCCTGAATTCACTCAGACGTTTTTAAGATTCACAGCCTGTGCACATGCACAAACTTCCAGCACATCTGGTAATTCCCTCTTCCTGAATTCACTCAGACAATTTTCAAACTCAGAGCCTGTGCACAGCACACACATTTCCAGCCCCTCTGCCTGTTTCCTCTTCCTGGATTCACTCAGACGTTTTTCAAACTCACAGCCTGTGCACATCACACACACTTCCATCCACTCTGCCTCTTCCCTCTTCCTGAGTTGACTCAGACGTTTTTCAAACTCACAGCTTGTGCACAGAAACAAACTTCCAGCACATCTGCTTCTTCCCTCTTCCTGGATTCACTCAGACGTTTTCAAGACTCACAGCCTGTGCACATGCACAAACTTCCAGCACATCTGGTAATTCCCTCTTCCTGAATTCACTCAGACAATTTTCAAACTCACAGCCTGTGCACAGCACACACATTTCCAGCCCCTCTGCCACTTCCCTCTTCCTGAATTCACTCAGACGTTTTTAAGATTCACAGCCTGTGCACATGCACAAACTTCCAGCACATCTGGTAACTCCCTCTTCCTGAATTCACTCAGACAATTTTCAAACTCACAGCCTGTGCACAGCACACACATTTCCAGCCCCTCTGCCTGTTTCCTCTTCCTGGATTCACTCAGACGTTTTTCAAACTCACAGCCTGTGCACATCACAAAGACTTCCAGCCCCTCTGCCACTTCCCTCTTCCTGGATTCACTCAGACGTTTTTAATATTCACAGCCTGTGCACAGAAATAAACTTCCAGCACATCTCCTTCTTCCCTCTTCCTGTATCCACTGAGAGGTTTTTCAAACTCACAGCCTGTGCACATCACACACACTTCCAGCCCCTCTGCTCCTTCACTCTTCCTGAATTCACTCAGACGTTTTTCAA
Organism: Natrix helvetica; assembly: GCF_964273705.1. Taxonomy (NCBI): domain Eukaryota; kingdom Metazoa; phylum Chordata; class Lepidosauria; order Squamata; family Natricidae; genus Natrix; species Natrix helvetica. The sequence goes on along the minus strand of NC_138555.1, from coordinate 59,215,791 downwards.
ACTCATAGCTTGTACACACACATACACTTCCAGCACATCTGCTTTTCCCTCTTCCTGGATTCACTCAGACATTTTTAAAACTCACAGCCTGTGCACAGCACACACACTTCCAGCCCCTCTCCCTGTTCCCTCTCTCTGTATTCACTCAGATGTTTTTCAAACTAACAGCCTCTGCACATCACAAACACTTCCAGCCCCTCTGCCACTTCCCTCTTCCTGAATTCACTCAGATGTTTTTAAGATTCACAGCCTGTGCACAGAAACAAACTTCCAGCACATCTGCTTCTTCCCTCTTCCTGGATTCACTCAGACGTTTTCAAGACTCACAGCCTGTGCACATGCAGAAACTTCCAGCACATCTGGTAATTCCCTCTTCCTGAATTCACTCAGACAATTTTCAAACTCACAGCCTGTGCACAGCACACACATTTCCAGCCCCTCTGCCACTTCCCTCTTCCTGAATTCACTCAGACGTTTTTAAGATTCACAGCCTGTGCACATGCACAAACTTCCAGCACATCTGGCAATTCCCTCTTCCTGAATTCACTCAGACAATTTTCAAACTCAGAGCCTGTGCACAGCACACACATTTCCAGCCCCTCTGCCTGTTTCCTCTTCCTGGATTCACTCAGACGTTTTTCAAACTCACAGCCTGTGCACATCACACACACTTCCATCCACTCTGCCTCTTCCCTCTTCCTGAGTTGACTCAGACGTTTTTGAAACTCACAGCTTGTGCACAGCAAACACACTTCCAGCCCCTCTGCCTCTTCCCTCTTCCTGGATTTACTCAGACGTTTTTCAAACTCACAGCCTGTGCACAGCATACACACTTCCAGCCCCTCTGCCTGTTCCCTCTTCCTGAATTCACTCAGACAATTTTCAAACTCACAGCGTGTGCACAGCACACACATTTCCAGCCCCTTTGCCACTTCCCTCTTCCTGAATTCACTCAGACGTTTTTAAGATTCACAGCCTGTGCACATGCACAAACTTCCAGCACATCTGGTAATTCCCTCTTCCTGAATTCACTCAGACAATTTTCAAACTCAGAGCCTGTGCACAGCACACACATTTCCAGCCCCTCTGCCTGTTTCCTCTTCCTGGATTCACTCAGACGTTTTTCAAACTCACAGCCTGTGCACATCACACACACTTCCATCCACTCTGCCTCTTCCCTCTTCCTGAGTTGACACAGACGTTTTTCAAACTCACAGCTTGTGCACAGCAAAAACACTTCCAGCCCCTCTGCCTGTTTCCTCTTCCTGGATTCACTCAGACGTTTTTCAAACTCACAGCCTGTGCACACCACAAAGACTTCCAGCCCCTCTGCCACTTCCCTCTTCCTGGATTCACTCAGACGTTTTTAATATTCACAGCCTGTGCACAGAAATAAACTTCCAGCACATCTCCTTCTTCCATCTTCCTGTATCCACTGAGAGGTTTTTCAAACTCACAGCCTGTGCACATCACACACACTTCCAGCCCCTCTGCTCCTTCACTCTTCCTGAATTCACTCAGAGGTTTTTGAAACTCATAGCTTGTACACACACATACACTTCCAGCACATCTGCTTTTCCCTCTTCCTGGATTCACTCAGACGTTTTTAAAACTCACAGCCTGTGCACAGCACACACACTTCCAGCCCCTCTCCCTGTTCCCTCTCTCTGTATTCACTCAGATGTTTTTCAAACTAACAGCCTGTGCACATCACAAACACTTCCAGCCCCTCTGCCACTTCCCTCTTCCTGAATTCACTCAGATGTTTTTAAGATTCACAGCCTGTGCACAGAAACAAACTTCCAGCACATCTGCTTCTTCCCTCTTCCTGGATTCACTCAGACGTTTTCAAGACTCACAGCCTGTGCACATGCACAAACTTCCAGCACATCTGGTAATTCCCTCTTCCTGAATTCACTCAGACAATTTTCAAACTCACAGCCTGTGCACAGCACACACATTTCCAGCCCCTCTGCCACTTCCCTCTTCCTGAATTCACTCAGACGTTTTTAAGATTCACAGCCTGTGCACATGCACAAACTTCCAGCACATCTGGTAATTCCCTCTTCCTGAATTCACTCAGACAATTTTCAAACTCAGAGCCTGTGCACAGCACACACATTTCCAGCCCCTCTGCCTGTTTCCTCTTCCTGGATTCACTCAGACGTTTTTCAAACTCACAGCCTGTGCACATCACACACACTTCCAGCCCCTCTGCTCCTTCACTCTTCCTGAATTCACTCAGAGGTTTTTGAAACTCATAGCTTGTACACACACATACACTTCCAGCACATCTGCTTTTCCCTCTTCCTGGATTCACTCAGACGTTTTTAAAACTCACAGCCTGTGCACAGCACACACACTTCCAGCCCCTCTCCCTGTTCCCTCTCTCTGTATTCACTCAGATGTTTTTCAAACTAACAGCCTGTGCACATCACAAACACTTCCAGCCCCTCTGCCACTTCCCTCTTCCTGAATTCACTCAGATGTTTTTAAGATTCACAGCCTGTGCACAGAAACAAACTTCCAGCACATCTGCTTCTTCCCTCTTCCTGGATTCACTCAGACGTTTTCAAGACTCACAGCCTGTGCACATGCACAAACTTCCAGCACATCTGGTAATTCCCTCTTCCTGAATTCACTCAGACAATTTTCAAACTCACAGCCTGTGCACAGCACACACATTTCCAGCCCCTCTGCCACTTCCCTCTTCCTGAATTCACTCAGACGTTTTTAAGATTCACAGCCTGTGCACATGCACAAACTTCCAGCACATCTGGTAATTCCCTCTTCCTGAATTCACTCAGACAATTTTCAAACTCAGAGCCTGTGCACAGCACACACATTTCCAGCCCCTCTGCCTGTTTCCTCTTCCTGGATTCACTCAGACGTTTTTCAAACTCACAGCCTGTTCACATCACAAAGACTTCCAGCCCCTCTGCCACTTCCCTCTTCCTGGATTCACTCAGACGTTTTTAATATTCACAGCCTGTGCACAGAAATAAACTTCCAGCACATCTCCTTCTTCCCTCTTCCTGTATCCACTGAGAGGTTTTTCAAACTCACAGCGTTTGCACATCACACACACTTCCAGCCCCTCTGCTCCTTCACTCTTCCTGAATTCACTCAGAGGTTTTTGAAACTCATAGCTTGTACACACACATACACTTCCAGCACATCTGCTTTTCCCTCTTCCTGGATTCACTCAGACGTTTTTAAAACTCACAGCCTGTGCCCAGCACACACACTTCCAGCCCCTCTCCCTGTTCCCTCTCTCTATATTCACTCAGATGTTTCTCAAACTAACAGCCTGTGCACATCACAAACACTTCCAGACCCTCTGCCACTTCCCTCTTCCTGGATTCACTCAGACGTTTTTAATATTCACAGCCTGTGCACAGAAATAAACTTCCAGCACATCTCCTTCTTCCCTCTTCCTGTATCCACTGAGAGGTTTTTCAAACTCACAGCCTGTGCACATCACACACACTTCCAGCCCCTCTGCTCCTTCACTCTTCCTGAATTCACTCAGACAATTTTCAAACTCAGAGCCTGTGCACAGCACACACATTTCCAGCCCCTCTGCCTGTTTCCTCTTCCTGGATTCACTCAGACGTTTTTCAAACTCACAGCCTGTGCACATCACACACACTTCCATCCACTCTGCCTCTTCCCTCTTCCTGAGTTGACTCAGACATTTTTCAAACTCACAGCTTGTGCACAGCAAACACACTTCCAGCCCCTCTACCTCTTCCCTCTTCCTGGATTTACTCAGACGTTTTTCAAACTCATAGCTTGTACACACACATACACTTCCAGCACATCTGCTTTTCCCTCTTTCTGGATTCACTCAGACGTTTTTAAAACTCACAGCCTGTTAACAGCACACACACTTCCAGCCCCTCTCCCTGTTCCCTCTCTCTGTATTCACTCAGATGTTTTTCAAACTAACAGCCTGTGCACATCACAAACACTTCCAGCCCCTCTGCCACTTCCCTCTTTCTGAATTCACTCAGACGTTTTTAAAACTCACAGCCTGTGCACAGCACACACACTTCCAGCCCCTCTCCCTGTTCCCTCTCTCTATATTCACTCAGATGTTTCTCAAACTAACAGCCTGTGCACATCACAAACACTTCCAGACCCTCTGCCACTTCCCTCTTCCTGGATTCACTCAGACGTTTTTAATATTCACAGCCTGTGCACAGAAATAAACTTCCAGCACATCTCCTTCTTCCCTCTTCCTGTATCCACTGAGAGGTTTTTCAAACTCACAGCCTGTGCACATCACACACACTTCCAGCCCCTCTGCTCCTTCACTCTTCCTGAATTCACTCAGACGTTTTTCAAACTCATAGCTTGTACACACACATACACTTCCAGCACATCTGCTTTTCCCTCTTCCTGGATTCACTCAGACGTTTTTAAAACTCACAGCCTGTGCACAGCACACACACTTCCAGCCCCTCTCCCTGTTCCCTCTCTCTGTATTCACTCAGATGTTTTTCAAACTAACAGCCTGTGCACATCACAAACACTTCCAGCCCCTCTGCCACTTCCCTCTTCCTGAATTCACTCAGATGTTTTTAAGATTCACAGCCTGTGCACAGAAACAAACTTCCAGCACATCTGCTTCTTCCCTCTTCCTGGATTCACTCAGACGTTTTCAAGACTCACAGCCTGTGCACATGCACAAACTTCCAGCACATCTGGTAATTCCCTCTTCCTGAATTCACTCAGACAATTTTCAAACTCAGAGCCTGTGCACAGCACACACATTTCCAGCCCCTCTGCCTGTTTCCTCTTCCTGGATTCACTCAGACGTTTTTCAAACTCACAGCCTGTGCACATCACACACACTTCCATCCACTCTGCCTCTTCCCTCTTCCTGAGTTGACTCAGACGTTTTTGAAACTCACAGCTTGTGCACAGCAAACACACTTCCAGCCCCTCTGCCTCTTCCCTCTTCCTGGATTTACTCAGACGTTTTTCAAACTCACAGCCTGTGCACAGCATACACACTTCCAGCCCCTCTGCCTGTTCCCTCTTCCTGAATTCACTCAGACAATTTTCAAACTCACAGCGTGTGCACAGCACACACATTTCCAGCCCCTTTGCCACTTCCATCTTCCTGAATTCACTCAGACGTTTTTAAGATTCACAGCCTGTGCACATGCACAAACTTCCAGCACATCTGGTAATTCCCTCTTCCTGAATTCACTCAGACAATTTTCAAACTCAGAGCCTGTGCACAGCACACACATTTCCAGCCCCTCTGCCTGTTTCCTCTTCCTGGATTCACTCAGACGTTTTTCAAACTCACAGCCTGTGCACATCACACACACTTCCATCCACTCTGCCTCTTCCCTCTTCCTGAGTTGACTCAGACATTTTTCAAACTCACAGCTTGTGCACAGCAAACACACTTCCAGCCCCTCTACCTCTTCCCTCTTCCTGGATTTACTCAGACGTTTTTCAAACTCATAGCTTGTACACACACATACACTTCCAGCACATCTGCTTTTCCCTCTTTCTGGATTCACTCAGACGTTTTTAAAACTCACAGCCTGTGCACAGCACACACACTTCCAGCCCCTCTCCCTGTTCCCTCTCTCTGTATTCACTCAGATGTTTTTCAAACTAACAGCCTGTGCACATCACAAACACTTCCAGCCCCTCTGCCACTTCCCTCTTTCTGAATTCACTCAGACGTTTTTAAAACTCACAGCCTGTGCACAGCACACACACTTCCAGCCCCTCTCCCTGTTCCCTCTCTCTATATTCACTCAGATGTTTCTCAAACTAACAGCCTGTGCACATCACAAACACTTCCAGACCCTCTGCCACTTCCCTCTTCCTGGATTCACTCAGACGTTTTTAATATTCACAGCCTGTGCACAGAAATAAACTTCCAGCACATCTCCTTCTTCCCTCTTCCTGTATCCACTGAGAGGTTTTTCAAACTCACAGCCTGTGCACATCACACACACTTCCAGCCCCTCTGCTCCTTCACTCTTCCTGAATTCACTCAGACGTTTTTCAAACTCATAGCTTGTACACACACATACACTTCCAGCACATCTGCTTTTCCCTCTTCCTGGATTCACTCAGACGTTTTTAAAACTCACAGCCTGTGCACATCACACACACTTCCAGCCCCTCTCCCTGTTCCCTCTCTCTGTATTCACTCAGATGTTTTTCAAACTAACAGCCTGTGCACATCACAAACACTTCCAGCCCCTCTGCCACTTCCCTCTTCCTGAATTCACTCAGATGTTTTTAAGATTCACAGCCTGTGCACAGAAACAAACTTCCAGCACATCTGCTTCTTCCCTCTTCCTGGATTCACTCAGACGTTTTCAAGACTCACAGCCTGTGCACATGCACAAACTTCCAGCACATCTGGTAATTCCCTCTTCCTGAGTTGACTCAGACGTTTTTCAAACTCACAGCTTGTGCACAGCAAACACACTTCCAGCCCCTCTGCCTCTTCCCTCTTCCTGGATTTACTCAGACGTTTTTCAAACTCACAGCCTGTGCACAGCATACACACTTCCAGCCCCTCTGCCTGTTCCCTATTCCTGAATTCACTCAGACAATTTTCAAACTCACAGCCTGTGCACAGCACACACACTTCCAGCCCCTCTGCCACTTCCCTCTTTCTGAATTCACTCAGACGTTTTTAAGATTCACAGCCTGTGCACACGCACAAACTTCCAGCACATCTGCTTTTCCCTCTTCCTGGATTCACTCAGATAATTTTCAAACTCAGAGCCTGTGCACAGCACACACATTTCCAGCCCCTCTGCCTGTTTCCTCTTCCTGGATTCACTCAGACGTTTTTCAAACTAACAGCCTGTGCACATCACAAACACTTCCAGCCCCTCTGCCACTTCCCTCTTTCTGAATTCACTCAGACGTTTTTAAAACTCACAGCCTGTGCACAGCACACACACTTCCAGCCCCTCTCCCTGTTCCCTCTCTCTATATTCACTCAGATGTTTTTCAAACTAACAGCCTGTGCACATCACAAACACTTCCAGCCCCTCTGCCACTTCCCTCTTCCTGGATTGACTCAGACGTTTTTAATATTCACAGCCTGTGCACAGAAATAAACTTCCAGCACATCTCCTTCTTCCCTCTTCCTGTATCCACTGAGAGGTTTTTCAAACTCACAGCCTGTGCACATCACACACACTTCCAGCCCCTCTGCTCCTTCACTCTTCCTGAATTCACTCAGACGTTTTTCAAACTCATAGCTTGTACACACACATACACTTCCAGCACATCTGCTTTTCCCTCTTCCTGGATTCACTCAGACGTTTTTAAAACTCACAGCCTGTGCACAGCACACACACTTCCAGCCCCTCTCCCTGTTCCCTCTCTCTGTATTCACTCAGATGTTTTTCAAACTAACAGCCTGTGCACATCACAAACACTTCCAGCCCCTCTGCCACTTCCCTCTTCCTGAATTCACTCAGATGTTTTTAAGATTCACAGCCTGTGCACAGAAACAAACTTCCAGCACATCTGCTTCTTCCCTCTTCCTGGATTCACTCAGACGTTTTCAAGACTCACAGCCTGTGCACAGCATACACACTTCCAGCCCCTCTGCCTGTTCCCTCTTCCTGAATTCACTCAGACAATTTTCAAACTCACAGCCTGTGCACAGCACACACACTTCCAGCCCCTCTGCCACTTCCCTCTTTCTGAATTCACTCAGACGTTTTTAAGATTCACAGCCTGTGCACACGCACAAACTTCCAGCACATCTGCTTTTCCCTCTTCCTGGATTCACTCAGATAATTTTCAAACTCAGAGCCTGTGCACAGCACACACATTTCCAGCCCCTCTGCCTGTTTCCTCTTCCTGGATTCACTCAGACGTTTTTCAAACTCACAGCCTGTGCACATCACACACACTTCCATCCACTCTGCCTCTTCCCTCTTCCTGAGTTGACTCAGACGTTTTTCAAACTCACAGCTTATGCACAGCAAACACACTTCCAGACCCTCTGCCTCTTCCCTCTTCCTGGATTTACTCAGACGTTTTTCAAACTCACAGCCTGTGCACAGAAACAAACTTCCAGCACATCTGCTTCTTCCCTCTTCCTGGATTCACTCAGACGTTTTCAAGACTCACAGCCAGTGCACAGCATACACACTTCCAGCCCCTCTGCCTGTTCCCTCTTCCTGAATTCACTCAGACAATTTTCAAACTCACAGCCTGTGCACAGCACACACACTTCCAGCCCCTCTGCCACTTCCCTCTTTCTGAATTCACTCAGACGTTTTTAAGATTCACAGCCTGTGCACACGCACAAACTTCCAGCACATCTGCTTTTCCCTCTTCCTGGATTCACTCAGATAATTTTCAAACTCAGAGCCTGTGCACAGCACACACATTTCCAGCCCCTCTGCCTGTTTCCTCTTCCTGGATTCACTCAGACGTTTTTCAAACTCACAGCCTGTGCACATCACACACACTTCCATCCACTCTGCCTCTTCCCTCTTCCTGAGTTGACTCAGACGTTTTTCAAACTCACAGCTTATGCACAGCAAACACACTTCCAGACCCTCTGCCTCTTCCCTCTTCCTGGATTTACTCAGACGTTTTTCAAACTCACAGCCTGTGCACAGCATACACACTTCCAGCCCCTCTGCCACTTCCCTCTTCCTGAATTCACTCAGACGTTTTTAAGATTCACAGCCTGTGAACAGAGACAAACTTCCAGCACATCTGCCTCTTCCCTCTTCCTGGATTCACTGAGACGTTTTCAAGACTCACAGCCTGTGCACATGCACAAACTTCCAGCACATCTGGTAATTCCCTCTTCCTGAATTCACTCAGACAATTTTCAAACTCACAGCCTGTGCACAGCACACACATTTCCAGCCCCTCTGCCACTTCCCTCTTCCTGAATTCACTCAGACGTTTTTAAGATTCACAGCCTGTGCACATGCACAAACTTCCAGCACATCTGGTAATTCCCTCTTCCTGAATTCACTCAGATAATTTTCAAACTCAGAGCCTGTGCACAACACACACATTTCCTGCCCCTCTGCCTGTTTCCTCTTCCTGGATTCACTCAGACGTTTTTCAAACTCACAGCCTGTGCACATCACACACACTTCCATCCACTCTGCCTCTTCCCTCTTCCTGAGTTGACTCAGACGTTTTTCAAACTCACAGCTTGTGCACAGCAAACACACTTCCAGACCCTCTGCCTCTTCCCTCTTCCTGGATTTACTCAGACGTTTTTCAAACTCACAGCCTGTGCACAGCATACACACTTCCAGCCCCTCTGCCTGTTCCCTCTTCCTGAATTCACTCAGACAATTTTCAAACTCACAGCCTGTGCACAGCACACACACTTCCAGCCCCTCTGCCACTTCCTTCTTCCTGAATTCACTCAGACGTTTTTAAGATTCACAGCCTGTGCACAGAAACAAACTTCCAGCACATCTGCTTCTTCCCTCTTCCTGGATTCACTCAGACGTTTTCAAGACTCACAGCCTGTGCACATGCACAAACTTCCAGCACATCTGGTAATTCCCTCTTCCTGAATTCACTCAGACAATTTTCAAACTCACAGCCTGTGCACAGCACACACATTTCCAGCCCCTCTGCCACTTCCCTCTTCCTGAATTCACTCAGACGTTTTTAAGATTCACAGCCTGTGCACATGCGCAAACTTCCAGCACATCTGGTAATTCCCTCTTCCTGAATTCACTCAGATAATTTTCAAACTCACAGCCTGTGCACAGCACACACACTTCCAGCCCCTCTGCCACTTCCCTCTTCCTAGAGTCACTCAGAGGTGTTTAAAACTCAAAGCCTATGCACACATACACACTTCCAGCCCTTGTGCCTCTTCCCTCTTCCTGGATTCAGTCAGAGGTTTTTCAAACTCAGAGCCTGTGCACAGCACACACATTTCCTGCCCCTCTCCCTGTTTCCTCTTCCTGGATTCACTCAGACGTTTTTAAAACTCAAATCCTGTGCACACAAACACACTTCCAGACCCTCTGCCTCTTCCCTCTTCCTGGATTCACTCAGACGTTTTAAAAACTCACAACCTTTGCACAGGCACACACTTCCAGACCCTCTGCCTCTTCCCTCTTCCTGGATTCACTCAGACGTTTTTCAAACTCACAGCCTGTGCACATCACAAACACTTCCATCCACTCTGCCTCTTCCCTCTTCCTGAATTGACTCAGACATTTTTCAAACTCATAGCTTGTGAGTTTTTTCGATTTCGATTTTTATACAGCCCCCTCTCCCCAGAGGGACTCGGGGCGGTGTACAGTCAAATAAAACAGATAAAATAAAATACAAACATACAAACATAAGAACATAGAAGAGGAGGTAATACAACACTGTACAAGGTAAAGTAGATTAAAAACAGTATATCGACAATCCTAAAAAATACCCAATTAAAATTACCCAGTTAAAATATATCTGCCAGGGGTTATAATAAGATTATGAATGGTCCAGGCCGGCTAAACGGAACAGGTGAGTCTTCAGTTTTCGTCGAAAGGAGAGAAAGCCGGTGGTGGTTCTGATATCGGGGGGGAGGTCATTCCAGAGGGTTGGGCCCATCACAGAGAAGGCTCTACTCCTAGGTGCCGCCCGTTGGCATTGCTTAGTGGACGGCACCCGGAGGAGCCCCACCCTGTGAGAGCGAATCGGTCGCAGGGAAGTGTGTGGTAGGATGCGATCCCGCTAGTACCTAGGTCCTGAGCCATGGAGCGCTTTAAAGATGGTGATTAACACCTTGAAACGCACTCGAAAGTCTACAGGCAGCCAGTGCAGCTCGCGCAGGAGCGGTGTTACGTGGGAGTACTTAGTACTCCCCAAAATAGCTCGCGCGGCTGCGTTCTGGACTAGCTGCAGTCTTCGAGCATGTCCCAAGGGAAGCCCCATGTAGAGGGCATTGCAGTAGTCCAGCCGAGACGTCACTAGTGCATGAGTGACAGTGCGTAGGGCATCCCGGTCCAGTAGAGGGCGCAATTGGCGCACCAGGCGAACCTGATGGAACGCCCCCCTTGCCACGGCTGCCACATGGTCATCCATTGACAGCCGGGCATCTAGGAGGACGCCCAAATTGCGCGCACGTTCCACAGGGGGCAATTGCTCGCCCCCTATGGTCAGCGATGGAATCAGCTGACTGAACCGGGGTGCCGGTAGCCACAGCCACTCAGTCTTGGAGGGGTTGAGCTTGAGTCTGTTGTCCCCCATCCAGACCCCGACGGCTTCCAAACACCGGGTCATCACCTCGACAGCCTCGTTGGGGTGGTCTGGGGTGGAAATGTACAGCTGCGTATCATCAGCGTACAGATGATACTCCACCCCAAAACCACGGATGATCTCCCCCAGTGGCTTCACATATGCGTTGAACAGAAGGGGCAAGAGGACCGACCCCTGAGGCACCCCACAAGTGAGTGGCCTCAGAGTCGACCTCTGCCCCCCTGCCAACACACATTGCGTCCGGTCGGAGAGGTAGGAGCCGAACCACCGCAAAACGGTGCCTCCAACTCCCATCCCCCCCAACCGGCGCAATAGGATACCATGGTTGATGGTATCAAAAACCGCCGAGAGATCTAATAGGACCAGGATAGAGGAACAACCCCTATCTCTGGCCCTCCATAGATCATCGACCAACGCGACCAAGGCCGTCTCCGTGCTGTGTCCGGGCCGGAAGCCGGACTGGCGTGGGTCTAGATATTCAGATTCCTCAAGGTGTCGTGGAAACTGCTGTGCCACCACATTCTCTACAACCTTCGCTAAAAAGGGAAGGTTGGAGACTGGACGATAATTAGCTAGCTCCATCGGGTCAAGGGAAGGCCTCTTGAGTAAGGGCCTCACCACCGCCTCTTTCAAGGCAGCAGGAAAGGACCCCTCGCTCAAAGAGGCGTTCACCAGGCCCAGTAGCCAGCCTCGTGTCACTTCCCAGGATGCCAGTACCAACCCGGAGGGACACGGGTCCATTAAACATGTGGTCGGTCGCAGCCGTCCACGCAACCTATCCAAATCCTCGGGGGCAACAGACGCAAACTCCTCACAGAGTGGTCTCACAAGACTCACTGTTGGCGGCTCCTCTGGTCCACTGAAGGGGGCCCATCCGCTCCGGATCTGAGCGATTTTGTCCTGCAGATATTCCCCAAACTCCTCTGCTCTGCCCTATAAAGGGGCTTCCCCCGTCCTCTGTGATAAGAGAGAGCGGGTCACCCGAAACAGGGCAGCAGGGCGGTTATCTGCGGACGCAATAAGAGTGGCACAATGTCTGCGTTTGGCCACTCTTAATGCCACAAGGTAAGTCCGTAAATAGGCTCTTACTTGTGTTCGGTCAGATTCGGAGCGTGAGGACCTCCACCTGCCCTCTAGGCGTCTCCTATGGCGCTTCATCACCCTCAGGTCCTCGGTAAACCAAGGAGCCCGGGTGGGACGTCTCCGCAGGAGAGGCCGCAAAGGTGTTTTAAAACTCACAGCCTGTGTAGAGGCAAATACTTCCAGACCCTCTGTCTCTTCCCTCTTCCTGGATTCACTCAAAGGTTTCTAAAACTCACAGCCTGTACACACATACACACTTCCAGCCCTTGTGCCTCTTCCCTCTTCCTGGATTCACTCAGACGTTTTAAAAACTCACAACCTTTGCACAGGCACACACTTCCAGACCCTCTGCCTCTTCCCTCTTCCTGGATTCAATCAGAGGTGTTTAAAACTCAAAGCCTGTGCACACATACACACTTCCACCCCTTGTGCCTCTTCCCTCTTCCTGGATTCAGTCAGAGGTTCTTAAAACTAACAGCCTGTGCACACACACACACTTCCAGCCATTGAGCCTCTTCCCTCTTCCTGGATTCACTCAGAGGTTTTTAAAACTCAAATCCTGTGCACACAAACACACGTCCAGACCCTCTGCCTCTTCCCTCTTCCTGGATTCACTCAGACGTTTTAAAAACTCACAACCTTTGCACAGGTACACACTTCCAGACCTTCTGCCTCTTCCCTCTTCCTAGATTCACTCAGAGGTTTTTAAAACTCAAAGCCTCTGCACAGGGACACACTTACAACCCTCTGCCTCTTCCCTCTTCCTGGATTCACTCATAGGTTTTTAAAACTCACAGCCTGTGCACAGGAACCCAGTTCCAGCGCCTGTACCTCTTCCCTCTTCCTGGATTCACTCAGATGTTCTTAAAACTCACACCTTTTGCACAGGGAGACACTTCCAGCCCCAGTACCGCTTCCCTGTTCCTGGATTCACTCAGAAGTTTTTAAAACTCACAGCCTGTGCACAGGCACACACTTCCAGACCTTCTGCCTCTTCCCTCTTCCTGGATTCACTCAGAGGTTTTTAAAACTCACAGCCTGTGCACACACACACACACTTCCAGCCCCTGTGCCTCTTCGCTCTTCCTGGGTTCACTCAGACGTTTTTAAACCTCAAAGCTTGTGCAGAGGCAAACAGTTCCAGCCCTTGTACCTCTTCCCTCTTCCTGGATTCACTAAGATGTTTTAAAAACTCACACCTTTTGCACAGGGACACACTTCCAGCCCCTGTACCGCTTCCCTGTTCCTGGATTCACTCAGATGTTTTAAAAACTCACAGCCTGTGCACACACACACAGTTCCAGCCCCTGTACCTCTTCCCTCTACCTGGATTCACTCAGATGTCTTAAAACTCACAGCCTGTGTAGAGGCACATACTTCGAGACCCTGTGTCTCTTCCCTCTTCCTGGATTCACTCAGAGGTTTTTAAAACTCAAAGCCTCTGGACATGGACACACTTACAACCCTGTGCTTCTTCCCTCTTCCTGGATTCACTCAGACGTTTTTAAACCTCAAAGCCTGTGCACAGGCACATACTTCCAGCCCCTCTGGCTCTTCCCTCTTCCTGGATTCACTCAGATCTTTTTAAAACTAAAAGCATGTGCACAGGCACACAGTTCCAGCACCTGTACCTCTTCCCTCTTACTGGATTCACTCAGACGTTTTTAAACCTCAAAGCCTGTGCACAGGCACATACTTCCAGCCCCTCTGGCTCTTCCCTCTTCCTGGATTCACTCAGATCTTTTTAAAACTAAAAGCATGTGCACAGGCACCCAGTTCCAGCGCCTGTACCTCTTCCCTCTTCCTGGATTCACTCAGAGGTTTTTAAAACTCAAAGCCTCTGCGCAAGGACACACTTACAACCCTGTGCCTCTTCCCTCTTCCTGGATTCACTAAGACGTTTTTAAACCTCAAAGCCTGTGCACAGGCACATACTTCCAGACCCTGTCTCTCTTCCCTCTTCCTGGATTCACTCAGACGTTTTTAAACCTCAAAGCCTGTGCACAGGCACATACTTCCAGCCCCTCTGGCTCTTCCCTCTTCCTGGATTCACTCAGACATTTTTAAAACTCACAGCCTGTGCACAGGAACCCAGTTCCAGCGCCTGTACCTCTTCCCTCTTCCTGGATTCACTCAGATGTTCTTAAAACTCACACCTTTTGCACAGGGAGACACTTCCAGCCCCAGTACCGCTTCCCTGTTCCTGGATTCACTCAGAAGTTTTTAAAACTCACAGCCTGTGCACACACACACAGTTCCAGCCCCTGTACCTCTTCCCTCTACCTGGATTCACTCAGATGTTTTAAAACTCACAGCCTGTGTAGAGGCACATACTTCCAGACCCTGTCTCTCTTCCCTCTTCCTGGATTCACTCAGAGGTTTTTCTAACTCAAAGGCTCATACTTCCAGCCCCTCTGGCTCTTTTTAAAACTCAAAGCCTGTGCACACACACACAGACTTCCAGACCCTCTGCGTCTTCCCTCTTCCTGGATTCACTCAGAGGTTTTTAAGACTCAAAGCCTCTGCACAGGGACAAACTTACAACCCTCTGCCTCTTCCCTCTTCCTGGATTCACTCAGAGGTTTTTAAACCTCAAAGCCTGTGCACACACACACACACTTCCAGACCCTCTGCCTCTTCCCTCTTCCTGGATTCACTCAGACGTTTTTAAACCTCAAAGCCTGTGCACAGGCACATACTTCCAGCCCCTCTGCCTCTTCCCTCTTACTGGATTCACTCAGATGATTTTAAAACTCACAGCCTGTGCACAGCACATACTTCCAGCCCTTGTGCCTCTTCCCTCTACCTGGATTCACTCAGATGTGTTAAAACTCACAGCCTGTGTAGAGGCACATATTTAGAAACCCTCTGTCTCTTCCCTCTTCCTGGATTCACTCAGAGGTTTTTAAAATTCACAGCCTGTGCAAACTCACACAGTTCCAGCCCCTGTACCTCTTCCCTCTACCTGGATTCACTCAGATGTCTTAAAACTCAAAGCCTGTGCACAGGAACATACTTCCAGCCCCTCTGGCTCTTCCCTCTTCCTGGATTCACTCAGACGTTTTTAAAACTAAAAGCCTGTGCACAGGCACACAGTTCCAGCCCCTGTACCTCTTCCCTCTTCCTGGATTCATTCAGATGTTTTAAAAACTCACACCTTTTGCACAGGGACACATTTCCAGCCCCTGTACCGCTTCCCTGTTCCTGGATTCACTCAGATGTTTTTAAAACTCACAGCCTGTGCACACATACACACTTCCAGCCCCTGTACCTCTTCCCTCTACCTGGATTCACTAAGATGTTTTAAAACTCACAGCCTGTGTAGAGGCACATACTTCGAGACCCTCTGTCTCATCCTTCTTCCTGGCTTCACTCAGACGTTTTTAAAAATCACAGCCTGTGCACAGCACACACTTCCAGCCTTTGTGCCTCTTCCCTCTTCGTGGATTCACTCAGACGTTTTTAAACCTCAAAGCCTGTGCACAGGCAAATACTTCCAGCCCCTCTGGCTCTTCCCTCTTCCTGGATTCACTCAGATGTTCTTAAAACTCACAGCCTGTGCACACACACACTCTTCCAGCCTCTCTGCCTCTTCCCTCTTCCTGGATTCACTCAGAGGTTTTTAAAACTCACAGCCTGTGCACACATACACACTTCCAGCCCTTTTACCTCTTCCCTCTTCCTGGATTCACCCAGATGTTCTTAAAACTCACACCTTTTGCACAGAGAGACACTTCCAGCCTCTCTGCTTCTTCCCTCTTCCTGGAGTCACTCAGAGGTTTTTAAACCTCAAAGCCTGTGCACAGGCACATACTTCCAGCCCCTCTGGCTCTTCCCTCTTCCTGGATTCACTCAGACGTTTTTAAAACTAAAAGCCTGTGCCCAGGCACACAGTTCCAGCGCCTGTACCTCTTCCCTCTTCCTGGATTCACTCAGAGGTTTTTAAAACTCACACCTTTTGCACAGGGACACACTTCCAGCCCCTGTACCGCTTCCCTGTTCCTGGATTCACTCAGATGTTTTTAAAACTCACAGCCTGTGCAAACACACACAGTTCCAGCCCCTGTACCTCTTCCCTCTACCTGGATTCACTCAGATGTTTTAAAACTCAAAGCCTGTGCACAGGCACATACTTCCAGCCCCTCTGGCTCTTCCCTCTTCCTGGATTCACTCAGACGTTTTCAAAACTCACAACCTGTGTAGAGGCACATACTTCCAGACCCACTGTCTCTTCCCTCTTCCTGGATTCACTCAGAGGTTTTTAAAACTCAAAGCCTGTGCACAAACAAACACTTCCAGACCATCTACCTCTTCCCTCTTCCTGGATTCACTCACAGGTTTTTAAAAATCAAAACCTCTGCACAGGGACACACTTCCAGCCCCTGTACCGCTTCCCTGTTCCTGGATTCACTCAGATGTTTTTAAAACTCACAGCCTGTGGAAACACACACAGTTCCAGCCCCTGTACCTCTTCCCTCTTCCTGGATTTACTCAGATGTTTTTAAAACTCAAAGCCTCTGCACAGGGACAGACTTATAACCCTGTGCCTCTTCCTGGATTCACTCAGACGTTTTTAAACCTCAAAGCCTGTGCACAGGCACATACTTCCAGCCCCTCTGGCTCTTCCCTCTTCCTGGATTCACTCAGACGTTTTTAAAACTAAAAGCCTGTGCACAGGCACACAGTTCCAGCACCTGTACCTCTTCCCTCTTACTGGATTCACTCAGACGTTTTAAAAACTCACAGCTTGTGTACACATACACACTTCCAGCCCCTCTGCCTCTTCCCTCTACCTGGATTCACTCAGATGTTTTAAAACTCACAGCCTGTGTAGAGGCACATACTTCCAGACCCTCTGTCTCTTCCCTCTTCCTGGATTCACTCAGACGTTTTTAAAACTAAAAGCCTGTGCACAGGCACACAGTTCCAGCACCTGTACCTCTTCCCTCTTACTGGATTCACTCAGACGTTTTAAAAACTCACAGCCTGTGCACACATACACACTTCCAGCCCCTCTGCCTCTTCCCTCTACCTGGATTCACTCAGATGTTTTAAAACTCACAGCCTGTGTAGAGGCACATACTTCCAGACCCTCTGTCTCTTCCCTCTTCCTGGATTCACTCAGAGGTTTTTAAAACTCACAGCCTGTGCACAGGCACACAGTTCCAGCACCTCTACCTCTTCCCTCTTCCTGGATTCACTCAGAGGTTTTTAAAACTCACAGCCTGTGCACAGCACATACTTCCAGCCCCTATGGCTCTTCCCTCTTCCTGGATTCACTCAGACATTTTTAAAACTCAAAGCCTGTGCACACAAACACACTTCCAGCCCCTCTGCCTCTTCCCTCTACCTGGATTCACTCAGATGTTTTCAAACTCACAGCCTGTGCACACATACGCACTTCCAGCCCCTGTACCTCTTCCCTCTACCTGGATTCACTAAGATGTTTTAAAACTCACAGCCTGTGTAGAGGCACATACTTCCAGACCCTCTGTCTCATCCTTCTTCCTGGATTCACTCAGACGTTTTTAAAACTCACACCTTTTGCACAGGGACACACTTCCAGCATCTGTACCGCTTCCCTCTTCCTGGATTCACTCAGATGTTTTTAAAACTCACAACCTGTGCAC
This sequence comes from Natrix helvetica, assembly GCF_964273705.1. Taxonomy (NCBI): domain Eukaryota; kingdom Metazoa; phylum Chordata; class Lepidosauria; order Squamata; family Natricidae; genus Natrix; species Natrix helvetica. The sequence continues at coordinate 59,197,828 of NC_138555.1, read as the reverse complement.
ACACACAAACTTCCAGCCCCTGTACCGCTTCCCTGTTCCTGGATTCACTCAGATGTTTTTAAAACTCACAGCCTGTGCACACAAACACACTTCCAGACCCTCTGCCTCTTCCCTCTTCCTGGATTCACTCAGAGGTTTTTAAAACTCAAAGCATCTGCACAGGGACCCACTTACAACCCTGTGCACTGTGCACACATACACACTTCCAGCCCCTCTGCCTCTTCCCTCTACCTGGATTCACTCAGATGTTTTAAAACTCACAGCCTGTGTAGAGGCACATACTTCCAGACCCTCTGTCTCTTCCCTCTTCCTGGATTCACTCAGAGGTTTTTAAAACTCACAGCCTGTCCACAGGCACACAGTTCCAGCACCTGTACCTCTTCCCTCTTACTGGATTCACTCAGACGTTTTAAAAACTCACAGCCTGTGCACACATACACACTTCCAGCCCTTGTGCCTCTTCCCTCTTCCTGGATTCAGTCAGAGGTTTTTAAAACTCACAGCCTGTGCACACATACACACTTCCAGCCCTTGTGCCTCTTCCCTCTTCCTGGATTCACTCATAGGTTTTTAAAACTCACAGCCTGTGCACACACACACACTTCCAGCCCCTGTGCCTCTTCCCTCTTCCTGGATTCACTCAGACGTTTTTAAAACTGAAAGCCTGTGCAGAGGCACACAGTTCCAGCCCCTGTACCGCTTCCCTCTTCCTGGATTCACTCAGATGTTTTTAAAACTCACAGCCTGTGCACACACACACAGTTCCAGCCCCTGTACCTCTTCCCTCTACCTGGATTTACTCAGATGTCTTAAAACTCACAGCCTGTGTAGAGGCACATACTTCCAGACCCTGTGTCTCTTCCCTCTTCCTGGATTCACTCAGAGGTTTTTAAAACTCACAGCCTGTGCACAGCACATACTTCCAGCCCCTCTGGCTCTTCCCTCTTCCTGGATTCACTCAGACATTTTTAAAACTCAAAGCCTGTGCACAGGTACAAAGTTCCAGCGCCTGTACCTCTTCCCTCTTCCGGGATTCACTCAGATGTTCTTAAAACTCACACCTTTTGCACAGGGAGACACTTCCAGCCCCTGTACCGCTACCCTGTTCCTGGATTCACTCAGATGTTTTTAAATCTCAAAGCCTCTACACAGGGACACACTTATAACCCTCTGCCTCTTCCCTCTTCCTGGATTCACTCAGAGGTTTTTAAACCTCACAACCTGTGCACACACACACACACTTCCAGACCCTCAGCCTCTTCCCTCTTCCTGGATTCACTCAGAGGTTTTTAAATCTCAAAGCCTCTACACAGGGACACACTTATAACCCTCTGCCTCTTCCCTCTTCCTGGATTCACTCAGAGGTTTTTAAAACTCACAGCCTGTGTAGAAGCACACAGTTCCAGCCCCTGTACCTCTTTCCTCTTTCTGGATTCACTCAGACGTTTTTAAAACTCAAAGCCTGTGCACATGCAAACACACTTCGAGCCTCTCTGGCTGTTCCATCTTCCTGGATTCACTAAGATGTTTTAAAAACTCACACCTTTTGCACAGGGACACACTTCCAGCCCCTGTACCGCTTCCCTGTTCCTGGATTCACTCAGATGTTTTTAAAACTCAAAGCCTGTGCACACATACACAGTTCCAGCCCTTGTGCCTCTTACCCTCTTCCTGGATTCAGTCAGAGGTTTTTAAAACTAACAGCCTGTGCACACACACACACACTTCCAGCCATTGTGCCTCTTCCCTCTTCCTGGATTCTCTCAGAGGTTTTTAAAACTCAAAGCCTGTGCACACAAACACACTTCCAGACCCTCTGCCTCTTCCCTCTTCCTGGATTCACTCAGACGTTTTAAAAACTCACAACCTTTGCACAGACACACACTTCCAGACCTTCTGCCTCTTCCCTCTTCCTGGATTCACTCAGAGGTTTTTAAAACTCAAAGCCTCTGCACAGGGACACACTTACAACCCTGTGCCTCTTCCCTCTTCCTGGATTCACTCAGACGTTTTTAAACCTCAAAGCCTCTGCACAGGAACATACTTCCAGCCCCTCTGGCTCTTCCCTCTTCCTGGATTCACTCAGACGTTTTTAAAACTAAAAGCCTGTGCACAGGCACACAGTTCCAGCGCCTGTACCTCTTCCCTCTTCCTGGATTCACCCAGATGTTCTTAAAACTCACACCTTTTGCACAGAGAGACACTTCCAGCCTTTGTGCCTCTTCCATCTTCGTGGATTCACTCAGACGTTTTTAAACCTCAAAGGCTGTGCACAGGCAAATACTTCCAGCCCCTCAGGCTCTTCCCTCTTCCTGGATTCACTCAGACGTTTTTAAAACTAAAAGCCTGTGCACACACACACTCTTCCAGCCCCTGTACCGCTTCCCTGTTCCTGGATTCACTCAGATGTTTTTAAAACTCACAGCCTGTGGAAACACACACAGTTCCAGCCCCTGTACCTCTTCCCTCTACCTGGATTCACTCAGATGCCTTAAAACTCACAACCTGTGCACACACACACACTTCCAGCCCCTGTGCCTCTTCCCTCTTCCTGGATTCACTCATAGGTTTTTAAAACTCACAGCCTGTGCACACACACACACTTCCAGCCCCTGTGCCTCTTCCCTCTTCCTGGATTCACTCAGACGTTTTTAAAACTGAAAGCCTGTGCAGAGGCACACAGTTCCAGCCCCTGTACCGCTTCCCTCTTCCTGGATTCTCTCAGATGTTTTAAAAACTCACAGCCTGTGCACACACACACAGTTCCAGCCCCTGTACCTCTTCCCTCTACCTGGATTTACTCAGATGTCTTAAAACTCACAGCCTGTGTAGAGGCACATACTTCCAGACCCTGTGTCTCTTCCATCTTCCTGGATTCAGTCAGAGGTTTTTAAAACTAACAGCCTGTGCACACACACACACACTTCCAGCCATTGTGCCTCTTCCCTCTTCCTGGATTCTCTCAGAGGTTTTTAAAACTCAAAGCCTGTGCACACAAACACACTTCCAGACCCTCTGCCTCTTCCCTCTTCCTGGATTCACTCAGAGGTTTTTAAATCTCAAAGCCTCTGCACAGGGACACACTTACAACCCTCTGCCTCTTCCCTCTTCCTGGATTCACTCATAGGTTTTTAAACCTCACAGCCTGTGCACACACACACACACACAATCCGGTACAGGGGCTGGAAGTGTCTCCCTGTGCAAAAGGTGTGAGTTTTAAGAACATCTGAGTGAATCCCGGAAGAGGGAAGAGGTACAGGCGCTGGAACTCTGTACCTGTGCACAGGCTTTGAGTTTTAAAAATGTCTGAGTGAATCCAGGAAGAGGGAAGAGCCAGAGGTGCTGGAAGTATGTGCTGTGCACAGGCTGTGAGTTTTAAAAACCTCTGAGTGAATCCAGGAAGAGGGAAGAGACACAGGGTCTGGAAGTATGTGCCTCTACACAGGCTGTGAGTTTTAAGACATCTGAGTGAATCCAGGTAGAGGGAAGAGGTACAGGGTCTGGAAGTGTGTGTGTGTGCACAGGCTGTGAGTTTTTAAAACATCTTAGTGAATCCAGGAAGAGGGAAGCGGTACAGGGGCTGGAACTGTGTGCCTCTGCACAGGCTTTCAGTTTTAAAAACGTCTGAGTGAATCCAGGAAGAGGGAAGAGGCACAGGGGCTGGAAGAGTGTGTGTGTGCACAGGCTGTGAGTTTTAAAAACCTATGAGTGAATCCAGGAAGAGGGAAGAGGCACAAGGGCTGGAAGTACAATACAATACAATACAATAGTAGAGTTGGAAGGGACCTTGGAGGTCTTCTAGTCCAACCCCCTGCCTAGGCAGGAAACCCTATACCGTTTCAGACAAATAGCTATCCAACATCTTCTTAAAGACTTCCAGTGTTGGGGCATTCACAACTTCTGGAGGCAAGCTGTTCCACTGATTAATTGTTCTCACTGTCAGGAAATTTCTCCTCAGTTCTAAGTTGCTTCTCTCCTTGATTAGTTTCCACCCATTGCTTCTTGTTCTACCCTCAGGTGCTTTGGAGAATAGTTTGACTCCCTCTTCTTTGTGGCAACCTCTGAGATATTGGAATAATGCTATCATGTCTCCCCTAGTCCTTCTTTCTCTTAAGCTAAACATACCCAGTTCCTGCAACCGTTCTTCATATGTTTTAGTCTCCAGTCTCCTAATCATCTTTGTTGCTCTTCTCTGCACTCTTTCTAGAGTCTCCACATCTTTTTTACATCGTGGTGACCAGAACTGAATGCAGTATTCCAAGTGTGGCCTTACCAAGGCATTATAAAGTGGTATTAACACTTCACGTGATCTTGATTCTATCCCTCTGTTGATGCAGCCTAGAACTGTGTTGGCTTTTTTGGCAGCTGCTGCACACTGCTGACTCATATTTAAATGGTTGTCCACTAGGACTCCAAGATCCCTTTCACAGTTCCTACTACTGAGTAAGGTATCACCTATACTGTACCTGTGCATTCCGTTTTTGTTGCCTAAATGTAGAACCTTACTCTTTTCACCATTGAATTTCATTTTATTAGATAGTGCCCAATGTTCAAGTTTGTCAAGATCCTTCTGTATCTTAAGCCTATCTTCTGGAGTGTTGGCTATTCCTGCCAGCTTGGTATCATCTGCAAATTTGATGAGTTCCCCATTTATTCCCTCATCCAAATCATTGATGAAGATGTTGAAGAGTACTGGGCCTAAAACAGAGCCTTGGGGTACTCCACTGCATACTTCCCTCCATGTAGATGCAGTTCCATTGAGAACTACACGTTGAGTGCGGTTGGTCAGCCAGTTACCAATCCATCTGGTGGTGATGCTGTCTAACCCACATTCTTCTACTTTATCTAGTAGTAGGTTATGGTCTACCTTATCAAAAGCCTTACTGAAGTCCAAGTAAACTATATCAACAGCATTCCTCTGGTCCACTAATTTTGTCACATTATCAAAGAATGCAATAAGATTAGTCTGGCATGATCTGTTTTTGACAAATCCATGTTGGCTTTTGGCTATTACTTTGTTTGCTTCTAGGTGTTCGCAAATTCGTTGCTTGATTATTTTCTCCAGAATCTTTCCTGGTATTGAGGTTAGGCTGATAGTTCTGTAGTTTCCTGGATCTAATTTTTTCCCTTTTTTGAAGATGGGAACCACATCAGCTCTTTTCCAGTCCTCTGGTAGTTCCCCGGTGTTCCAGGATCTCTGAAAGATATAATTCAGTGGTTCTGAGATCTCGTCTGCTAGTTCCTTCAGAACTCTGGGGTGTAATCCATCCGGTCCTGGTGATTTGAACTCATCTAGGGTAGACAGGTGCTCACTTACCGTTTTCTTCCCTATGTGTGTATGTGTGCACAGGCTGTGAGTTTTAAAAACCTCTGAGTGAATCCAGGTAGAGGGAAGAGGCAGAGGGGCTGGAAGTGTGTATGTGTGCACAGGCTGTGAGTTTTTAAAACGTCTGAGTGAATCCAGTAAGAGGGAAGAGGTACAGGTGCTGGAACTGTGTGCCTGTGCACAGGCTTTTAGTTTTAAAAACGTCTGAGTGAATCCAGGAAGAGGGAAGAGCCAGAGGGGCTGGAAGTATGTGCCTGTGCACAGGCTTTGAGGTTTAAAAACGTCTGAGTGAATCCAGGAAGAGGGAAGAGGCACAGGGTTATAAGTGTGTCCCTGTGCAGAGGCTTTGAGTTTTAAAAACCTCTGAGTGAATCCAGGAAGAGGGAAGAGACACAGGGTCTGGAAGTATGTGCCTCTACACAGGCTGTGAGTTTTAAAACATCTGAGTGAATCCAGGTAGAGGGAAGCGGTACAGAGGCTGGAAGTGTGTCCCTGTGCAAAAGGTGTGAGTTTTTAAAATATCTTATTGAATCCAGGAAGAGGGAAGAGGTACAGGGGCTGGAACTGTGTGTGTGTGTGCACAGGCTGTGAGTTTTAAGAACATCTGAGTGAATCCAGGAAGAGGGAAGAAGTACAGGCGCTGGAAGTGTCTCCCTGTGCAAAAGGTGTGAGTTTTAAGAACATCTGAGTGAATCCCGGAAGAGGGAAGAGGTACAGGCGCTGGAACTCTGTACCTGTGCACAGGCTTTGAGTTTTAAAAATGTCTGAGTGAATCCAGGAAGAGGGAAGAGCCAGAGGGGCTGGAAGTATGTGCTGTGCACAGGCTGTGAGTTTTTAAAACGTCTGAGTGAATCCAGTAAGAGGGAAGAGTCATAGGGTTATAAGTGTGTCCCTGTGCAGAGGCTTTGAGTTTTAAAAACCTCTGAGTAAATCCAGGAAGAGGGAAGCGGTACAGGGGCTGGAAGTGTGTGCCTTTACACAGGTTGTGAGTTTTAAGACATCTGAGTGAATCCAGGTAGAGGGAAGCGGTACAGGGGCTGGAAGTGTGTCCCTGTGCAGAGGTTTTGAGTTTTAAAAACCTGTGAGTGAATCCAGGAAGAGGGAAGAGGCAGATGGTCTGGAAGTGTTTGTGTGTGCACAGGCTTTGAGTTTTAAAAACCTCTGAGTGAATCCAGGAAGAGGGAAGAGACAGTGGGTCTGGAAGTATGTGCCTCTACAAAGGCTTTGAGTTTTAAAACATCTGAGTGAATCCAGGTAGAGGGAAGAGGCAGAGGGGCTGGAAGTGTGTGTGTGTGCACAGGTTGTGAGTTTTAAAAACATCTGAGTGAATCCAGGAACAGGGAATCGGTACAGGGGCTGGAAGTGTGTCCCTGTGCAAAAGGTGAGAGTTTTAAAAACCTCTGAGTGAATCCAGGAAGAGGGAAGAGGTACAGGCGCTGGAACTGTGTGCCTGTGCACAGGCTTTTAGTTTTAAAAACGTCTGAGTGAATCCAGGAAGAGGGAAGACCCAGAGGGGCTGGAAGTATGTTCCTGTGCACAGGCTTTGAGTTTTAAGACATCTGAGTGAATCCAGGTAGAGGGAAGAGGTACAGGGGCTGGAACTGTGTGAGTTTGCACAGGCTGTGAGTTTTAAAAACATCTGAGTGAATCCAGGTAGAGGGAAGAGGTACAGGGGCTGGAACTGTGTGTGTTTGCACAGGCTGTGAGTTTTAAAAACATCTGAGTGAATCCAGGAACAATGAAGCGGTACAGGGGCTGGAAGTGTCTCTCTGTGCAAAAGGTGTGAGTTTTAAAACATCTGAGTGAATCCAGGTAGAGGGAAGAGGCAGAGGGGCTGGAAGTGTGTGTGTGTGTGTGCACAGGCTTTGAGGTTTAAAAACGTCTGAGTGAATCCAGGAAGAGGGAAGAGGCACAGGGTTGTAAGTGGGTCCCTGTGCAGATGCTTTGAGTTTTAAAAACCTCTGAGTGAATCCAGGAAGAGGGAAGAGGCAGAGAGTCTGGAAGTGTGTGTCTGTGCACAGGTTGTGAGTTTTAAAAACTTCTGAGTGAATCCAGGAAGAGGGAAGAGGCAGAGGGTCTGGAAGTGTGTTTGTGTGCACAGGCTGTGAGTTTTAAAAACATCTGAGTGAATCCAGGAAGAGGGAAGAGGTACAGACGCTGGAACTCTGTGCCTGTGCACAGGCTTTGAGTTTTAAAAACGTCTGAGTGAATCCAGGAAGAGGGAAGAGCCAGAGGGGCTGGAAGTATGTTCCAGCCCCTGTACCTCTTCCCTCTTCCTGGATTCACTAAGATGTTTTAAAAACTCACACCTTTTGCACAGGGAGACACTTCCAGCCCCTGTACCGCTTCCCTGTTCCTGGATTCACTCAGATGTTTTTAAAACTCACAGCCTGTGCACACACACACAGTTCCAGCCCCTTTACCTCTTCCCTCTACCTGGATTCACTCAGATGTCTTAAAACTCAAAGCCTGTGCACAGGCACATACTTCCAGCCCCTCTGGCTCTTCCCTCTTCCTGGATTCACTCAGACGTTTTTAAACCTCAAAGCCTGTGCACAGGCACATACTTCCAGCCCCTCTGGCTCTTCCCTCTTCCTGGATTCACTCAGACGTTTTTAAAACTCACAGCCTGTGCAGAGCACTTACTTCCAGCCCTTGTGCCTCTTCCCTGTTCCTGGATTCACTCAGATGTTTTTAAAACTCACAGCCTGTGCAGAAGCACACAGTTCCAGCCCCTGTACCTCTTCCCTCTTCCTGGATTCATTCAGATGTTTTAAAAACTCAAAGCCTGTACACAGGCACAGAGTTCCAGCGCCTGTACCTCTTCCCTTTTCCTGGATTCATTCAGATGTTTTAAAACTCAAAGCCTATGCACAGGCACATACTTCCAGCCCCTCTGGCTCTTCCCTCTTCCTGGATTCACTCAGACGTTTTCAAACCTTAAAGCCTGTGCACAGGCACATACTTCCAGCCCCTCTGCTTCTTCCCTCTTCCTGGATTCACTCAGACGTTTTTAAAACTCACAGCCTGTGCACAGGCACCCAGTTCCAGCGCCTGTACCTCTTCCCTCTTCCTGGATTCACTCAGATGTTCTTAAAACGCACACCTTTTGCACAGGGAGACACTTCCAGCCCCTGTACCTCTTCCCTCTTCCTGGATTCACTAAGATGTTTTAAAAACTCACACCTTTTGCACAGGGAGACACTTCCAGCCCCTGTACCGCTTCCCTGTTCCTGGATTCACTCAGATGTTTTTAAAACTCACACCCTGTGCACACACACACAGTTCCAGCCCCTGTACCTCTTCCCTCTACCTGGATTCACTCAGACGTTTTTAAAACTAAAAGCCTGTGCACAGGCACACAGTTCCAGCGCCTGTACCTCTTCCCTCTTCCTGGATTCACTCAGAGGTTTTTAAAACTCACACCTTTTGCACAGGGACACACTTCCAGCCCCTGTACCGCTTCCCTGTTCCTGGATTCACTCAGATGTTTTTAAAACTCACAGCCTGTGCAAACACACACAGTTCCAGCCCCTGTACCTCTTCCCTCTACCTGGATTCACTCAGATGTCTTAAAACTCAAAGCCTGTGCACAGCCACATACTTCCAGCCCCTCTGGCTCTTCCCTCTTCCTGGATTCACTCAGACGTTTTCAAACCTTAAAGCCTGTGCACAGGCACATACTTCCAGCCCCTCTGCTTCTTCCCTCTTCCTGGATTCACTCAGACGTTTTTAAAACTCACAGCCTGTGCACAGGCACCCAGTTCCAGCGCCTGTACCTTTTCCCTCTTCCTGGATTCACTCAGATGTTCTTAAAACTCACACCTTTTGCACAGGGAGACACTTCCAGCCCCTGTACCTCTTCCCTCTTCCTGGATTCACTAAGATGTTTTAAAAACTCACACCTTTTGCACAGGGAGACACTTCCAGCCCCTGTACCGCTTCCCTGTTCCTGGATTCACTCAGATGTTTTTAAAACTCACAGCCTGTGCACACACACACAGTTCCAGCCCCTGTACCTCTTCCCTCTACCTGGATTCACTCAGACGTTTTTAAAACTAAAAGCCTGTGCACAGGCACACAGTTCCAGCGCCTGTACCTCTTCCCTCTTCCTGGATTCACTCAGAGGTTTTTAAAACTCACACCTTTTGCACAGGGACACACTTCCAGCCCCTGTACCGCTTCCCTGTTCCTGGATTCACTCAGATGTTTTTAAAACTCACAGCCTGTGCAAACACACACAGTTCCAGCCCTGTGCCTCTTCCCTCTACCTGGATTCACTCAGATGTCTTAAAACTCAAAGCCTGTGCACAGGCACATACTTCCAGCCCCTCTGGCTCTTCCCTCTTCCTGGATTCACTCAGACGTTTTCAAACCTCAAAGCCTGTGCACAGGCACATACTTCCAGCCCCTCTGCTTCTTCCCTCTTCCTGGATTCACTCAGACGTTTTTAAAACTCACAGCCTGTGCACAGGCACCCAGTTCCAGCGCCTGTACCTCTTCCCTCTTCCTGGATTCACTCAGATGTTCTTAAAACTCACACCTTTTGCACAGGGACACACTTCCAGCCCCTGTACCTCTTCCCTCTTCCTGGATTCACTAAGATGTTTTAAAAACTCACACCTTTTGCACAGGGAGACACTTCCAGCCCCTGTACCGCTTCCCTGTTCCTGGATTCACTCAGATGTTTTTAAAACTCACAGCCTGTGCACACACACACACACAGTTCCAGCCCCTTTACCTCTTCCCTCTACCTGGATTCACTCAGATGTCTTAAAACTCAAAGCCTGTGCACAGGCACATACTTCCAGCCCCTCTGGCTCTTCCCTCTTCCTGGATTCACTCAGACGTTTTTAAACCTCAAAGCCTGTGCACAGGCACATACTTCCAGCCCCTCTGGCTCTTCCCTCTTCCTGGATTCACTCAGACGTTTTTAAAACTCACAGCCTGTGCAGAGCACATACTTCCAGCCCTTGTGCCTCTTCCCTGTTCCTGGATTCACTCAGATGTTTTTAAAACTCACAGCCTGTGCAGAAGCACACAGTTCCAGCCCCTGTACCTCTTCCCTCTTCCTGGATTCATTCAGATGTTTTAAAAACTCAAAGCCTGTACACAGGCACAGAGTTCCAGCACCTGTACCGCTTCCCTGTTCCTGGATTCACTCAGATGTTTTTAAAACTCACACCCTGTGCACACACACACAGTTCCAGCCCCTGTACCTCTTCCCTCTTCCTGGATTCACTAAGATGTTTTAAAAACTCACACCTTTTGCACAGGGAGACACTTCCAGCCCCTGTACCGCTTCCCTGTTCCTGGATTCACTCAGATGTTTTTAAAACTCACACCCTGTGCACACACACACAGTTCCAGCCCCTGTACCTCTTCCCTCTACCTGGATTCACTCAGACGTTTTTAAAACTAAAAGCCTGTGCACAGGCACACAGTTCCAGCGCCTGTACCTCTTCCCTCTTCCTGGATTCACTCAGAGGTTTTTAAAACTCACACCTTTTGCACAGGGACACACTTCCAGCCCCTGTACCGCTTCCCTGTTCCTGGATTCACTCAGATGTTTTTAAAACTCACAGCCTGTGCAAACACACACAGTTCCAGCCCCTGTACCTCTTCCCTCTACCTGGATTCACTCAGATGTCTTAAAACTCAAAGCCTGTGCACAGCCACATACTTCCAGCCCCTCTGGCTCTTCCCTCTTCCTGGATTCACTCAGACGTTTTCAAACCTTAAAGCCTGTGCACAGGCACATACTTCCAGCCCCTCTGCTTCTTCCCTCTTCCTGGATTCACTCAGACGTTTTTAAAACTCACAGCCTGTGCACAGGCACCCAGTTCCAGCGCCTGTACCTCTTCCCTCTTCCTGGATTCACTCAGATGTTCTTAAAACTCACACCTTTTGCACAGGGAGACACTTCCAGCCCCTGTACCTCTTCCCTCTTCCTGGATTCACTAAGATGTTTTAAAAACTCACACCTTTTGCACAGGGAGACACTTCCAGCCCCTGTACCGCTTCCCTGTTCCTGGATTCACTCAGATGTTTTTAAAACTCACAGCCTGTGCACACACACACAGTTCCAGCCCCTGTACCTCTTCCCTCTACCTGGATTCACTCAGACGTTTTTAAAACTAAAAGCCTGTGCACAGGCACACAGTTCCAGCGCCTGTACCTCTTCCCTCTTCCTGGATTCACTCAGAGGTTTTTAAAACTCACACCTTTTGCACAGGGACACACTTCCAGCCCCTGTACCGCTTCCCTGTTCCTGGATTCACTCAGATGTTTTTAAAACTCACAGCCTGTGCAAACACACACAGTTCCAGCCCCTGTGCCTCTTCCCTCTACCTGGATTCACTCAGATGTCTTAAAACTCAAAGCCTGTGCACAGGCACATACTTCCAGCCCCTCTGGCTCTTCCCTCTTCCTGGATTCACTCAGACGTTTTCAAACCTCAAAGCCTGTGCACAGGCACATACTTCCAGCCCCTCTGCTTCTTCCCTCTTCCTGGATTCACTCAGACGTTTTTAAAACTCACAGCCTGTGCACAGGCACCCAGTTCCAGCGCCTGTACCTCTTCCCTCTTCCTGGATTCACTCAGATGTTCTTAAAACTCACACCTTTTGCACAGGGACACACTTCCAGCCCCTGTACCTCTTCCCTCTTCCTGGATTCACTAAGATGTTTTAAAAACTCACACCTTTTGCACAGGGAGACACTTCCAGCCCCTGTACCGCTTCCCTGTTCCTGGATTCACTCAGATGTTTTTAAAACTCACAGCCTGTGCACACACACACAGTTCCAGCCCCTTTACCTCTTCCCTCTACCTGGATTCACTCAGATGTCTTAAAACTCAAAGCCTGTGCACAGGCACATACTTCCAGCCCCTCTGGCTCTTCCCTCTTCCTGGATTCACTCAGACGTTTTTAAACCTCAAAGCCTGTGCACAGGCACATACTTCCAGCCCCTCTGGCTCTTCCCTCTTCCTGGATTCACTCAGACGTTTTTAAACCTCAAAGCCTGTGCACAGGCACATACTTCCAGCCCCTCTGGCTCTTCCCTCTTCCTGGATTCACTCAGACGTTTTTAAAACTCACAGCCTGTGCAGAGCACATACTTCCAGCCCTTGTGCCTCTTCCCTGTTCCTGGATTCACTCAGATGTTTTTAAAACTCACAGCCTGTGCAGAAGCACAAAGTTCCAGCCCCTGTACCTCTTCCCTCTTCCTGGATTCATTCAGATGTTTTAAAAACTCAAAGCCTGTACACAGCCACAGAGTTCCAGCACCTGTACCGCTTCCCTGTTCCTGGATTCACTCAGATGTTTTTAAAACTCACACCCTGTGCACACACACACAGTTCCAGCCCCTGTACCTCTTCCCTCTTCCTGGATTCACTAAGATGTTTTAAAAACTCACACCTTTTGCATAGGGAGACACTTCCAGCCCCTGTACCGCTTCCCTGTTCCTGGATTCACTCAGATGTTTTTAAAACTCACACCCTGTGCACACACACACAGTTCCAGCCCCTGTACCTCTTCCCTCTACCTGGATTCACTCAGACGTTTTTAAAACTAAAAGCCTGTGCACAGGCACACAGTTCCAGCGCCTGTACCTCTTCCCTCTTCCTGGATTCACTCAGAGGTTTTTAAAACTCACACCTTTTGCACAGGGAGACACTTCCAGCCCCTGTACCGCTTCCCTGTTCCTGGATTCACTCAGATGTTTTTAAAACTCACACCCTGTGCACACACACACAGTTCCAGCCCCTGTACCTCTTCCCTCTTCCTGGATTCACTAAGATGTTTTAAAAACTCACACCTTTTGCACAGGGAGACACTTCCAGCCCCTGTACCGCTTCCCTGTTCCTGGATTCACTCAGATGTTTTTAAAACTCACAGCCTGTGCACACACACACAGTTCCAGCCCCTGTACCTCTTCCCTCTACCTGGATTCACTCAGACGTTTTTAAAACTAAAAGCCTGTGCACAGGCACACAGTTCCAGCGCCTGTACCTCTTCCCTCTTCCTGGATTCACTCAGAGGTTTTTAAAACTCACACCTTTTGCACAGGGACATACTTCCAGCCCTTGTGCCTCTTCCCTGTTCCTGGATTCACTCAGATGTTTTTAAAACTCACACCTTTTGCACAGGGAGACACTTCCAGCCCCTGTACCGCTTCCCTGTTCCTGGATTCACTCAGATGTTTTTAAAACTCACAGCCTGTGCACACACACACAGTTCCAGCCCCTGTACCTCTTCCCTCTACCTGGATTCACTCAGACGTTTTTAAAACTCACACCTTTTGCACAGGGACACACTTCCAGCCCCTGTACCGCTTCCCTGTTCCTGGATTCACTCAGATGTTTTTAAAACTCACAGCCTGTGCAAACACACACAGTTCCAGCCCCTGTGCCTCTTCCCTCTACCTGGATTCACTCAGATGTCTTAAAACTCAAAGCCTGTGCACAGGCACATACTTCCAGCCCCTCTGGCTCTTCCCTCTTCCTGGATTCACTCAGACGTTTTCAAACCTCAAAGCCTGTGCACAGGCACATACTTCCAGCCCCTCTGCTTCTTCCCTCTTCCTGGATTCACTCAGACGTTTTTAAAACTCACAGCCTGTGCACAGGCACCCAGTTCCAGCGCCTGTACCTCTTCCCTCTTCCTGGATTCACTCAGATGTTCTTAAAACTCACACCTTTTGCACAGGGACACACTTCCAGCCCCTGTACCTCTTCCCTCTTCCTGGATTCACTAAGATGTTTTAAAAACTCACACCTTTTGCACAGGGAGACACTTCCAGCCGCTGTACCGCTTCCCTGTTCCTGGATTCACTCAGATGTTTTTAAAACTCACAGCCTGTGCACACACACACAGTTCCAGCCCCTTTACCTCTTCCCTCTACCTGGATTCACTCAGATGTCTTAAAACTCAAAGCCTGTGCACAGGCACATACTTCCAGCCCCTCTGGCTCTTCCCTCTTCCTGGATTCACTCAGACGTTTTTAAACCTCAAAGCCTGTGCACAGGCACATACTTCCAGCCCCTCTGGCTCTTCCCTCTTCCTGGATTCACTCAGACGTTTTTAAAACTCACAGCCTGTGCAGAGCACATACTTCCAGCCCTTGTGCCTCTTCCCTGTTCCTGGATTCACTCAGATGTTTTTAAAACTCACAGCCTGTGCAGAAGCACAAAGTTCCAGCCCCTGTACCTCTTCCCTCTTCCTGGATTCATTCAGATGTTTTAAAAACTCAAAGCCTGTACACAGGCACAGAGTTCCAGCACCTGTACCGCTTCCCTGTTCCTGGATTCACTCAGATGTTTTTAAAACTCACACCCTGTGCACACACACACAGTTCCAGCCCCTGTACCTCTTCCCTCTTCCTGGATTCACTAAGATGTTTTAAAAACTCACACCTTTTGCACAGGGAGACACTTCCAGCCCCTGTACCGCTTCCCTGTTCCTGGATTCACTCAGATGTTTTTAAAACTCACACCCTGTGCACACACACACAGTTCCAGCCCCTGTACCTCTTCCCTCTACCTGGATTCACTCAGACGTTTTTAAAACTAAAAGCCTGTGCACAGGCACACAGTTCCAGCGCCTGTACCTCTTCCCTCTTCCTGGATTCACTCAGAGGTTTTTAAAACTCACACCTTTTGCACAGGGAGACACTTCCAGCCCCTGTACCGCTTCCCTGTTCCTGGATTCACTCAGATGTTTTTAAAACTCACACCCTGTGCACACACACACAGTTCCAGCCCCTGTACCTCTTCCCTCTTCCTGGATTCACTAAGATGTTTTAAAAACTCACACCTTTTGCACAGGGAGACACT
The DNA here is from genome assembly GCF_964273705.1 of Natrix helvetica. Lineage (NCBI taxonomy): Eukaryota > Metazoa > Chordata > Lepidosauria > Squamata > Natricidae > Natrix > Natrix helvetica. The sequence continues at coordinate 59,182,664 of NC_138555.1, read as the reverse complement.
TCCAGCCCCTGTACCGCTTCCCTGTTCCTGGATTCACTCAGATGTTTTTAAAACTCACAGCCTGTGCACACACACACAGTTCCAGCCCCTGTACCTCTTCCCTCTACCTGGATTCACTCAGACGTTTTTAAAACTAAAAGCCTGTGCACAGGCACACAGTTCCAGCGCCTGTACCTCTTCCCTCTTCCTGGATTCACTCAGAGGTTTTTAAAACTCACACCTTTTGCACAGGGACATACTTCCAGCCCTTGTGCCTCTTCCCTGTTCCTGGATTCACTCAGATGTTTTTAAAACTCACAGCCTGTGCAGAAGCACACAGTTCCAGCCCCTGTACCTCTTCCCTCTTCCTGGATTTATTCAGATGTTTTAAAAACTCAAAGCCTGTACACAGGCATAGAGTTCCAGCGCCTGTACCTCTTCCCTTTTCCTGGATTCCTTCAGATGTTTTAAAAACTCACACCTTTTGCACAGGGACACACTTCCAGCCCCTGTACCGCTTCCCTGTTCCTGGATTCACTCAGATGTTTTTAAAACTCACAGCCTGTGCACACATACACACTTCCAGCGCCTGTACCTCTTCCCTCTTCCTGGATTCACTAAGATGTTTTAAAAACTCACATCTTTTGCACAGGGACACACTTCCAGCCCCTGTACCGCTTCCCTGTTCCTGGATTCACTCAGATGTTTTTAAAACTCACAGCCTGTGCACACATACACACTTCCAGCCCCTATACCTCTTCCCTCTACCTGGATTCACTCAGATGTTTTAAAACTCACAGCCTGTGTAGAGGCACATACTTCCAGACCCTGTGTCTCTTCCCTATTCCTGGATTCACTCAGAGGTTTTTAAAACTCAAAGCCTCTGCACAGGGACACACTTACAACCCTCTGCCTCTTCCCTCTTCCTGGATTCACTCAGAGGTTTTTAAAACTCAAAAACTCTGCACAGGGACACACTTACAACCCTCTGCCTCTTCCCTCTTCCTGGATTCACTCAGATGTTTTTAAAACTCACAGCCTGTGCAAACACACACAGTTCCAGCCCCTGTACCTCTTCCCTCTACCTGGATTCACTCAGATGTCTTAAAACTCAAAGCCTGTGCACAGGCACATACTTCCAGCCCCTCTGGCTCTTCCCTCTTCCTGGATTCACTCAGACGTTTTCAAACCTCAAAGCCTGTGCACAGGCACATACTTCCAGCCCCTCTGCTTCTTCCCTCTTCCTGGATTCACTCAGACGTTTTTAAAACTCACAGCCTGTGCACAGGCACCCAGTTACAGCGCCTGTACCTCTTCCCTCTTCCTGGATTCACTCAGATGTTCTTAAAACTCACACCTTTTGCACAGGGAGACACTTCCAGCCCCTGTACCTCTTCCCTCTTCCTGGATTCACTAAGATGTTTTAAAAACTCACACCTTTTGCACAGGGAGACACTTCCAGCCCCTGTACCGCTTCCCTGTTCCTGGATTCACTCAGATGTTTTTAAAACTCAAAGCCTGTGCACAGGCACATACTTCCAGCCCCTCTGGCTCTTCCCTCTTCCTGGATTCACTCAGACGTTTTTAAACCTCAAAGCCTGTGCACAGGCACATACTTCCAGCCCCTCTGGCTCTTCCCTCTTCCTGGATTCACTCAGACGTTTTTAAGACTCACAGCCTGTGCACACGCACACACTTCCATCCTGTCTGCCTCTTCCCTCTTCCTGGATTCACTCAGATGTTTTTAAAACTCACAGCGTCTGAACAGGCACACACTTCCAGCCCCTCTGAGTCTCCCCTCTTGCTGGATAAACTCAGATGTTTTTAACACTCAGAGCCTGTGAACAGATACACACTTCCAACCTTTCTGCCTCTTCCTGGATTCACCCAGAAGTTTTAGAGAGTCACAGCCTGGGTACAGTACACACACTTCCAGCCCCTCTGCCTCTTCCCTCTTCCTGGATTCACTCAGATGTTTTTAAAACTCACAACCTGTGCACATGCACACACACTTCGAGCCTCTCTGGATCTTCCATCTTCCTGGATTCACTCAGATGTTTTTAAAAATCACAGCCTGTGAACAGGTACACACTTCCAACCACTCTGTCTCTTCCCTCTTACTGGATACACTCAGAAGTTTTTAAAACTTACAGCTTCTGAATTGCCACACACTTAGAGCCCCTCTGCCTATTCCCTCTTCCTGGATTCACTCAGACGTTTTTAAGACACACAGCCTGTGCACACGCACACACTTCCATCCTCTCTGCCTCTTCCCTCTTCCTGGATTCACTCAGATGTTTTTAAAACTCACAGCCTGTGCCCATGCACACACTCTTCGAGCCTCTCTGCCTCTTCCCTCTTCCCTCTTCCTGAATTCACTCATATGTTTTTAAATCTCACACCCTGTGAACAGGTACATACTTCCAGCCTCTCTCCCTCTTCCCTCTTCCTGGATTCACTCATACATTTTTAAGACTCACAGCCTGTGCACACGCACACACTTCCATCCTCTCTGCCTCTTCCCTCTTCCTGGATTCAATCATACATTTTTAAGACTCACAGCCTGTGTACAGCACACACACTTCCAGCCCCTCTCCCTCTTCCCTCTTCCTGAATTCACTCATATGTTTTTAAATCTCACAGCCTGTGAACAGGTACATACTTCCAGCCTCTCTGCCTCTTCCATCTTCCTGGTTTCACTTAGGTATTTTTTAGACTCACAGCCTGTGTACAGCACACACTTACAGCCCCTCTCCCTCTTCCCTCTTCCTGGATTCACTCAGACGTTTTTCAAACTCACAGCCTGTGCACATCACATACACTTCCAGCCCCTCTGCCACTTCCCTCTTCCTGAATTCACTCAGACGTTTTAAAACTCACAGCCTGTGCACACAAACACACTTCCAGCCCCTCTGCCTCTTCCCTCTTCCTGGATTCACTCAGACGTTTTTCAAACTCACAGTCTGTGCACACACACACACTTCCCGCCTCTCTGCCTCTTCCCTCTTCTTGGATTCACTCAGACGTTTTTAAAAATCACAGCCTGTGAACAGGTACACACTTCCAACCACTCTGTCTCTTCCCTCTTACTGGATGCACTCAGAAGTTTTGAAAACTTACAGCTTCTGAAGAGCCACACACTTAGAGCCCCTCTGCCTCTCCCCTCTTCCTGGATTCACTCAGACATTTTTAAGACTCACAGCCTGGGCACACGCACAAACTTCCAACCTCTCTGCCTCTTACCTCTTCCTGGATTCACTCAGACGTTTTTAAGACTCACAGCCTGTGCACACGCAAACACTTCCATCCTCTCTGCCTCTTCCCTCTTCCTGGATTCACTCATACATTTTTAAGACTCACAGCCTGTGTACAGCACACACACTTCCAGCCCCTCTCCCTCTTCCCTCTTCCTGGATTCACTCAGATGTTTTTAAAACTCACAGCCTCTGCACAGCAAACACACTTCGAGCCTCTCTGGCTGTTCCATCTTCCTGGATTCACTCAGACGTTTTTAAGACTCACAGCCTGGGCTCACGCACACACTTCCATCCTCTCTACCTCTTCCCTCTTCCTTGATTCACTCAGACGTTTTTAAGACTCACAGCCTGTGCACACGCACACACTTCCATCCTGTCTGCCTCTTCCCTCTTCCTGGATTCACTCAGATGTTTTTAAAACTCACAGCGTCTGTACAGGCACACACTTCCAGCCCCTCATTCCTTTCCTCTTCCTGGATTCACTCAGATGTTTTTAAAACTCACAGCCTGTGAACAGGTACACAATTCCAGCCTCTCTGCCTCTTCCATCTTCCTGGATTCACTCAGGTATTTTTTAGACTCACAGCCTGTCTACAGCACACACTTTCAGCCCGTCTGCCTCTTCCCTCTTCCTGGATTCACTCACAGGTTTTTAAAACTCACAGCCTGTGCACAGCACACACTTCCAGCCCCTGGAAAAACCTGTCAGAGACGAAATTTACAAAAGAACAAGGAATGAACAGATTGTCCATAAAGGAAAAGAAGTCATAACCGTTAAACAAATACCAAAGAGAATCAGAGTGCAAAGAAGGAATTACCAATTCCTCTCTACACAACTGATAAAATATAAAATAATGTTTCGCTGGTTGATACCGGAAGGCATGTTAATATCTTGGCAAGATAAGAAAATAAGGATTGACACTGTAGAGAAAGCCCGGGAATTCTATGAACACTATATAGCGGGTGAATCAGACAGCTGAGAGGAGTTGGAAACCCAAAGCCAAGAGGAGCAGCCAAAGGAGGAAAAAGGACTAGACCAAGATGTGAGAAAGAAACCGATACAGCAGCCCAGGAAAGCGAAGGAGTGAGGACAAGAAACCAAAAGGAAACAAAACCAAGTAAAGGAACGAAGGCGATAAACTAGTAACAGGATGGAGGAGGAAGTGAAATTAATATCAGTCAATATAAATGGATTAAATTCACCTACAAAAAGAAGGCAAACAATTTCTAAGCTCCAAAAACAAAAGATGGACATCATGTGCCTACAGGAAGTTCATATTAAAAAAGGAAATGTCAGTTGGTCTTACCTGAACTGCATGTCTCGAAGGTGGCATGGGAGCAGTCACATATGGGTATTAACACAGCCCTTTTGCCCTGGAGGCTGAGGTAAATCTTGAGGCCACACCTCCGTACCTCCTCTGACCTCCCAGATTAACCGATGGTCATAGCAAAGAACCTGAAAGAGGAAGGGACAGGTAAAACACAAACACCTCCTTCCTGCCTGGTTCCTGACTGACCGCTGAACTAACTCAGGCCCCTGGCGCGGGATGCCCTAACGGGGGGGGGGAAGTGACTGCTCCAACGCCACCTTCGAGACATGCAGTTCAGGTAAGACCAACTGACAGTCTCTGAAGTGAGGCGTGGGAGGAGTCACATATGGGACATACCAAAGCTCAGGGACGTGCGGTCATTGGAGGCAGGGGAGGCAGAGCCTCCCCTCTCATCATGAAATAATAATATATAAAATAATAATATCCACGAGGGAGTTTCATATATATAAGAGGAAGAGGAGCTCAGGCGGGCGAAAGGAAGCGCTTTAGTCAGCGGGGTGTGGGGGAGAGGATGGGAGAATGCCCGAGCATTCTCTCCTCTCCCCCACACCCCGCTGACTAAAGCGCTTCCTTTCGCCCGCCTGAGCTCTTCCGCGGGCAAAAGAAAGCGCTTTAGTCAGTGGGGTGTCAGGGGAGAGGAGGAGAGATTCTATCCTCTCCCCTGACACCCCACTGACTAAAGCGCTTTCTTTCGCCCGCGGCACTGCTCAGGCAGGTGGACGCTCAGAGCTCCCTCACAGCTCCTGTTGTCCTGTCTGGCAGGCGCCACCTGCCCGGGAAGCAGCTGAGCTGGGAAGTCCCAACCGGCAGTTTGGCTTCCAGAGCGGGCGGTGCGGGCGCCGGTGGGCTCCTCTGGGCTCCCGCCTTCCCAAAGCTCGTCCCTGTTTTTGCTGAAAGCAAAAGAATGGAGAAGAAACGGGGAAGCTTCGGGTGGGAAATGAGGCCATGGAAGAGAGTTTTGCCCTTTGCTGGTGAACATGGATCGGTCTTGCGCCCATCCTGGAGAGATCCCACCCTGGGCTGGCTTTCAGAGACGTGAAAGGCTCTTTCCTCAGGCGGGCATCTTTTCCAATGAAATAGATCGAGACAGGAAGATCATTTTATTACATTTGAACGTTTTGACTAAAACGGATTCTCTCATTCAAGGAGGGAACCCAAAGACCATCTTTCCGTCCCTTTTATCAAAGAAAATGCCATTGGACAGGGCAAAAATAACTCCTCCTTTGCCCTGGAAATCAGCTACATGGAATTAAACACTATAATCCAACTTCTCTTTGTGTGTGTGTGTGTGTGTGTGTGTTTGTGTGTTTGAGAGGGGGGAGGGGGGAGAGAGGGAGGAAGGAGGGGAAGGTAAAAGAAAAAGAAAAAGAAGGAAGAAAACTTATTTAAATAAGTTTAAAGCTGTTGCTTTAAATCGGAACTGAGCATGCTTGGCTGTGGAATTCTGGGAGTTGAAGTCCACAAGTCTAAAAAAATTGCTGCCTCACTAGCCATAAACTTCACCGCATGTCACTGCCAAAGCTAGATGTCCTTGGGAGGGATCAATGGGACTGAGCCCCACGAGAGTCTAAGACTCCCTGCAGAACCCTCCTCCTGAAGGCCGCGTCCGCGGAGGCGTACGCGTCTACCCGGTAATGCCTGATGAAAGGCGATGGGGAAGACCAAGCGGCAGCCCTGCAGATCTCCTCGAGGGGAGCCTGAGTGGCCCAAGCCGCTGAGGTGGCCGCACTCCTGGTGGAGTGTGCGGTGATGCCCCCTGGAACCTGGAGACCTCGTGCCTCGTAGGCTTTGGAGATGGCCGCTCTGATCCACCTGCTAATGGTTGCCGGAGAAACTTTGGCTCCTCGGGTGGAATGCTGAAAGGAGACGAAGAGGGCCTCTGAATGCCTGAAGGGCACTGTGCGCTTCAGGTAGATGCACAGGGCTCGTCTGACATCCAGCCGGTGCCAGGATCTTTCTCTATCCCTGGATGGCTGAGGACAGAAATCCGGCAGGACTATTTCTAGTCCTCTGTGGAACAGGAAGTTGATCTTGGGCATGAACGTGGGGTCCAGTCTGAGGACGACCCGGTTCTCCAGGAAGGTACAGAGGTCCGCCCTGCTGGATAGAGCGTTGAGCTCGGAAACTCTCCTGGCTGAAGTGATGGCAAACAGGAAGATGACCTTAAGGGTCAGGAATTGGAGGGAAACCTCCCTCAAGGGTTCGAAGGGTGCCTCCGTTAAAGCCTGGAGGACCATGGGAAGGTCCCAGGTAGGGAAGCGATGGACTACGGTGGGCTTCAGATTCGCCGCTCCCTTAAGGAAACGCCTAAGGACCGGATGTTGGGACAAAGGCGGGGAGTCCACCACCCCCCCCCCAGGACGGGCAGAGACCTGCCTCCTGAGGGTGCTGGGTGCCAGACCCTTCTCTAGGCCTTCCTGTAGGAAGTCCAACACCTGGGGCACAGAGGCCGAAGTCGGGACAAGACCCCTTGCTTGGCACCAGTCCGCGAAAGCGGCCCAGGAGGCATTGTAAATGCGAGTGGTGGACTGCCTCCTGGACACCTCGACGGTCTTAATGACCTCCGCAGAGAAGTGTGCCCCTCTCAGTTGTTCCCGCTCAATCGCCAGGCGGTCAGCTGGAGCCACTCCGGGTCCGGATGTTCCAGGGACCCCTGGTGAAGGGACACCTCCCCGAGTGGAAGCCTCCAGTGGGGGGCTGAAGACAGCTCCACCAGGTCTGCTAGCCAGGGGCGGCGTGGCCAGAAGGGGGCCACTAGAACCATCTCTGCTCTCTCTGTCACTAACTTCCTCAGGACCCCAGGAATGAGGGGAAGGGGAGGGAATGCGTAGAGGAGGCTGGACGGCCATCTGCAACGAAGAGCATCCGTGTCCATGGCGCCTCTGGACGGGAACCTCGACACGAAGGCCGGGAGCTGGGCGTTCGCTGGGGTTGCGAAGAGATCCACCGTCGGGCGTCCGAACCTCTCGCATATTTGTAGGAAGGTGTCAGGGTGGAGCTGCCACTCTCCGTTGTCGACTGTCTCCCTGATGAGCCAGTCCGCCTGCTGATTCTCTGTCCCCGAGATGTGTTCTGCTCTGATGGATTGGAGGTTCCTCTCTGCCCAGTTCCCCAATCGGAGGGCCTCGTCACGTAGAGCCTTGGAGTGGGTGCCTCCCTGTCTGTTCACGTGGGCCTTGGCTGCCACGTTGTCCGTCAGGACCAGGACATGTTGGTCGGTCACCATAGCCCTGAAGTGGCGTAGGGCCAGATGGATGGCCCTCAGTTCCAACCAGTTGATGTTGTTGCGTAGGTCGGTTGGAGTCCAGCGGCCCTGGGCTATCTGGGCCTCCAGGTGAGCTCCCCAGCCGAACAGACTCGCGTGAGTCGTGAGTACCTTCCTTGCTGGTTCTCTGAAGAGTGACCCCTTGTCTAGGGCTGGGGTCAACCACCAACGGAGTGATAGGAGAACTTGGGGTGACACCCGGACCTTGAAGCTGGCGTCGCTTGTCCCGGCTCTCTGGTGTGGGAGCAGGAACCACTGGAGCTCCCTGGCGTGGAGACGAGCCCAAGGCACGATCCCTATGCAAGAAATGAATTTCCCAAGGAGCCTGGAAAGAAGAACTGCAGGAACAGAGCGTAACTTGCGAATCTCCTGAACCAGTTGGACGATGCTGTCCCTACGCTCCCGGGAGAGGAAGACCTCTCCAGACACTGAATCTATGATGGACCCTAGGTGTTGGAGTCTGGTAGTAGGAGCTAGGTGGCTCTTCTCGAGATTGATCGAGAACCCCAGGGACCTTAGCGTGTCGATGGTGAGACCCAGGTCCTGCCTCGCCGTGACTGGCGACCTGGCTAGGACTAGGATGTCATCCAGGTAACAATGGAGACGGACTGGGAAGGAGCGAAGGTGACCCGCGGCCGCGGCCAGCACCTTGGTAAAGGTCCTGGGAGCAGAGGCCAGCCCGAAGGGGAGGGCTCTATACTGGAAGTGGCTGCCCTCATGGGAGAATCTGAGGAATCTACGATGTTCAGGGGCGATTCTGATATGTAAATAAGCCTCCGTGAGGTCGATGGAAGCCAGGTAATCGCCCTGCCTGATGCCCTCTAGGATGGACTTCAGCGAGGCCATCTTGAACCTATGGTAGACCACTCTGGAGTTGAGCAGTTTAAGGTCCAATATGGCCCTCCACCCCCCTGAGCTCTTGGGAACCAGGAACAGGTTCGAATAGAATCCAGATCCCTTCTCCCCCTCTGGTACTCTCTCTATAGCCCTGATGTCTAACAGGTGCTTTATGGCCTTGGCCATCAGGGCCCGCTTGGCTGGATCTCTGGAGGAGGCGAAGGTGCGGAATCTATTCGGGGGTTGCGAGCGGAACTCCAGTTGGAGCCCGAGCTTGACCGTCTGGAGGACCCACTCGTCCAAGGTGATGCGATCCCAGGCATCCGCAAATAAGGAGAGGCGACCGCCAATGGGGTGATCCCCGCAAGGATCACTTGGACCTGCGGAAAGGACGGCTGCCCCCTCCTCGAAAGGGCCGCTTGCCCTGCTGCTGACCTCTGAATCTGTCCCTAGAGAACTGTCTGTCCCCCTGCCTGTGGAACCTGGAAACCGGGTACCTCTGATTCTGGGGGTCCGTGTCAGGCGGGCAGTAAGATGCTCTCCTGGGGTACAGGGCCGGTTGGTGTTCTGACCTCCTGGTCGTGGACGGGAAGACCTTCCGCTTGTTCTTGTCCTCCACCAGGATAGGATCCAGTGACGAACCGAACAGCTTGTCCCCGGTGTAGTCGGCTCCTGCCAGGTCCCATTTAGCTCGAGACTCCGCCTGCCAGTGGCGTAGCCACAACAGGCGCCTGGAAGCTACAGAGGACGACAAAGCTCGGGAGGCATACTTAACTGCATCTAGCGTGGCATCCACCGAGAACTGAGTGGCTGCCAGCACCTTGGAGATGTCTTGCAGTAAACACACCTCTGTGGCCGAGGTCCTGTCTCTCAGTTGTTCCAGCCACAGCACTGTGGACCTGTTAAAAAACGAGGCGGATGCAGCCGCCCAAATAGCCCAGGATATTGCCTGGAAAGACTTACGTAAGATCATCTCCGCCTTTTTGTCCTCTGCCTTGAGGCAGTTGGCAATGTCTCCAGTCACCACCACAGAGGCAGAAGCCAGGCTGGCAACTGGCGTGTCCACCGAAGGTACCTGCAGAGCTTGGGCGAAGGTAGAATTGAGATTATAGAATCTACGCTCATTGCCCCCCGGGTTGGGAAAGGATCCTGGCTTAACCCACTGGGATTTAAGCACCTCTAGGAACATCTCTGGAGTAGGGATCTCCTCCTTTTCCACCTGGGGCCTGTGGAAGGGCCCCTTCTTAATCCCCCCGCTGGTGCTGGGGGTGGCAGTCGAGGGGGTGGACTCTGGAGGGGAGTCCAGATCCGCTGTTGCCCTGGCCTTACGGAGTAAGGAACTAAAAAGGGAGGGGGGGAAGAGCCCGGTAATGTTGAGCACATCGGGGGCCTGAGCATCTTCATCCTCAGAGAACCCCACCTCCTTCAACTCCCCCTCCTCCAAATCCGAAGCCTCACTGGCCGTGGAGGGGGAGGGTGACCTGGGCTCTCTGTTGGAGGTGTACCTGGGGTGATCTTGATGACCCCTGGACTGGTCCCGGGAAGACCTACTTCTGGTACCCTGTGACTGGTGCTTCATCCCAGAGGCAATCCCCTGGACTATGGCCCTGGCTAGTACCTCCTGGAAGCTATCAGGAAGCTCTGGGAGGGAGGGGTGCAGCTCTGGGGGTAGCAGCGGCTCCCCTGGATCAGGGGCCTGTGGTGCCAGTCGGTGGCTAGGCTGGCAGGAGATCCTGCACCCAAAGGGGGTCTGGTCTGGTCTCAGGAGGATGGTCAGGTGATAGGGGGGGCGACATGGAGCTACGCCCTCTTCCTGAACCCTCTGTAGAGCCAGGGGGGGCCACCTGGACCTCCTCCAAGGCCGGGAGCCTGCGGGGGGAGCGAGATCTGGAAGGTGAGGGGCTGATGGTGGCCCTGAATCTTCTGGAAGAAGCCCTGGTTTCCCGAACCTCCTTCCCAGAGGCTCCGTTCTTATGGGCCCTGGGGTGGCCTTTCTTGGCACGGGACCTCCCTCTGGTGACTGGGGGAACCTTCCTGGAGGTCCCCTTGCCGGGATCCGCATCCCCTGTGGATCTGGTCCACGCCCCCCCACTCCTCGCCGCCTCCGCCATCGTACTCACGGTTCTGCTGGTCACCAACCTCCTCTCTGTTAGCCGGCTTCGACTGTGGGCCGAATCCCCTACAGTCCTCTTCTCTGCTGCCGATCTGCAGCCCGAATAGCCGGCAGGCACCGATCCACGGCCCTCCCCGGATTACCGGCAGAGCTTAGGCCCTTCGAAGCCTCTTCCGGCTTCGGTGGTGCTTTCTGAGCGCTCTCGGCGTCCGTAGGAGGAAGCCGGTCACGCGCTCACCCACGTGCTCAAGATGGCGGTCAAGATGGCGGCCGCCAATCTGCGGCCCGATCTCCTGTAGCTGGGGGGCGTTGGGGCGATCCCTGCCAGATCCCAGATCCCTCGAAGGTCTTCGCCCGTCTTCTGGATGCCGGGAGCCGTTTCACGCACTCCGTGTGGCGTGGAGGCTTCTTCCCCTTTTTCGCGACCGTCCGGCCGCTTGGGGAGCGCGCGCTAGCAAGCGGCGAGGCTCTGCGCTAGCCGCACTGAGCACGGTAGAGGAGGGGTTAAGTATCCAGCAGCAAACGAAAAAGGTGGGAAGAGAAAAGGAAAACAAAAATCTGCAAGCAAAAAACCCTAAGTCTTCGAAGTGAGGGAGAGTCAGGAAAAAACACTCCTTCTGGGCCGAAGGCTGAGGTTAATCTGGGAGGTCAGAGGAGGTACGGAGGTGTGGCCTCAAGATTTACCTCAGCCTCCAGGGCAAAAGGGCTGTGTTAATACCCATATGTGACTCCTCCCACGCCTCACTTGGGAGACTGGCAGTATCCTGGAATCTCCAAAATTAGGAAAACTACATTTGGCCCTGGCTGATACAAAGAAAAGAGGAATTGCAGTATATATAAAGGACTGGCTAAAACCTAAACAGGTATACGCAGATGAAGAGGGAAGAATATTATTAATCGAAGTATTATTAAAACAAAGAAGAGTATTAATTGCAGTCATATATGCACCAAACACGAACCAGAAAGAATACTATAGTAAACTACATAAACGGATTGGAGAACTGGAACTGGATAACATATGTCTACTAGGGGACTTCAATGCAGTGGTAGATCCAAAGAAAGACTATAAAACGGATAATAAAAAAAAAATATGAAAGGAGAACTCTACCAAATACATTCTTTGAAATGGCCCAAGAATTAAATTTAAAAGATGTTTGGAGAGAATTCAATCCACAGAAGAGTCAATACACATTCTTTTCAAACCCCCATAATTCATGGTCCAGGATCGACATGGTGTGGCTGGATCCAGAAATGGAGAAAGAGGTAGAAGAGGTAGAAATAACACCGAACATGTGGGCAGACCATAACCCATTAACAATCAAATGGAATTGAGAAGCAAAAAGGAAAAAGAGATGGACCATGAATCAGCAGGTTGTAAAAGAAAATAATTATGTACAGTAAATGGAAAAAGAATTAGCATTTTCCTAAAAGAAAATTGGAATGAACATACAACTATTCAAAACCTATGGGATACTACTAAAACCTATGTATGAGGCATTACAATTACTCTTCCCTCTACCTGGATTCACTCAGAGGTTTTTAAAACTCACAGCCTGTGCACAGTGTTAGGGATGTAAGCCTAGGCTTGGCTTGACAATGTATATAAGCTATGAATATTTTACTGTTACTTTAAATGTTAGAGAAATGTTATTGGCTTGTTACCTCAAGCAGCTATAAGAGGGAGCCAGAATGGCTGTTAGCTCTCTGTTTGTTAGATGCTGGTCGGTGTATACTGAGGTATTGTGGTTTGCTACTGTTTAGCTATACTTTGTGTGTTAGACTGACTATTTTGATAACTGAATTACTGAACCGGGTATGACTTGGAATGTTAACTGGACTCTGAATGCCTCTATATTTCTACATAGCAAACTACTATATTTTTATACTATTCAGTGTCTCTGTATGCTGGTTTGTGCGTGTTATTCCATATCACTCTCATTACGCTTCTCTGTATACTTGCTCTTCTAACGGGGAGCTTAATTACTAAACACACAGCACACACTTCCAGCCCCTGTGCCTCTTCCCTCTTCCTGGATTCACTCAGACATTTTTAAGACCCACAGCCTGTGCACAGAAAACACTTCCAGCCCCTCTGCCTCTTCCCTCTTCCTAGATTCACTCGGACATTTTAAAACTCACAGCCTGTGCACACACACACTTCCAGCACCTCTGCCTCCTCCCTCTTCCTGGATTCAAAAAGAGGTGTTTAAAATTCACAGTGTGTGCACCCACACACACTTCCAGCCCCTCTGCTTCTTCCCTCTTCCTGGATTCACTCACAGGTTTTTAAAACTCACAACCTGTGCGCACACACACACAAACACACTTCCAGTCCCTCTGCCTCTTCCCTCTTCCTGGATTCACGGAGACGTTTTTAAGACAAACAGCCTGTGCACAGAAAACACTTCCAGCCCCTCTGCCTCTTCCCTCTTCCTAGATTCACTCAGACATTTTAAAACTCACAGCCTGTGCACACAAACACTTCCAGCACCTCTGCCTCCTCCCTCTTCCTGGATTCAAAAAGAGGTGTTTAAAATTCACAGTGTGTGCACCCACACACACTTCCAGCCCCTCTGCTTCTTCCCTCTTCCTGGATTCACTCACAGGTTTTTAAAACTCACAACCTGTGCGCACACACACACAAACACACTTCCAGTCCCTCTGCCTCTTCCCTCTTCCTGGATTCACGGAGACGTTTTTAAAACTCACAGCCTGTGCACATCACACACTTCCAGCCCTTCTGCTTCTTCCCTCTTCCTGGATTCAATCACAGGTTTTTAAAACTCACAGCCTGTGCACACACAAACTTCCAGCACCTCTGCCTCTTCCCTCTTCCTGGACTAACTAAGATGTTTTAAAACTCACAGCCTGTGAACACACATACACTTCCGGGCCCATTTGCCTTTTCCTACTTCCTGGATACATGCAGACGTTTTAAAACTCACACCGTGTGCACACACACAATCACTTCCAGCTCCTCTGCTTCTTCACTCTTCCTGGATTTACTCACAGGTTTTTAAAACTCACAGCCTGTGCACACAAACATACTTCGAGCCTCTCTGCCTCTTCCCTCTACCTGGATTCACTCAGAGGTTTTTAAAACTAACAGCCTGTGCACACACACACACGCTTCCAGCCCCTCTGCTGCTTCCCTCTTCCTGGATTCACTCAGAGGTTTTTAAAACTCACAGCCTGTGCACAGTGTTAGGGATGTAACCCTAGGCTTGGCTTGGCAATGTATATAAGCTATGAATACTTTACTGTTACTTTAAATGTTAGAGAAATGTTATTGGCTTCTTACCTCAAGCAGCTATAAGAGGGAGCCAGAATGGCTGTTAGCTCTCTGTTTGTTAGATGCTGGTCGGTGTATACTGAGGTATTGTGGTTTGCTACTGTTTAGCTATACTTTGTGTGTTAGACTGACTATTTTGATAAGTGAATTATTGAACCGTGTATGACTTGGAATGTTAACTGGACTCTGAATGCCTCTATATTTCTACATAGCAAACTACTATATTTTTATACTATTCAGTGTCTCTGTATACTGGTTTGTGCGTGTTATTCATTATCACTCTCATTACGCTTGTCTGTATACTTGCTCTTCTAACGGGGAGCTTAGTTACTTAACACACAGCACACACTTCCAGCCCCTGTGCCTCTCCCCTCTTCCTGGATTCACTCAGACATTTTAAAACTCAGAGCCTGTGCACACACACACTTCCAGCACCTCTGCCTCCTCCCTCTTCCTGGATTCAAAAAGAGGTGTTTAAAATTCACAGTGTGTGCATCCACACACACTTCCAGCCCCTCTGCTTCTTCCCTCTTCCTGGATTCACTCACAGGTTTTTAAAACTCACAGCCTGTGCACACACACACACACTTCCAGCCCCTCTGCTGCTTCCCTCTTCCTGGATTCACTCAGAGGTTTTTAAAACTCACAGCCTGTGCACAGTGTTAGGGATGTAACCCTAGGCTTGGCTTGGCAATGTATATAAGCTATGAATACTTTACTGTTACTTTAAATGTTAGAGAAATGTAATTGGCTTGTTACCTCAAGCAGCTATAAGAGGGACCCAGAATGGCTGTTAGCTCTCTGTTTGTTAGACGCTGGTCGGTGTATACTGAGGTATTGTGGTTTGCTACTGTTTAGCTATACTTTGTGGATTAGACTGACGATTTTGATAACTGAATTACTGAACCGTGTATGACTTGGACAGTTAACTGGACTCTGAATACCTCTATATTTCTACACAGTAAACTACTATATTTTTATACTATTCAGTGTCTCTCTATGCTGGTTTGGGCGTGTTATTCCATATCACTCTCATTACGCTTCTCTGCATACTCGCTCTTCTAACGGGAAACTTAATTGCTTAACACACGGCACACACTTCCAGCCCCTCTGTCTCTTCCCTCTTCCTGGATTAACTCACAGCTTTTTAAAACTCACAGCCTGTGCACACACACACACTTCCAGGTCCTCTCCTGCTTCTCTCTTCCTAGATTCACTCAGAGGTTTTAAAACTCACAGCCTGTGCACACACATAAACTTCCAGCCCCTCTGCCTCTACCCTCTTCCTGGATTCACTAAACGTTTTAAAACTCACATCCTGTGCACACACACACTTCCAGCCCCTCTGCCTCTGCCCTCTTCCTGGATTCACTCAGACATTTTAAAACTCACAGCCTGAGCACACACACACTTCCAGCACCTCTGCCTCCTCCCTCTTCCTGGATTCAAAAAAAGGTGTTTAAAATTCACAGCGTGTGCACCCACACACACTTCCAGCCCCACTGCCTCTTCTCGCTTCCTGGATTCACTCAGAGGTTTTTAAAACACACAGCCTGTGCACACAAACACACTTCCAGTCCCTCTGCCTCTTCCCTCTTCCTGGATTCACGCAGACGTTTTTAAAACTCACAGCCTGTGCACATCACACACTTCCAGCCCCTCTGCTTCTTCCCTCTTCCTGGATTCACTCACAGGTTTTTAAAACTCACAGCCTGTGCACAGCACACACTTCCAGCCGCTCTGCCTCTACCCTCTTCCTGGATTAACTAAGACATTTTAAAACTCACAGCCTGTGCACACACACACACACTTCCAGCATTTCTGCCTCTACCCTCTACCTGGATTCACTCAGAGGTTTTTAAAACTCACAGCCTGTGCACACACACACACGCTTCCAGCCCCTCTGCTGCTTCCCTCTTCCTGGATTCACTCAGAGGTTTTTAAAACTCACAGCCTGTGCACAGTGTTAGGGATGTAACCCTAGGCTTGGCTTGGCAATGTATATAAGCTATGAATACTTTACTGTTACTTTAAATGTTAGAGAAATGTTATTGGCTTCTTACCTCAAGCAGCTATAAGAGGGAGCCAGAATGGCTGTTAGCTCTCTGTTTGTTAGATGCTGGTCGGTGTATACTGAGGTATTGTGGTTTGCTACTGTTTAGCTATACTTTGTGTGTTAGACTGACTATTTTGATAACTGAATTACTGAACCGTGTATGACTTGGAATGTTAACTGGACTCTGAATGCCTCTATATTTCTACATAGCAAACTACTATATTTTTATACTATTCAGTGTCTCTGTATGCTGGTTTGTGCGTGTTATTCCATATCACTCTCATTTCGCTTCTCTGCATACTCGCTCTTCTAACGGGGAGCTTAATTACTTAACACACAGCACACACTTTCAGCCCCTGTGCCTCTTCCCACTTCCTGTATTCACTCAGACATTTTTAAGACCCACAGCCTGTGCACAGAACACACATCCAGCCCCTCTGCGTCTTCCCTCTTCCTAGATTCACTCAGACATTTTAAAACTCACAGCCTGTGCACACACACACTTCCAGCACCTCTGCCTCCTCCCTCTTCCTGGATTCAAAAAAAGGTGTTTAAAATTCACAGCGTGTGCACCCACACACTCTTCCAGCCCCTCTGCTTCTTCCCTCTTCCTGGATTCACTCAGATGTTTTTCAAACTCACAGCCTGTGCGCACATACACAGAAACACACTTCCAGCCCCTCTGCCTCTTCCCTGTTCCTGGATTCACGCAGACGTTTTTAAAACTCACAGCCTGTGCACATCACACACTTCCAGCCCCTCTGCCTCTTCCCTCTTCCTGGATTCACTCAGACGTTTTTAAGACTCACAGCCTGTGCACAGCATACACTTCCAGCCCCTCTGCCTCTTCCCTCTTCCTGGATTCACTCACAGGTTTTTAAAACTCACAGCCTGTGCACAGTGTTAGGGATGTAACCGTAGGCTTGGCTTGGCAATGTATATAAGCTATGAATACTTTACTGTTACTTTAAATGTTAGAGAAATGTTATTGGCTTCTTACCTCAAGCAGCTATAAGAGGGAGCCAGAATGGCTGTTAGCTCTCTGTTTGTTAGATGCTGGTCGGTGTATACTGAGGTATTGTGGTTTGCTACTGTTTAGCTATACTTTGTGTGTTAGACTGACTATTTTGATAACTGAATTACTGAACCGTGTATGACTTGGAATGTTAACTGGACTCTGAATGCCTCTATATTTCTACATAGCAAACTACTATATTTTTATACTATTCAGTGTCTCTGTATGCTGGTTTGTGCGTGTTATTCATTATCACTCTCATTACGCTTGTCTGTATACTTGCTCTTCTAACGGGGAGCTTAGTTACTTAACACACAGCACACACTTCCAGCCCCTGTGCCTCTCCCCTCTTCCTGGATTCACTCAGACATTTTAAAACTCAGAGCCTGTGCACACACACACTTCCAGCACCTCTGCCTCCTCCCTCTTCCTGGATTCAAAAAGAGGTGTTTAAAATTCACAGTGTGTGCACCCACACACACTTCCAGCCCCTCTGCTTCTTCCCTCTTCCTGGATTCACTCACAGGTTTTTAAAACTCACAGCCTGTGCACACACACACACACTTCCAGCCCCTCTGCTGCTTCCCTCTTCCTGGATTCACTCAGAGGTTTTTAAAACTCACAGCCTGTGCACAGTGTTAGGGATGTAACCCTAGGCTTGGCTTGGCAATGTATATAAGCTATGAATACTTTACTGTTACTTTAAATGTTAGAGAAATGTAATTGGCTTGTTACCTCAAGCAGCTATAAGAGGGACCCAGAATGGCTGTTAGCTCTCTGTTTGTTAGACGCTGGTCGGTGTATACTGAGGTATTGTGGTTTGGTACTGTTTAGCTATACTTTGTGGGTTAGACTGACTATTTTGATAACTGAATTACTGAACCGTGTATGACTTGGTCAGTTAACTGGACTCTGAATACCTCTATATTTCTACACAGTAAACTACTATATTTTTATACTATTCAGTGACTCCGTATGCTGGTTTGTGCATGTTATTCCATATCACTCGCATTACGCTTCTCTGCATACTTGCTCTTCTAACGGGGAGCTTAATTACTTAACACACAGCACACACTTCTAGCCCATCTGCCTCTACCCTCTTCCTGGGCTCACTAAACGTTTTAAAACTCAGCCTGTGCACACACACACACACACACTTCCAGCCCCTCTGCTTCTTCCCTCTTCCTGGATTTACTCACAGGTTTTTAAAACTAACAGCCTGTGCACACACACACACACTTCCAGTCCCTCTGCCTCTTCTCACTTCCTGGATTCACTCAGAGGTTTCTGAAACACACAGACTGTGCACACACAAACACTTCCAGACCCTTTGCCTTTTCCCACTTCCTGGATACATGCAGACGTTTTAAAACTCACAGCGTGTGCACACAAACACACTTCCAGCCCCTCTGCTTCTTCCCTCTTCCTGGACTTACTCACAAGTTTTTAAAACTCACAGCCTGTGCACCCACACACACACTTCCAGCCGCTCTGCCTCTTCCCTGTTCCTTGATTCACTCAGAGGTTTTTAAAACTCACAGCCTGACCTTCGGTGGCACCGTCGGCGTTGGAAGACGCTCCCAAGGGAACACCAGCCCCGTGACTGAGTAAGCTGCTAGAACAGCGTAAATCAGCTGTCTAGCGGCTTGAAAACTCCCCCCTTGGGAAAAGAGGGGGGGTGAGCAGTCGGGAGAGGGTAGAGGTCCCCAGGATCCCCAGGAGAAATTCTGGGGCATGAAGGGTGAGAGCTCCCCAGAAGCCCGACATAGCTCCTCTTCTGGGATGCCTCTGCTTTTGCAGAAACGAAACGTCACAACCACCCCTGCTGTCAATGTTTAAATCTATATTTGATAGATATGCAGGCAGAGCAAAACAGGAGTGAATATAATTGTAAGTACAACTCTTAATTCCGATGTAATATACTTCCCTCTGTGAAGACAAAGGGACTTAAGGTGGTGATTGAATAACAAAGTGTGTGTCGAAAGTGAAGCCTAAAAGGGACAGCACTTGTTAACTGCCTGCTAACGATGTTAAAAGACTCAAGAGTTTAAGGTCAACGAAAACAGTATTAGTTAACAAATCTGGGGGAATAGGTGGACTTTTTGGACTCCATAAACTGGCTGTTGAAAAGTTTGTTTGAATATCTGGAAATGGCTTCAAAACAAACAAAACTAAGCGTTTCCAAGAGCGCTGGAAGTTCCCCAGCCCAGACACAGAAATTACAATCTTTTTTACCCCCAGTAGAAACACAAACTCTGACACTTGAGGCTCTCCAAAATGCATTAAAGGACCAAGCCGTTGTTTTGGAGGAAAAGATTTCAAATGCTTTTAAAGACGTGTCTGAGGAAATGTCTGGAATTAAGAATTTAATCCAAACCCGTAAACAACAGATTAGGGAGGACATCGTAGATACATTTAAGGGTTTACTTGGTTATGTAACATCTCTGGATGAGAAGGTGGAAGAAATTAATCAGTCTAATATCAAGTTGGAGAATAAAGTTGAGGAGGCACAAAGCAAAATCGATAAATCAAAGGCAGAAGTCACAATGATACAATACAGAACAATGGAATTTGCTTTAAGAATAAGAGGTCTGAAAGAACATAACCAAGAAGATCTGAGAGATATTTTTGCTGAAGCTTTCGCTCAATTAACTGGTGAACCAAAGGTAGAGTGTGCCTGGCAGATCGATAAAATTTACCGTGTCAATTCATGGATTGCCAGACAGAGACAACTACCAAGAGATATTGTAATTTATTTTGTCACCAGGAAAACTAGGAATGAAATACTGCAAGCAACTTACCAAAATAAGTTACAAGTGGCAGGACAAGACGTTGTAGTATTGAAGGAAATCCCTCCAAAAATGTTGAGATCCACAAAGGATGACGCATTTTTAGTGGACAAACTTAGAAATCGCCAGATACAACATAGATGGGAGGCCCCAGCACGATTGGTGGTGAATTAGCAAGGTGAAAGATATCGTCTTAACTCAGTTTGGAAAGCAAGAGATTTCTATAGCAATGTATTAAAGGCTTCCAGCCCCTCTGCTTCTTCCCTCTTCCTGGATTCACTCAGAGGTTTTTAAAACTCACAGCCTGTGCACACACACACACACTTCCAGCAGTTCCTCACACATATCACAGCCAGCAGATCCTCCAAACAGCTTCAGGAAAGTTCAAACGAACTGGAGTCAGTTTTTCTCTAGCTTTGTCCTCTGCACTCTCTCTGACTCCCATCTCTCAGCCAACAGATCTTCCCACCAGCCTCAGGAAAGGTCAAATGAACTGGAGGCGATTTACTCTACTTTTGTCCTTTGTACTCTCTCTGACTCCCCCCTCACAGCCACCAGGTCCTCCCTATGAAGGAGGGGGAGTTCCCCCCCTCAATTAACGAGGTGTGAATCGTCGGCCTTCCAAGAAGCATATCTCCGAATAAGCAGAAAAATAAAACCCGAGAACATATTCTAATGAACAACTTTAATATAAAACAAAATAAAATAATACAAATCTTACTATTTTAATCTTACATTTTGGTAAGAGTTATGTTGCCCACCTCCTTCAGCAGGCGAACGGAAGATCAGAGGGAAAGTAAAGAATGTGTGACGTATTATGAGACATGCACATTAATCATTGTCAGATAAGAAACAATTCTTTCTACTGTATAACTCAGAATATAAGCTCAAGTTGACAAACCAATTAACGCAGTGACAACCTTTCTTTTGTCACTTGGGCTGATATCATCAAATCATCAAATAAGGCACATCTTCTTTCACAGATACTCGTGTTGAGCTGCTGGAAGTGGTTTGTTGAGCATGTCAGCAATTTGTTCATGTGTAGATACATATTGCAAACCTTGCTTAACTAATTGCTTTGTGTTTTGATAACGAATGTCAATGTGTCTGGACCTAGAACCTGTGAAATGTGACTCAGAAATATAAACCACAGATACATTATCTTCCATCACGGTGATTGGTCGAATCGGACATGTCCAGATGTCTGTGATCAAAGCATCAAACCATGTTAGAGAATTACATGCATCTGAAACACAAGCATATTCAGCTTCAGTAGATGAACACGAAACAAAACTCTGTTTTCTCACTTGCCAGTAAACAGGACAGCCATTCAGGAACATCATGTAACCTGAAGTACTTTTGCGTGATTTCTTATCACTTCCCCAATCAGAATCTGCATAACAACATAATTCTGCATAATCAGTTCTAGCAATAACTTCATGTGTTTAGTGTGCTTCAGGTATTTCAATAACTTCGTAACGCATGTCCAATGAAATTGTGTTGCCTTACCTACGTGTCGTGATAAGAGATTAACACTAAGTGCAATGTTGGGTCTGGTCCAACTACTAATGTACAACAGTGACCCAATGACTGAACGATATAGTGTTTGGTCCTCGAATTCAGGACTTGGTTCATGTGTTAACTTGTGAAAATCTGTTTGCATGGGTGTCTTTGTTGTGTTAGCATCTTTCATGTTGCAATGATGCAGAATGTGATCAATTTTCTCCTCTTGTGAAAGACTAAACCCCTTCTGTGTTTTTTCAATCTGAACACCTAGGTAAGTGCTAATATGACCTAAAGATTTCAATGTGAAGTATCTCTGCAAACTTTTTGCAAAAATCTCACTCATTTTCTTATTTGGACCAATATAAACAATATCATCAACATAAACAAGAATTATCTCATATGCATTGTTAGATCTTTTTGTGAACACGCATTCATCAGTTTCAGACTTAATAAAGCCCATTGAATTTAGTTTGTCAGTAAGACATAAGTGCCACATTAAACCTGACTGTTTCAGACCATAAAGACTTTTGTTCACGAACCAGGTATCCCCTTCTTGCTTTCGGAATCCTGGAGGGCCTCTCACGTAGATCTCTTCATCTAGGTCAGCATGTTGATAAGCCGTGTCCAAATCAAACTGGAAAACTTCTAAACCAAGAATAGTTGCAGTGGTTAAAGCAATTTTTACACTCTCAGTTCTGACTGTTGGTGAGTAAGTGTTTGTGTAGTCCTCAGGATAACATTGAGCGAAACCCTGAGCTACAAGTCTGGCTTTGTACAATGACTCACGATTCGGTTTCTTCTTGATTCTGCAGACTCATCGAGTGTCAATGACTTTCTTGTTTGCTGGAGGTTTTGCAGGTGTAAATACATTAAGTTTCTTTCAACTGTCCATTTCATCCTGCATTGCATCATACCATTTGTCTTGCTCTGAATCAGGAAGCTGCTTGATTTGTGTGAATGTTTCAGGAGGAAGAGTAACATTGCAAATCAAAGGCAATGGTGTTTTTGTCAGTTGCCACGAATATCGTTGTGGAGGGATTCCTTTTGTGACCCTCTTGGAACGTCTCGGAACAACAGTCCATTCTTCTTCTTCGTCCTCATCACGTTCGTCGCTAGCATCAGCATCTTCAGGTTGTGGAGAACTGGTAGAAGGAATATCTGCCTGTGAATCTTGGTCATCAGGCTGTGTGGCATCTGCAACATTATCTCTAGGAAAGTAAACTCCAGGATCATTGGAATGAATCCTGGACCAGTCAATATCTTCCTCAAAATTAGCAGATTGTGAAATGACAATTACATGTTTAGGGTCAATAAATTTGCTCCATTTTGAATTATCATCAATACCCATAAATCTCAGTCTCTTTGCTGCTGGACCTCCTTTTCTTCTTTGAGCTAAGGGAATGTTCACCATAGCATATGAACGAAAAATGTGGAGGTTCTTGAGATCAGGCTTGTATCCATACATCATGTAGAAAGGAGTTTGATTTATTACACTGCTCCAAGTATGGTTGACAATGTAATTTGCATATTTGATAGTTTCACCCCAGTATATGCTACCGAGATTGGCATCTTCTAGGAGACAACGCATCATGGTTTAAAGAACCCCTTGTCTTCTTTCTGCGACTCCGTTATGAGCCGGTGTATATGGAACGGATGTCTGATGAAGAATTCCATTCTTATGCATCCAGTCCTGGAAACGCTGAGACATGAATTCGGCACCACGGTCGCTCTGGATTCTGGCGATGCGAACTTGGTATTGTGTAGAAACAAAAGCTGCAAAGTCTTTAAAGATCTGAAAGGTCTCAGATTTCTCTTTCATAGGATATACAAATCCATATCTAGAATGATTATCTACAATTGTTAGAAAATATTTTCTACCACCAATTGGTGGGAAAGGACCCACTATGTCAGTGTGAACCAAATCAAAAATGTGTGTTGACAGGCGTGTAGCGTGTTTGGGAATGGCAGATGCTTTGGGTTTAGCTTTCCTGCAAACTGCACAATCCAGAAACACCTTACACCCCTTTAGATCCAAACCTTTTGCGATCTCTGGCATTTTTCTAAGAACACGGAAACTGGCATGCCCCAATCTTCTATGCCACTTGTGGATATACCTGGAATGCAAAGGTTTACCAGTTAGTGAATTTTCAACATTAACAGTTTCATGAGGAACCTCAGGCTTGCTCTGAGCAACCTGCTTCCTTATTCTCTGTTTGTTGGCTTTAGGAGCCTTTGGAGTAGCAATGGGTTCTCTCTCTGAACCAACGCTCTCTGGGCCCGTGCTGTCCCTTTTTGGAGTTTGCATACTTTCCTGTGCTCTTGGCTTTAAGTAATAAACACCACCAATCAGCATGGTTTTTGCAACAATATCTCCATTTTTAACTATGTAACTTGCTTTCTCGAGGTGGTGAACCTGGAACTTTAACTCTCTAGACAAGTGACTTTGACTAAGCAAATTACTGGTTGCTGAAGGTATGTAATAAACATCAGGGATGAATGTATCGATCTCTTCAATGTAAAAAGTTCCTTTTCCCATGACCTTACAAGGATGGTTGGAGAAGGAGTACATTTCTCGATATTCAGGTTCCGGCTTGCTCATCTCTGTGAAAAGTTCCTTTCTGTAGGTAACGTGTAAAGCTGCGCCACTGTCCAAAGTCAACAAAAGACATATGTCGTACTCTGGATCAGGTTGTGGATCGTTGGTTATGGCCAATGTTGTGAGTGGAGCTTGTGGATCATGCCTTGGACCACGACGACCTTGTCTTCCGCCTCTACCTCTGCCTCTGTTGTCTGTTCCTCTGGGCTGGTATGTGATGGGAGCTGGAACTCGTTGGGGACAATCCCGGGTGTCATGTCCCATACGATTGCAGATGTAGCATCTTGGCATCCTTGGAGCGTAGACTCTTCCTCAGAAGGGACGTCTAGCTAGAGCTCTTGATGCTGGCGGCCGTTGCAAATGTGGTGTAGCTAATTTGATAGCTTCCTCCTCAATTAAAAGACTGCATACATTATTAACAGGGCGTTGAGCAATAGGCACATGGTTAATCTTTGCAATGGCATCTTTCCATTCATAATTCAATGAGTTAATGATAATGCTGATCATTTGGATATCATCAATAACATGGCCTCTTTCTCTCAATTCACTCCTCATTCCTTTCATTTTGGTCAAATGTCCACCAATTTGTTCACCAGGTTTCAACTTCGAACCATGGAACTCAGACATGAACAAACATGAAGATTCAATTGAAATGGGCCTGTAGCAATCTTCCAAAATGGCCCAAATTTGTTGGGCTGTTGCATCAGGCGGGAAAGTAACCTGAAATTCAGTATCCACGGACATCAATAATGTTGTGCAAGCCCTAGTCTCTAGGTCTCTTATTGCAGGGGTCCATGGTTGGGCAGGAGGATTAAACACCATACAATGGGTACGTTCTCTGCGAAGCAAGAGTGCAACCTCACTGACCCAGGCTTTATAATTCTGTCCTGACATTTTTAATTTTGACTGACCAGTCAAAGGAGTGACAGAAAATGCCTGTTGAGGAATATGCATTTGAACATCTTGCTGTACGGGTAAATATGCTGGTTGTTGAACCAGGGGGCGCTGTAATCGAACCTGTGGTCTCTGTATTACAGGTGCAGTTGATGCTTGAGCAGCAAAATTGACTTGGCTTGTTTGGGAGGCAGACATCTGCCTTTGCTGCCTTAAGTATTTCCTTGTTCCATTTAGAAAATTATTTCTGCCAGGAGATGGCGGTGCAGCTTCACTTCTTGGCTGCAATATTTCTGCCTGCGTGGCATATATTGGAGAACAAAGGAGATCACGTGGCAATTGTGAGGTGTGCACATCTCTCTGTTCTGATTTGCCTGACACAGTATCCTCCAGGGGGCGTGTCTTAGGCTTTGGAGAAGAAGGCAATATGGCGTTTTCAGAAGTTTGAAAAACATGGGAGTCTCTCTTCTCTGACTTGAGCATGGAAAAAGCTCTTTTGGCTTGCAGAAGCTCATTTTCAAAAAATTCTATTTTATTCCGATAGCTTTCCATATCTTGCTCAGAAGTCTGGGGAGATTCATACGTTTCTCTTACTGCTTGGGAGTGAATTTGCTGTGCCAGCGAGAACTTTGGCCAAGCATCGAGCATTTCATAATCTCTAAGAGATATTTGGGAGCATGCATAATCAGAAGGGAGTATCACTGACCTCGGTCGGAACACGTCTCCTACAAAAGCAGCTTTATCTTCTTGAGATTTTTCTCCCATAGCTGGTTTCTCATCCAGCCCGATCGGCGTTTGGAAACCTGGAAGCCAGCGTGAAAAATTTTCTGTCTCCTCTGTATCAGAGGGGAGGGAATCATCGGAATGTGTTGAAGAGGGATCTCTGCTTTTCTTATACTTTTTCGGCATTGTTAGAAAGTGATTTAATCGGTCCTGAGTCAATCGTAAATCATTCTCTCTAATTAGCCTATTACGCTTATCTCTTGGCGATAGCTAACAAGGAAAAAGCTATAAATCAGATAAACCAAAAGCAAAATGTGTGACGTATTATGAGACATGCTCATTAATCATTGTCAGATAAGAAACAATCCATTCTACTGTATAACTCAGAATATAAGCACACGTTGACAAACCAATTAACGCAGTGACACTCCCAGCAGCATTAGGAAAGGTCAAATGAACTAGAGTCAATTTTACACTACCTTTGTCCTCTGTATTCTCTCTGACTCCCCCCTCACAGCCAGCAGATCTTCCCACCAGCCTCAGGGAACTTCAAATGAAATTGGTGAAATTTTACGCTACCTTTGTCCTCTGTACTCTCTCTGAATCCCCCCTCACAGCCAGCAGATGCTCACACCAGCCTCAGGAAAGTTCACATAAACTGGAGTCAATTCTTCTCTACCTTTGTCCTCTGTACTCCCTCTGACTCACATCTCTCAGCCAGCACATCTTCCCACCAGCCTCAGGAAAAGTCAAATGAACTGGAGGCTATTTTACTCTACCATTTTCCTCTGTACTCTCTCTGACTCCCCTCTCACTGCAAGCAGCTCGTTCCACCAACCTAAGGGAACTTCAAATGAAATGGGGGAAATTTTATGCTACCTTTGTCCTCTGTACTCTCTCTGACTCCGATCTCACAGCCAGCAGATCCTCCCACTAGCAACAGGGACCTTCAAATGAAATGGAGGAAATTTTAGGCTACCTTTGTCCTCCATACTCTCTCTGAATCCCCCCTCACAGCCAGCAGATCCTCACACCAGCCTCAGGAAAAGTCAACTCAACTGGAGTCAATTTTACTCTACCTTTGTCCTCTGTACTCTCTCTCACTCCCATCTCACAGCCAGCATATCCTCCCACTAGCATCCGAAAAGGTCAAATTAACTGGAAACAATTTTACCCTACCTTTCTTGTCTGTACTCTCTCTTATTCCCCAGTAACAGCAAGCACCTCCTACCACCAACATAAGTAAAGGTGAAATGAACTGGAGGCAATTTTACTCTACAATTGTCCTCTGTACTCTCTCTGACTCCACCCTCAGAGCCAGAAGATCCTCCTACCAGTCTCAAGAAATGTCAAATGACCTGCAGTCAATTTTACTCTTCCTTTGTGCTCTGTACCCTCTCTGACTCCCATCTCACAGCCAGCAGATCCTCCCACCAGCCGCAGGAAAGGTAAAATGAACTGGACGCAATTTCATCCTACCTTTGTCCTCTGTACTCTCTCTTATTCCCATCTCACAGCCAGCAGATCCTCCCACCAGCGTCAGAAAAGGTCAAATTAACGGGAGGCAATTTTACCTTACCTTTGTCCTCTGTACTCTCTCTTATTCCCCGCTAACAGCAAGCAGGTTCTTCCACCAACCTCAGTAAAGTTGAAATGAACTGGAGGAAATTTTACTCTACCTTTCTCCTCTGTAATTTATCTGACTCCCCTCTCACTGCAATCAGCTCCTTCCACCAAGCTCAGGAAAGGTCAAATGTACTGGAGGCAATTTATACTCTACCATTGTTCTCTGTACTCTCTCTGACTCCACTATCAGAGCCAGCAGATCCTCCCAACAACCTCAGGAAAATTCAAAAGAACTGGAGTCAATTTTACTCTACCTTTGTCCTCTGTACTCTCTCTGACTCCCATCTCACAGCCAGCAGATCCTCCCAAAAGCCTCAGGAAAGGTAAAATGAACTGGATGCAATTTCACGCTACCTTTGTCCTCTGTACTCTCTCTTATTCCCCACTAACAGCAAGCAGCTCCTTCCACCAACCTCAGTAAAGTTGAAATGAACTGGAGGCAATTTTACTCTACCACTGTCCTCTCTACTCTCTCTGACTCTCCCCTCACTGCAATCAGCTCCTTCCACCAAGCTCAGGAAAGGTCAAATGTACTGGAGGCAATTTTACTCTACCATTGTCCTCTGTACTCTCTCTGACTCCACAATCAGAGCCAGCAGATCCTCCCAACAACCTCAGGAAAATTCAAAAGAACTGGAGTCAATTTTACTCTACCTTTGTCCTCTGTACTCTCTCTGACTCCCATCTCACAGCCAGCAGTATCCTCCCAAAAGCCTCAGGAAAGGTAAAATGAACTGGATGCAATTTCACGCTACCTTTGTCCTCTGTACTCTCTCTTATTCCCCACTAACAGCAAGCAGCTCCTTCCACCAACCTCAGTAAAGTTGAAATGAACTGGAAGCAATTTTACTCTACCACTGTCCTCTCTACTCCCTCGGACTCTCCCCTCACAGCCAGCAGATCTTCCCACTAGCCTAAGGAAAATTCAAATGAAATGGACGAAATTTTACTCTACCTTTGTACTCTGTAGTCTCTCTGACTACCCCCTCACAGCAAGCAGCTCCTTTCTCAAACTTCAGGAAAGGTCAAATGAAATGGTGGCAAGTTTACTCTAACTTTGTCCTCTGTACTCTCTCTGACTCGCCCCTCAAAGGCAGCTGATCTTCCCACCAGCCCCAGGAAAGTTCAAAAGAACTGGAGTCAATTTTACTCTACCTTTGTCCTCTGTACTCTCTCTGAATCCCCCCTCACAGCCAGCAGATCCTCCCACCAGCCTCAAGAAATGTCAAATGACCTGGAGTCAATTTTGCTCTTCCGCTGTCCTCTGTACCCTCTCTAACTCCCATCTCACAGCCAGCAGATCCTCCCACCAGCCGCAGGAAAGGTAAAATGAACTGGACGCAATTTCACCCTACCTTTGTCCTCTGTACTCTCTTATTCCCATCTCACAGCCAGCAGATCCTCCCACCAGCGTCAGAAAAGGTCAAATTAACGGGAGGCAATTTTACCTTACCTTTGGCCTTTGTACTCTCTCTTATTCCCCGCTAACAGCAAGCAGCTTCTTCCACCAACCTCAGTAAAGTTGAAATGAACTGGAGGAAATTTTACTCTACCACTGTCCTCTGTAATCTCTCTGACTCCCCTCTCACTGCAATCAGCTCCTTCCACCAAGCTCAGGAAAGGTCAAATGTACTGGAGGCAATTTTACTCTACCATTGTCCTCTGTACTCTCTCTGACTCCACAATCAGAGCCAGCAGATCCTCCCAACAACCTCAGGAAAATTCAAAAGAACTGGAGTCAATTTTACTCTACCTTTGTCCTCTGTACTCTCTCTGACTCCCATCTCACAGCCAGCAGTATCCTCCCAAAAGCCTCAGGAAAGGTAAAATGAACTGGATGCAATTTCACGCTACCTTTGTCCTCTGTACTCTCTCTTATTCCCCACTAACAGCAAGCAGCTCCTTCCACCAACCTCAGTAAAGTTGAAATGAACTGGAAGCAATTTTACTCTACCACTGTCCTCTCTACTCCCTCGGACTCTCCCCTCACAGCCAGCAGATCTTCCCACTAGCCTAAGGAAAATTCAAATGAAATGGACGAAATTTTACTCTACCTTTGTACTCTGTAGTCTCTCTGACTACCCCCTCACAGCAAGCAGCTCCTTTCTCAAACTTCAGGAAAGGTCAAATGAAATGGTGGCAAGTTTACTCTAACTTTGTCCTCTGTACTCTCTCTGACTCGCCCCTCAAAGGCAGCTGATCTTCCCACCAGCCCCAGGAAAGTTCAAAAGAACTGGAGTCAATTTTACTCTACCTTTGTCCTCTGTACTCTCTCTGAATCCCCCCTCACAGCCAGCAGATCCTCCCACCAGCCTCAAGAAATGTCAAATGACCTGGAGTCAATTTTGCTCTTCCGCTGTCCTCTGTACCCTCTCTAACTCCCATCTCACAGCCAGCAGATCCTCCCACCAGCCGCAGGAAAGGTAAAATGAACTGGACGCAATTTCACCCTACCTTTGTCCTCTGTACTCTCTTATTCCCATCTGACTGCCAGCAAATCCTCCCACTAGCATCTGAAAAGGTCAAATTAACGTGAGGCAATTTTACCTTACCTTTGTCCTCTGTACACTCTCTTATTCCCCGCTAACAGCAAGCAGCTCCTTCCACCAACTTCAGTAAAGTTGAAATGATCTGGAGGCAATTTTACTCTACCACTGTCCTCTGTACTCTCTCTGACTCACCACTCACAGCCACCAGATCCTCCCACCAGGCTCAGGAAAGTTCAAATGAAGTGGAGGTAATTTTACTCTACCCTTGTCCTCTGTACTCTCTCTCACTCACCCCTCACAATCAGCAGATCCTCCCACCAGGCTCACGAAAGCTTAATTGAAGTGGAGGAAAATATACTCTACCTGTCAGCGTTCCAAATATCATTTAGAATTAAATTAGAGTCCAATGCAGAACTATCCTTAAAGTTCCAATTTAATGAGACAGATATGTTGGCACATCTGTGGAATTCCAACTCTGATTTGCTTCCTGCAATTCCACCCAGTTGAAAGTTCATGATCTATTCCCACACCCACAAATACATCACATGGTCCAATCTTCTTCGCCCACGTTGGCATTTCCACCCATCTAGTTCCGGTCAGATGCAGAGGTGCAGAGACAAAATATGACCTTTGGCTTCTAGAAAGGAATGACAACAAGACATTCCACAATTCTACTCCTTTCTATTCCCCCTCCCAATTACTACCCTAATGAAACAGCCTAATGAAATAAGAGAGTGCGGCAGGCCAAAGATCCTAAAAAGGAATATAACTGCAGGCCTGACAGGCGGCCTCTCCTCATAAGAAAAACGTTTCCTGAAAAGAGAACAACATAAAAATTAACATAACATAATTAACCACCTCTTCTCCCCCCAGGTGGACCCTTTGACTTATCGGGAAACTTCTCATGGAATTGTTTTACTAACTTCTCCACTTTTAGGTTCCTACTGTTCACCCAAGTAGATTCAGACAAAGGGTAACCCTTCCAGTGCACTAAGTACTGTAAGAGACCCCTATTCAGCCTGGAGTCTACGAATTTTCCACCTCAGATTGTGTTTCCCCTTCTATCACTACAGGAGGAGAAAAAGCTTGGGTGGATGCTCTTATGCTAGACTCAATTACTGGCTTCAACAAGCTATAATGAAATTCTGGGTCAATTTTCCCCAGACTTCTGGGTAGACTGAATTGAACTGTAACTGGGTTAACTATCTTCACTATTGGGAATGGACCTAGAAATTTTGGACCCAATTTCGTACTAGGCATCATTAATCTTATGTATTTGGTAGATACAAAAACTTTGTCCCCCACATGAAAGTGTGCGATGTTTATCAGCTTGCTTCTTTTAGGCATCTGCCGCATCTGCTAGATCCTTCTTTGTATTCTCCCATCCTTTCTTTAGTGTGTCCATGCATTCATTCAAAGACATGGAGGAGGGAGGTTCTCTAGACAGCTCAGGCATGGCAACAAATTCCATGCCGCTGGTAATCTTGAAAGGAGTTAATTCAGTGCTGCTGTGGATCACATCGTTGTACGCCACTTCGGCGAAGGGTAGCAAGTCCGACCAGTTGTCTCGCTGATAGTCCACATAACACCGGATGTATTGTTCCACCACCGCATTGTCTCTCTCTGCTGCGCAGTTCATGCTGGGATGAACCACTGAGCTCAGTTCTTGTGTGGACCCAATGGACCTCAGAACCTCTCTCCAGAACTTGGCTTTGAACTGGACTCCGCGGTCTGAAATGATCGTCTTTGGCAATCCGTGCAGGCGATAAATGTGTTTCACAAACATTTTGCCAATTTCTTTGCAGACAGCAATCCTGAGCAAGCAATGATGTGCGCCTGCTTGGAAAACAAATCAATAACTGTCCAGATTACTCTATTACCACTGCTGTCTGGGAGTTCGACGACAAAGTCCATTGCGACCTCTTCCCATGGTCGGTTAGGGCTGGCCACTCGTAGTAGTCCAGGGGACTTCTCTGGCAGTGGTTTCATCGTTGTGCAAGTAGCACAGCTTTTTACATAATCTTCCACCTCCAATTCCATCTTTGGCCACCAAAATTGATGCCTGGAGAAGTGGAGCATTTTTAGGAATCCAAAGTGGCCTCCTAGTTCCGCCTCATGGCTTCGCTGTAGAACTTCCAGCCTCAACCCCACGGGGACATACAGTTTGGACCCCTTCCAGGCTAATCCATTTTCCATCGTTAGGATTTCCTGGTTATTGTTGAGCCACTGGTCTGTTGGGTTCACCAATTTCATAGCTGTCATCAGCTTCTCCTGACTTCCATTACTGTCACACTGTGGTTTTCTCGACAAAGCATCCCCCAACAACTTTTTTGGTACTTGTTGGACCCCGGGGTTTTTGTCTCTGCTGCAGTTGCTGCAGGTTCTGGGCTCTTGGATTCAATCATCCCTGGCTGGCCCTTTTCCTCCTCCAAGGCCTCCCACTTGGTAGGACTTTTCGTCACCTTCGGTTGGGGATCTTCTTCCAGAGGTTGTTGGCCCTTTTCCTCCTCCGAGGCCTCCCCCTTGGTAGGACTTTTCGTCACCTTAAGTTGGGGATCCTCTTCCAGAGGTTGTTAGCCCTTTTCCTCCTCCGAGGCCTCCCCCTTGGTAGGACTTTTCGTCACCTTAAGTTGGGGATCCTCTTCCAGAGGTTGTTGGCCCAGATGACTCTTTTTTAGTGGCATCTGGGGCCTTCTCTTTACCGCCATGGCGGTTGGTGTGCACGTTTCTAAACTTAGGAACCGCCTCTACACATTGTTCTGTTATCCATCCTGCAGTCTTCCCCTCATTCATCCCTTCCATTGTTGAGAACTCTTCTCTGTAGGAAGGTGGGGTAAGAACCTGTTGGGGCATTGCAAGGGAGACTGGAACCGGTGGGGAGGTCAATCCCTCAGTTGGCCACTGCCCAGTTATCTGCCATGGTGCCATCTGCTTAGGGAGGGCAGGTGCCCACTGGCATCCCTTCCATCCATGACCTGGGGTTAAGACCCATCCTGGGGTATCCTGATTCACAGGTTGCAGTTCAACCAACGATGGCTGGCTATGGGGGTTTATGTGCCAAGGACCCCTCTGTTGGCTTGGAGGATTTTTTGAGCCAAGTAGGTGCCCTCTGCTGGCTTGGAGGATTTTCCCATGTTGATGGGCCAAGCAGGTGCCCACTGGCATCTTTTCCATCTATTCTCTGGGAAGAAAGCCCGATTTGGTGGTGCTTCATTCACAAGCTGCAGCCAAATTTCCGGTGGCTGGCAAGTGAAAGATGCTGGCCAAATCCCTTCTTGCTGGCTGTGTTGAATTTCCCATTTTGATAGGGAATCTGTCTTCAACTCAGTTGCAGGGTAATGAGTCATTTCATTTATCGCTGTTTGGAAGGAGTCAAAATCTCCACTCCAGTTTTTTTTTCAAGCCTTGGCTGGGGGAAGGAGGGGGAGCATGCACTCACGTTTAGCTGTCCAAAATGGTCCAGGAAGCCCATCAGAGATGACTGCGTGACGGTGGCTGGTATCTCCATTCATTAGATCTTATGGCCATCCTCCAGTCGGGTGTAGAAAAAGCCTTTCCATCCCCCTCCGTTCCATCTCCCACAGGCTGTGCCTCTTCCCAGATGCTATAAATCTTAAACAGGAATTCCTTTGCCTTTGAAGATTTGCAGAGAAGCGTCTCATCTCAGCTTCTTATCTCAAAAAGATTTCTCATAATTGTTCGCTGATATTTTACACTGACCCGGTCAGCGTTGGGAATTCAGCACCTCCTCACCAGCCCCCGTCTCCGGGGTGCTGGTGATTTATTTTAGAGAGAGATTTGGGATAATGTCAGAGTTCCAAATATCATGCAGAATTAAATCAGGTGTCGAGGCGTTGAGACAAAAGATGACCTTGGGCTTCTAGAAAAGAATGACAACAACACATTCCACAATTCTACTCCTTTCTATTCCCCCATCCCAACTACTACACTAATGAAACAGCATAATGAAATAATAGAAAGTGTGGCAGGCCAAAGATCCTAAAAAGGAATATAACTGGAGGCCTGACACTCTCTCTGACACACCTCTCACAACGAGCCGATACTCCCACCAGCCCCAGGAAGTTGCAAATGAAATGGAGGCAATTCTAACCTACGTTTTTCCTCTGTAGTCTCTCTGACTCCCCTCTCACAGCCAGCAGATCCTCCCAGCAGCCTCACGAAAAGTCAAATAAACTGGAGGCAATTTTACTCTACCTGTGAAGTTCCCAGAAGACGACCTAATTAATTTACGAGCCTCGAGACAATGTTCAAAAGAAATCCAATCATTTATTAGGATCAAAATTCTGGCGTGGACTCCTGTGGAGCCAAAACTGCTTTCGCTTAATTGCGTTTGAACTATACCCCTGTACCCCCTCCCTTCTGTCCTGCTTCATAACTCATATTCTCCAACTAGGCTGTAGACATGAGATTCGACTCCGGCCAAAGGCATGCATGGAATTTCCCCTTTCTGATGAAGGAGGAGCCACGTCGCGATGTCACAATGTGTGGTGTCCACACTCCGAGGCCGCCGTTGACACTTTTGCCGCTGGACGGTCCAGCTGCACCTAAACCGTCCCATAGAGACAGTGACCAGGAAGACAAAGCCTTGCTGGTCTCAGGGACATCGCAAAGTCCCTGATTGACCCAAGGGAAGGTCTTCAAGTCAGTGGTAAACAGGCAGCCTCCAGGCTGATGAAGTCGGGACGCTCCGGAAGGAAGTGAAAAAGAGAAAGTGATTCCATCTGGTGAGACTTTTCTACTATTTTGGAAAAACTGCCCAAAGAAACCTTTTTTTTAAAAAAAAAGCTAAATCAGATCCTCAAGCAAGAATTAAGCTGTGAAATTAGTTAACACTGGATTGCATTGGAAAGCCTTTTTTCTTTGTACCTATATTTTGTGGATTGAAATGCTTGTAACATTGTTCGTTTCTTCTCTTCAAGTGAATGGATCAACCTTTTTTTTTCCTCTGCTCTTTGTTACTTTATTTTTTGATTTCTGGACTAAAACCTTCTTTAACAATCCTTCCTATTACTTGTTATTAAATTTTATTAAAGAACTTTATTTCATTTAAGCCTGAGATAGTGAAAGTGGAAAATAGCAACTAGCCACTCGTAAGTCGGAAGCTGGAGTTTTTGAAACAATGTATCTCTCATTTTTTTTCTCTTTGGTTTCCCTGACTTTGTGCTTAAATCAACCTAAAATTAAAAAATAAAAGAGGCTTGGAAGACTAGAGTGGCAGTGGCTATTAGTTTTTCTTTTCTTTTCTTTCTTTTTTTTGAAAACATGGATCAATATTCAGAGGAGGAAACTTTAAAATTTCAAAATATTTTGGCTGGAATTCTAAATTTACTGGAAGGATACGGGAGAATTGAGAAGAAGTTGGAAAAACTAGTATTTCTCACATCAAAAGATGAAGGGGCTGGAGCCCCAGAAATTAAAGGGGAGAATGAAGATATAGAAGATAAAAACAAGACAACTGATGATTTTATTAATGGAGCAAATGTGGGTGAAAGTGGAATGAAGGGAACATGGAAGAGGGACTTCAATGAATTGGAGTTCTACCCCAGATTTCAAGATACAGAAGAGGAAAAAAGGGTAATGATGATGGATTTAGGAAAAGAAACTCTTTCAGAAGCACGATTGATGAGGACGACTTCCGGCAGCCGAAGGAGACGGACGTCCGCGTCTGCCTTCTCGCTGCTCCGGTGGGCTCCCCTGAAGTCTAGGGGGAGCACAGGGTGCCTGGGAAAGGCGCCCTGCCATAGGGGCTGCTTGCTGGGAGCCCCTGGAACAGCGGCGGCCGCGGGGGGGGTCTCCAGTTTTGCCCCAGGAGCCGGGGAGCGTAGGGAGCACGCGGAATGCCACCACGCGCTTCTCTAAACACAGCCTGAAGGAAATAATCAATTAGAACGAAGCAGCTGAAGAGCGGTGAGCCGAGGGGTCTCCCCAGGTCTTTTACTATTTTTATATTTCTGACGGTTTTGCAGTTTTCCTGCCTTGCTTGTTTCAACTTCTGGAGGAGTTTAGATTGGAGGGGGGGGAATTCCACCCCCCTCGTAAAAGCGCCGTTTGAAAAATCCCTCCCCTTCATGGGGGAGAGAGAAAGTTTGAAAACCACTTTCACTTCCCTTAAATAATGGGGTGGAAAATATTTTTCTTTGGCTACAATTGCAAGAGAAAGGATGGCTGAACTGATTCTTTTTTAAACTACTTATGGAAATTTTGACTTTGTTGTTTTCCTGATCACCTATACTGGCTGACCCAAGATGGCCAACTTCCTCCTTCTTCTTTGTCTTTATGAATGAG
This sequence comes from Natrix helvetica, assembly GCF_964273705.1. Lineage (NCBI taxonomy): Eukaryota > Metazoa > Chordata > Lepidosauria > Squamata > Natricidae > Natrix > Natrix helvetica. The sequence goes on along the minus strand of NC_138555.1, from coordinate 59,146,590 downwards.
ACTCCTCCCTTGGACTACTTTATGGCTTTCAACTAATTTCCACCCCAGAGACCTCCAGGAACCTCTTCAAACACGTTATTCCCCTGGATTTGGAATATTTTGACCCACCTATCTGCTTTAACTTTTCTGCTAGAGGACTTGTTCTCCTTTGGACCTGCTTGTTTGGTGATCCCTGCCGGCTGTGCTCTCCACAGACGCCATCTCTTTGTACAGAATAACAATTATCTCTGAGCCTCATGATGGGTCCCAAGAAATTGCCACCTGGTAAGGCCTTGTCGGCCCCAACATCTTCAACGTCCAGCCCTGCACACCAGTCACAAATGGGATCTTTCCTACAACCTAAAGCCTCTGAAGAGAGTGCAAAAGACCTGTCTACACAGCAGATGCTTCAAAACATCTTGAAGGGACAGGACGAAATTAAAAAACAATTGCAGGACTTAAAGGAAGAGCTCAGAGAGACGAACCAGCAAACCACACGGAATGAACAGAGGATTGGTGTGCTGGAGGAGGGGGCGAATCAGATGTTAAAAATGGAATTTGAAAGGATGTCTTTCTTTCTTAGGTTCCAAAATTTGCCAGAAGTTGAGAATGAAGTTCTCAAGGAGACTATGACCACAATACTAGCAGAGTATATTAATAGAGATAAACAACAGCTCTGGTGGGACATTGACCTGATTTATAGGGTTAATTCGGCCTATGCAAGAACACACAATGTTCCAAGGGAAGTTCATATTAAATTTCTTAGAAAAACTACAAGAGATGAGGTTCTAGGAGCTCAAAGGGGAGGACCACTAAAATACAAAAAAAAAGAAATAACCATTCTTAAACAGATCCCAAAGAAAGTAAGAGATAATAGAAGGAAATATTCCTTCTTAGCAAAAAAATTATATAATAATGGGGTCTGGTTTAGATGGCTATTTCCAGAAGGCATGCTGATTTTTTGGGAGGGCAGCAGAATTAGAATTCACACACCAGTGGAAGCAGAGGCTTTCGCTAAAAAACACAGCGCTCTTTTAGGTGAAATGGGGGATGTTACACAAGAAACAAGGGAGGGAGGGGCTGAGGCTCAGCCGGTGGATGGGAGAGAGGATGCAACAGCTAGAAGACTCAGATCACAAAAGTGACTTGGAACACTATTGCAATTGTTGCTACAATGTATTTTTATGGAAGTGATACAAAACAAATGATTGAAACATACTGATGATTTTGTGTCAAATTTAAAACTACTAATACTTAGGTAAATGCTGATATTTTTCTATCATTGTTTGTAAAAGTTGCAAGACCTGGGGGGGCTTCTCCCCCCCATAGAGCCTTCCTACTACGCATGACCAAGATGGTGTCCTGTCGCGTTTGAGGAGAGCTTCGGGGAGATGATTGTCCGTCTTGGGGCTTGCAGGGGTACCCTATTCCATCGTTGGTTCCAGGTCCAGCTATGAGAACTTCCTGGGACCTCGGGGGATACCCTTGAGCTGCGATGTCCTGCCTTATAGCTGGAACATCGTGAGTGAAATGGGGCGGTTAGCGGTGAAAGGAGAATGGAGAGCGTCAGCGGCTGCCAGTGTGGGTGTGGTCACCAGCTGCAGCGGGACGCCTGGCCTGGGGTCTCTGCAGCCGGCGTGGGTGTGGTCAGTGGTGGCGGTGGGACGCCTGGTCTGGGGTCTCTACACCTGCCGCCCCACCACACCGTGGTGTTATCCCGGTTGCTCCCCCCCCTCCTTGCTTATGAACATGATAAATTAGATCAGCGGGGAGGGGCTGAGTTAGCTGGCATGGATACTAAGGCCAGCGGAAGATGGCTTCGGGAGTTGGCGTGGGCGCGGTTGGAGTGGGGGGGAGGTACTTTGCTGTGCCCCCCCCCCGGTGTTGCCACCGTTGCCTGGGCCACCGTACTGTGCCATTTGGCCATTTGGCCCCCCCTCCTGTGATATTATGGACTGGGTCAACGGAGTGCGGCCCTGGCGATGGATGTGAGTGCAGCTGGCGTGGGCGGAGCTTAGCTGTTGGAGTTGAAGTTGGAGCAGCTGCCGATGCTGCCGCTGTCCTCATTGCCGCCATCACTGGCCGCTTCACCACCTCGCAAGCTACCATCTGCTGCGATTTTGGACAGCTGTCCGTTACCCTTACATATTGTCCCCAACATCGACTATTTTTATGATGGACATAAGCTTCCTGCTACCCCCTTGAACACTGCCAGCTGCCCCCCCGTGGACATGTCATCTCCTTGCTTCATCTCCCCATGATGTCATCCTGTTCCGTTCATGGCTTCCATGACAGCTATGGACCTAACTCAGTTAATTCAAGACCCCACCCATAATGGGGGACACACGCTCGACCTGATTTTTGTCTCTGGGCAGTGGATGAATGATCTAGATTTAGGGGATATTTCTATTCAACCCTTGTCATGGTCTGATCATTTCCTCATCAGGCTTGACTTCCATACCGCTACCCCTCGCCGCAGGGAGGCGGAACCGACTAGATGGTTCCGCCCCAGGCACCTGATGGATCCCGAAAAGTTCCTGATGGAGCTTGGGACTTTTCCTGAATCCCTTATTCACAACTCGACCGAAGCCCTAGTGGAAGCCTGGGATAGGGCTGCCGCTGGGCTTTGGATCGTGTTGTGCCTTTGCGGCCTCTGACCCAGTGTCGATCCCGGATGGCTCCCTGGTTTACCGAGGAGCTCCGGGAGATGAAATGCTGGAAAAGACGCCTAGAGAGTGGCTGGAGGGCCAGCTGGTCCGAATCTGATCGAACACTAGTAAGAATTCATATTAAATCCTACTTGGTGGCGATAGAAGCGGCAAAACAGCAATATTTTTCTGCTCTTATCGCATCTGCAGATAACCGCCCAGCCACCCTGTTTAGGGTGACCCACTCCTTACTCAACCAAGGAACTGGGGAAGACCCCTTGCAGGGTAGGGCTGAAGAATTTGTTAAGTATCTGCAGGATAAAATCGCTCAGATCTGGACAGGCTTGGACTCTGACTGGGTAGATTCGGGCGAGCCGACGGGGATGAATCTTGAGGAGACAATCTGGGATCGGTTTGACCCTGTGACCCCTGAAGGCATGGACAGGATTATGGGGAGACTCAGTGCTGCTACTTGTGTGCTGGACCCGTGTCCCTCTTGGTTAGTTTCGGTTTCCCGGGAGGTGACACGAGGCTGGCTCCAGGCGATTACCAACGCTTCATTGAGAGAGGGGTTCTTTCCCACCGCCTTGAAGGAGGCGGTGGTGAGGCCCCTCCTCAAGAAGCCTTCCCTGGACCCAGCTTCTTTAGCCAACTATCGTCCGGTCTCCAACCTTCGCTTTGTAGCAAAGGTTGTCAAGAGTGTGGTAGCATGTCAGCTTCCCCAGTACCTGGATGAAGCTGTCTACCTGGATCTGTTTCAGTCGGGTTTCAGGCCCGGGTACAGCACGGAGACGGCATTGGTCGCGTTGGTCGATGATCTCTGGCGGGCCCGGGACAGGGGCTGTTCCTCTGTCCTGGTCCTATTAGACCGCTCGGCGGCTTTTGATACCATCGACCATGGTATCCTACTGCGACGACTCGGGGGGTTGGGAGTGGGGGGCACCGTTTTACGGTGGTTCTCCTCCTACCTGTCGGATCAGTCACAGTTTGTGTTGACTGGAGGGCAGAGATCGACCCCCAGGCGCGTCACTTGTGGGGTGCCCCAGGGGTCGGTTCTCTCACCCCTCCTGTTCAACATATACATGAAACCGCTGGGCGAGATCATCCGTGGTTTTGAGGTACGGTATCATCAATATGCTGATGATACCCAACTTTTCATCTCTACCCCAAACCACCCAAACGATGCGCTCGACGTGATGTCCCGATGCCTGGAGGCTGTGCGGATCTGGATGGGGAAGAACAGGCTCAAGCTCAATCCCTCCAAGACTGAGTGGCTGTGGTTTCCGTCATCCCGATTTGTACATCTTGTTCCATCTTTGACGATAGGGGAAGAAATTTTAGCCCCCTCAGAGAAGGCTCGCAATCTGGGAGTCCTCCTGGATACGCGGCTTAGTTTAGAAGAACACCTGACGGCTGTGACCAGGGGGGCCTTTTACCAGGTTCGCCTGGTACATCAGTTGCGCCCCTTCCTGGATCGGGATGCTCTGTGCACAGTCACTCATGCCCTCGTCCTTTCTCGCCTGGACTACTGCAATGCTCTCTACATGGGGCTGCCCTTGAAGAGCACCCGGAGGCTTCAGCTGGTCCAGAATGCAGCCGCACGGGTTGTCATGGGGGTACCTAGGTGGTCCCATGTTATACCCCTTTTAGGCGGCCTGCACTGGTTGCCGGTTGTTTTCCGGGTGCGATTCAAGGTATTAATTATGACCTTTAAAGCGCTCCATGGCTTAGGCCCAGGGTACCTGCAAGACCACCTACTGCCACCAGTAGCCTCCCACCGTCCAGCACGATCCCACAGAGTTGGCCTCCTCAGGGTGCCGTCGGCCAGGCAGTGTCGGCTGGTGACCCCCAGGGGGAGAGCCTTCTCTGTGGGAGCGCCTTCCCTCTGGAATGAGCTGCCCCCGGAGCTTCGCATAATCCCCGACCTCCGGTCCTTCCAATGCGCCCTAAAAAGTTGGCTTTTCCAGCAAGCCGGCCTGGCCTGTTAATTTTAACTTATTTTAAATGTATTGGTTTTTTTTTAATTCGGTTTGGTTTTTTTGGATATGGATTTAATCTTTTTTAACTTTTGGGATGTGTGTTTTTTAATGTTGTACGCCACCCTGAGTCCTCTTGGAGAAGGGCGGCATATAAATCCAAATAAACCAAACCAAACCAAACCAAACCAAGCACGATGTAGCTGTCAAAATGTTTTATAACCCTATAACCCTTTTTCCTTGAGAATTTTTAAAAAACCAATAAAAATGTGAATAACAAAAAAAAAAAAAAAGAAGCACGATTGATAACCAAAAACAAGCTAACTTTTAAAACAATTGGAGGGCAACAAGATTACCTGACAGATCCTTTAAGCAACAAAGTGCGGAGAGAAATCTATAAAAACCTTATAAAGGAGATAAAAGGAAGACTGACACCACAATTGGCAAGAGAGATAAGACTGTTTTGTTATTGGAAAGACACAGGTTGACAATGAAAGTTCTTAATAAAAAATTAATTAATCTTGGCTGAGCAATAAGTAGGAATTTAGTAATTTTTTAGATTGTTTTAGATTGTTATTAAATGTTTATTCGTTAACAATTAAATAACTATAATTAACAATAATGGAATGATAAATGATACAACTAATGATATATATTATGTACTGTTAAACTAGCAAAAGAAATCTGGATATAGATTGCAAATTGTGACCTGTTGTGGCCCAGCAGGAGCCGTTGGAGCTGCCACCAGACTCCAAGAGCGAGGGTCCCTATGAGTCGGCTCTGGAGGACCCTGGGCAGGTTTCTGACTCTGAGCAGGGATCGGAGAGTCTGGTCGGCCACCAGGAGGCGCCTGAGGCATGGAGCAGCTGTGAGAGCCAAAGGAGGGGGGCTCCGGATGCCATGCCTTGGAGCAGTGGGAAGGAGTCACGGGACAGTGACTCAGACATAAGCAGGGAGTTCTTAGATGCCCGTTATCGCCGCGCCCACAGGCGCAAGGAACAAGGGTGCAGTTACCGGTGGTAATTGCTCTCAGCTGCTGATAAGTAGACTCCCCTTCAGTCTATAAAAGAATTGATTGAGCATACACCCTTTGCAGAAGTCAACAAAGGAACTATTCGGAAAGTTCTGTCTTGGAAGCTTAGCATGCTGGACAGCTGCTATTGTGTCTCTGTGTCGGAGGGTTCTGAGAGTCTTGTCGTGGTGGATTGCTGCCAAGGATCTGTCTGTCTGTCTGTGCAATAAATCCTGTTGAAGTAGTTTTGGTCCGGAGTGTGTTCTGTGTTGGCAAGGGAAGAAGGGGGGTCAGAACAGTGACCTGGGAAAAAGACCTATAAATTTTACCAACAAACTTCTACTTAGGTTTTGTTATAAAGGTGTAATGTTTTATTCTATTTTGGGGGGGAGTGATGAGAGGAGTTGGGATATAAATAGTAAAGGACTTTTAGCTAATTATAATAACAAAAAGGAAATGTTAATGGATATTGTTTAATAATATATACATGCTCTGGTATTGGTAAATGCAACTTGGATATAATATTCTCAACAGCGAAAAAAAAAGCTTAGAAACTTTATTAATTGATATTTTTACTCAGAATATGTCATAAAAGTGTAATGTTATTGGAGGATTTTTGAAATAGCTAACAAGTGCCATTATGTGGTTGTGTTTTTAAGTATGAATAAGTTCAGGCAGAAGCACATTCAAATAATTGTAGTCAAATGAGAATTGTGATATATTGATGGTAAGATATACAAAGATTTTTTATTTAAAGTGTATAATCTATGATGAACTACAAGTAATGACTATGGAATAAATGCACGAAAGTTATTTGTAACCAATCGACACGCTTTCTACAAGATGTATTGAAGGATTATTCTTTTTTTATGTTTATGTTCAATTAAAATATAAAAAAAATTCTTAAAAAAAATAGTCATGGCAACACTTTAGAAGTTGACATCCGGGTCCCCTCACTTCCTGAAAGCGACCTGTGTGACACAAAGACAATTTGAGCACAGGTATATAACTTAGGGATGTGTCCCTCCCCCAGGCTTGCTTGGATTTTCTGCATGGAATTTTGCTATGAGGCGATCAGCCTGGATATTTCTACTTTTCACCCAAGATGCCTCCAATAATGGGTAGCCCTTCCACTTGATTAAGTATTGGAGTTGTCTCCTGTGCCACCTTGAATCGAGGATTCATTGAACTTCATAATGGGTTTGGCCCCCTATGACCATAGGGCCCAGGGTTCCCCGGGTAGTGGTCTCAGAGTGGATCCGATCACAGGTTTTAAGAGGCTACTATGAAACGCTGGGTGTATCTTCCCCAACAATCGAGGTAGTTTCAATTTCACTGTGACTGGATTGAGTCTCCGAAGTGGGGCGTGGGAGGAGTCACAGCTGGGTATTGTCACGGCCCATCTGCCCGGAGACTGAGGTAAATCTTGAGGCCACACCTCTATCCCTCCTCTGACTCTCCAGATTAACCTCCATCTTTGGCCCAGAAGGAGCTAAATACCTTGCTCTCCTAGGTTCGAGATTTTACTTCCATTTTTACCTTGATCGATCTTCATTTTCACCTTCACGGAGGTTATGGCGGCCACCCAGTTCTCGGCGGACGCCACATTGGATGTGGTAAGGTTCTCCTCCAGGGCCTTATCCTCATCAGTGGCATCCAGATGGTTGCTGTGGCTACAAAACTGGCAGGCGGAGTTCCGGGCCAAATGGCACTTGGCAGGCACAGAGTACTCAGGAGGAAAGCTGTTCGGTCCATCCCTGGACCCCATCTTTGTCAAGGACAAGAACAAACAAAAGGTCTTTCCGTCCACGTACAAGCGATTGGATCACCGTTTGGCACCTTATCCCAGAAGATCCAGTTTTCGAGAACCCGAACCAGACTTCCACCAACCGAGGTACTCTGCACCCAGGTTTCGCAGACAGGGGGATAGACAGTTCCCTAGGGACAGGGACAGGTCTCAACAATCCAACAGGCGACCCTTTCAAGGGGGGGGCGGCGGCTGCCCCTTCTGCAGAAACAAGTGATTCGGGATCGAATCACCCCATCGGTGGCCGCCTTACTCTGTTCGTGGATCGCTGGGCGGACATCACCTCAGATGCCTGGGTACTTCAAACAGTCAGGTTCAGCCTTCACCTGGAGTTTCGTTCTCAACCCCCATTTAGATTCTGGGTCTTTTCCTCCTCCAAGAGCCTGGCCAAGCGCTCCCTCATGAGCAAGGCCATCCAGCATCTACTGGTTTCTGCAGAAGGGGCAGCCGCTGCCCCCCCCCTTGAAAGGGTCGCCTGTTGGATTGTTGAGACCTGTCCCTGCTTACTCTCAAGGTAGTGTTTCTCGTAGCCATCACCTCCACCAGGAGGGTTTCAGAGATCGGCCAGGGCGGACTTCTGCGTCTTCCACAGCAACAGGGTCATCCTAAGGCTTGACCCAGCATTCATGCGAAATATTAATTCCCCCTTTCATAGGGCTCAGGAGATTGTTCTCCCAGACATCTGTCCAGCTCCCTCCTGTGGAAGGGAGAGGTCCTGGCATTGCCTTGATGTCAGAAGGGTGTTGCGCATCTATCTGAAGCGCATGTCGGCCATCAGGCAGTCGGAGGCTCTCTTCGTCTCCTTCCACCAGGTGACCAGGGGAGCGAAGGTCTCCCCAGCCACCATCAGTAGATGGATCAGTCATACATACCATCTCCAAGGCCGAACGGGTAGGGGGACGTCCGGTGCCTGAGGGCATCACCGCACCCTCCACCAGGAGTGCAGCCACTTCGGCAGCCTGGGCCACCCAGGCTCCCATTGGAGACATCTGCAGGGCGGCAGCATGGGCTTCGCCCTCTTCGTTCATCAGACACTATTGACTGGACGCTTTCGCATCTGCGGAAGCGTCCTTTGGGAGGAGGGTTCTCCAGAGAGTGCTAGACACTCGAGGGGACTCAGGCCCCAGGGACCCTCCCAGGGACACCTAGCTTTGGTATGTCCCAGCTGTGACTCCTTCCACGCCCCACTTCGGAGACTGTCAGTTGGTCTTACCTGAACTGCTTGTCTCGAAGGATGGCGTGGGAGCAGTCACTTCCCGCCCGTAGTGCGCCCCGCGCAGGGTGAGCCTGAGTGAAGTTAGTACCGGTCAGTCCGGGACCAGGAGGGGAGCGGGGGGGGGGTGTTACCCTGTTCACTTCCTTCTAGATGCGCATTGACTGGACCACCGGTTAATCTGGAGAGTCAAGAGGGGTAGAGGTGTGGCCTCAAGATTTACCTCTGTCTCCGGGCAGATGGGCTGTAACAATACCCAGCTGTGACTGCTCCCACGCCATTCTTCGAGACATGCAGTTCAGGTAAGACCAACTGACATGATCTTTACTATGGGGAATAGTCCCATAAACTTCAGCCCCAGTTTCTTGCTAGGCAGTTTTAATCTCAAATATTTTGTGGAGAGGTAAATCTTCTCTCCCACCCAGAATGGTTGTTGCAGAGCCTGGTGTTTATCTGCCTGTTTCTTATAGGTTTGTGCCGCTTTAGCCAGTGCCTTTTTGACATTTTCCCAGGTTGATTTCAGCATCGACATCCAATCAGTCAAGCTGACTGAGGAGGGGGAATCCATTGGATACTCAGGCATTGGGATGAAGTCCATACCACTCACTATTTTGAACAGCATGAGTCCTGTGCTACTGTGGACAGCATTATTGTACGTGACCTCAGCAAAAGATAAAAGGTCTGCCCAATTGGACTGCTGATAGTTCACGTAACACCTCAGGTACTGCTCTATCATGGCCTTCAGTCTCTCTGCTGCCCCATTGGTGCTCAGATGAAAAGCTGAACTAAGACCCTGAGATGACCCAATGGACCGCAGGAACTCCCTCCAGTACTTAGCCGTGAACTGGACCCCTCTGTCTGAGATAATTCTTCGAGGTACTCCGTGCAGTCGGTAGATATGCTTCACGAACAGTTTAGCCAGCTTGTGAGCCCAGGGTAGTCCTCTACAAGGTATGAAGTGTGCCTGTTTGGAGAACAGATCTATTATAGTCCAAATCACCCTGTTTCCCCCACTTTTCGGCAACTATACTATAAAGTCCATTGCGATCTCCTCACACGGCCTCGTTGGCTCTGCTACTGTTTGCAGCAGTCTGGGGGGCTTTCCTGGTCGTCTCTTCATTGTGGCACAGATGGTGCAACTTTTCACGTAACTATCCACATCTTTCTTTATACCAGGCCCCCAGAATTGCCTCCGGGCTAAGTGTAAAGTCTTTAGGAACCCAAAGAGGCCTGCCGGTTTGACGTTGTAACTCCTCTGGAGAACTAGGGTACGTAGGGATTCTGGGACGTAGAGTTTCTTCCCCTTCCATGCAAGGTCATCTCTTTTCAATCAAGATGTGTTGGTTGTTTTGGAACCAGGGGTCTGCTAGCAGTTCAATTTTGAGTCTCGCGGTAAGGTCTCTTGCGGGTTGGTCTTGCCGGTCACGGCGTTGCTGCCTGGTGGTTACTTGGGCAGCTGTTTGAGTAGAGGGAATGATGGCATCCACTACGTGCTCCTGTTTGCATTTGTACTGAGGCATGTGGGAGAGGGCGTCAGCTAGAAACTTCCTCCCGCCTGGAATGTGCTTTAAGACAAAATCAAAATAGTTGAAGTATTGAGCCCATCGGACTTGTTTGGGTGATAGTTTCCATGGGGTCCTAAGCGCCTCCACATTTTTGTGGTCAGTCCAGACTTCAAACGGTTTCTGGCTCCCTTCCAACAGGTGTCTCCAGGTTAGCAGTGACCATCTGACTGCGAAAGCCTCCTTTTCCCATGCGGCCCATCGTCTCTCTGCGTCTGTGAGCTTGTGGGAGGTGTAGGTGCAGGGTTGAAAGTTTCCTTGGTTGTTTCTTTAGAGTAGCACCACTCCCACTGCCACATCACTGGCGTCTGCCTGGATCACGAAAGGTTGCTCGGGGTCAGGATCACTGGCTCCTTAGCAAACATTTCTTTTAGTGTCTCGAACACCTCTTGGCAGGTTAGGTCCCATGGTAGGGGTTGTCCTGGACAAGGTTTTGTTCCTGGGCTCCCTGTCTTCAGGAGGTCTGTCAGGAGTTTGGCAATCTTTGCAAAGGAGGGGATGAATTGCCTGTAGAAGTTCGCAAACGCTAGGAAGCTTTGTAGCTGTCTGCGGGTGCGAGGGGGATGCCAGCTTAGGACGGCTTGCACTTTCGCTGGGTCCATCTCTATTCCCCTGAATTGGGGTGGGTCATTCAGCCCTAATCCCCCAGCCTCCTGTCGGCCTTGGTATGCTTGCACCTGATATGGCTGGTCATCTTCTTCACCCCTAGCTAGGAGAGAGGGAGGGGGTTGCCTGCTCTTGGCAGCCTGCTTGCTGCGTGGGAGAGGCACTGGTTGCCATTTTGGGCTCCTTCTCCTTCTATCGGGAGGGGGAGGGGGTCTGCGCTCCAGTCTGCATCTCCTCACTTCAACAGGATCACATGTCCCTCCCCTCTCTTTTGGGTGGCATGATGGCCCTTCATCATGAAGGGGGGCTGGGTAAAAATCCTCTCTCTGTTGCTCTTTTGCACTCCCTTGGGATTCCATCTGGGGCTTTGGGAGCCTGACTTGTTTCTAGTCCCACCTCCAGTCCACCCTTGCCAGCTTGCTTGAGACCCTTCCCTGTATCTGGGGACTAGGGCAAGGGAATTTCCACCAGTACTTATCTTCTCTCCCTTCTGCTTCTGAGAAAGGCATCGCTGCTTGGCATTGCCGCATACCTCCAGCCGCAATCAATCTCCTGTTGCCTGATTTTCCCTCCAAGCAGCCCGAACATTGGGGGAGTGCTCGGAGAGCCTGGGCTTCAGGAAACCCGGATCTTTTTTTTTAAAGTCAGTTTTGGCTCTCTGTGAAGTTCCCAGACGATGACCTAATTAATTTACGAGCCTCGAGACAAAGTTCAAAACAAATCCAATCATTTATTAGGATCAACATTCTGGTGTGGACTCCTGTGGAGCCAAAACTGCTTTTGCTTAATTGCGTTTGAACTTTACCCCTGTATCCCCTCCCTTCTGTCCTACGTCATAACTCATATTCTCCAACTAGGCTGTAGACATGAGATCCGACTCCGGCCGAAGGCATGCATGGAATTTCCCCTTCCATGCCAGCCTGATAATAGTCATGGCAATGCTTTAGAGGTTGACACTACCTTTGTCCTCTGTACTCTCTCTGACTCTGTCCTCACAGCCAGCAGCTACTCCCACCAGCCTCAGGAAAGTTGAAATGAAATGGAGACAATTTTACCCTACCTTTGTCCTCTGTACTCTCTCTGACTTCCCTCTCACAGCAAGCAGATCCTCCCACCAGCCTCAGGAAAGTTCAAATGAACTGGAGGCAATTTTACTCTACCTTTGTCCTCTGTACTGTCTCTGACTCTATCCTCACAGCCACAAGGTCCTCCCATCAGCCTCAGGAAGTTGCAAATGAAATGGAGGCAATTTTACTCTACATTTGTCCTCTGTACTCTCTCTGACTCCCCGCTCACAGCAAGCAGCTCCTTCCAACCTCAGGAAATGTTAAATGAAAGGTATGCAATTTTACTTTTCCTCTGTCCTCTCTCTGACTCACCACTCACAGATACCATGTCCTCCCACCAGCCTATGGAAAGTTAAAATGAACTGGAGGCAATTTTACGCTACCTTTGTCCTCTGTACTCTCTCTGACTCCCACCCCACACAGCCAGAAGAACCTCCCACCAGCCTCAGGGAAATTCAAATGAAATGGAGGCAATTTTACTCTACCTTTGTCCTCTGTACTCTCTCTGACTCCCACCCCTCCCAGCCAGACCATCCTCCCACCAGCCTCAGGAAAGTTGAAATGAAATGGAGGCAATTGTACTCGTTTTCTCTCCTCCGTACTCTCTCTGACTCCCCTCTCACAGCCAACAGATCCTCCCTCTAGTCTCAGGAATGTTTGAATGAACTGGAGGCAATTTTACTCTACCTTTGCCCTCTGTACTCACTCTGACTCCCCTCTCACAGCCAGCAGATCCTCCCACCAGCCTATGGAAAGTTAAAATGAACTGTAGGAAATTTTACAGTAATGTCTCTGACTCCCCTTTCACAGCCAGCAGATCATCCAACCAGACTCATGAAAGTTAAAATGAAATGGAGGCAATTTCACCCTGTTTGTCCTCTGCACTCTCTCTGACTCCCCTCTCAGAGCCAGCAGATCCTCCCACCAGTTCCACGAAAAGTCAAATGAACTGGTGGCAATTTTCAATTTAACTCTACCTTTGTCCTCTGTAGTCTCTCTGACTGCGTCCTCACAGCCAGCAGATACTCCCATCAGCCTCAGGAAGTTGCAAATGAAATGGAGGCAATTCTAGCCTACGTTTGTCCTCTGTACTCTCTCTGACTCCCCTCTCACAGCCAGAAGATCCTCCATCTTATCTCAGGAATGTTTGAATGAACTGGAGGCAATTTTACTCTACCTTTGCCCTCTGTACTCACTCTGACTCCCCTCTCACAGCCAGCAGATCCTCCCACCAGCCTATGGAAAGTTAAAATGAACTGGAGGAAATTTTACTGTAATGTCTCTGACTCCGCTTTCACAGCCAGCAGATCATCCAACCAGACTCATGAAAGTTAAAATGAAATGGAGGCAATTTCACCCTGTTTGTCCTCTGTACTCTCTCTGACTCCCCTCTCACAGCCAGCAGATCCTCCCACCAGTTCCACGAAAAGTCAAATGAACTGGTGGCAATTTTCAATTTAACTCTACCTTTGTCCTCTGTAGTCTCTCTGACTGCGTCCTCACAGCCAACAGATACTCCCATCAGCCTGAAATGAAATGGAGGCAATTTTGCTCTTCCTTTGTCCTCTGTACTCTCTCTGACTCCTACCCACCCACCCAGAAGATCATCCCACAAGCCTCAGGAAAGTTCAAATGAAATGGAGAAAATCAAAGTCTTTTTTTCCTCCTCTGGACTCTCTCTGACTCCCCTCTCACAGCCAGCAGATCCTCCCACTAGTCTCAGGAATATTTGAATGAACTGGAGGCAATTTTACTCTACCTTTGTTCTCTGTACTCTCTCTGACTCCCCTCTCAAAGCCAGTAAATCCCCCCACCAGCCTATGGAAAGTCAAAATGACCTGGAGGAAATTTTACCCTACCTTTGTCCTCTGTACTCTCTCTGACACCCACCCCACACAGCCAGAAGATCCTCCCACCAGCCTCAGGGAAATTCTAATGAAATGGAGGCAATTTTACTCTACCTTTGTCCTCTGTACTCTCTCTGACTCCCCTCTCAAAGCCAGTAAATCCCCCCACCAGCCTATGGAAAGTCAAAATGACCTGGAGGAAATTTTACCCTACCTTTGTCCTCTGTACTCTCTCTGACACCCACCCCACACAGCCAGAAGATCCTCCCACCAGCCTCAGGGAAATTCAAATGAAATGGAGGCAATTTTACTCTACCTTTGTCCTCTGTACTCTCTCTGACTCCCCTCTCACAGCCAGCAGATCCTACCACCAGCCTATGGAAAGTTAAAATGAACTTGAGGAAATTTTACTGTAATGTCTCTGACTCCCCCTTCACAGCCAGCAGATCATCCAACCAGACTCATGAAAGTTAAAATGAAATGGATAGCTGATATTGAGCCAGGCGTCGCGACGACACAATGTGCGGTCTCGATAGTCCGAGACCGCCATTGATTCTTTTGCCGCTGTAACGGTCCGTGTGGACCTAAGCCGTCCCGAAGAGACGGTGAAAGGGAGACAAATCCTTGGTGGTCACAGGGATATCGCAAAGTCCCTGTTTGACCCAAGGGAAGCTCTCCAAATAGGCGGTAAACAGACAGCCCCCGGGCTGACAAAGTCGGAGATGGCTCTTGAGGAAAGGCAGTGAAAATGAAAGTGAGTCGATCGGGTGAGATTTTTTTTTCTCTGAGAATGACTGCCCAAGGGAAAAAACTTTTTTTTAAGATAAATTAGTCCTTTAAGCTAAGAACAAAGCGGCGAAATTTATTTTAATTGGACTGCCTTTGAAAGTTTTTCTTCTTCTTTTTCTATGTAACAACGTTTTGTGGATTGAAGTGATTGCTTGCTTCCTGTTTCTCCTCTCAAGTGAATGAATTGTTGTTGTTGTTTTCTACTTCTTGTTACTTTATTTTTTGGCTGAACTAAAACCCTTTTTTATCTTAACAACTCTTCCTCCTACTGTTTATTAAATTCTATTAAAGACAGAGATTTTTGTTTTGTTCTTTAAGCCTGAAACAAATAAGAAAAAGTTGAATCTGCCACTCGGAAGCCAGAACTTGGTTTTTCTTCTTCTTCTGAAACAATGTATACCTTGTCTTACTTTTTTTGATTTTACTGAAGTTGGAGGGTTTGCAGCTTGTTTATGGAAACTGATAACAACTCAAGGACATGGACTGTCTCTCTACAGTGTCTGTGAGAAATATTTTGGGCAAGGAAAGGCAAAGAAAAGATAGAACCCCCCTCTTCTGAAAAAACTAGAAGAAACTTGTGCTTAAGTAAATCCAAAATAAAGGTATTTTTATACATTAAAGAGATATTGAAGGCGAGAGTGGCAGTGGAGTTTAGATCTTTTTTTCTCTTTTTGGAAATATGTATCCATATACAGATGAGAAAACCCCAAGCTTACAAGATGTTTGGGATGGACTTCAAAATATATTGGAAGGATTCGAGAGATTTGGAAAGAAGCTGGATAAATTATTGCTATGCGCAGAAAAAGTGGAAGAGATTGGAGCTCCCAAAACTAAAGAAGAGAATAAAGATATAGAAGATATAGAAGATAAAGGCAAGATAATAGATGAACTTACTAATGAAGCACCTATGAGTGAAAATGGAAAGATATGGAAAAGTGAATTTGATTATTTGGAGCTCTATCCCTCTTCTCAATATATGGATTTGATGATGGAACTAGGAGGAGAAGCAGCTTTGGAAAGACGTCTGATAATCAAAGATATGTTAATGTCAATTCCAGTTGAAGGGCAACGAGACTACTTGAGAGATTTTTTTGAGCAAAAAAGTGTGGAGAGAAGTCTTTAAGAACTCTATAAAGAAATTAATAAGAGAATTGATGCAACGACTGGCTAAAGAGATAAGAGTGTTTTGTTACTGGATAGACACAGGTTGACAATGAATGCTGATAATTAAAAACTTAGTTAATCTTTGGTGATTAATAAGTAGGATTTTGTAGATGCTTATAGAATGTTCTTGTTCTTTTTAAAATGTTTATTCATTAACAGATAATTCATTATGATAATAATAGTGAAATAACAATTCTAATTAGTGAAAACAATTTGGATATAAACTGTAAATTGGGACCTGGGAAAAAGACTTATCAATTTTATTAATACTTTTTAGTTTGGATTTTGTTATGAAGATGTAATTCTTTCTGGGTACCTATAAATTTTACTACAATTTAGATATAAACTATAATATGGGACCTGGGGAAAAGATTCATTAATTATATTTGTTTAGATTTTGTTATAAAGATGTAATCTTTCCTGGGTACTTATAAATTCTAGTAATAAATTTTTGTCTAGATTTATTATAAAGATTTTAGATAACTACAATAATAATAATGAAATGTTAATGGATAATGTTTAATGATTTTATATGGGTTGACATTGGTGAAAGCAATTGGATATAAGCCTGAAATTTATAGAAATAGCTAACGAATGCCAGTATGTGGTTGTGTCCTTAAATACAAATGATTCTAGATAAAAGCACGTTTAAACAGATATAGTTAAATGAGAGTGATGGTACGTTGATGGTATATAAAGATTTTTCATTTAAAATATATAATCCAATATGAATGAAGTATAAGGAATGATTGTGGTAGTAACACACGAAATTTATTTGTAACCAATCAACATGCTTTCTGGAAGATGTAATGAAGAATGTTTTTTTGTGGAAAAAAAAATGAAATGGATAGCTGCTGAATAGAAGGGGGGTGAGTCAGAGAGACAAAGAGACTGAGGTGGGGGCCCTTAAACTCCATATCATTTGACCCTTCCTGAAGCTGGGATCGGAGCTGCTGGATAGAGGGGGGGTGAGTCAGAGAGACAAAGAAACTGAGGTGGGGGCCCTTAAACTCCATATCATTTGAACCTTCCTGAAGCTGGGATTGGAGCTGCTGGATAGAAGGGGGGTGAGTCAGAGAGACAAAGAGACTGAGGTATATAGAATCATATATCTATAAACCAAAATAGCAATAATACATTCTGGATTAGTGTGCTTGAGATTGTGATTTTATTTTGTTTCAAAATGACCGGCTTAGTGCAATGTAATAGCTGTTTTACACCTGTCTTTCACAGTACTCTTTTCAAATTTGGATACTGTCCCCTTTGTAAACAAATTACTAGTCTACATAGACAGATTACCTATCTAGAATCTGTAATCTGTGCTCTCCAAGCAGAAACTAGGTGTCTACTTCAGCCATTCCAATCTATGGAGATGCCATGCTATCAGCCCCCTCTGCCACAAAGATCTTGCAGGAGAAGAGCAGTCTGGACAACCGTGGGATCTAGCAGGTTGAGAGCTGTGAACCATAAACACAAAGCTTTTGCTGTGACCCAGCAAAACAGATATAGTGCCCTTGCTGACCTTAATGGGGACACTAAAGAGATAGGTCAAGGTAGTTGTGATAATGATGACTCAAGCAGGGGATCGTGGTCCAAAACAAAGAACTTTCTTCGGAAATGCGAAATGGGGAACCAGGTATCACACATCAGTCACAGAAAAGAGCAAGGTATACAAAAAGAGAAGCCACCTTCTGGTTGGTGATTCAATCGTAAGGGATGTAAATTTAGGAGAGGATATGGAGGTTTTAAAAGAGGTCAGGTGTCTGCCAGGTGCTACTGCCAGCAGAGACAAGAGGCGTATTCTTTTTTTAGTTTTTTTTTCTTTTATTAGTTTTACAGAATTTTAAGGAAAAAGGGTAATGGGTAAGGTTACAAATTTTGACAGCTGCATTATGCAGGAAATGGTACTCCCCCCGGTTCTCATAACTTTCACTGTTAATACATTAGATAATTACTACTTAGCAATATTTTGACAGCATATCTTTACCTTATATCTTCCAGTAATTTCAATCTATTTTATATCAAACAGAAGAGGTGTATTCTTAAGATAGTCAAGAATGCAAGTAAGGACTGTGACGTTGATGCTATTATACATCTTGGCACTAATGATCTGTCCCAGAAAGATGTACTTTCTGTGCAGAATGATTTCCAGAACTTGGGGTATGAACTTAATAGTATAGGTTGTAGGCTTATCTTTTCAGAGGTTTTACCAGTATATAAGGAACAAAAAGGGAAGGGCCAGCGTGTAGCAGAGTTTAATGTGTGGCTAAAGGAGTGGTGTAAAAGGGAAGGCTTTGGTTTTATTAGTCATGATGCCTGTAGCTGGTCCAATGAAAAACTGTACAAAAGAGATGGGTTGCACCCATCCAAGAAAGGGACTGAGTTACTTGGCATTAAATTCACAGATTTTCTTGATAAACATTTAAACTGAAGAGCGGGGACAGAGAATTAATAGATACAGAACATTTCTGTCCCCAGCAAACTAAAATTCATAGGGTTATAAGTGCATGTAACATAGATGTGTGTGTGGGTAAGGTTATCACTCCTGCTGTCAAGCAAAACCAAGCATTTAATAGCGATTGCCATACCATGTGCATGAATCGCACAAGTGGCAAGAAAATAGGGGCAGTCAGGCATAACACAGGTTATGTAGACAGTAAACACAAGGTCAATCAAAATGGACTCAAATGTCTATACACCAATGCACAGAGTATGAGGAATAAACACGGCGAATTAGAAATTCAAGTAAAAGAGGGCAGATACGATATTATTGCCACTACAGAAACTTGGTGGGATGAAACCGACAAATGGAACATACAGCTAGAAGGATTTAAATTATTTAAAAGAAATAGACCAAATAAAAGAGGAGGTGGAGTTGCACTATATATAAGAAATAACTACGTCTCTACAGAAATAGAGCACAACAATGATGAGAACTATCTTGAATGCATTTGAGTCAATATTAAAGGTTGTGGGGGAAATGACATTGCCATAGGTCTATACTACAGGCCACCCGACCAAGCAGAGGAAGTAGATGAACTTTTTGCTAGTCAGCTAACTAAGGTATGTAGGAAGCACACCACAATAGTAATGGGAGATTTTAACTACCCTGACATCAACTGGGAAACAAACTCTGCACCAAGTGGAACATCCAACAGGTTCCTAACAAACCTAGCAGACAAGTTTGTTTTCCAAAAAGTAGAGAACAAGGGGATCAGCCATATTGGACTTAATTATAAATAACAGAGAGAAAATGATATAAGGTTTTGAAGCTACAGGAACCTTGGGGGCAAGTGATCATAAAATATTGGAATTCAACATTATGCAAACACAAGTAGTAGAACAAAGTGAAACTAGAGTCTTGGACTTTAAGAAAGCTAATTTCAATAAACTTAGAGAGAGCTTGGGAAAAATTCCATGGATGAGAATCCTCAAGGGGAAAACAACTCAAGAAGCTTGGGAAATTTTGAAAAATGAGATTACAAAAGCCCAGTCTAGCACAATACCAATGAAGAAGAAAAATAACAGCTCCCAAAAGAAACCAGCATGGCTGCATAAAGAACTCTCTGACAAACTGAAAGACAAAAAGGGTAAGAATAAAAAGTGGAAGGAGGGGGACATAACTAAGGCAGAATATCAGCAAATAGCCCGAGCCTGTAAAGATGAAGTGAGGAAAGCTAAGGCTCACAATGAAGAAAGGCTTGCCACAAAAGTAAAAATTAACAAAAAAACCCTTCTTCCAACATGTTAAAAACAAGAAAAAAGTTAAGGAAACAATTGGTCCATTGCTAGGAGAAAGTGGCAAGAAGGTGACAAGCAACAGGGAGAAAGCAGAACTATTTAACTCATGTTTTGCATCTGTCTTTACACAAAGGGATAAAGCAGTCCAACCTATCAAAAGCAGCACCACAAAAATCAGATTAGGAACACAAATTGAAATAGGGAAGAAAATGGTAAGTGAGCACCTGTCTACCCTAGACGAGTTCAAATCACCAGGACCGGATGGATTACACCCCAGGGTTCTGAAGGAACTAGCAGACGAGATCTCAGAACCACTGAATTATATCTTTCAGAGATCCTGGAACACCGGGGAACTACCAGAGGACTGGAAAAGAGCTGATGTGGTTCCCATCTTCAAAAAAGGGAAAAAATAGATCCAGGAAACTACAGACCTATCAGCCTGACCTCAATACCAGGAAATATTCTGGAAAAGATAATCAAGCAACGAATTAGCAAACACCTAGAAGTAAACAAAGCAATAGCCAAAAGCCAACATGGATTTGTCAAAAACAGATCATGCCAGACTAATCTTATTGCATTGTTTGATAATGTGACAAAATTAGTGGACCAGAGGAATGCCATCGATATAGTTTACTTGGACTTCAGTAAGGCTTTTGATAAGGTAGACCATAACCTACTACTAGATAAAGTAGAAGAATGTGGGTTAGACAGCATCACCACCAGATGGATTCGTAACTGGCTGACCAACCGCACTCAACGTGTAGTCCTCAATGGAACTGCATCTACATGAAGGGAAGTATGCAGTGGAGTACCCCAAGGCTCTGTTTTGGCCCAGTACTCTTCAACATCTTCATCAATGATTTGGATGAGGGAATAAATGGGGAACTCATCAAATTTGCAGATGACACCAAGCTGGCAGGAATAGCCAACACTCCAGAAGATAGGCTTAAGATACAGAAGGATCTTGACAAACGTGAACATTGGGCACTATCTAATAAAATGAAATTCAATGGTGAAAAGAGTAAGGTTCTACATTTAGGCAACAGAAACAGAATGCACAGGTACAGTATAGATGATACCTTGCTCAGTAGTAGTAACTGTGAAAGGGATCTTGGAGTCCTAGTGGACAACCATTTAAATATGAGCCAGCAGTGTGCAGCAGCTGCCAAAAAAGCCAACACAGTTCTAGGCTGCATAAATAGAGGGATAGAATCAAGATCACGTGAAGTGTTAATACCACTTTATAATGCCTTGGTAAGGCCACACTTGGAATACTGCATTCAGTTCTGGTCGCCACGATGTAAAAAAGATGTGGAGACTCTAGAAAGAATGCAGAGAAGAGCAACAAAGATGGTTAGGGGACTGGAGACTAAAACATATGAAGAACGGTTGAAGGAACTGGGTATGTTTAGCTTAAGAGAAAGAAGGAGTAGGGGAGACATGATAGCAGTGTTCCAATATCACAGGGGTTGCCACAAAGAAGAGGGAGTCATACTATTCTCCAAGGCACCTGAGGGTAGAACAAGAAGCAATGGGTGGAAACTAATCAAGGAGAGAAGCAACTTAGAACTGAGGAGAAATTTCCTGACAGTTAGAACAATTAATCAGTGGAACAGCTTGCCTCCAGAAGTTGTGAATGCCCCAACACTGGAAGTCTTTAAGAAGATGTTGGATAGCCATCTGTCTGAAACGGTATAGGGTTTCCTGCCTAGGCAGGGGGTTGGACTAGAAGACCTCCAAGGTCCCTTCCAACTTTACTATTGTATTGTAAATGGAGGCAATTTCACCCTGCTTGTCCTCTGTACTCTCTCTGACTCCCCTCTAAGAGCCAGCAGATCCTCCCACCAGTTCCATGAAATGTCAAATGAACTGGTGGCAATTTTCAATTTAACTCTACCTTTGTCCTCTGTAGTCTCTCTGACTGCGTCCTCACAGCCAGCAGATACTCCCATCAGCCTCAGGAAGTTGCAAATGAAATGGAAGCAATTCTAGCCTACGTTTGTCCTCTGTACTCTCTCTGACTCCCCTCTCACAGCCAGCAGATCCTCCCACCAGCCTCACGGAAAGTCAAATAAACTGGAGGCAATTTTACTGTAATGTCTCTGAAGCTGTCCTCACAGCCAGCAGATACTCCCACCAACCTCAGGAAAGTTGAAATGAAATTTTGCAATTTTGCTCTTCCTTTGTCCTCTGTACTCTCTCTGACTCCCACCCACCCACCCAGAAGATCACCCCACCAGCTTCAGGAAAGTTCAATTGAAATGGAGAAAATAGTACTCTTTTTTCCCTCCTCTGTACCATCTCTGACTCCCCTCTCACAGCCAGCAGATCCTCCCACCAGCCTATGGAAAGTTAAAATGAACTGGAGGAAATTTTACCGTAATGTCTCTGACTCCCCCTTTCACAGCCAGCAGATCATCCAACCAGACTCATGAAAGTTAAAATGAAATGGAGGCAATTTCACCCTATGTTTGTCCTCTGTACTCTCTCTGACTCCCCTCACACAGCCAGCAGATCCTCCCACCAGTCACATGAAAAGTCAAATAACCTGGAGGCAATTTTACCCTACCTTTATCCTCTGTACTCTCTCTGACTCCCACCCCACCCAGCCAGAAGATCCTCCCACCTGCCTCAGGAAAGCTCAAATGAAATGGAGGAAATTGTACTCTTTTTTTATTATTATTAAAAGTTTTAACAAATTTTACAAATATTACCCCTTTCCCTTCCCACCCTCCGACCCTCCCTCCCCACAACCTCCCACAGCAAAATACAGGGTATAAACATTTAACAATCATGCGCTAACGTTAGCTAACTGATTTTAACATCCTACCTCTTCTTGTGCTTTAATTCCCCTTTTGTTAAGCTAACTTTAGGTAAATTGTAACATTCCTTGTGCCTTCACTCATAAGCTAATTGAAATTTTTTAGTCCAATATTTATTTTGAATATAGTCAATCCATCTTCTCCATTCCAACTTATATTTCTCATCCGAATGGTCCTTCAAATATGCTGTAATTTTGGCCATCTCTGCTAGATTTACTACTTTTAGCGTCCATTCTTGAATAGTAGGCAATTCTTCCCTCTTTCAGTACTGCGCCACCAACAATCTTACTGCCGTCGTTAAGTTCAAAATCAAATTAGTCTCTATAACTGTACAGTCTGTAATTATACCTAACAAAAACAACTGGGGGTGAACTTTATCCTTTTTTAAAGTATATTTTGAATAACTCACCATATTTTATCCAAAATGCTTTGACTTTTTTGCAAGTCCACCATATATGGTAATACGTAGCATCAACACAATCACATCTCCAACATTTAGGTTGTAAATTCGGATACATACAAGATAACTTTTTGGGATCTAAATGCCATCTATACCACAACTTATAAAAATTCTCTCTCAAATTCTGAGCTTGCGTAAATTTTACATTTCTTACCCAAATCTTTTCCCATGTTTCCATCATTATTGGCTCTTCGAAATTTTGTGCCCATTTTATCATACAGTCTTTAACTAACTCTGTTTCAGAATCTATTTCTATCAGTATATTATACAACCTTTTTATATGCATTTTACGCTGGTCCCTAATTTGTTTTACCAAACTATCCTCATTTTGCGTGATAACAATTGTCTGATCTTTTTTCCATCTAGCTTGTAACTGTCCATACTGGAACCAGGTTTGAATTACCCTTTCCTCTCTTAATACGTTCAAAGGCTTTAACTGTAGTACACCTCTCTCTATATTAAGAAGTTCTCTATATGTAATTACATCCTGTTTTTGTTCTATACTTATATTCTCTATCGCCAAGTCATCCGCAAATGCTCTCACTCTATATTCGTAGTGCCTAATCTTAATTCCTTGTAGTTCATCAGACCCACGTATTCTGTTCAATAACAATTCCAGAGTTAAGATAAACAATAATGGAGACAAGGGACACCCCTGTCTTGTTCCTTTTTCAATTTTGAAGGATTCTGTTAAACTACCATTAACTATAATTTGTGCTGTCTGTTTCTGGTATATTGCCTTGATAGATTGTGTGAAATACTCTCCAAAATGCATCTTTTGTATTATTTTTATTAGAAATTGCCAATTCACTCGGTCAAATGCTTTCTCCGCGTCTAAGAATAAAAGCGCTGCGGGGACTTGGTTGTTCTTCCCCAAATATTCCAATATATTAACAATTTGTCTTACATTACTTTTCATTTGTCTCCCCTGTATAAAACCAGATTGATTATTATGAATCATTTGTTGTATAATTGACATCAACCTATTTGCTAATATTTTAGCAAAGATTTTATAATCTGTATTAAGTAATGAAATAGGTCTATAGTTTTTTGGGTGAGTGTGGTCCTGATCTTCTTTTGGAATCAGGGAAATAAAGGCTGTTCTCCAAGATGGCGGTACCCTTCCTTCCATTTGAATTTTATTAAATAATTCCTTAAGAGGATCTACCATTTCTAATTGTAACTATTTATAATAAACTGCTGTCAATCCATCTGTACCTGAGGCCTTCCCAATTTTTAACTGCTTAATTGCCAGGAGAATTTCCTCCGTGGTTACAAGTTGATTCAGTCTTTCCCTTTGTTCATCTGTAACTGTAGGTATTTTCTCTTTCTCCAGATATCTATCTATATCTAAACCTTGTATTTTATCACCAGCGTACAATCTAGTATATATTCTGAGAAAGCCTTTTTAATCATCTCCTGTTGATAAACTTCTTTGCCTTTGTATTCTACTTTCTCTATAGTACGAGACTTTTGTTTTTTCCTTAACATGTATGTTAGCCATTTACCTGGTTTATTTGCATTACAAAAAGTATTATGTTTGGCATATATCAGGTTAATGGCTGCTTGATCTGACATCAACATATTGAACTGCCCTCGCAATAAAATAATTGCTTCTCTTGTCTTCTTATCATCTGGGTTAGATGTTAACGCCTGCTCTTTCTTTTTTATCTCTTCTTCTAATTCCCTTCGTTTTCCCCCCTGTCTGCGCCTATATAGATTGTTCAAATTTATTAAGACACCTCATGTAAGCTTTGCTTGCATCCCAAACCATTTCCATCGATGTCCCCTTATGCATGTTAAAAGCAAAATATTCTTTCAATAGTTTTTTACATTCTATAACATTTCTCTCATATCTAAATAAATTTTCATTTAACCTCCAAGACCTCCTGGATCCCGCTCTATATTCCAATTCCATCCAAACTGGATTATGATCTGTTAAGGTTCTCGGGCATATCTTCGTCTTCTTCACCCTAGAAAGTAAATCATTTGTAATTAGTATGAAGTCAATTCTGGAAAAGGATTGATGCCTATCGGAAAAAAATGCAAAGTCCCGTTCTTTAACATTCCGTTCTCTCCAAATGTCTCTCAGTTCCATATCATCCATCAATTCAAAAAAGTATTTAGGGAGTCTTGTTCGTGTTTGACTATTTTGCAGTAGTCTCTTCTTGTCTTTGATGGTGTCCAGTACTCCGTTCCAGTCACCCAATAGTATACACGATCTATAATCCCATTGTGTTAATTTAGTATGAAGCAACTTGTAAAAATGTTCTTGTTGATTGGGAGCATATACTCCTGTTAAGAGTGTTTTCTTTCCTTCTATTAGTAGTTCCATTGCAATATATCTTCCTTGAGGATCTGCTTCGATTAATTCAGCCTTTAAATCTTTTCTTAAGTATATAACTATACCATTTTTCTTCTCCTGAGCAGATGCCACAAAGTATGGTCCCAATCTTGCATTCATCAAGTATTTCTGATCTTGCGTTCTAATATGTGTTTCTTGCAAACAAATTATATCATTTTTAAATTGTTTCAGATAGTGAAATATTTTTTTCCTTTTTTGTGGTGAATTTAAACCATTAACGTTCCAGGTTAGAAATTTAATTGTCATCTTCAGCTCCCTGAAGCTTTCTAAGAGCTGCCTGGAAATCTTGCTGGGATTTCACCTTCGGCCTTGCTCCCACCACAGCTTCTGTGTTCGTATGTGTAATTTCTTGGATTATTGTCTGGGTTTGCTGCATCTTTAATTCTTGCTCTTTGTGTTTAGTGGCCGCTCGAGTTTGTCTTTGTTCCATAATTTCTTCTGTCTCCTCAGGTAAGTCCAGAGCTTGAGCAGCTCCCGCTTGTACCTGAATATCTTGCTGTCTGGTCTCGCCTGTTTCTTTTCTTCCTCTATATCCTGGGGATGGAGGGTATCCAGCCTTTAATACATTGCTATAGAAATCTCTTGTTTTCCAAACTGAGTTAAGACGATATCTTTCACCTTGGTAATTCACCACCAATCCGGCTGGGGCCTCCCATCTATATTGTATCTGGCGATTTCTAAGTTCGTCCACTAAAAATGCGTAATCCTTTCTGGATCTCAACATTTTTGGAGGGATTTCCTTCAATACTACCACGTCTTGTCCTGCCACTTGTAACTTATTTTTGTAAGTTGCTTGCAGTATTTCATTCCTAGTTTTCCTGGTGACAAAATAAATTACAATATCTCTTGGTAGTTGTCTCTGTCTGGCAATCCATGAATTGACACGGTAAATTTTATCGATCTGCCAGGCACACTCTACCTTTGGTTCACCAGTTAATTGAGCGAAAGCTTCAGCAAAAATATCTCTCAGATCTTCTTGGTTATGTTCTTTCAGACCTCTTATTCTTAAAGCAAATTCCATTGTTCTGTATTGTATCATTGTAACTTCTGCCTTTGATTTATCGATTTTGCTTTGTGCCTCCTCAACTTTATTCTCCAACTTGATATTAGACTGATTAATTTCTTCCACCTTCTCATCCAGAGATGTTACATAACCAAGTAAACCCTTAAATGTATCTACGATGTCCTCCCTAATCTGTTGTTTACGGGTTTGGATTAAATTCTTAATTCCAGACATTTCCTCAGACACGTCTTTAAAAGCATTTGAAATCTTTTCCTCCAAAACAACGGCTTGGTCCTTTAATGCATTTTGGGGAGCCTCAAGTGTCAGAGTTTGTGTTTCTACTGGGGGTAATAAAGATTGTAATTTCTGTCTCTGGGCTGGGGAACTTCCAGCGCTCTTGGAAACGCTTAGTTTTGTTTGTTTTGAAGCCATTTCCAGATATTCAAACAAACTTTACAACAGCCAGTTTATTGAGTCCAAAAAGTCCACCTATTCCCCCAGATTTGTTAACTAATACTGTTTTCGTTGACCTTAAACTCTTGAGTCTTTTAACATCGTTAGCAGGCGGTTAACATGTGCTGCCCCTTTTAGGTTTCACTTTTGACACACCCTTTATTATTCAATCGCCATCTTAAATCCCTTTGTCTTCACAGTCTTCACAGAGGGAAGTATATTACATCGGAATTAAGAGTTGTACTTACAATTATATTCACTCCTGTTTTGCTCTGCCTGTGTATCAATCAAATATAGATTTAAACATTGACAGCAGGGGTGGTCGTGACGTTTCGTTTCTGCAAAAGCAGAAGCACCCAGGAAAAGGAGCTATGTCGGGCTTCTGGGGAGCTCTCACCCTTCGCACCCCAGAGTTTCTCCTGGGGGTCCCGGGGAGCTCTACCCTCTCCTGTCTGCTTGCCCCCCCCTTTTCCCAAAGGGGGAGTTTTCAAGCCGCTAGACAGCTGATTTACAGTTCTAGCAGCTTACTCAGTCACGGGACTGGCGTTCCCTAGTGAGCATCTTCCAATGCCGACGGTGCCACCGGAAGCCCCCTAAATTGTAATCTTTTTTAATCCTCTGTACTCTCTCTGACTCGCCTCGCACAGCGAGCAGCTCCATCCACCAACCTCAGGAAAGTTGAAATGAAATGGAGGCAATTTTGCTCTTCCTTTGTCCTTTGTACTCTCTCTCACTCCCTTCTCACATCCAGCAGATCCTCCCACTAGTCTCAGCAACGTTCAAATGAACTGGAGGCAATTTTACTGTAATGTCTCTGACTCCCCCTTCACAACCAGCAGATCATCCAACCAGAATCATGAAAGTTAAAATGAAATGGGAGGCAATTTCACCCTATGTTTGTCCTCTGTACACTCTCTGACTCCCCTCTCAGAGCCAACAGATCCTCCCACCAGTTCCACGAAAAGTCAAATGAACTAAACGCAATTTTACTGTAATGTCTCTGACTCCATCCTCACAGACAGCATTTTACTCTACCTTTGTCCTCTGTACTCTCTCTGACTCCCCTCTCAGAGCCAGTAGATCCTCCCACCAGCCTCATGAAAAGTCAAATAACCTGGAGGCAATTTTACCCTACCTTTGTCCTCTGTACTCTCTCTGACTCCCACGCCACCCAGCCAGAAGATCCTCCCACCAGCCTCAGGAAAGTTCAAATGAAATGGAGGAAATTGTACTCTTTTTTAATCCTCTGTAAACTCTCTGGCTCCCCTCTCACAGCCAGCAGATCCTCCCACCAATTCCACGAAAAGTCAAATGAACTGGAGGCAATTTTACTCTACCTTTGTCCTCTGTAGTCTCTCTGACTGCGTCCTCACAGTCAGCAGATGCTCCTATCAGCCTCAGGAAGTTACAAATGAAATGGAGGCAATTTTACCCTACCTTTGTCCTCTGTACTCTCTCTGACTTCCCTATCACAGCCAGCAGATCCTCCCACCAGTTCCACGAAAAGTCAAATGAACTGGAGGCAATTTTACTCTACCTTTGTCCTCTGTAGTCTCTCTGACTGCGTCCTCACAGTCAGCAGATGCTCCTATCAGCCTCAGGAAGTTACAAATGAAATGGAGGCAATTCTAGCCTACGTTTGTCCTCTGTACTCTCTCTGATTCCCCTCTCACAGCCAGCAGATACTCCCACCAACCTGAGGAACATTGAAATGAAATGGAGAAAATAGTACTCTTTTTTTCCTCCTCTGGACTCTCTCTGGCTCCCCTCTCACAGCCAGCAGGTTCTCCCACTAGTCTCAGGAAAGTTCAGATGAACTGAAGGCAATTTTACTCTACCTCTGTCTTCCGTACTCTTTGACTCCTCCCTCAAAGCCAGAAGATACTTGCAGCACACTCAGGAAAGGTCAAAGGAAATGGAAGCAATTTTACTCTACCTTTCTGCTCTGTACTCTCTCTGACTTACCACTCACAGATACCATATGCTCCCACCAGCCTATGGAAACTTAAAATGAACTGGAGGCAATTTTACTCTACCTTTGTCCTCTGTACTCTCTCTGGCCCCCCTGTCACAGCCAACAGATCCTCCCACTAGTCTCAGGAATGTTTGAATGAACTGGAGGCAATTTTACTCTACCTTTGTCCTCTATAGTCTCTCTGACTCACCACTCACAGCCACCATATTATCCCAACAGCCTATGGAAAGGAAAATGATCTGGAGGAAATTTTACTCTACGTTTGTCCTCTGTACTCTCTCTGACTGAACACTCATAGCCACCATATCCTCCCAGAAGCCTTAGGAAAGTTCGAATGAAATAGAGGCAATTTTACTCTACCTTTGTCCTCTGTACTCTCTCTGGCTCCCCTGTCACAGCCAGCAGATCCTCCCACTAGTCTCAGGAATGTTTGAATGAACTGGAGGCAATTTTACTCTACCTTTCTCCTCTGTACTCTCTGTGAGTCCCCTCTCACTGCAAGCAGCTCCTTCCAGCAACCTCAGGAAGTTGCAAATGAAATGGAGGCAATTTTACTCTACCTTTGTCCTCTGTACTCTCTCTGACTCCCGTCTCACAGCCAGAAGATCCTCCAACCAGCCTCAGGAAAGTTCAAATGAACTGAAGGCAATTTTACTCTAGCTTTATCTTCTGTACTCTCTTTGACTCCTCAAAGCCAGAAGATGTTCGGAGCAGACTCAGGAAAGGTCAAATGAACTGGAGGCAATTGTACTCTACCTTTGCCCTTTGTACTCTCTCTGCCTCCGTCCTCACAGCCAGCAGTTACTCCTATCAGCCTCAGGAAGTTACAAATGAAATAGAGGCAATTTTACTCTACCTTTGTCCTCTGTACTCTCTCTGCCTCCGTCCTCACAGCCAGCAGTTACTCCCATCAGCCTCAGGAAGTTGCAAATGAAATAGAGGCAATTTTACTCTACCTTTGTCCTGTGTACTCTCTCTGACTCCCTGCTCACAGCAAGCAGCTCCTTCCAATCTCAGGAAATTTGAAATGAAATGGATGCAATTTTACTTTTCCTCTGTCCTCTGTACTCTCTTTGACATACCCTTCACAGCCAGCAGATCCTCCCATTAGCCTCAGGAAGTTGCAAATGAAATGGAGGCAATTTTAGACTATGTTTGTCCTCTCTACTCTCTCTGACTCCCCTCTCACAGCCAGCAGATCCTACCACCAGCCTCACGGAAAGTCAAATAAACTGGAGGCAATTTTACCCTACCTTTGTCCTCTGTACTCTCTTTGACTCATCCATCAAAGCCAAAAGTTTCTCGCAGCAGACTCAGGAAAGGTCAAATGAACTGAAGGCAATTTTACTTTTCCTCTGTACTCTCTCTGACACACCACTCACAGCCAGCAGATCCTCCCACCAGCTTCAGGAATTGCCAATGAAATGGAGGCAATTTCACCCTACATTTGTCCTCTGTACTCTCTCTGACGCACCACTCAAAGCCAGCAGATCCTCCCACCAGCCTCAGGAAAATTAAAATGAAGTGGAGGCAATTTTACTGTAATGTCTCTAACTCCCCCTTCACAGCCAGCAGATCATCCAACCAGTCTCATGAAAGTTAAAATGAACTGAAGGCAATTTCACCGTACCTTTGTCCTCTGTACTCTCTCTGACTCCCCGCTCACAGCAAGCAGCTTCTTCCACCAACCTCAGGAAAGTTGAAATGAAATAGAGGCAATTTTGCTTTACCTCTGTCCTCTGTCCTCTCTTTGACACACCTCTAACTGCGACCAAATACTCCCATCAGCCTCAGGAAGATGCAAATGAAATGGAGGCAATTTCACCCTACATTTGTCCTCTGTACTCTCTGACTCCCCTCTCACAGCCAGCAGATCCTCTCACCAGCCTCACGAAAAGTCAAATAAACTGGAGGCAATTGTACTCTACCTTTGTCCTCTGTAGTCTCTCTGACTGCGTCCTCACAGCCAGCAGATACTCCCATCAGACTCAGGAAGAGGTCAATGAAATGGACGCAATTTTAGACTTCCGGTGGCGCTGCTGGCCTTGGAGGACGCTCCTTCAGGAACGCCAGCCCCGTGTTTGAGTAACAAGCTGCTAGGACAGCATAAATCAGCTGTCCAGCGGTTTGAACCCCCCCTCGGGAAAAGAGGGGGAGGTGAGCTGTCTGGCATAGGGTAGAGGTCCCCAGCGGCCCCAGAAGTAATTCTGTGGCGTGAAGGGTGTAAACTCCCCAGGAAGCCCGACAATCTCCTCATCTCCGGACGCTTCTGTCTTTGCAGAAACAAAAGGCAGCGACCACTCCTGCTGTTCTAATGTTTAATCTACATTTGAACAAGACACAGGCAGAGCAAATCAGGAGATCAACATAATGCAAGTACAAGCCTTAACTCCGTAGATTATATCTCCTTCTGTAAACCTAAAGGGAACTTTTAAAAAATGGCGCCGGAATAATAAAGGGTGTTGTGAAAGCGAAAGTGAAGCGGAAAGCAGAATAGCACTTGTTAAGTGCTTGTTGGTGTTGTTGGAAGACTTGAGAGAATAGGTGGATTTTCTGGACTGAATAAATTGGTTGTTAAAAAGCTTGATTTGAATACTTTGAAATGGCCTCAAAGCAAACAAAATTAAGTGTCTCTAAAAGCGCTGGCAGTTCTCCAGCGCAGTCGCAAAAGCTGCAATCTTTACTACCTCCGGTGGAAACACAACCACAAACCTTGACACTGGAGGCTCTACAAAATAACTTACAAAATGCATTAAAAGAACAGGCAGTTGTCTTGGAGGGGAAAATCTCAAATGCCTTTAAAGATGTCTCTGATGAAATATCTGGAATTAAGGATTTAATCTAAACACGTAAGCAAGAGATAAGGGAGGATATACTTGAGGCATTTAAAGGATTATTTGATTACGTAACATCTCTCGATGAGAAGGTGGAAGAAATTAATGAGTCAAATATAAAGTTGGACAATAAATTTATGGAGGCACAAAGTAAAATTGATAAGTCGGAGGCGGAGCTTACAATGATACAATATAGAACAATGGAATTTGCCCTGAGGATAAGGGGTTTGAAAGAACATAACCAAGAAAATTTAAGAGAGATTTTTGCAGACTCTTTCGCTCAATTAACTGGGGAACCAAAGGCCGAATGTGCCTGGCAAATCGACAAAATTTACCGTGTTAATTCATGGATTGCCAGACAAAGACAACTGCCAAGAGATATTGTAATCTATTTTGTCACCAGGAAAATTAGGAATGAAATATTGCAAGCAACCTATAAAAACAAACTGCAAGTGGCAGGTCAAGATGTGATAGTATTGAAGGAAATCCCTCCCAAAATGTTGAGATCTAGAAAGGACTATGCATTTCTAGTGGACAAACTTAGAAAGCGACAGATTCAATACAGATGGGAGACCCCAGCTGGATTGGTGGTGAACTACCTGGGAGAAAGACATCGTCTCAACTCTGTCTGGAAGGCAAAATATTTTTATAGCATAGTATTAAAGGCAGGATGCCCTCCATCTCCAGGTCCCAAAGAAAGAAAAGAGACAGAGGACCCCAGGCAGTAAGATAGTCAGGCACAAACTGGGGTTGTAGTTTACTGCAGGAAACAGAAGAAATTATGGAACAAAGACAAACCCGTGCGGCCACTAAACGTAAAGAACAAGAATTAAAGTCTCAACAAGCCCAGAAGATAGTCCAAGAAAATATAAATATGAGCACAGAAGCTGTGGGAGGAGCTAGACCGAAGGTGAAATCTCAGCAAGATTTCCAGGCAGCTCTTAGAAAGCTTCAGCATGCTGAAAATGACAATTAAATTTCTAACTTTGAACATTAATGGCTTAAACTCACCACAAAAAAGGAAAAAATATTTCACTATTTGAAACA
This sequence comes from Natrix helvetica, assembly GCF_964273705.1. Classification (NCBI taxonomy): domain Eukaryota; kingdom Metazoa; phylum Chordata; class Lepidosauria; order Squamata; family Natricidae; genus Natrix; species Natrix helvetica. The sequence continues at coordinate 59,114,220 of NC_138555.1, read as the reverse complement.
ATTTTAAAATGATGTAATTTGTTTACAAGAAACACACATTAGAACACAGGATCAGAAATACTTGATGAACGCAAGACTGGGACCACACTTCGTAGCATCTGCTCCAGAGAAGAAAAACGGTATAGTCATATATTTAAGAAAAGACTTAAAGGCTGAATTAATTGAAGCAGATCCTCAAGGAAGATATATTGCAATTGAACTATTAATAGAAGGAAAGAAAATACTCTTAACAGGAGTATATGCTCCCAATCAACAACAAGAAAATTTTATAAGTTGCTTCACACTAAATTAACACAATGGGGTTATAGATCCTGTGTTTTATTGGGTGACTGGAATGGAGTACTGGATCCCGTTCAAGACAAGAAGAGGCTTTTGCAAAATACTCAAACACGAACAAGATTACCTAAATGCTTTTTTGATATGATGGACAATTTTGAATTGAGAGATATCTGGAGAGAACGGAATGTTAAATAACGGGATTTCACATTTTTTTCTGATAGGCATCAATCCCTTTCTAGAATTGATTTTATACTAATTACAAATGACTTTTTTTCCAGGGTGAAGAAGACGAAGATATGCCCGAGAACCTTAACAGATCACAACACGGTTTGGATGGAATTTGAATATGGAGACCGACTTAGGAGGTCTTGGAGATTAAATGAAAATCTATTTAGATATGAGAAAAATGTTACGGAATGTAAAAAACTATTGAAAGAATATTTTGCTTTTAATATGCATAAGGGGACATCTATGGAAATGGTTTGGGACGCAAGTAAAGCATACATGATAGGTGTTTTAATAAATTTGAATAATATTTATAGGTGCAGACAAAGGGAGAAACAAAGGGAATTAGAGGAAGAGATTAAAAAAAAAGAGCAGGAGTTAATGTCTAAACCAGATGATAAGAAGACAAAAGAGGTAATTACCATATTGTGAGGGCAGTTTAATATGTTGATGTCGGACCAGATAGCCACTAATCTTCTATATGCTAAACACAACACTTTTTGCAATGCCAATAAACCAGGTAGATGGTTAGCATACATGTTAAGGAAAAAACAAAAGTCTCGTATTATAGAGAAAGTAGAATACAAAGGTAAAGAAGTTTTTCAATAGGATATGATTAAAAAGACTTTTTTAGAATTTTACACTATATTGTATGCTGGTGATAAAATACAAGGTTCAGACATAGACAGATATTTGGAGAAAGAGAAAATTCCTATACTCACAGATGAGCAAAGGGGAAGATTGAATCAACTTGTAACTACAGAGGAAATTTTCCTGGCAATTAAGCAGTTACAAATTGGCAAGGCTCCTGGCACAGATGGTTTGACAGCAGTTTATTATGAAAACTTACAACTAGAAATGGTGGAACCTCTTAGGGAATTATTTAATAAAATCCAAATGGAAGGCAGGGTTCCACCATCCTGGAAAACAGCCTTTATTTCCTTGATTCCAAAAGAAGATCAGGATCCTACCCAGCCAAAAAACTACAGGCCTATTTCATTACTTAATACAGATTATAAAATTCTTGCTAAAATACTGGTAAACAGGTTAATGCCAATTGTGCAACAAACAATTCATAATGATCAGTCTGGTTTTATACAGGGGAGACAAATGAAAAGTAATGTAAGACAAATTATCAATATAATGGAATTGTCAGGCCTGTAGTTATGTTCCTTTTAGGAGCTTTGGCCTGCCACATTTTCTATTATTTTCCTATGCTGTTTCATTAGTGTAGTAGTTGGGAGGGGGGAATAGAAAGGAGTAGACTTGTGGAATGTATTGTTGTCATTCTTTTCTAGAAGCTCAAGGTCATATTTTGTCTCCGCACCTTGACACCTGACCGGAAGCAGAGGGGTGTAGATGCCAGTGTGGAAGATGATGATTGGAACATGTGATGGGATTATGGGTGTGGGGATAAGATCATGACCTTTCAACTGGGTGGAATTCCAGGAAGAAAATCAGAGTTGGAATTCCACAGATGTGCTAACATGCCTGTATGATTAAATTGGAACTTTAAGTATGATTCTGCCTTGGTCTCTGATTGATTTCATGCATGGTATTTAGAACGCTGACAGGAATATTTGGGAAAGAATAATCAAGTCCCGGCAGTGCTTTTATTTTTAGATGTGGAGAAAGCATTCGATCAAGTCAATTGGCAATTTTTAATAAAAATATTACAAAAGATGCAGTTCGGAGAGCATTTCATGCAATCAATTAAGGCAATATATCAGAAACAGACAGCACAAATTATAGTCAATGGAGGTTTAACAGAATCTTTTAAAATTGAAAAAGGAACAAGACAGGGGTGTCCCTTGTCTCCATTATTGTTTATTTTAACCTTGGAATTGTTGTTGAATAGAATACGTGGGTCTGACGAACTACAAGGAATTAAGATTAGGCATTATGAATACAGAGTAAGAGCATTTGCGGATGACTTGGTTGTAACTTTAACCCAGCCGGGGGAATCAGTTATAGGTTTAATGAATATAATTAATCAATATGGTCAAGTATCTGGGTTTAAAGTAAATCTAGGGAAGACAAAGATGATAGTTAAAAACATGACTATAAACAAAAAAGAAGAATTAGAAAGAGTAACAGGATGTGAGATAGTAAAAAAGGTTAAATATTTAGGAATTTATATTACAACTTCAAATGGGAAATTACATAAGTACAATTATGAACCATTATGGCAGAAAATACAGATAGAAATGAATAAATGGGAAAAACTACAATTGTCTTTGTTGGGAAGGATAGCAGCAGTTAAAATGAATGTTTTGCCCAAGTTTCTATTCTTCTTTCAAATGATACCAATACTTTAAAAAGACCAAATTTGGAAGAATGGCAGAAAGGTATTAACAACTTTGGGCAGGAAAGAAACCGAGAATAAAACTTAAAATAATGCAAGATATACGTGAAAGAGGAGGCTTAAAAATGCCCAACTTAAATTTATACTATGAAGCAGCAGTTTTAACAACAATTAGCGATTGGATTAACCTAACAGAGGATAGAATATTGAATATTGAGGGTTATGATCTGGTATATGGCTGGCATGCTTATCCAATATATGAGAAGAAGGCCGACAAGATTTTTAAAAGTCATATTTTAAGGAATGCTTTATTGCGTGTCTGGAAATAATATCAATATAAATTAAATGACAAGATACCTATGTGGGGGGTGCCCAGACACGCTATAGAGAACATAAGTATAGAACAAAAACAAGATGTAACTACATATGCAGAACTTCTTAGTATGGATAGAGGTGTACCACAGTTAAAATCTTCGAATGTATTAAGAGACGAAAGGGTAATTCAAACCTGGTTTCAGTATGGTCAGTTACAGGCTAGATGGAAAAAAGACCAGAAATCTGGTATTATCCAAAATGAGGATAATTTGATAAAACAAATTAGGGACCAGAGTCAAATGCATATAAAAAGGTTGTATCTGCAGGATTGTATCCTGCCCCATACATCCCTTCGGCCGATTCGCTCTCACAGAGAGGGACTCCTCCGGGTGACGTCCACTAGGCAATGCCAGCGGGCGACGCCCAGGAGTAGGGCCTTCTCTGTGATGGGCCGACCCTCTGGAATGACCTCCCCCCGGATATCAGGACTATCACAGACCTCTGCTCCTTCCGTAAGAAGCTAAAAACCCACCTATTCAATTTAGCCGGCCTGGCCTACTTCCCAATTTTAGTCCCTCAAGCCTGCATTTTTAAGTTTTTTAGGGGTATGCTTTTTAGTTGTTTTTAATTTTTACTTTTTTGTACAGCTGTATTAGGTTTAATTCGTTTTTAAGGATATAGGATATTTATCTTTTGTATTTGTTTTAATGAGACGCCTGTACACCGCCCCGAGTCCCTTCGGGGAGAGGGGGCGGTCTATAAATCCTGAAAAATAAAAATAAATAAATAAATATAATATACTGATAGAAATAGTGTCAGGCCTGTAGTTATATTCTTTTTAGGATCTTTGGCCTGCCACACTTTCTTATAATTTTCTATACTGTTTCATTAGTGTAGTAGTTGGGAGGGGGGAATAGAAAGGAGTAGGATTGTGGAATGTATGTTGACATTCTTTTATAGAAGCCAAGGTCATCTTTTGTCTCCGCATCTCGACACCTGGCCGGAAGAAGATGGGTGTACATGGCAGCGTGGAAGAATATGATTGGAACATGTGATGGATTTGTGGGTGTGGGGATAGATGATGAACTTTCAACTGGGTGAACCCAGAGGATGTACTTCCAGAGTTGGAATTTCCATAGCCGTGCTAACATGCCTGCGGAATAAATTGCACCTTTAAGGATGTTTTGCCTTGGACAATGATTTATTTCTGCATGGTATTTAGAACCCTAACATTATTCCAACTCTCTACTTCAAAATAATTCACTAGCACCCTCCCCCTCTCAAGGGGGAAGGGCTGGTGATGGAAGATCTGGTGATGGGGTCTCGGCATTCCCAATGCTGACCGGGACAGCGTAAATATCAGCGAAGAATAAATGAGAAGCTTTTGGTGATAAGAAGCTGAGTGCGGAACTTCAAAGGCAATGGAATGCTGCTTCCAGTTTAATTGCATCAGGAGGAATGCAGGAGGAGACACGACAAGACGAAGGAAGGTCGCAGACGTACTTCTTCATCAAAATGTGAGTGCATGCTCCCCCTCCTTCCCCCCAGCTTGGAAGCAAGGCTTGGAAAAAAAAAACCCTAGAACAGAGGTTTGGGCTCCTTCCAGACGGCAATAAATGAAATGGCTTATCACCCTGCAACTAGCTGGGAGAAAGATTCCCTTTCAAAATGGGAATTTCAAAGGAGGCAGGAAGAAGGGATTTTTCCAGCATCTGTCACTTGCAAGCCACCACAAATGGGGCTGCAACCAGTAAATGAAGCAAATTGGGCAGTAAATTGGGCTTTCCTCCCAGGACTTGGATGGAAGAGATGCTACTTACCAACTCCTTTGCCATCAGCATGGGGAAATGCTCCAAGCCAGCAGAGGGCACCTACTTGGCCCATAACTCATCCAAGCCAGCAAAGGGCACCTACTTGGCCCATAACTCCTCCAAGCCAGCAGGAGGGTCCTTGGCACGTAAAACCCCCTAGCCAGCCATCATTGGTTGAGCTGCAACCTGTGAAGCAGGCAACCCCGGGATGGGTCTTAACCCCAGGTCATGGATGGGAGGGATGCCAGTGGGCACCTGCCCTCCCTCAGCAGATGGCACCATGGCAGAAAGCTGGGCAGTGGCCAACCGAGGGATTGACCTCCCCACTGGTTCCAGTCTCCCCTGCAAGGCCCAAAAAGGTTCTTACCAGACCTTCCTACAGAGAAGAAATCTCCATGGAATAAGGGATTACCAAACAGAGGCCTGCATTGTGGATGGCGGGAAAATGTGCGCCTGCAAGGCCCCAAGTGGTTCTTACCCCACCTTCCTACAGAGTAGCAATCACCAACATGGAAGAAGGGATTACCAAAGCCAGGCCTGCAAGATGGGAAGCGGGACAAGGTGCATCTGCAATGCCCCAAAAGGTTCTTACTCCACCTTCCTACAGAGAAGCAATCTCCACCATGGAAGAAGGGTTTACCAAGGGGGCAGCTGCAAGTTGGAGAGCAAGGCAGTGTGATGAAACGGTTCCTGAGTTTAGAGATGTAACTAGGTTCCATTCCTCGTGGGGCCCAATTAAATGCCACCATTGTTGTCAACTTGGCCACAGAGCGTCAGAGTGCTTGGCTCCAGCCCCAATGCCACAAACGTGCGCACCAACCACCACGGTGGTAAAGAGAGGGCCCCAGATGCCAGCACAGAAAAGTCATCTGGGCAAACGACCTCTGGAAGAGGATCCCCAGCTTAAGGTGACAAAGAGTCCTACCAAGGGGGAGGCCTCGGAGGAGGGAATTGCCGAAGAACAAACGTGTGTACCAATTGCCACGGTGGTTAAGAGAGGGCCCCAGATGCCCGCACAGAAAAGTCATCTGGGCCAACAGCCTCTGGAAGAGGATCTCCAACTTAAAGTGACAAAGTGTCCTACCAAGGGGGAGGCCTCGGAAGAGGAAACGGGCAAACAATCTCCAGAGGAGGATCCCCAACTGAAGGTGACAAAGAGTCCTACCAAGGGGGAGGCCTCGGAAGAGGAACAAGGCCAGCCGTGGATGATTGGATCCAAGAGCCCAGAACCTACAGCACCTGCAGCAGAGAGCCCGAAACGGCCATGGGAAGAGGTCGCAATGGACTTCATCATGGAACTCCCAGACAGCAGTGGGCATAAAGTAATTTGGACTGTTATTGATTTGTTTTCTAAGCAGGCACACTTCATTGCTTGCTCAGGATTGCCATCCGCAAACGAATTAGCGAAAATGTTTGTGAAACACATTTATCGCCTGCATGGAGTACCCAAGAGGATCATTTCAGACCGCGGAGTCCAGTTCACAGCCAAGTTCTGGAGAGAGGTCCTGAGATCTATTGGGTCCACACAAGAACTGAGCTCAGAGGTTCATCCCAGCATGAACGGCGCAGCAGAGGGAGCCAATGCGGTGGTGGAACAATACATCAGGTGTTTTGTGGACTATCAGCACGACAACTGGTCGGACTTGCTACCCTTCGCCGAAGTGGCGTACAACGATGCGGTCCACAGCAGCAGAGGATTAGCGGGGTTCCAGATTACCAGTGGCATGGAAGTTGTTGCCATGCCTGAGCTGCCTAGAGAACCTCCTTCTTTCATGTCTTTGAGTGAATGGATGGACATGCTAAAGAAAGGATGGGAGAATATGAAGAAGGCTCTAGCAGTTGCGGCAGAAGCCTACCAGAAGCAAGATGATCAACATCGCTCGCTCCAAAACCCCTACCGTGTGGGGGACAATGGTTTTTTATCTACCAAATACATAAGATTAGAAATGCTTAGCAAGGAATTGGGTCCAAAATTTCTAGGTCCATTCCCAATAGTGAAGATAGTTAACCCAGTTACAGTTCAACTCAGTCTACCCAGAAGTCTAGGGAAAATTGACCCAGAATTTCATTGTAGCTTGTTGAAACCAGTAATTGGGTCTAACAGAAGAGCATCCACCCAAGCTCAATCTCCTCCTGTAGTGATAGAAGGGGAAACACAATCTGAGGTGGAAAAAATCGTAGATTTCAGGCTGAATAGGGGTTGCTTACAGTACTTAGTGCATTGGAAGGGTTACCCTTGGTCTGAAGCTAATTGGGTGAACAGTGGGAACCTAAAAGTGGAGAAGTTAGTAAAGCAATTCAATGGGAAGTTTCCCGAGAAGTCAAGGGGTTCCCCTGGGTGGAGAAGAGGTGGTTAATTTTGTTATGTTAACTTTTATGTTATTCTCTTTGCAGGAAACGTTTTTCTTTTGAGGAGAGGCCGCCTGTCAGGCCTGTAGTTATATTCTTTTTAGGATCTTTGGCCTGCCACACTTTCTTATAATTTTCTATACTGTTTCATTAGTGTAATAATAATAATAATAATAATATATTTATTTCTTAGCCGCACCCTCTCCCGAAGGACTCGGGGCGGCGTACAATGAAACATATGAAATAAATATGTGGACAAAACAAACATATAACAGAGACATATACTGAGACACACAGAAGGAGGAGGTCGGCTGATCAATAAAAACAATTAAAATACAGTATTTAAAAACCCCTAGAAATTAAATATAATTAAGATACCCAGTTAAAAACCCGTCAGGAGCGATATGGTTAGATCAAAGTTGAGCCAGGCCAGCTGCTTGGAATAGGTGGGTCTTAAGCTTAATACGAAAGGAGCGGAGGTCAGAGGTATTCCTAATATCCGGAGGGAGGTCATTCCACAGGGCTGGGCCCGCCACAGAGAAGGCTCTACTCCTAGGCGCCGCCCCACGACACTGTCTAGTGGACGGCACCTGGAGGAGGCCCTCTCTGTGCGAGCGAATTGGTCGCAGGGATGTATGGGGCAGAATACGATCCCGCAAGTAACTAGGTCCTAAGCCATGGAGCGCTTTAAAGATAGTTATCAAAACCTTGAAACGCACCCGATAGACCACAGGAAGCCAGTGCAGCTCGCGCAGGAACGGTGTCACATGGGAGTACCTAGTACTCCCCATAATTACCCGCGCGGCTGCGTTCTGGACCAACTGTAGCCTCCGGGTGCATTTCAAGGGAAGCCCCATGTAGAGAGCGTTACAGTAGTCCAAGCGAGACGTCACCAGCGCATGAGTGACTGTGCGTAAGGCGTCCCGGTCCAGTAGGGGGCGCAATTGGCGCACCAGGCGAACCTGGTGGAACGCCCCCCTTGCCACGGCTGTCACATGGTCATCCATGGACAGCCGGGCATCCAGGAGGACGCCCAAATTGTGCGCCCGCTCCACGGGGGCAAGATGAATGCCCCCAATGGCCAATGATGGAATTAATTGGCTGAACCGGGGAGCTGGTACCCACAGCCACTCCGTCTTGGAGGGGTTGAGCTTGAGTCGGTTGTCATCCATCCAGATCCGTACGGCTTCCACACACCGGGACATCACTTCGATGGCCTCGTTGGGGTGGTTCGGGGTGGAAAAGTACAGCTGAGTATCATCAGCGTACAGATGGTATCCCACCCCGAAACCACGGATGATCTCACCCAGCGGCTTCATATATGTGTTGAACAGGAGTGGCGAGAGGACCGACCCCTGTGGCACCCCACAAGTAAGGGGGCGTAGGGTCGACCTCTCTTCTCCTGCCAACACACGCTGCGTCCGGTCAGAAAGGTAGGAGCCGAACCACCGCAAAACGGTGCCCCGGACCCCCAACCCTTCCAGCCGGCGCAGCAGGATACCATGGTCGATGGTATCAAAAGCCGCCGAGAGATCTAATAGGACCAGGATAGAGGAACAACCTCTATCTCTGGCCCTCCAGAGATCATCCACCAACGCGACCAAGGCCGTCTCCGTGCTGTGACCGGGGCGGAAGCCGGACTGGCGCGGGTCTAGATAATCATTTTCCTCCAGATGTCGTGGAAACTGGTAGGCCACCACACTCTCTACAACCTTCGCCAGAAAGGGAAGGTTGGAGACAGGACGATAATTGGCCAGCTCCAAAGGGTCCAGGGAAGGCTTCTTGAGCAAGGGTCTCACCACCGCCTCTTTCAAGGCGGCCGGGAGAGACCCCTCGCCCAGCGAAGCATTCACTAGGCCCAGGAGCCAGTCTCGTGTAACCTCCCAGGATGCCAGTACAAGCCAGGAGGGACACGGGTCCAATAAACATGTGGTGGGTCGCAGTCGTCCACGCAATCTGTCCAAATCCTCGATGGCAACCAAGTCAAACTCCTCCCAGATCGATTCCTCAAGACTCACCATGGGCGTCTCCATTGGATCACTGACAGGAACCCAGTCTCTCCGGATTTGAGCGATTTTATCCTGCAGATATTTACCAAATTCCTCTGCCCTGCCCTGTAGAGGGGCCTCCCGCGGCCTCTGAAACAAGAGGGAGCGGGACACCCGAAACAGGGCGGCAGGGCGGTTCTCCGCGGATGCAATGAGAGTGGCACAATATTGGCGTTTGGCCGCTCTCAATGCCACAAGGTACGTCCTTAAATGGGCTCGTGCCTGTGTTCGATCAAATTCGGAGCGAGAGGATCTCCAACGACTCTCTAGACGTCTCTTGCGGCATTTCATCACCCTTAGCTCCTCGGTAAACCAAGGGGCTAGGGTGGATCGTTGCCGCCGGAGAGGCCGCAAAGGCGCCACCCGGTTCAAGGCCCCGGTAGTTGCATTATTCCACGCAACCACCAGGTCCTCTACCCGGGGGCGGGTCAAGGTTACAGGAGGTGGCCCAAGCTCCGTCTGGAACCTATCAGGTTCCATCAGGCGCCTGGGGCGGAACCATCTGGAACTTTCCGGTTCCGCCTCCCCGCAGCGGGAGGTAGCACCAGGGAAGTCAAGACGAAGGAGTGAGTGATCTGACCATGACAGGGGAGTGATGGTTAAGTCCCCTCCTCCCAGATCACTCAGTGTAGTAGTTGGGAGGGGGGAATAGAAAGGAGTAGGATTGTGGAATGTATGTTGACATTCTTTTATAGAAGCCAAGGTCATCTTTTGTCTCCGCATCTCGACACCTGGCCGGAAGAAGATGGGTGTACATGCCAGCATGGAAGAATATGATTGGAACATGTGATGGATTTGTGGGTGTGGGGATAGATGATGAACTTTCAACTGGGTGAACCCAGAGGATGTACTTCCAGAGTTGGAATTTCCATAGCCGTGCTAACATGCCTGCGGAATAAATTGCACCTTTAAGGATGTTTTGCCTTGGACAATGATTTATTTCTGCATGGTATTTAGAACCATAACAAATAGATTCTGAAACAGAGTTAGTTAAAGACTGTATGATAAAATGGGCACAAAATTTCGAAGAGCCAATAATGATGGAAACATGGGAAAAGATTTGGGTAAGAAATATAAAATTTACGCAAGCTCAGAATTTGAGAGAGAATTTTTATAAGATGTTGTATAGATGGCATTTAGATCCCAAAAAGTTATCTTGTATGTATCCGAATTTACAACCTAGATGTTGGAGATATGATTGTGCTGATGCTACGTATTACCATATATGGTGGACTTGCAAAAAAGTCAAAGCATTTTGGATAAAAATACGGTGGGTTATTCAAAATATACTTTAAAAAAGGATAAAGTTCACCCCCAGTTGTTTTTGTTAGGTATAAATTACAGACTGTACAGTTATAGAGACTAATTTGATTTTGAACTTAACGACGGCAGCAAGATTCTTGGTGGCGCAGTACTGGAAGAGGGAAGAATTGCCTTCTATTCAAGAATGGACGCTAAAAGTAGTAAATCTAGCAGAGATGGCCAAAATTACAGCATATTTGAAGGACCATTCAGATGAGAAATATAAGTTGGAATGGAGAAGATGGATTGACTATATTCAAAATAAATATCGGACTAAAAAATTTCAATTAGCTTATGAGTGAAGGCACAAGGAATGTTACAATTTACCTAAAGTTAGCTTAACAAAAGGGGAATTAAAGCACAAGAAGAGGTAGGATGTTAAAATCAGTTAGCTTATGTTAGAGTATGATTGTTAAATGTTTATTCCCTGTATTTTGCTCTGGGAGCTTGGGGGGAGGATGGGTTGGAGGGTGGGAAGGGGAAGGGGTAATATTTGTAAAATTTGTTAAAACCTTTAATAATAATAAAAAAAGAATGCGTGTTTCGATGATAAGGGTTGTTCAGAAGTTGCACACTAGCCTTTGACTAGTTTTCTGAACCTGGCTGCCAATAAATGTCTCCTTGATTCCGAGACGTCTAAGTCCTGTCATTTTCTGCAACAGTATGAAAGCTTGAAAAATGTGTTGGTCATAACTATATGATAGTTATGCTAATGTTCCGCAGACCACATTTAGGCCCTGAGTATTAAACAACAGCATGTTTGTATGTCCATTTTTAACAGAAAATGAAAAAATGGTGCATTAAGTAACTCGTAATTGGCATAATGGTTCTATATCATTTTCTTCCACAAAGTAGAAAAAAATCCTTCTGCAATACCATCTGAAAATGTAATATCCTGCGCACTGTCATCCTCATAAAAATATTTTGTAAAAATGTATCCCCAACTATATAAAAAAGATATCTGGCCCCTCTAACATAAGATGTGTCTGTTATATTTTAAGATATATTTGTAATTCTTGCCTCCAGAAGTTGGGGGTGCTGCAACACTGGAAGTTTTTAAGAAGAGATTGGACAACCATTTGTCTGAAATGGTATTGGGTTTCCTGAGCAGGGGGTTGAACTAGAAGACCCCCAAGGTCCCTTTCAACTCTGTTGTTCTGTTATTTCAGTTATTCCTTTAACATTGTTTCCAGAATGATGCTGAATGGAGTAATTTCATCAATAATTACTTGGCAATAATCACTTAGCACACTGACTTATATAAAAGTGGATATAGAAGAAGTTTACCTTGAGATTTAACAATTGGCTACAAGGTAGACTGCATTTTCTAGTCAATAGTGGATAAATGCCAGGTAAAATAGTACTGGTATTTAAAATAATTTCATTTAAATTTAGCAGAAGACTTTTTATTTAAGGATATGGTTTTTCAACATAATCCTTCATACTCAAGCATATTACATCACAACATTGTTTATTTTGTGATTTTTCACAATACAAAGAAAAATACATAAATGCAGTATATGAATACAGCTAAATGTAAAATGTTGACTTTTCTCAAAAGGCCATGATCCTCATTTCTAGAAGACTGGCTGCACACAGGTAGAAACAGGTAAGTAGCTAAACCACAGTTTTCTAGAAATGACTTATAAATCCATTTTACTGCTACTTACCATAAAAACATAAAAGAAAAATTAAAGGAAAGGTTTTGTTCACTGGTCCTTATATGAAAGAAACTACATTCTATTTAGCAGGGCCAATATATGGCAATATATCTAAATTATATGTTATTACAAAAATGAAGCAGTAATGAAATTAATTGAACTAAAGCAATTACTACATGAGAACAGCATAAATGTAATCAATTCCAAACAAAAAAAATGATTGATATAAAAAGCTTTTAGGTGTCCCATAAGCCTATATGTTTGTCTTTCCATGTCTACTTTTAAAAACAATGGAAATGTCAAAAATAGAGTCAACTGTGTTAAACTAAATTACCTTATTATATATGATGCACTGAATTGAATTTTTAATAGGAGCATAGTTCATATTATATTATGGCAATGTATCCTTCCTTCCCAAGTCCTTATATATTGGAATATTCTGTAAACAAATCAAACCACCAGAATATGATTGCACAACTGTAAACTGTTCTTTTACATTAAAATGATTTGTTCTTTTTTGTACTTTGTTTAAAGAAAGAGTACTTAGAGCTGTTTTCCTAAGTTTATAACATCCCAAAAAATTCAAGACATTCTCAACTGTTATCAAAATCAACATAAACATTTGTCATGCTGTTAAATCCAAACATATGGATACAACTGGTGGAAGATTGGTCAAACAGGTCCAAGACACACTGATGTCCAAGGCTGGAATATTGGCAATTAATACATAACTGGTGGTCTGTAAATATGTTTAAAATATCTTCCCTTTCTTTTTGTTTTTTTCCAAAGTTCTGGAGGGGAAAAAGAATCAGACAGACATAGTTAGACACAGCATATATTATAATCACTGTTCCTTTCATATTATTATGAGAAATTACCCTGTTTCCCTGACAATAAGACCTCCCCGGATAATAAGCCCAATTGGGCTTTTTGAGCGCATGTGCTAAAATAAGCCCTCCCTGAAAATAAGCCCTTCCCAAAAATATTGCAACACAGCAGCAGCCATGAGGTGACCACACTCGCTGCCTCCTGCATCTCAAAAATAATAAGACCTCCCTGAAAATAAGGCCAAGTGCTTATTTCGGGGGGTCAACAGAAAATAAGACCCTGTCTTATTTTGGGGAAAACACGGTATATCTAATCAAACTCATTCTAACTCATGACTTAGATGAGGGACTAGAAGGGGAACTTATCAAATTTGCATATGATACTAAGCTGGCAGGAATGGCCAACATCCCAGAAGACAAGCTCAAGATCCAGATGGATCTCGACAGACTTGAACACTGAGCCCTATCTAACAAAATGAAATTCAATGTAGAGAAAAGTAAAGGCAAGAAAAACCAAAAGTACACATATAGACTGGGTGAAACCAGGCTTAATAGCAGTAACTATGAGAGGGATCTTGGATTCTTAGTGGACAGCCAATTAAATATGAGCCAATAGTGTGCAGCGGCAGTCATAAAAGCCAATGTAATCCTAAACTGCATTAACAGAGGGATACAATCAAGATCAAGTGAGGTACTAATACCACTCTATAAAGCCTTAGTAAGACCACACCTAGAGTACTGCATCCAGTTTTGGTTACCACACTATAAAAAAGATGTTGAGACTCTAGAAAGAGTGCAGAGAAGAGCAACCAAGAGGGGACTGGAGGCTAAAAGATACGATGAACAGTTACAGGAATTGGGCATGGGTAGTCTAGTGAAGAAAAGGACCAGGGGAGACATGATAGCAGTCTTCCAATAGTTGAGGGGCCGCCAAGCTGTTTTCCAAAGCACCTGAAGGCCAGACAAGGAATAATGGATGGAAACTGAACAAGGAGAGATTCAACCTGGAAATAAGGAGAAATATTCTGACAGTGAGAGCAATCAACCAATGGAACAGCTTGCCTTCAGAAGTTGTGGGAGCTTCATCACTGGAAGCTTTCAAGAAGAGACTGGACTGCCATCTGTCAAAAATGGTGTAGGGTCTGCTTGGGTGGGGTGGGGGTTGGACTAGATGACCTACAAGGTCCCTTCCAACTCTGTTAATCTGTATCATTCCTTTACCCTTCCTTCTCACATGAGATTTTTAGATTGTCATGAAACCAGACATTATTGTGCTAACATAATATTAACACCATGCAATAGAATACACTTTTATTTAAATTTTTAGTACAGCATTATTGATACTTCTGTACAAAATAGAACCTAGAATTGCAATCACTAATACACCAAATTCAATCAACATGGAGACTATGCACCTATTTTATAAAAACAACATGGGAAACTAGCTCAATATGTACAAAGCTTTATTAAAAGCACATCCAAAACATCATGAAATGTTAACTTTTATCAGTACTGAGCAGTTAGTAAACATGGGTGATGTGATACAGTTTTGCCTAGTAGTTTATAAAGGTACAGACTGCTAAGAATAACAGTTATAAGATAAAAAAAAGATGTCCATGAATTATATAAATAAGATGGCAAGGAAACATAAAGAAGCTATATATGGATAGGTTAAAAATCTTGAATTAGGGAGACAAGTCTGAAGAAAGAATTTGTGAGAAGACATGGCTTACTAGAAAAGGGGTGGCAATTTCAGGCATGTACATTGTGTGCACAATTATTAGGCAAGTTATATTTTGGAGGATTAATTTTATTATTGAACAACTACAGTGTTCTCGGTCAATCCAAAATGTTAATAAACCTCAAACCTGAATATTTAAGAAAGTAAATGTGAGGTTTTGGCTTTCTTAGGAGAATATCTATGTGTGCACAATTATTGGGCAACTATTAGTGTGCACAATTATTATGCAACTAAATGAAAATTTGCCCATCTCACTTGTTTATTTGCATCTGTTAAACTGAGACTAATAAACAAACAACTCAAAATGTACAAATAAACATTTCTGACATTTCAAACAAAAAAATCAGTGACCAATATAGCCACCCTTCTCTTCAATAACAGTCATAAGCATTCCACACATGGAGTCTGTCAGTTTCTTGATCTGTCAACTTTTTGTGTAGCAGCAACCACAGGCTCCCAGACACTGTTCAGAGAGGTGTACTATTTTCCTTCACCGTAAATCTCCCATTTAAGAAGGGCCCACAAGTTCTCAATAGGGTTTAGGTCACATGAGGAAGGGGGCCATGTCATTATTCTTCCATCTTTAAGGTCTTTATTGGCTAGCCACGCAGTGGAGTACTTCGATGGAGCATTGTCCTGCATAAAAATCATGGTCTTGAAAGTTGCGGACTTTTTCCTGTACCACTGCTTGAAGAAATTGTCTTCTACAAACTGGCAGTAGGCTTGGGATTCGATTTTTATTCCATCTTCAACCCTAAAAGGTCCAACTAGCTCATCTTTAACAATACCAGCCCTTACCAGTACCCCACCTCCACCTTGCTGGCATCTGAGTTGAAGTGGAGCTCTATGCCCGGTACTGATCCAGCCATGGGCCCATCCATCTGGTTCGTCAAGAGTCACTCTCATCTCATCAATCCATAAAACCTTTGAAAAATCTGACTTCAGATATTTCTTGGCTCAGTCTTGCCATTTCAATGTATGTGTCTTGTTAGGTGGTGGTTGTGTTGCCTTCCTTAACTTGGCCATGTCTCTGAGCACTGAACACCTTGTACTTCTGGGCACTCCAGGTAGGTTGCAGTTCTGGAATATGACAGCACTGGAGGATAATGGGTTCCTGGTAGCTTCACGTTTGATTCATCTCAAATCTTTGGCAGTTAATGTGCGTCTTTTTTTCTCAACATGTTTCTTACGACTCTGTTGACTATTTGCAACAAAACATTTGATGGTTCTGTGATCACACCTCAATATCTTAGCAATTTCAAGAGAACTGCATCCCTCTGAAAGACTTTTTACAATTTTTTACTTTTCAGTGTCAGTTAAATCTCTTTTTTTGGCCCATTTTGCCTGAGGAAAAGAAGCTGTCTAATAATTATGCACACCTTGATATAGGGTGTTGAACTCCTTAGGCCACTACCCTCCCTCATTACACAAATACACATCACCTGATATTCTTATATCCACTGAGCAGTCAAGTTTATACAGCTTGGAGGTGGAAAATATGCATAAAAATGGTGATATGGCCAAAATACTCACTTGCCTAATAATTGTGCACAAAGTGTATAAGAAAAAAAGACAGAATTTTAAATGGAAATAAAAAGAGAATGAGAGAAGACTGGGAGTTTTTGATCAGGAAAAAATCCATCTTTGTTAAGAGTAGTTTTAATCAGATAACTGTTTATTACTTTTTAATCAAGTTCAAATCTACTTCAGGGTGCAAATACTGTATGTTTAAAATACAGCACACTTTAATTATGGCTGACATGTATACAATCTTATGTGTGTCAACCAAAAGAAGCACAGACAATTCTTAAGATACATTCCAAGTTTTGGTCAGGCAATTTTGGTCTATGCAAATAGGATTGTAAGCATGTAGAACAAGACACTGCTCTGTGGAATAGATGCTATCAGTATAATTCCAAATCACACCATCAGAAAAACCCAGAAAAGTACCTTGAAGTATTCTGTTGTTCCAAAATACGTTGTTGACCTTCCCAGTTTGCCTTTTCATCTTCAAATTGGTGCCGTTTTTCCTCTAGTTCTTTGTGTTGGGCCTCCAAATTCTTTTTCATTTGTTCATGACGTCGCTGGAGCTAAGGGAAACAACATATTTTTATGTATGTATGTACCGGTATGTACCGTATTTTGGGGAATATAAGACGCACCTTTTTCCCCCTTAAAAGAGGGTGAAAATTTGGGTGCGTCTTATACACCAAATGTAGCCCTGCCCACCCACCAGCCTCCACCCTTTGGCCTCTGCCTCCCAGCAATTTACCTCCTTGCAGCAAACGGAGAAAATGGGGCTTGCAGAGGTGGCAATAGGCTAAGGTAATCCCTGCAGTCTGAAACAGCTGATGAGCGGGAGGCCCCTGCTGAAATTGAAAGGGAAACTTGCTGTTTGCTGCACGGAGGTAAATTGCTGGGAGGCAGAGGCAGATTTTTTTTCTTGTGCTAATCAGGCTGTTTGCTGTTTGCTACAAGGAGGTAAGTCAATAACTATAAATGCCTATAGAATGTTCAAATTATTAGACTTATTTTTTAAAGACTGCTTTATTATTGTTCTAGACAACTTAACCAAATGAAGAAGCTTTTAAAATAAATGCTTGATCTGAAGAGGCCATTGTATTTTCTTTTAAATAGCAGAGAATAATGTATACAGGTGAAACTCAAAAAATTAGAATATCGTGCAAAAGTTCATTTATTTCAGTAATGCAACTTAAAAGGTGAAACTAATATATGTGATAGACTCATTGCATGCAAAGCAAGATAGTTCAAGCCGTGATTTGTCATAATTGTGATGATTATGGCTTACAGCTCATGAAAACCCCAAATCCACAATCTCAGAAAATTAGAATATTGTGAAATGGTGCAATCCACAGAATGCACTCTCTTCTCCCTCACCGCTGAGGTGATTCTGGTCTAGATACAGGTGAAATTCGAAAAATTAGAATATCATGCAAAAGTTCATTTATTTCAGTAATGCAACTTAAAACGTGAAACTAATATATGAGATAGACTCATTGCATGCAAAGCAAGATAGTTCAAGCCGTGATTTGTCATAATTGTGATGATTATGGCTTACAGCTCATGAAAATATTAGGTTTTTCCCTGATGTATCCGAGAGTCCAAAATGTCTTTGACTTCAAAGTGCTGCTCTTCCTCGATCATAATGGGGTTTGGAGGTGGTTGTGATTTGGGATGCAAGGAGGATGTGATTTCTGGTTTCAGTAGGTTTGGCAGAGGCACAAATGGGGCAGCTAACCACATAGCTCTCTATGTCCTTTTTCTGTGATGGTCAGCAACATTGCTGCTTGATTAGGTGCTGGGTTTTTATGAAGCCAAAGTGCACCACCACTTTTGAATCATGTTTTTTTTTTAAATACAACCATTAATCATTGACTTTGTGGGACATATAGTTTAGGTCCCACCCAAACTACAGGTGAAACTCGAAAAATTAGTATATCGTGCAAAAGTTCGTTTATTTCAGTAATGCAACTTAAAAGGTGAAACTAATATATGAGATAGACTCATTGCATGCAAAGCAAGATAGTTCAAGCCATGATTTGTCATAATTGTGATGATTATGGCTTACAGCTCATGAAAACCCCAAATCCACAATCTCAGAAAATTAGAATATTACATGCAATCAATAAAACAAGGATTGTACATAGAACAATATTGGACCTCTGAAAAGTATAAGCATGCATATGTATTCAGTACTTGGTTTGGGCCCCTTTTGCAGCAATACCTGCCTCAATACGGCATGGCATGGAAGCTATCAGCCTGTGGCACTGCTGAGGTGTTATGGAAGACCAGGATGCTTCAATAGCGGCCTTCAGCTCTTCTGCATTGTTCGGTCTCATGTCTCTCATCTTTCTCTTGGCAATGCCCCATAGATTCTCTATGGGGTTCAGGTCAGGTGAGTTTGCTGGCCAATCAAGCACAGTAATCCCACAGTCATTGAACCAGGTTTTGGTGCTTTTGGAAGTGTGGGCAGGTGCCAGGTCCTGCTGGAAAATGAAGTCAGCATCCCCATAAAGCTCATCTGCGGAAGGAAGCATGAAGTGCTCCAAAATCTCCTGGTAGACGGCTGCATTTACCCTGGACTTAATGAAGCACAGTGGACCAACACCAGCAGATGACATGGCTCCCCAAATCAACACAGACTGTGGGAATTTTACACTGGACTTCAAGCATCTTGCAGTGTGTGCCTCTCCATTCTTCCTCCATACTCTGGGCCCTTGGTTTCCAAATGAGATGCAAAAGTTGCTCTCATCAGAAAAGAGGACTTTGGACCACTGAGCAACAGACCAGGTCTGTTTTTCTTTAGCCCAGGTAAGACGATTCTGACGTTGTTTGTTGTTCAGGAGCAGCTTGACAAGAGGAATACGACATTTGAAGCCCATGTCCAGGATCCGTCTGTGTGTGGTGGCTTTTGATGCACTGACTCCAGCCCCAGTCCACTCCTTGTGAAAGTACCCAACACTTTTGAATGGCCTTTTCCTGACAATCCTCTCCAGGCTGCGGTCATCCCTGTTCCTTGTGCACCTTTTTCTTCCACGGTTTTCCTTCCACATAACCTTCTATTAATGGGCTTTGATACAGCACTTTGGGAACATCCAACTTCTTTTGCAATTACCGTTTGAGGCTTTCCCTCCTTATGGAGGGTGTCAATGATGGTTTTCTGCACAACTGTCAGGTCAGCAATCTTTCCCATGATTGTGATTCCTACTGAACCAGACTGAGAGACCATTGAAAGGCTCAGGAACCCTTTGCAGGTGTTACGGCTTAATTAGCTGATTAGAGTGGGACACTTTGAGCCTAGAATATTGCACCTTTTCACAATATTCTAATTTTCTGAGATTGTGGATTTGGGGTTTTCATGAGCTGCAAGCCATAATCATCACAATTATGACAAATCATGGCTTGAACTATCTTGCTTTGCATGTAATGAGTCTATCTCATATATTAGTTTCACCTTTTAAGTTACATTACTGAAATAAATGAACTTTTGCACAATATTCTAATTTTTTGAGTTTCACCTGTACTTCCAGAAAACCACATCAATTTTAACAGCATCTGTACAAGTATATTCTGAAATGTAACACCACAGTCAGTGTATAACTTCTGTACTGTTTGCTGTTTGCTTCAAGGAGAAAAATTGCTGGGAGGCAGAGGCAGATTTTCCCCCCTTAAAAGTTAGGTGTGTCTTATACTTTAGAGCGTCTTATACTCCGAAAAATACAGTATGTATGTATGTATGTATGTATGTATGTATGTATGTATGTATGTATGTATGTAACCTTTATGCCACTCATCTCCCCCACAAGGTGACTCTGGGTGGCTTAAAATGCAAGAAAAAATAATTAAAAGATTAAAAACTACAGATATTAGAATATTGTAAAAACTGTTCTAAAACTAAAACTAAGCAAGCTAAGAGATGGATGGTACAGGGATAAGGTCTTCTTACCCCATCAGCCACCTCCAGAGATGAGTGCTGCACTCAGGGCCCCAGTCCAATCAGCAAAGCCAGGTTTGTTTTATTATTACATTTTTCTTTAACATATATAAGTATTTGGTAAAGTGTATTTTCTGGGTTATTTTACATATACATAATTCTAGTAATGATAATATTCTTTACTTATGTATAATAATGTTCTTCCAACTTCTAATTTCTACCTTTATTATCTAACCATTGATAAAACAAATTCCAAATTAGAAAATATTCTGTATCTTCTTTGTCCTTTATCTTTAATGTTAACCTATCCATTTTTGCAGTCTAATATTTTTTGGATTATATTTTCATCTGTAGGAGATTTCTCATATTTTTTCAGTGTTGTGCATTTTGCTGCTTTCAAACATTAAATATACATTTCCTTTGTCATATTTTTCTGGCAATATACCTAACAGAAATATTTCTGACTTTAAATCTATGTGTTGCTTAATCATTTTCTCTAACCATGTATTTTCATCCATTTTTTTTTTGTATTTGGACATGTCCACCACTTATGGTAGTATGAACCCAGTATCTGACTGCATTTCCAGCATTTGGCAGACATGTTTTTAAACATCTTTGCTAGCCTTGCCGGTGGCAGATGCCACCTATAAAACATTTTATACAGGTTTTCCTTGTACATAATTGCCATTGTCAATTTATAATTTCTATCCCAAAGTTTTTGCCATTTATCTAATTCTATAGTGTGTCCAAAATTCTTTGCCCATACTATCACTGTTTCTTTCACTTGTTCATCTTCCATTTTAAGGCTTAATAAATAGCTATATATTTTGTTTATTAACTTTTCATCCGTTCCTAATAGTATCTGATCAATTGTTGATGGCTCTTTATAGAAACCATATGTCTTTACATCTTTCTCATATCTCGATTGTATTTGGAGATGTGGCCATCATGGAAGTTCCAGCCCTTGGTTTTGTAATTCCTGCTTAGTTTTTAGTTCTCCTTTCTCATTTAAAATGTCTTTATGCATTACAATTTTTTCCAAATTTATAACATATGGATGTATCAGTGCTTCCATTGTGGAAAGCCAGACTGGTATTTTCATGTAGTTTTTTGCCTTAGCCTTTTCCCAAACTAAAAGTAGAGAGTTTCTTATGTAATGTCTTTGAAAGTATCTATGTATTTTATTATTTTCATACTACAAAAAAACATGTCATCCCAGTTGGAGATCATGTCACTCCAGCAATAGTAATCTTCTATGTCTAAGATTTATCCATACTTTCACCCAAGAAAGTGCAGAGGCCTGGTAATAAAGCTCCCAATCTGGGAACCCAAAGCCACCACTGTTTTTAGATTCCTGCAGCATTTTCAGTCTTATTTGTGCTTTTTTTCCTTGCCATACGTATTTCAAAATTGTATTTCATTCATCAAAATAATTTTTCTCTAGTTTTATAGGAATTGTTTGAAACAAACAGAGTAGCTTCCGCAGGATATTCATTTTATGACTGCTATTCTTCTTACCATTGACAGTTGCAGGTTGTCGCAATTTTCCAAATCCAATTTGATTTGTTGTATTAATCTAGTATAGTTGTCTTCTTTAATTGTTGCACATCTTGCCATTAGGTAAATTCCCAAATATTTAACTTTCTTAACTACCTGGAGAACTATCTTGTTTGTCAATTCATTTTTCTGTTTATCTATGAGGTTTTAAACTAATATTTTAGTTTTGTATTTATTTATTTTCAATCCTGCAACTTCTCCATATTCTTCTATTTTTCCCATTAGCTTGGGGGCGGTTTCCAATGGCTCTTCTAAAGATAAATACCAGGTCATCTGCAAATGTTTGCAATTTGTATTTTTCTCTTTTTATTTCCATACCTTTTATTTCTGAGTCTTGTTTAGCACTTCCAATGTTAATATAAATAGTAATGGGGACAGCGGGCATCCTTGTCTTGTGCCTTTTTTTATATCAAGGTTCTCCATCGACTTCCCATTCACGATCATTTTTGCCATTTGTTTGGAATATCTTGTCTTAATCATATTGTCAGGCCTGCAGCGGTTCCTTTAAGAATCTTTGGCCTGCCACACTCTCTCTCTCTAGCTTCATCTTTAGTATGCCTTTTCATTAAGGGGGGGGGGGAGGAATAGCAAGGGGTAGAATGTGTTGTTTTCAAAATAAAAAATTCCTTCCTAGAAGCTCAAGGTTATTCTTTGTCTCCGCACCTCGACACCTGACCGGAACCAGCGGGGTGGAGATGCCAGCATGGAAGAAGATTGGACCATGTGATGGATTTGTGGGTGTGGGGGCAAGATCATGAACTTTCAACTGGGTGGGAATCCTAGGTAACTTCCAGAATTGGGATTCCCACAGACATGCCAACATGTCTGTATTATTAAATTGGAACTTTAGAGATAGCTCTGGCGTGGACTCTGATTTAATTCAGATATTTGGAACGCTGACATTATCCCAATTCTCCCTTAAAATAAAATTTTCACCTATCCCAAGCTGGGAAGCTG
Organism: Natrix helvetica; assembly: GCF_964273705.1. Taxonomy (NCBI): domain Eukaryota; kingdom Metazoa; phylum Chordata; class Lepidosauria; order Squamata; family Natricidae; genus Natrix; species Natrix helvetica. Next base: position 59,091,388 of record NC_138555.1, on the reverse strand, counting down.
TTAGGGGTACTGAATCCCAGTTCTGACCCAACCCTGGGCAGCACGAAATTTCAGTGAAGATGGAGGAAGAAAAGAATGCAGCAGAGAAAGCCAAAGATAACGGATCGCCTGTATTTGTCAATACTGTCTATGCGCCTTCTAAAGAGATAGTCGAGGCTGCAGATGCTAAGGAAAAGGAATTTCGGCTGGGAGCCCGGTGAAAGGAACCAACCCCCAGACTTCCCTCGCAGACGGAATTAGACCTGCGAGATGAAGCCTCAGGATTTATGGTTTCTAAAGAATGCCTGCTAGAAGGAGAGAGGCCCGCCAGGGAAACTCCGACAGACGACTGGACGATGGCCAAAAGATCTGAGGAATGGAGGTCCCAGCCACCCTCACGCAGTCATTCTCTGATGGGCCTCCCAGACCAATTCAGATGGCTAAATGTGAGTGGAATCAACCCCCTCAGCCCCTCATGACCACCTAAGTGGAATCTGGCACAGCCCACATTCTCCTTTCCTAGCAGAGAATCTGCTACGCAGTGGAGTGGAGATCTTGGCTCCTTCCACACAGCGACCAGCAAATCAAACCAACCCCTTGCTGCTGGGGTAAAGCCAACATCAGTCACATCAGCACTCTTCCCTCCTGGAGTTCAGCCAGGCCCCCCACCAAATCGGGGAATTCAATCCAGCCAGCATAAAGAGGCCTGGAACACATTGACCTTCCCCCAGCTGCAAAGGGATGGCTCCGAGCCCATGAATCAAGCAACCACAGGGTGGGCTTTCTTCCCGGGTCATGGATGGGCTCAATGCCAATGGACGCCTGCCCCTTCCCAGCAGATGGCGCCATTCCAGATAACTTCCCATGGGCAGAACCAGGGACTGGGACCACCACCGGGTCCACCCCCCCCCCCCCAGCAATGGCTCAAGAGGCTTTTGCCCAACCGATGGGTGTGGCCCAATAAGGGGGCTTACCACCCCAGGGCCCCGACCAACAGGCTGCCCCTGTTCAACCACCAGCGGCCCCTCATCCCCACTGTTTCGAGCAACATTCGACGGGACCCCAGATAAACTGGCTTACTTCCTGAATCGAGTATGGACATATGTTGATCAAGTAGGCCCACAATACCCGTCTGATCGAGAGTTGATCCAAGAAATAGCCGAGGGGATGAATGAAGGGGAGGCTGCACATTGGATAGTGGAGCTCCATGAGGAAGCGGCTCCTGAGATAGATGATGTAACTGGGTTCATCCAACTGATGCGCGCCCGATTTAGCGATGTGGCCCAACACATGGATGCTGAAGACCAGATCCAGGCATTACGACAGGCTGATCGTCCCATGAAGGAATTAGTTTGGGAGTTCCGGAGAATAGTGGGAAGACTACGATACTGGCCAGAAAGACTCTTGGTCTACACATTCAAAAAAGCCTTAGATCCTAAACTGAAAGAAGCTGGTGGCATAAGGGGGGGTCCAAGAACGTCTCCAAGATTGGTACGCCACTGCAATCATACTGGACCACGAGATTAACCCCTATCGAAAGTCTGTTACCGGAACCCCTGCCAGGAAACCTTTGGCCCACCGAACGCAGAGGCAGTGAGCTGAAAAGCCTCCACCACCCCCTCGTCCCTTGGGGGGCTTCATAAAGTGTTACAGACGTGGTCAGCGTGGCCACAGAGCACCAGAATGCCTGGCTCCAGCCCCTGTTCCACAACCGTGCCAACCACCTGCCAGCGTGATGAAGAAAAAAACCAGAAAACCACCAGAAAAGAGTCGTTTGGGACAACAGCCAATGGAGGTGGAGAGCCCTGCCATTGAAGAAGCCCCTCCCACATCGGAGGAGGAGGAAGAAAATGCAGAAGACGACCCAATGGTGAGTGCACCTATCCGCCCCTTTACGATAAAATCCCAACTCCAAGTGCCAGAAACGGGGGTGGAAGGGGAAGTTGGGGCGATCGTAGACACCAGTTGCACCCGATGCTTAGTCAGCATGTCAATAGTATACGCACAAGACCCCTAACCCATCCTATTCGGTTTGAGCAAGTGGATGGAACCCTAATTGGGGGGGCTCCAGCCATGAAGATCACCGAGTTAGTACAGTTAATAATAGGCCGCCACCATGAGTTCCTCAGATTCATCGTGGCCCCTAGAATGCAGGAGTCAATTATCTTGGGACTTGCATGGCTGGACAAGTGGGCACCTACTATAAAGTGGGAGGACGGCATTAGAAAATTGATTATTGGCTTTGGGCTGTTACCACCGGTGGAGCCTAAAGGCCACCCAGGAACGATTGAACCCAACAGCCCAAACCATCCGGAACCTGCAGCACCTGCAGCAGACACCAAACCTCCGGGAATCCAACGAGTACCAAAAGACTACTGGGACTTAGCAGGTTGTTCAGTGAGGAATATTGCAACGATATCCCCCCCCCCCCCCAGCCCACAGATTGTGCAATAGACTTCAAACCAGGGGCTAACTTACCGAAGCCAAAAATGTACTCCATGACCCCCAAAGAGATGGCTGAATTGAGGAATTACATAGACATCAATTTGAAACGGGGCTTTATTGAACCAGCGAAGTTGAAAGTAGCAGCCCCAGTGCACTTCAGAGAAAAGAAAGATGGTGGGGTTTGTCTCTGTGTTGATCTGCGAGCGTTGAATGCGGTATGCGAAAAGAACACTTATCCCCTTCCCCTCATGAAAGATATGCTAAACCACTTGGCAAAAGGCAAGATCTTTACCAAGCTGGACTTGAGAGAGGCGTATTACTGCATATGGATCAGAGAGGGAGATGAATGGAAGACTGCTTTTAACACTCCCCTTGGCAGCTTTCAATACAAAGTCATGCCATTTGGGCTACAAGGAGCACCTGCAGTCTTCATGCAGTACATAAAATGAGGTGCTACATGACCACCTGTACCGCGGAGTGCTTGTTTATCTAGATGACATCTTGATCTTCTCTGAAACCCTAGAAGAACACGTGAAGCTGGTACGGCAAGTCCTGAAAAAACTTTTGGCTGCCAAGCTATACGTAAAATTGTTGAAGTGTGAGTTTCACAAGACCTCACTAGATTACTTGGGTTATCGCATCTCCAACGAGGGGATAGAAATGGATCCAGGAAAAGTGAAAGCTGTATTAGACTGGAAACCTCCAAGTACTCACAGACAACTACAAAGCTTCCTTGGATTTGCAAATTTCTACAGGCAATTCATTCTGAATTTTGTGGAAATTGCCCTTCCATTGCCTGAGCTATTAAAAATGGGGCCTTACCCAACGAAGCCAAAAGCAAACCAACCCCTGAAATGGACAATGGACTGTCAAAAAGCTTTTGAGAAATTAAAATGGCTCTTTGCCCAAGAGCCCATACTGCAACACCCAAACCCCAAGCAACCATTCATAATCCAGACGGATGCTAGTGATGAAGCAATAGCGGCAGTGCTACTACAAAAGAATAGAGAGGGCCACCACTTGCCATGCGCTTAAATCTCCAAGAAACTTACCACTACTGAAAGGAGGTGGGCCATTTGGGAGAAAGAGGCGTTGGCGATCAGGTGGAGCCTGCCCACGTGGAGACATCTCTTAGAAGGGGGGATATGCCGTTCGAGGTCTGGACTGATAATAAAAACCTCAAGGCTATCCACGGCCATCGAAGATTATCTCCAAAACAAGTTCGCTGGGCACAATACTTCCAAAGGTTCAAATTCAACATTAAACACATCCCTGCAGGGAAGAACCTGTTGGCAGATGCTTTGTCGAGAAAACCACAGTACTATTATATTATTATTATTATATTTAATGCTTCTAGACCGCCCCTCTCCCGAAAGGGACTCGGGGCGGTGTACAGTCCATGCAAGATATATCAAAATACAATAAAAAGTTGAATATGTACAGTTGGCATGGAGGAGGTTAAAAATGTAATTAAAAGAACTGTACAAAGCTAGTATAAATATAAGTTTTTAAACCCCTAAAACAGACACAATAAATTAAAAACAATACCCCTAAAATAACCAGTTAATAGTATATTTGCCAGTACGACAGTAAGAAGGAAGAAGTTGTTCAACCCATCATTTCTTCCTCCCACCAACAGGTGGCCCAGGTCACCACCCGACGCCAAGATAAGCTGATGACAGAGTTCAAAGAAGCACTCCCGGCAGACCCGTGGTTCAACAATAACAAGGATATCCTAACAATGAGCGGTGGTTTAGCCTGGAAGGGGTCCAAACTGTACGTCCCTGCGGAGTTGAGGCTGGAAGTCCTACAGCGAAGCCATGATGCAAAATTAGGCAGCCACTTTGGATTCCTAAAAATGCTCCACCTTGCCAGGCGTCAATTTTGGTGGCCAAGGATGAAGTCGGAGGTGGGAGATTATGTAAAAAGCTGTGCTACTTGCGCAACAATGAAAACACGACCAGGGAAGCCCCCTGGACTACTACAACGAGTGGCCGGCCCTAGCCGACCATGGGAAGAGATCGCAATGGACTTCATTGTCGAACTCCCAGAGAAGCAGTGGGAAAAGAGTAATCTGGACAGTTATTGATTTGTTTTCCAAGCAGGTGCATTTCATTGCTTGCTCAGGGCTGCCATCCGCAAAGAAATTAGCGAAAATGTTTGTGAAACACATTTATCGCCTGCACGAGGTGCCCAAGAGGATCATTTCAGACCGCAGAGTTCAGTTCACCGCCATGTTCTGGAGCGAATTCCTGAAATCCATCGGGTCCACACAAGGACTCAGCTCAGCATTTCATCCCAGCACGAACGGCGCAGCGGAGAGGACCAATGTAATGTTGGAACAATACATCCAGTGTTATGTGGGCTATCAGCAAGACAACTGGTCGGACTTGCTACCTTTCGCGAAGTGGCGTACAACAATGCATTCCACAGCAGCACCGGATTAACTCCTTTCCAGATTACCAGTGGCATGGAATTTGTTCCCATGCCTGAGCTTCCTAGAGAACCTCCCTCCTCCATGTCTCTGAATGAATGGATGGACACACTAAAGAAAGGATGGGAAAATACGAAGAAGCCTCTAGCAGATGCGGCAGAAGCCTACAAGAAGCAAGCTGATAAGCACCACTCGCTCCAACCCCCCTTTTGTGTGTGTGTGTGGGGGGGGAGACAATGTTTTTCTATCTACCAAATACATAAGATTAAGAATGCCTACTAAGAAATTGGGCCCAAAATTTCTAGGTCCATTTCCAATAGAAAAGATAATTAACCCAGTTACAGTTCGACTCAGTCTACCCAGAATTCTAGGGAAAATTTACCCAGCATTTCATTGTAGCTTGTTGAAACCAGTAATTGAGTCCAGCATAAGACCATCCACCCAAGCTCCCCCTCCTCTTGTAGTGGTAGAAGGGGAAACACATTATGAGGTGAAAAAAATATTAGACTCGAGGCTATATAGGGGTCGCTTACAGTATTTAGTGCATTGGAAGTGGTACCCCTTGTCTGAAGCTACGTGGGTGAAAAGTTGGGATCTAAAAGCGGATAAACTATTGAAACAATTTCATGAGAAGTTCCCTGATAAGCCAAAGGATCCCCCTGGGGGAGGCAGAGGCGGTTAATTGTGTTAGGGTAACTTTTATGTTATTTTTCTTTTCCAGAAAATGTTTCCCTTTTGAAGAGAGGCCGCCTGTCAGGCCTGCAGCGGTTCCTTTAAGAATCTTTCGCCTGCCACACTCTCTCTGTCTAGCTTCATCTTTAGTATGCCTGTTCATTAAGGGGGGGGGGGGGAATAGCAAGGGGTAGAATGTGTTGTTTTCAAAATAAAAAATTCCTTCCTAGAAGCTCAAGGTTATTCTTCATTTCTGCACCTCGACACCTGACCGGAACCAGCGGGGTGGAGATGCCAGCGTGGAAGAAGAAGATTGGATCATGTGATGGATTTGTGGGTGTGGGGGCAAGATCATGAACTTTCAACTGGGTGGGAATCCTAGGTAACTTCCAGAATTGGGATTCCCACAGACGTGCCAACATGTCTGTATTATTAAATTGGAACTTTAGAGATAGCTCTGGCATGGACTCTGATTTAATTCTGCATGATATTTGGAATGCTGACACATATTAATAAACCTCTGGCCAAAGTCCATACACTCTATGTCAGCGTTCCAAATATCATGCAGAATTAAATCATTGTCCAAGGCAAAGTAGTCCTTAAAACTCCAATTTAATAAGACAGGCATGTTGGCATTAAGCTGGTGAATTTCAACTCTAATGTACATCCGGTGAATTCACCCAGTTAAAAGTTCATCATTTTTCCCCACACCCCATAATTCATCACATGGTCCAATCTTCATCTTCCACGCTGGCATGTACACCCCTCTTCTTCCGGCCAGGTGTCGAGGTGCGGAGACAAAAGACGACCTTGAGCTTCTAAGAAATTCATAACAATACATTCCACAATCCTACTCCTTTCTATTCCCCCCTCCCAACTACTATACCAATGAAACAGCATAATATATATATGTTTTAATTATGTGGCAGGCCAAAGATCCTAAAAGGAACAGAATTACAGGCCTGACAGGCGGCCTCTCCTCAAGAGAAAAACGTTTCCTGAAAAGAGAATAACATAAATGTTAACCATCAAATTTTAACCACCTCTTCCCCCCCCAGGGGGACCCTTTGGCTTATCAGGGAATTTCTCATGGAATTGCTTCACTAATTTATCTGCTTTCAGATCCCAACTTTTCACCCACGTAGCTTCTGACAAAGGGTATCCCTTCCAATGCACTAAATATTGTAAACGACCTCTATACAGCCTGGAATCTAATATTTTTTTCACTTCATAATGTGTTTCCCCTTCTACCACTACGGGAGGAGGTGGAGTTTGGGTGGATGGTCTCGTGCTAGACTCCCTTACCGGCTTCAATAAGCTACAATGGAATACCGGGTAAATTTTCCCTAAGAGTCTGGGTAGGCTGAGTCGAACTGTAACTGGGTTAATTATCTTTTCTATTGGGAAAGGACCTAGAAATTTTGGACCTAATTTCTTACTAGGCATCTTTAATCTTATGTATTTAGTAGACAAAAAAACTTTGTCCCCCACTCGAAAGGGGGGTTGTAGGGAACGATGTTTATCAGATTGCTTCTTGTAGGCTTCTGCCGCATCTGTTAGCGCCTTTTTGGTATTCTCCCATCCCTTCTTTAGTGCCTCCAGCCATTCATTCAGGGACATGGATGAGGGAGGTTCCTTAGGTAGTTCAGGCATGGGAACGAATTCCATGCCACTGGTAATCTGGAAAGGAGTTAATCCGGTACTGCTGTGAACCGCATTATTATATGCTACTTCAGCGAAAGGTAGCAAGTCCGACCAATTGTCTTGCTGATAGTCCACATAACACCGGATATACTGTTCCACCATCGCATTGGCCCTCTCTGCTGCCCCATTTGTGCTGGGATGAAATGCTGAGCTGAGTCCCTGCGTGGACCCGATCGATTTTAGGAATTCTCTCCAGAACTTGGCGGTGAATTGAACTCCGCGATCTGAAATGATCCTTTTTGGAACTCCATGTAGGCGATAAATGTGTTTCACAAACATTTTCGCTAATTTCTTTGCGGATGGTAGGCTTGAACAAGTGATAAAGTGTGCTTGCTTGGAAAACAAATCAATAACTGTCCAGATTACTTTATTACCACTGCTATCTGGAAGTTCGACAATGAAGTCCATTGCTATCTCTTCCCATGGACGGCTAGGGTTGGCCACTTGTTGTAGTAGTCCAGGGGGCTTTCCCGGACGGGTTTTCATTGTTGCACAAGTAGCACAGCTTCTTACATAATCTTCCACCTCCGACCTCATCTTCGGCCACCAAAATTGACGTCTAGCGAGGTGGAGAGTTTTCAGGAATCCGAAATGACCTCCTAGTTTCGCATCATGACTCCGCTGTAGCACTTGCAATCTCATTTCTGCAGGGACGTACAGTTTGGATCCCTTCCAGGCTACGCCATCATTAATCGTTAGGATGTCTTTGTTGTTGTTGAACCATGGGTCTGTCTGGAGGGCTGCTTTCAGTTCGGTTCTCAGTTTATCTTGGCTTCGACTGGTGACTTGAGCTGCCTTTTGGTGAGAAGGAGATATGATGGGGTGGAAAATTTCTTCCTTCTTACTGTCAAACTGGGGTTTCCTCGACAGTGCATCTGCTAACAAGTTCTTCCCTGCGGGGATGTGTTTAATTTCAAATTTGAACCTTTGGAAATATTGGGCCCAACGGACCTGTTTGGGGGATAACTTTCGATGGGCAAGGAGAGTTTCGAGGTTTTTATGATCAGTCCATACCTCGAACGGTATATCCCCCCCCTTCCAGGAGATGCCTCCAGGTGAGCATGCTCCACCTGATCGCGAATGCCTCCTTCTCCCAAATGGGCCACCTTCTTTCCGTAGTGGTGAGTTTCTTGGAGATGTAAGCGCATGGCAAGAGGTGGCCTTCTTTATTCTTTTGTAGTAGCACCGTGGCTATCGCGACATCACTGGCATCCGTTTGGATTATGAAAGGTCGCTCTGGATCAGGGTGTTGCAATATGGGTTCTTGGGCAAAGAGCCGTTTTAATTTCTCAAAAGCCTTTTGACAGTCGATTGTCCATTTTAATGGTTGGTTTGCTTTTGGTTTAGTAGGAGAAGGCCCCGTTCTTAATAGGTCAGTCAATGGTAGGGCAATTTCAGCAAAGGTTGGAATAAACTGCCTATAAAAGTTTGCAAATCCAAGGAAGCTTTGTAACTGTTTGCGAGTGCTTGGAGGTTTCCAATCTAACACCGCTTTCACTTTTTCTGGGTCCATTTCTACTCCTTCATTGGAGATACGATATCCCAGATAATCTAGCGAGGTCTTGTGGAATTCACACTTTGACAATTTTGCATAAAGTTTGGCAGCTAGAAGTTTTTTCAGGACTTGCCGTACCAGTTTCACATGTTCTTCCATGGTCTCAGAGAAGATCAAGATGTCATCTAAATAAACGAGTACTCCGCGGTACAGGTGGTCGTGTAGCACTTCATTTATGTACTGCATGAATACTGCGGGTGCTCCTTTTAGTCCGAAAGGCATGACTTTATATTGGAAGCTGCCTAAGGGAGTATTAAAAGCGGTCTTCCACTCATCCCCTTTCCGGATTCGTATACGGTAATACGCCTCTCTCAAATCCAGTTTGGTGAAGATCTTGCCCTTAGCCAAGTGGTTCAACATATCTTTCATGAGAGGGAGGGGATAGGTATTCTTTTCGCATACCGCATTCAAAGCTCGTAAGTCCACACAGAGGCGAACCCCCCCATCTTTCTTTTCCCTGAAGAGCACTGGGGCCACTACTTTTGATTTTGCTGGTTCAATAAACCCTCTTTTCAAATTGGTGTCGATGTACTTCCTCAATTCTATCATCTCTTTAGGCGTCATAGAGTACATTTTGGGCTTTGGTAAGGTTACCCCAGGTTTGAACTCTATGGCACAATCTGTGGCGCGGTGAGGTGGAAGGTAGTTTCCGTCTTCCTCACTGAACACCTCCGCCAGATCCCAATAGATCTTTGGGACTCGTTGGATTCCCGGAAGTTTAGTGTCTGCTGCAGTTGCTGCAGGTTCTGGATGGGTTGGGCTGTTAGGTTCCAATGTTCCTGGGTGGCCTTTTGGTTCCACCGGTGGTAACGGCCCAAGTCCAATAGTCACCTTTCTAACACCATCCTCCCACTTTATGGTAGGTTCCCACTTGTCCAACCATGCAAGCCCTAGGATAACTGACTCCTGCATTCCGGGGGCCACGATGAATCTGAGGAACTCATAGTGGTGGCCTATCACCAGTTTTACTAACTCAGTGATCTTTGTAGCCGGAGCTCCCCCAATTAGGGTTCCATCCACTTGCTCAAACGGAATGGGATGTTTCAGGGGTCTGGTGCGTATACCTAGTTGCTCCACTATTGACATGCTGATTAAGCATCGGGTGCAGCCGGTATCTATAATCACCCCAACTTCCCCTTCTACCCCCGTTTTCGGTATTTGGAGTTTGGCTTTTATTTGGAAGGGGCGGATAGGTGCACTCACCATTGGGTCGTCTTCTGGGTTTCCTTCCTCTTCCTCCTCTGAGGTGGCCAGGGCGTTTTCAGTGGCTCCGCTCTCTGCCCCTGCTGGCTGTTGTGCCAGACGACTTTTTTCTGGTGGTTTTCTGGGGGTTTTCTTGACTGTGCTGGCAGGTGGTTGGCGTGGTTGTGGAACTGGGGCTGGAGCCCAGCATGTAGATGCCCGGTGGCCAAGCTGACCACAACGGTAGCACTTTATTTTGGGGCCCCAGGAACGCGGGGTTGGTGGGAGCTTTCCAGTTTGCTGCCTCTGCGTTCGGTGGGCTAACGGTTTTTTTTCAGGGGTTCTGGTACCTGGCTTTGGATAGGTGTTAATCTCGTGGTCCAGTATGATTGCAGTGGTGTACCATTCTTGGATACGATCTGGGGTCCCCCTTACGGCACAAGCTTGTTTCAGTTTGGGATCTAAGGCCTTTTTGAACGTATAGACCAATAGTCTCTCTGGCCAGTAACATAGTCTTCCAGCTATTCTCCGGAATTCCCAAACTAATTCTTTGACCGGCCGACCCCCCCTGTCGTAATTCCTGGATCTGGTCTTCAGCATCTACCTGTTGGGCCACATCGTAAAATCGGGCCCGCATCAGTTGGATGAACCCCGTTATGTCATCTAACTCAGGAGCTGCTTCTTCATGGAGTTCCGCTATCCATTGCGCTGCCTCTCCTTCATTCATCCCCTCTGCTATTTCTTGGATCAGTTCTCGATCCGTCAGGTATTGTGGGCCTACTTGGTCAACGTATGCCAACACTCGATTCATAAAGTAGGCTAGTTTGTCTCGGCTGCCATCATAGGTTGCACGGAACCTTGGGGGTGTGGGAGGAGGAGGGGGTGCTGGTGGTTGAACCGGAGCAACCTGTCGGCCTGCTGCTTGGGGTGGTAAGCTTCTTTGTGGGGCCACCCCCATCGGTTGGGCAAAAGCCTGCTGAGGCATTGGTGGGGGGGCTGGGCCCTGTGGTGCTCCCAGTCCCTGGCTCTGCCTCTGAGCAGCTATTTGGGGTGGCGCCATTAGTTGGGAAGGGGCAGGCGTCCACTGGCATTGAGCCCATCCATGACCCGGGAAGAAAGCCCAACCTGAATTGGCTTGATTGATGGTCCAGAGCCATCGCTTTGCAGAGGGGGGGAGGTGAAAGTGTTCCAGGCCCCTTTCGGCTGGTTAAGTTTTACTTCCCAACTTTTTTTCACTCCAGGAGGGGGGGGTGCTGATTCGCTGATGGCTGTGTGGAAAGACCCAAGGTCTCCGCTCCACTGCGCAGCAGTTTCTCTGCTGGGAAAGGATAATGTGGGCTTTGCTAGGCTCCACCCGGGTGGTTCTGGGGGCCCCAGGGGTTTTTGTTCACTCACATTTAGGCGTCGGAATTGGTCCGGAAGGCCCATCAAAGACTGTCTGCGTGATAGCGACTGAGATCTCCATTCATTTGCTCTTCTCCCCATGCTCCAGCCGTCTGTCAGAGTTCCCTTGGGGGGCCCCCCTCCTTCCAGCAGGCATTCCTGAGAAGCAATAAATCCCGAAACTTCCTCCCGCAGATCAAACTCCGTCTGTGAGGGATATCTTGGTTTCGGTTCCTTTCGCCGGGCGCCCTGCTGAAGCTCCCTTTGCTTCGCCTCTGCTTGTTGAACCATTTCTTTAGAAGGTGCATAGATGGTTTCGACAAAAATAAGCGATCCATCATCCTTAGCTTTCTCTGCTGCATTCTTTCCTTCCTCCATCTTCACTGAAATTTCGTCCTGCCCAAGGTTGGGTCAGAGCTGGGATTCAGTACCCCGATGAAAGAAAATTTTTTTTAAGGGAGAGTTGAAATAATGTCAGCGTTCCAAATATCATGCAGAATTAAATCATTGTCCAAGGCAAAGTAGTCTTTAAAACTCCAATTTAATAAGACAGGCATGTTGGCATTAAGCTGGTGAATTTCAACTCTAATGTACATCCGGTGAATTCACCCAGTTAAAAGTTCATCATTTTTCCCCACACCCCATAATTCATCACATGGTCCAATCTTCATCTTCCACGCTGGCATGTACACCCCTCTTCTTCCGGCCAGGTGTCGAGGTGCGGAGACAAAAGACGACCTTGAGCTTCTAAGAAATTCATAACAATACATTCCACAATCCTACTCCTTTCTATTCCCCCCTCCCAATTACTATACCAATGAAACAGCATAATATATATATGTTTTAATTATGTGGCAGGCCAAAGATCCTAAAAGGAACAGAATTACAGGCCTGACACTCTAATTGTTGTAGTATAAACTGCCAATTTACATTTTCAAATGCCTTTTGTGCATCTAAAGAGATCAACGCCATTTGTTTTTCAGAGTGCGCTTCATAGTACTCCAACGTGTCTAAGAGAAATCTTATATTGTTTTTAATATGTCTTTTGGGTAAGAATCGATTTTGGTCTGGGTGTATAAATTTATTCAAGAATCTTTTTAATCTTTCTGCTATTATTGAGGTAAATATTTTGTAGTCTACATTTAGTAATGATATAGGCCTGTAGTTCTTTATCTGTGCTAAATCTGAGTCTTCTTTCGGAATTAATGTAATATTTGCTTCTATCCAGGTATTTGGTATCTTAGCTTCTAGCAATACTTCATTGTAGACCTCTAACATTGATAGGCTTAATGTATCCTGTAGATGTTTATAAACGTCTGCAGGTAGTCCATCTGGTCCTGGTGATCTGTTATTCTTTTGTCTTTTAATCGCCTCTGTTAGTTCCATCATCATCATTTTTTCATTTAGCATGGTTTTCACATTTTCAGGCACTTTTGGTAGTTTGGCTTTTTCCAAATATTGCTTTATCTTTTCCTCTGAATTTTTTTCTTGATCATATACTGTACTTTTTGGAGTATAAGATGCACTCTCCCCCCAAGAGGGTTGAAATGTTGGTGCATCTTATACACAGAATAAGGCCATTTTTGGCCTCCCGAAACCCTGCCCCATGTGTCCCATTTTTGCCAATAATGGGCCCATTTTTCACAGAAAATGGGGGATGCAGAGGGTTTGGGAGGCCTGCAGAGTGCTCCTGGGTGCTGGGGAGGGCAAAAACGGGATGCATGGGGGGGTTTTGGAAGGCCAAAAATGGGCCCATTTTTTGCAAAAACAGGGTGTGCAGAGGGTTTGGGAGGCCTGCAGAGTGCTCCTGGGGGCCAGGGAGGGGCAAAACTTTTTTTCCCTGTTTTCCTCTTCAAAATCTTGGTGCGTCTTATACTCCGGTGCATCTTATAGTCCAAAAAATATGGTAATTTACCATAAAACCCTTGAATTATTTTCTTTTTACTTTCATGTTGGTACTTATTATTATTATTATTATTATTATTATTATTATTATTATTATTATTATTATTATTATTATTTCACATTTCTAAACCGCCCCCTCTCCCAAAAAGGGACTCGGGGCGGTGGTACTGTAAGGTTCCCTTCTCATTTTGTAATTTGCTTATCAATTTCTTCTCTTTCTTTTTTTTTTCATCTTGTATGCTAGCCATCTTCCTGGTTTGTTGGTGTTTTCAAAAAAATTGCTTTGCTCTTTAATTTGTTGTGACAATTCTTCTTTTTCCAATGAGTTCAACTTATGTTTTATTATTTCCATTTGATTTTTTAAGTTTCCTTTTTGCGGTTCTTTTTGTAGTTCTAATTCAAGTTCTTTGTATTCTTCTAATGTCTTTTGATGTTGTTTTTCCTTATTTTTTCTCACTATGTAGGTTATCGCTAACCCCCTAATATATGCTTTGGTTGTATCCCATATGTTTTGCAGTAAAGTCTCTTCTTTTTTATTCCCCTTAAAGAAGAATGCCATTTCTTTTACTATTGTATGTATAATTTTTTTTTCTTTTAGTATAGATTGGTTGAATGTCCATCTCCACCTTTTCTTTTGCCCCTTCTAGCTAACCTTTATTGGGTTATGGTCGGCCCATATATTGGTTTCTGTTGTGGCCTGGCAGGAGCCGTTGGAACTGCCACCAGACTCCGACAGCGAGGGTCCCTATGAGTTGGCTCTGGAGGATGTGGAGGACCCTGGACAGGAATCTGACTCCGAGCAGGGATCAGAGAGGCTGGTTGGCTACCAGGAGGTGCCTGAAGCATGGAGCAGTGGTGAAAGCCAAAGGGAGGGTGCTCCTGATGTTATGCCTTGGAGCAGTGGGGAGGAGACAAGGGACAGTGAGTCAGACATCAGCAGTGAGTTATTGGATGCTTGTAATGGGCGCGCTAATTGGCATCAGGAACAATTGCGCAGTTACCGGAGGTAATTGCGCTCAGCTGATGATAATTAGACTCCTCTCCAGACTATAAAAGGACTGCTTGTGCACACGCCCTTTTGCAGAAGTCAACGCAGGAACTAACGTGAGAGTACAGTCTTGTGAGCGTGGCAGGCTGGATGGCTGCTATTGCGTATCAGTGCTGGATTGTTCTGAAGGTCTAGTTGTGTTGGATTGCTGCCAAGGACTTGTCTGTCTGTGAATAAATCTTGTGAAGTATCTTTGGCTCGGAGTGTGACTGTGTTGGCGGGGGAAGAGGGGGGTCAGAACAGGTTTCTATCTCTATCTCTTGCACATTTGTTCTTAACTCCGGTGACATCCATATCATGTCAATTCTAGACCATGATTTGTGCATATTTGAATACAATGTGTACTGTTTTTTTCCTGGGTTTGTTTCTCTCCATATGTCCCGTATGCATGTTTCTTCTGCCAGTTTAAAAAAGTCCTTCTTTGCTTTTTTCCCTAATTTGCTACTTCTGTAATCAAGTTTTGTGTCCACAATTGCATTGAAATCTCCTACCACACTAATGTTCTCAAATTCCATTTCAATTATCTTCTTATGTAATTTTTAATAAAATTCTTCTTGTTTGTTGTTTGGCGCATATATTGCTATCAAAAATATTTGGTTTTGGTTCATCACTACCTCCACCATCAAGATACTTCCTTCTTCATCTGAATAAATTTGTTTAGAATTTATTGTTTCCTTAATGTATAAAACAACCCCTCTTTTCTTTTGTTGTGCTAATGAAAAATATAATTTCCCAATTTTAGGGCACTCCAATAGTTTACTGTGTTGTTTTTTTATGTGGGTTTCTTGAAGGCAAATTATACCTAATTTTAATTTTTGTAACGTGTGTAATTTCCCCCCCCCCTTTATATAGGGGAGTTCAATCCATTTATGTTAATTGACAACATCTTGGTTTCTCCTTCCATCTCCTTCAGTTATATATAGGTCTTATTCTTCTAGTTGTTCTTATTTCTCTCTGTTCTTTTGCTCTTGCTCCTTCTCGTTCTGCTCCTTCTCTTTTCTCGGCTTCACTTTCTTCTTGCTGTATACTCCTTTTTTCTCTTATTGGTTCCTCTTGTCCTTTGTATTCCATTTCTCCTCTCATTTCTTGTACATTTGTGCTAAAGTAGCTGTCATAGAATTCCATCACTTTATCTAATGAAGCCAATCTGTATCCTTTATCATCCCAGTTAACTAGTATTCCTTCAGGTACCAGCCATCTGAAATTTACATTTCTTTTAATCAGCTTCGCAGTCAAAAATTGGTATTGTTTCGGTAAGTCTCTTACTCTTCTGGGGATCTGCTTCAGGACCATAATTTCTTTCCCACTGTATTGCAATGGTTCATCTCTTGCTTTTTTTAAGTATTTCATCTCTTATTGATATTTTAACAAATCTCACATGCGCTTCTCTTGGAAGTTTGTGTCTTCTCGCGTAGCTCATGTTTGAGAAATCATATTTTGGTACCTGAAGATTGGAAGACTACCTTTCACATGTTGCTTACTCCAGCGCAATTTGTGGTTTGGGACAGTGAATTTAAACACCAATGTGCTCTGCGTGCTCTTCACTCGGGGGGGGGGGGGCTATTATTCCTGATCAGTTGTATGGGTCTGGGGCTTTTACTCTAGTTGATGCTCAGATTGTTTTGCCAGCTGCCACATTGCAGGTTTCTTCGGAATGTGCTTACCGAGCGTTTGGGAAAGTGCCGGTTTCTGGCAAACCTCATCAGTCCTTCTCTAATATCAGGCAGAAGGCTAGTGAGCCGCATCCTGACTTTATTAACAGATTGCAGGATGCTTTAAAATGACAGGTAGACAATGCTGAGCAAATTGTATCATCTTGCCCCCAGTGTTCTGCAGCATCCCCTTCAGGGGACACGGGTGTTAATCCCCGTGGTTTAGCCTCTAATCACCTATGGCAAATGGATGTCACCCATGTTCCCTCTCTGGCTCCCTGGAAGTACATTCATGTCTCTATTGATACTTATTCAGGAGTGTTGTGGGCCACGCCACAACGAGGTGAAACAGCTAATCATGTTATTTCTCATCTTTTTTCAGCTATTACTGCTTTAGGTAAACCCTCTTCTTTAAAAACCGACAATGGCCCAGCCTATCTGTCATCAGCCTTTTTGCAATTTTGTACCACTTGGAACATTGTTTTAACTCATGGGTTACCCTATAATTCCACAGGCCAAGCTATTGTGGAACGTACTAATCGGTCCTTTAAGGACTGTCTTCACAAACAAATAAAAAAGGAGGGATCTCGGGTACCCAATTTGGCATAGGTAACCCAACAGGGGTACCAAATTAAAACCATACAATTGATAATAAATATAATTAAGATCGGATTAAATAGACCCCTGTACAAGTTTATAAAAATTAAAAAACTTGACCTTAAAACCAAACCGTAAAATTTAAAAATACAAACTGAGGTGGGAAAGCTGGAATTAGGCCAGGCCGGCTAGCTGAAACAGGTGGGTTTTGAGCTTCTGGCAGAAGGAGCGGAGATCTGCGGTCGTTCTAATGTCAGGGGGAAGGTCATTCCAGAGGGTCGGGCCCATCACAGAGAAGGCCCTTCCCCTGGGCATCGCCCGCTGGCACAGCCTAGTGGACGGCACCTTGAGGAGTCCCTCTCTGTGTGAGCGAATCGGCCGAAGGGATGTGTGGGGCAGGATACGATCCCGCAAATAACTAGGTCCTGTGCCATGGAGCGCTTTGAAGATGATAATCAACACCTTGAAACGCAGCCAGTGCAGCCCGCGCAGGAGAGGTGTTACGTGGGAGTATCTAACGACTCCCGAAACTGCCCGCGCGGTCGCATTCTGAACCAACTGCAGTCTTCGGGTGCATCTCAAGGGGAGCCCCATGTAGAGAGCGTTGCAGTAGTCTAGCCGGGACGTCACAAGCGCATGGGTGACTGTGCGAAGGGCGTTCCGGTCCAATAGGGGACGCAATTGGCGCACCAGGCGAACCTGGTGAAACATCCCCCTTGCCACGGCTGTCACATGGTCGTCCATTGACAGCCGGGCATCTAGGAGGACACCCAAATTGCGCACCCGATCCACGGGGGCCAGATGTTCGCCCCCAATGGCCAGTGATGGAATCAGCTGGTTGAACCGGGGTGCCGGTAGCCACAGCCACTCAGTCTTGGACGGGTTGAGCTTGAGTCTGTTACTTCCCATCCAGATCTGTACGGCTTCCAGACACCGGGACATCACTTCGACGGCATCGTTGGGGTGGTTTGGGGTAGAGATGTACAGCTGGGTGTCATCCGCGTACAGATGGTAATCTACCTCGAACCCACGAATGATCTCGCCCAGCAGCTTCATATATGCATTGAACAGGAGAGGCGAGAGGACCGACCCTTGTGGCACCCCACAAGTGAGCGGCCTCGAGGTCGACCTCTGCCCCCCTGCCAATACAAATTGCACTCGGCCAGAGAGGTAGGAGGAGAACCACCGCAAAACGGTGCCCCTCACCCCCAGCCCCTCCAGTCAATGCAATAGGATACCATGGTCGATGGTATCAAAAGCCGCCGAGAGGTCTAATAGGACCAGGATGGAGGAGCAACCCCCATCTCTGGCCCTCCAGAGATCATCCACCAACGCGACCAGTGCCGTCTCCGTGCTGTGGCCGGGCCGGAAACCGGACTGGCGCGGGTCCAGATAATCAGTTTCCTCCAAGTGGCGTGGAAACTGTTGTGCCACCACACTCTCTACAACCTTCGCCAGAAAGCAAAGGTTGGAGACGGGACGGTAGTTGGCTAACAAAGCTGGGTCCAGGGAAGGCTTCTTGAGGAGGGGCCTCACCACCGCCTCTTTCAGGATGGCCGGCAAGAACCCCTCACTCAAAGAAGCGTTGACTAACTCCTGGAGCCAGCCTTGTGTGACCTCCCAGGATGCCAGTACAAGCCAGGAGGGACACGGGTCCAGTGAACATGTGGTGGCTCGCAGTCGCCTATGCAACCTGTCCATATCGTCGGAAGTAACAGAGTCAAACTCCTCCCAGAGTGGAACCTCAAGACCCACCTCCGACGTCCCCTCCAGACCACTAGTAGGGACCAACTCGCTTCGAATCTGAGCGATTTTGTCCTGCAGATACTCCCCAAATTCCTCTGCTCTACCCTGCAAAGGGGCTTCCCGCGGCCTCTGTTGAAGGAGGGAGCGGGTTACCCCAAACAGGGCGGCAGGGCGGTTATCTGCGGACGCAATAAGAGTGGCACAATACTGACGCTTGGCCACTCTTAACGCCACAAGGTAAGTCCGTAAATGGGCTCTCACCTGTGTTCGGTCAGATTCAGAGCGTGACGATCTCCATCTGCTTCATCACCCTCAGCTCCTCGGTGAACCAAGGGGCCTGGGTGGTTTGCTGCCGCAAGAGAGGCTGCAAAGGCGCAACCCGGTCCAAGGCCCCGGTGGCCGCACTGTTCCATGCAGCCACTAGGTCCTCCATCCGGGTGCGGGTCAGGGCTACAGGAAATGGCCCAAGCTCCGTCTGGAACCTATCAGGTTCCATCAGGCGCCTGGGGCGGAACCATCTTGGACATTCCGGTTCCGCCTCCCCGCGGTGGGGAGTAGCGGCTGGAAAGTCGAGCCGGAGAAGTGAGTGATCTGACGATGACAGGGGTGTGATGACTAAATCCCCTACTCCCAGATCACTCCTCCACCGGCCAGAGACAAAGATAAGATCCAGTGTGTGTCCTCCCTCATGTGTGGGGCCCTGAATTACTTGGGTCAGGTCCATGGCTGTCATGGAGGCCATGAACTCCCGAGCTACCTCTGATGTCTCCCCTACCGATGGCAAGTTAAAGTCCCCCATGACCAACAGTCTGGGGGTCTCAACTGCCATCTCGGCGATCACCTCGAGGAGCTCGGGGAGGGCTGCTGATGCATAGCGAGGAGCCAGGTATACAACTTTGCAGCTGTTCCCTTGTCTCTCTTCTCTTATCTATCTCAGTCGGTTTGTTATGTCATCTTCCTCTTATTTTCTTTTTTTTAAAATAAAGTTTTATTACAATTTTTCTTTTTTCCCCATCATACAAACTTTATGGACAGAGTGTTGACTGGGTCACATTTTATACATCTCATTTATAATCATAATTTCATTATATTCTGATCTCCCCACTTTCATCAATATTAATCTCTTTTATATAATCTTTTATCTTTTCCCATTAATTCATTTAAGCTTACATATCATTACTAAACACCTAATCATTACAAATTAATCATTTTAACCATAGTTTTACTATACCAACTTCAATCATATTATTCTCTTTACATATTTCTTTATCTTTTCTTATTCAATTTTTATACATAGTTAACATCACTATATGCCCTATATTTCATCTTTTTTTTACATTTTTCCAGATGTTTAACCTATTTCTTCTTCTCAAAAATATCTCACAAATTTCCCTTTCCCAATCATTAATATTTTTAAGTTCCCAACATTGTTTAAATTACATTCAAAATAATAGTATTTATTTAATTATCTACTTTCACATTCCCATTTACTGATCTGTATGTATGTATGTATGTATGTATGTATTTGTGTTACAACCCCTGGTATGCCCAAATATGGGAGGGAGCTCACTACTCCCCCTTTCTGTCCTTCGGCTCATTACAGAGGACCATCCAGGCAGAATACCATATTTTTATTTTTAATGTTGCCTTTTTATATTTGTGTTGTATTTGTGCTGATAAATAAATAAAGGGAGACTAGTATAGATCTATTTGAACCTATTTAGGTCTCATCAGCTAGCCATACCCTTACTGGGAATCGAACCAGGGCTGTATTGCATATTAGGCCGATGTAATTGCCACTAAGCCACAGGCTCTCTTCCTTATCAGCTAGGCCAGGGAAATAGGTATGTATTTGTGTTGACTGTGGGATTGTAAAAGCCATCTACTGGAGGAAAGAAAGTATAGCAACATCTGGAAACAGTACAGTGGAAAAACTCAACCTTGAACGCAAGAAAGGTAAGTGGAAGATTTTCTAAGGAGTGTAGAGTCATTTCCTGTATTTTTTACTTTGTTTTGCCATGGCTGAGAAAGAAAGTTAAAAATCTTGGAGCAAACAGCTTTACTTTGGCATTGGATACTACAGCTGGAAAAAGTTGGAAATAAGAGAGAGACTTAATTATACGTGGTAAAATATAATAACATTAAAAACTTGTTAAATTTGAACATGGAGTGTGGGCTGTATGAAGAGTTACTCAAAATGTTAAAAGATGCACATACAACACTAAAAGGTATTAAAGAACCAGAAAAATCATTGAAATATATAGAACAGGAAGGAGGAGAGGAACTGACAAAGAGAAACACAAATGAGAGGCAAGCGGTTAACATGGGTGAAAAAAAAAGCTGAAAATAAATACCAGTTAGATAATTCTATGGAGATTTATAGAGACACAAAAAAAGCAGAGAGGGAAAAAGGAAAATGCTATCCAAAAAAAGAACAATTAAAAAATAAAGAGAGAAACAGTGAGAAGCAAAAAAGAGAAATCCTAGGGAGGGTTACTCAAATAATAGAAGGACAAACAGAACGATGAAAAATGGAACATCAAAGAGAACAAGAGATGAGTTAAGAGAAAATGGCTAGGAAAGGAGGAAGAAAAAGAAGAGATGTATTAGTAGAAAATGAAATATGTTAATACAGCTAATGATATATAGTTAAATAAATTAACATTGTTAATTGTGGATAACCAATTAAGTAAAATGCTTGTTACATTAAAATTGAATTTGATGATATATGCTACCTATAGAAATTAGAATAACAAATGGAAAATGAAATGATAAATTTGGTATATTTTTCTGAAAGGGTGAAAAATGATATTGTCTATGTGTTAAGAAAAAATTAAATTTAAGGTGGAAATATAGAAAGAAAATAATGGGGCTGAAATTGGAATGGTAATGTGATGTAAAACAAATTTTGTATAAGAGAGAATGTAAAAGGGGGGAAAACCCAGACAACAGAAACACTTTGTAAAAAGAATTTAAAATTTGTAACAAAAAAAAAATGGAAAAAAAATAATCCAATTTTAGTGATTTTTTGATCTGCCTTTTATCCCACTCTCTTGAAGTCTTATTTCTCTTTTATTTATTTTTATACGTGTTACATTTTCTCTTCTGTGTCCCTTTTATCTCTTTTTGTTTTATTTTTCCACCTCCCACACCAAAACTTTCATTTGTCTCTGCAAAATATGTCCCTTTTTGTCTTTTAGCTGCTTCCTTTTCTTTTTTGAGGAGGGCTTTCCCCTTTTCCTGTCTACTCTTTCTACCTTTATATAGGTTTCTATGGCATTGTCTAATTTATTTTTATTTTTTACTTCTTCCTCTTCTAGGTTTTTAGCTTCTTGTATTTCAGTTACATTCCCCCCTTCAAATTCATCCTCTGTTTTCTTCTCTGCATGTTTAAACACATTTTCTTTTTCTTTGTTATCTATCAAAGATTCACGTGCTTCTTTTAACATCAAAAGAATTTCTCCATATATCTGAAACTCCATTTTAGAACAATCTAACAATCTTTTAAAACCTTCCCAATTATCTCTCTTCACAATTAGTCCAAATTTAAAGTCTATTTAAATTCCTTGTTTTTCTTCTTTTCTTCAATTATTCTCTTCTCTTCAAAGGTAGGGTGCTCTGCTATATTAATGTAGTCTAATAGTAATCCAATTCCAAAGTAGACAAATCCAGTTAACAATTAGTTTTCTTCAAATAGAGCAAAAAAAAAAAAAAAAGGACAAAAGAGAAACACAAGCACTCCTTAAATTTTCTCACAATGTCCAAATTGTCTTCTTCTTTATAGCCAAAGTCAAATCTTCCAGTTCTTGTTTTATCTGTTTTGGTCTTAGCAGATATTCCACTCAACAAGTCTGCTAAACTTTGTAGCACTTTTTATTTCTCCAGTAGATGGCACTCTGAATTTCTATTCCATATAAGGTACAGCTAGTTGATCAAAATATCCAGGGAGTTTAAAAATACACATAAAATACTATTTTCTCCCAAAATTGATTGTTTTTTTAAAAAATGCTTTGGTTTTCCCCCGCTTCCCAATTACATAAATTCTTCTTAGGCTTTTTATTTTATAGTCTCAGAAAGATTTTCCTTCCCCCCCCCCCCCCCCCCGAGTGCCAAATAGCCGCTATTCCAAGCTCCGGAATTAATTTAAGACCTATTTCAAATTTCCAAAATTTTTCTTTAAGGGAGAGTTGGCAGTTATCTCACCCAGTTCCAGCACTCTGTCCAAACACCGCTCCAGGACAATTCTAAGTACGGTTGCCCAAGCTTCAAGACGACCATTGGAAAACGCCTGCCGCTCCTGCCACTGATTGGGAGACCTTGTTTCTGTCCTTGCAAGGAGATTGCCAGTTCCTCGCCATCCATGAAACACCTCTCCTTTCTTCACCATCCCTGCAAGACGGCTATGGCCCAAAGGCCTCCTGGCAGCTGGTACCGGCTGGTTTTTGCGGAGCTCATGAGAGCTCCACTAATTTCCAGTCTGTTCTCACTGAGACATCAACCGGAAGTCCCCTTCCTCTTCTTTTCCAGCATTTCTTTCCATTTGTGTAATGTCTTTTCCAGACAGTAGATGTTGCACTAACTCCTTCTCTTCCCCTTTATGCAGTAAAGTTTAAATTAGTTTATTCCTCAGAAGTTTATCTGTTCCAATTAACAAAGAAACAAAAGTCTTTCCCATTTCTTAGGCAGTTTTTATGCTATTATAATGTCCACTCCGGTCTTTCCCTTTAATTTTGGTTTACTTGCTTCCCATTAAAGTTCTCTTTTATGGGGGGGGGGGGGGGGGGAATCTGTCATCGGCTCAAAATCTCACTTGCCGCTTTTTTTTCTGGAGAAGGGAAAGCAAACCCTTCCTCCCTTCTCTATGGAGTCCCAATTTTCAAAATCTTGGTTTTGGGGGGATAATCTCCATGGTAGAAATTAGAGAGTTCTCACCCAGATCTGGTACACTGCTATCAAGTCGTTGATTCGTGCTTCCTCTTGTCTCAGTTGTCAGAGCTTCGGTCTGGCCATAATGGCCATCTTCTCTTCCACAGGTCAGAAAGGTTCCTTCGGATCTAGCGGAGAGACCACTGTCTCCTCGCAATCAACAAAGGGACCCTCCCATCTTTGTCACCCCTCCAGGGTGACTTTGGCCCCATGGGACCTCCTGGCAGAAAGGAATCAGCTGGGTTTTGCGGAGCTAACCCACTGTTCTGACCTAGGCTTCCTGATACAGTAAAAAGCACACACTTAGTCCCCAAAAACCTCTTTTTATTTCAAAGGCTGTGAATTATGTTCATTCACAGCCCATAATGAGTCACAAATTGTTTATAAAGAGTCCAACAGTATTCTGCCAAAGTCTTTCAGGATAAGGCTGTTAGCATCCACCTTTATCTTTCTTCCTTGAAATGCTGCCATAGACCTAATTGGCAATTCGCTTGCAAGGGCACACGAAGCAAAGAGTAAAAAAAGGGAGCTTCAGAATGTAAACCAACCAGCATGAACAAAGTTACTTCCTGCAAAGGCTCACGTGCCTTTGCTCCTCCTTTATGTCCTATGGGAGGGGCTAATCACCTCCAAGCCTTACTCCCAAGTCATCCCTTTTGTCTTAACTGTTCTTGCCTTCTGGCAGCTCTGCGCATGCGCACACTGGGAACAGGCTCCTCCTGTTCCTCTGCCTCGCTGATGTCTGACTCTGGAGACTCCGGAGGCAGCACATAACTCCCAGATGGCCCTGGCCCCCTCTCTGCCTCTGATGCAGAGCCCTCATCCGAGCCTTCCCCAGACTCCAGGACTGGCCCATATTCCTCCTCAACCTCCTCACTGTCCAACTCTGCTGCCAGCTCCACAGGCTGCCGGCGGACCACAACACCCACGTCTGTATCGCTGCGACGCCAACCGGAAACGTTTTAGCAAATCCAAGTTTTAACACCCTTCTGGAAGGCCAAAAGGGAGGGGGCAGTTCTCACCTCCGTGGGTAGAGTGTTCCACAAAGATGGGGCCACAGTGGAAAAGGCTCTTCTCCTTGACCCCAGCTGCTTCAATCCCTTAGCAGACAGAATCCATAGCAGGCCTCTTCCGTGGCACAAGTGGGGCGGGCTTGTCCTATTGGGGAGGGATGGCTCCTCAGATACCCTGGACCCATTCCATGTAGGGCTTTAAAGGTAACAACCAACACCTTGAATTGGATCTGGAAGCAAACTGGTAACTAATGCAGCTTGAACATTAACAATGTTATATGCTTAGCCCTAGGAACTCTTAGGACTGTGCACACCGCTGCATTCTGTACCAGCTGTGGCTTCTGAATATTCTTCAAGAGTAGCTCCATATAGAGTGCATTGCAGTAATCCAGGTGAGAAATGACTAGAACATGAGTGACCATGCACAGGGCCTCAGGAACCAGATAAGGGCACAATTGGTACACAATGCAAAGTTGCCCAAAGGCCCTCCTAGCCATGACTGCCACCTGCTCTTTGAGTAGGATTTGTGAGTCCAGGAGGACACCCAAGTTGCACACTGGATCCATCTGAGGTAGTGCAACCTCATCCAGAGTTAAGGATGATAGACAACTGGATCCACTGGTCCCTTGCATCCACAGCCACTCTGTCTTGCCTGGGGTTCAGTTGAATACGGTCACTCATTTTTGCTTAAGCATGCACTTACTGCAACTTTTAAAATGTTATTACTTTATAGCTTACTTTTCAACACCACATGCACCTAAATTTAAGTTGACCTCCCTGCTCCCCCAAAGAAACAGAAAAACTGTATAGATTGCCTCATTTACTATATTCTCAGTAAGTTGGGACAGACCCATACTCCACCACAAAACTATTATTCTGAACTGATGTTCTAATCTAGCAAGAGCCTATTGCACAAATTAAGCAAATGAAGCTATATATTTAAATATATTAGTGAAGGATACTGTTTCTTGACACCTCCTCCATACATTCCTTCCTACATTTCCAGTACAATTGATTTAAAAACTTGGGGGAAAAAGAATACCAGGAAATACTGCAAAGGTCTGGGAATTCCAGGATATCACACAGACACCATGACCCTAAAAACTTACTTTTAAAAACTTAAAAGAGAAAAGTAGGAGGGTGTTGTGGTCCAGCAGCGGCCGGCTGAGTTGTTGGTGGACTCTGACAGCTCAGACCATTATGGGACTAATGAGGAAGCCATCCAGTTCTACGTTACTTCTGGCCTGCATTTCCCCATGGTCTTGGGCTTGGCTTGGCTTCGGGCGCACGACCCACAGATCTACTGGTTCCAGAACCTTGTCACCTTTCCAGCCTTGCAATGTGTGGACCACATCCGTCATGTCTGCCCAGGCCAGCTGCTGAGTCCACCCGGGGTGTCCTTGCCTTCCGACATAGCAGATTTTGCTGACGTGTTCAGTGAACAAGAAGCAGACCAATTGCCACCACACCGGCCATATGATTGTCCCATCGATTTGATTCCAGATGCGCTGCTCCCTGTGGGTCGTTTGCATTCGATGTCATACCTGGAGTTGGCCGCATTGTGGGACTTTTTGGACAAAAACCTCACTCAGGGTTTTATCAGACCCTCGTCTTCGCCATTGTCTGCCCTGGTCTTGTTCGTCAAAAAGAAGACCAGAGATTTGAGACTCTGTTGTGACTACCGAAAATTGAATTCTATCACGGTGCGCAATCGATATCCTCTGCCCCTTATTCCTGAACTGTTGGAGCGGCTCAGAGAAGCTAAGGTGTTCATTAAATTGGATCTCTGTGGAGCCTACAATCTTGTCCGGATCCGACCTGGGGATGAATGGAAGACGGCATTCGGCACCAGGTACGGGCATTTTGAGTACACGGTCATGCCTTTTGGGCTGACCAATGCCCCTGTCGTCTTCCAACATTTTATGAACATTTTCTGGGACATTTTGGACCAGTTTGTCATCATTTATCTTGATGACATTTTGATTTACTCATCCGCCCGGGAGAGTCATTGGCAGCACCTACGCCTGGTCCTTCAATGGCTCTGTGAGAATCGCTTGTATGCGAAACTGGAGAAGTGCCAGTTTTGGCAGTCCACCATTGAGTTCCTGGGACATCGTATCTCTCCCGAAGGCATTGCAATGGAGCCGGGCAAGGTGGAGTCTTTGCGTAGTTGGCAACTTCCTCAGAGAGTGAAGGATGTCCAGCGATTCCTCGGGTTTGCCAACTACTATCGGACCTTTATCCCCGGCTTTGCTTCCCTGACTGCGACACTCACTCGGCTCCTGCAGAAAAAAGTTCCGTTTCACTGGGGGGGGGGGCTGAGCACAACGCATTCCAGGCCTTGAAGCAGGCCTTCATGAAAGAGCCCATTTTGAAGCATCCTGACCCCCACCATCCGTTTGTAGTGGAGGCGGATGCATCCGATATCGCTGTGGGAGCTGTGTTACTTCAGGCTCACGCCTCTGGCGGTACCCTTTTCCCTTGTGCTTATTACTTGCGGAAACTCAATTCTTCCAAGCGCAATGATACCATTTCGGAGAAGGAGTTACTAGCCATTAAGGTGGCGTTTGAGGCTTGGAGGCACCATCTAGAGGGGGCCAGGCATCAGATTTAAGCCCGGATGAACCATAGGAATTTGGAATTTCTGAAGACCGCGTGGAAATTGAACCAGCGCCAGATCCGGTGGTCCCTTTTCTCTGCACGTTTCAATTTCCGCGTGACATACATTCCCAGTGCGCACAATCAAAGGGCGGATGCCCTATCAAGGAAACACGAGTATTCGTGTACCAAAGACCCGATTCCACCCCAGACAGTTTTGCCTGTGGAGTCCTTCTCCGCGGTTCACGAGCCTGTGGACTTACAGCCCCAGATACAGGAAGCGCAGCGGCATAACGATTGGGTGGAACAAAGGAAGGCAGAGGTGGGGCCTGCCTCCCCATGGACATTCACCGATGAACTTTTGCGGTACTGGGACAGACTCTATGTGCCAGCGGGGCCCCTTCAGGGACTTATTCTATCCCAGTGCCATGATAATCCTGCGGCGGGGCACTTTGGCCTCTTTAAGACATTGAACCTGGTCTCCCGTACCTTCTGGTGGCCCCGATTGTGACATGACGTACAATCTTACGTAACGTCTTGTGTACGGTGTCGGCAGGGCAAGTCAGCGACGGGAGCCTCTCCTGGGCTGCTTCAGCCATTGCCAACCACGGAGAGACCCGGGGGGGGGGGGGGGCATTTCTATGGACTTCCTGACAGACTTGCCTCCGTCTTCTGGAT
Source organism: Natrix helvetica (assembly GCF_964273705.1). Classification (NCBI taxonomy): domain Eukaryota; kingdom Metazoa; phylum Chordata; class Lepidosauria; order Squamata; family Natricidae; genus Natrix; species Natrix helvetica. The sequence goes on along the minus strand of NC_138555.1, from coordinate 59,063,871 downwards.
TTACCACGGTGTTCGTGGTGGTAGACATGCTGACGAAGATGGCGCATTTTATCCCGTGTCGGAGATTACCAACAGCCCATCTCACCCCCCGCATGTTTATTCAACATGTTTTCAGGCTGCACGGCCTACCTGACAGGGTCGTGTCGGACAGAGGAATGCAATTCACAGCCCAGTTTTGGAAAGGGCTGATGACGGCCTTGGATGTCAAGATCTGCTTGTCCTCAGGGCACCATCCCGAAACCGACGGAGGACAGAGAAAGTGATCAGGATCTTGGAACAGTACCTGCACTGTTTTGTGAACCAGCAGCAAAATGATTGGGTGGACTATCTGGCAATAGCGGAGTTTGCGTTCAATAACTCACAGCACACATCCACACAGACGACGCCCTTCTTGGCCAATGTGGGGTATCATCCTCGGTTCTTTCCCCTCACACCCATCGACTCACCGGTCCCCGCAGCTGAGGACTTCCTGTCGGAACTACAGGTAGTGTGGCGATATCTGGATAAAGCCAAGGAGGACTATAAAAGAGTTGCGGGCAAGTCTTGACACGTGATGCCGGCGTTGACTGTGGGCGATCGAGTGTGGCTGTCCAATCGGCCAGTCAAGAAGTTAGACCACCATTACCTTGGCCCGCTTCCTGTTGAAGCAGTCATCAATCCGGTCGCCTATCGCCTGACTTTGTCACGTTCGATGTGAGTCCAACCGGTATTTCATCGATCTCTTCTTGTTCCTGAACGGCCGGCTTGTCCTCTTTGCCAACCCATTCATCCCCAGCCAGAACCCCATGCCCATGAGCTGCCGGCCGAGTACGAAGTTGCCAGGATTCAGGATTCCCAATGGCTGAAAGGACCGTTCCAAAACCTGGTGGAATTTGAAAGGCTGAGTGCTGGAGGATATTACCTGGGAGGATGCGACCTCCATGTACGCACCTTGTTTGGTGCAGGCCTTCCATGAACAATTCCCAGCTAAGCCACACCCTGAGCGTCAGACCTGGGGGAAGGGCCCTGCGGTGAGGGATAGTGTTGTGGCCCAGCAGTGACCAGCTGAGCTGTTGGTGGACTCTGACAGCTCAGACCATTATGGGACTGCTCTGGAGGATTAGGAAGACTCTGGAGGGTGTTTGGAGTCAGAGCAGGAACTAGAGAGAGGCCTGTTGGCCACCAGGTGGCATCTGAGTCAGGGAGCAGTGAGGAGGAACAGAGGGAGGTTGTCCCTGATGTGCGTAGACGTCGAATTGATAGGAGACAGGAACAGCTGTGGAGAAGACGTCATAGAAGGAAGTAGGGACAGCTGGTTAAGGGTGTGGCCCCTCCCAAGGAGTTTATAAGTGGAGCGAAGGGAGGGGAATCTTTGCAGGAGACAACAGTCCATATTCAAGCTGTTGCAAAAGCCTTCTGTAAGTGTTATCTTGTGTTTGTGAAGAGAACTTTCTAGGCTCCCAGCCAAGGGGTGGCTTTATCCATGTAATTAGTCATGGCAGACAGCCAAGCCTGGGTCTGCATATTCATTGGAATCACGGGACAGAACAGTGGGAGATCCAAGACTGTTATAGTATTTGGTAGCTGAGTGTTGAGGGGCAAATAGAATGGGTTTTGTTATTTGTTAACTAACATAGTTTGTATTTTAATCTGATTTATATTCTTTCTTTTAAAGTGATGTTCAAGATTTATTAGCTTTTAACATTCCTAAACTGACAAAGAAGCTGGAGACTAGTTCCTGATAAGTAAAGTTTGTTAGTACAAATTGGGGTCTGGCTTATCTTTTGTGAACCCTAAACAACCTTTCTCCTTACAATTTGTTCCCCTTCAGACCTCATTTTAATAAACATGTATGCTATTATCCTGTCCAATCAACTCTCCTCTTTCAGATTTCTTTGTTATGTTAACTATAAAAGGGGATGCAAGCTAAAGATAGGGGTTCCCTCTTTGAATGAGGAATCCCTTTTGTCTGAATATTCTGACAAATTGTAATAAAATTATCTTCCTGTCTCGGTTTGTCTCATTGGAAAATAGGCACACCGAGGCATGAGCCTGAAAAAGCCATATTTGGCCATCAGTGTGCCCACTATGGGAACTGCAATTGCTCAGATGTTTGTTTATCCGTGTCAGAAGCATCACAATTAAAATAAGGCATACTATATGACATAATATTTAAAATAGAAAATTAAAATATGTACAAAATGAACCAAATTTGTCCAGAAACTAGCAACATTAATTACATTCTGTCATGGTGCCATGAGGTCCTCAAATGTACATTGATCGGGACACAAAGGGCAGGTATACGTATGTGTTGTTATCTTCATGTCACCACAATCGTAAAGAGCAGAAGCAACTGGATAGCCCCATTTGTTCAGTGTCTCTCTGGATCTTGTGCCCGTGCACAGTCTATTAAGTGATTTCCATACATCCCAGCTTTTGTCAGACCCAGGTGCCAGCTCCTCTGTTGGTTCCATCCAGTGTTGGTTCTTTGTGGCTTTCCATAGATCTACTCTGCTTTCAAATTCTTCAAAGCTTTTTGTTGACCTAAGGAAGCTTTTCCTGGATTTTAGTCTCTGCTGAGCTGGTTGTAGGTCATAGAGAGAGTGTTCTCTAGATATTGGTGATTTGAGTCTCTCTCTGTATGCTGCTGCTTCTCTGTGAACAGCAGGGGGGACAATGCCAGCTAGGTGGTAGATCTTATCTAGATGGGTAGGTTTAAGGCATCCTTTAATAATCCTGCTAGCTTCATTCAGAGCAACATCTACTTTCCCAGCATGTGCTGATTTATACCAGACTGGGCAGGCATATTCACCTGCTGAGTAGCAAAGGGCTAGAGCTGTTGTCTTAAGGACCCTTGGTTTGGCACCCCAGGTAGAGCTCATTAATTTCCTGAGGATGTTAGTTCGTCCACTGACCTCCAGTTTAGTGTTGGTATAGTGCTGCTTATATGTTAGGGACCTATCTAGAGTGACCCCTAAATATTTAGGGCTGTGGCAGTGCTCCAATAACATCCCTTTCCATATAATATGCAGATTCCTAGCAGCCTGCTTATTGTGAAGATGGAAGGAACATACCTGAGTTTTTGCTGGATTTGGTCTTAACTGGTTATCAGAATAGTATCGATCCAGCTCTACCAGGGCTTCAGTTAAACGTTGTTCAACCTCCTCAAATGTTTTTTCCTGTACAGCCATTGCTCGATCGTCAGCATACATATAGTTATAAGTACCTTCAGGAAGCAGCTGATCATTGGTGTAAATATTCAAAAGAGTTGGAGCCAATACACTACCCTGTGGTAAGCAATTCCTTTGGTTCCTCCATCTACTTTGCTTTCCTTGGAACTCCACAAAAAACATACCGTTCTGAAGCAAATTCCTAATGGTATTTGTAAGTTAATCGTATCATAAACTTTCTGTTTCAGTCTTCTAAGATGTACTGGGTTAATTTTGGGATCTATGCAGTGCAAATTTTTTCTCAGCCTGCCTCAAAGTATTTTGCAAACTAGACTGGGCAAAAGATGGAATAAAAATCAATGGCGCCTATTTAAATCACTTAAGATTTATCTGCAGATGATGTTATTCAAAGACACATACAAGAGTGGACAAAGCAGGGGAACAATTTGGCTTGAAAATAAACCTGAAAAAGAACAAGGTTATGTTTAATAAATTCACCAAAGAGAGAAAAAAATTGTATCTGGAAAAGAACTAGATGTAGTAGACCACTATACAGGAGTGGCCAAAATTGTGGAAACCTTTTGGGAAAAGTGTACAGTAATTTTGAGGTTTGATGGCTAATAACACCACTTTTTTGGGAGTAGTACCATAAAATTATATATCAATGGAAAGATAATTTAATCAAGAATGTAATGCAATAACTTTTATGAAGGATTTGCTATTATAATAGCAGTTATAAAGAAGAAAAGTGAAACACGTAGAAAAAACGAGATATACAAAAATTGTATATCCTTGCACTCAAGTTCACATTGCATTGTGCCATTTCATCTTGTATAGACCCAGATGATTTTCTTCTGTCACGTAGGCACAGTCTCTTAATTCTTCTATCATCACTTGCTGTTGTGCACTTTTTCCTGCCTTTACCAGTGTGGTTTTGTAGTGACTGAGTCTCTTTATACCTCTTCAAAAACTTAGAAATGCCACCTTTGGTTAAGTTTCCACCAATTTTCCTTCTAATTTCTTTATAACTGTAGCCTTGTTCACTTAATAATACTATTTTACATCACTTTCTGGGTGACCAGTCAACTCTTTGCACCATTACTTTTATTATGTTTTACAAGCTCACTAAATGAAAGAACACAAAAAAACCCAACCAACTTGATAGTGATCACATAACACACTGACAAATGTCCTCCTCTCAGCTTCAATACATGACATCAATAACTGAATCCTACTGTGATCTGATTGGCTCATTGCCAAAACAAGATGACACCTGATTGGCTCTCTAAACACTCATGCTCATTGGCTACAATCAGATGAAGGAAAGCTACCTGATATCAACCTAAGCAAGTTGTGCTTCCTTTTTCTGGTTATTTGGATATAACGTTTCATAGAATACAGATAATGGAACAAACTTTGATACATTACATTCTTGATTAAACTATCTTTCCATTGATGTATAATTTTATGGTACTACTAAAAAAAAGTGGTGTTATTAGCCAACAAACCTCAAAATATACTTTCCCCAAAAAGTTTCCACAATTTTGGCCACTACTGTATATATACCTTGGCCAAAAAATCTCAATAGAAGGTGATATAATAAAGGAAATTGAACAGCGTGCTAAATGTGGTTGGCAGGCATTTGGCAAGTTAAGTGTAATTTTCAAGAACAACCTCCCCTTATGCTTGAAAAGTCTTTGAACAGTGTGTGCTACCTGTTCTAACATATGCCAGAGAAACATGGACACTAACCTCATAATCGATACAAAAGCTACAAATGGCACAAAGAGCCATGGAAAGATACATGCTCGGCATCACAAGACAAGATAGAAACACCTGCATATGGTTTAGAGGACAAAAAAAAGTATACAATATCATCAAGGGAGTAAAATAATTGAAATGTAAATGGGCTGGTCATACAGCAAAAAGAACTGATGGCAGGTAGACTGAGGCAGTCATAGAGTGGATTCCACTTGATAAAAAGTGTCCACAAAAGAGACCTAAAACAAGATGGATCAATGACATTGTGGTATTGTGGGTCCAACTGGCAAAAGAAAGCTTAGGACCATATTGGTTGGAAACTTGCAGAAGTGGTCTTCATCCTGCAGTGAATAGATAATGGCTAGAATGATTATGGTGATGATAAGCACACACACACACTATATATATAAATATAAATATATAAATGAAAACCGGTGCAAAATGTGGTAGTATGGGCAGTTCTTGGGGCCCCTAGGGTGGCCCATGTTACACTGATGTTCCATGAGCTGCACTGGCTGTTTTTTCTTTATTCTGGGTGCAATTCAAGAAGTTTGTTATCTGAGGAACTGTCTCATGCCAATGGAATTGGCCCACCCCACCCATGCCGGCAGAAAGGGCACGCTGCAGACCCCATCAGTGAAGGAATTTCGGCTGGTGGGGTCGAGTAGAGACTTTTCTGCTGTGCCTCCTGCCCTTTGCAACATCTGCCAGTTGGCCTGGGGTCCCAACAGGTGTGCACTACTAAATGCTGCTGCCTGCTAACACAGCCCCCTCCTCAGCACCTTCATGGAAGCCCTGATCAAGGATCACCTGCCTGATCCTGCAGTGGTGTGTGTGTGTGTGTGTGTGTGTGAGAGAGAGAGAGAGAGAGAGAGAGAGAGAGAGAGAGAGAGAGAGAGAGAGGCTGCCTGCCAACACAGCTCCCCCCCCCCAGTGCCTTCATGGAGGGACCGATCCTGGGCTAAGCATCCCATTGCTGCTGCCACCAGCCAGCACCTCCACGGCTTGGCAGAGGCCCACCCCTCGGAGCCCTGATTGGCTGCTGGGAGGTGTGGTGGCTTGTCCCTTGGGGCAAATTGCTCAAATACAATGATCCCTTTGCGAAACACCTGCGACGGGGGGAATGGAGGTGGAGGGCTGAGGGTCCATTGCCATCAGAGAAACACAGGCAGAGGTTCAGCTGTGTCTGAACACTCACTGTCAATTGTCTGTGGCTGGAGGTGGGGATGAAGGGGGCATGAGCATGTGGCGGCAGCAAAAAATCCCATTTCGGTTTTCAATGATATTACCTGAGAGACTAACAAAGATTTTACAGAGCTTTGTGCATGAGAATCAATGTGTTTATGGAGATTCTCAGTCATCTAGGTCATGGTTGTCTTTAATGTGTCACGCTAAGGAAGACAGAAGCCTTAACGTTGAAGTTTACAGAAAACCCACACACACAGATCAATATTTACATTTTGATTCCCACCACCCACTGGAGCACAAAATGGGAGTCATCAGAACCCTATACCACTGAGCTGAAGGCCTGCTTACCAGCAAAGATGGGAAAGAAAAAGAACTAAAACACATCAAGGAAGCCTTTAGAGCATGTGGCTATCCCAAGTGGGCCTTCATAAAATATCAAAAAAGACCCTACAGGTCAGGAGCTCCTCCATAACAGACAATGAAGAGAATAATAAATGAAGCAACATTGTCATTCCATACGTAGAAATATCAGAAAAGCACAGGAGGATCTTCAGCCAAAACAACATACATGCACACTTCAAACCCAAGAATACACTAAGGCAGAAGCTTGTCTACTCCAAGGATAAAACACCCAGACACAAACTGAGCAATGTGGTATATGCAGTGCAATGCAGTTGAGCCATGTGCAGATCTGTACATTGGGGAAACAAAACAACCGTTTCATAAACGCATGGCACAACATAGGAGAACAACCCCATCAGGACTAGATTCAGCAGTCTATCTGCATTTAAAAGACAAAGGCCACTTTTGAAGACAGCAAAGTCCACATGAATCTTTTGCCAAGGATGTTCTTTTTATTTCAAAATCTACCTATTATGACAACTGATTTACCCTTTAACAATGGGGAAAGGATATCTCTTAAGTTTATGTGGAAAGGCAAAAAACCAAGAATTAAATAAAATTGCTTCAAGATGCCAATAAAAGAGTGGGGTTAGCCTTGCCCAACCTGAAATTATACTTTGAAGCATGCTGTTTGGTTTGGATAAAAGAATGGTTAACTTTAAAAAACAAAAGGCTATTGGAATTAGAAGGTCATGGAGCTTTTTCAGTTCTTTTAGCGATGGCAGATGAACAGGTGGAAAGAAAACATGGGACTTTGTTTTTATATATGACATTGGCTGCAAGATAAGTATATACTTACAATGGAAGAATGAATTTTGCAACTAATGAAGTGAGCCGAGATGGTGAAATTGACTGCTTTGCTTAGAGACAGCAACTTGACTATTTTTTTGTGACTTGGAGGCCACTATTAGATTTATTACAAGATAAGGAGAAAAATCAACTTTGGACTTTGGGATTTGAGAATTAGATTTGATCTGACTAGAAAAATATTGTGTTTTAAATATATAGTTACTCATATTTATTAGGAGTATTTATTTATTATTTATTATATTTTGAGTTTCAAATCAAGAGAATATAATATAATTGATTTTTAGAATGTTTATTATTAGCATTTTAAGATGGTTTAAATATCAATTAGTCATTTAGAGAGTGGTTCTTGTATTATTATCTGTAGGTGTAAGGTACAAAAGTTTAAGGTCACTTTTTTAAAAAGAATTTTATTGGTTTTTAAGCATATATGGGGAGGGGTAAAAAGGTACATAGAAATGCCAGAGGGAATGTTGATTTTTTGGGAGGGAAATAGAATTTATACAGTGGAGGAGGCAGAAGCCTTCATTAAAAAACATATTTCTCTCCTAGAGGATGAAAATAGGGGAGGTGGTGAAAAAGGTAGTAATGTACAAGATATGAAGGGGGGGGGGGGGCTGTGGCTCCATCTGGGGACAGGGAGAAGGGAGCAATATCGAAAAGGCTCAGGTCACAAAAATAAATATATTTGAAATATTATGGTAATTGTTGATATACTAGAAAGTGACAAAGAAAGAGATGATTGAACACATGGCTGATATAATGTAGAACAAGACTCTGTTTATGCTTATCTTTTATATGTTGTTTTTAACATTGTAAAAATTGTGAGATTTGGAGGGATTTCTACCACTAGCACGGGAGCTGCCAAAATTTTCTATGTACCTTTTTACACCTCCCCATAAATGCTTAAAAACCAAGTTTAAGGTCACTTTTGTACATGTAATTTCTGTCAATATTTCATTTTTCCAATCTAAACTAAATTTTGTTTTAATTACATGTTTATAAACAGGCTGCCTGAAAATTTGTACACTGAACTTTTGTGTAGTTTTTTGTTAATACATTTTGTGCATTTTCAGTAATATGCATGTTTTCATATACATGTGTCCCAGTGATGGGTTCCGCATCCCGTTGCAACCAGTATGGTGCAATGGAGCCCAGCATCCACCACATGAATGCACACACGGATGTAGCGCATGCATGCGTACTTACCGTCTACGACACTCCGCGACGCTTCAGCTGCTCGGCGGAGCGTTGTGCAGGTGCCATACGCTCCGTGCACGGAAGCCCCGAAGAGCTCAAATACAGGTAAGGACAGCGGGCGGGTGGGCCCTCTGGAGCACTGTACTGGAACGGTACCCAGTGCTCCCGGCAGGCACCGGTAAGCCTGTACCGGGGCGTACCGGTCGTAACCCAACACTGATGTGTCCTTTACATGCATTTTGCAAAATATTTATATAACAGTTAACTGTCAATATGCACAATCCCCCATTTCCACAGAAATAATGAAAGGTAAATGTCTATGGAGATTCTCAGTCAACCAGGTCATGGTTTTCCCAAAGGTGCTTTTTCAAAGGTGCTTTTTCATGGCACAACATAAAAGAGCAACCCCATCAGGACAAGTTTCAGCAGTCCATCTGCATTTGAAAGACAAAGGTCACTCTTTGAAGACAGCAAACCCACATTCTGGACAGAGAGGACTGTTGGTTTGAAATTGGGGTCAAAGAGGCCATCTACATTAAGATTGAACAGCCCTCTCTCAACAGAGAGGGAGGGATACAACACCACTTATCTCGTTTACAACACAGTCCTTTCAGCAGTTCCAAGAAGGCTCCACACCCATTTGCACTATTCAGGTGACCCTGAGGACATAGATAAACCTCCAAGTGGCCTCAACGATTCTTAGAAAGAGGGCTAATGACCACATGACTGCAAGGAATATAAATCCTTCCATTCTCCACCATTCAGTCAGAACTGAAGAAGCTTATTAGACTTCCGGTTCCTGCTGGCGACGGATGTGTTGTCCGCCGCTGATCTCCCCGGTTGGCTCCGTAAGGAGCACAGGGGGCCTTGGAGGGGTCCCCTGCCGAAGGGCAGCTTGCTGAAGCCCCCCGGAATTGGCGGCAGCCGGAGGGGGTGCTTTTCAGCTTCGCCTAGGAGCTGGGGAGCAGGGGGGGGCGTGGGACAGCTTCGGGCTGTCCGCCCTTTCGCCGAATGGCTCCGGAGGAAGGAGTTTACCCAGAGAAGTGTGGCTGGATGCTGGTGGTGGGGGATTCATCCTGATCTCTTCGATCGTCATTAGAGGATAAGCAGCAGATTCCTGTAAATTCGTGTTCAATTTACTTGAAGGGAGATTAGAGGGGGGTGTTTCTTCTTTTTACCCCCCTCAGATTAAGAGGCATTTGAACTATCTCTCTCTCTATTGGAATGGAGAGAGAACAAAGGCTGATTCGTCACTTGAACTAACTAAGTGAGAAAGATCGTTATCACAATTGCTAGAGATGATTGCTGAACTGTTTTTCTTTAAAAAACTTTATAGAGATCTCTGTTTCTTCTCCCTGTGAAAAGAGGAGCCAAGATGGCTTCCGCCCTTCTTTGTTTTTGTATTTACAAATGAAGTCTGCCCTTTTAAACTGCCTTCGAGAAAACCCCTTTGGAAATGTTTTATTACTCTCTCGGAGGGAGACCGGGACCTCCCCTGCTACATGGCCTTCCTGGACTTTGACTATCTGATTTTTTTCTTTCTGGTGTGCCTCGATGCCTTGGAACTGTGAAGGAGAGTTAACTCTTCGCTTTCGGATTTGCTTGCCTCTCGGGATCGGCACAGCTGCGCAATCCTCGGACGCCATCTTCTTTGAAAAAGACTTATACACATCTCTGAATTTAGACAAATGGGGCCTAAGAAACCACCAACGGGCAAGTCATTTTCGGCTCCTGCATCTGCCACCTCCAGTCCAAGCATGCAGCAAACGAAAATTACTTCATTGTTACAGCAAGAAGGGACTGGAGAGGGCCCAAAAGAACTATCTGTTTCCCAAATGTTTCAAGAAATTATGAGGGGTCAAAATGAGTTGAAAAAAGAAGTGACAGAGCTTAAAGAGGAACTCAGAGATGTTAAGCATCATATTGCAGAAAATAAACAGAGAATTGTGGTGTTGGAGGAGGGAGTGGCTGGGCTGGGGGAAGAGGTCAAAGCAATCCGGAAGGGAAATGTAGACATGGAAAACGTTTTGGCAAAAATAGAATTTGAAAGAATGTCCTTTTTTCTCAGATTCCAGAACCTACCAGAGACAGAAAATGAAGATCTCAAGGATATTATGAGTACAATTTTAGCAGAATATATCAAGAGAGACAAAAAACAGTTGTGGTGGGACATGGATCTGGTCTATAGGATTAATTCAGCATATGCTAGAAGTTATAATGTTCCAAGGGAGGTGCATGTTAAATTCCTCAGGAGGACCACAAGGGATGAGGTGCTTGGGGCCCAAAGGGAGAGACCACTGAAATATAAAGATGAAGAAATTACCATTCTTAAACAGATTCTGAAAAAGATAAGAGAAAAGTATTCCTCCCTATCAAAGAAATTATACAATAAAGGTTAGATGGTTATTGCCAGAGGGAATGTTGATCTTCTGGGAGGGAAATAGGATTAGAATTAATAGGCTGAAGCCTTCATTAAAAAGCATTTCTCCCTTCAAGAGGATGAACACAGCGAAGGTAGTGAAAAGGGTAGCAAGGTACAAGATATGAAGGAGGGGGGGCTGTGGCTCCTTCTGGGGACAGGGAGGAAGGAGCAATATCGAAAAGGCTCAGGTCACAAAAATAAAAATATTTGAAACATTAGTAATTGTTGATATTCTAGAAAGTGACAAAGGAAAAATGATTGAACACATGGTTGACACAATATAGAATAGGATTCTGTTTTTTGCTTATCTTTTATATCTTGCTTTTAATATTGTAAAATTGTGAGATTTGGATGGATTTCTACCACTAGCGTGGGAGCTGCCAAATTTTTTTATGTATCCCCTTACCTTTTCCCATAAATGTTTAAAAACCAATAAAAATTCTTTAAAAAAAAAGAACTGAAGAAGCTTCTTGGATGAGAAGCAAAATGTCTTCAAGGAAAAACAAAGTCCAGTTGACCTTTGAAAAAGCACCTTAGGGACAATGAAAAGTAAAAACATAATTACTTAGCCTAAAAACAAACCACAGTATATAATATTATATACACCTGAAAAGAAGGAAATATTTTTCAACAAATAATTACCTATGACTGGATGATAAGGGTTGGAAGGGGACAAGCATGCTAACTGTACTCTTCTCCTGCTACCAGGGGTGGGTTCCTGCCAGTTCTAACCTCTTCTGTAGAAGAGGTTCCACAAATCTACAGTGCCATTTAGAACCGGTTCCAGCTCCCTCCCCCCGCCTGTCCGCACATCATCAAGATGAAGAGCGAGAGGAGGAATTCTGGGAGTTGAAGTCCACAACTCTTAAAGCTGTCAAGTTTGAACACCCCTGGGGTTTTTTTTCCCTAAAGGGTTAGGGGTGCAAGGGTCTTGTAACTTGACAGCTTTAAGACTTGCGTGCTTCAAATGCCAGAGTTTCTGAGCCAACATTTTGATAGCTAAGCAAGAGCGTTGTTAAGTGAGTTTCACCACACTTTACAAGTTGGCCACGCCCACCCAGTCACATGGCTGGCAAGCCACTCCCACCCAGTCACATGGCTGGCAAGCCACTCCCACCCAGTCACATGGCCGGCAAGCCACCCCCACAAAGCAGGCCACACCTACAGAAGAGGTTCTAAAAAAATTTGAAACCTCTGCCTGCTACCCTTCTTTTGTATAGGATGGGATTCTGCAATAGACGGCTTCTACTATCCTTGGGATTTTCCTTGTGAATGGAGTCTCAGAAAAATGAGAATCTTCAACTGATGAAGAATCCCTAGCACTAGTCATGTAAATGTACTGGCGAATGAGAGGTGCAAACTAACATGTTGACTGAACCAGATTAGGTCCTATAGTAGTGAGAGATAGCAGCCCAAAGTCTAACTCATTGTGAGAAAAAGAAATCTGAAATTCAGTTTAGCACACCTATTTTCCATTTTATATACTTCCAGAAACATTCACCCCCTTCCACCAAAATAGACTGTTTCTTGAAAACCTGTCCACTGATGCTGTACTACCTCTGTGCCTTGCTCCTTGGCAAAATGACAGACCATCTGTATTGTAAGAGGTCATTAGGAGTTACATGTGTCTCTCATCCTACATAGGATAGAGAAATCTTCCCTGTATTTGTCAGAGAAATCTTGCATATACACCTAAGTATCCCACTAAATTTACTTTGATTTCCATTAAACATCCATATATGCTTAGTTATCTTTAGAGTAGCAGAATCACGGTGATTAATACTACACGGGTAGTCCCTGATTTACAACCATGTGTTTAGCAGCAGTTCAAAGTTACAACATTGAAAAAAGTGACTTATGACTTTTATGATTGTTGCAGCATCCCCATAGTCACATGATCAAAATTTGGGCACTTGGCAATCGGCATGTATTTATGACAGTTGCATTGTCCCAGGGACATTTGTGACCTTCGTAGCTGGTTTCCGACCAGCAAAGTCAATGGGGGAACCTGGATTTGCTTAATGACCACACAATTCACTTAACAACCATGGCCAAAAATGTTAAGTTGGGCACAACTCACTTAACAATCACCTTTCTTAGCAATGAAAATTCTGATCCCAATTGTGGTTGTAAGTTGAGGACCACCTGTACTAGTTCTATTTATTGTTTTATTCAGTTGATCCTAGAATGTAAATTCTCTATCAAGTTATACATACCTCAGCTTCAGAGTCTTTCAGTTTCTGAACTTTTTCTTTGACCTTCATTTCAAATACCTGCTCCATTTCCATTTCCATTTTCTTCATTTTTGCCACATGCTCTCTCCTTTCTTCTTCCATTTGTGCCAGAGGGCTCCTGCAATAAATCAGAATAGATGACTATATTCAGTTTTATGTTGCAAACACTTCATTGGTGAAAAGCATTATAGACATACACTAACAACAATCAAGCAACATTCTAATGAAAAGTAACCCAGAGTTAAGAGGTGGCTAAGAAATAAGATTCAAATTCCTCATATTATTTTCTTCTATACTGAAAAATAATATGAAAATCTAGTTTTCAGAGAGAATGAAATCATGTGCTGCTCTATTTTACAGTAGTATAAGAAAAACATTAATTCTAAACAGTTAAATATATTATGCTGGGTGAGTGGGTTTCAATACCATAGATCAGTGATGGCTAACTTTATTGTTGTCGCATGCCAAAAGCGTGCACATGCGCGCGCAATAGTGCAATGTGTGCACAACCCCCCGTGACCCTGATCCCCCATGCATGCACGCACAACTCCCCCCGTGTGCCCCAACCCCTGTGCATGTGCGTGCGACTTCCCCCGCGCTCCCCCATGCATGTGCCCTGCCCCCCAGCCCATTTTTGGCTTCCAGGTTGGTGCAGGCTTTCCAGGCCCAAAATGGGGCATGGGAGGGGATGCGAGTGCCCCCCCGCGCATGCACCCTACCCCCTGCACTTGCGCGGCAAAGATCTGAAGACCAGCTGGATGGCGAAAAGAGCATGTGCATGCACGGTGGAGCTCAGCTGGGGCAACGGCTGGTGTGCCCGCAGAGAGGGCTCTGCGTGCTACCTGTGGCACATGTGCCATAGGTTCGCCATCACGGTCATAGATACATGATGGACATCCATAAGAAATAGTGTATTCTGAAATAATCTATCCTAAATGTTTGTTTTATCACTGTTTATCAGTAAGCTTAACCTGGAACTAAAATTCTGTTACTGTTCCTCTTACTCACACACATTCTGATGCTGAATCCTGAGATACCAATTAATTGGTAACCATCCAGTCTGCTATCACATTTTTGTTAGAAAATAAAATGCTGTCAATTTGGTTGGGGCCACAATTTTACAATAATAGCAGCTTGTTTACTTGGTAATTTATTTTGATATGAAAAACTAAGAAAGAACCCAGGGAAAAAGGAAGATGAAAGGAAGTAGGAAGTTTGAGGAAACATCCCATCAAAGCTAAGTAGTCTGATGAGAAAGGAGATTGAACAAACATGGGAAAAAGTGGTAAGCAAATGCCAGAGAAAACTGAGGAAAAGGACTCAGATATGATCTCATGAAAATTGCGCCCTTAACTATGTTAGAACTGTAATTGTTGGGAAGGTGCCCATTTGGGGAAGAATGTGGTCTAGATTCTGGAAGGGAAATTATTCCAGTTGTTGCTTTTACAATTGCTATAGTATTATGACACAGCAACCTTAACAATGCTCTCAGGAGAAAAAAGGGTGGATGACTTTCTTGGTGCATGGGATGTAATATCCAAGTAAAATAGATTGCAGTGTAAAATAAGAGCTTTCAGCAACCCTCTTGCTGTGCTTTAAAGCTGTAGTAATGAGCAGCTATGCTGGAAAAGGCAAGATAATTTTAAAGTCTGTGTTTGTGCATGACTAGGTGCAACTGGTAACAGGGTTCTAAAACTCAGCAAATAGCTTTAGGTGTTTGATATACAGAAGTCTGTCATAATAAGAGTGCATGTTTCATTTTGAAGTATTCCAAGCATAAAGTTTCATGAAACTACTTGTCCTGTTATCCCAGGTTCAAAGCACACTGTTTCATACATTCAAGCTTGAAACATTTTGGAAATACTTGAAACAAACCAAATTCACATTCAAAACAATTCAAAATGAAATATTTTTTCACAGAAGTGTTTCTTTTTTTTTACGCTTATGAATCCATACCAAAAACAGGTTCAAATGCAAGAAAATGCTCCAGATTCTAATCTGAACATACCAAAATCTGCATACTCTACATTGTATAAGAACAGAAAAACATGATATGCTCCAAAATATAAATGTGCATATTCCCACCACTAGCCTAGACATTCATGCAACACAAATTATGAAATTACTGCTGCAATGAAGCACTTGAATGATGGCAACAGAGACAGAGATAAAGAGGGAGATAGGGAAGCTGACTGAAAAGTGGCCTGATTAGTGGAGAGCTGAAGTGAAGTGGGAGAATTGGAGAGGTGAATTCATGCCTGATTCCCCTAGTTCCCAGTGGATTAAATCAATATATAACAGGGCAAGCTGCTGGAAGCTGCTGAAACTGGGGAGTTGGAGCAGAACTGCAGCAAGCTTAAGATGGTGCTGGCTGCACAGTGACAATGGAGGTGGCAGAGAACATGTTCCCTACTGTTCTCTGAGGGTGGCAGCTGGATCCATCACACCCTAGGTGGAGGATGGTAGGTTGCTGGCTGGACGATCTGTTTTTTTTCCCTATCAAATTTTTATTTTTTATAATCTTTATACATATCAGTGCGTGAATGGTGTGGTAACTGGGTAACATAATTTCAATACACCTAAATATAGTCTTATTATTCCTAAATATTACATTTCATTTCATATTATTTATACATGTCTTTTATTATCACCTTTCATTTCTGAACCATCTTTCTGTCCTTTTGTGTATCTTAACATATTAATATATAATAATTATTATTACTCACTATTTTCTATCCCTATTTTAACTTTTTCCCCCCTTTCATATTGCTATAATATTCAAAGACGTGTTTTCCATATATTTTGTTGTTCATATTTCCTTAGTTAAATCAAAGTTCCGTCCTTCATTCTTTCATTATTCAATATCTCCTTATACAGTTTTAGTATCAATCACAATCATTTATACATTTAGAGTACTTCTATTCATATTCTTTCCAGTTCTTCAATCCATATAATTCTACTATTAATATACATGCTTTGATTAATATATATTTATATATATTTACCTAGTCGCCCATTGTTAAGTTCTAACCTTCCACTGTTGTAAAGCAGAATAAAATGTGAATTAAAATATAAGAATAAGACATGGCAAAAGGGACAGATAAAAAGCTTGCTTGTAAGAAGGCAGGAAAATGTCATCAGCCTTCAACCACAGAAGTCCAGTAAAAGTTCCAGTAAAAGTTCCAGTAAATGTCCTTATGTCAAAAGCCTGTAACCACAAGGTTCAGCTAAAGTTCGCATAGTGACACGTAGTCAGTACCTATGGCCCAAGACAAAAGGAGAAGTAAGACCCTATCTACTTATAAGGCTTTTCCTCAAGGTAACCAATAAGAAACGAGTTAAGTGTTTCTGTGTTGCGCCACTTTTGAGAATGTATAAGAATGCGTGCTTCAATAATGAAGGTTGTTCAGAACTTGCAATACTAGCCTTTGGCTAGTTTTCTGAACCTGGCTGCCAATAAACTTCTTGCATCCCGAGACGTCTAAGTCTGTCATTTTCTGCAATAGTTGTTCATATTTTTATACATATTTAGTAGTACAGTCATTCAAAATCTATTTTCCAATTCTTCATATCTATTTATGTTAAGATATTATCCTAATACCTATCACACTACTAAAATAATAATCCAACCTGTATAGTTCTAATATTATTACACATTATTGAAATATATTCATAAAAATATTCTTTTACTCTATTTTCCCTTATCCATCATCTCTTACCACATCGGAACCTTTAATCTTATTTTCTTTTTAGTTTTTCTCCCATATTTGTCCCTTAGGTCTTTAGACTTCTGGTTGTATTTCCGGCGCCAAAGTTGTTGAGCCTGTGGTTACATTGTAGCTCCAGAGGATCCTGGCTGAAACTGATTATCTGGACCCCTTTCAGTTGGGATTCAGGTCTGGATATGGGATGGAAATGGCATTGGTTGCTATTTTTGATTATCTGTGGCAGGAACGAGATGGGGGTTAGTGCATCCATTCTCGCTCTATTCGACCTCTCAGCGGCTTTCAATACTATCGACCATGGTATCCTTCTTGAATGGCTCTGGGGGTTGATAATGGGAGAGCACTGTGTTGTCCTGGTTCACTTCCTTCCTCCGAGGCTGTTCTCAGTCAGTGTTGATTGGAGGCAAGAGGTCTGACCCCTGATCCCTGCTCTGTGGGGTCCCTCAGGGTTGGTGCTTTCTCAATTACTGTTTAATATCTACATGAAACAGCTGGGGGAGATTATTCATCATCATGCGGCTGATACTCAGCTGTACAACTATGCCCATGGTGAGTTAAGCAATGCTGCAACTGCCCTCTCTTGGTGACTGGAGGCTGTCAAGATGTCGATGGGGAGCAACAAGTTAAAACTAAAGACAGAGTGCAAATCAGAGTGGCTCTGCATTAGGGACTCTTTGGTTCTTGGAGAAGCACCATCTTTAGTTGTGGATGGGTTTGCAGTATCCCAGACTGACCTGGTGCATAATCTGAGGATTCCCTTGGACTCACGGTGCAGGTGGCAGCCATGGCCAGGAGGGCCTTTGCACAACTTCATGTTGTGCACCAGTTACACCCATTGCTGGACAAACATGCCCTTCTCACAGTCACCCATGCCTAGGTCACCTCCTGTCTGGACTATTGTAATGTGGTCTATATGGGGCTGCCCTTGAAGAGTAATCAGAAGCTTCAGTTAGTTCAGAATGCAATGGCCCAAACGGTTTTGTGCAAGCCTAGACTTGTGCTTGTGTCACCTCTTCTGCAGGAGCTGTGCTGGCTGACAATCTGCTTCTGGGTACAATTCAAGGTGCTGGTTATCACTTTTAAAGCCATACATGGCTTGGGGTCAGGTTATTTGAAGGACCGTCTCTCCCTTATTACAAGTAGTCCTCAACTTAAAACCACAATTGACTCCAAAATTCTGTTCCTAAGCGAGACAGTTGTCAAGTGACTTTTCTTGCAACAGCTGTTAAGTGAATTACTGCAGTTGTTAAGTTAGTAACATGGTTGTTAAGTGAATCTGGTTTCCCCATTGACTTTGTTTGTCAGAAGGTTGAAAAAGGTGATCACATGACCCCAGGACACTACAACTGTCATAAATATGGGTCAGTTGCCAAGCGGCTGAATTTTGTTCACATGACCATGGGGATGCTGCAATGGTTGTAAGTGTGAAAAATGGTCACAAGCAATGGTGAAATTCAAAATTTTCCCCTACTGGTTCTGTGGGTGTGGCTTGGTGAGGGGGGTTTCCTGTGAGTGAGTGGGCATGGCCAACTCAATGTCACTCATGCCCAAGGCCACATGACCCCCCCAAGCCACGGCCATAGAACCTGGTAGGAAAAAAAATTGAACTTCCATTCTACTTATTTTCTTCCCCGGCAAGCCAGGGCTGAGCCGTCGCCGCTGGGCTCCCCACCAGCCTGCATCTCACCCCCTTGTCGCGAGATGCCTGCAGCCACAGCTTCTTTTTTTTGGCGAGCCTGGAGGCGCTTCTTGCGCCAAAAGTTGCGTCGGCTGCAGGCTTCTTGCAGCGAAAATTACCGGAGCCGCTCCGCTTCTTGAACACACCACCACCCTGTTCCATGCACTGGCTGCACACACACACACCGTTGCCTGCTGCACCACTCCGCTCGGACTTGCCCGGGCAAGTCCTTGTGACGCAGCGGCAGCAGGCAATGGTTTGTGCATGAGTGGCTGGTACATGGAACAGGGCGGCGGCACATTCAAGAAGCGAAACGGCTCTGGTAATTTTGGCTGCAAGAAGCCTGCAGCCACTGCATCTTTCGGTGCAAGAAGAGTTCAGCCACACTGAAAAAAAGAGGCGGCAGCTGCAAGCATCTCACAAAGGGGAGCTGCGAGATGCAGGCTGGCGGGGAGCCCAACCATGGCTTGCCTTCCCTAGCAGCCAGCCACGGGAGGAAGGTAAGGACAAGTCGTGTGGCGAAGGGAGAGTGGGCAGCGGGTGGGCAGCAGCTCCGGGGCAAGGCTGGAGCCGTGTTAGGGAAATTTGAGAATAAAAAGAACATTAAAGCAAAATAAAATGCACAAGCTGAAATATTAAATGTTACACTTAACATTAAAACCTTTTTTAAATGTCTTAAGTCTTTTGAAAAATGTAAATGACCACTTATATGCCTTCAACTGTGTCAAATCCCCCCAAAAATATAAAAGCTTAATCAATTTTTTAAAAAAGAGAGCATTAATTATGGATTTGAAGTTATGTTTGTTTCAAAGCTCTCCACAAGCAAGATTTCCATCATAGTGGTAGATGGTTAGTTAAAGCTAGCCTTTAAATATTCTGTTAGTCAAGTGTTGCACATAACACTAAGGTAAACTGCTCCAAACTCGACTACGCATGCCCAAGATGGTGTCCTGTCGCCTTTGAGGAGAGCTTTGGGGAGATGATTGTCCTTCTTAGGGCTTGCAGGAGGTACCCTATCCCATCGTTGGTTCCAGGTCCAGCTATGAGAACTTCCTGGGACCTCGGGGATACCCTTGAGCTGCGATGTCCTGCCTTGTAGCCAGAACGTCATGAATGAAATGGGGTGGTTGGCTGTGAACGGAGAATGGAGAGCATTGGCGGCTGCCGGCGTGAGTGTGGTCAGCGGCTGCGGTGGGATGCCCGGCCTGGGGTCTCTGCAGCAGGCGTGGGTGTGGTCATTGGCGGTGGCGGGACGCCCGGCCTGGGGTCTCTGCAGCCGGCGTGGGAGTGGTCGGCAGCAGCGGTGGAGGGAAACCCGGCCTGGGGTCTCTGCAGCTCCCGCTCCCCACGCCGTGGTGTTATCCCAGTTGCTCCCCACCCTCCACCTTGCTTATGGACATGATAGATTGGATCAGCGGGGAGTGGCTTTGGCAGCTGGCATGGATATTGACGCCAGTGGAAGATGGCTTCGGTAGTTGGCGTGGGCACGGTTGGAGTGGGGGGGGTCCTTCGTTGTGGCCCCCTCTGGTATCACTGCCGTTGCCTGGGCCACCGTACTGTGCCATTTGGCCATTTGGGCCCTCCTCCTGTGACACTATGGACTGGGTCAAAGGAGTGCGGCCCTGGCGACGGATATGAGCGTGGCTGGCGTGGACGGAGCTTGGCTGTTGGAGTCGTTGAAGTTGGGGCAGCCACCGCTGCCGCCGCTGTCCTCACCGCTGCCATCACTGGCCGCTTCACCACCTCTCAATCTATCATCTGCTGTGATTTTGACAGCTGGCTGATACTCTTACATACTGTCCTTAACACTGACCATTTCTATGATGGACACAAGCTTCCCGCTACCCCCTTGAACACTGTTGGCTGCCCCCCCCCCCCATGGACATGTCATCTCCTCATTCCATCTCCCCATGATGTCATCCCGTTTGGTTGATGCCACACTCTCCTCTATGTTATACTGCGACAGAACTTTACTCCCTCCGGGAACTCCCCCTTTCCCGGGGATGGCCTTCTTGCCTATCAAGACACTTCCTTAATAATGGATCTTGGGATCCCGAGAGGTGGCATGCGAAGAGATTTCTTAGGGGTTTTTTACAGGGGTTTTAAAATCAAATTTTAAGGGTGGGGGGCAGGGGGGGCTGATTCAGATGGCTCAGACAGGCTTGGGGGGGGAGTCTGCCAGGGCACAGGACTTTGCTAACTAATGGGAGCAGGTCGGGAGTGCTGGGAAGGGTTGAGATTCCGGGGGAGACATTAAGCCATTCCATTGGGGGGTTTACCATCTCTACTGTTTGTGGGAGAGGCAGATATGGTGGGGGCCGAGGGCCAAATTATGTTCGGGGGACGCGGGTTCACTGTTTAAGAGTGATCGCGCGTTCCGACCCTCATCGCCCTTCTCGCACCCCCGGGTGCTCGGGATTACAGGACCCTGGTCTCTGGCTGGTGTCACTTAACGCCAGGTGCGTGGTGCATAAGGCTCCCCTCATTTACGACCTCATACAAGAGGGTAGAGCGGACCTGGCGTGCATTACGGAGACCTGGTTGGGCCATGAGGGGGGTGTTCCCCTTAGTGAACTATGCCCATCAGGCTTCCGGGCGTTTCACCAGCCGAGAGCCCATGGCAGGGCGGGGGTGTGGCGGTGGTTATTAGGGAAAGTCTCAGACCTCAGGAGGTCACTGTGCCTCAGATAGGCGGGTGTGAGTCCATTTTTGTGAAGTGAGGCCTTGGAGTTCAGGTGGCCCTTTTTGTTACGTACCTGTCTCCCTGCTACGTTTCATCCGTGGTTGATTTCCCCAGGCTTATGATCCTGGGGGATTTCAATCTGCCTTCCATTGGCGAGACATCCGAGTTCATGGCTTCCATGATGGCTATGGACCTAACTCAGTTAATTCAAGACCTCACCAATCATAGGGGACACACGCTCGACCTGATTTTTGTCTCTGGGCAGTGGATGAATGATCTAGATTTAGGGGATATTTCTATTCAACCCTTGTCATGGTCTGATCATTTCCTCATCAGGCTCGACTTCCATACTGCTACCCCTCACCGCAGAGAGGCGGAACTAACTAGATGGTTCCGCCCCAGGCGCCTGATGGACCCTGAAAGGTTCCTGATGGAACTTGGTACTTTTCTGAAATCCCTTGCTCACAACTCGACCAAAGCCCTAGTGGAAGCCTGGGATAGGGCGGCCACTGGGGCCTTGGATCGCGTTGTGCCTTTGCAGCCTCTGACCCGGTGTTGATCTCAGGTGGCTCCCTGGTTTACCGAGAAGCTCTGGGAGATGAAATGCCGGAAAAAAAGCCTAGAGAGTGGTTGGAGGGCCAGCCGGTCCAAATCTGATCGAACACTGGTAAGAATTCATATTAAATCCTACTTAGTGACGATAAAAGCGGCAAAACAGCAACATTTTTCCGCTCTTATTGCATCCACAGATAACTGCCCAGCCGCCCTGTTTAGGGTGACCCGTTCCTTACTTAACCAAGGAACTGGGAAAGACCCCTTGCAGGGTAGGGCTGAAGAATTTGTTCAGTATCTGCAGGATAAAATCGCTCAGATCCGGACAGGCTTGGACTCTGACTGGGTAGATTTGGGCGAGTCGACGGGGATGAATCTTGTGGAGACAATCTCGGATGAGTTTGACCCTGTGACCCCCGAGGGCATGGACAGGATTATGGGGAGACTCAGTACTGCCACTTGTGTGCTGGACCCGTGTCCCTCTTGGTTACTTTCGGCTTCCCAGGAGGTGACACGAGGCTGGCTCCAGGCGATTACCAACGCTTCATTGAGAGAGGGGTTCTTTCACACCGCCTTGAAGGAGGCGGTGGTGAGGCCCCTCCTTAAGAAGCCTTCCCTGGACCCAGCTTCTTTAGCCAAATATTGTCCGGTCTCCAACCTTCGCTTTGTAGCAAAGGTTGTCGAGAGTGTGGTAGCACGTCAGCTTCCCCAGTACCTGGATGAAGCTGTCTACCTGGATCTGTTTCAGTTGGGTTTCAGGCCAAGGTACAGCACGAAGATGGCATTGGTCGCGTTGGTCGATGATCTCTGGCGGGCCCGGGACAGGGGCTGCTTCTCTGTCCTGGTCCTATTAGACCTCTCGGCGGCTTTCGATACCATTGACCATGGTATCTTACTGCAACGACTCGGGGGGTTGGGAGTGGGGGGCACTGTTTTACGGTGGTCCTCCTCCTACCTGTCGGATCAGTCGCAGTTCGTGTTGACTAGAGGGCAGGGATCGACCCTGAGGCGCGTCACTTGTGGGGTGCCCCAGGGGTCGGTTCTCTCACCCCTCCTGTTCAACATATATATGAAACCGCTGGGTGAGATCATCCGTGGTTTGGGGTACGGTATCATCAATATGCTGATGATACCCAACTTTTCATCTGTACCCCAAACCACCCAAACGATGCCCTCGATGTGATGTCCCGATGCCTGGAGGCTGTGCGGATCTGGATGGGGAGGAACAGGCTTAAGCTCAATCCCTCCAAGACTGAGTGGCTGTGGTTTCCATCATCCCGATTTGTGCATCGTGTTCCATCTTTGATGATAGGGGGAGAAATTTTAGCCCCCTCAGAGAGGGCCCGCAATCTGGGAGTCCTCCTGGACACGCGGTTTAGTTTAGAACACCTGACAGCCGTGACCAGGGTGGCCTTTTACCAGGTTCGCCTGGTACGTCAGTTGCGCCCCTTCCTGGATCGGGATGCTCTATGCACAGTCACTCATGCTCTCGTCCTTTCTCATCTGGACTACTGTAATGCTCTCTACATGGGGCTGCCCTTGAAGAGCACCTGGAGGCTTCAGCTGGTCCAGAATGTGGCCACGTGGGTTATCATGGGGGTACCTAGGTGCTCCCATGTTACACCCCTTTTAGGCGGCCTGCACTGGTTGCTGGTTGTTTTCCGGGTGCGATTCAAGGTACTAATTATGACCTTTAAAGTGCTCCATGGCTTAGGCCCAGGGTACCTGCGAGACCACCTACTGCCACTAGTAGCCTCCCACTGTCCAGTGCGATCCCACAGAGTTGGGCTCCTCAGGGTGCCGTCGGCCAGACAATGTCGGGCTAGTGACCCCCAGGGGGAGAGCCTTCTCTGTGGGAGCGCCTTCCCTCTGGAATGCGCTGCCCCCGGAGCTTCGCATATTTCCCGACCTCTGGTCCTTCCGACGCGACCTAAAAAGTTGGCTTTTCCAGCAAGCCGGCCTGTCCTGTCAATTTTATCTAATTTTTAAAATGTTAGTGTTATATTAATTTGGTTTGTTTCTTGGATTGTTTCTAATTTTCTTTTAAGTTTTGTAATATGTGTTTTTTAATGCTGTACGCCGCCCTGAGTCCTTTGGGAGAAGGGCGGCATATAAATCCAATAAAACAAACAAACAAACAATTAATGCAGAAATGCTGTGCAAAGCTTTCAAAACTTTACCAGTGGTGGGTTTCAAAAATTTTTAGAACCTATTCTGTATGTGTGGCCTGTTTTGTGGGAGTGGCTCCGCGGTCATGTGACCAGGTGGGTGTGGCAAACTTGGAAAATGTGGTGAAACTCACTTAACGACACTTGCTTAGCAACCAAAATTTTGGGCTCAATTGTGGTCATAAGTTTTCTTTCTTTCTTTCTTTCTTTCTTTCTTTCTTTCTTTCTTTCTTTCTTTCTTTCTTTCATCTCTCTCTCCCACTTTCTTTTTCTTTCTTTTCTTTCTTTCTTTCTTTCTCTTTCTCTCTCTCTTTCTGTCTCTCTGTCTCTCTCTCTCTCTCTGTCTGTCTGTCTCTCTCTCTCTCTCTGTGGCTCTTTGTCTTTCTCTCCCTCCCTCCCTCTCTGTCTCTCTCTGTCATTCTCTCTCTGAGTCTGTCTGTCTGTCTGTCTGTATCTCTCTGTCTCTCTCTCCTCCCTCCTCCATCTGTCACTCTGTATGTGTGTGTCTGTCCGTCTCTCTCTCACTCTCTCTCTCTGTCTCCCTGTCTGTCTCTGTCTCTCTCTCTCCCTCCCTCCCTATCTCTCTCCCTTCCTCTCTATCACTCTGTGTGTATATGTGTATGTGTATGTGTGTGTGTGTGTGTGTGTGTGTGTGATAACCAGGCGGCTATCAGAAAGATGAAGGCAGTGCGTGCCCGTGGGCTTGTGCAGCAGCCGAAGATCACCTGGTTGAAGATCGCCTGGCTAAAAAGAAGGACGAGGCTCCGCTGCTCCGCTGCTCCGGAGCCCATCCGCGGGGGGAGGGATCCCCCTCACATTCCTCGTCTTCCCGGATGGGCTGGTAAGGGGACAGAAAAGGTTGTTCTCCAGTCCTAGGTTTCACCTTCCTAGCTTCAGTATCTCTTTCCAGCTTCTTTTGTTGAGTCTGCAATTAAGGTTCTTTTTTATGTCTTAGGAAAGATCACCTGGTTAAAAAGCAGGAGGAGGCTTCGCTGGTCCAGAGCCCATCCAGGAAGACAAGGAATGCGAGGGGGATCTCTCCCCCCACGGATGGGCTCTGGACCAGCAGAGCCTCCTCCTTCCAATTGGGGGGATCCATGCAGAGGATTTCTCCCCCACCCCACCCCCCCAATTGGAAATGAGGTGTCTGTCAAAGCAAGGCAGCACCTCCCGCAAAAGAAGGAACAGGAAGGGAGTTCGAGCCAGCCGCCGGTCAGACCAGGGCAACCCGCTGCCTGCCCACCTGCCAAGCGGTGCCTGGGTGGGCGCTGGGCTAGTCCCGCTGTCCTGGCCAAGTGGCGCCTGCGGCTGCCACTTACCTTGAAGGTGACATCGTGGAACTCGCCGGTGAGGGAGGGCCGGCTGGCCAGCGCCCCCCACCCCATTGGCTGCTCCCTCCTGGGCCATGCCTGCGCCCCTGCCCAGCCCGCCTGCTGAGGAGGAGGAGGCGGGGGCGCGTTGCTGACCAGTGGGCAGGGTGGAGGTGGGTGCAGTGCTGCTGCCCTTGCCCTTGGGGCTCTTCTTAAGGGACATGCTGGCTGGCGCTGCTTCAAGGCACCCTGGCTGCCGGCTCCTCCATGTGCAGCCCGTTTTCCCCCCCCAAAAAAGACCGTTTTCTTTTTTAAAAACGCCTCTGCAGATTATCTTGAAAACCTGCGAGGTTGCTTTGGGAGGGGACAGACAGGCAGCACCCGCCCGCCCCCCCCCCGTCCCTAGGCACCTGCAGCCTCAGAGCCTGCAGCAACTTGCACAGTAAAGGCAATTAAGAACTTCTCACGCTCGTGAAAATATTTTCTTTACTGTGCAAAGGCTTGCTTTAAAGCTGCAGGCTCCAAGGCTGCAGATGCCCAGGGAGGGGGGCAGGGGGAAATGCTGCCCATCTGCCCCCTCCCAAAGCAACCTCGCAGGTTTTCAAGATCGTTCGGAGAGGCGTTTTTTAAAAAGAAAACCCTGAAAAAGCTGCAAGATCTGGAGAGATGTGCAGGCCATTTTTGGGGAGGGGGAAATCCCCAGAACCACATTGCCCAGCCAGCACCCTGAAGAGGTCCGTGCAGGGCTCTGGCGGCTGCAAAGCACGTCTTGAGGGGCAGAAGTCTCCGAACCCAGCGGGGAGCCTAAGCAAAGGAGGAGGCGGAGAGCTGGGTGGAGGAAGGGGGAAACTACTGCTACTGCTGGCGCTGTGTTGCCCTGCTGGGTTCGGGGACTTCTGCCCCTTGTGCCGTGCTTTGCAGCCACCGGATCCCTGCACTGACCTCTTTGGGCAACCTGGTTCGGGGGGGGGGGGAGGGATTCCTCCCAGCACTGCAAAGAGGTCTATGCAGGGAACCGGGGGGGGGGGCACCCTGGAATGCCCCCAAGCTTTGGTGGCGGCCATGCCTCCTAGGCAAGTTTGGGGAGGTCCTAGGAGGCCGGCCGCACAAGCTACCGCCCGCGAGTGGCGATTGAACGGGCGGGGGAAGTGAGCGAGGGGGGCGGGGCAGGCGTTCCGTAACGAGCCTCTTCTAACCGGTTTGGTAGATTTCTGGAACCTCCTCTACCGAAGAGGTTAGAACCAGCAGAAACCCACCCCTGAACTTTACCTATACTGTACTGGTATGCCCAGAATTATGCATGCTTTTTAAAAGGGGACTAAATATTCTTCTAATTAACTACTCAATACAAACATCAATTTACAACTCCCTTTAGGCCTATACTATTAGCAGGTATATTAAAATGCAATATTGCAGAAACTTCATTTGACTGACTGCTTCAAAAGTATCTTTCTGGAAAATACAGTAATTTCAGATGACATTACAGCAATTACTAGTTTTTCTTTCCCTAACAATTATTATAATTTCACAAAATCATTAATAGTACTTCATAAATGAATTTAAAATCCCACAACTGCTTTTCTGAATTAAATAAGGTTCACTGCACTGAAACAACTTCAGCACAAACTTAAAATATCTCATAAATTGAGGTAGACTTACAACATCCCTGACCTGAAAACTATGGTTTTCCAAGTTTCAACAGTACACATTTTAGTTTCTGTACAAACCAATGAAAATATTCCTGATTCTACGGCCTTCAAAGTTGCCTCCAATTCTCTACAGCATGAATATGTTCTCAAGGGGCTAGAACAGGGGTGTCAAACTCAATTTGAGGGCCGCATCAGGGTTGTGTTTGAGCTTGGGGGGAGGCAGGGTGTGTGTGGTCAGCTCGACATCATTCATGTCGGGAGCACCTGTGGGGGCGTGAGCATTCTGCCAGCGAAAATGAGCTCCTGAGCTCATTTTTCAGCTGCAATGGCCTTCTGCAACACTCTGCCTGTGAAAACAGAGCTCCATTTTTGCTGGCAGAGGCGCTGCAGGCCGGTCCTTTGCTGTTTTGAGGGCAGCCCCACAGGCCACATCTAAGCACCCCGCGGGCCGGATCTGGCCTGCGGGCCTTGAGTTTGACACCCCTGGTCTAGAAGTAATTATAGATTAACACTATCACTAGTATCAAAAGCCTGCCCAATAATAATATGGTAATCCTATCTGATGCTCCATGAGAAACTGGTATAAAAAAGGGGAAGAGGAAGGAGAATTAAATGAAGAATATACAGGTAGTCTTTGGCTTACAAAAAATCATTTAGTGACTGTTCAAAGTTATAATGGCATTGAAAAAAGTGACTTATGACCGTTTTTCAAACAACTAATTGTTAGGGATGTAACCCTAGGCTTGGCTTGGCAATGTATATAAGCTATGATTACTTTACTGTTACTTTAAATGCTTAAGAGATGTAATTGGTTTGTTACCTCAAGCAGCCATAAGGGGGAGCCAGAATGGCTGTTAGATCTCTGTTTTGTTAGATGCTGGTCGGTGTATTTTGAGGTATTGTGGTTTGCTACTGTTAGCTATATTTTGTGTGCTAGACTGACTATTTTGATAACTGAATTACTGAACCGTGTATGACTTGGACTGTTAACCGGACTCTGAATACCTCTATATTTCTACATAGTAAACTACTATATTTTTACACTATTCGGTGTCTCTGTATGCTGGTTTGTGCGTGTTATTCCATATCACTCTCACTACGCTTCTCTGCACACTCACTCTCCTAACAGGGAGCTTACTTACTTAACACTAATGAAGGATCCCCTTCATTGGTCATGTGATCAAAATTCAAAGTCAGTGGGGAAGCCAGATTCACTTAAGAACCGTGTTACTAATTTAACAACTGCAGTGATTCATTTAATAATTGTGGCAAGAAAGGTTGTAAAATGGGGCAAAATGCACTTAACAACTGTCTGTCAGCGTTCCAAATAAGGAAGGAGGGAAGACAGGCCCTGAATCTTGGTTCAGACTTTGGTTCATTATAACAATGCAAAGACTGGTCAAGGAAAATGATAGTTGCAGACAGTTGCAGGGTGGGATCAATGAGGCATGACATTTATATTTTTATCTGTATGTTCAGACAGACCATGAGGGGTGTATCCTGTTATCTGTCTAGGACAGGGGATAGTCCCGTGTTTGTCTAGCAGATGTTAAATGTTCCTTGACGTATTTTTATTCTCGGCTTTTTCTGTACTTTTCCATTTCTCCTTTTATCAATTTAGCAAATGTATGCCTGCGTATATGCTTACGTCAAAATGACTATATAAGATTGTTGTTTGAGACTGTTCGGGGTTCAAACCCCCATATGCTGTTTTAGCTGTTTGAACCTGCGCAATAAACTTTCTTGCATTGCAAAGAGCTGGTCTTTGAGTCCTCAATTTCCACAACAACATGGCACCATCCAGATGGGACTCTTAGACGAGGCGAAATTTCGCTGAGGGCAGGTTTCACCCTTCGGATCCAGGGGAGGCCACTCCCGACTTCCACGGCGCCGTGGGGAAAATTTATCTCCAGGAAAAGGTAGGGGCCTCCTGTGGGATCGACGGTGCTGGAAAACCTAGTCCAAGAACCCTTGAATGCAAGAAAGAAGGTCTGACCTCTTTTCCTGGCCAGGACGTGTGTGAGGACTTTTCAGGCGAGTATATGTTAACTTTGTGAAGTACCTATCTCATTTGAAGATAGAAGAGGGGGACTAATTACCCCCCTGGAGTCGGGGCGTCGACCCTAAAGAACTCCGTGTCAGGTTGTGTGGGTGGTTACTACCGCAGTTCCCTTTAGTGGTCGTATGTGCATCCGAGACTAAGGGTCGGTAGTTGTGTGGTTAGAGATGGGTGGAAAGTCAAGCGTTCCCAACACCCCGTTGGAATGCATGTTGGAAGGTTTTGATGAGTATTTCAATCAGGTCGAATACACGTTTCCCTATGCCAAAGTCACCAAACAAAGATTGAGGTTCTTATGCGAAAGTCAATGGCCTCATCTAGGGATTGGGTGGCCGTGTTATGGGACGTTTAGAGAACAGATTATACAAAGGCTGTGGGATGTGGTTAACCAAAATGAGGAGAAATATCCTAACCAATATCCTTATATAGACCAGTGGCGTAACGCAGTCCTTGAGAGAAGTGATAGATTGTTACAATGTCAGGCAGAAATGGTGAAACTGTGTCTAAGTAGACAGGGAGGAAATAAGAACAAGATAACTAAAAATATCTGTGACAAAGAGAAGGCGAGAAATGTTCCAAAGGTTGAAAGAAAGACAGAGAACAAAAAGAAAATATTGAGTGTGGATGAAGATGATGTTAGTATAAGACCCCCACCATATGCGCCACCCCCACCTCAGTTATATGCTCAACCTCAAGTTGCTTTTGCAGCGGGGGGGAACCTATAGTCCGTAGAAAACAAAAAGTGGCAGATGGTGAGACAAAAGCAGAACTTAGTGGAGAAATGTCTGTCAGTGAAGAAGGAGGAGAAGGGGGGTTAGAAGATAAGGAGGAAGTTATAAAAATGAAAACACGGTCTGTTACGGCTAGAGAGGAAACAGAGGCGAGGAAGGAATTCCTTGCTCCCTTGAGACAAACGGACCAACAAGTGCCGGGAGCTCACGGGCAGATGCAAATTGTGCCTATGTTTCAGTATGTCCCTTTTACAACAACTGATTTATTGAATTGGAAACAACATTATGGTCCGTTGAGTGAAAAACCTACAGAGATGGCGGATTTATTCCAGACAATTATGCAAACTCATAATCCAACCTGGAATGATATCCAACAACTTCTAAATACCTTATTAACCCCAGAAGAGAGGGAAAAGTGGAAGACAGCAGTTAGAAAGTGCATTCAGGAACAGTCGCCAAATGCTCCAAATTTACAACAGGAATTGTCAGAAAAGGCACCCGAGGAAGACCCGCATTGGTCCACCCGGGATAATACACATATGGATAGACTCAAGGACTATCAGAATTTGACAGTAAGGGCACTCCGAATGGCGGGAAAACCCCCTGTTAATATGTCTAAACCATCTTTAGTGATGCAGAAGCCAGATGAAAGTCCTGAGAGTTTCCTGCAAAGATTGATTGAAGCCTACCAGTTGTATACTCAAGTAGACCCCAGAGCCCCAGACAATGTGCGAATGTTGAATGAGCGCTTTATAGCCCAGAGTTATGAGGATATTAGAAGGAAGTTACAAAGATTGGAAGGAGCACTGGGTAAAAATACTACTGAGTTGTTGGAGATTGCGAGAAAAGTGTATGTGAATAGAGACAAGGTTGAGAAGAAGGAAAGAGATGTTAGGATGCAGAAAAAGACAGAATTGTTGGCAGTGGCACTGCAGAGGGGCCCTGGATTGGGACCCAACCAATGTGCATTCTGTAAAGGAGAAGGACATTGGCAGAGAGAATGTCCCAGAAAGATGATGAGGGGAAGAGGTTTAGGGGATAAACCAGGAAATAGACAGGACTCTGAGAGGCAAACATACGGCCAAGGAGGAAGAGGAGGAATGGTGTCTGGAAGATTCCCTGGCAGAGGGAGAGGCAGAGGTGTGAGAGGCAGAGGATATGTGAATGCAGAGAGAGAGAACAGGGTGGAAGGAATTGGATTGGCAGAAACAGGATGGACAGATTGACGGGGACCTGGCTTAGGGGAGGCCCCACCCGAGCCTTTGGTTACTATGCAAATTGGGGGTCAACAAACCACATTTTTGGTAGACACGGGAGCAGGGAGATCGGTAGTAAATCAACCAGTCACGTCACCTGGACCATACAAATTACAAGTGCAGGGGATTTCAGGAAAGGTGGTGGGACGTGAGGTTTTGAAACCAGTGAAGTGTGTATTGAATGGATCTGAAATTGAACATGAGTTTTTGTATATTCCTGAATGCCCCATTCCTTTGTTGGGTAGGGATCTGCTTAGCAAATTAGGGGCTACGATTTCATTTGATGAAGGGTGTCAGCGGGTGTCTGTAAGACACCGGTCTGAAGCCACATGGAGAGTAATGGTACTGGATGTTGTTGGGGGGCAGGAATCGGATGAAAAATGGAGAGAATTCGATGTACCGGAATTATGGGCAGAGGACAATCCTCCGGGTTTTGCAGCCCACCATCCTCCCGTAATTGTAGATTTAAAACCTACTGCTATGCCTGTACAAATTGGACAGTATCGCCCATATTCCAGGGAAGTCGTACTCGCCATATATAAAAGTATATTGAAATACTTGAAAGCAGGTATATTAGTACCAATTCAGTCTCCTTGGAACACCCCGATCATTCCTATTAGGAAGCCGGATGGCTCCTACCGGCCGGTCCAGGATTTGAGGCTCGTGAATAGTATGACTGTGACCCTACACCCAGTGGTACCAAACCCTTATACGCTTTTGAGTTTGATCCCTCCGGAAGCTAGGTGGTTTTCAGTCATAGATTTAAAAGATGCGTTTTTCACAATACCCATTCACCCAGTTAGTCAGCCATTATTTGCCTTTCAATGGGAAAACCCAGGAACAGGAGTTAAGATGCAATTCACTTGGACTCGATTACCACAAGGGTTTAAAAACTCGCCCACCCTATTTGGAACTGCGTTGGCCAAGGATCTGCTCTACTTTGTTCCCAGACAAGAAGGAGATGTGGTTTTACAATATGTGGATGATGTGTTGGTGACAGGACAATGTGAGGATACTTGTTGGGAGAATACCAAAAGGTTGTTGGATTTGTTATTAGATTGTGGTTATAGAGTATCCAGACTGAAAGCGCAGTTGGTAAAAGAGAAAGTGAGATATTTAGGATATGATATCGAACAAGGACGCAGATCGCTAGGACCAGAACGAAAAGAAGCAATTTTAACAATAGCAGAACCCAAAAACAGAAGACAGCTTAGGGGATTTCTTGGCTTAGCAAGTTTTTGTAGAATTTGGATTCCTAACTTTGCGCTGATAGCAGCACCTCTATATACATCTACTAAAGGAGCAAATGTAGATCCTTTCCTTTGGGAAGGAGAACAGAAAAATGCTTTTAGAAATATTAAAATAGCTCTTACTTCTGCACCTGCTTTAGCGTTGCCTAATTTGAGGAAACCTTTTAATTTGTATGTGGATACCAGCAAAAATATGGCTCTAGGAGTACTCACTCAGAAACTTGGAAGGTGGCAACAACCTGTTGCCTACCTATCCAAACAATTGGATGGAGTGGCCAAAGGATGGCCGCACTGCCTGAAGGTTTTGGCTGCAATTGCTGAATTGTTACAGGATTGTAACAAACTAACATTTTCTTGTCCTATCAATGTGCACACCCCACATGCAGTACAGTCAGTATTAGATAATAAGGGACATTTATGGATTAGTAACCAGAGATTGACTAAGTATCAAGCCATGTTGATCGAGAATCCTCAAGTACAGTTGATAGTTTCCAATAGACTGAATCCAGCTACATTGTTGCCCACAGAAACTAAAAAGGAACATGATTGTTTGCAAATATTAGAGACAGTGTATTCAACTCGTCCCGATTTATCTGATATCCCTTTGACAAATGCAAATCTTTATTGGTATACAGATGGCTCTAGTTACATGCATGAGGGGAAACGTGTGGCCGGATATGCGATTGTGGATGATGAAGGTGTTGTAGAAAGTGGACCGATAGGAGGGAAGTGGAGTGCTCAGGTGGCAGAATTGTGGGCATTAACAAGAGCTTTAGAAAGAGCAGAGAAAGAGACTTTGAATGTGTGGACTGATAGCAAGTACGCTTTCCTGACCTTACATGCTCATGGAGCAGTTTATAAGGAAAGGGGTTTTCGAGATTCTGCAGGGAAGTATGTCCAGCATGGACATTTGATTAGTCGCCTCATCGATGCAGTACATAAATCTGCAAAGGTTTCTGTTATGCATTGTAAAGGCCACCAGAGGGGGGACGATAGGATAGCCCAGGGAAATCGACTAGCAGATTTAGAAGCCAGAGAAGCAGCCAAACGAGCAGGTCCTACCCCTGATTTAGCAATTCATGTGGCAATGGATTTAGGAGTGATTCCACCAGAAATAAAGCCAACATACACTCAACAGGAGTGTATTAAGGCCACTCATGATTTACATGCTAGCATAAAAGAAGGTTGGTATGTAATGCCAGATAAAAGAATATATGTGCCGACGTCAGTAGCATGGACATTGGTCCAGCTATCACATGAAACTCCTCATATGGGGAAAACTGCCTTAGAAACCGCCCTGAGTAGGGATTATTTCATTAATGGACTGGCTGGAATAGCAGCGAAAGTCGTGGCCAAATGTATTATATGTGCTAAGGTGAATCCGAGGCAGGGACCACTCTTGCCCCCTGGAACCATCCCGGTGTCTTATCTCCCAATGGATTATTTGATGATTGATTTTACGGACATGCCAAGATGTGGCCCTTATAAAGCAATGTTGGTTATGGTTGATATGTATACCGGATGGCCAGAGGCTTTTCCCACTAAAACAAAACAAGCTAGAGAAGTGGCCAGACTGCTCCTTAAAGAGATAATCCCTAGGTTCGGACTTCCATCCCATATCTCATCAGATAATGGGCCTGAGTTTGTCCATCACATTAACCAGGCGGTGGCTAATGCAGTGGGGATCAAGTGGAGGTTCCATAGTGCAAATCACCCTGAATCGGGAGCAATGGCTGAAAGAATGAACAGAACCCTTAAAGAAAGGATCATTAAAATCTGTGCGGAATGTCATTTGAAATGGCCTGATGCCCTTCCATTGGCTTTGTATGCTGTCAGGTGTTCTCCCCGACGCCAACATAAACTGTCACCTTATGAGTTAATGTTTGGGCGTCCACCTACATTGTTGAGAAGAAACTTGGCGGGGTGGCCTGATTTGGGACATAAGGGGGGTGTTTGGAATATGGAAATGGTGCAAGAATTAAACAAGCAAGTTGAAAAACTCCGAAATTATGTTCAAGAACAACCCCCCACCACCACTAGTAACTAAATGTCACCCATTTAAGCCGGGAGATAATGTGTGGGTAAAGCATTGGAAGAAGGAACAGTTGGAAGGGAGATGGAAAGGTCCATATATGGTCATAATGGTGTCACCCTTGGCAGTGAAAATAGCAGAATCCAAGGCCTGGATTCATTGGACGAGGGTTAAGGCTGCTGACGTAGGATGGAGCGTTTCAGTGGACCACCGAAACCCTACCAAATTGACATTCAAACGTGCTTAAATCACTTGTGTTATGTATATAAATAGGTTAAGTGTACCCAGGTTGTGTTGAGAAGGCGGAAGAAGAGGACCTAGCCCTGCGGGACCACATCCCGGAAGCTGGCTCCCAAGCACGGCTGAAGATTGGTATGGACTCATGTTTGAAGCCTGGGTGTGGGGACTTTGGATATTGGCAGTAGGATCACTAATGATAGTATTATTCTACTACTGTCGTGAGCGATTTTGTGGTATTCCAAAGCCTGTGGATCCTCTGATTGCCTTGCCCACTCCAACTCCTGAGGGCCAACAACAGATCACGTGGCTTGAATTCCTGGAAGAAAGAAGCAACCCCTGCTAAAGTCACCCCTGGAAGCTGACTTTTCGACGCATGGGTGAAGATTGGATAAGTAATACTTAGTATAGCATACATATTATTAACATATGCTTATTATATAACCAAATAGGATAAGTCTATATGTGTTGGTTTTGTGATTGTAAGTGTGGGTGTTGTTGCTGTACACATTGTATTGATTGTATTGCATACTCACATTGTGGAATTGAATGTGATGTAAAAATTATAGAGGACGCATTATCACCATACATAGGTCAAAGAGATAACACATATTATTGTACACTTAAACCTTGTCCTACTGTAAATCAAACCATCCAGAGGCGTCAGGAAGAAGCGGACAACCCGGATACAACGGAGGATGAGGTTCACTTGTGCTTTCGTTTGGTTGGGGGTAAGTGTATTATTTACAAGGGTCTTAGGAAAATCAGTGTGCGTGCAGAATCTAGGACAGTGGAATAGGCCTGAGGAACGTCCAGGTATTGTCCAGTCTTATGTAATAGGCAATGGACAATGCCGGGGCTATCCTCCTCTTGTCTTTACACCAGATTGCTGGAATGAAATTTTACCACATCCTTGTCAAGCCCCCCATGCATTTGATCAACTAGTCAAGGAAGCCTGTCTAGCTCGGAAGTACACAAACCATTTCCTCTGCAAGTACGTAGGCTATGTGCTCAGAAAGGGAATGTGTAGCTATGCTTCATATCGAGAGGAAAGGCCTCCTATTATATTAGACTGTGGGGATCCGATATTTCGGGGTTGGGAACGGGTTACTCACATCAGACAGTTAAAACCTGGATGGAAAGGGATATGTACCTTACAACATAGCCGCATAAAGAAGAGAAGGAAACAGCGAAGTGTTGGGGAAAAATGGCCTTTAGGGGAAGGACCCTGTACTCAATGTTTAAATGATGGAGCCCTCTTCTTTCGTTTGGAGAAACCAAAAACATGTACCAGGTTTGACTTAACCACTTGTGCTCGATCCGGGAGAAGAGGTCTAAGTATATACAAAAGATGTAATGGGACAGAAGGGGTACTATGTTATCAGGATTGCAACGGCTCATTGAATCACTGTCCACCCCCTCGTCAAACACCCACCAAAGCACACGTAAAAAGACTTTTCCCACAGACACGTGCACCAAAATCTCATGTTACACCAAGAGAAGCACCTAGACGGGCACCTCACTCCACCGAGGCCCCTGATACCTGTTCTCCTTGTATTACAAAGGCACAAGTAGGGAGAACCATTCTTAACACTTTAGTCTACCACACACAATCACCTAGAAACTGTAAGCCTCAGCTTGTCAATTGCATACATAACCAAACCATGTATAGTTTGTGCAACCATGATGGAAAAATTATTTGTTATAACCCTAGTACTCCCATACGATTGAATGTGACCATATATGCTGGATTGGCTAAATATGGCTCCCGTAATACCCCTGAAGGTGACGGGAAGTTGTATTTTCTCAATTATACTCTAAAGTTAGAAAGAGGAAAAGACCCCTTAAGAATAAGCTTTGATGCATGTATCGCCATGAGCAAAGGATGGGGTTCCACCTGTGGAGACGAGTCTTGGGTAACAGCCTACCAAGCAAACCATAAATATTTGTGTTCCGCTAACTTGAATTGGGCTTATGGCAACCCAAACCAATGGCTCCCCTGTGCTGGAAACACCCAATGTTCTGGCTGGAAGTGCATCTGTGATTATATTGGAGGGGGTTATAAGGGCTGTAAGTATATTACTTCCTTTAGAAGAAGCAGTGGAAATGTAGTAGAGTTAGAAGTGGACCGAAGGCATCCTGCGGTAGTAAGTTACGGATTTGGAATAGATGGTACAGGATCGGATCCAAAAACGTATCTTACTATAAAGGTGGAGAAAGTATTTGAAGGTGAAGTAAAATCCCTGGGATGGTCGGTTTACGATAATCTACGGAAATTAGAAACTCCCCTTTTAATAAGCGCAAAAGCCAATAATCTTTTTGTAGAGCTTGCCGAAGAAGTAGCTAAAACCCTTACAGTCAAGAATTGTTTTGTGTGTGGAGGAACTAACATGGGGGAACAATGGCCCTGGGAGGCTCTGGAGGCTCATCCGTTGATCTATAATAATCTTTCCAAGGCAGGAAATATTACAAAGAGGGAACAGCTTACAGGTATTGTCTGGACACTCACCACTAATCTTGTAGGAAGAAACTGTTTTGCTAGAAATGGTACACATTATGTAGGAGAACTTATTTGCTTAGGAATTTGGAATGAAAAGTATAACCAATGGACATCACCAGGTAATGCCACAAAACCTGAACATTTTAATAGAACCTATCTAGGTTACCTGAACTCATCCCGGACGGCTGATGAATGGGTAGCTCCTAAAGACATGTATTGGATATGTGGAAAACTAGCTTATGAACAACTCCCCTTTAATTGGTCAGGTTCGTGTGTCTTAGGTTGGATAAAACCATCCTTTTTTTTGTTACCAATTCAATCAAAACAAATATTAGGGGTCCCCTTATATGAACAAGTAGGATTGAGAGCAAAGAGGGAAGTGCAAACTGTGTTCACAGACTTCCCTTGTAAAGAATATTCTGCTTATGATAAGGAGGATGAGAAATGGACTAGTGAACGCATAGTGTGTACATATGGAAGAGCAACATGGGCAGAAGATGGATCATGGGGGTACCGCACCCCTATATACATGTTAAACAGAATCATTTGGTTACAGGCAGTTCTGGATCTGGCAGGGGTGAGAATAGACAAAGCACTTAATGTTTTGTCGGAAGCCACTGATAAGATAAGAACTGCTGTGTATCAGAATAGATTGGCCCTAAACTATCTCTTGGCTAAAGAAGGAGGTGTGTGTGGAAAGTTTAATCTGTCCAACTGCTGCCTCCAAATCGATGAAACAGGGAAGGTGGTAAAACAGCTGACTACAGAAATTAGACAACTTACACATAATCCCACTCAAATATGGCGAGGATTTAATCTGAAGGAGGTGTTTGGGGGATGGTTTCCCAAACTTCCAGGATTACAGGCCATAGTTGCTTTGATTGGGTTGATTGCAGCGGGATGTGTGATACTTCCTTGTGTATTGCCAATTTTTGTTCGAACCATCTCTAATAGTCTGTCTTTATTAGCAGAAAGAAAGGCAACTGCTCAGGTGATGGCTGTGCTAGCATATGAGAACTTAAGACCTACAACAGAGTTGGAAGAATATGTGACTCTTCTGGAAAACTCAGATGAGTCACAAAGGGGGGATTAAGGAAGGAGGGAAGACAGGCCCTGAATCTTGGTTCAGACTTTGGTTCATTATAACAATGCAAAGACTGGTCAAGGAAAATGATAGTTGCAGACAGTTGCAGGGTGGGATCAATGAGGCATGACATTTATATTTTTATCTGTATGTTCAGACAGACCATGAGGGGTGTATCCTGTTATCTGTCTAGGACAGGGGATAGTCCCGTGTTTGTCTAGCAGATGTTAAATGTTCCTTGACGTATTTTTATTCTCGGCTTTTTCTGTACTTTTCCATTTCTCCTTTTATCAATTTAGCAAATGTATGCCTGCGTATATGCTTACGTCAAAATGACTATATAAGATTGTTGTTTGAGACTGTTCGGGGTTCAAACCCCCATATGCTGTTTTAGCTGTTTGAACCTGCGCAATAAACTTTCTTGCATTGCAAAGAGCTGGTCTTTGAGTCCTCAATTTCCACAACACAAATACCATGCATGAAATCAATCAGAGACCAAGGCAGAATCATCCTTAAAGTTCCAATTTAATCATACAGGCATGTTGGCACGTCTGTGGAATTCCAACTCTGATTCTCTTCCTGGAATTCCACCCAGTTGAAAGTTCATGATCTTATCCCCACACCCATAATCCCATCACATGTTCCAATCATCATCTTCCACGCTGGCATCTACACCCCTCTGCTTCCGGTCAGGTGTTGAGGTGCGGAGACAAAAGATAACCTTGAGCTTCTAGGAAAAATCACAACAATACATTCCACAATCCTACTCCTTTCTATTCCCCCCTCCCAACTACTACACTAATGAAACAGCATAGGAAATTAATAGAAAGTGTGGCAGGCCAAAGATCCTAAAAGAAACATAACTACAGGCCTGACACTGTCTTACTTAGGAACAGAAATTTTGGGCTCAATTGTGGTATAAGTCGAGGACTACCTGTACAAGTAGCATGTTTTATTAAAGTCTCCTTTTAGTAATCCTGAGTTATCCAGCGGTGATGTGTCGTGGCGGTGCAGTGGAACAGTGCGCTGTTCCCTGCGCTGGATTTTCAGCAATTTTTGAGGCAAAGTTCTGTCCTGGGGGGACAGGCAAGAGAGAGGGGAATCTTTGGAGGCAGCGTGGAGAGGTGCAGTCTTTCACTGCACTAAGAAAAGCCCCTCAATTCCAGAAGAGGCCAGCTCTATGGCGGACCCA
This sequence comes from Natrix helvetica, assembly GCF_964273705.1. NCBI lineage: Eukaryota > Metazoa > Chordata > Lepidosauria > Squamata > Natricidae > Natrix > Natrix helvetica. The sequence goes on along the minus strand of NC_138555.1, from coordinate 59,024,602 downwards.
GGGGCCTGACGTCCTGATCTAAAAAAGAAGGAAGCGAAGAGGGAGTACAGTACAATAACGGCTGTGTGAGCGGAAGGGAGTACTGAGTTTTGAGCATTGGGAATTTGGCAAAGTCTTGTCCAGAGAAGCATCCAAATCGCAGAGTGAGTCTCTAATCAGAAGGGGAATATCCTGGGGAACGGGCAGCAACTCGGAAGGGAGAGCGGAACAACAAGCAGGAGAAGAGAAGGGAGCAGTTCCAGAAGAAACAAGAAGGAAAGATTGAAAAGTGCTCCCGAAGACCAGGGAGAGAACTGTGTTCTGTGTACTGATGAATTAGCAATTTGTGCTCCCATGGAGAAAAGACAGGACAGACGGGGAAGAGGAAAAGGGTGCAGGAGAGTGACTGTGCAAACAGATAAGGACTGCCATTTTGAGAATAAAGAAGCAGCTGACTGTTAATACCACAGTAAGACTAATGGAACAAGCTTTAGCCTATAACACAATCTCCCATACCTCCTTTTGTATATTTGGACAATACTGATAAAGTACAAATTGCATAAATATTAATTACTACAGAAAGATATATATAACAAAAACAAACAAACAAAGTTGTTCTTATCTATATTTATATTTACACTTATAGCAATAGACTCTGAAAGCAGATTTTATATATTGACAAATTTATATATTTATATTTATACTCAAACTTAAAGTTATATTTATAATTATTTATAGATAGTCATATAAACCTATACTTTACCTGTTCTTTTTCTATTGAGATATTATCTTTCTCTATTAAGATTTGTCTTGTTATAAGCTTAGCCTTATAGAAGCTTAGTTATAAGCTTCTATTATCTGATTACATTGCATATATTTTTATTAATTATTATTAATTCTAACTATCCATAGTATGGTTAGGGTTATTTATCATTAATTGTGATTAGGAATAGGAGCTATCAAGAATATAAATATAGAAATATAGAAAATAGTGGATACTGAATGGATTACAAAAGAATTAGAATTATTCTTTCAGGTCAATAAGAAACAACATACCTCACTACAAAACTTAGGGGACACAATGAAGACGATTAACAATAGCCTATACTGCTAAGAAAAATAAGGAGAAAGAGAAAGCTTACAATACACTACAGAAGGAGATTAAACAGTTAGAAGCCCAACTAACAAAAGAAGCCCAGGGATGAGCAAATTAAAAGTAAAAGGGCCTTAGCCAAGCACAAATTGAATATACTGTACCAGGAGAAAAATGCAAGAAGCCTAAAATTTGTAAAACAAAACCACTTTGAACAAACCAGGGAGATGGTTAACATATAAATTTAAAAAAGAAAGAGAGAAGAGAATCAGCAACTGCAAGATAAGAATGGAAACATACAAAGCAATATGGATAAGAAAAAGAAGATTGCACAAGACTTTTTTCAGGAGCGCTACAAAAAAGAAGGAGTTGCAATGGAGAAAATAAATGATTATTTGAAAGGAGAAAACATGCCCCCGTTAACAGAAAAGAGAAATATTAAATAGGGAGATAACATTAGAAGAACTTAAGGAAGCAACTCAAAGGCAAAAAACAAATAAGACCCAGGGGATGGATGGGTTACCAGGGGAAATTTATAAGAACCTAGGTGAACTAATTATTACTGGAAGTCTGTAATGATGTTTTGACAAAAGCAAAGTTACCAGAATTGTGGAGAGAAGCATATGGAGGAGCTTCCGGGGCAATGGCGGCCCTTCCTAGAGCTCCGTGAATGATGGGGCTCCCTGGCAGGGATAGCGGGCGCTTTCGGCCCCCACCGGTCATTCTGGGGGGTCTAGAGCTGGTCAGTGGCAATCCTGGCTGTCTCTGAGAACAACTGGGACCCGGGGGGAACAGCTGAGACCCGGGAGAATCAGACAGCCAGATGGACAGGAGATCGAGGATTGAGGATTGTGGAGGGCGGCTAAGAGGCGAGAACGCTGAACGCTGAACGCTGGGGCTGGGCCGCGGCAGCCGAAAAACTGGAAAAACTGGAAGAGCGGAGGATGAGGTTTGCGTGGCTGCCAGGGCGGCCAGACAGCGGCGAGACAGCTGAGGAGCGGAGGAGTGATTCCATGAGGGGAGTGAGTGAGTCGCTGAGGAGGAGAACGAATTACATCTTGTTCGGGGGTGGCGTGTGGGCCCGACCGGCGATGGCGATGATGGCGGCAGCGGCGGAGATGGCGCTGGAACACCGGGCGCCATATTTTCTTCCACCTCTCTGACTGCGGTGAGCTGCCTATTTAGGAGACCGGGGGGGGGGGCGGAGAGGAGCTGCGGGGATCGAAGAAGCAAGCCAGGGGGGTCGCCGGAGGTTTGGGCGACCCCCAGAAGATCAACAGGCCAGGAAACTGGCCTTGGCACTTCGCCCATTCCCCCCCCCCCGCCCCCCCCCCCCCCCCATGGATTTGTGATTTGTGGTTTCTACACACTTTAAGAACTCAAGAAGCACCTTAAGAACTACCTCTGGGCCTCGATGGTGGACTGTTAGACTATTGTGGTTTGGCGATGTAGGCTTCCTCTCTCCTTTTAGTTACCTTTTACATCTATTTACATCTTGGCCTTTTTACATTTATTTACTTCTTGGACCTATTGCAAAGAAAACCCTGCCATAGCCATACTCACGGACTGATTAACATCATAATTTATTCTAGGGCTGACATTCTACGACTGCGAGGGTCCCCCCTCTCGCAGATATGCCCCCCTGCCCTGGTGAGGGCCCACCTCGATGAAGGGTTTATTAACCCAGAGAGGTGGAGGAAGCGGGGGATTAGGGTTTTTTTAGCAAAATGTTTTTTAAAATTTTTAAGGGGTTCCAGGGAGGGGGGGAGGGTTATTCAACCTGGGGGTATGGATACCGCCAGGTCAACAGGTGGGATCAGGACGGAGGGGAGCGGAGTGGGGGAGGCGAGAGGATACAGCATTCCTATAGGGGGGATTCCGATAGTGACGGTCGTAGGGAGGGGCGGGCGCGAGGACACCAGAAGAACGCACGGTCGGTTGGGAGACCAGGGCTGTTGGACACACCCGGTCGCCTGTACCAACCCCCGCAGTCTAGGTGGACAGGATCGGCAGAGCCTGGGCCTTAGGCTGATGTTATGTAACGCGAGGTCCGTGGTTAACAAGGCCCCCCTCATCAGGGACTTGATCTCTGAGGGGGAGCCGGACCTTGCAGGAATAACGGAAACCTGGTTGGGCCCGGAGGGGGGGTTGCCCCTCGGGGAAATGTGCCCTCCAGGTTACCGGGTATTCCATCAGCCACGGGCCCAGGGTAGGGGCGGTGGGGTAGCGATAATCATCCGGGAAGATTTGGCTCCAAGAGAATTCACTGTGTCGCAGACATCTGGTTGTGAGTCTCTGGGCGTGAAATGGGGCCCAGGGAGTCAGTTGGGTCTGTTGATAGTATACCTGGCTCCCCGCCATACTTCAACGGCCCTGCCCGGACTCCTCGAGCTGATCGCGGAGATGGCGATTGAGACCCCCAAGTTATTAGTGATGGGGGATTTCAATCTGCCGTCGACGGGAGAGGCATCCGGGGCAGCCCGGGAATTCATGGCTTCCATGACAGCCATGGATCTGACTCAAGTAGTTCAGGACTCCACGCACGAGGGAGGCCACATACTGGATCTTGTGTTTGTCTCCGACCAGTGGACGAGTGATCTGGGAAGAGGGAATTTAGTCATCACGCCCCTGTCATGGTCAGATCACTCACTTCTCCAACTGGACTTCCCTGGCGCTACTCCCCGCCGCGGGGAGGCCGAACCAATCGGTCCCAGATGGTTCCGCCCCAGGCGTCTGATGGAACCAGATAGGTTCCAGGCGGAGCTTGGGCCACCTCCTGCAGACCTGTCCCGCTCCCGGGCAGAGGACCTGGTGGCCGCGTGGAACAGTGCGGCCGCCGGAGCCTTGGACCGGGTTGCGCCTTTGCGGCCTCTCCGATGGCAACGATCGACCCGGGCCCCCTGGTTTAACGGGGAGCTAAGGGCGATGAAACGCCACAGGAGACGCCTAGAGAACAAGTGGAGATCCTCCCGCTCCGAATCCGATCGAACACAGGTAAGAGCCTACTTAAGGACCTACCTTGTGGCAATAAGGGTGGCCAAACGTCAATATTGTGCCACCCTTATAGCGTCCGCAGAGAACCGCCCTGCCGCCCTGTTTCGGGTGACCCGCTCCCTGCTGTCGCAGGGACAGCGGGACCCCCCATTGCAGGGCAGGGCAGAGGAGTTTGGGGAATACCTGCAGGATAAAATTGATCAGATCCGGAGGGGGTGGACCCACTCCAGTGCTCCAGAGGGGGCGTCCGAGGCTAGTCTTGAGATTCCACACTGGGAGGAGTTTGACCCTGTTGTCACCGAAGATTTGGACAGGTTGCACGGGCGACTGCGAGCCACCACATGTTTACTGGACCCATGTCCCTCCTGGTTGGTACTGGCTTCCTGGGAGGGTTCACGAGGCTGGCTACTGGGACTGATGAATGCTTCGTTGGGTGAGGGCCTTTTACCAACCGCCTTGAAAGAGGCGGTGGTGAGACCCCTGCTCAAGAAGCCTTCTCTGGACCCAATGGAGCTAGAAAAGTATCGTCCGGTCTCCAACCTTCCTTTTTTAGCGAAGGTTGTTGAGAGTGTGGTGGCTCAGCAGTTCCCGCGCCACCTGGAGGAAGATGATTATCTAGACCCGCGCCAGTCTGGCTTCCGGCCCGGTCACAGCACGGAGACGGCCTTGGTCGCGTTGGTGGATGATCTCTGGAGGGCAAAGGATGGGGGTTGTTCCTCCATCCTTGTCCTATTAGACCTCTCGGCGGCTTTCGATACCATCGACCATGGTATCCTATTGCGCCGTCTGGAGGGGTTGGGGATCGGGGGCACCGTATTGCGGTGGTTCCGCTCCTACCTCTCTGGCCGGACGCAATGTGTGTTGACAGGGGAGCAGAGGTCGACCCCGAGGCCCCTTACTTGTGGGGTCCCACAGGGGTCGATCCTCTCGCCTCTCCTGTTCAACACATATATGAAACCGCTGGGCGAGATCATCCGTGGTTTTGGGGTGAGATATCATCTGTACGCTGATGATACTCAGCTGTATATTTCCACCCCAAACCACCCCAACGAGGCTGTTGAAGTGATGTCCCGTTGTCTGGAAGCCGTGCGGGTCTGGATGGGTGACAACAGGCTCAGGCTCAACCCCTCCAAGACAGAGTGGCTGTGGCTTCCGGCACCCCGGTACAACCAGCATATTCCATCGCTGGCCATCGGGGATGAACAATTAGCCCCAGTGGAACGGGCACGCAATTTGGGCGTCCTCCTTGATGCCCGGCTGGCTATGGAAGATCATGTGGCAGCCGTGGCGAGGGGGACGTTCCACCAGGTTCGCCTGGTGCGCCAATTGCGACCCCTTTTGGACCGGGAGGCCCTGCACACAGTCACTCACGCGCTGGTGACGTCTCGCCTGGACTACTGTAATGCTCTCTACATGGGGCTCCCCTTGAGGTGCACCCGGAGACTGCAGTTGGTCCAGAATGCAGCCGCGCGGGTAATTATGGGGAGATCGAGGTTCTCCCATATAACACCGCTCCTGCGCGAGCTGCACTGGCTTCCTGTGGCCTACCGGGTGCGCTTCAAGGTGTTAGTTACCATCTTCAAAGCGCTCCATGGCATAGGGCCTAGTTACCTGCGGGATCGTGTCCTGCCCCATACATCCCTGCGGCCCATTCGCTCACACAGAGAGGGTCTCCTCTGGGTGCCGTCCTCTAGAGATTGTCAGAGGGCGGTGCCCAGGAGTAGGTCCTTCTCTGTGGCGGGCCCTACCCTTTGGAACGACCTCCCCCCAGACATCAGAACAACAACCGATCTCCGCTCCTTCCGCAGTAAACTGAAGACCCACCTGTTTCGGCTAGCCGGCCTGGCATAACTCGACAACTTTTCCACCCCTAGGTCATATTTAATTGTTAATTTTTGTTTTTAAACTATTAATGTTATTGGGGTTTTAACCTTTTTCAGTATTGTAATTATTTATTTATTTTTTAACTCCTCTGTACGACACTGTGCTGACTGTTGCTTGTGTACGTCGCCCCGAGTCCCTGTGGGGAGAGGGGGCGACTAATAAGTTTAAATAAATAAAATAAATAAATAAATAAATATATCTCTCTGATTGTGAAAGAAGCTACAGATGGCACACAAATTAAGAATTATAGGCCAATCTCTCTTTTAAATGCTGATAATAAAATATTTATGAACATTATTGCAGAAAGAATGAAGAAATTATTAAATGAAAATATACATTCAGACCAAAACGGATTCTTACCAATGAGACAAATAAGAAATAATATAAGTAAAGTAGAATAAAATATGGATTAAAATATAAGAATGAAGACGTGGCATAAAAGGGACAGTTAGAAGCTTGCTTAAAGGGACAGGGAAATGTCATCAGCCTTCAACCACAACATGTTCCAGCAAATGTCCCTATGTCAAAAGTCCAAAACCACAAGGTTCAATTAAAGTTCGTTAATGGCACGTAGTCCATACCTGTAACAAAAGGAGAAGTAAGACCCCCATCTCCTTATAAGGCTTTTTCCTCAAGGTAACCAATAAGAAATGAGTTAAGTGTTTCCGTGTTACACTGTCTTTGAGAATGTATAAGAACGCGTGCATCAATAATAAAGGTTGTTCAGAAATTCACAACGTTAGCCACGGGCTAATTTTTCTGAACCTGGCTGCCAAATAAACTTTTCCTGTATCCTGAGAAGTCTAAAGCCTGTCAATTTCTGCAACAATTCTGGCGATCGCGGCAGGACTTAGAGCGATATTTCGCTGAGGACGGAACGAACTGACCGGTGCCCCATCGAAGCCATCTCGGCCGTCTTCAGGCGCCACGGAGATCTTTCTCTGGAAAGAGGCCGACTACCTCTCTTGGGCATCTGGAGGACACCACCAATCCAAGAATCTAACGAGGATCAGGACAAGTTAATAAAAATTACGCCGGCTGAGAAAGAAGACGCCTGCAGGCAAGTATCAAAAGAATTGTAGACCCACTCAGTTAGGAGTGGAAGAGGGGCCCCCGATCACCCCCCTGAGCCCGGGATAGCATCCCTTTCAAATGGAACCGGTGTATCCTAATGAGGCTCTAGGTTTGTGTGGGTGGTTAAGTCATCGCAGTTCCTGAAGGCGACCATGGTATTCCGGCACCCCAGGTCGGTGACAGTGTCTTAGAAATAGAACATGGGAAGGTGGGGAGCGTTCCTCGAACGCCTCTCCAATGCATGTTGAGGAGAAAAAAAGCTTTGAGAGAGTTTTAGTAAAGTCTCTGGCACAGAAATTATCCTCACCCCTATTGTACAAGCCTCAAGGAGGAAAGAAAAAGAAAAAGAGAGTCTCAAGAAACATTTAGTTCCTGTCTGTTTTAACTTGCATGGTTGTCCTTGATGATGTGTTTAAGTGTTTTTTTGTTTTGTTAAAAAGAAAGAACAAACGGTCCCATTAGGTGGGGCCAGGAGAAAGGAAACCAAAAAGGTTATCGAAGGGACAGATCAAGTGGTCCACAAACCTGGTCCAAGGGAGCAGTTGAGATAAAAACTCAAATTGCCCCTAAGGGAATTTTATTGCCAGAAGCTGAGGGGGAGCTACTGTATGTAAGGTGTGGATATATGCTCCATTCTCAATGGCTGATTTATATAATTGGAAAAATCAAATTCCTGCCTATAGAGAAAATCCAGATGAGATGCATGTCCTTTTTGCATCCATTTTTCTGAACTTACCAGTCTGCTTGGGCTGACATAAAAAGTCTGATGGAAATTTTATTAACCACAGAGAAAAGAAGGCTGGTGAAGGTAACCATGAATAAGACTTTGCAAACGGATCATGTAAAAAAAAAAAATCCAGACTGGACATGGTTACTGAAGGAACCACATTAGGAACCTAATACATTCAGCTGCAAAACTATTGGACCTTAGTTTTGTTAGGATTCAAACAAAAGTTAAGAATTTAGGGAAGGTCTATTAAATTCAACAGAAACAGGATGAAACTCCAGGGGAATTCCTAGAATGCATTTACCAAACCTTTAGGCAATATACCACATTAGATCCTGAGGTTGAAGAAAATAAGAGAATGGTCAATATGATCTCCAGAAGATAGGCTAAAGATACAGAAGGATCTTGACAAACTTGAACATTGGACACTATCTAATAAAATGAAATTCAGTGGTGAAAAGAGTAAGGTTCTACATTTAGGCAACAAAAATGAAATGCACAGGTACAGTATAGGTGGTACCTAGCTCAACAGTAGTAACTGTGAAAGGGATCTTGGAGTCCTAGTGGACAACCATTTAAATATGAGCCAGCAGTGTGCAGCAGCTGCCAAAAAAAGCCAACACAGTTCTAGGCTACATCAACAGAGGGATAGAGTCAAGATCATGTGAAGTGTTAATACCACTTTATAAGGCCTTGGTAAGGCCACACTTGGAATACTGCATTCAGTTTTGGTCACCACGATGTAGAAAAGATGTGGAGACTCTAGAAAGAGTGCAGAGAAGAGCAACAAAGAAGGACTAGGGGAGACATGATAGCAGTGTTCCAATATCTCAGGGGTTGCCACAAAGAAGAGGGAGTCAAACTATTTTCCAAGGCACCTGAGGGTAGAACAAGAAGCAATGGGTGGAAACTAATCAAGGAGAGAAGCAACTTAGAACTGAGGAGAAACTTCCTGACAGTTAGAACAATTAATCAGTGGAACAGCTTGTCTCCAGAAGTTGTGAATGCCCCAACACTGGAAGTCTTTAAGAAGATGTTGGATAGCCATTTGTCTGAAACGGTATAGGGTTTCCTGCCTCGGCAGGGGGTTGGACTAGAAGACCTCCAAGGTTCCTTCCAACTCTGCTATTGTATTGTATTGTATCTTCATTAGTCACTCTGCAGATGACATTAGGGAAAAAAGGGGGGTCAGGAAAGGCATGTCTGAACTTGTGGAATGAGCATACAAAGCGTAGATTAATTAGGGCTCAAAACCTCAGAGGAGAAGGAACTTTAAAAGGCAAGAGGAAACACATTTGTTCTCGCCAAGGCTCTTAGATAGAGTGGGAGGCAAGGGGACCTGCTGGAAGAATTGTCGAGGAGGTTGTTTGCGGGGATCGGTAGTTAGAGGCATACATGCTGTTGTTAATCAGGTTGCTGCAGCCTGTCTCTGTTGTGACAAAACAACCCAAAGACAGGATGGAAACTTCCTTTGGAAGTCCTTCTACAGGGCTCCCAGGTGCTGTGTGGCAAATAGATGTCCCCACAATTTTCCCAGAATGTGGGATTTAGAGATCTCTTGGTTTTGTGTGTACTAAAAGACATTGTGCCAAGGTTTGGGGTGCCTTTGAATAGGGCCTCAGATTCTGGCCACCATCAAATGAATCAAGAGCCCCACGCAGATGCAAACGATGTGTTAATGAAAGTCTCCATACATCTGGATCTTTAAAAATATGCCAGCGCGGGCTAGGAGATCCAATCTAGAACCCTGGCCGAATGCAAACAATGTGTGGACAAACATCTCTATACATTGTCTCTATACATGTTGATCTTTAAAAATATGCCAGCACGGGCTGGGAGATCAAGATAGAAAGCTTTCGATCTTCAAAAATTAGAGATCCAAATTAGAAACGGAACAACCAGGGCAGAGACAGGTATTAACGATCTAGTGCTTAAGGAGATAGAACAACGGGCATAACTTCGAGCAAAAGAAAGAAATTTAGCAGGTAATAAAAAAAAAATTTGAAGACTTAAAGGGACAGACCCTTCCCCAGGTCTGAAAGAGTTGTTTCAGGGTATTTGTGCATGTACGTCTGTGTGGATTGAATAAAATGGAAATTGCATGAAAGGTCTTTGTGAAAAGTAAAAGAGAGAAAGAGAGATGACAGGATGCAACGTAAAGCTGAATTGCTGACAGTTGCATTGTCAAATAATTCCAAAGCCCAAAGCAGAGGTCGATGTAATTGGTGTAAGGAAAAAAAAAAGGCCACTGGCTACAAGAATGTCCCAAGACATGCTTGAATGCCCAGTTCCTCTTTTGGGTCATGATATCCTATGCAAAATGGGAGCTACACTGTCCTTTGAGGAAGATAAAATGGCTCTAATGATGAGGCACTCCCCCAGATGAGATATGGCAAGTAATGGTGGTTCAAGAATCCACCAGGCCATGCGTATCATCATGCACCAATAATTATACAAGTAAAGCCTCTAGCCATGCCTGTTTGCCTATGCCTTCTTCACCATCTCAAATACATAGAGACAACTAAAAACTGTTTGCTTTTGAGTAGGAAAAACCCAGTAACAGGTCAAAAGAGGCTGTTTGCTTGGACTAGGTTTCTCCAAGGATTTAAAAATTCACCTACCTTTTTGGTGAAGCCTTTGCCTCAGACCTAGAAAATTTCCAGCCTTGCGAAGATGGAAATGTGCTATTCCAATATGTAGATAATATCTCAGTAACCGAACAGACAAAGGAGTTTTGTTGAAGAAAAAAAATACCAATCAATCAATTGCTTCATCTGTTAATGGACAAGGGACACCGTGCCCCAAGGCAAAAAGCTCAGCTGGAAAACCCCCAAGTTAAATACTTAAGGTACACCATAAGTCAGGGACAAAGAGTAATAGGAAATGAGCGAAAAGAAGCTGTATGTCAAATTGCGGAACCTCCTTACGCATATGACCAGGAAAGAGTTGCGAGAATTCTTAGATGCAGCAGGATATTGCAGAATGAGGATTTCAAATTTCGCGCTTCTAGCCAATCCTCCTTACGCATCTACGAAGGGGGGTGGAAAAAAAAAAGAAGAACCCTTGCTTGGAGTTTAAAGCAGAAACAGGCGTACAAAGCCCTAAAGTCAGAATTATCTCAGGCTCTGATAAGAAAAAGGAAGTTGGCAACAACCTGTGGCTTATCTTTCTAAACAACTGGACTGTTGCAAAAGGCTGGCCACATTGCCTAAAATTCTAGCCGCCACGGCTCTCCTAATGGAGGAAGCTAATAAATTAATTTTCAGACAGCCTACCAATATCTACACTAGCCACGCAATTCAAGGAATTTTAGAAATGAAGGGACATTTACAAATATCAGGCACTCCTGACTCAAAATCCACAAGTGACCTTGAAGCAAACAAATGCCCTAAACCCTGCCACCCTTTTGCCAATACCAGGACCCGAAATTGAGCATAATTGTATGAAAACAATTGAGAGTCAGTTTTCATGCAGACCAGACTTAACTGACGTGCCGTTGAAATATGCAGACTATAACTTGTTCACTGATGGATCAAGCTTCATTACTATGGGAGAACATTATGCAGGCTATGCATTAGTCTCTCTTGCCCAAGTCTTTGAGAGTGGACCTCTCCCAAAAGGCACTAGTGCCCAAGTAGCAGAATTATGGGCTCTAATTCGTGCATTAGAGAGGGCAAAGAATGAAAAGGTGAACATCTGAACTGACTCTGTATGCCTTCCTTACTTTGCATATCAATACTGCTGATTATAGGGAAAGAGGTATTTTAACGGCCTCATGAAAGACATTAAGCAAATGTGTGAATTGCACTGTTAAGGAAAAGATAAGGTGTGTTTTGAAACCCACCTTAAATGGGTAGATGCCTTACCCTTAGCTCTCTGCTCTGTGAGATGTACTCCATGTAAAGAACTTAAATTATCTCCTTTTGAAATGATGTTTGGACGACCACCACTTATAAGCCATAATTTGAAAAATCATATAAGGGACCTAGGACAGCTGGGGTCCTCATGGGTGAATCAAATGGTGGGATAATTGAATGAATAAATACAAGAAGTTTAAGTTTAAGTTTATTTGATTTATAGACCGGCCCCTCTCCCCGAAGGGACTCGGGGCGGTGTACAGGAACCACATTAAAAAACCATATACTTAATAAATACTCTTAAAACCAGATTAAACCTAGAGCCCTGTACAAGTTATTAAAAATTAAGACACGACCTAAAACCAGCCCATCGAGTTTAAAAATACAGGCATAGGGTGGGAAGCTGGAATTAGGCCAGGCCGGCTAAATTGAACAGGTGGGTTTTTAGCTTCTTGCGGAAGGAGCGGAGATCTGTAGTTGTTCTGATATCAGGGGGAAGGTCATTCCAGAGGGTCGGGCCCATCACAGAGAAGGCCCTTCCCCTGGGCGTCGCCCGCTGGCATAGCCTAGTGGACGGCACCCAGAGAAGTCCCTCTCTGTGCGAGCGGATCGGCCGAAGGGATGTATGGGGCAGGATGCGATCCCGCAAATACCTAGGTCCTGTGCCATGGAGCGCTTTAAAGATGATAGTCAGCACCTTGAAACGCACCCGGAAGGCCACAGGTAGCCAGTGTAGCCCGCGCAGGAGAGGTGTTACATGGGAGTACCTAACGGCTCCCAAAACTGCCCGCGCGGCCGCATTCTGGACAAGCTGCAGCCTTCGGGTACATCTCAAGGGGAGCCCCATGTAGAGAGCGTTACAGTAGTCCAGGCGGGACGTCACAAGCGCATGGGTGACTGTTCTGACCCCCCCTTCCTCCGTTGCCCACACAGCACACACACTCCGGAACAGTACAAGGGAACAAGGTTTATTACACCAACAGACAAGAGGTTTTGTGGCAGCAAGCCACCAAGACAGAACTCACAAAGACAGAACACACAAAAGCAGCAATCCAGCTTGCCAGGATCCCAGACTAGAGTTGCTGTCAAAAGTCCTTTGTTGATTGCTACGCAGAGCCTGTCCAGAGTCAACCCTTTTATAACCTAAAAAGGGCGTCTCCCAACAGCACCTGAGAGCTCTTTACTGCCTATAATTACGCCCACGCTCCTTGCGTTTGTGGACGCGCCGGAAACGAGCATCTCGAAACGCCCTACTAAGTCCTGAGTCACTATCCTCTCCGCTGCTCCAAGGCAGGGCATCGGGAGTCCTCCTCCTCTCGCTCTCACCGCTGCTCCATGCCTCTGGCGCCACCTGGTGGCAGACCAGACTCTCGGATTCCTGCTCAGCCTCCGAATCCTGTCCAGGATCGCAAATCTCCTCTGGAGCTGACTCGTATGGAGTATCACTCTCGGAGTCTGGTGACAGCGGCACCGGCTGGGCCACAACACTATCCCTCACCGCAGGGCCCTTCCCCCGGGCCTGACGCTCGGGATGCGGTCGAGAGGGAAATTGTCCATGATAGGCCCGCACCAAAGCTGGAGCATGCACAGCCGTCGCATCGGTCCAGGACCCCCCGTCCGAGTCCTCGTCCGCCCAGTCGACCAAATACTGGAACCGACCCTTGAGCCATCTCGAGTCACGGATCCGGGTCACTCTGTGCGATGGCCGTGCGTGCACCTCAGGCGACGACGGCAGGGGTGAAGAGGGACGTCGGAGAGGACAATCCGACCGCTCAGGGATCAGGAGCGAGCGATGGAACACCGGGTGTACTCGCATCGAGCGCGGGAGGGTCAGGCGATAGGCCACCGGATTGATAACGGCCTCCACAGGGAACGGCCCCAGATACCGGTGGTCCAACTTCCTCGTAGGCCGGTGGGACGGAAGATGCCGCGTGGACAACCACACGCGATCACCCACGGCCAATTCCGGCACCGCACGGCGAGACCTGTCCGCCACCCGCTTGTAATCCTCCTTCGCCTGATTCAAGTAGCGGCGCACCATCTGGTGAACCGCCTGAAGCTCAGAGAGGAAATCCTGCGCTGCGGGGACCGGAGAGTCCACGGGGGTGAGAGGGAAAAAACGAGGGTGGTACCCGACGTTCGCCATGAAAGGCGTCGTCCGTGTGGAGGAGTGCTGCGAGTTGTTGAACGCAAACTCCGCCACGGCGAGGTACTCCGCCCAATTGTTCTGCTGCTGGTTCACGAAGCAGCGCAGATATTGTTCCAGAATCCCAATCACCTTCTCCGTCCCTCCATCGGTTTCGGGATGGTGCGCCGAGGACAGACAAACTTGAACGTCAAGAGCGGCCATCAGCCCTTTCCAGAACTGGGCCGTGAATTGTGTACCACGATCGGAGACGACCCGGTCAGGTAGGCCGTGCAGCTGGAACACGTGCTGGATGAACATGCGGGCGGTGGCGCGGGCTGTCGGCAATCTCCGGCAGGGGATGAAATGCGCCATCTTGGTGAGCATGTCCACCACCACTAGGACCGTAGTGAAACCGGACGATGGAGGCAGTTCCGTCAAGAAGTCCATGGACACGGCTCCCCAGGGTCTGTCCGGGGTCGGCAATGGCTGTAGCAAGCCTGGAGGAGCTCCCGTCGCTGATTTGGCCTGTCGACACTGCACACATGACGTGACGTACGTCTGCACGTCGTGTCGCAGGCGAGGCCACCAAAACGTACGGGAAACCAGGTGCAAAGTTTTGAACAGGCCAAAGTGTCCCGCTGCCGGAGTGTCATGACATTGGGAGAGAACCAATCCACGGAGCGGTCCTGCAGGCACGTAGAGCCGATCCCGATACCTCAAAAGGTCCTTGTCAAAGGTCCAGGGGATGTCGGCCCTACCTCTGCCCGCCGTTGTTCCACCCACTCGTCGTTTCGCTGCGCATTCCGTATCAACGACCGTAAATCCACGGGTTCCTGGATTGCAGCGAAGGACTCGACGGGTAAGACCGTCCGGGGGGGCAGTGAGTCAGCAGGGTCTGAGTACTCCGGCTTTCTAGATAGGGCATCCGCCCTCTGGTTCAAGGCACTGGGGATATACGTGACCTTGAAGTGGAACCGGGCAAAAAACAGAGACCACCGGATCTGGCGCTGATTGAGCTTCCGCGCTGTTGTCAAAAACTCCAGATTCCGATGGTCTGTCCGGACTTCGACCTGATGCCTGGCCCCCTCCAGGTGATGTCGCCAGGCTTCGAACGCCGCCTTGATAGCCAGCAACTCCTTCTCCCAGATGGTATAATTGCACTCGGAAGGATTGAGTTTCCGAGAGTAATAGGCGCAAGGGAAAAGGGTGCCATCAGGGGCGTGAGCCTGCAATAACACCGCCCCCACCGCGATGTCGGACGCATCCGCCTCGACTACAAAGGGGCGATGGGGATCAGGGTGTTTCAAGATCGGCTCCTTTGTAAAAGCGCGCTTCAAGGCCACGAACGCTTGTTGTTCCGTGGACCCCCAGTGAAACGGCACTTTCTTTTGCAGGAGCCGAGTGAGGGGCGCGGTCAAGAAAGCAAAGCCGGGGATGAAGGACCGGTAGTAGTTGGCAAACCAGAGGAGTCTCTGAACGTCTTTCATCCGTCGAGGAGATTGCCAACTTCGTAATGCCTCCACCTTGCCTGGCTCCATCGCAATTCCTTCAGGGGATATACGGTGCCCCAGGAACTCGATGGTGGTGTGCCAGAACTGACACTTCTCCAGCTTGGCAAACAAGCGATGCTTTCGAAGGCGCTGCAAGACCTGACGCAAATGCTGTTGATGATCCTTCCGAGACGTAGAGTAGATCAAGATGTCGTCCAGGTAGATGACGACAAACTGATCCAAAAGGTCCCGAAAGATATCGTTCATAAAATGTTGGAAGACAGCTGGGGCATTGGTCAACCCGAACGGCATGACCATATACTCAAAATGTCCATATCGGGTGCCAAAAGCTGTCTTCCATTCGTCCCCCGCCCTGACTCGAACCAGATTGTAAGCTCCACGTAAGTCCAGTTTTGTAAACACCACGGCCTCCCGGAGCCGCTCCAACAACTCGGGAATCAGAGGCAACGGGTAGCGATTACGGATCGTGATGGCGTTCAAGCGCCGGTAATCGCAACAAAGTCTTAGATCCCCGGTCTTCTTTTTGACGAACAAAACCGGGGCAGACAAGGGCGAAGACGAAGGCCGGATAAAACCCCGGGCAAGGTTCTTGTCAAGGAAGTCCCGCAATGCGGCCAACTCCGGTTCAGACATGGAGTATAGGCGGCCCGTCGGGAGTTTCGCATCAGGTACCAGGTCAATGGGACAGTCGTAAGGCCGGTGCGGTGGTAGTTGATCCGCCTCCTGCTCGCTAAACACGTCCGCGAACTCCGCTAGATCCGGCGGCACTGTCACCTCGGCCGAACTGGGCATCTGAGCCGCGCAAACATGACGGGTATGGTCCATGCATTGCAAGGACGGGAACGAGATGCGGTTCTGCGACCAGTGGATCTGGGGATCGTGCGCCCGCAGCCAAGCCAAGCCCAACACCACGGGGAAATGCAGACCCGAAGCCACGTAAAATTGAATGGCCTCCTCATGCTCCCCGAGGATCAGGCACAAAGGCTGCGTGGCGTTCTTGATGGGCCCAGACAGAAGCACCCGGCCGTCAATGGTCTCCACTCGCATCGGAGGGTCTACCGGGCACAGAGGGACGTGATATTTCGTGACAAACGCTGCATCCATAAAATTCGTGGTAGCCCCGGAATCGACCAAGGCATGGGCTGGTATTCCCTGCGGACTACCCGACAAGAGAATGTGCGTTGCAAGAATCAGATGTCGTGGAGGCCCCTCCGCCTCTGTTCCGGCCTGTGCCCGACCCGAAGTCTCCCTCAGATCGGGCTTTCCCCGTTTCCCGAGACGGAGGTCCGTCGTTGAGGGGGGGCCGTAGACCGTGCAGCCCCTCTACCTCCCTTCTTGGGGCAACCCGTAGCCAGATGTCCCGGATCCCCACAGTAAAAACACAACCCCCCTGCACGCCGTCTCTCCATCTCCGTGCGTGACAAGCGGGGTCTGGCTGCACCCAATTCCATGGGCTCCTCTCGTGGGACAGGAGTCTCTCGTGGAACTGGCACTCTCAGCACCTCCCGGGACGCTCGGCGAGGCCTCCGCCTCTGCAGCCGGCCGTCAATCCGGAGGCATAGATGAACCAACGCGTCAAACGTTGGAGGCCTGTCCACTCTCACCAGCTCATCCTGCAGGTCCTCTGACAGGCCATCCTGAAAAGCATCCATAAGGGCTGGCTCATTCCACTCAGAGTCCTGACTGAGCAGCCGGAACTCGGTAACGTAGTCCAGTAAAGAACCACGCCCTTGGTGCAACTCTTTCAGGAGTCTGGTGGCTGTTTCTCCTTTGATGGGGTCCTCGAACGTCAGCCGAAGATGAGTGCAAAAACCCTGGAAGTCATCCAGCAGGGGGCTCGGCTGAGTCAGCAAAGGCGTAGCCCACCGTGCTGCTGTGCCTGAGAGCAAGCTTATCACAAAGCCCACCTTCGTCTGGTCGGTGGGAAAGTCCTCCGCTCTCAAGGCAATGAACAACCGGCATTGGCCCAGGAACGCCGGGAAAAGTTTCGGACTGCCATCAAACTTATCCGGCATGGCCACTGGGCATTTCCTTCGTTGCTGCTGGGGGGGGTGGGGGGTTGGCAGGAGCAGACAGCTGTGCAACTTGCGCTGTTAGCAAGGCAAGTTGCTGTGCGAAGAGAGCATTCTCCGCCTGAAGTTGCTCCATCATAGCTGAATGGAGATACGTTTGGGGTAGCAATCAATCTGTTCTGACCCCCCCTTCCTCCGTTGCCCACACAGCACACACACTCCGGAACAGTACAAGGGAACAAGGTTTATTACACCAACAGACAAGAGGTTTTGTGGCAGCAAGCCACCAAGACAGAACTCACAAAGACAGAACACACAAAAGCAGCAATCCAGCTTGCCAGGATCCCAGACTAGAGTTGCTGTCAAAAGTCCTTTGTTGATTGCTACGCAGAGCCTGTCCAGAGTCAACCCTTTTATAACCTAAAAAGGGCGTCTCCCAACAGCACCTGAGAGCTCTTTACTGCCTATAATTACGCCCACGCTCCTTGCGTTTGTGGGCGCGCCGGAAACGAGCATCTCGAAACGCCCTACTAAGTCCTGAGTCACTATCCTCTCCGCTGCTCCAAGGCAGGGCATCGGGAGTCCTCCTCCTCTCGCTCTCACCGCTGCTCCATGCCTCTGGCGCCACCTGGTGGCAGACCAGACTCTCGGATTCCTGCTCAGCCTCCGAATCCTGTCCAGGATCGCAAATCTCCTCTGGAGCTGACTCGTATGGAGTATCACTCTCGGAGTCTGGTGACAGCGGCACCGGCTGGGCCACAACAGGTGACTATGCGAAGGGCAGCCCAGTCCAATAGGGGACGCAGTTGGCGCACCAGGCGAACCTGGTGAAACGCCCCCCTTGCCACGGCTGTCACATGGTCGTCCATTGACAGCCGGGCATCTAGGAGGACGCCCAAATTGCGCACCCGATCCACGGGGGCCAGATGTTCGCCCCCAATGGCCAGTGATGGAATCAACTGGTTGAACCGGGGTGCCGGTAGCCACAGCCACTCAGTTTTGGATGGGTTGAGCTTGAGTCTGTTACTTCCCATCCAGATCCGTACGGCTTCCAGACACCGGGACATCACTTCGACGGCATTGTTGGGGTGGTTCGGGGTAGAGATGTACAGCTGGGTGTCATCTGCATACAGATGGCAATCTACCCCGAACCCACGAATGATCTCGCCCAGCGGCTTCATGTATGTGTTGAACAGGAGAGGCGAGAGGACCGACCCCTGCGGCACCCCACAAGTGAGCGGCCTCATGGTCGACCTCTGCCCCCCTGCCAACACAAATTGCGCTCGGCCAGAGAGGTAGGAGGAGAACCACCGCAGAACGGTGCCCCCCACCCCCAACCCCTCCAGTCGATGCAATAGGATACCATGGTCGATGGTATCAAAAGCCGCCAAGAGGTCTAATAGGACCAAGATGGAGGAACAACCCCCATCTCTGGCCCTCCAGAGATCATCTACCAACGCGACCAAAGCCGTCTCCGTGCTATGGCCCAGCCGGAAGCCGGACTGGGGCGGGTCCAGATAATCAATCTCCTCCAAGTGGCGTGGGAACTGTTGTGCCACCACACTCTCTACAACCTTCGCCAAAAAGCAAAGGTTGGAGACAGGACGATAGTTTGCTAACATAGCTGGGTCCAGGGAAGGCTTCTTGAGTAGGGGCCTCACCACCGCCTCTTTCAGGGCGGTCGGCAAGAGCCCCTCTCTCAAAGAAGCGTTGACTAACTCCTGGAGCCAGCCTCGTGTGACCTCCCAGGATGCCAGTATAAGCCAGGAGGGGCACGGGTCCAATAAACATGTGGTGGCTCGCAGTCGCCTACGCAACCTGTCCATATCGTCGGAAGTAACAGAGTCAAACTCCTCCCAGAGTGGGACCTCAAGACCCACCTCCGACGTCTCTTCTAAACCACTGGAGGGGACCCACTTGCTGCGAATCTGAGCGTTTTTGTCCTGCAGATACTCCCCAAATTCCTCTGCTCTGCCCTGCAGAAGTGCTTCCCGCGGCCTCTGTTGAAGGAGGGAGCAGGTCACCCTAAACAGGGCGGCAGGGCGGTTATCTGCGGACGCAATAAGAGTGGCACAATACTGACGCTTGGCCACTCTTGAAGCCACAAGGTAAGTCCGCAAATAGGCTCTCACCTGTGCTCGGTCAGATTCAGAGCGTGACGATCTCCATCTGCTCTCTAGGCGTCTCTTACGGCGCTTCATCACCCTCAGCTCCTCAGTGAACCAAGGAGCCTGGGTGGATCGCTGCTGCAAGAGAGGCCGCAAGGGCGCAACCCGGTCCAAGGCCCCGGCGGCTGCATTATTCCACGCAGCCACTAGGTCCTCCATCCGGGTGCGGGTCAGGGCTACAGGAAATGGCCCAAGCTCCGTCTGGAACCTATCAGGTTCCATCAGGCGTCTGGGGCGGAACCATCTAGGACATTCCGGTTCCGCCTCCCTGTGATGGGGAGTAGCGGCTGGGAAGTCGAGCCGGAGAAGTGAGTGGTCTGACCATAAGAGGGGTGTAATGACTAAATCCCCTATTCCTAGTCATCCCCTAATGACTAAGTCCCCTATTCCTAGATCACTCCTCCACTGGCCAGAGACAAAGATAAGATCCAGTGTGTGACCACCCTCGTGTGTGGGGCCCTGAATTACTTGGGTCAGGTCCATGGCTGTCATGGAAGCCATGAACTCCCGGGCTGCCTTGGATGTTTCGCCTACCAACAGCAGAAATCCAACAGTATTGTGTCTCCCTTACCCCACCATTTTTAACAACTTCCAGTCATAATATTCAGATGGGGGACAGAGTGTGGTAAAACACTGGAAAGGGAAGAATTTGAAACCTAGATGGAAGGGCCCATATACTGTGGTCATGTGTTCTCCACTTGCAGTAAAAGTGTTGGAATCCAAGTTTTGGATTCACTGGACTCGAATTAAGCCAGTTGCTGATGAGCCAGCTGCTGATGAGTATTGGGAGGCAGACCAGGAAGAAGCCCGTCCTCTAGTGATATGCTTAAAGAAACGCCCCCTAAAAACTGCCCTACCGGCAATGGGCAGAATTACGGGGCAAAAGAGGCCCTACTGAAGTCACCCCTGGAAGCTTACTTCTCGACGTATGGCTGAAGATTTGGAGGAGGAAGACAATGTTCCATTTATTAGATATAAGATGTATTAGAAAGTTTGAGTGCCTGTCAGGAAATGGCAAGCCAAGTATTCATAGTCATAACTGTACTATCTCTCATTTTAGTGAATGTACAATATGAATGTACATATTTGTTGTATTGCATATTCATCCCTCAGGAATTGTGCCCTCCAGAGGAAGACAGGTGCTGAGGCTAAGATCATTAAGTGTAATCAAGAGGAAAACGAATCATCTGATGACACTTATGTTTGAGGAACCGTGGGAATGGGTTCTTTACAGTGTAATAGGATTTTTTGGATTGTGGGTGATATGTTTAGCAAATAAGATTTGGTTTTCTGGATTGCCCAAAGCTGATATTGCCCTTCCTCAAACTATATATAACCCCTCCCTGATGCGGTGATTCAGTAGGATAAAAGAATTGTGTTAGGAGAAGTTTTGCGTGAGAGATGATTATGAGCTTTTTGTGGCTCTGGCTGTTATTGGTAAAGGACTTGCTAAGTGATAACATCTTGAATGTTGCGAAAATACCCGAGCAACCCCCCTTGCTCTTAAAGTAAGATCCGTGGATGCTAAAAATCCCGAAGAACAGGGTGGAATCAAGTTACAGGATGTGGTACAGGTCTGCTCCCGCCAACGGTGCATCATTTATGCTTGGGGACAGAACCATAAGCCAATCCCAACACCTAAAGTCAATTATCTGACAAACCCTGTAAGAAAAGGGGCAAAGCATAGGGAAAACAGACCCCTGCAACAATTGAGAAAAGGAGACTATAAAGAGTGCTGGAGTTAGGTCAAAGCTTAATCAATCAGTCTGATCCTGCCCTGGGTCAAAAACACTTGTTGTGTCTGTCTGCTGGATCTTTACCTTATCATGCTGTTTCAGTTGAGCAAGATCTTTGAAAACAACAACAACAGCAACAAAGCTACGATAGTCCTTGTGCATCAAACAATATCAGGAACCTGGCATTCCTGTGGGGTCAGAGGAACAATGCCCATCTGAAATGTACCTTGCTCCCAGGAAAACCCTTGTAGATGTGAAATTAACTCGCAGCATGTCTCTCTCTGTTCACAAGCTCTTCCAACAGAAAGTCACTTTCTCGCTCCCACCTCCACTCGTTTTTTACCGATGGGAGGGGAATCTGACTACTGGAAGGTGCCCAAGGCCATTCCAGCCACCCCGCCTTCCCGTTTGGCTTTCAATACAATCCACCATGCGATTTTGTGTTCATTTTCCCCCTGGAAAAACCAGTTCCCACTATCTCTTTGAAGGACCAGTTCTCAGGGATAGGCAAATGGACCCTAACCAAGAAGTTCCATTACAGCCCCTAACTGGTATGTACTTGGCAGGAACCTTACAGGTCTGGACTAATGAAAAGAACCTCCGAGCCCATGCCTTTTCTATGAACATAGGTAGGGGAAAATGGAGTCTTCTTCTTATGTGGGAAAAGCTTGTTGTTTCTATATGAATAGATCAGGGAAAGTCCGAGGGTTGGTCCAAGAACTACGAGTTCGAGCTTCCTCTATTGGTCAAAAAGTACAAGGAACAGATGTGTAGCTCTCTTGGCTACCGGGAACAGGTTGGCTCAAGCAAATGCTATTTCTTTTATTATGTGGAATTGCACGTTTAGCCTTCCTCCCTTGCATAATACCCTTGCTTAAACAACTCGTTATGAGGTCTGTAAAAGAAACACGAGCTGAAAAGGAGTTAATATTAAATAGAACGCCTAATCCCACATACCCTCAAGGAAGATGGTATTCAAATTGCACTCTTAGAAATAGAGAAAGTGATTTTGGAAGATAAGCCCTAAGATGTGCATTGCTTGTATCCTTGCTTTTTCGCTATTCTGTATTCTGCATGCTTATACTGTTAATCTAAGAGGCTAGACTCAATTGTGGGTATTAATAGATTCTAGAAGTGGGGAAATAAAGTAGAATAAAATATGGATTAAAATATAAGAATGAAGACGTGGCATAAAAGGGACAGTTAGAAGCTTGCTTAAAGGGACAGGGAAATGTCATCAGCCTTCAACCACAACATGTTCCAGCAAATGTCCCTATGTCAAAAGTCCAAAACCACAAGGTTCAATTAAAGTTTGTTAATGGCACGTAGTCCATACCTGTAACAAAAGGAGAAGTAAGACCCCCATCTCCTTATAAGGCTTTTTCCTCAAGGTAACCAATAAGAAATGAGTTAAGTGTTTCCGTGTTACACTGTCTTTGAGAATGTATAAGAACGTGTGCATCAATAATAAAGGTTGTTCAGAAATTCACAACGTTAGCCATGGGCTAACTTTTCTGAACCTGGCTGTCAAATAAACTTTTCCTGTATCCTGAGAAGTCTAAAGCCTGTCAATTTCTGAATAGTAATTAATATATTGGAGTATTATGAGGCCCACCCAGAAAAACAGATGGCCCTGGTCTTTTTAGATGCTCAAAAGGCCTTTGAGATAAGGTAAATTGGCAATTCATAACCCAAATAAATAAAAGAAATGAAGTTTGGAGATAATTTTGAAAATACGAGAGTCAATTTACTCTAACCAGAAAACAAGCATAATAATAAATGGGGAGATTACAAAACCATTTGAAATAATGAAGGGGGGGGTACAACAGGGATGCCCACTGTCACCTCTACTCTTTATTTTGACTTTAGAGATTTTATTAATAAGAATAAGTTCGACTTTGGGAGTAAGAGGAACTAAAATTAAACAAGAAAAATATAAGGTCCAGGTGTTCGCTGACGACCTGGTATTCTTCATAGAAGAGCCATTGGAATCAGGACCAATGCTAATACAAGAGATAGAAAAATATGGGGAAGTAGCAGGCCTTACAATTAATAAGGAGAAAACTAAAATGCTATTTAAAAACCTAACAGTTAAACAGAAGAGAGAGTTAGAAAAGGAAATGGGGCTGCGGATCGCAAAGAAGGTCAAATATCTAGGTATTTGGCTAACGGCGAGATGCTCCTCAATAAAAGATGATAATTACATGATCCTACTCCAACAAATAAAGAAAGACTTAAAAGTATGGGGGAAACTACAATTACCATTGTTAGGAAAAATTGCAACCATTAAGATGAATATTCTACCTAAATTACTTCATTTATTCCGAACGATTCCCATGAAACTGGATAAAAAATTATTCACAGATTTTAAAAAAATAACTATAAAATTTTTTTGGGCAGGTAAAAAAGCACGAATAAAATTAACTGCATTGCAGGACAGCAGGAGTAGAGGTGGGTTTGGACTCCCAGTATGGGAAACCTATTACAAAGCAGCAAGTTTAGTATGGATTAGAGCAGTGGTAGTCAACCTTTTTCTACCTACCGCCCACTAATGGATCTTTCTTGATGGAAAAATTTCCTTACCGCCCACCACTTTTTGCGCAAGTGCGGAATATTTTTTAGAAAGGAGGGTATTTTTAAAAAAAGAAACGTACGTACATTTATCTTTTTATTTCTACTTTATGCATGTTTATAATGTTTTTAACTTTATAAAGTTTAATTAGAAAACAATAAAGTAAATTGAAATTAGCTTTACTAGTGATTAATGAGATCTTTGAGGCTGATGCTGCGAGACTAAATATTTGATATCTGGTTCGATTTTCGTAAGGAACAAATGAAGGTCTCCTCTTTCGGTGATATTCAGACAGTTTCTCTGTTTGCTCATAATATGATTAACAGCACTAAAGCCTGATTCTACAAGATAAGTGGTAGGGAAAGGTATCAATAAATTGAACATCATTTTCCACATATTTGGATATAACACAGGCATTTTTTAATTTTGCCAGAGTTTTTGGTATCCACCACTGCCAAAATTACATTTACTCTCTTTGTCATATTTAAGTTCTAATAGTTCTTCTTGGCAAGTTATATCAACCTCAGCAACATTTGCTGTAAAATGATTTATCATCCAGTCATGCACCTTTAAGTTCAAAATATCTTGAAATCGTTTTTCCATATCCAATTTGAGTTCGTTGAGGTGGCTACTGAACTTTTCAATATCCCCTGGAGTTACATCATTGTTTGTAGAGGACAATTCAGGAAACTGATGAAATTCTCTCTTGAGAATATTATGATGGAGAAGATCAAGCTTTTTGATAAATAATGACACAATATTTTTGCAACTTATAAGAGTTATATTGGCTCCTTGAAGCTGCAAATTAATTTCATTAAATCTCTTGAAAATGTCTGCCAAATAAAAGGAGTCATTCTTTACGGTTTTTAACTGTTGATAGAGACCAGCCTCATTATCACTTTCAAAAAACTGTACGACACTATCAAATAATGCAACAAAACGAGACAAGCATGTACCCTTTGCGAGCCATTGAACTTCTGTGTGTAAAAGTAACCTAATAAACTGCTCGTTATTGTCCTGGCACAGCTGTCGAAACATTCTATCACACTTGGCATTAGATTTGATCTTATTTACAGCTTTAATTATTATACTTAATGATGAATGGAGACTTGTACTTAAATGTTTTCCTACAATATGTTGTCTGTGCACAACACAATGAATACACAAAACGTTTGGCACTTCTTTCTTCAAGTAAGCAACAAACCCACGATAGCGGCCTACCATTGATGGTGCTCCATCAGTAGCACATGCAACAATATTGTTTAAGGGTATATTATTTTTTGCAAAGTATGATTTCACAGCATTAAATATTGTATCTGTAATCAGATTGACAGTGAATAGCATTTCTTCTTGCAATGTATTGTTTTCATCAAGGTACTGTACAAATGTCATCAGTAGAGCATTATTATTTGCAATGACAGACTCATCCAATTGTATGGAAAATGAAGAATTTTGGAGAATACCTATAAGTTTATTTTCAACATTAGCCGTCATTTCGTCAATGTGTCTCTTTACTGTGTTATCGCTAAGGGGCAATGTTTTTAAAACTTCAGGTATATCCTGATGCATTACTGTTGAGATAAATTCTTTGATAGAGGGTATTATCAAAGTTTCTCCAATATTATGACTTTTACCACTTTTTGCAATTAAGTGTGATATACGATAAGCTGCAGTTAATCCATCCTCATTTTTTGCATGTTGTTTTTGAAATGATGCAGCTATTGTTGAACAATTTTGAAATCTTTTATAGATTTCTTGAAAATATTCAATGGGCTTATCTTTATCTTGCGAATGCTTTGTAGCAAGATGTTCTTGCAATCGACTTGGCTTCATTGCTTCATTAGATAATGTCTTGTGGCACAGTAAACACATTGGAAGCTGTTTATTTGTAACAGATTCAATGAAACCCATCTTCAGACACTCTGGTAAATAGCCACGAGCGTATTTCTTTTTTTCAGACATGGGTTCTAAATTTGTTTCACAATTTAACAACTACTTTTACACTTACATTTTGATCTGCACTCCACACAGTGCTTTTCCTTTTTATCTCCTTTTTTTACCTTCCTTAGGGCAATGTACAAAAGTAAGGCTGAGCTAGTTAGCCCACTTATTATTATTAGCCAACAACAATTCTCTCCTGCCTATAACTTTTCTTTCTCCTATTTTGCAACTGCTCTGCTCCGCTTCTGCCTGTCCCTGCTATCAGTTTCCACTCCTCCCTGTAGGAAGGAAATGGGAGGAAATTACGACTACTAAAAGAAAAAGGAATAAAATCCTAAATTCAGAAACAAAGGCACCACTAGAAGCTTTTAGGAAAAACAGGAAACATTGGAATAGATAATCATCTAAAGCCCCCATAGAAACAGATAGCCCAAGAAGGGAGACCAAAGTAATTAAAATTCCAATATAGTGGAGGAAAACAAAATAGGAAATGCTAGGTGACAAGGGGGAAGCAAAAGGTGCTAAAGAGAGGCCAGAATGACAAGGAAGGAAGAAAAAAGGTGCTGAAGACAGGTTATAAAGATAGTATCAGTTTTGGGAAACATACTTGGGGCAAATAAAGTTAAAATTACAAACACAAATTAGCAAACACCTCCTTGCCAATCGAAGAGCAAAGCAGGAATGAAACCATTAACACAGGAATCACGCAAAAGCCAGAATCATTAGTATCAGACTTCAAAAGGTAAAAAGAGTATAAAATATCAAGTCAATCCCAGTTGAGTAGCTAGCCCAGGAACGATGTCATTGCTGCTTGTACCTTGCTGCTTGTACCTCCTTCCTGAAAAATAAAATACCTGGCTTCCATGCAGCTGTTCCGCTCAAATTATTTTTCACGCTCCCGGCGGGAAAATCGAACCTAGCAAAGGAAGATTTGAAACCTTCCAACAATTGGCGAGCCAGCGGGATTCCCAGCCAACCCAGCCACCGGACAGGGTCCGGAGATAAAATCCCAGCCGGCATGGACCTTTTTTAGTCCAGGGAAGATATCTACGGACCCTGCCCAGGGCATTGGGTAATAAAGGGAGTCTTCGGGATTTTTTTTTCCTCCTGACAGCTGCCTGAAAGCAGGTGAGTACCATACTAAATTTAAATTTGTAGAAATAAGGGGAGTGAGTGTGGAAGTGCGTGTGTGTATGTGTGATTGTGGGCTTAATCTGAATAACAGTGGGCTATCACCTCTCTGACTGATCCCCAGCCGCACCTCTGCCTGTTGCTAGCTCCCCCGAGCCGTGACCAACAGGACAAGAGAACGCAAGGGGGGGTCACCAGATGTGAAACCTCCTGTTTGAAGGAAAGGAGCCGAGTGAGGCATGATTGCTATACTAAGGACTTCTAAGGGACCCTGTGACTATCAAAGAAGCAAAGCCCTAAACCCTAGGAAATTAGAAAAAAAATAGACTAAATTAATAGGAGCGCCAGTACTGGTCTGCAAATAAGCAGAAAAGTCCTCCTGGATTTGAACTCTTCCAAATCCAAAAACCTTGGGCTGAACTGAGGAGTGTCAGTACTTTTCTGCTGGGGGCGGAAAAGTCTCCCGGACTGTTCTTTTTTTTCAGTCCGAAAACCGTGACCTGATAATTCCCTCTGCAGAAGAGTGCGCTTACTTTGACAGGGAATCAAAGTCTCTTCCAGACACCTTTTTTGTCTGCAAACAGATAGCCTGCTGACCTGACTACGCCAAAGTGTAAAAAAAAAATATCCCACATTGGAAGGGAAAAAACATGGGTAGCTGTAGTTCAAAGGTCCTGAATGGAACCCCCCTGGGAGAGTTATTAGAAGCCTGGGACGAACGGCAAATGCCAGTTCTAGCTGGTATGGAAAAAAAGAAAGCAAAAAATATATGCAGGGAATGGGCTTTACTGACAGATGAAACAGGGAAACAAATTTGGCCAGAAAATGGTACTCTTAACTTTCAAACCATTAAAGCACTTAGATCTAAAATCAAGCCTAGCCAAATACCATACTGGTACTGCTGGGCTGAACTATCCCGATCTAAATATCCAACAGAGGGAAAGGAACTGGATAGCACAGGAAACTCTTCCCCTGGGGAAGACAAGAAACTCACTAAAATCATAGCTCCCTTATTAAAAAAACCAGTTCCAGGAAGAGCAAGAGGTGAGCTCGAATATGTGGTAACTCATACACCATTCTCACCAGCTGACCTGGAGATTTGGAAACGGGACACCCCAACCTTTAGGTCTGATCCCCAAACAGTAATCCAGACGCTAAAAGCCATAATAGATAGCCATAATCCTTCCTGGGGAGACATGACCCAACTATTGCAAGTCTTTTTAACAAAAGATGAGCAACTTAAACTGTTTGAAAAAACAGAGGACATAGCCAAACGGCCAATCCTACCTGTCCCAGGACACAGAAATCCTGCACGAGTTGCCTGGCCATTAGAACGTCCTAATTGGGATTATAATGATGCAAACCATTGGGACACATACACAAGAGCAAAGGAAAACCTCTTGGAAGCCTTGGATGAAATAGGGAAAAAACCTTTGAATTGGTCAGAATTCCAAAGGACAACACAGAGAGAGACAGAGAACCCAGATGCGTATTGGGTCCGCCTTTCTGAAGCAGCAGTAACTTATGCTCATTTAGATCTCAGCTGCCCCAAAGATCAAAAGATCCTGGCCTCTGCTTTTGTTGATCAATCAGCTGGCGACATCCGTGATCATTTCCAGCGGATTGTCTCAAACTGGTCAGCTTTAGAAATATCAGAATTACGAAGAATAGCCAACTTTGTTTATGATCAAAGAGAAAAACTTAAAGAGAAGGAAAAAGATAGAAAAAGGAGAATCGAAAGACAGGAAGACCTGCAAGCTTTTGCAGCCATAAATCATAGGGGGCAGATAGACCGCCAGCCCTTCTCTTACATGAGAAGATGCCAGCGTTGTGAAAGGGAGAATAAACCTCCCCGTGTGTGTAGACATTGCCACAAATGCGGGAAGGAGGGACACATCAGCCGAGATTGCAGGCAACAATACCCACGGAATGATCATCAGGACACCCGCCCTCAACCCCCCTTTCCAAGAAATGATTCCTACCGTTACCAAGATAGGGAGGATTTAAGGAGGTCATACTGGGAATCACAGAGGGAAAACAATTCTCAACAGCAGTGACTAGATCAGGAGGATATAGATTTTAAAGCCACCTTCAGTGGTCTTGCCATTCCCTTAAAGAATGGCCCAGAAGGCGAACCCATGCTCCAAATCTTAATAGAAGGAAGACCATATCAATGTCTAATTGACACAGGGGCAACAGCCTCACTTATTACCAACCCCCCCTTTAAAGGTGCAGTAACGCCAGGGGCAAAGGACAATATAATGGGGGTAGGAGGGACAGTCATTCCCGTGGCACATACCAAGGACATGAGAGTGGAAATTGGTCCTTTTTCTCTGAATCATTCATTTACTATATGCCCCCAGTCTCCTCTTTCCCTTCTGGGAAGGGACGTGCTATGCAAATTAGGAGCCAAGATCACTTGCAGCAAAGCTGGATTAACCCTCGATATCCCAGCCAAACGCCTACTGTTAACAGTGGTAAATGCTAACCAATTACATGAGGATCTCAGAACATTACCATCTTTTCTATGGGGATGGGATAGCACAGAGGTAGGACTATTAAAAGGGGCAACACCAGTCACAATTCAAGTAAGAAAGGGACCACCCCCATGTGTGCCACAATATAAAATTTCAGCTGAGGCAGTCCAACCTATAAGAAAGCTAATAAAAGCATACTTAGAACAGGGGGTCCTCAGAAAATGCACATCTCCTTGCAACACCCCCATCTTTCCAGTAAAAAAGGCAAAGGTAGATAGTGAAGGTAACCCTATCTTCCACCTCATTCATGACCTTCGCCTCATAAATTCTCATGTGATCCCACGTGCCCCCATAGTGCCAAATCCAGCAACTATAATAACTGAAGTGCCGGCTTCTGCTACATTTTTTTCAGTCATAGACCTATGCTCAGCTTTTTCAGTATCCCAGTAGACCAGGCATCCCAATATCTTTTTGCCTTTACTTGGGAGGACCAACAATATACGTGGACACGCTTGCCTCAAGGCTATACCGAGTCTCCTACTTTATTTTCCCAAATTTTGAAGGATGATCTCTCCTCCATTTCCTTGCCAAATCAGTCAGCTTTAATTCAATACGTTGATGATTTGTTAATTGCATCTAGCACCAAGTTAGCGTGTAAAGTAGATACCCTACACCTACTAAAGGCATTGGCAGATAGGGGTCACAAAGCCTCCCCAGGGAAAATGCAATATCTAAGGCAAGAGATTACATATCTAGGCTACATCATCGCACCAGGAATAAGGAAATTGGCACCTAGCCGAATACAGACCATCCTGGCCATGAAACCCCCCAAAACAAAACGACAAGTAAGGGCCCTACTGGGAGTTTTGGGATTTTGCCGGCCATGGATCCCCTCTTTTGGGGTACTTGCCAGGCCTCTAATACAACTGACTAAAAAGGACATGCCTGATCCCATTGAGTGGTCTAAATCACTAGATCACACCATTCAAACAATAAAACAAACTCTAGCATCTGCCTCCGCCCTTGGGCTACCCGACTACAAGAAAACTTTCACTCTTTTTGTCCATGAAAAATCAGGCATCGCTTCAGGCATCTTAACTCAACCATTTGGACACACCAACCAACCAGTGGCATATTACTCTGTCACATTAGATCCAGTAGCAAAAGGAGCAGTTCCATGTTTAAGAGCAGTCGCAGCCACAGTAGAAATTGTAAAGAAATCTAAGGATTTAGTATTGGGGCAACCTCTAACTTTAAAGGTCCCTCATGAGGTTTTTGCAATGCTCTTAAAGTCCCAGACCCAAGCATTCACTCAACAGCGACTGGTTCAATATGAGGCTGAATTATTTACTTCAGAAAATATTACCTTTGAGAAATGCACAACTTTAAATCCTGCCACATTACTCCCATTAGAGCAAACTGGTGAAAGTCTTCATGATTGCCTCCATCTAGTGCACGATGCTGAACTACCCCGACCCAATCTGACAGATACCCCGTTAGAAAACCCAGACATAGAGCTTTTTACTGACGGCTCCTCATACATACACGGAGGAAGGAGGGTGTCAGGAGCTGCAGTAGTCTCCCTACATGAGATCATTTGGGCATCCTCGCTCCCTCCTTCCCATAGCGCCCAAGCAGCTGAACTTATAGCTTTAACGAAAGCCTTTGAAGCTGCAAGGAACCAATCTACCAACATATATACTGATTCCAAATATGCTTTTGGGGTTTGCCATGCAACAGGAGCACTGTGGAAGCAACAGGGGTTCCTTACATCTGCTGGACAACAAATTGTACATGCAATACTGGTAGCCCAATTATTAGATGCCATCCAACTACCAAAAGCTTTGGCAGTCATACATTGCAGAGCACACCAAAAGGATGACTCTCTAATAACAAAAGGGAACCAGTATGCAGACACCACAGCCAAATGGGCAGCAACACAGCCATTGCCTCACCATCTTATGACACCAGCACTAACAATCATTCCTGAAGCATCCTACAATGAATTTTTGGATAACGGGGAAGCGAAACAATGGGAGGAAAAGTTGGGAGCAATTTTTAAGGAGGAATTTTGGAGGGTCCCTGATGGAAGGCCTATAGCCCCACGCCGCCTCCTTAGGTTAATTTGCCAAAGGTTGCATGCCAAGGGACACTGTGGAACACAAGCTATGGTAGATGCTATCAGGAGAGAATGGTATGCACCGGGTGCCTATAGTGAGGCTATGAGAGTGGCAAGCACCTGTCAAACATGCCAAGCAAATAACTCCACCTCCAGAAAATCCATTCATGAGGGAGGAAGGCCCTGGGCACAGCGGCCTTTTGAAAAAATACAAATGGATTACATACAACTCCCGAAGGCAAACAGGTACCAATATGTCCTTGTATGTAGGGACCAACTGACTCACTGGATAGAGGCCTTCCCTTGCCGACATGCCACAGCCCTTGAAACAGCCAGACACCTTCTTTATTATTTATTTATTTTATTATTTTGACTTCTTAGTCACCCCCTCTCCCCCAAGGGACTCGGGGCGACGTACATCAGCAGCGGTCACAACAATACAATACAATATGGAGGAGGTGGAACAATAAATAAATAAATTACAATAATTTAAAACAATTAAAAACCCCAATGATAATTAAAGTTAAAAATTAAAATTAAAAATGCCCAAGAGGTGGAGAAGCTCTAAATTAAGCCAGGCCGGCTAGTCGGAACAGGTGGGTCTTAAGTTTCGTGCGGAAGGAGCGGAGGTCAGTTGTTGTCCTAATATCTGGGGGGAGGTCATTCCAAAGGGTAGGGCCCATCACAGAGAAGGCCCTACTCCTGGGCGCCGCCCTCTGACACTCTCTGGAGGACGGCCAGGGAGCCCGGGTCGATCGTTGCTGCCGGAGAGGCCGCAAAGGCGCAACCCGGTCTAAGGCTCCGGCAGCCGCATTATTCCATGCAGCTACCAGGTCCTCTGCCCGGGAGCGGGACAGGTCAGCAGGAGGTGGCCCAAGCTCCGCCTGGAACCTGTCTGGTTCCATCAGACGCCTGGGGCGGAACCATCTAGGACAATCTGGTTCCGCCTCCCCGCGGTGGGGGGTAGCGCCAGGGAAGTCCAGCTGGAGAAGTGAGTGATCTGACCATGACAGGGGCGTGATGGCTAAATCCCCTATTCCCAGATCACTCGTCCACTGGTCGGAGACAAACACAAGGTCCAGTGTGTGGCCTCCCTCGTGTGTGGGGTCCTGAATTACTTGAGTCAGATCCATGGCTGTCATGGAAGCCATGAATTCCCGGCCTACCTCGGATGCTTCTCCCATCGACGGCAGGTTGAAGTCCCCCATCACTAATAGCTTGGGGGTCTCAACCGCCATCTCAGCGATCCGCTCGAGGAGTCCGGGCAGGGCCGTTGATGTATAGCGAGGAGCCAAGTATACTATCAACAGGCCCAACTGTCTCCCTGGGCCCCATCTCACGCCCAGAGACTCACACCCGGATATCTGCGACACAGTGAATTCTCTCGGCGCCAGATCCTCCTGAATAATTATCGCTACCCCACCGCCCCTACCCTGGGCCCGTGGCTGGTGGAATACACGGTAACCTGGAGGGCACATTTCCCCGAGGGGCAGACCCCCCTCCGGGCCCAACCAGGTTTCCGTTATTCCTGCGAGGTCCGGCTCCCCCTCTGTGATCAAGTCACTGATGAGGGGGGCCTTATTAACCACGGACCTCGCGTTACACAGCATCAGCCTAAGGCCCAGGCTCTGTCGATCCTGTCCACCTAGAAGTACTTCTTAAGGATATAGTACCCAGATTTGGGGTACCCAGTGTCCTAGACATGGATAGAGGCAAGCATTTCATTGCCCAGATCCTCACACACATATTCCAAGCCTTGGGCATTATACAAAACCTACACGTGCCGTATTCTCATCTTCTGGAGGGACTGAAAGGGCCAACAGGGAGGTGAAGACCCTGCTGGGCAAACTCTGCCAGGAGACACACCTTTCCTGGCCACAGGTGCTCCCAATCGCACTCTTTTACATTAGAACTAGACCTAGACGAGATATAGGAGTCTCCCCCTTTGAGATCCTTTTTGGCCGACCCCCGGATACATTAAAAGGCCTGGACCCACATTCCCTCTGTTTAGAAAAGGGGGATATGGTTCTCTCTTCTTATCTTTCAGCATTACACAAAAGATTGCAGATCCTATGGACTCAAAGTGCCTTGACACAGACCTTGCCCTTGGAGGAAGCCCTGCACCCATTTGAACCAGGAGATTGGGTGTGGATCAAATTCTTCACGAGGACCTCGCCCCTACAACCTAAGTGGAGAGGGCCCTACCAAGTCTTGCTGACCACTCAAACGGCGATCAGGATTGCTGAGAAGGACTCCTGGATTCATTGGACACATGCCAAACCTGCAGTTGTAGACCACAGCCTACCGTCAGCACTGACACAATCAATTCCAACGATCAAGTTGAGGAAAAACCCGGAGACAGACCAGTGGACATTCCAAACATTTTTTGACAACATAGAACCTGGATGCCAAGATATAAGCACTGGACTGTAATTCAAAAAGAAAAAAAAAAGAACCTTCATTTTATCTCCCCTATATATATATATATATAGGAAATTACCACTACTAAAAGAAAAAGGAATAAAATCCTAAATTCAGAAACAAAGGCACCACTAGAAGCTTTTTAGGAAAAACAGGAAACATTGGAATAGATAATCATCTAAAGCCCCCATAGAAACAGATAGCCCAAGAAGGGAGACCAAAGTAATTAAAATTCCAATATAGTGGAGGAAAACAAAATAGGAAATACTAGGTGACAAGGGGGAAGCAAAAGGTGCTAAAGAGAGGCCAGAATGACAAGGAAAGAAGAAAAAAGGTGCTGAAGACAGGTTATAAAGATAGTATCAGTTTTGGGAAACATACTTGGGGCAAATAAAGTTAAAATTACAAACACAAATTAGCAAACACCTCCTTGCCAATCGAAGAGCAAAGCAGGAATGAAACCATTAACACCAGAATCATTAGTATCAGACTTCAAAAGGTAAAAAGAGTATAAAATATCAAGTCAATCCCAGTTGAGTAGCTAGCCCAGGAACGATGTCATTGCTGCTTGTACCTTGCTGCTTGTACCTCCTTCCTGAAAAATAAAATACCTGGCTTCCATGCAGCTGTTCTGCTCAAATTATTTTTCACGCTCCCGGCGGGAAAATCGAACCTAGCAAAGGAAGATTTGAAACCTTCCAACATCCCCTTCCTCTTCCCACGTGTTTGCTTGTTTGCATGCATGCACGTGTTAGTTCATTGATGTGTGCGCTCGCGCCCGCCCACCCACTTGCACAAAAGGAGGTTTTAACCTCCGAAATCCCTGCCACACGCATTCTCGCGCGCGTTAGTTCATTGATGTGTGCGCTTGCGCCTGCCTGCCCACTCGCACAAAAGGAGGTTTTAACCTCCAAAGTCCCTACCGCACACATTCTCGTGCACGTTAGTTTATTGATGTGTGCGCTCGCGCCCGCCCACTTGCTCAAAAAGAGGTTTTAACCTCCAAAGTCCCTACCACCCACCTGGAATCCCGAAACGCCCACTAGTGGGCAGTAGGGACCAGGTTGACGACCCATGGATTAGAGAATGGGTAAATTTAAAAAACAGGAGAATTTTAACCTTGGAAGGGCATGACCTACAGATGGGGTGCCATGCCTTCATGTGGAATACCAGAAGCAAGTTACATGCATATTTTTACAGACACATATTGAGGGATTCATTGATACAAACATGGGAGGAGATTAAAAGTAAACAGTAGATGAAAATCCCAGGATGGTTATCAACTATGGAGGCAATGATCCACCCCAATACACTAGACGTATGTAGAATGGCCAAATACTATGAAATTTTAGACACCCAAAGAATACTAAAAACGAATCAGGAATTAGGAGACCAGGGAGTGATTATAGACTGGTGGCCATCTCCAACTGCAATCTAGATATAAAAAAGATCAAGAGGAATTTGGAATTGATATAGAACCAAAACAATTAGACAAACTGCTGTAAGGTACAGAAGAGAAATTAATATCGAAGATATACAACTATTTACTAAATTTTGACATGGCAGAGGAAATAATAAAAAGACCAATGATAGCCTGGGCTAAAAAATTTGGTCATAATATTCAGCTGGAAGATTGGGAAAGAATTTGGAATAAAAATTACGCAATAACAAAATCTGTCGCGTACATAGAAAACCAATACAAAATGTTTTACCGTTGGCATTTAGCCCCCACGAGATTGGCAAAAAGGTATCCGAACTTAAATCCAAACTGTTGGAAATGTAAACAGGTACAGGGTACCTTCTTTCATGCGTGGTGGTTATGCCTGAAAGCTAAAAAATATTGGACTAAAATACAAAAATGGTTACAGGAAATTACAAACACCCAAATAGAGCTCAAAGCAGAATTGTTTTGAAGACAGGGGGTGTCAAACTCAATTTCACTGAGGGCTGCATCAGGGTTGTGGTTGACCTCGGGCGGGGAGGCGGGAACGTGGCCAGGTGGGGGCAGCCGATTGGGTGGGCGTGGCCAGGATGGGCATGGCCAGCTCAATATCGCTCACGTTTGGGGGCACCTGTGATGGTCCGGGCGGGGCTGGGGGAATCCATTGTCTCCAGTGGAGGAAGGCAAGACTAGGGCGAGTGCCAAATCCTTGTCCACCAGAGAAGACTTGCCGTCTTTCTCAGGCCACGCAGAGGACCCCCAGATGGCGGCGCTGGCTGCCTGGAGCCCTAGGCAGTGGAGGGCAAGCACCTGGCCTGGCCCTCGAGCTCCCAGGGCACCAGAACCCCACAGTCTGGCCCAGCCGAGCCCTGCTTCCCTGAGGTGGCACCCGGCTGCACTTACCTCCTCCTCGAGGCTTCTGCTGCTGTGCTCGCTCTCCTTGGCCAGGTTGCTCATTGTGTGTGCAGGAGGGCAAAGTGTATGGGTTATAGGGAGGCCCACTCCCTCTCCTTGCGAGGAGAACTGGCTCTGTAACCAAAGCATCCACAGAAATAGGATGGGAGACCACCAGGAGAGGTGGGGACAAGGGGATGGCAAAAGGGCAGCAGGCCTCCTGGTGGCCAGGTGCTAAGGCAGGATTTCGCTCAGACCCTCCCTCCTTCTCATAATCACCTTCCTTCCTTCCCCCTTCTCATTCCCATCATCCTTCCTTCCCTCTTTCTCATTCCCATCATTCTTCATTCCTTCCTTCTTTTCCTTCCTTCCTTCCCTCTTTCTCATTCCCCTCTTCCTTCCTTGCCTCCCTCCTTCTCATTCCTTCCCTCCTTCCTTCTCATTCCTTCCCGCCTTCCTTCTCCTCCTCCTTCTCCCCCCACCCTTACTCCTCCTATCCCTACCATTTTCCCTTGTTCCCTTCCCTCCCTTCCCTACTTCACATGACCATCTCCTTCCTCTGCACTCAGGAAGGGATGAGGGGAGGGGGAGAGATTGGCAGTGCTGCCAGTGGCCGTGCTGCCAGCAGCTGTGGCTTTCCCACACAGGGGTGGAGGTGATCCCGGTGTGGGAAATTTATTTATTTATTTATTTATTTATTCTTAGCGCTTATAGACCGCCCCCTCTCCCGAAAGGGACTCGGGGCGGTGTACAGTCCATATCAGAAATACATCATGAATAACTATAAAATTTAGACAATTAAAATTATTAAGTAGATAGATAAATAAATAAGAGGAGGATAAAAAGATATACAGAACTGTACTGCTAAGTAAATAATTTAAAATTTAAAAATTTAAAACCCCAAACAAATATCCTAGAAAATTAAATTTAAAAGAACAATCCCCCTAAAAAACCAGTAAGAAATATGTATGCCAGGAGGTAGACGTTATAATTATGCCAGGCCAGCCAGTCGGAACAGGTGTGTCTTCAATTTCTGTCGGAAGGAGCGGAAGTCAGTGGTGGTTCTAATGTCGGGGGGGAGGTCATTCCAGAGGGTTGGGCCCATCACAGAGAAGGCCCTACTCCTTGGTGTCGCCCGTTGGCATTGCCTAGTGGACGGCACCCGGAGAAGTCCCTCTCTGTGTGAGCGAATAGGTCGCAGGGATATGTGGGGCAGAACGCGATCCCGCAGGTAACTAGGCCCTGTGCCATGGAGCGCTTTAAAGATGGTAACGAACACCTTGAAGCGCACCCGGTAGGCCACAGGAAGCCAGTGCAGCTCGCGCAGGAGAGGTGTTATATGGGAGAACCTTGTTCTCCCCATAATTGCCTGCGCGGCTGCATTCTGGACCAACTGCAATCTCCGGGCGCGTCCCAAGGGAAGCCCCATGTAGAGAGCGTTACAGTAGTCCAGGCGAGACGTCACCAGTGCATGAGTGACCGTGCGTAGGGCATCCCGGTCCAGAAGGGGGCGCAATTGGCGCACCAGGCGAACCTGGTGGAACGCCCCCCTTGCCACGGCTGCCACATGGTCGTCCATTGACAGCCGGGCATCTAGGAGGACGCCCAAATTGCGCGCCCGTTCCACCGGGGCTAATTGCTCGTCCCGGATGGCCAGAGATGGAATGTACTGGTTGAACCGGGAAGCCGGAAGCCACAGCCCCTCTGTCTTGGAGGGGTTGAGCTTGAGCCTGTTGTCCCCCATCCAGACCCGCACGGCTTCCAGACACCAGGACATCACTTCGACGGCCTCGTTGGGGTGGTTTGGGGTGGAGATGTACAGCTGCGTGTCGTCAGCGTACAGATGGTATCCCACCCCAAAACCACGGATGATCTCGCCCAGCGGCTTCATATATGTGTTGAACAGGAGAGGCGAGAGGACCGACCCCTGCGGGACCCCACAAGTGAGGGGCCTCGGGGTCAACCTCTGCTCCCCTGCCAGCACACATTGCGTCTGGCCAGAGAGGTAGGAGCGGAACCACCGCAGCACGGTGCCTCCTACCCCCAACCCCTCCAGACGGCGCAATAGGATACCATGGTCGATGGTATCAAAAGCCGCCGAGAGGTCTAATAGGAGAAGGACAGAGGAGCAACCCCTATCCTTTGCCCTCCAGAGATCATCCACCAACGCAACCAAGGCCTGTCTCCGTGCTGTGTCCGGGTCGGAAGCCGGACTGGCGCAGGTCTAGATACTCAGATTCCTCCAGGTGACGCGGGAACTGCTGAGCCACCACACTCTCAACAACCTTCGCTAAGAAAGGAAGGTTGGAGACAGGATGATAATTTGCTAGCTCCATTGGGTCCAGAGAAGGCTTCTTGAGCAGGGGCCTCACCACCGCCTCTTTCAAGGTGGCTGGTAGAAGGCCCTCACTCAACAAAGCGTTCACCAGTCCCAGTAGCCAGCCTCGTGAACCCTCCCAGGATGCCAGTACAAGCCAGGAGGGACACGGGTCCAATAAACATGTGGTGGCTCGCAGTCGCCCGCGCAACCTGTCCAAATCTTCGGTGGCAACAGGGTCAAACTCCTCCCAGCGTGGTCTCTCAAGACTCACCTCGGACACCCCCCCTGGAGCACTGAAGGGGGTCCATTCCCTCCGGATCTGAGCGATTTTATCCTGCAGGAATTCCCCGAATTCCTCTGCCCTGCCCTGCAAAGGGGGATCCCGCTGCCCTTGTGACAGAAGGGAGCGGGTCACCCAAAACAGGGCGGCAGGGCGGTTCTCTGCGGACGCAATAAGGGTGGCACAATATCGACGTTTGGCCACTCTCATTGCCACAAGGTAGGTCCTTAAGTAGGCTCTTACCTGTGTTCGGTCAGATTCGGAGCGGGAGGATCTCCACTTGCTCTCTAGGCGTCTCCTGTGGCGTTTCATCGCCCTTAGCGTACAGGTGGTATTCAACCCCTAAACCACGGATGATCTCCCCCAGTGGCTTCATAGATGCGTTGAACAGGAGGGGCGAGAGGACCGACCCCTGCGGCACCCCACAGGTGAGTGGCCTCAGGGTCGACCTCTGCCCCCCTGTCAACACACATTGCGACCGGTCAGAGAGGTAGGAGCCGAACCACCATAAAACGGTGCCTCCGACTCCCATCCCCTCCAGCCGGCGCAATAGGATACCATGGTCGATGGTATCAAAAGCCGCTGAGAGGTCTAATAGGACCAGGATAGAGGAACAGCCTCTATCTCTGGCCCTCCAGAGATCATCAACCAGCGCGACCAAGGCTGTCTCTGTGCTGTGCCCGGGTCGGAAGCCGGACTGGCGTGGGTCTAGATATTCGGATTCGTCAAGGTGTCGTGGAAATTGCTGTGCCACCACATTCTCAACAACCTTCGCTAAAAAAGGAAGGTTGGAGACTGGACGATAATTAGCCAGCTCCATTGGGTCCAGTGAAGGCCTCTTGAGTAAGGGCCTCACCACCGCCTCTTTCAAGGCAGTTGGTAAGGATCCCTCACCCAGTGAGGCGTTCACCAGGCCCAGAAGCCAGCCTCGTGTCACCTCCCAAGATGCCAGTACCAGCCAGGAGGGACATGGGTCCATTGAACATGTGGTGGGTCGCAGCCGTCCACGCAACCTGTCCAAATCCTCGGGGCAACAGAGTCAAACTCCTCCCAGAATGGTCTCACAAGACTCACTGTTGACGGCTCGTCCGGTCCACTGGAGGGGGCCCATCCGCTCCGGATCTGAGCGACTTTGTCCTGCAGATATTCCCCAAACTCCTCTGCTCTACCCTGCAAGGGTGCCCCCCGCATCCCCTGTGACAAGAGGGAGCGGGTCACCCTAAACAGGGCGGCAGGGCGGTTATCCGCGGACGCAATAAGAGCGGCACAATGTCTACGTTTGGCCGCTCTCAATGCCACAAGGTAGGTCCATAAATAGGCTCTTACCTGTGTTCGATCAGACTCGGAGCGTGAGGATCTCCACCTGCTCTCTAGACGTCTCCTATGGCGCTTCATCACCCTCAGCTCCTCGGTGTACCAAGGAGCTCGGGTGGGTCGCTGCCGCAGGAGAGGTCGCAAAGGCGCAACCCGGTCCAAGGCCCCAGCCGCCGCCCTATTCCAGGCGGCCGCTAGGTCCTCCGACCGAGCGCGGGTCAGGGCTACAGGTAGTGGCCCAAGCTCCGTCTGGAACCTATCCGGATCCATCAGGTGCTTGGGGCGGTACCAGCTTGGACAGACTGGCTCCGCCTCCTCGCGGTGGAGGGTAGCGCCAGGGAAGTCGAGCCGGAGACATGAGTGATCTGACCATGACAGGGGAGTAATAACTAAATCCCCTATTCCCAGATCACTCGTCCACTGTTCAGATACAAAAATAAGGTCCAGTGTGTGACCGCCCTCATGTGTGGGGCCCTGAATTAATTGGGTCAGGCCCATGGCTGTCATGGAAGCCATGAACTCCCGAGCCACCTCAGATGCTGCTCCCGTCGACGGCAGGTTGAAGTCCCCCATAACCAAAAGCCTGGGGATCTCAACCGCCGTCTCTGAGATCAGCTCGAGGAGCTCGGGCAGGGCCGCTGATGTATAGCGAGGAGCCAAGTATACCATCAGCAGGCCCAACTGCCTCCCTGGGCCCCATTTCACACCTAGGGACTCACAACCGGGTATCTGAGGGACAGTGAACTCTCTCGGTTCTAGACCATCCCGTATAACTACCGCCACCCCACCACCCTTACCCAGGGCCCGAGGCTGATGGAATGCACGGAAACCCGGTGGGCACATTTCCACGAGGGGTAAACCACCCTCATGGCCCAACCAGGTCTCCGTTATCCCTGCAAGGTCCAGCTCCCCCTCAGAGATCAACTCGCTAATGAGGGGGGCCTTGTTGGTTACGGACCTTGCATTGCAAAGCATCAGTCGCAGGCCCTGGCTCTGTAGTTCCTGACCACCTAGTCTGCGGGGGTTGGTACAAACGACCGGGCGTAGCCAACAGCCACGGTCTCCCAACCGACCTTGTGATCTTCTCTTGTCCTCGCATCCCCCCCTCCCCGCGACCGATGTAATAAAACAACCCTCTGCTGGAATAACTTGTTCCCTCTCCCCCCCCACCCCGCTCACTTCCCTCCTGGACTCACCTGTTCGTCTGGCGCTGGCTTCCCTCCCGGCCTGGTTAACCCACCCCCCCTCCCTGGAGCCCCCTAAAAACAATGCAAAACATTTGGATAAAAATCCCCTCAGCTTCCGTTTCTTCCACCTCTCGGGGTTCGCAAACCCGTCATCAAGGCAGGCCCTTGAAAGAGCCAAGGGCCATACCTGCGAGAGAGGGGCCTCCCGCAGGCGGAGCAGGTCTAACCTTGAATAAATTGATAAAATGTTAAAAACCCAATTGGGTAAGGGTGCTGGTGATAAAAGTTAATAGCCGGAGGGCTAAGGTCTCAATGGGGAGCTGGAGGCTTTAATATCCAGATAGTACTTGGAAAGAAGGCGGGGGGGAAATGTTCAAATATTCCCAAATAGTGAAGCAAGGCAGAGATGTCAGAAAAATGGGAGACAGTCCAAGGTGGTTGGAGATGGATACAGTTGCAGATGAATGTGGGTTCCTTAGTGGGTGGGGGGGGGCATTCTTGGCCCAGTTGTTCTTAGTCTAGGCAGTCACTCAGGCCCATCCATAGCCCTGAAACAGGGCCTCCAGTGGACTCTGAAGTTCCAGGCCACCCCCGGCCGTTGTTTTAGATCTTCTCCACACTTCTGGTTCCCAGCACACTCACCTTGGCCCCCCATCCGGCGCCCCAGTGTTCTCCACAGTATAGGGTAAAGCTCTCAAAGTTATCAGAAAATTCACCAAGTTCCCGGGAGCATGGGAGCAGCCAGGGAGCATGGGAGCAGCCAGGATACGGCCAAATGCCATAGAGGAGTCCCTGGCTGCGGCTCTTTCCACACGTCCGACGCCGCAGCCGTCTCCCTTTGCCGTTCCCGGCTGCCTCCCTGTTCTGCTCATCTCTCCGGTGCCTCCGGTGCCTCGTTGTTCTCTCCAGTGTCATAGAGTGGCTCTGGTACCTCCGGTGTCTCCTTATTCTCTCCGGTGCCATTGTCTTATTTTTTTCCCATTTTTTTCCCGCCAGCGCAGTTTAAATGCTGCGCCGTGCTGCGCGCGCGCCGCCGCCATTGCTTCACGGCTTCCTCCTCAGCCGCTTACAGCCACTCCGCTCCTTCTTCCCTCCGATCTCCTCCGGCCACCCTGGTGGGCCAAAACAAGCCCAAAACAAGCCAGGGTGGTCGGGCTGTCCAATTCTCGGCCCTCCGATGACATGAGGGCCGGCAGCAACCCCCTACCCGGTCGGGAGCTCCATGATGAGCTTAGGAGCTCAGGAAGGCGACCGCCATCGCCGGAAGCTCCTCCTCCTCCTTGGAGGAGTGGAAATGAGTGGGGCATGGAGGTGCTGATGGCAGGCACAGCGCTGATGTACAACTTGTGGGAATCATCCGGGCTGAAACACGGTCAGCCTTAGATCTGACCTGCGTGGCTGCCCTGGAGCCAGCAACAAGCCACCCCGCTGTCTCAGCCGCATCCCCTGGGCATGCGCACATGAGGTGAAGGGCCCTGGGGTCCTGGGTGAAAAGGAAGTGCTCAGAATGCAGTCAGCCTGGGGTGCAAGAAGGTCCACAGGGACGCCAGGCCCTGCACGCTCACCACCTCATGTCCGTGTTCCCAGGGGACGGGATGGGGGCAGCCTCTCGTTGGCTCCAGGGTGGCCCTGCAGATCTAAGGCTGATCACACTCTGGCCCAGATGGCTGCCACCAGGTTGTAGGCGGAGGCGCTGTGGGCTGGTCCTTGGCTGTTTCCAGGGTGGCCCCACGGGCCAGATCTAATCACATTGTGGACCAGATCTGGCCCATGGGCCTTGAGTTTGACACCGCTGCTCTAAGAGGATCACAGATAATCTTTCATAATTGTTCTAAAGAAATACATAATGTTAAAACTACTCAAAGAGCTAAAACTAAAAACAAAAGGATGGAAACTGGTCATCCAATTATGGCTGAAGTGTAATTTTCATCATTTTTCAACTATCGATCATAATACCTATAAGCTGCTTAAAGTAGAAATTCAGAAATACCTTGAGTTGTCCCCCAATTTTATGCTAGATAGTTCCTATCTCTTCTTGCTTAAATGGAAATAGATAGAACCCAAACGTTTAGTGGTTCTTCTTAAGGAATGTTTTTCTTTATTCCTACGCTAACAGTTTATAAACTGAGGGAAGACAATATGAAACAGGACAATTATAGTGCAGTTAATAAAGAACTCTTCAGCTACAACGTCAAATTAATATGGTAGGGTCATGGTCATCAACAAATCCATTCTTCTGGTTGTTGGGACAGGAATGTTAACTATTACAGGTAGTCCTCGACTTACGACCACAATTGCACCCAACATTTTCATTGTTAAGTGAGACAGTTAAGTGAGTTTTGCCCCATTTTACAACCTTTCTTACCACAGTTTAGGTTTAGGTTTAGGTTTATTAAATTTATAGACCGCCCCCTCTCCCCGTAGGGACTCGTTGTTGTTTAGTTAGTAACACAGAAGTTAAGTGAATCTGGCTTCCCCATGTGAATTTTCATCACATGACAATGGGGATGCTGCAACAGTCATGAGAAAAACTGTCACCACAAAAATCAGATTAGGAACCCAAGTTGAAATAGGGAAGAAAATGGTAAGTGAGCACCTGTCTACCCTAGATGAGTTCAAATCACCAGGACCGGATGGATTACACCACAGGGTTATGAAGGAACTGGCAGACGAGATCTCAGAACCACTGAACTATATCTTTCAGAGATCCTGGGAATTGCCAGAGGACTGGAAAAGAGCTGATGTGGTTCCCATCTTCAAAAAAGGGAAAAAAAATAGATCCAGGAAACCACAGACCTATCAGCCTGACCTCAATACCAGGAAATATTCTGGAAAAGATAATCAAGCAACGAATTAGCAAACACCTAGAAGTAAACAAAGCAATAGCCAAAAGCCAACATGGGTTTGTCAAAAACAGATCATGCCAGACTAATCTTATTGCATTCTTTGATAATGTGACAAAATTAGCGGACCAGAGGAATGCCGTCGATATAGTTTACTTGGACTTCAGTAAGGCTTTTGATAAGGTAGACCATAACCTACTACTAGATAAAGTAGAAGAATGTGGGTTAGACAGCATCACCACCAGATGGATTCGTAACTGGCTGACCAACTGCACTCAACGTGTAGTTCTCAATGGAACTGCATCTACATGGAGGGAAGTATGCAGTGGAGTACCCCAAGGCTCTGTTTTGGGCCCAGTACTCTTCAACATCTTCATCAATGAGGTGGATGAGGGAATAAATGGGG
Organism: Natrix helvetica; assembly: GCF_964273705.1. Classification (NCBI taxonomy): domain Eukaryota; kingdom Metazoa; phylum Chordata; class Lepidosauria; order Squamata; family Natricidae; genus Natrix; species Natrix helvetica. Next base: position 58,980,093 of record NC_138555.1, on the reverse strand, counting down.
AACTCATCAAATTTGAATATGACACCAAGCTGGCAGGAATAGCCAACACTCCAGAAGATAGGCTAAAGATACAGAAGGATCTTGACAAACTTGAACATTGGGCACTATCTAATAAAATGAAATTCAATGGTGAAAAGAGTAAGGTTCTACATTTAGGCAACAAAAATGAAATGCACAGGTACAGTATAAGTGGTACCTAGCTCAATAGTAGTAACTGTGAAAGGGATCTTGGAGTCCTAGTGGACAACCATTTAAATATGAGCCAGCAGTGTGCAGGAGCTGCCAAAAAAACCAACACAGTTCTAGGCTGCATAAACAGAGGGATAGAATCAAGATCACGTGAAGTGTTAATACCACTTTATAATGCCTTGGTAAGGCCACACTTGGAATACTGCATTCAGTTTTGGTCACCACGATGAAGAAAAGATGTGGAGACTCTAGAAAGAGTGCAGAGAAGAGCAAGAAGGAAAAACGAGGAACGGTTGCAGGAACTGGGTATGTCTAGTTTAATGAAAAGAAGGACTAGGGGAGACATGATACCAGTGTTCCAATATCTCAGGGGTTGCCACAAAGAAGAGGGAGCCAAACTATTCTTCAAGGCACCTGAGGGCAGAACAAGAAACAATGGGTGGAAACTAATAAAGGAGAGAAGCAACTTAGATCTGAGGAGAAATTTCCTGACAGTTAGAACAATTAATCAGTGGAACAGCTTGTCTCCAGAAGTTGTGAATGCCCCAACACTGGAAGTCTTTAAGAAGATGTTGGATAGCCATTTGTCTGAAATGGTATAGGGTTTCCTGCCTAGGCAGGGGGTTGGACTAGAAGACCTCCAAGGTCCCTTCCAACTCTGCTATTGTATAACTAAGGTATGTAGGAAGCACACCACAATAGTAGTGGGGGATTTTAACTACCCTGACATCAACTGGGAAACAAACTCTGCACCAAGTGGAAGATCGAACAGGTTCCTAACAAACCTAGCAGACAACTTTGTTTTCCAAAAGGTAGAGAAGGGAACAAGGGGATCAGCCATATTGGACTTAATTCTCACTAACAGAGAGGAAATTATAGAAAGTGTTGAAGCCACAGGAACCCTGGGGGCAAGTGACCATGCAATATTGGAATTCAACATTATGCAAACACAAGTAGTAGAACAAAGTCAAACTAGACTCTTGGACTTTAAGAGAGCTAATTTCAATAAACTTAGAGAGAGCTTGGGAAAAATTCCATGAATGAGAATCCTCAAGGGGAAAACAACTCAAGAAGCTTGGGAAATTTTGAAAAATGAGATTACAAAAGCCCAGTCTAGCACAATACCAATGAAGAAGAAAAATAACAGCTCCCAAAAGAAACCAGCATGGCTGCAAAAAGAACTATCTGACAAACTGAAAGACAAAAAAGATAAGTACAAAAAGTGGAAAGGTGGGGACATAACTAAGGCAGAATATCAGCAAATAGCCCGAGCATGTAAAGATGAAGTGAGGAAAGCTAAGGCTCACAATGAAGAAAGGCTTGCCACAAAAGTAAAAAATAACAAAAAAAGCTTCCAACTCTGCTATTGTATTGTATTGTATTGTCATAAGTCACTTTTTTCAGTGTCATTGTAACTTTGAATGGTCACTAAATGAACTATCAGGTAGTAAAAAAATCTAAACTTCATGTAGCCATGCAGCTTTCAAAATCCTGGATTCAACTAGCCATACTTTTAATGATTGGTTGACAATGCCCTCTTGGGTGGGTAATACAAAACAAACGCAATCAGTCCTAAGCAATTGTATGCAAGACCACAACCCAATATATGTGAATTATTTTAAGAGTCACTAAAGACTATATTAAGCAGACACGGACAGTAAACAGTAATGGAGTTTTACGCCACAGACAAAAAGCATATTAAATGCAGTGGTGGGTTCTGTGGGCGTGGCATGGTGGTCATGTGACTGGGTGGGCATAGCCAACTCTACATCACTCACGTCAAGGGGCAGCTCGCCCAGCCCGGCCCCTCCCCTCCCAGCCACTCCTTGTCATGCCCAGCCTCAACATATCTATAGTTCTGTAAAAATGTTGTTCACCTTTTTTCGACTTTATCTGCATCTACATACTATAGATGTACTTTCATGGACCACTGAAAGGAGGAAATGGCTCACATGCTTTGCCCAAGAGGGAAACTCTGTATTTTAAAGAACATTTGAAGGAGACCTGGCACCAATCAAAACACTGTTTGTGAAGCCACTGATCAACACTGACGGGGGAAGCCACTAGTATATGAAAATAAGAGCAAACTCCACTCCTTTTTAGCACTGATGATGTTACCTAGTTTGGTAATGAAACATCTACAAGAAAACCATCAAGCTCAGAGAGCACCAAGGACCCCACAGTTCAACCCTGAGCTACAAATATTCTCTTCTATTGATAAACACGTTTTGGTTAGAGGGACTCACAGCCTGCCTTATATGAGATGGCTCCCAGTGGATTTCATTCTAAATTTTGATATGATTTCTGTAAATAAGGAATGTAGAATTATAATGGCTGAGTATTTGATCATTCATACATCAAAAAAATGCAAAGCTAAGGGATAAACAAATAAAAAACAGATTTGAAAAAAAAGGCCCAGGAAATAAAAAGAGTGAAAGTGTAAGAAAGAAAGAAATTTTGCAGAAATATAACCAAATCATCAGCAAATGTCCTCAATTTATAAACTCCCTTCTTAATATTTATACCTGTTATTTTCTCATCTTGTCTGATACATTTATTCAAAACTTCCAACACCAAAATAAACAGCAAAAGACCCCCACCCCAAGGCCCTCCTGCCTGTTTGCCCAGCGCTCATTCGGCTGCCCCTTCCAATCCTCCGGCTGGATGCAGCCACTCACCAGCCACTAGAAAGCAAGGTCGTTCACCACCTGTTTGCCCAGCACTCACTCAGAGACCTCCTAGCTCCTACCCACCCAGCCCCGCCAACATCCCCCCCCCACCTGGGCGCAGGCACTCATCTGTTCTTTCTTCTTCTGGTTCCAAACTAAGCCCTGGTTGGTTGGTTGGTTAAAGTGCGGGTTGGATCCTAATGCTCCATCACTGGAGGCTTTTAAAAGGGAGAACTTTTTGGCAGCTGGCAGGCAAAGAAAGCTCTCAGCCATGACCGGTGCCGCTCCCACTCCCATCGGCTGGGCGGGCAAAGGAAGTGGGTGAGTGGGGCAAGCATGGTCTATAAGCGCTAATAAATTGAAATTGAAATTAAATAGACGGGCGGGCCGAGAGAACGAGCAAGCGGCAACCAGGCAGGCAGGGGGAGCGAGCAGAGGCAGGCCAGGGAATCGTACTGGTACGGGGATGTGGCCAGCCGCCCGTATCTGTGCATACCGGGAGCAACCCACCTCTGATATCAATCATTGAAAAGGATTCGTGTCTTTCTGGGGGAAAAAGTGTATTCTCTTGCAGAGCCATTCCTTTGCCTCCAAGAGTCTATTAGTACTAAATTATCCATCATCTCAACAAAAGTATTTGGTAGTTTGCCCTGGGAGGTTTTAATCCCTTTAATAGATGTTCTAACCCAAGCTGGAGAAGTCACTCCATTCCAATCCCCCAGCATAAGCCAATTTTCATACGAAAAGGGCAGTAATTGATTCATAAGATATTAAAAAAATTTACTTGTATCCTCATTTGGCACATAAAGACCAACTACTACTGATTTTATTGCATTAAGTTCAATTTCCACTTCTACAAATCTACCATATTCATCTAACAAAAATAGCTTGGGTTTAATATGTAAAGCCACTGCATTAATCTTTTTTGCGCCATTAATATTCCATGTAATAAATTTGATTTCCATCTTTGAGTTAAATGGCAAATTCCAACCACCTCTTCTTCTTCAGTATCAGCTTTTGGGGGTTGATCTACCTCCAATGTCTTGTCTATCTCCATTTCTTCAACTAGATTCAAAATTAATTTACCGGTATGTCTGGACAAGAAATCCTTGGTAATGTCTCTAACTCTCCCTTCACAGCCAGCAGATAATCCAACCACTCTCACGAAAGTTAAAATGAACTGAAGGCAATTTCACCGTACCTTTGTCCTCTGTACTCTCTCTGACTCCCCGCTCACAGCAAGCAGCTCCTTCCACCAACCTCAAGAAAGTTGAAATGAAATAGAGGCAATTTTACTTTACCTCTGTCCTCTGTTCTCTCTTTGACACACCCCTCACTGCCACCAAATACTCCCATCAGCCTCAGGAAGTTGCAAATGAAATGGAGGAAATTTCACCCTACGTTTGTCCTCTGTACTCTCTGACTCCCCTCTCACGGCCAGCAGATCCTCCCACCAGCCTCACAAAAATCAAATAAACTGGAGGCAATTTAACTCTACCTTTCTCCTCTGTACTCTCTTTGACTCATCCCTCAAAGCCAGAAGATGTTCGGATCAGACTCAGGAAAGGTCAAATGAACTGGAGGCAATTGTACTCTACCTTTGCCCACTGTACTCTCTCTGACTCTGTCCTCACAGCCAGCAGATACTCCCATCAGCCTCAGGAAGTTGCAAATGAAATGGAGGCAATTTTAGCCTACCTTTGTCCTCTGTACTCTCTCTTACTCACCACTCACAACCACCATATCCTCATACCAGCCTCAGGAAAGTTGAAATGAAATAGAGGCAATTTTACTCTACCTTTATCCTCTGTACTCTCTCTGACTCCCCGCTCACAGCAAGCAGCTCCTTCCAATCTCAGGAAACGTGAAATGAAATGGATGCAATTTTACTTTTCCTCTGTCCTCTGTACTCTCTTTGACACACCCCTCACAGCCAGCAGATCCTCCCATTAGCCTCAGGAAGTTGCAAATGAAATGGAGGCAATTTTAGACTATGTTTGTCCTCTGTACTCTCTCTGACTCCCCTCTCACAGCCAGCAGTTCTTCCCACCAGCCTCAGGAAAATTCAAATAAACTGGAGGCAATTTTACACTACCTTTGTCCTCTGTAGTCTCTTTGACTCGTCCATCAAAGCCAGAAGATACTCGCAGCAGACTCAGGAATGGTCAAATGAACTGAAGGCAATTTTACTTTTCCTCTGTACTCTCTATGACATACCCCTCACAGCCACCAGATACTCCCACCAGCCTCAGGAATTTCAAATGAAGTGGAGGCAATTGTACTCTACTTTTGTCCTCTGTAGTCTCTCTGACTGCGTCCTCACAGCCAGCAGATACTCCCATCAGCCTCAGGAAGTTGCAAATGAAATGGAGGCAATTTTAGCCTACATTTGTCCACTGTACTCTCTATGATTCCCCTCTCACAGCCAGCAGATCCTCCCAGTAGCCTAAGAAAAGGTCAAATTAACCGGAGGCAATTTTACTCTACCTTTCTCCTCTGTACTTTCTCTGAATCTCCTCTCACAGCAAGCAGCTCCTTCCACCAACCTCAGGAAAGTTGAAATGAAATGGATGCAATTTTACCTTACCTTTCTCCTCTGTACTCTCTCTGACTCCCACCCACGGAGCCAGAAGATCCTCCCACCAGCCTCACGGAAAGTCAAATAAACTGGAGGCAATTTTACTGTAATGTCTCTGACTCCGTCCTCACAGCCAACAGATACTCCCACCAACCTCAGGAAAGTTGATATGAAATGGAGGCAATTTTGCTCTTCCTTTGTCCTCTGTACTCTCTCTGACTCCCCTCTCACATCCAGCAGATCCTCCCACCACCCACACGAAAAGTCAAATAAACTGGAGGCAATTTTACCCTACCTTTCTCCTCTGTACTCTCTCTGACTCCCACACACCCAGCCAGAAGATCGTCCCATCAGCCTCAGGAAAGTTCAAACGAAATGGAGGAAACTGTACTCTTTTTTTCTCCTCTGTACTCTCTCTGGATACCCTCTCACAGCCAGCAGGTCCTCCCACCAGCCACATGAAAATAAACTGGAAGCAATTTTACTCTACCTTTGTCCTCTGTATTCTCTCTGACTCACCATTCACAGCCAGCAGATCCTCCCACCAACCCATGGAAAGTTAAAATGAACTGGAGGAAATTTTACTCTACCTTTGTCATCTGTACTCTCTCTGGCTCCCAGCTCACAGACAACAGATCATCCCACCAGCCTCATGAAAGTTCAAATGAACCGAAGGCAATTTTACTCTACCTTTGTCCTCTGTACTCTCTCTGATTCCTCACTAACAGCAAGAAGCTCCTCCCATCAGCCTGAGGACTTTGCAAATCAAATGGAGGCAATTTTACTCTACCTTTGTCCTCTGTACTCATTCTGACTCCCCTCTCACAGCAAGCAGATCCTCCCACTAGCCTCAGGAAACTTGAAATGAAATGGAGGCAATTTTACCCAACCTTTGACAACTGTACTCTCTCTGACTCACCACTCACAGCAAGCAGCTCCTTCCAATCTCAGGAAATTTGAAATGAAATGGAGGCCATTTTACTCTACCTTTGTCCCCTGTAATCTCTCTCACTCCATCCTTACAGCCAGCAGATACTCCCATCAACCTCAGCAAGTAGCAAATGAAATGGAGGCAATTTTAGCCTACGTTTGTCCTCTGTACTCTCTTTGACACACCCCTCACTGCTACCAAATACTCCCAGCAGCCTCAGGAATTTGCAAATGAAATGGAGGCAATTTTACCCTATCTTCGTCCTCTGCACTCTCTCTTGAATCCTGTTTCACAGCCAGGACTCCTGACTCCCACCAGCGTCAGGAAACGTCAAATGACGCTCCTTCCGGTGGCGCCGCTGGCCTTGGAGGAAGCTCCCTCGGGAACGCCAGCCCCGTGTTTGAGTAACAAGCTGCTAGGATAGCATAAATCAGCTGTCCAGCAGTTTGAACCCGCCCCCTCAGGAAAAGAGGGGGAGGTGAGCTGTCTGGCATAGGGTAGAGGCGCCCAGTGGCCCCAGAAGCAATTATGTGGCGTGAAGGGTGTGAACTCCCCAGGAAGCCCGACAATCTCCTCATCTTGGGACGCATCTGCCTTTGCAGAAACAAAAGGCAGCGTCCACCCCTGCTGTTTCAACGTTTATTCTACATCTGAACAAGACGCTGGCGGAGCAAACCAGGAGGTCAATATATTGCAAGTACAAGCCTTAACTCCGTAGATTATATCTCTTTCTGTAAACTAAAAGGGAACTTTTTTTAAAAAAAAATGGCGCCGGAATAATAAAGTGTGTGTTGAAAACAAAAGTGAAGCGGAAAGCTGATTAGCACTTGTTAAGTGCTTGTTAGTGCTGCTGGAAGACTTCAGAGAATAGGTGGATTTTCTGGACTGAACAAATTGGTTGTTTAAAAGCTTGATTTGAATACTTTGAAATGGCTTCTAAGCAGGCAAAATTCAATGTTTCAAAAAGTGCTGGCAGCTCGCCAGCGCAATCACAAAAGCTGCAGTCTTTACTACCTCCGGTGGAAACACAATCACAAACCCTGACACTGGAGGCTCTACAAAATAACTTACAAAATGCATTAAAAGAACAGGCAGTTGTCTTGGAGGGGAAAATTACAAGTGCCTTTAAAGATGTCTCTGATGAAATATCTGGAATTAAGGATTTAATCCAAACACGTAACCAAGAGATAAGGGAGGATATAGTTGAGGCACTTAAAGGATTATTTGGTTACGTAACATCTCTCGATGAGAAGGTGGAAGAAATTAATGAGTCTAATACAAAGTTGGACAACAAACTCATGGAGGCACAAATTAAAATTGATAAGTCAGAGGCGGAGCTTACAATGATACAATATAGAACAATGGAATTTGCCCTGAGGATAAGGGGTTTGAAAGAACATAGCCAAGAAGATTTAAGAGAGATTTTTGCAGACTCTTTTGCTCAATTAACTGGGGAACCAAAGGCCGAATGCGCCTGGCAAATTGACAAAAATTACCGTGTTAATTCATGGATTGCCAGACAAAGACAACTGCCAAGAGATATTGTAATCTATTTTGTCACCAGGAAAATTAGGAATGAAATATTGCAAGCAACCTATAAAAACAAACTGCAAGTGGCAGGTCAAGATGTGATTGTATTGAAGGAAATCCCCCCCAAAATGTTGAGATCTAGAAAGGACTATGCATTTCTAGTGGACGAACTTAGAACGCGCCAGATTCAATACAGATGGGAGACCCCAGCCGGATTGGTGGTGAACTACCTGGGAGAAAGACATCGTCTCAACTCTGTCTGGAAGCCAAAAGATTTCTATAGCATAGTACTAAAGGCAGGACGCCCTCCATCTCCAGGTCCCAAAGAAAGAAAAGAGACAGAGGACCCCAGGCAGCAAGATACAATACAATACAATACAATAGTAGAGTTGGAAGGGACCTTGGAGGTCTTCTAGTCCAACCCCCTGCCTAGGCAGGAAACCCTATACCATTCCAGACAAATGGCTATCCAACATCTTCTTAAAGACTTCCAGTGTTGGGGCATTCACAACTTCTGGAGGCAAGCTGTTCCACTGATTAATTGTTCTAACTGTCAGGAAGTTTCTCCTCAGTTCTAAGTTGCTTCTCTCCTTGATTAGTTTCCACCCATTGCTTCTTGTTCTGTCCACAGGTGCCTTGGAGAATAGCTTGACTCCCTCTTCTTTGTGGCAACCCCTGAGATATTGGAACACTGCTATCATGTCTCCCCTAGTCCTTCTTTCTCTTAAGCTAGACATACCTAGTTCCTGCAACCGTTCTTCATATGTTTTAGTCTCCAGTCCCCTAATCATCTTTGTTGCTCTTCTCTGCACTCTTTCTAGAGTCTCCACATCTTTTTTACATCGTGGCGACCAGAACTGAATGCAGTATTCCAAGTGTGGCCTTACCAAGGCATTATAAAGTGGTATTAACACTTCACGTGATCTTGATTCTATCCCTCTGTTGATGCAGCCTAGAACTGTGTTGGCTTTTTTGGCAGCTGCTGCACACTGCTGGCTCATATTTAAATGGTTGTCCACTAGAACTCCAAGATCCCTCTCACAGTTACTACTATTGAGCACGGTACCACCTATACTGTACCTGTGCATTCCGTTCTTGTTGCCTAAATGTAGAACCTTACTCTTTTCACCATTGAATTTCATTTTATTAAATAGTGCCCAATGTTCAAGTTTGTCAAGATCCTTCTGTATCTTAAGCCTATCTTCTGGAGTGTTGGCTATTCCTGCCAGCTTGGTGTCATCTGCAAATTTGATGAGTTCCCCATTTATTCCCTCATCCAAATCATTGATGAAGATGTTGAAGAGTACTGGGCCAAAACAGAGCCTTGGGGTACTCCACTGCATACTTCCCTCCATGTAGATGCAGTTCCATTGAGGACTACACGTTGAGTGCGGTTGGTCAGCCAGTTACGAATCCATCTGGTGGTGATGCTGTCTAACCCACATTCTTCTACTTTATCTAGTAGTAGGTTATGGTCTACCTTAAGATAATCAGGCACAAAGTGGGGTTGTGAGCTTACTGCAGGAAACAGAAGAAATTATGGAACAGAGGCAAACCCGTGCGGCCACTAAACGTAAAGAACAAGAATTAAAGTCTCAACAAGCCCAGATGATAATCCAAGATAATATAAACACGAGCACAGAAGCAGTGGGAGGAGCTAGACCAAAGGTGAAATCCCAGCAAGATTTCCAGGCAGCTCTTAAAAAGTTTCAGCGTGCTAAAGATGACAATTAAATTTCTAACATGGAATGTCAATGGCTTAAACTCACCACAAAAAAGGAAAAAAATATTTCACTACTTGAAACAATTTAGAAATGATGTAATTTGCTTACAAGAAACACACATTAGAACACAGGATCAGAAATACTTGATGAACGCAAGACTGGGATTGCATTTCGTAGCATCTGCTCCGGAGAAGAAAAACAGTATAGTCATATATTTAAGAAAAGACTTAAAGGCTGAATTAATTGAAGCAGATCCTCAAGGTAGATACATTGCAATTGAACTATTAATAGAAGGAAAGAAAATACTCTTAACAGGAGTATATGCTCCCAATCAACAACAAGAAAAATTTTATAAGTTGCTTCGCACTAAATTAACACAATGGGGTTACAGATCCTGCTTTTACTGGGCGATTGGAATGGAGTACTGGATCCTGTTCAAGACAAGAAGAGGCTTTTGCAAAATACTCAAACACGAACAAGATTACCTAAATCCTTCTTTGATATGATGGATGACTTTGAACTGAGAGATATCTGGAGAGAACGGAATGTTAAAGAACGGGATTTCACTTTCTTTTCTGATAGGCACCAATCCTTTTCCAGAATTGATTTTATACTAAATTACAAATGATTTTTTTACAGGGTAAAGAAGACTAAGTTATGCCCGAGAACTTTAACAGATCACAACCCGATCTGGATGGAACTTGAATATGGAGACCGACCCAGGAGGTCTTGGAGATTAAATGAAAATCTATTTAGATATGAGAAAAATGTTACGGAATGTAAAAAACTATTGAAAGAATATTTTGCTTTTAATATGCATAAGGGGATATCTATGGAAATGGTTTGGGATGCAAGTAAAGCATACATGAGAGGCGTTTTAATAAATCTGAATAATGTTTATAGGCGTAGACAAAGGGAGAAACAAAGGGAATTAGAGGAAGAGATTAAAAAAAAGAGCAGGAGTTAATGTCTAAACCAGATGATAAGAAGACAAAAGAGATAATTACTTCATTCCGAGGGCAGTTCAATATGTTAATGTCGGACCAGATAGCCACTAATTTTCTATATGCTAAACATAACACTTTTTGCAATGCCAATAAACCAGGTAGATGGTTAGCATATATGTTAAGGAAAAAACAAAGATCTCGTAATATAGAGAAAGTAGAATATAAAGGGAAATAAGTTTTTCAACAGGATATGATTAAAAAGACTTTTTTAGAATTTTGCACTAGATTGTATGCTGGTGACAAAATAAAAGGGTCAGACATAGACCGATATTTGGAGAAAGAGAAAATTCCTGCACTTACAGATGAGCAAAGGGGAAGATTGAATCAACTTGTAACTACAGAGGAAATCTTCCTGGCAATTAAGCAGTTAAAAATCGGAAAAGCTCCTGGCACAGATGGCTTGACAGCAGTTTATTATATAAAGTTACAACTAGAAATGATGGAACCTCTTAGGGAACTATTTAATAAAATTCAAATGGAAGGCAGGGTCCCACCATCCTGGAAAACAGATTTTATTTCATTGATTCCAAAAGAAGATCAGGATCCTACCCAGCCAAACAACTACAGGCCTATTTCATTACTTAATACAGACTATAAAAGTTTTGCTAAAATATTGGTAAACAGGTTAATGTCAATTGTGCAACAAATGATTCACAATGATCAGTCTGGTTTTATACAGGGGAGACAAATGAAAAGTAATGTAAGACAAATCATTAATATAATGGAATATTTGGGAAAGTATAACCAAGTCCCGGCAGTGCTTTTATTCTTAGATGCGGAGAAAGCATTCGACCAAGTCAATTGGCAATTTTTAATAAAAATACTACAAAAGATGCAGTTCGGAGAGCATTTCATGCAGTCTATCAAAGCAATATACCAGAAACAGACAGCACAAATTATAGTTAATGGAGGCTTAACAGAATCTTTTAAAATTGAAAAAGGAACAAGACAGGGGTGTCCCTTGTCTCCATTATTGTTTATTTTAACCCTGGAATTGTTATTGAACAGAATATGTGGGTCTGACGAACTACAAGGAATCAAGATTAGGCACTACGAATACAGAGTGAGAGCATTTGTGGATGACTTGGTTGTAACTTTAACCCAGCCGGGGGAATCAGTTACAGGTCTAATGAATATAATTAATCAATATGGTATTAATCAATATGGTATTAATCAATATGGTACCCAGTATCTGGGTTCAAAGTAAATCTAGGGAAGACAAAGATGATAGCTAAAAATATGACTACGAACCAAAAAAAAAAGATTTAGAAAGAGTAACAGGATGTGAGATAGTAAAAAAGGTTAAATATTTAGGAATTTATATTACAACTTCAAATGGGAAATTACATAAGTACAATTATGAACCATTATGGCATAAAATACAGAAAGAAATGAATAAATGGAAAAAATTACAATTGTCTTTGTTGGGAAGGATAGCAGCAGTTAAAATGAATGGTTTGCCTAAGTTTCTATTCTTCTTTCAAATGATACCAATACTTAAAAAAGACACAAATTTGGAAGAATGGCAGAAAGGTATTAACAACTTTGTTTGGGCAGGAAAGAAAACAAGAATAAAACTTAAAATAATGCAAGACATACGTGAAAGAGGAGGCTTAAAAATGCCCAACTTAAAATTATACTATGAAGCAGCAGTTTTAACAACAATTAGCGATTGGATTAACCTAACAGAGGATAGAATATTGAATATTGAGGGTTATGATCTGGTATATGGCTGGCATGCTTATCTAATATATGACAAGAAGGCCGACAAGATCTTTAAAAGTCATATTTTAAGGAATGCCTTACCGCGTGTCTGGAAAAAATATCAATATAGGCTAAACGACAAGATAGCTATGTGGGGGGTGCCCAGACACGCTATAGAGAACATAAGTATAGAACAAAAACAAGATGTAACTACATATGTAGAACTTCTTAGTATGGATAGAGGTGTACTACAGTTAAAATCTTTGAATGCATTAAGAGATGAAAGGGTAATTCAAACCTGGTTTCAGTATGGTCAGTTACAGGCTAGATGGAAAAAAGACCAGAAATCTGGTATTATCCAAAATGAGGATAACTTGATAAAACAAATTAGGGACCAGGGTCAAATGCACATAAAAAGGTTGTATAATGTATTGATAGAAATAGACTCAGAAACAGAATTAGTTAAAGATTGTATGATAAAATGGGCACAAAATTTTGAAGAGCCAATAGTGATGGAAACATGAGAAGAGATTTGGGTAAGAAATGTAAAATTTACACAAGGTCAGAACTTGAGAGAGAATTTTTACAAGATGTTGTACAGATGGCATTTAGATCCAAAAAGGCTAGCCTGTATGTATCCGAATCTACAATCTAAATGTTGGAGATGTGATTGTGTTAGTGCCACGTATTACCATATTTGGTGGACTTGTAAAAAAGTTAAAGCATTTTGGATAAAAATATGGTGGGTTATTCAAAATATTTTGAAAAATAGGATAAAGTTCACGCCCCAGTTGTTTCTGTTAGGTATAGTTTCAGATTGTACTGTTATAGAGACTAATTCGATTTTGAACCTAACGACGGCAGCAAGATTGTTGGTGGCGCAATATTGGAAGAAGGAAGAGTTGCCCACTATCCAAGAATGGGCGTTAAAAGTAGTAAATTTAGCAGAGATGGCCAAAATTTCAGCGTATCTGAAGGACCACTCAGATGAGAAGTACAAGCTGGATTGGAGAAGATGGATTGACTATATTCAAAACAAATACCGGACTAAAAAATTTCAGTTAGCTTATGAATGAAGGCATAAGGAATGCTACAATTTATTCAAAGCTAGTTTAATAAAGGGGGAGTTAAAGCACAAGAATAGTAACATGTTAAAATTAGTTAGCTTATGTTAGCGTATGGTTGTTAAATGTCTATACCCTGTATTTTGCTCTGGGAGGTCGGGGGGAGGGAGGGAGGGAAGAGGGAAGGGTAAGGGGGGTGATAATTGTAAAACTTATTTAAAAATTTTAATAAAAAAAAATAAAAATAAATCCTTGGCTTTATCTATAGAATTCAGTCTGAATCTTTGCTCATGATAAGTAAGTATCACTCCCTCAAGCTTATCCCAATGGAAGGGACTTTCTCCTCTTCAGAATATCAGTAAGGAATGAGTAGGCTTTCCTTTTTCTCAAAATTCTGACAGGAATTTTCTTCAAACAATTATGTCCATGTTTTCCATTCTTAGTTTGGATCTAAAATTGCAGTCCACAACACGGTCTCTCGTTGTTCTTCTTACGAAATGAACTAAGGCATCCCTTGGTAATTTTCTCATAGTAGTGAATCTGGAGTTCACTCTATATACTTGTCTATCTCGAGATTGAGGAATTTTTCTTCCCAATTAATTAACTGGGCCAAAGCATTAATCATCCTTATTCTGATGCCCTCTCTAGATCATTCAGGGATTGCTCTAAATCTTATTTGAAGCCCTTTCATCTGGGCTTCCAAGCCAGATCAGCTTCAAACAAAATGTCTTTCTTCTCCAGTTTGTGCTCCATAAGATCGACTCTATCCTTCACCTGTTCAATATCTGATGTAACGCCTCATGGAGTTCCTTTGAAAGTGTGTCAAGTTTTGATTCAAAAACTTTGTTCCCATTTCCTGAATTACTTCATGTGTTTTAGCTGTGCATTCATCCAAAAAGGATCTTGAAGATTTTGTGTCTCCTGATATCTTCTACGTCCTCTTATGGGTTGCCATCCCTTCAAAATATAACTAAGATTTAAATTTTAAAATTAAAAGTTCTACGTTTGTAAATTTATAACATTAAATCCAATAGTTTGAGTAATACTACTGAAGTATTAAAAAGAATTCACAATGCTACAGTTTTTGACTTCTTCCTGTGAACAAACAACACCACTGTAGTATAAGCGACAGAAATAAACTTAATCTGTGCCTCTTTATCTAACAGCCCACACTGCTAAACCAATCAGAAGTGAATAAAATCAGAGCTGTTCTCCCCCTGCTACCAGCAAGAACAGAACACCATTTAGGCCATCTTTGTTTTAAAAATAAAAAAGTTCAGCCGAGTCTATTGGAAAAATAAAATCCTCTAAAAAGTTTAAGTCCAGAAGTTTCAGAAGTAGTTTCCACAGTGATTTCCAGCTTCTTTATTTTGGCTTGGATACACCAGCTCGTCCCCTCCTCGCCATCTTAAAGTCCCAGAGCCTCAGAAATGATGTTTCCACAAAAAAGAAAAAGCAAGCCGCAGCCAAAGGAAGCTTCTTTTAGAGTGAAAGGTAAATATGCAAAAAGCTAGTTTCCAAGAAGCAGTGGCAGACTTTATTGTCCATTTAAAACGGCTGATTCTTCCCCAGTGAACTTGTTTCTTGGTTGCCCAGCCCCAGCCAGAGAATCACCCAATCACTTCTTCTTCAGTAAGCTTTCTGAGAGCATCCAGCTATCCAGGGGAGCTGAAGGGTTGATTTCCAGAACTTCCCCTTTCCCAGGAAAGTTTCTTCTGCCTTAGAAAACATTCTAAAGCATAAAACTGTGGTGAATCTGTAGCAGTCCAAGAGAAATGCTACCAGTAAGACCCCAGACTTCTGCTGAAAGGTCATGAATTAAGATTTGGATGGCACAGTTACCTATGGTATGACAAGGTTAAAGTAAATGTTGATTTCAACAACCATTTTGTTAGATGTGCCATTCTAAGAGCTTGGAATAAATATAAAACAAGGTTTTCCACAAAGGTGCCTCTTCTGGTTTCCCCACAGGAAGTTTTTTTTAGAAAAGAAATGGTGACAAAGCCAAACTGGTGGACTTATGGTAAAATGATATCTTTTAATTTTGGTGACCCTATCCTCAAGTCTAAGGAGGAGCTAGAATTAGAATTTCATGTCTGCCATTGGTTCACATATTTACAATTGAAAGAAATATTTAAATTAGACAAAAAGAGTTATGGGTTTGACTCCATTAAAATGAATTGGAAATCCTACTGTGTGGTAGTGATGAACATATTATTACGAAGGTCTATAAAATATTGAATTTAAATCTGAAAAGTGAACATGTAGCACTGTATGATTCAGTGGGCAAGGAACTTCAGATATAATGTAATACTTGAACAATGGGAGAATATGTGGAAGGTTTAAAATTTACATTATATTATAACTTTCAATAATTTTTTATAAGATGATGTATCATTGGTATTTAACTCCAGACAAGTTGTCAAGAATGTATAAAGGTATTTCAAATGAATGTTGGAAATGTAAATGTAAAAAAGGGACCTTTTATCATTTATGGTAGACATGTGATAAAGCAAAGAAATATTGGAGTAGGATTCATATCCTAATATAGAAAATTCTTAAAGTGAATATAAGGAGAAAACCAGAGACTTTTCTTTTGGGTTTAATGAAAAAAGGCTTGGAAAATTATATATGTTGATGGCAGCAAAACTACTCTATGCACAAAAATGGAAGGACATTTTGATCTCAACAATGGATGAATGGCTGCAAATGTTGATGGAGTTAGCAGAGGTGGCTAAATTGACTGCTTTGATCAATGAAAAAAATACAAATACTTTTATTTCCACTTGGAAACTGCTTCTGCACTTTGTGCTTGAGGTAGAAAAAAATGATACTTTGATTTAGGGTTTTACCGATTAGATAGATTTGTTGTTATATAAATAGTTAGTTTAAACTATTATGTAAAAGTAAAAAGGTTTGATGTTAATGCCTTATTCTACTGCACCAAAGGGAGTCGGAAGTCAACAGTGGTGGGTTCCAGATCCCGTTGCAATCGGTACGGTGCAACCGGGCCGGGTGCCCACCACATGCACACGCACAGCACTCGCGCAGTGCGCGCATGCATACCCACTGCCCGCGATGCTCCAGCTGCTCGGTGGAGCATCACGCAGGAGCCGTATGCTCCATGCGCATGCGCAAATGCCCCGATCGGCTCAAATAGCAGTAAGGAGAGCGGACGTGCGGGTGGGCCCTCCGGAGCACTGTACCAGAACGGTACCTGGTGCTCCCAGCAGGCACTGGCATGCCCGTACCAGGGCGTACCGGTCGTATCCCACCACTGTAAGTCAATGCCTTTTTTAAATTTTCCCACCTTCTTTTCCACACTTTCCCATTCTCTATTTTTCCTACTATTTGCTTTTGAATTTTTTGTATGTTATAACATAAACTAATGAACTGTTAACAACAGGATGCTTCTAGTTCTGGGTCCTTCTGCAAGGGGCATCTGCTGTGTTTATGTAGCTTATAAATGAAGTGCTGCATGAACACCTCATTTGACACTCGGTAGCACAGGTAGTCTAGCCGTGCACGGTGGAATTCGCATTTTGATAGCTTGACGTACAGGTTGACTGGTTTTTCCAGTACCTGTCGGACCAGAGGTATGTGGTCGTTCATGGTCTCCGTGTAGATGAGGATGTTATCCAGGTAGACAAGGACCCCCTTGTAGAGATTCTCGTGAAGCACCTCGTTTATTAACTGCGTGAAAACCGCTGGAACTCCCTGCAATCTGAAAGGCATCATTTTGAATTGGAAGCTCCCTAGGGGGCAGCTGAACGCTGTTTTCCACTCATCTCCCTCTCTGATACGTACTCTGTAGTATGCTTCTCTGAGGTCTAGTTTGGTGAAGACTTTTCCCTTGGCCAGATGAGATAGCATGTCCTATATGAGGGGGAGTAGGTATAGGTTGTGTACGCACACGGCATTTATTCTGCTAAAGTCCACACACAATCTCATGGTTCCATCATTTTTTTTTCGTTGAAGAGGACTGGCGCCGCGACCCATGGCTTGGCTGGCTCAATGAACCCCCTTGCTAGGTTTTTGTCTATGTATTTGCGCATCTCTTGCATTTCCCGGGGCGTCATGGCGTACAGTTTGGGCTTGGGTAGTCACGGTGAGGAGGCAGAACATCGCACTCGGCCTCGCTGAATACTTCTGCGACGTCCTGATATTCCATCGGAATCAGTTCGGCCTCTGGGGTTTTGTCGGATGTGGTTGCCAGTTGTTCTTGTGGGCTCCTTTGGGGGGCTTCCAGTGTGGGTGGTGTTTCTGCTAGCTGGTGTGGGAGGGGTTGGGGGCCCCTTGATATCCTAAGCCTGCGGGTACCCCCTTGTCACCAGATGGTCAGTCCCCACTTGTCTAGCCAGGAGAGTCCCAGTATGACTGTGTCTGTCATTTTGGGGGCTATTACGAATCAAATTACTTCCCAGTGATCCGCTAGCTCTATCCTTACTGGTTTGGTCAGGTGGGTGGCATAGTCTCCCCCCATTAGGGACCCATCGAGCTATTCAAAACGGATTGGGTGGACCAGTCTTTTTGCTCTGATCCCCAGTTTCAGGACTGTGGTCAGGTTGATCAAGCATCTAGTGCAGCCTGAGTCTATTAGGGCTTGAAAAGCCCCCTGGATTCCTGTTTTTGGGGCTGTGAGGCGTATTGGGAAAACAAAAGGGTGAACTGGTCCTCTCACCATTGGGTCATTTTCACCCTCGTCGTCACTGTCATAGAATTCAGGTGACTGGTCATCGTTGCTTGGGGTCCCCCCCGCCCTTCGTCTGGGTGGGAAGGGACCTCTGCAGCCTGGAGGGCCTTCCAGGACACGTTGGTGGCCCATTTGGGGCCCCATTCCAGTTGTGCCCTGGGTGGTGGCTCTGGACTTGGCGTCAGGCTTGGGGTCATGTACGCAGATGCTATGTGGCCCACCCCCCCACATCTGTAGTATTTCAGTGGACTTTGAGGGGGGGCTGGTTTTGGGGCCCACTGCGTTGCTGTGGGTACCCATCACCTGGGCTGTTTCAGGTCGGGTTGACCTCTCTCTTTCTTGTCTGGTGGCTTTCTCATGTCGTTAGCGTGCAATCCGCCATCAACTTTTATTGCTACTTGGAACCACTCAGAGAGTCGGTTTGGGATGTCGTGGTAAGCAGTTACCTGGGCAATCTGCTTGTCCAGGCTTGTTCTGAAAAAATGCACCAGCAGCCACTCTGGTAAAGGGGGTAGCCTTCCTATGACCCTCCTAAATTCACAGATGTGCTCTTTGATGGGGCGGCCCCTCTGCTTTAGGTTGCTGAGCTCATCTTCCGCATACAGGTCCTCCTCCACCTCCTCAAATCTGACCTCTAGCAGTCGTAGGAAGTCATCTACGCCTTGCAGTTGGGGGGTTCTCCTCTTATGCAGGGCTACTAGCCATTCAGTCCATAGCATTGTAGGTGGATCTCAGCTGAGTGAAGGAATAGGGCTAATTGGTCTGAGTCCGCATCAAAGTTTCCCCTGACCCGGGGCAATGTGTTCAGCACTGCTCCTCCCTCCTCCTGTCGGCCTCTATGCTTGTGCTTGAGATGGCTGGCCATCTTCCTTACATCTAGTTTATTGGGAGGGAGGGGATTGTCTGCCCTGGGCAGCCTGCCTGCTGCATGGGAGAGGCACTGGTTGCAGCCTCCTTCTGATGGGTGGAGAAGGGGGGCGGCATTCCCGTCTGCTTTTCATCACCTCAAAAGGATCCACTGCTCCTCCCCTCTCTTTTGGCCTTCATAATGGCCCCTCTTCACGGAGGGTGGCCGGGTTAAATTCCTCCCTCCGTTGCTGTATTGAACTCCCCAGGGGCTTCATCAGGGGCTTTGGGAGCCTGACCTGGTTCCAGTCCAGCATCTACTCCACTCTTCCCTGCTCGCTCAGGGCCCTTCCCTTTTTCTGGGCATTGGGGTGAGGGAGCTCAGCTTTAGCTGTTTTTAGGGGTTGAATACACATCTCCTCTTGCTTCGCCCATCTCGGCTTTGATGTCTGAGGTCAGGCTGCACTCCGGCTGCAATCAGGCTCTCTTCGGAAAGCTGGCCCTCTGCCATGGTTGCCCGAGTTTCCCTCCAGGCAACTCAGATATTGTGGAGCAATTGGAGAGTCCAGGATTCAGGAGACCTGGTAGAGACCTACAGTCAGATATTACCTCATTTTAATTATGGCTGAACTTTGCCCTTGTTTCTTCCCTCCCCTCAGTCTGTATCATAAATCACATTATCCAACAAGGTGCAAGCCTCACAAGCCTGCTGTAGTAATCTGAGATCCGACTCTAGCTGAAAGTATGCGTGGAATGCGCTCCCCCACCCTTTCCCAACCATGGCAACTTTATGAGTTGACAGGTGGCCTGTTCCATCACTAGGTCCTCCATGGCATTCCTCACCCTGAGATACCTCATATGAACTTAATGACCTGCGCATTCAATTTGCAGATGTGTGGGCAAAAGCAGGAAGCTATCACATTCATTTGTAATTGGCAGGCTCCATTATATTCGTAACTCAAGGATTACCTGTACAATGTTGTGGCCTGCCAGCTGCCAGGGGAGCTGGTGGCAGACTCGGATGATGAGGAGGTTGGGGAGGAACTTGGGCCAGTCCTGGAGTCTGGGGAAGGCTCTGATGGATGTTCTGCATCGGAAGCAGAGATAGAGCCAGGGCCGTCCGACATTTCCCAGCTGCCTTCACAGTCAGAGATAAGTGGGGAGGATGAACAGCTGAGGCCTGTTCCAGATGCATGCATCTGTTAGGAGAGGAGAACAACTGAGGACAAGGAGCCATCTCTGAAAGAAAGGCACATGTTGACACTGAATGGCCCCTCCCTGGAAGGAGAATAAATAGGAGGAAAGGGGAGTAGCGGTTGCAGGAGACAAATAAAGGGAAATACAAAATATTTCACTGGGTTTGACAGTGGCTTGGGGAAAATTGAAGAGGGTGGACATGTCAAAACAAAGAAAAGGGAGAAGACAGGAGTAGAGAAGTGGGACAAAAGACTTACTAGGAAAAATCAGATAATTAGAAATGGTTATATGGGAAATATAAAGCTAGATATGTGGTTTACTCATATATATGATAATTAAACTTTGTTGCTAACTGATTGAATCCGATAATGGAAAGACAATTTAATGAAGGTTAAAATATATGGAATATGGACAAATATGAAACTGTTATGTGGAGAATACAAAGTAGAGGTATGTGATTCACTTTTATACATGATAATTAAACTGAGTTATTAAATGATTGAAAATGACAATGGAAGGACAAATAAGTATAGGTTAAAATATATGAAATATATAGAACTCTTAAGATGAAGTGAGGTGTGTACTGCTTGTTATTCTAGATAGTAGATTAATGGAATTGTAATGAACATTGAACAATAAGGATTGTTATTTAAAGACAAGGGTAAGCTAAGTCAAAATATGGAAAAATGGAGGGGGGATATGAAACATACTTATAATGGAAAATTATTGAGATTTTAGAGACAGAACTACAAATTTGGGGCATGTAATGATGTATAACTATATAAATATAATGATGAGAATAGCTGGGAATCATAACCAGGTCTACATCCTGGCCAAAAATAGCCTGGGGTGTGTGTGTGTTTAAAAATATAATTACTATATATGTATACTTTTTTTTTCTTTCAAAAAAGGAGGAGGAGGATATATGTTAAAATTAAAGATGTATATTGAAATGGAAGTATGAATACCATCAACATAAAATGGAGCTCGCTCAGAGGCTGAAATACACCAAGTAAATGAGATGAAGAGTGTGAAGTAGAGGAGGGAGGTAAGGGAAGAAGAGAGGGATAGGAGAGAGGGCAGGGAGGGGGAAGAGGAGGAGAGAAAGAAGGTGGGGAAAGGGGAGAGAGGAGAAGTAGAGAAGAAGGGGAAGTAGAGAAGAGAAGGACAAGAGGGAAGAAAGGAGGTAGGGAGGGGGAGGAGAGAGGGAGAAGAAAGAGATGGATAGGGTATAAATATGGCGCATGGAGAGCAGAAGAGCCAATAATTGTTTTGGGGGGTTGATGGTAAGACGAATTGATGTAAATATTTAACAATATAATATAATGTTGGTTATGTAATAGTATACATGTGCTTATTTGTTATGAAAATGAAAAAATAAAAAAAAAACTTTTTAAAAAGGAAGCTTTGTGCAGCAAAATTATATGCCAAGCTGTCCAAATGTGAATTCCACTATCTGGGCTACCGCATCTCCCACAAGGGGATAGAGATGGACCCTGAAAAGGTGTGGGCAGTGCTAGAGTGCGCTCCTTTCCACACCCAGAAACAACAAAGCTTCCTGGGTTTGCAAACTTTTATCGCCATTTCATCCCCACGTTTACCCAGATAGTCCTCCCAATCACCAACCCGCTAAAGACAAAAGGGGAGGGGAAACTCAAACCCAGCCATTCAGGCTGATGCCAGTGATGCTGTAGTGGACACAGTGCTTCAACAGGAAAACGAGCAAGGGGTCCTACAGTCCTGTGCCTACACTTCTAAAAAGCTAAAAAAGACGGAGCAGAGATGGGAGAGTCTGGGAGAAGGAAGCCAATGCGGTGCACTTGGTGCTCCTAACTTGGAGGCATTTTCTAGGAGGGAAAACCCCATTTGAAGTATGGACTGACCATAAAGATTTAGAATACTTAAAAACCTCCTGGAGACCAAATAGGCTTGGTGGGCCCAGTACTTTAACCAATTCAACTTCACGTTAAGGTATGTCCCAGTGGGGAGGAACTTTTTAGCAGATGCTTTATCCAGGCTGCTGCAATACAATAGTTCAAAGCCAGAGGTAATTAAACCAGTCATCCCCTCCAGGCAACTGGCAGCTCCAGTCACCACCTGAGCACTGTCACGATGTTTAAAAAGTTTGCTAGGCATGAACTGACATTCAAGAGTTAAACTAAGAAAGCTTTATTGCGCAGGTCATAAAACAAAATGTTATCTGAAAGTGATTTATTGCGCATGCGTTACACATTCCAGAATTCCTTTCTTCTTTGTTCGGCTGCCAACTTGGCAACCGGAGCTTTTATTATCAAAATGTAACCAATTAGTTATTTCTGTTTCATTTACTTTTATTATTTTCGTATTAAAGTTTGTTTATTAATTAGAATATACTTGTAAAAGACTTTTATTTCTTTTCTTACTATCTCAAAAGATATGCGGAAGGGAATCAGCCCGATCCATTGATCTCAAATTTCTCCAGGGCGTTTTTTCCCCTGACAAGCACAAGCCAAAATGAACACCCAACTAGCTGATGATTTAAAGGGTACCCTAAAGGCAGCTTTGGAGGAGGACAAGCGGTTCCAAAAGCACAAGGGAGAATGTACAATGCAAGATTATCTACAGGTGAAACTCCAAAAATTAGAATATCATGCAAAAGTTCACTTATTTCAGTAATGCAACTTAAAAGGTGAAACTAATATATGAGATAGACTCATTACATGCAAAGCAAGATAGTTCAAGCCATGATTTGTCATAATTGTGATGATTATGGCTTACAGCTCATGAAAACCCCAAATCCACAATCTCAGAAAATTAGAATATTGTGAAAAGGTGCAATATTCTAGGTTCAAAGTGTCCCACTCTAATCAGCTAATTAAGCCGTAACACCTGCAAAGGGTTCCTGAGCCTTTAAATGGTCTCTCAGTCTGGTTCAGTAGGAATCACAATCATGGGAAAGACTGCTGACCTGACAGTTGTGCAGAAAACCATCATTGACACCCTCCATAAGGAGGGAAAGCCTCAAACGGTAATTGCAAAAGAAGTTGGATGTTCCCAAAGTGCTGTATCAAAGCCCATTAATAGAAGGTTATGTGGAAGGAAAAAGTGTGGAAGAAAAAGGTGCACAAGGAACAGGGATGACCACAGCCTGGAGAGGATTGTCAGGAAAAGGCCATTCAAAAGTGTTGGGTACTTTCACAAGGAGTGGACTGGGGCTGGAGTCAGTGCATCAAAAGCCACCACACACAGACGGATCCTGGACATGGGCTTCAAATGTCGTATTCCTCTTGTCAAGCTGCTCCTGAACAACAAACAACGTCAGAATCGTCTTACCTGGGCTAAAGAAAAACAGACCTGGTCTGTTGCTCAGTGGTCCAAAGTCCTCTTTTCTGATGAGAGCAACTTTTGCATCTCATTTGGAAACCAAGGACCCAGAATATGGAGGAAGAATGAAGCCATAGGAACCCTGGGGGCAAGTGACCATGCAATATTGGAATTCAACATTATGCAAACACAAGTAGTAGAACAAAGTCAAACTAGACTCTTGGACTTTAAGAAAGCTAATTTCAATAAACTTAGAGAGAGCTTGGGAAAAATTCCATGGATGAGAATCCTCAAGGGGAAAACAACTCAAGAAACTTGGGAAATTTTGAAAAATGAGATTACAAAAGCCCAGTCTAGCACAATACCAATGAAGAAGAAAAATAACAGCTCCCAAAAGAAACCAGCATGGCTGCAAAAAGAACTATCTGACAAACTGAAAGACAAAAAAGGTAAGTATAAAAAGTGGAAGGAGGAGGACATAACTAAGGCAGAATATCAGCAAATAGCCCGAGCATGTAAAGATGAAGTGAGGAAAGCTAAGGCTCACAATGAAGAAAGGCTTGCCACAAAAGTAAAAAATAACAAAAAAAGCTTCTTCCAACATGTTAAAAACAAGAAAAAAGTTAAGGAAACAATTGGTCCATTGCTAGGAGAAAGTGGCAAGAAGGTGACAAGCAACAGGAAACCAAGGGCCCAGAGTATGGAGGAAGAATGGAGAGGCACACACTGCAAGATGCTTGAAGTCCAGTGTAAAGTTCCCACAGTCTTTGTTGATTTGGGGAGCCATGTCATCTGCTGGTGTTGGTCCACTGTGCTTCATTAAGTCCAGGGTAAACGCAGCCGTCTACCAGGAGATTTTGGAGCACTTCATGCTTCCTTCCGCAGACCAGCTTTATGGGGATGCTGACTTCATTTTCCAGCAGGACCTGGCACCTGCCAACACTTCCAAAAGCACCAAAACCTGGTTCAATGACCGTGGGATTACTGTGCTTGATTGGCCAGCAAACTCGCCTGACCTGAACCCCATAGAGAATCTATGGGGCATTGTCAAGAGAAAGATGAGAGACATGAGACCGAACAATGCAGAAAAGCTGAAGGCCACTATTGAAGCATCCTGGTCTTCCATAACACCTCAGCAGTGCCACAAGCTGATAGCTTCCATGCCACACCGCATTGAGGCAGTAATTGCTGCAAAAGGGGCCCAAACCAAGTACTGAGTACATATGCATGCTTATACTTTTCAGAGGTCCGATATTGTTCTATGTACAATCCTTGTTTTATTGATTGCATGTAATATTCTAATTTTCTGAGATTGTGGATTTGGGGTTTTCATGAGCTGTAAGCCATAATCATCACAATTATGACAAATCACGGCTTGAACTATCTTGCTTTGCATGTAATGAGTCTATCTCATATATTAGTTTCACCTTTTAAGTTGCATTACTGAAATAAATGAACTTTTGCCAAACCTACTGTAACCATAAATCACATCCTCCTTGCATCCCAAATCACAACCACCTCCAAACCCCATTATGATCGAGGAAGAGCAGCACTTTTAAGTCAAAGACATTTTGGCCTCTCGAATACATCAGGGAAAAACCTAATATTTGGTAGCCTGGAAAGACTCCCCCCCCCCCCCTCAGAAACAGAATGGGTCAACTCCCAACATATTACATCCCTCAAACTGCTTTAAAAATTCCATGACCAATACCCAGATAAGCTGCATTGAACTGTTTTGCTAATTGAGAAATTTTGTGTATCTTTCCCTCCCCTCTCTTATTTCTTTTGCAGGAATAACGTCTCTGTCGGGGGGCAGAATGTCAGCTCTGCCTGACTTGGCTTGGTGCCTCGCAGGCATCCTGCCATCAAAAGAAGAATGGGGGAAGGATGAAAGGGCAATAAAGGTTTGTGTGTATGTGATAGGAAATTGGGAGGGGGGGAATGACGGATAAGGACCAGGGCAGCCAGATCCTGATTGTACCAGCACCCTATGGCCAGGCACCCTGAGAAATATGCAGATTACCTCCAAATATCTCAAATCATCTTGGTGAGCTGGAAACGGACTGGTCATGGGGGTAGGGATGGGCTGGGGCAAGTGTACACCTTATTTTTGCACGGTAAATTTCAGAGCTGACTTGATTTTGACTTTACTGCAACCAACAACCTTAGTAAAAGAACCATTTGCTTTAACCAAATGGAGTCGAAGGCTTTTCTTTCCTAAGGGACCAGATTGGGGCAGATCTGACAGTTCCCTTTTTAAAGCATTGGTTGCTTGCTCACTGGAACCAAAGTTTTTCACTCAATTATGCCTCTTTTACTTGAATTACAGTAGCTGTCAGTTTGTTTATGGGCTCAGTTTAAGGCACTGACATTTATTTTTAAAACCTGGAAGTCTGGAATCTAGATAATTTCTTCCTTATAATCTGGGATATTACTACAATTGCAAGGCCTAGAGATTATTAATCAATAGGACATGCCACTATGGATAAGACATAATATTGCTTTACAGGTGAGACAATGACAAAATTCTGAATTGTAATGGAGCAAGGAGACTTGTAGATAGCACTGAAATAAAAGTCCATTCTCAATTAACAGCCTTATAATTACTCTGACATTTAATGTTGCAGATATTTGTCAGTATGAAAAGAAAATATAACAACATCAAGGAGCAAACACTTTCATTGCTGGTTTTTCATAAACAAAAATGCAAGCAATACTAGAATCTTTAAAAGTGAGATTGGAAGTAAACTGAAAACATTGTTATCAACCTGAAGTTATGCTAGGGCCAATGATATTCACATACCCATAAAGAAAATGTATATTTTTTATTTAAAATTACTCTCAAACAGAATTATTTTTGCAAGAGAAAGATCTATATGGTATGCAGAAGTTCAATTGACAACATAAAGTATCCAAACATCTTTCCTATTATGTTAGCTAAGAGTATGCAGAGTTGCTCTTTATATAATGATAATCAGTCCATAAACAACTATATATTCATGAGGGAGATGGGCAGTTCCAAAATGTGGTAAATAAATAAATAAAAATAAATGTCTCTTGTAACATTACATTAACCTCCTTTGGACTAGTATGGGTGCTTCTCCTATCAAAATGGCAAGAAGATGAATTGTTGTTTGAAAAATAATATTCATTCTTCCCACCAGTTTTTTTTTTTATGTGGAATGCACACACAAATACCAGAAGTAAATTATGAAGTGCTGTGGTAAAAACATTGAGAACACTGGACTTAAATCTGAAGCACATACAAAAACAGAGTATGCGTAGCACAAGTTCAAATAATTTCAAATACCAGTAGCTCATCAGTATATTTGTTGTGTATAACCTGCTAGCAGCACCATAGAAATTTTTTCATTATTTAAAAACAGATCCAGCTACTATCCAATGTAAAGTAGAATAAAATATGGATTAAAATATAAGAATGAAGACGTGGCATAAAAGGGACAGTTAGAAGCTTGCTTAAAGGGACAGGGAAATGTCATCAGCCTTCAACCACAACATGTTCCAGCAAATGTCCCTATGTCAAAAGTCCAAAACCACAAGGTTCAATTAAAGTTCGTTAATGGCACGTAGTCCATACCTGTAACAAAAGGAGAAGTAAGACCCCCAAGGCTTTTTCCTCAAGGTAACCAATAAGAAATGAGTAAAGTGTTTCCGTGTTACACTGTCTTTGAGAATGTATAAGAATGCATGCTTCGATAATAAAGATTGTTCAGAATTTGCAATGTTAGCCATGGGCTAACGTTTCTGAACCTGGCTGCCAAATAAACTTTTCCTGTATCCTGAGAAGTCTAAAGCCTGTCATTTTCTGCAACAATTCCATGTACATATTTGAGAATAAGTTTGGCCAAAATCAACACAACATGCACAGACTGCATTCTACAGAAGAGTGTTTGGGTGGGATAAAGTCTGTTTAGTCTAGTATCCTGTTTCTCACCCTGTCCAATCAATGATGAGAAGCCTACATCTAAACAACAGCAATGTGCTCCTACTGTACTGCTACCATTTATATGATAGGGTAACTTGGAAGACAGGATTATATTGTTGTTTTATGAGTCTTTAAAAATTTAATAGGATGGCAGAATATTTACCCACAAATAGTTCTCCAGGACCAGGCAGAACAAGCTATAGCTAAATCTAAATTAACACTTACTTTGTTAACTGCCCTTTATTTTTGTTGTTGTCAATTCCATTGTATGTTACAGCTGCCAATTTTCTGCTTCTGTAATTCTCATAATGGACATTATTAGTGACATCTTTCAGGTCTTGCATGTGAGTTCTAGGGAAGGAAACCAAAAACCTGTCAGCAACTTATTTCCTGCATAGTAGCATAGCTTATATAAGAAATAGTGTTACATTTTGCTTTCAAATAGTGTTTGAAATGGTTTTCAAAAGTTCATTTGAAAACTGAAATATTATGTTTAATGCAAATTAGTTCAGGGTTGAAAAATTCTATATTTGTACCCCCAATGGGCAGAATACAATGTTATTCTGTGATGCATTTCATGTTGATTTCATTTCAAATTATAGCCAACAAACTATTTCCCAAATTTACTATATAAAATGGGCAAATAACCATGTTTTCACATTAGATGTCAAGTTTTTCTTCTTACTCTCTTTTGTGCCATCACACAACACCCTCCACTGAAAATAGTCAAGCCCTCTTTTACTCCAAGTTCCTCTTATTGTGAAATATAGGAAAGGTCCAATATATGGAATAAATAACAAGTATTGCCAATATTAAAATTATAAAATACTTGCTTACCTTATCAACATGTTCCTTAGAATTGTGAAGTCACAATGTTCACCATTTTCAACTGCAGGAGAAAAATGCTCATTTTTAACAGATTTCAATCAGCACCAGATGGTCAAGCATGGAAATTAATCCCTCTATTTACCACTACGCATTTTCTAACAACGGTCAGTCATTTAATGAGCATTTGAAGTTACAAGGAAAAGGTGCTTTATGGCTTGTAAAGCACTTCCCACCATCATAAAATGATGCTAGTACCCCTGGAGTCACATGACCACACTTCATGTGCTTGGCAGCCAGCTTGCATTTATGAACAGCTGCAGCATCCTGCAGTCATGTGACCATGATTTGCAACCTTTTTTGCAGTTTCTGGCAAAAAATCACCCATTTGGAAGAATGGATTTGCTTAATGACCATGTGATTCACTTAATGACTGCCATAAAAAGGGTTGAAAAATCAGTTCCAGATATTTGGGTGCCTCAATGTAAAACTGCAATGACTTACAACTGAAATTTTGGTCCCAATTGTGATCACAAATTGAGGACTACCTGTACTAAAATTTCCCTTGACTCTTGGTAGTTCCAATGACACACCAATGTTATTTTTGTTTCAACAATATTGAAGTGCTTTGCCACTGCCTTCTTCCAGGATGTTTTTACAACTTCCCTCTCTAGCATATAATCTGTGTTCTCCTGTGTACTCCCCATTCAAGTATTAACCAGGCCCAACTATTTTGAGGTCAATAATATCAACTTAATGCTGCCACCAGCAAAAGTAGAAACAAGCTTAATAAGTTTTATGCTGCATTATTAAGATGTCATTATAATTAACCAGATTTACAATTAAAGAAATAGACAAACTCTAAGAAAACCAACATTCAAGTTGACTGCAGTTTAAGAAAAGTATAGCAGAATTGTGCTGCATTTCCAATTCAGCAACAAAAACATGTTTTGGAGTGTGCAGGAATTCACATGTAGCAACTCCTGTCTGCGATTAATGAGTTTTCCTAGCTTGTGCTAGGAAAAATGCATCTGCAGAAAGGTGCTATGTGTGTTTCTCCTCATGTCTTGAAGCAATTTCTTGCCTACAAATTCAGAGAGCTTCAGAGCTTTGTGATATAAGGAAAAAGGCCTGAAACAAGCTGTTGCAACACAGAGAATTTCTCTTCAAAATGCAGTTTTTTTCTCCATTTGTCTCTTCTGGGAGATGGGCAAAATTTAAGACTTTTTTCCAGAGAAATGTATGGACACCTCTCCTGTTCTGCCTACCACATATACTCGCAGATAAGCCCATCTGCGGGTAAGCTGATCCTCAAAATTTTAATGAAAATATCCTGAAAAATGTGCCACCTGCAGATAAGTCAACCATCAAAATTTTCTTGTATTTTAATTTTCACAACTGGCTTATCTTATAATAATAATAATAATAATAATAATAATAATAATAATAATAATAATAATAATAATAATAATAATAATAATAATAATAATAATAATAATAATAATAATAATAATAATAATAATAATAATAATCTTTAATTTATAAACCGCACCCTTTCCTAAACAGGACTCGGGGCGGTGTACAGTCATATTAAAACAGTATGATTATTAAGGCTTTATATATCATGTTTCCTACATTATAACAAAAGTAATAATTGCATTAAAATTCTGAACTCAAAATTTAGCATTCAATGAGAATAAGACTGCATTTCAGTCTAAGAAACCTTTTTTTTTCCTGTCATGAGACATACTGCATTTTGAGTAGCTGTCAGTTCTCTTGATATAATTTCTCAGTTTTGTTTGCAAGAGTTTATCTCCAATTATGTATACAACATTGGCCATGCACACAAAATGGTTGATTTAAGAGAAAGGTAACAAAACATAAGGAACATGTAGAAAGGTGTCACAGGGAAAGCACTAAGTAAAGCTTCACAATGGTAATTAAACATTTTTTAATCTAATGATTTAATCCAAAAATTAATTACAGTGTAAGAACATTGTAACGGTAGTCCTTGACTTACAACCATTCATTTAGTCACTGTTGAAAGTTATAACAGCATTGAAAATAGTGAATTACAACCGGTTCTCACACTTACAACTGTTGCAGCATCCCCACAGTCACATGATCAAAATTTGGGTGCTTGGCAACGGGCATGTATTTACGATGGTTGCAGCATCCCAGCGCCATGTAACTGCCATTTGTGACCTTCCCAGCTGGCTTCTGACCAGCAAAGTCAATGGAGTAATCCACTTAATGATGTGATTCACTTAAGAACTGCAGTGAATCACTTAACAACCATGAAAAAAGGTTGTAAAATCAGCCATGACTCACTTAGCAACCACCTTGCTTAACAATGGAAATTCTGGTCCCAATTGTGGCCAAAAGTTGAGGGCTACCTGTATTACAGCCTAGACTGTTAATCATAACCAAGCTGAAAAGATATGATAGATGAATTTTAAAATAATTCAAGCATCCACAATATAACTCTCTCTTCAATTAGTATCTCAGAAAACTCTCAATTTATATAATAATAATAATTTATTAAATTTCTAGACCGCCCCCTCTCCCCGGAGGGACTCGGGGCGGTGTAAATGTGAGTCTTACAAACAACTTCGTTATAGTACTGGTAAAAGATACAAAATATAATCTAGGGTAGGTAATAATCAGTGGTGGGTTTCAAAAATTTTTAGAACCTATTCTGTAGGTATGGCCTATTTTGTGGGTGTGGCTTGGTGGACATGTGACCGGGTGGGAGTGGCCAACTTGTAAAATGTGGTGAAACTCATTTATCAATGCTCTTGTTTAGCAATCAAAATTTTGCACTCAATTGTGATCATAAGTTCTTTCTTTTTCTTTCTTTCTTTCGTTTCTTCCTTCTTTCTTTCTTGTGTTTCTCTCCCCCACTTACTTACTTACTTACTTTCTTCCTTCCTTCTTTCTTGTCTCTGTCTCTCCAACTTACTTTGTTTCTCTTTCCTTCTTTCTCTTTCTATCTTTGTCTCTCTCTTTTTTTCTCTCTCTCTCTCCCTTCCTTCCGTTCTTTCTCTCTTACTCTTTCTCTTTCTTTCTCTCTCTCTCTCTTGCCCCCCCCCTCTCAAACACACATACCTTCCAGTTGGCGAAAATTTCTGTTTTGCCAGCTGGGAGGCTGGCAAAGAAGCCTCATTTTCCCTGCCACCCGCAACTCTCGGAGGAAGGAGGCAGGGAAGCGAGCCCCGGGCCTCATCTCTGCCTCCTTCCTCGAGAGCTGGTTTCGAGGACGGCCAGCCTCTCCCGCCACTATGCCCTTCACTTTCCTTCCACCTGGAGGCTCTGCCGGCGGTCGCCTCCCGAGAGAAGCTCGTGAGAGATGTGCAAATGGCCACGAGCTTCCCAAAGAGGACGCTGGACACTGGGGGGTGGCAGTGGCGCCCGCTGCTGCTGCTGCTGCTCCGGTAACGCAGGCTTCTCGGAGAGCATTAAGTTGCAGGTGCACCAATTCCAGCAGCTGCGTTTTGCCTTGAAACTTGCTGTCCCGGCAACCCGAAGGGGACATTCTCCCAGCGGCGTCTCAGGCAACTTTCTCTCTTGCCGTGCAAGGAAGCGAAGCCAACCTTATTTATTTATTTGATTGGTTGGTTCCTGGACTGTGGGAGGCGATCTGACGGTACTTTTTATGCCCGCACTGTCCCATTTCGTCACGTGTGTCTCGCCCCGTGGCTCTCACTTGAGATTCTGGCTGATTTTCTCCCAAGCAGCGGCCACGGCCGTGAGCATCGGGGAACCTCCTGCTCCAGCCTCCCCCACCCTACATTAAGATCCCTGCACTTCCCATTCCCGCTAGAAGCAAGCAGGCCACACGAGCGAGCAGGCGCACAAGGCCCCCCCAATGATCTGAGGGGAGCCAGGAGTTGCCAAACTGCGCCCAGCCATCCTTACTCCCTCCCGGCTAAGGGTGGGAGCGCCTGAGATGCCGCTGAGAGAATGTCCCCTTCGGGTTGCTGGGACAGCAAGTTTCAAGGCAAAATGCAGCTGCTGGAATTGGTGCACCTGCAACTTAATGCTCTCTGAGAAGCCTGCGTTACCGGGAGCAGCAGAAGCAGCAGCAGCGGGTGCCACCGCCACCCCCCCCCCCCGGTGTCCAGCGTCCTCCTCGGGAGACTTGTGAGCATTTGTGCGTCTCGCAAGCTTCTCTCAGGTGGCAACCGCCAGCAGAGCCTCCGGGTAGAAAGCAAGTGAAGGGCACAGTGGCGGGAGAGGCTGGCCGTCCCCAACGCCAGCTCTCGAGGAAGGAGGCACAGATGAGGCCTGGGGAAACCTCACTTCCCTGCCTCCTTCCTCCAAGAGCTGTGGGCGGCAGGTTGCCGCCCATTGCAGGTGCTCAGGGCAGCCTGGGCCCCCGCCTCCCCGCCTCCAGGCCCGCGCAACCTCCCTGGCAGCCCACCAACCTGGGGATGCTCCCAGTTCTGCTGTGTGGCTGCTCCTTCATGCCCCGTTGCTGGCTGCAGTTGGGCTTTTGGCAGCCCCGCTTTCTCCTGGAACCTCTTCCTGGATGGGAGACACTCCAGGACAGCCCCGCCACCTTGGCCAGGTGCTAGGTTGGTCAGCAGCCCACACACCGCTACCACGTGACCTTTATAAATGGAAATTACCCAACTTCTTTTAAACTTTCCATTTCAATGAGAATTTTTCTAAAAACTTCTAAAATTCTCATTGAGATGGAAAGTTTAAAAGAAGATGGCGAATTTCTGTTTATAAATTGGCAGCTGGCTGGGAAAGCATCCCCGGGAGCTGAGCGGGCCAAGTGTGGCTTCGGAGGCTGAAAGGGAAGCTGCGCCCCCCGCCAGGCGCCCCCTCCCCTTCTTGCCGGACTTTTGGAGCTTCCAACCCACCCGCCTCGGCCGCCCAAGGTCAGCAGAATATGCCTGAGGGCGCTTCACCTCACTTTGATACAAGGGATGCTGTTGCCTTGGTAGGACATCTTCCCTTCAAGGCTGCGCCTGCAGTGCAGGAAGGAGAGCAGCGGAGGCAAAGCGGCCTTTCTGGGCTCGTCTGAAGAAGTCCGCCCCCCTCCCCCCCTTCCTTCTCTTTGAGAAGCGGTTTGCAAAGTCCCGGTTTTGCAAGGTGCTTGTCAAAGAGAAGGAAGCACGGGCTTCTTCCAACAGCTGAGTCCAGCAAAGGAAGTGGGTGGGCGGGGTAAGAATGGTGTAGACAGGCAGAGAGAGAGAGAGCGGCGACCGGGCAGGTGGGGGGAGTGAGCTGGGGGGGGGGGGGCAGGCCAGGGGAGGGACTGTTCCTGCAGAACCTGGTATGCAAATGCACACCGGATTTCTGGCACCGGTACGCGCGTACTGGACCATACCAGCTGAAACCCACCTCTGGTAATAATGTACTGTCTTATGGAGGAGAGGAGGGGAAGTGTCAGCTGCCAAGTCAGCTTGCACTTTGCAACCATTCAGTATCAGCTGCCATGAACTGGGGAGGGGTGCTGGAGTGGAGGGGGGCTTCTAGGGGAAACAAAATTTCACTGTACCTCTCTGAGATGGGCTTCAAGGACAACCAGCTGGGAACAGAATGCAGCTGCATACCAAACCTACCTCTGAACTGACTGTTCTGAAAACATCCTGTTTTAATTTGATTGGACATGGGGGCCCAGTGATGGGAGGCAACTAAGGGAGGGAAAAGTTAGACTTTGGAATTTCGCTTTTTCAGCTCTGGCTATGCATTACTGTAATTCACTTGACTACTAGTAAATTATACCTTTCTGAATAAAAGGAGTTAAGGATTGCTCTTACTTAAAGGTTCAAGCTGAGGCAGGTCTGACAGGAAGTGGGAAGCCTTTACCTCTTTCTTCCTTTTGTGAAACTATAATATTGCTATAAAGATATAGCTTATTGCCCAATTACGCATATTACACGTTCTATTCACTTACCTTCTGCAACACCCCAAGGATACTGTCTTCCCCTAACTCTCTTGCCATTGACTTCAATAATAGTATTGCTACCTACTACCGCAAGAGGTAAACGGTCCTGCAAAAGAAACAGAATAATTTTTCCTATAATAATTTATTGACAGGTTGAATATAAAGAAAAACTTTTTAAAATAATATTATTTTTTATTTTCAAACAAACACAAACACACAAAACATACAACATAAAAACCTCTTCAACTACATACAGTGTGTCGATTGGTTACAGGGTCTTTCTGCGTCCTTTCCATAGTCATCGCTTGAACTTTATCAAAAATCACATATTATCAATCCAATATCTTTGTATACATTGTTATTATACTTCCTTTGTTTGATTATGTTGTGGCCCAGCAGCGGCCGGTTGAGCTGTTGGTGGACTCTGATGTAGGTTTCAGAAATCCATCACGCAGTTTGTGTCCAAAATATCTGTCTGCCTTTCGCAGAGTTTATTTAGCTTTTATAAAGTTTTTACAAGCAAAGCACAGAGCAACAACACATTACTTTTGGTTTTACTCCCCAAAATCTTCCCTAGAGAATCAAGACTATTACTACTATTCAGGCCAAGGTTACCTCATGCCTTTGCTCTGGTGAATTAATGAGCTAATAGATAAGAAACTGTGCATCACCTTTCCTTTATTCCAGCATCTGGTTCTGCTAATTATGTGAGCTTGTAGGCTTCCAAGATAAACAGCCACTGAGACCATGGTAGTTTCTACGCATGTCTGTACGTAAGCCTTACCTCTCATTCCCACATCTCACTCTTTTTTATTTCGTTTGACAAGGCATCATAGGATGGGGCTACCCTTCAGGAGAGGAACATCCCTGCAATTGTTTATACAGAGCATATACCCGACCCTGAGGCAATGTAGGAGGGGGTTTAGGGCAAAAAGCTGTAATGCACATTTTGCAAAGGGAGGGAAGGCATTGAACAAAACAGCACCCGCCAATTAAAATAACGTAGGATATTTCCCAACAGACCTGTGGGTAACCACGCCCAAAAGCTTTCCCACCAAGATCCTAGGGTATCAATTTTCAAATCAGAGGCCAATTTGTGTAAAATATCAAGCTGACTCTGAATAATTCTGGATTCATCGGAAAGATTAAAACAACACATCCCATCAAAACTTTCACAACCCATATGCTGGCGAAGAAGCAAATAGTCGATAGCAGCACAATTTTGCAAAATAGCTTTATGCAAAGCTTGTAGCTCATGATTAATTGCTGAAATGGCTAAAAAAATAGCATTAATTGTTTTTGCCAAATTACATGCAACAGCGTTAATATTAAGATGAGCATGAGCAGCAAGCGCTGGCACACCCACTATAAATATAGCCAATGCTACGTATTCTACTTTATTAAGCAAAGCTGTCTCAAAGTCACAAGTGTTGTCTAAAGTTGCTGTTTGGAAAGCAACACAGGAATTAGCTAGCTAAAGCAACATTGCGCTTCACTAATATTAGCAGGAATATAATTAAAAGTTTCGTGACCACATGTAAAAAACCATCCTTGCGGAAGCCAAACATTAGCAAAGTGAAAGGAAACCTCCTCAAAAGCTGTACAATTTAAAGTAGGTGAACTAATACGAAGACAGTAAGGCTTTTTACTTAAAGATATACAGTTAACTACTTTAGCACAAGTTACATTTTCAGGAACTGCTACTATGGGAGTATACAAAGCAATTGCATCGGGGGGCGGTTCATAGGCAATCAATCCCCAATTAGATATAGTCTTATAGTTCAAACCAATGAAGTGTTGAATTACTGCAGACAGGATTCAAACAGGATCCAAGCATGTAGAAAGTAAATGTTCCATGTACAATTCAGATAAGCAAGAGACATCAGTTTGTATGATGTTAGCTGCACCCATAAATTTTTACTTCAGTCATTTGTTCAAATGAGTTTTTGGGTGAGATGACAGCAGCTATCGATAAAGAGAAGCAATTGACAAGTAGACATAAGAAAATGATGACTAAGGACTTGGCAAAAATGGCAGCGCATAAGTTCTCGGGCGTTTGTTCCACATGTCGTTGTTACAGCACTGCTTGCGCTTTGGTGGTCACTGGACAGCTGGTCCAACAAGATCGTATTGGCCACTATGCTGTCAGTAAAGTCACCTTGGTCATCTCTAGAACTGGATTTGGGAACTGGTACCACAATATTCTTAGCTGGACAAACACCAGGTGCGGGAATCCACAAGGACCTGTAGAAGCAAGCACAACATATCCTCGTCCCCCTTGCGGGGGAGGCAAACAAACTTTTATGTTACCTATGCCAAATTAGCCAAATTGGGGTACACCAAATTGTTAGGTACCCAAGATCCCTCCTTTTTTATTAGTTTGAGAAGACAGTCCTTAAAGGACCAATTAACACGTTCCACAATAGCTTGACCTGTGGAATTGTAAAAAAGAAAACCCAAAAATTAAAACAATGTTCCAATTTGTACAAAATTGCAAAAAGGCCAATGAAAAATAGGCCATGATCAGTTTTTTTAAAAAAGGGTTTACCCAAGACAGTAATGGCTGAAAAAAGAAGATGAGAAATAACATAATTAGCTGTTTCTCCTCGTTGTAATGTGGCCCACAACACTCCTGAATAAGTATCAATAAAGACATGAATGTACTTCCAGGGAGCCAGAGAGGGAACATGGGTGACATCCATTTGCCATAATTTATTAGAGGCTAAACCACGGGGATTAACACCCGTGCCCCCATAGGGGGATGCCCCAAAACACTGGGGGCAAGATGAAACAATTTGCTTGGCCTGGTCAATTGGAATATGGCAAGCTTGTGCCAGCCCTCTGGCATTCTGATGAAAAAAAGTAATCAAAAAATTAAATCTGAAAAAAAATGTAGTTAAAACATGAACAGCTGCATCTGAGTTGCATACCTGTTGCTGTAAGAAAAAAAGGTCCTAGAAAAAACAAATAACTGCGTATGTGAAAATAGTTGCTGCAAAGTTAAAAACAAAGCCATAAGATTAAGATCCATCCTGGATGTAATGTAAATACCTAGAAAATTCAAAATAAATTAACACACATAATGAAAGTCAGAAATGTAGTTAAAAAGCTTGTTGAGAAAAGAAGTGAAAAGCTAAAATAGCAACAAACAATTTTAAGAAAATGTTGCAGGAACAACTGCATTGCAGGGTAGGAAACTTTCATGAGAGTCCTTATAAGCAATTACTCCTCTCGTTCACCCTCCACTTGAAAAACAGTGATGCGAAAGCAGAGAAAGAAAGCAATAGATGAGTAAACACGCAAGCCAAAGATCTTTAGGCAAATGATATGAAATACAACCCACGTAGTCAGTTAAAGCACACTGAAGAGATAAGTTATTCTGAAAATAAAATTGAAAATCAAATTTTGGAATAGGAAAAATAATATTAATTAAGTCAGTCCAATTTCTACAACAACTCAAGGTTATTAAATCAGCAACTGCCTAAGAAAATGGCAAAACATTTTGAAATGGAATCTTCTGTCTTAAAAGCATCAAAAGAGGGTTAGCTGACAATTTCTTTGAAGGATGCAATCCACAAATTGAATGCTCAAAAGATAATTAATCTCCTCAATTGCGGCAAATGCAGCTGAGGAAATCACGATAACATCTCCAGGTTGTTTTCCTTTGGTCAGTAATTCAAACAATAAATGTGTCAGCAAAGAAAAATATGGCCTTACCCAATTAAGAGTACCCAATAACTGTTGTAAGTTAACTAGTGACATAACGTTAGGCAATTTCAAACAAGGAAATGCCGGGGCAGAATAGGAATGCAACATCTTATGACCCAAATACAGATAAGGAGCATGTAGTTGTACTTTTTTCTGGGGAAATTTGCAACCCATAAACAGTCAAATCATTTTGTATTTCTGAAAGCCAATTAGGTGGTATCTTTGGGGCTCCAATTAAAATATCATCCATATAGTGATTTACCAAAGTCAATGAATAAATTTGAAGCAAAAAGAACAAAGTAAATGTATAAATCAACCAACGAAATAATTTTGGACATTTTGCTTTTAGCTTCAGCCCTTGGTGGAAAAGGCTGGGGGAAGTTGCAGGCATTTCCCCCCTTAACTTTCGACAATCCCTTTTATAACATTTTCCTTGAGGTTTGCTGCCTTGCGAGAAAGCGGCTGCCAATAAATTAGCCTGATGAGAGGCTGTTCCTATATCTTGACATGCTTTAATCATTTCTACCAACTCAGGATCATTCCTAAAACCAATTATTGCCCTCCGGCATTCAAAAGTAGCATTTCCCTTTGCTAATTTCACCAAAAACTTCATCTGAGCTTCAAAATTAACTATTTGAGGTTTTAAACCATCCTGCAATCTGTTCACAGATTCTTCTTGAAGAGGGGGAGGTGTGGGGAGGGAAGCAGACACACAGAAAACAGACTTTTCCTGACCGGCAGTAAAGTCAAACTTTTCTTGCAAAGCAGGGCAAAGAATAGAAGAAAAACAATCCTTTAAACCAATTACTTCATGATCTTGTGGAATCAATTTAGGTGGACAGACAGAAAACATATCTTCTTTCTTCCCCTCCGTTTTTGCTAATTGCTCCTCTGACTGTGGAGAACGACCGTTGACTTACCTGAACGGTCCTTCTATGTGCGCTGCGAGGGGAATCTAAGCATAGTTAACTTTGTCCATTAGCCTAGAGACTGAGTTATGCAAATTAGATGACCGCGCCTCCTCTGCCTGGAATACTCAGTTTTGCACGAAGGACAGCCGTTGGAGAAGTAAGTCAAAGTCAATCACGACTGCAGTCGGAAGGTATCATTAAGTCACGTCCAGTATAAAGTCACGTCCAGAATAAGGTAGTCAAAAGTCAAGAGTCAAGAGGAGAAAACCCCGGACCAGCCCAATCACCGGGCGGGATTGGATTCCCCTCGCAGCGCACATAGAAGGACCGTTCAGGTAAGTCAACGGTCGTTCTCCTGTGCACTGCTTGGGGAATCCAAGCATGGGACATGCCAGAGCAGTAGACCTAAGGGCGGGAAGTAGGCTGGTCAGGACCCGCAGAGGAGGCGAGCACGTGTTGTAACACAGGCCGCCCAAAGGACGCCTCAGCCGAAGCATAAGAGTCCACTTTGTAGTGCCGAATGAATGGAGATGGCGACGCCCAAGTGGCTGCTCTGCAAATGTCCTCAACCGAAGCCTGGGTGGACCAGGCCGCTGTTGTCGCTGCGCTCCTGGTGGAGTGAGGAATAATACGTCTGGGAACCGGTCGGGATTGAGAGTCATAAGCCAGTGCGATGCAGGCTTTTAACCAACGTCCGATGGTGTTGGGGGAAACTTTCTGCCCCATGGAAGAAGGTTGGAATGAGACAAAGAGTGCCTCTGTCCTGCGGAATACAGCCGTGCGCTTCACATAGCGACGAAGGGTCCTCCGAACATCCAGATGATGCCACTGTGGCTCCTGCGGATGAGAAGGATGCGGACAAAAGTCCAGGAGGACAAGCTCCTGCGCCCTGTGAAACAAGGTATTGACCTTGGGCAGGAAAGACGGATCTAAACGGAGGACTACTCTGTTGGAATGGAATATGCATAGATCAGACCGAACCGAGAGAGCGGCCAGTTCCGAAACCCTCCTGGCAGAAGTAATGGCCACCAGGAATGCTGTTTTGAGCGTGAGTAGTCGTAGACTGATGGAGCGGATGGGCTCAAAAGGCGATGATGTAAGCGCCCTGAGTACCAACGGAAGATCCCAGGTAGGATAACGGTGGACAGTTGGAGGCCGGATGTTGGAGGCGCCCTTCAGAAAAGCCTTGACCCGCGTGTGTTGAGTTAGCGACCGGGCCCGACCGCCACTAAGAACTGTGGACAGAGCGGCGACCTGACGGCGTAGAGTGTTCGGTGCCAATCCCTTCTCTAGGCCCGATTGCAGAAAATCGAGGACCTGGGGAACTGATGCTCTAGCCGGAACGATGGTATTGCGACGGCACCACCTGCAGAAAGCCTGCCAAGTGGCCTCGTAAATACGAGTGGTGGAAGGCCTGCGGGCCGCCTGAATGGTGTCGATGACTGCACTGGAGAAATGAAGACTGATCAGCTTAGCCCGTTCACGTGCCACACAGCTAACTGCAAGAGCTGAGGATACGGATGAATGAGAGCCCCCTGGTTGAGCTGGATCTGATTGTCCGGGATGCGCCAAGGGCGGTTGATGGACAGGTGGACGAGGTCGGCGTACCAGGGACGTCGAGGCCACATTGGCGCCACTAGGAGAACCTCTGCCTGTTCCGAAATTATTTTCTGGATGACCAGAGGGAGAATCGGTAGCGGCGGAAAAGCGTACAGTAGGCAGGGCGGCCAGGGGCTGCGTAGAGCATCCGTGCCCTCCGCCCCCTGAGTCCGGAACCGGGTGAAATATCTGGCTGTCTGAGCATTGCAAGGCTGGGCAAAAAGATCCACCTGCGGTGTGCCGAACCGGTGAGTTAGCTCCCGGAAGAGGGAGGGATGCAGCTGCCATTCCGCTTGGTCGACCGTTGCTTGGCTCAACCAATCCGCCTGCGTGTTGGAGTCGCCCGAAATATGCTCCGCCTTCAGTGACAGCAGTCTGGCTTCCTCCCAGTGATGTAACTTCTCCGCCTCCAGCATTAGGGCCTTGGAGCGGGTGCCCCCCTGGCGATTTATGTGGGCCTTGGAGGCCACATTGTCCGTCAGAACTAGAATGTGGTTGTGTGACACAATGTCCCTGAACTCCAGTAGGGCTAACTGGATGGCCCGTAGTTCCAGCCAGTTGATGCTGTTGTTGATTTCCTGGCTGGACCATCGGCCCTGCGCTACCCGATCCAGTACATGGGCTCCCCAGCCATACAGACTGGCATCTGTTGTCACCTGGATCCGGCTCCTTGAACGGGCTCCCCCTGAGGAGTTTGGAAGAAGCCCACCACCGGAGGGATCGGAGTGGCTTGGGTGGTAGACGCACCTTGATCTGGGTGTGGCTTGTGTGAGCCCTCTGGAAGGGGAGCAGGAACCACTGGAGAGGGAGAGAGTGGAATCGGGCCCAGGGAACCACATCGATGCATGATATCATCTTCCCGAGTAACTGGGAGAGGATGGCCAAGGGAATGAGTCTTTGAGATGATATTCGACTCACCAGAGCGCAGATGCTCTGCCGTCTGTCTTGGGACAGGAACACTTCGCACGTCCTGGAGTTGATGATCGTGCCCAGGTGAAGCAACGACGTGGTTGGTCGTAGGTGGCTCTTGGCGAGGTTCAGGACAAACCCGTGGCGGCGCAGAGCGTCCATCGTGACCTCCAAGTCCCTTATCGCCTGGGCACGCGTCGAAGACAGAAGTAGGATGTCGTCTAGATAACAGTTGACCCGTATGGGCACTGTGCGAAGCGAAGCTGCCACAACTGCGAGGAGCTTGGTAAACGTGCGAGGGGCCGATGATAGGCCAAAAGGCAGGGCCCGATATTGGAAATGACGGCCTGCATAGTGGAAGCGTAGAAACCTCCTGTGGGCCTGATGTATCGGAACATGGAGGTATGCTTCCTTTATATCGACCGATGTCATCAGGTCGCCGCGGCGTATGGATGCTAAGATGCTCCTGAGGGACTGCATCTTGAATTTTTGGTATTTTATGAAGAGATTGAGCCGCTTTAAATCCAGGATGGCCCGCCATCCTCCTGAGCTTTTGGGAACTAGGAATAAGATTGAATAAAATCCTAGCCCCTCCTGCCCTTTTGGAACCTGCTCTATAGCCTCGATGGACAGGAGGTGTTGAATCTCTTTGTTCATCAGGCGCCTTTTTTCTTGACACCTGGGTACCGGGCAACGGATGAAGCGTCTTGGTGGGAGGGACAGAAACTCTAGAGTGAGGCCCTGCCTCACTACTTGAAGGGCCCAGGCGTCGGATGTGGTCTCCGCCCATTGATGAGCGTAGGCCAGAAGCCAAGCGCCTATGGCCCCCTCCCCTTGGGAGTCACCGGTACCTGCGAAAGGACCGGTTTCCGCCCCCTCGAAATGGCCGCCTAGTCTGAGCCTGTGGTTGGGACTGCTGGCGACTCCTATCCCTAGAACCGAAGCGGTCCTGGCCCCTATCCTGAGCTTGGTTACTCCGGTTATATTGGGGAACGTAAGGAGTGGTGGTGAACCCCGAGTCCCCAGCCCTGAAGTTTTGGCGTCTATTATATGGTTGCTGTCTCCTATCATTGCGTCTGGTGGCAGAAGGAAGGACTTTGCGCTTGTCCCTAGTCTCGATAAGAATAGGGTCAAGAACGGAACCGAACAGGGCCTCACCCTTGAAGGGCGTGGAAGCCAAACGCCATTTTGAACGTACGTCCGCCTGCCAATGGCGAAGTCACAACAGGCGACGAGAGGCTACATTAGACACTACGGCTCGGGAAGCGAACTTGGCCGCATTAAGAGTGGCATCCGCAGAATATTCCAGAGCCGCCATCAATTTTGTGACGTCCGGGTGAAGTCTCATGTCTTCAGGGGCAAGCCTAGCCTGTAGTTGCCTGAGCCAGACCAAAGATGTACGGTTAAAGAAAGACGCCGCAGAGGCGGCATGTAAGGCCCAGGCCGCTGCTTGATGTGTCTTACGTATGACCATTTCGGCCTTGCGGTCCTCAGCCTTCAATCCCTCAGAAATCTCCGAAGGAATGAGTGCTGGGGAGGCCAGGGCCGCAATGGGAGCATCCACAGAAGGGAATTGGAGAATCTTTTCCAATTCCGGAGTGGAAATGTATAATTTCTTGTCCCCGTTGCTAGGGGGGGCTACAGCGGTGGGCTGCGCCCACTGTTTCTGAATAACATCACTAAAGAGCTTGGGAAAGGGAATAGCTTCCTGTTCCGAAACCTGCTCTGCAAACAGGCGCTCCGTGGCATCCAATCCTACAGCGGTGCTATCCTGGGTGGTGGAACCACCCATGTTAGTGGTAGCCTTGGCCTTAAATAATAAAGACTTAAACAAGGTTGGGCGAAATAATCCTGAGGAGGGTTGGTCCACTGGAATGCCCTCATCATCGGATAATTCAATATCTAACACCTCACCTTCCTCCATCAAGGCTGATTCCTCACTATATTCAGAGGGTAAAGGTGAGGAGGGCTGGGCCTGGGAAGTGGAAACATCCCTAGGCGCTAAAGAAACTCTGGGGGTGTTGGATCTACGCTGTAACTCTGCATCCACGCCCCTCGAAATGGCATCAGATATCATTTGATAAAAATCTGGGTGAAGGCCCATTTCCTGGCCCTCCGTAGGCCTGAGGCCTGCAGCCGTGGGCGTGAAGGTTGCAGAAGGCCCAGCCATGGGCTGGGCCGAAGCCACGCCCTGTGCTGGCAAAATCGGGAAAGACTGGCCTTCTAAGTCTCCCTCCTCGGAAGTTGGGGCCTGTGGTAAGGGGAGGTCCGGAGACCATCCTCGATTGCCAGGTGAAACCGGGGGGGAACGCGGTG
This sequence comes from Natrix helvetica, assembly GCF_964273705.1. Lineage (NCBI taxonomy): Eukaryota > Metazoa > Chordata > Lepidosauria > Squamata > Natricidae > Natrix > Natrix helvetica. Next base: position 58,936,542 of record NC_138555.1, on the reverse strand, counting down.
TGGGACCCTGAGGGGTTAGCACCGGAGGCGAAGGATTGGCCACCCTGGGGGCTCTGGATGGTGCCCTGGTTCTGTCCCTGCGCCTTTGGACCCTGTCCGGGGCTGCTGAGGAGGCTCGGGAAGCATGGGTGGAGGCCCTGGTTGCGGCCCTACCCACCCTGGAGGGAACTTCAGCCTCGGATTCCGAGCGGGCCACATTAGTGGTGTTTACAATACCTCCAGAATTAGTGGATTCTGCCATACTAATTTCGAATGAAACGAAAAGCTCAATCTCCTCACAAAAGACCTTAACGAAGGCAAGTAGCAGTACTAAGAAGCAGCTGCAACGATGTATCTCTAGCCGAGCGAACCAGGCAAGTGCGAGAAATTGGAGAGAGCAGTTGACGTAGCGTCAGTAATTGGGCGGGAAGGGAGGCCCCGCCTTCCTTCCCCTTTGCAAAAACGCGGCAAGAAATTAGGCTAAAATGGCGCCCGACATTTAAGCGGGAGTTTTAAACTGCGCCTGGGCTGCAGCGCTCTGAAACAAAAGCGGAACCAGCCTCAATCACCAGGCACGAAGGCAATGTCTTCGGGAGAAAGATCCCACTTCGCAAAGTGGATCGCTCCCGGAAAAAATGCGGCGCGGAGCGGCGAACCGACCCCAGGGCGCAACGATGCGGCTAGAAAGGCGGTGAACCAGCCTCTAAAGTACCCGGAAGAGTCAGCGGCATTTTCCTGCCGAGTGGAGCTTGCCGGCAAATCCACATGACGAGCGGCTCGAGCTGGCTGCAGAATGCACGCCTCGTTTACTTTTCCCAAGGTTTTAAACTAAATTAAATTAAATTAAACTAAATCCAGGCTTAGAGGAATCCAAACATGTAAGTACCTTATCTATCAGTCTAGAGAGATTTGGAATTGCGTCTCTTCAGGCTGGACTGAGTTAAAAAACTGAGTATTCCAGGCAGAGGAGGCACGGTCATCTAATTTGCATAACTCAGTCTCTAGGCTAATGGACAAAGTTAACCATGCTTGGATTCCCCAAGCAGCGCACAGGAGAAGCAGAAGAATTAACCTCTCCGTCAGGAGCTGAAAGTCCAACTAAAGATGATTTTGGGGGAAAAAATTTTACTTGCTCACAATTAGGTGGAGGCTCTGTGGTCAATTGTTGTTTTGCCAAAACCTTAGAGCCAAATTTTTCCACTGCATGACGGCACTGAAACCATAGTTGTGATGTCTTTACTGGGGCTCTGGGTTCAAGATGTAAAGTTTGCCCTATCTTTTCCCAGTCACATAAACGAAGCGTTCCCCTTTCAGGGTACCAAAAACAATGTTTCCCTATCTCACCAACTAGCTTCCTTATGTCTGCCTCAGGTGTGGTAACACCTGACTTCTGTAACAAGAATTTAAGTTCTTGAACATGTTTTTGCTGCTGGTGAGACAGATTGCAACCCATATTTACCTCTGTGGGATCCCGTAGGACGAAGCGCGCTCTGGGGTCTGTTCCAGACGGGAGGTAATTATGTTGGCTGTTGCTCCCCCGAAGGGTGTCTTTGATCCTGAAGGGTGCGAGAGGTCCCGGGTTTCAGCACCAGATGTAGGTTTCAGAAATCCATCACGCAGTTTGTGTCCAAAATATCTGTCTGCCTTTCGCAGAGTTTATTTAGCTTTTATAAAGTTTTTACAAACAAAGCACAGAGCAACAACACATTACTTTCGGTTTTACTCCCCCAAATCTTCCCTAGAGAATCAAGACTATTACTACTATTCAGGCCAAGGTTACCTCATGCCTTTGCTCTGGTGAATTAATGAGCTAATAGATAAGAAACTGTGCATCACCTTTCCTTTATTCCAGCATCTGGTTCTGCTAATTATGTGAGCTTGTAGGCTTCCAAGATAAACAGCCACTGAGACCATGGTAGTTTCTACGCATGTCTGTATGTAAGCCTTACCTCTCATTCCCACACTCTGACAGCTCAGACCATTATGGGACTGCTCTGGAGGATGAGGAAGACTCTGGAGGGTGTTTGGAGTCAGAGCAGGAACTAGAGAGGCCTGTTGGACACCAGGTGGCATCTGAGTCAGGGAGCAGTGAGGAGGAACAGAGGGAGGTTGTCCCTGATGTGCCTGTACGTAGAGCTGAGAAGAGAAAGGAACAGCTGTGGAGAAGACGCCATAGAAGGAAGTAAGGACAGCTGGTTAAGGGTGTGGCCCCTCCCAAAGAGTTTATAGGTGGAGCGACAGGAGGGGAATCTTTGCAGGAAACAACAATCCATTATACGAGCCGCTGCGGAAGCATTCTGTAAGTTTTATCTTGGGTTCTTGAAGATAACTTTCTAGGCTCCTGCAGGATGAGCTGGTGCGTGTGGATAGGCCACCGAATTTCAATGTGTTGGTCCATCTGTGTCTCTGGATTGATGCTCGGTTGCAGAGGCGGGGAATTTGCCGCACGTCCCAGGAGAACAGGGTGGTTCTGGCCATGCGTGAGACTCCAACTCTACAGCCAAACCCCGCTCGTCGATAACAGAGAAAGACAGACGGTGCTTAGGGGGTTGTGTTTTTATTGTGGGGAACCTGGCCATATGGCAGTCTTTTGCCCAAAGAAGAGACGAGGGGTGTCAGCTACGGGAACTACACCCCAGACCCAGAACAATTTGTCGGTAAAGGCCCCCAAGCCCGATCTAAGGGAGACCTTGGGTCAGGCGCACATCAATTCAGAGCCATGTTCAGAGACAGTGACTTGCGGGCCTCCCCGACACCAGATCCTGGCATCCCGAATAGTCCTGTCCAGTAGTCCGCAGGGGATTCCGGCGCATGCTCTCGTCGACTCCAGGGCTACCACGAACTTCATGGATGAGGCGTTTGTGACCAAGTATGTGGTCCCTCTGTGTCCAGTAGATCCTCCTATGCTTGTGGAGACCATTGACGGCCAGGTGCTTATGTCTGGGCCTATCAAGTCCGCCATGCAACCCTTGCGCCTGGTCATCGGGGCTCATGAGGAAGCCATCCAGTTCTAAGTTACCTCTGCCCTGCATTTCCCCGTGGTCTTGGGCTTGGCTTGGCTTCGGGCGCATGACCCACAGATCTACTGGTCCCAGAACCTTGTCACCTTTCCAGCCTTGCAATGTGTGGATCACAGCCGTCATGTCTGTGCAGGCCAGCTGCTGAGTCCACCTGGGGTGTCCTTGCCTTCCGACATAGCAGATTTTGCTGACGTGTTCAGTGAACAAGAAGCAGACCAATTGCCACCGCACCGACCATATGATTGTCCCATCAATTTGATTCCGGATGCGCCGCTCCGTTGGTTGTTTGTATTCGATGTCAGACCTGGAGTTGGCCACATTGCGGGACTTTTTGGACAAAAACCTCGCTCGGGGTTTTATCAGACCTTCATCTTCGCCATTGTCTGCCCCGGTCTTGTTCGTCAAAAAGAAGACCAGAGATTTGAGACTCTGTTGTGACTATCGTATGATCAATGCTATCACGGTGCGCAATCGATATCCTCTGCCCCTTATTCCTGAACTGTTGGAGCGGCTCAGAGAAGCTAAGGTGTTCACCAAATTGGATCTCTGTGGAGCCTACAATCTTGTCCGGATCCGACCCGGGGATGAATGGAAGATGGCATTCGGCACCAGGTACGGACATTTTGAGTACACGGTCATGCCTTTTGGGCTGACCAATGCCCCTGCCGTCTTCCAACATTTTATGAACGACATCTTCCAGGACGTTTTGGACCAGTTTGTTGTCATTTATCTTGATTTACTCATCCTTCCGGGAGAGCCATCGGCAGCACCTACGCCTGGTCCTACAATGGCTCCGTGAGAATCACTTGTATGCGAAACTGGAGAAGTGCCAGTTTTGGCAGTCCACCATTGAGTTCCTGGGACATCGTATCTCTCCCGAAGGCATTGCGATAGAGCCGGGCAAGGTGGAGTCTTTGTGTAGTTGGCAACCTCCTTGGACAGTGAAGGATGTCCAGCGACTTCCCTGACTGTGCCCCTCACTCGGCTCCTGCAGAAAAACGTTCCGTTTCAAGGGGGGGGGGGCTGAGCACCAAGCATTCCAGGCCTTGAAGCAGGCCTTCCTGAAAGAGCCCATTTTGAAGCATCCTGACCCCCACCGTCCGTTTGTAGTGGAGGCGGATGCATCCAATATCACTGTGGGAGTGGTGTTACTTCAGGCTCATGCCTCCGGCGGTACCCTTTTCCCTTGCGCTTATTACTCGCGGAAACTCAATTCTTCCGAGCCCAATTAAACCATTTGGGAGAAGGAGTTACTAGCTATTAAGGTGGCGTTTGAGGCTTGGAGGCATCATCTAGAGGGGGCCAGGCATCAGATTGAAGTCCGAAAGGACCATAGGAATTTGGAATTTTTGAAGACCGTGCGGAAATTGAACCAGCGCCAGATCCGGTGGTCTCTTTTCTTTGCACGGTTCAATTTACGCGTGATGTACATCCCCAGTGCGCACAACCAAAGGGCAGATGCCCTATCAAGGAAACTCGAGTATTCATGTACCAAAGACCCGATTCCACCATGGACCATTTTGCCCGTACAGTCCTTCTCCGCAATTCACGAGCCTGTGGACTTACGGCTCCAGATACGGGAAGCGCAGCGGCATGACGATTGGGTGGAACAACGGAAGGCAGAGGCGGGGCCTGCCTCCCCATGGACATTCACCGATGAACTTTTGCGGTACCGGGACAGACTCTATGTGCCAGCGGGCCCCCTTCGGGGACTTATTCTATCCCAGTGCCATGATAATCCTGCGGCGGGGTACTTTGGTCTCTTCAAGACCTTGAACCTGGTCTCTTGTACCTTCTGGTGGTCTTGATTGCGACATGACGTACAATTTTACATCACGTCTTGTATATGGTGTCGGCAGGCGACGTCAGTGACAGGAGCCCCTCCAGGGCTGCTTCAGCCATTGCCGACCCCGGAGAGACCCTGGGGGGGCATTTCTATGGACTTCCTGACAGACTTGGCTCCGTCTTCTGGATTTACCACGGTGTTCATGGTGGTAGACATGCTGACGAAGATGGCGCATTTTATCCCGTGTCGGAGATTACCAACAGCCCACCTCACCCCCCGCATGTTTATTCAACATGTTTTCAGGCTGCACGGCCTACCTGACAGGGTTGTGTCGGACAGAGGAACGCAATTCACAGCCCAGTTTTGGAAAGGGCTGATGACAGCCTTGGATGTCAAGATCTGCTTGTCCTCAGCGCACCATCCCAAAACCGACGGAGGGATGGAGAAAGTGATCGGGATCTTGGAACAGTACTTGCGCTGTTTTGTGAACCAACAGCAAAATGATTGGTCGGACTACCTGGCAATAGCGGAGTTTGCGTTCAATAACTCACAGCACACATCCACGTAGACGATGCCCTTCTTGGCCAATGTGGGGTATCATCCTCGGTTCTTTCCCCTCACACCCATCGACTCACCGGTCCCCGCAGCTGAGGACTTCCTGTCGGAACTTCATGTAGTGTGGCGATATCTGGATAAAGCCAAGGAGGACTATAAGAGAGTCGCAGACAGGTCTCGGTGCTCGACACCGGTGTTGACTGTGGGCGATCAAGTGTGGCTGTCCACTAGACACCTTCCGCCAAATAGGCCGGTCAACATGTTAGACCACCGTTACCTTGGCCCGTTTCCTGTTGAAGCAGTCATCAATCCGGTCGCCTATCGCCTGACTTTGCCACGTTCGATGCGAGTCCATCCAGTCTTTCATCTTCTTCTTGTTCCTGAATGGCCGGCTTGTCCTCTTCGCCAACCTGATCATCCCCAGCCAGAACCCCATGACGATGAGGCGCCGGCCGAGTATGAAGTTGCCAGGATTCGGGATTCCCGATGGCTGAAAGGACGGTTCCAATACCTGGTGGAATGGTAAGGCCGAGAGCCGAAGGATGTTACCTGGGAGGATGCGACCTCCGTGCACGCACCTGCTTTGGTACAGGCCTTCCATGAACAATTCCCAGCTAAGCCACACCCTGAGCGTCAGACCCGGGGGAAGGGCCCTGCGGTGAGGGATAGTGTTGTGGCCCAGCAGCAGCCGGCTGAGCTGTTGGTGGACTCTGACAGCTCAGACCATTATGGGACTGCTCTGGAGGATGAGGAAGACTCTGGGGGGTGTTTGGAGTCAGAGCAGGAACTAGAGAGGCCTGTTGGACACCAGGTGGCATCTGAGTCAGGGAGCAGTGAGGAGGAACAGAGGGAGGTTGTCCCTGATGTACGTGTACGTAGAGCTGAGAAGAGAAAGGAACTGCTGTGGAGACGACGTCATAGAAGCAAGGACAGCTGGCTAAGGGTGTGGCCCCTCCCAAAGAGTTTATAGGTGGAGCGATGGGAGGGGAATCTTTGCAGGAAACAACAGTCCATTTTACTAGCCGTTGAGAAAGCATTCCGTAAGTTTAATCTTGGTTCTTGAAGATAGCTTTCTAGGCTCCTAGCCAAGGGGTGGCTTTATCTATGTAATTAGTTGTGGCAGACAGCGAAGCCTGTGTCTGCATAGTCATTGGAATCACGGGACAGAACAGATTATCACTATTGTTTCTCCATTTTAAACAAGGTATTTTAGATATGTAACCATTTATATTATAATAATTCATTATATCATCTTCAATATATCCAATAATAAAGGATTTTTAAAATATCTTATTCTAAGTCATTCTATTATTTTAGCATTAATAAGATTTGTACTGCTCTGAGACCACAATGAAATGACTGTCAAAGGAGATTTTTTTAAAAGCATATACAAGGACTACAGCTCTAAAGCAGAACATCATTTGGTAACAGACCTAAGGAAGTTTTCTGTTCAAAATTAGTCATGTGCTGATGGAATTGAAGGTTAAATGTTCAATTTCTTTGTTTAATTTTAGGCTGTCCTAAATTTTCACACAATGATTTTCCACTGACATTCCTCAGAACTGAATAATCTAATTGAATAATAATGGAATTGAAATGTTTTTACAACCAGTATACTTCATGAAAAATCACACACACACACGCACACACACACACACACACACACACACAAACCCCAATTTAGAATCAAGTAAAAAAATGAGTGCACTGATGGTTGAATGAATGGGAAATTGCTTGGATAAGAAATAACATTTTGGGAAGTTTGTCTATGCAGATTCTCAGTCATCCAGGTCATGGATTTTCCAAAGGTGCTTGCTTCTTAGATGAGAAGCAAAACGTCTTCAAGGAAAAACAAAGAAAGTCAAGTTGACTTTTGAAAAAGCACCTTTGGGATTTTTGAGAAGTTATTATCATCCCACTACATGACACTGCAACATATCTACCACAGGAGGGTACTATAGCCTCTCATTTTAAAATATTAAATGTTTAAAAAATCAGAAGTATCATTACAAAATATCCATCAGGTTGAAAATATGAATTTTCCCCCTGCTTCAACTAACCATTGTTGATTCAGCCAGAAGTTCTCCAGCTGGACGCGTCTCATCAGACCCAGAGGGAGTGCAACAGGTCCCTCGTAGGTCGGAGATTTGCTCTCTGAATCAGAGTCGGGGCGGCAGCATGGCAACATGGCTGCACAAGAAGATGGCTTCCAGCCAAAGCAACTGAGCAGGAGCTTCCAGGATGAGATGAAAGCCCAGTAAGAAGATCTAATTAACCCACAGTCATAAATCACAACTTGGAAAAGGCAAAGAACCTTGAGAGTATAAATAATATTAATGGACAGATTTGGATTTTGGCAAAAAGAAAGAAAGAAGGGGAAAAATAGAGGGTTGAACCACTAGCCCCAAAAGAGCCATTTGCTTGACACGCGTGTGGACAGAAATCTGGAAAGAAAAGGAGAAAGTAGAGAAGTGAAAACCCTCTCAAATACAAACTCTAAATTTGGTTTTGTATTTGAAAAGATTGTGTTTTTAAAGAGACTAGGCAGGTGAGATGAAAATCAAACATACCAAGGAGATTTGCTCCATTCGAATTTCTTCTAACTAGCATATCTTAAGCAACTCCAATTAATGAGAGGTGGAATGTAACAAGGGAACAAAATCAAGAAAAAAGCACTATTTTCTCACTGATAACCTAATCTTGCCTCTGCAGCGAATGGAATGCAAACCCTGAACAGGAAGATTTAATTAACCAATTGCCATAAATCAGAACTTGGAAAAGCAGGAGGCGAAGAGAAACATACCGGAATTTGGCTGTATGCAAGTTTGTTCCAATTAATATATTTTGAGCAACTATAACCAACGAGAGGTGGAAGGTAACAAGGGAAAAAATAATAAAATCAAGAACTGGGAAAATACAAAGTTTTTTCTCTCTGCAAAGATCAAGATGGCTCCCACTTCTCTTCCTTTTTACATTAGCTGAATTAGCTAAATTTAAGGTGGACCAGAACTTTGAAATAAGTACTGTATAACTAACTGCAATTTTGGAACTGGACATTAAGGAAGAACAAAAGATTAAGACAGCTCCTGTTTTTCACTTTTATACATGATAATTAAACGGAGTTGCTAATTGATTGAATATGACAATGGAAGGACAATTAAGTATGGGTTAAAATATATGAAACATGGATACATATAGAACTCCTAAGATGATGAACAAAGTGAGATGTGTACTGCTTGTTATTCTATACAGTAGATTAAGGGAATTGTAATGAACATTGAACAGTAAGGATTGTTATTTAAAGACAATTAAGGGTATCCTAAGCCAAGATATGGAAAAATGGAGAGGGAACATGAAATATATGTACAATGAGAAATTATTGAGATTACAAAGACAGAATCACAAATCTGGGGCGTGTAAGGATGTATAATTATATAAACATAATGATGAGAATAGCTGGGAATTGTAACCAGGTCTACATCTCGCCCAAAAATAGGCTGGGGGGGTGGGGTGTTTAAAAATACAATTACTATATATGTATACTTCTTTTTTGTTCTCTTTTAAAAAAGAAAGATATATGTTAAAATTAAATATGTATAGTGAAAAGGAATTATAAATACCATTAACATAAAATGGAGCTTGCTCAATGGCTGAAATACACCAAGTAAATGAGATGAAGAGTGTGAAGTAGAGGAGACAGGTAAGGGAAGAAGAGAGGGATAAGAGAGAAAGAAGGAGTGGAAAGGGGAGAGAGGAGAAGGAGAGAGGAAGGGGAAGTAGAGAAGAGGACGACAGAGGGAAGAAAGGAGGTAGGGAGGAGGGGGAGAGAGCGAGAAGAAAGTGATGGATAAGGTACAAATATGGTGTATGGAGAGCAGAAGAGCCAATAATTGTTTTTGTGAGTTGATGGTTTAGGTTTAGGTTTATTTGGATTTATATGCCGCCCTTCTCCAAAAGGACTCAGGGCGGCGTACAACATTAAAAACACACATCACAAAAGTTAAAAAAAAGATTAAACCCATTTCCAAAAAGACCAAACCGATTTTTTTAAAAAAAGAAACAATACATTTAAAATAAATTAACATTAAAATTAACATTAACAGGCCAGGCCGGCTTGCTGGAAAAGACAACTTTTTAGGGCGCGTCGGAAGGACCGGAGGTCAGGGATTATGCGGAGCTCCGGGGGCAGCTCATTCCAGAGGGAAGGCAGAAGAGCCAATAATTGTTTTTGCGAGTTGATGGTAAGATGAATTGATGTAAACAGTTAATATAATAAAATGTTGGTTATGTAATAGTATACATGTGGCTATGTGTTATGAAAATGAAAAAATAAAAAAACTTTAAAAAAAGGAAGCTTTGTGCAGCAAAATTATATGCCAAAAAACACTAGCCATTGTTAAGATTAAGTACACTTTGCCCTATGTGTTGATGACATAGGTTGTTATGGTAAATCAAAAACAAAAATAAAGCATCCAAATGTCATCATTATTTTCTTTTATAGCATTGTATTTCTCATAATGCTACTAATAAGGGAAAATATCCGCAAAAAGCCTCTACAATAGAGGTAAAGCAAACACATTTCTTTTAACCTCTAAAATTATTTCAGTGGGTGTTTTTTTTTAGAAATTAAACAATCAATTTAAATGTTACCTAATAATTTGGTACTATTATGTTGTGTGTGTAAATGTTTAATAGTTTCTGTATACCAGGACTTTATTGATTATTTGACTAAAGCCAATAAGAGAGATCTCTGATGGGCATTCTTTTGTGGAATTGCTAAATCCATTAAAACAGGGGTCTCCAACCTTTCTGGCTTTGTGAACTGGTTTTGGGGGTGGGGGGAGAGGGGATGGTTCCACGCAAGCAGCGGGTGCATGCATGTGTGTGCACAGCTCCATGTATGCAAGCGACAGGTGTGCACACCTGCTGCTTGCACACATGGAGCTTCCTGTGCAAGCATCCACCGCTTGCACAAATGGAGCTTCCCACATGAGTATGTGCACCCACCGTTCGCGCAAATGGAGTTGCGTGTGTTCATGCGCTTGCTCGGTGCTTGTACGGCCCAGTTCTGGGCTGCGGCCTGGGGGTTGGGGGTTGAGGACCCCTGCATTAAAATAAAACCCATTTACACAGAATTCTATGTCACGAAACTGCAATATTTAGCTTAAATATTTTTTGTACCTTTAATTTTTTAAACAGCTTATTTTCTTCTTCATCATCAGTTTCTGGGAATTCATATATTTTAATTTTGTGCTCTTGGATTTCTTTCATTATCTGAAAGTAACCATAATTGTTAATAGAAATTGAAACAAATGTTGTATATGTTAATAAAAGTATGCTGTATTAATTTTTATATATATTGAAATTGAACACCACAAATTTATGTCAGAATATGGATACAATTTTTATAATTACAATCTCATTTTAAATCCAGCTTACATGTGTTTGTCTTTTTTCAGATAAAGCTGTAGTTTCCTCTTTTCCAGAGTCATCCCACTCTCACTCATTTCAATTCACACTGTATAGAAATAAACTACTCTGACACACTACTACACAATTCCTATAAAAGGATCACTGGAGATCTTAATATTTTTCTGATGGGTTAGAGAAAGACTGCATACGCCCGACCACCTGGGGCGGAGGCTCGCTGAGGCGTTGCTATATGGTCTCTTTAAACTGCGTGACTAGTTAAATGCAAATGCACGCCAAGTGATACATGATGGGGCAAAAAAAACCCTAATTACATATACACAGTGATTTGTTTGCAACTAACAAAGAAAAAAATACTGGGGTCAAAGTGGTTAGCACAATGAAGAAACCAACTGAGTGGGCAGCAGCTACAAAAAAGGTAAATTCCGTGCTAGGAATCAGTGGGAAAGTGATTGATAATAAAAATGCCAACGTTTTAATACATTCAAAGAAATCTATACATATTTGGAGTACATTTGTTCTCCAACAGTTCTAGTTGCCATACTTAAAATATGGCTACAATAGAGGTAGTGAAAGTGCATAAGAGGGCAAATAAAATGATCTGTGGTTTAAGCAGCTTCCATATGAGAAAAGGCTAGGATGCTTGGGAATTTTTTGCTCCACCTGCTGCTTGAAGTGCTGCATCATTCCTTTCATCCTGATTGAATTAATTTGTGCCAGGACTCCTTCAATGCCGCACTTTTCTTTTAGAAGGGCCTTATATCAGGCCTTTAAACATTTTAGGCAGTGAGTTTGATCCTCAGAAGGAGAGTTTTTACTTTTTCTGTACACTTTATTATATGCCCTCTTTAACTATATACAATCCTGATCAAAGCATTTTTTATTCATTATAACCTGATTTCTGGAGTGAGGCTGCATTCCATTAAAGGGAACTGTTTTCTGATTGTCAAAGTTTCAATCCCATCTAGATATGATCCATGAGATTTGTTTTCTAGGAGATGTGCATGGATTTCTATAAAGTTTCTGGGGCTAGCATCCAAATTAGTAACTTCAATTGCATTTTTCTCAGGACATTTAATTCTCACCTGAGTATTATAATTATCGAGCCTTGGTGGATAGACTGAGTTTGAGGTAGAAATTTACCTGTTTTTTAAACTGTTGGCATTCTTCAGGTGTGAGTGTGTCAGCCTTGGCAATAAGTGGAATTATATTCACTTTTTCATGCAGGTGTTTCATAAACTCGATATCCAAAGGCTTAAGCCTAATAAATAAAAAATTAAAATGTTATTTTCCAAATTTGGCCTCCAAACAAATGCAGCCAACATGTGAGCCATATACGATACTAAAAGTAAAGTAATCTCTTCCGAACATAAGCATTGCAAAAATGTATACAATGAAACCTCTGCACTAAAAAACTGTGTGTGCTTCTGAAAATGGTTCAGAGGAACTATTTCAACACTCGCACAAGCAAAGTAACTTTCTACTGCTAATTAAAGTATCTTTTTCACGTCCCAAAAGTGTTTTTCAAGAGGCAACTAGACTTTCTCGTTTTTCTTTGAAGATGTTTTGCTTCTCATCCAAGAAGCTTCTTCAGCTCTGACTGGATGGTAGGAAATGGAAGGATTTATACTCCTTGCAGACAGCTGGTCATTTGCATTCTTTTAGCCAATCGTTGAGGCCACCTGGAGGTTTATCTGTGTTGTCAGAGTTACCTGAGTAGTGCAAATGGATGTGGAGCTTTCTTTGGAACTGTTGAAATGACTGTGTTGTAGACTGGAGATAGATTATGTCATATCCCCCCCCCCTCTGTTGAGAGAGGGCTGTTCAATTTTGACATAGATGGCCTCTTTGACCCCTCTTTCAAACCAGCAAATCTGTCCAAAATGTGGGCTTTGCTGTCTTCAAAAGAGCAGCCTTTGTCTTTTAAATGCAGATGGACTGCTGACTTTTATCCAGATGGGTTTCTTCTCCTATGTTGTGCCTATGTTGAACCATGACCTGGATGACTGAGAATCTCTATAGATAACTTTTTCAAGGTTGCAGCTCTATTTAACAGCTATTCTTGTGTCAAGCCGGCCTCCCTCAGCAACCAAGACAGAAACCACTTAACTCCATTTTACAGAATTAAGAGTACTTTTACTGGTTATGAAAAGATAGCAGCTAAGCAAACCAAGATCTGAGGCAAAAGCGCGCAAAATCATACATATCAATATGTGACCAACCCCCTCCCCCTGGTAACCCTCATCCCACTGTCCAATCTGTAAATCCCTTAGGTGTCATGTGAGTTCCATCTTCAAGGAGCATCATCAGGTTGGCATGCAGGACGGTTGGCCTTGACCGACACCAAGCACTAATCTCCAGCATGCGCAGTAGACGGTGAGACCAAAACTCCCTTTTTACAATCTCTCCTGTACTAAAACTTCCCCTCCCAAATACCAGCCCCCCCCCCATTTCAATGGCAGCCGAATGCAAATAGCGAAACAGGGGCTGACATCCGGCCCTCCTTCAGGAAAAGAAGTCATCCCTGCAAGAAAATAAAACAATAGAAAAGACAGCATAAGACATGTATGATTCAAATATGATCAGGGCTTATCAGGTTACTTAGCGTAGAACTTCTGTAAGAGTCTAGGAGCTCTAACATGAGATTTATCAACGCACTCAGCCTGGGAGGGGGGGAAATGCTTCCAGGATACCAGATATTGAATTCGATTCCTATGTTTCCTGGAGTCCAAGCTTTCCTTAATCTCAAAGTGTTGCTCTCCCTCAATAAGAAGAGGGGCAGGGTGTGCAGGTAGGGGTGCACGAAAAGAAGAAGTGTGCTCTGGTTTCAACAGGTTTACATGAAACACAGGATAAATCTGCTTAAGATACTTTGGTAACTCCAATCGTACAGAAACAGGATTAATGATTTTCACAATAGGGAAAGGACTGACATACTTCGGCCCCAGTTTCTTTGATTTCTGGGTGGTTTGTAGAAACTTGGTGGACAAAAACACTCGCTCTCCTACTTTGTATTCCCGTTGTTTCACCCTCTTTTTGTCAACCTGTTTCTTGTACACCCGATGAGCAGCCTCCAACGCCTTGCGCGTCATGGGCCAAATTTGGTGAAGCTGGTCACTCCACTCGGAGAGGGACAAAATTTGCGGTTTTTCTCGAGGCAACTAAGGAATTGGTACAAAGTCCTGTCCAAACACAACTCTAAAAGGGGTCAAGCCAGTACTGCTGTGCACAGAGTTGTTGTATGCCACCTCAGCATGTGGTAACAGTTCAGCCCAGTTATCTTGTTGATAATTGATGAAACACCAGAGGTACTGTTCCAAAACAGAATTAGTCCGTTCACAAGCCCCGTTAGTCTGAGGATGGTGGGCGGAGCTTAGGCCCTGGGCAGAGCCAATTAGCTTCAGAAACTCCTTCCAGAAGAGGGAGGTGAACTGGACCCCCCTATCCGAAATTATGCATTCAGGTACTCCATGTAACCGGTATACATGTGAAATGAACAACCTAGCTAACGACTTAGCTGATGGGATTTTGGAACAGGGTACAAAATGAACTTGTTTGGAAAACAGGTCAGTAATTACCCAAATCACGGTATTTCCTAGACTCTCTGGCAATTCGACAATGAAGTCCATCGATATCTCCTTCCATGGGGCCTCAGGGAGGGCCACACCTTGGAGAAGGCCCTGCGGTTTTCCCGGTGGGCGCTTTGCGGCAGCACAAACGGGACAACTGGCTATGTAGGACTCAATGTCTTTTTTCAACGAAGGCCACCAAAATTGTCTCTTAACCAGATGTAAAGTCTTTACAAATCCAAAATGGCCTGCCATTCTTGAATCGTGGGCCTGTTCAAGAACAATAGTTTTCAGGTCAGCAGGAACATATAATTTAGCCCCTACCCAAGCCAGTCCATCCTTCATAGTGCATTCATTTGAATGTTCCTTGAACCAGTCATCGGACCCAAGGCCCTCCTTGAGTTTGCACATGAGATCCATCATGACCTCTAAATTCGAAATGCCTTGGCTTCTAGTAATCACTGAGGCAGCTAGACTTTTTGCTGGGATGACTGGGTGAACTATGCTCAGCTTAGAGCTGTTCTATTGGGGAACCCTAGACAAAGCATCAGCCATGAAGTTCTCACACACACCCCCGGAATGTACTTGAGGGTAAAGTTGAAATGGTTGAAATGTTGCGCCCAATGCACCTGTTTAAGAGAAAGCTTACGTGGGGTCTTCAATGCTTCCAAAGTTTTATGATCAGTCCACACTTCAAAAGGGTGTTTCACCCCTTCTAGGAAATGTCGCCAGGTCATCAAAGCCCACCTGACCGCAAAAGCTTCCTTTTCCCATATAGCCCATCGTCTCTCCGTCTCTTGTCAGTTTGTGAGAGGTGTAAGCGCATGGCTGCAATTTTCCACCAGTGTTCGTTTGAAGTAATACTGTCCCCACCGCCACATCACTGGCATCAGCTTGAACGACAAATGGAGCCTCTATATCTGGGTGTTTCAAAACTGGTTCAGCTGCAAAGAGTCACTTTAATTTCTCGAAAGCAGCTTGACACTCCATAGTCCAAATCAAAGGCTTACCCAGTATAGGCTTGGCCTCCCCTTTTGACTTTAGGAGATTTGTAATGGGAAGAGCAATGCTGGCGAACGAGGGGATAAATTGACGATAAAAATTTGCAAATCCCAAAAAACTTTGTAATTGTTTGCGGGTGTGAAAAGGTGCCCATTCAGTTACAGCCTGGACTTTCGCTGGGTCCATCTCGATGTTGTTGTGGGAGATGCGGTAGCCCAAGTAATCAATTTTCTGTTGATGAAATTCACATTTAGACAATTTGGCATAAAGTTCTGCGGCCCGGAGTTTCTTGAGTACTGATCGTACTAAAGTCACGTGTTCATCACGTGTTTCCGTGTAGATAAGGATATCGTCAAGGTAGACCATCACACCCTTGTACAGGTGTTCATGTAAAACTTCATTTATTAATTGCATGAAAACAGCTGGTGCCCCCTGTAGGCCAAATGGGAGTACTCTGAATTGAAAACACCCGAGTGGGCAGTTGAAAGCAGTTTTCCATTCATCTCCCTCTTTGATTCTGACTCTGTAGTAGGCCTCTCTTAGGTCCAATTTCGTGAAGATCTTCCCTTTACCCAATTGGGCCAACATATCCTTCATCAGAGGGAGGGGGTATACATTTTCCACACGCACACTATTAAGATTCTTGTAGTTAACACAGAGATGAAAGGAGCCATCTTTCTTTTCTCTAAACAACACAGGGGCGGCCACACGTGGCCTAGCAGGTTCAATAAACCCCCCTTTCAAATTTTTGTCAATAAACTTCCGTAATTCCTCCATTTCGCGTGGGGTCATTGAGTAAATCTGGGGTTTTGGAAGTTTTACTCCTGGGAGGATCTCAATGCTGGAATCCGTCGCGCGGTGAGGGGGTAATTGATCAGAGGATTTTTCACTGAAAACATCCTTTAGGTCCCAATATTCCTTTGGGATTTTCCCTCAATTTTTTCCTGCACTGCGGCCGCTAGGTTAGGTTCAGCGTTGGTAATATTGGAAACCCTCCCTTCTCCCTCAGGGGGTTTAGTGGATCGGATCCGCAACCACCCTTTCTTCCAGTTGATGTGTGGGTTCAATTTACGTAAGCAGGGTAAGCCCAGTATGAGAGGCCGGTCCATCCCCGGTGCCACAATGAAACGTAATGTTTCCTCGTGATCTCCCATCCACATGTCTATAGGTTCAGCCGCAAAATGGGCAGGACCCTCCCCCCCCAGCTAGAGACCCATCTAGCTGGCAAAAAGCAATGGCGACTTTCAAAGTTCTCAGTTTCAAGCCCATTTTTTCCACCACTTCCGGGCTAACAATGCAACGTGTGCATCCTGAGTCTAAAAGGGCCAGCATTTTTTCTTGGGCACCAGTAGAGGGCACTTTCAGTTCTACTGGGATGGTCATGGGGCCCGATCGGGGAGTTACCAGATGGTAGTCATTGGATTCGGTTTCACTTTCCCCCGATGAGGAGGATGGTTCTTCTTCTCTTGGGATGGGAGGGAATTGCGCAACAGGTTCCACCCCTTTCATGGCGGCATCCCTTCTCTTCCCAGGTTGTTTGTCTGGCTTTGTCTCCTCCTTGGCAGAGGGCTTTGGGCCAATCTTGGAGCAGCAATTTGCTGCCCGGTGCCCCTCCTTTCCGCAACGGAAGCAGGTGGTAGACCGGGGCTTGCTTGTAGACCAACTTTTTCCTCCTTTCAGAGTTCCTTTGGAGGGGTTGGGAGGGGTAGCTTTCTCTTTCTCACTGTCTTCATGGTACTTGTCTCTGACTAGATTGATCTCCATGTCTGCTGCCAATTCGTACCAGCGTTACAAGTTACCGGGGGGGGGGGGGCTGTTTACACAGTTTTGGTATATATCTTTGTTTAAGCCATCCATAAAACTGTCCATTAAAGCTTCTTCCATCCAACCCCACATATAAACGGAGAACTCACGAAACTCTTGTATGTAATCAGCCACTGGGTTCTTCCCCTGGGTAAGGGTTTTCATTCTGGTTCTGGCCTTCTGCTCCATGAGCGGGTCATCAAAGCGTTTCCTCTGGGCGGCCATAAACCTATTATAGTCTCTCAGCAGGGCAACCATCCATACCGCTGCCTTGTTCTCCAGCGCCATGGTAACAACTCTTACCTTGGCTTCTTCTGTGGGGAGATCCTCTCTGAACTGTTGCATGAAATTCCAGACTTGGACCAGGAAAAATTCTAGTTCCTTTGGGTCACCTACAAATTTCACATCAAGCAGAGGAACTTTTGCCATCTGGCGTCTGAGGGGGCCCCTCCTGCTCTTGGAAGGGCTCTCGCGGCTGCTGCTGCTGGGGCTTCCCCAACCTGAGGAGCTCCACTGTCTGCCCCCAGGGCCTCCCTTGGGCGGAACAGGGCTTCTGCAGTTCTCTCCTCTAGGTCTGGGAGATCAGCTTCTCTTTCGGGACCGATCTCGCGTAACGGTCGCCTCTCCCAAGCCTCTTGAAAGAGTTTCATAGCCTGGGACATCATAAGATTCTCCTCGCCGGCGTCCTGCCAAACAGCTGCTGGCCGCCGATGTCGCCTTGTGGTAACTCCAGCCGGAATTTCCTCAGGGCCATACTTCTGTCCCACTCCCAACGACCACCTGGGGCAGATGGATCGTTCCTCCAAATTCAGATCCGCCATCTGCTCCGTCTCCAAGGGACACGAGGATGCAGCTGCCCCCATGTCGTCCCCCTGGTCGCTGCCTGGGTAAGACATTCCTTTGAAGGTTTTGGTTTTATTTACACTCCCCTCGGAAGGTGTTAGGTCCGGGATGAGTGCGAAAGTGAGATCTTGCTTAATGTCAAGCCAGCCTCCCTCAGCAACCAAGAAAGAAACCACTTAACTCCATTTTGCAGAATTAAGAGTACTTTTACTGGTTATGAAAAGATAGCAGCTAAGCAAAGCAAGATCTAAGGCAAAAGCGCGCAAAATCATACATATCAATATGTGACCCATCCCCTCCCCCTGGTAACCCTCATCCCACTGTCCAATCTGTAAATCCTTTAGGTGTCATGTGAGTTCCATCTTCAAGGAGCATCATCAGGTTGGCATGCAGGACGGTTGGCCTTGACCAAAACCAAGCACTAATCTCCAGCATGCGCAGTAGACAGTGAGACCAAAACTCCCTTTTTACAATCTCTCCTGTACTAAAACTTCCCGTCCCAAATACCAGCCCCCCCTCCCCGTTTCAATGGCAGCCGAAAACAAATAACGAAACAGAGGCTGACATCTTGTTAGAGAAGAATAAACCAAGTCACTTTCCAAACATTATTCCTATTATCCTCTTAGACTTACAATACAATACAATACAATACAATACAATACAATACAATACAATACAATACAATACAATACAATACAATACAATACAATACAATAGCAGAGTTGGAAGGGACCTTGGAGGTCTTGTAGTCCAACCCCCTGCCTAGGCAGGAAACCCTATATCATTTCAGACAAATGGCTATCCAACATCTTCGTAAAGACTTCCAGTATTGGGGCATTCACAACTTCTGGAGGCAAGCCATTCCACTGATTAATTGTTCTAACTGTCAGGAAATTTCTCCTCAGTTCTAAGTTTCTTCTCTCCTTAATTAGTTTCCACCCATTGCTTTTTGTTCTGCCCTCAGGTGCTTTGGGGAATAGTTTGACTCCCTCTTCTTTGTGGCAACCCCTGAGATATTGGAACACTGCTATCATGTCTCCCCTAGTCCTTCTTTTCATTAAACTAGACATACCCAGTTCCTGAAACCATTCCTCATATGTTTTAGCCTCTAGTCCCCTAATCATCTTGGTTGCTCTTCTCTGCACTCTTTCTAGAGTCTCCACATCTTTTCCACATTGTGGTGACCAAAACTGAATGCAGTATTCCAAGTGTGGCCTTTCCAAGGCATTATAAAGTGGTATTAAGACTTCCCGTGATCTTGATTCTATCCCTGTTTATGTAGCCTAGAACAGTGTTGACTTTTTTAGCAGCTGCTGCACACTGCTGGCTCATATTTAAATGGTTGTCCACTAGGACTCCAAGATCCCTCTCACAGTTACTACTGTTTATTTATTATTTATTTATTATTCATGCTTCTAGACCGCCCCCTCTCCCAAAAGGGACTCGGGGCAGTGTACAGTCCATGCAAAATATATCAAAATACAATAAAAATTGAATATGTATAGTTGGAATGGAGGAGGTTAAAAATGGAATTAAAAGAACTGTACAAAGCAGTATATATAAATATAGGATTTTGAACCCCTAAAACACACACAATAAGTTAAAAACAATACCCCTAAAATAACCAGTTAATAGTACATTTGCCAGGAGGGACAGTTGTAATGTTGAGCAAGGTACCACCTATACTGTACCTGTGCATTTCGTTTTTCTTGCCTAAATGTAGAACTTTACTTTTTTCACTATTGAATTTCATTTTGTTAGATAGTGCCCAATGTTCAAGTTTGTCAAGATCCTTCTGTATATTAAGTCTATCTTCTGGAGTGTTGGCTATTCCTGCCATCTTGGTGTCATCTGCAAATTTGATGAGTTCCCCATTTATCCCCTCATCCAAATCATTGATGAAGATGTTGAAGAGTACTGGGCCTAAAACTTAGGACAATATTTAATATTGATTTCAAAAACAAAGAGCTATATAACAAATTACTGGTATCACAAATTCTTGTTCTGTATAATACAGGCAGTCCTTGAGTATGACTGGTTGCTTGGTGACCAAACGTATGACAGATACTGAAAAAGGGACTTACAACCCAGTTTTGAAGTACCGATATCTGCTCCCCACCTGGGTGAAGTGAGTGCATTTGGGTGCTCAGCAGCCAGTCTGAGCAGCGCCTTTGCGGCCTCTCCTGCGGCAACGAACCACCCTGGCTCCTTGGTTTACCGAGGAGCTGAGGGTGATGAAACGCCACAAGAGACGCCTAGAAAGCAGGTGGAGGTCCTCACGCTCCGAATCTGACCGAACACAGGTAAGAGCCTATTTACGGACCTACCTTGTGGCACTAAGAGCGGCCAAACGTAGACACTGTGCCGCTCTTATTGCGTCCGCAGATAACCGCCCTGCCGCCCTGTTTCGGGTGACCCGCTCCCTCCTATCACAGATGCCGCGGGAAGCCCCTTTGCAGGGTAGAGCAGAGGAGTTTGGGGAATATCTGCAGGACAAAATCGCTCAGATCCGGAGTGGATGGGCCCCCTTCAGTGGACCAGGGGAGACGTCAGAGGCAAATCTTGAGGCACCACGCTGGGAGGAGTTTGACTCTGTTG
Organism: Natrix helvetica; assembly: GCF_964273705.1. Lineage (NCBI taxonomy): Eukaryota > Metazoa > Chordata > Lepidosauria > Squamata > Natricidae > Natrix > Natrix helvetica. The sequence continues at coordinate 58,915,957 of NC_138555.1, read as the reverse complement.
CCCCTGAGGATTTGGACAGGTTACGTGGGCGACTGCGAGCCACTACATGTTTATTGGACCCGTGTCCCTCCTGGCTTGTACTGGCATCCTGGGAGGTTACACGAGACTGGCTCCTGGGCCTAGTGAACGCTTCATTGGAGGAGGGGTCCTTACCGGCCGCCTTGAAAGAGGAGGTGGTGAGGCCCCTACTCAAGAAGCCTTCCCTGGACCCGGCGGAGCTAGCTAATTATCGTCCCGTCTCCAACCTTCCCTTTTTAGCGAAGGTTGTAGAGAGTGTGGTGGCACAACAGTTCCCACGTCACCTGGAGGAAACCGACTATCTAGACCCGCGTCAGTCCGGTTTCCGGCCCGGTCACAGCACGGAGACGGCCTTGGTCGCGTTGGTGGATGATCTCTGGAGGGCCAGAGATAGGGGCTGTTCCTCTATCCTGGTCCTATTAGACCTATCAGCAGCCTTCGATACCATCAACCATGGTATCTTATTGCGCCGGCTGGAGGGAATGGGAGTAGGGGGCACCATTTTGCGGTGGTTCTGCTCCTACCTCTCCGACCGGACGCAAAGTGTGTTGGCAGGGGAGCAGAGGTCGACCCTGAGGCCGCTCACTTGTGGGGTGCCGCAGGGGTCGGTCCTCTCGCCCCTCCTGTTCAACACATACGTGAAGCCGCTAGGTGAGATCATCCGTGGTTTTGGGGTCGGATACCATCTGTACGCTGATGATACGCAGCTGTACATCTCCACCCCAAACCACCCCAACGAGGCCGTCGAAATGATGTCCCGGTGCTTGGAAGCCGTTCGGGTCTGGATGGGGGACAACAGACACAGGCTCAACCCTTCCAAGACGGAGTGGCTGTGGCTACCGGCGCCCCGGTTCAACCAGTGGACTCCATCGCTGGCCATAGGGGGCGAGCAACTCCCCCCCCGTGGAGTGGGCGCGCAATTTGGGCATCCTCCTTGATGCCCGGCTGTCGATGGATGACCATGTGGCAGCCGTGGCGAGGGGGGCGTTCCACCAGGTTCGCCTGGTGCGCCAATTGCGCCCCCTATTGGACCGGGACGCCCTACACACAGTCACTCATGCGCTGGTGACGTCTCGTCTGGACTACTGCAACGCTCTCTACATGGGGCTCCCCTTGAGATGCACCCAAAGACTACAGCTAGTTTAGAATGCGGCCGCGCGGGCTATCATGGGAAGGACCAGGTACTCCCATATAACACCACTCCTGCACGAGCTGCACTGGCTGCCTGTGGTTTTTCGGGTGCGTTTCAAGGTGTTGGTTACCATCTTCAAAGCGCTTCATGGCACAGGACCTAGTTACCTGCGGGATCGCATCTCACCTCATACATCCCTGCGACCAATTCGCTCCCACAGGGAGGGACTCCTCTGGGTGCCGTCCACTAAGCAGTGTCAACGGGCGGCGCCCAGGAGTAGAGCCTTCTCTGTGATGGGCCCAACCCTCTGGAATGACCTCCCCCCCGATATTAGAACTACTACCGACCTCCGCTCCTTCCGACAGAAACTTAAGACCCACCTGTTCCAATTAGCTGGCCTAGCTGATTTATAGTCCCACTTTCAACCTCCTGGCAAACATCTTATTCTGGGGTAGTTTTTAAGGGTAATTTTTAATTTTATTAGAATTTTAACTATTATTGTACAGTGTATATCTTACCTCCTCCGTCTATCTATGTATATCTATATTTTTGTATCCACATTGTTGTTTTAATGTGACTGTACACCGCCCCGAGTCCTTTCTGGGAGAGGGCGCGGTCTATAAATTAAAGTATTATTATTATTATTATTAGTCTGCATTCATGGCTAGTTGGAGTGCTCCATGGTCATGTAACCATGACTTACAACATTTTTGCCAGAAACTGGCATTTATGTACTTCCAGTTTCTGGCAAAAACTGCCCCATAGCAAAGAATGTGTTCGTTTAACAACTGCTGCAAAAAGGTAAAATTTGGCATGGTCACATGGTGACACACTTTCCCACCATCACAACATACAACCAAAATTGTGGCCTAAATTACAGTTATAAATTGGGAACTACCTGTATGTAGCAATCAGAACAATTAAAATTATCTTGCAATTATATATTTATAAGATCAAGCATTAGGATGCTGAAATATCTAAAACTCTGAAATACAGTATATTTGCTTTTACAACTTTCTTTTCAAAGTATTTAATTTAGATATAGCCAAGAATAAATATTTATCATCCTTTATTGTGATACTGTAAACAAAACATGCAAAACTGTACTGTCTACTCAATCAGAACAAATCCAGAGAGCAAAGCCATTAATAGTATACAATCCCAATCTTGCTCTTCTGGATTTTGTACAAAACACTTTTGCTAACATTAGAGAAGGAAAATTATTTAAATTAGAATTTAATTCCTGACAATTCCTATGATCAGACATATCTAACAGCGTATTTTAAATGCTTCTGACTGGAGAAATTGTAAAGTAGGAGAAAAAGCATTTCTCTTTAATACTGACCCATGTCCTGAAGGAGCAATGAAATATAAGCAACACTGGACCCTGTTGTCTGGCATCTGTCGTCTGTTCACACGTGATTCTGCATTGAGATAGTCTTCAAATTTACTGTCAATGTAATCAATAACTGGCTGCCAGCTATAATGTACAAACACATTTTTTTAAAAAAAAAGCAGAGTAACTTGGAACATTTACTGTAAAAGTGCAAGCTGTACACTGTCATATTAAATATGACATGTAATATCACTGATAAAATTTTCATAAGCAAATTTGGTTAGGTTACTGTAAGAGAAAAGGCATGCTCATTCTTATAGATAAACAAGGGGAACAAGCAGAAGCTGCTGCAGTAGTAAAAGGAGTCATAAAAATGGTGTGAAGGGACCAAAACATACTTCCCAAAGCTATTTCGTAAATAGTCTTAATCAAAGTTCATTTATTAATGTCAACTATCTACAATAATTAACAGACTGAATATGTATTCACTACATTGAATAAATATTATATGAATAAAAACTTTTATAATAACCAAAGACATATTCTTGACATCAGGAAAACTCTGATGTAGTGCAGCAGACTACTGTGGACCCCGTTCTCCTGCAGAGGCCCCTCTGCCTTCCTTTCTATGGTCATGGGGAGGAAGGAGGGCTACTGCTCCCATTAACAGCTTAGGGAGTCCATGGGTTTCCTATTGTGGCTGAAGTAATTCTGCCTTCTCTTTCCTTCCTCTGAGCAGAACCAGAGGTGGATTGGGGGAGGGGGGAAGGTTATAAGGGATGAGAACTTTGGCAGCTGGTGGAAGCAGAAGGTAAGGGGGTCCTTGGATGGGTGCAAACACATACACCCCATTCCAAGTTTGGGGACTTTTATTTGGATCCCTACTGGGAAGCTGCCAATCACACCTGAACTTGGGGAGAAGGACCTCTCTTTTGGCATGCTAGGCACTCATGCGCACATGCACACACACTCCATTTGAAGTTTGGGGACTTTTATAAACTGTTTTCCTTCCCCACCTTGATTAGCAAGTTGGAGGCTCCCCTCTAGAGCACAGATTTTCAATTCTGTAAATGCAGACACTTAGAATAGAATAGAATAGAATAGAATAGAATAGAATAGAATAGAATAACAGAGTTGGAAGGGACCTTGGAGGTCTTCTAGTCTAACCCCCTGCTTAGGCAGGAAACCCTATACGTTAGGAACTTCATTGTTCATTTTTCCCCTTAGTGTTGCTTTTGCAGTGTCTCCCTTTGCAATCTTCCTCCAGACCAAACTGTTTTTTGTGATGGCTCAGCTACTCCCTTCTGGTCCATGTTCTACATCTTACTGCCAACTTGTGATGACAGAATGAGGCAAGTCCCCAAGCTCGGAATGGTGTGTGCGTGTGTGCATGTGCATGCAGCACACCAAAGGAGAGGTCCTTCTCCCCAAGCCTAGGCACAATTGGAAGCTTCCCAGCATGGATCCAGATAAAAGTCCCCAAACTGGGACTGGTGTGTGTGTTTGCGTACATGCTCACACGTGCGTGCTTGGCTGCCAGCAGTTCAGGGAGGCAAGGAGCTGGTGGGGCTCCAAGTTGTCCTCACATCCAGTTACCTGCACTGACCCGGCCATGCCCAACCAGCCACGTCCACTCAGCTATGCCCAATTGACCCCATCCACCTGGCCACGCCAACCCAGTTGCATCCATTTGGCCATGATCACCCATCCATATCACCCTGGCCGCTGTGAGTTGCCCTATTTCGTACAACAGTTCCAGATGGCTTTGGAGGAAGCAGATTACCTGGAACCTTTTCAGTCAGGATTCAAACCCAGGTTTAAGATAGAAATGACATTGAACACATTTTTGGATGTCTTCCGATATTGATGGGATGGGTATAGCGTGTCCATCCTTGTCCTGCTTGACCTCTCAGCATTTTCAATACCATCAACCATGGTATTGTAGGTCCAATTCAAGCTGCTGTTTATAACCTTTAAAGCCCTTCACAGCATGGGACTGGGTTATCTGAGGGACTGTCTCGCTCCAGTTACATCAGCTTGCCCCATCAGATCTCGCAGAGAAGGCATGCTATGGGCACCATTGGCTAGGGACCTATACCTGGTGGGTACCAGGAAACATGGCTTCTTTGCTGTAGCACTCGCCTTATGGAACATCCCCCTCACCCCCCGAAATTAGATTGGACCCATTCCTTTTGATTTTTCATAAGGTCCTCAAACCCTGCTTATGCTGCAAGGCCTGGGGTACCTAGGGCCCCAGAGATCTGTCCTGATGACTCCATTGCTGAGGGAGCCATTTTTATCCTCCTTTCTCTCAGGATTAATATTTTTGTTTTTATTCTATTTATTACTGTGATTTTGAATTTTTTTAATTGATTTTATTATTGGCTGTTTAATTTATTATTTGCCACCCAGAGTCCCCTTTGGGGGAGTTGGGAAGCTGTATAAATTTGATAAATAAATAAATAAATAAATAATTTATCTCACAGTACCAATAGCACAAAGTCTTTTGATTTTTCTCTGTAATAACTGAACATTTATCTCAGAACTAATCACTGAGAAACTAAAATGTTTGATAACTGATTTTGGAAAATTATGTTTTTATTTCATTTCTGACCAATAGTATAGTAGTAAAAGTGTCATGAAAATAAAAAAAACCTGATTCTACTTTAAATACATGCAGGTGTTTCAATATAATAGCCACTATTGAGTAATATTAGAATGTACCTACCAATTACTATTATCCACTGCATCACCAAATCCTGGTGTATCAACTATTGTTAGTAGCAACTGAACACCACCTTCTTTAATTAGAACCTTAGACTGTTCTACCTGCAAATTAGAAAAAGAAAATGAATAGTGCATAAACTTAAAATATGAAAAGTGTTGCTTTGCTAAATAAAAAAAACTCCTGAACATAATAATTAAGTTTTAAAAAAAGAAATATTACAGTAGTACAACTGTTTTATAAATGTTGTTAAAAATATGGACATAAATGAAGTTTATTGGCTTGGATCCCAAACTGCTCTTCTAAAAATAGAAGGATTCTTTTGGTTCAGAGAAACAATTTTGATTCTGTGGTGAATCCCACTGCTGAAAGGAGAGGAAGAAGCATCAACCAAAACCATCTTACCAACCCTTCAGGAGAGGTTAGTTGTGAAACAGCATGCGTGAAGAAACAGAAGAAAAATGCCTTTTGTTGCAGACCCGGAAGCGTCAAGGCGAGAATGGTTGGGGAAATAGCGAGCTCTGCCGAGCTACCTGAAAACCCACCTGGCAATCCGCTGTCGAGAGGTCCTTTATGGACTGGAACCATCCTGAAGGGACGGGGCACAAGGAGAGGCATTTTGGGCGACTGTGGGGAGTGAGGCAAGCTCCCCAGCAGGTCCAACTCAAAGCTCTCTAAAGATCGGTAGCAGGGGTGACGGCCATCTTTGAATGACCACTCTGGAGCTGGGGCAACTGGAACAGGTCTGGTGTAGGAGTGGAGGAACGGACAGAGTGTTTGATCCAGAGATTGGCCGATGTAAGATTAAAATAAATTAATTTTGGTGCTTAAATTTTTTTCCGGAGCTAAGCTAGCAGCTAAACATCACTTGGAACATGGAGGGCGGAAAGAAAGGAGGAAAAAGCTATCAGTGATAAAAGACCAAGCCCAAGGAGAATTTGATTAATAAAACTGGAACTGGAAAAATTCCAAACTATAAAAGGGAAGATTTGCACAATTTGCGTATGGATTTTGAGCCTTTGGTTTGACTTTTGGCAGGTTTCGACTAATTAGTGATTTGATCGTACAGAGGAACAACAAAAGACACCTACTAGAGAGAAGAAACATCATAGCATTTTGAAACAAAGCAGTCGTAGGAGGGTGTGGTCTGTCTTCTCTATTTGGCTTCATTTTGTCTACACTGGAAGAAAATAAAGAATTTTTGAAAAGGACTGGACTATCTTGGGACCTGATATTAAAGAGTGGAAATAAGAAGAGGGATTGAATTAATTGTGGTTAAATATAAAAAATATTAAAAGTGTATTAAAATTGATCATGGAGGGTGGGATGTTTGAGGAATTGTTGGAAATGTTAAAAATGCATGAGCAACATTAAAAGGCAACGAAAAGGTAGAAAAGGAACCAGAAAAACTGTTGAAACCAGAGACAGGAGGGGAACAGACAAGTAACATAAATGAGCAAGAAGTTAACAAGGTGGAAAAAGAAATGGAAAACAAAACTAAATGGGGCAATACTAGTGAGATTCATAGAGGCACAAAGAGAGTGGAGTGGAAAAAAGGGAAATGGTATCTGTTGTGTACTGGGCCGGTCCACCAGTAGGTGGCGCGCGTAGACCTTCCTTTCATTGGCCCATACATCCGGTGGGAGAATCCTGATTACCCTATTGGTCCCCCGACTGACGGCGTTTGTATAAATTGCTGTCAGCCGGGGATTGTGTATCTTGGCTTAGTCAGTTACTGTTGTTTTTAAATAAAGATTAACTTCTAGCAGCCGTCTTTTACTCCTTGCTTTGGAACACAAAACTGGCGACGAAGGTGAGCGAACCTGAACCTTACACCACAAGAACTATGGCTAATACAGCTTTCTTCGCTTCATTCCGCATTGAGGCCGAATCCTGGGAGGCGTTCATGGAACGGTTTGAATGTTTTCTTCAAGCCCATGACCTGCTGAATCTCTCGCTTGAACGTAAGAGGGGTATTTTCTTGAATTACTGTGGCCCAGAAATGTTTGCCACGGCAAGGGCACTATCTGCCCCCACCCCTGTTCATACCATGCCATGGGAGCTCCTCATGGCAAAACTTAAAACGCACTATGAGCCAGCGCCCTCACGCTTTGCCAGGCGCCAAGATTTCCGCCACTGCGTTCAACGAGATGCACAATCTATAAGTCAGTACGTAGCCGCGCTTAGAGCTGCCGCTATTACTTGTGAATTCGCCGACCTAGACGAAGCGCTCCTCGAGCAATTCATCTATGGTTTAAAGGATGTTAATCTCCACCGGCGCATTCTCTCCCGCTCGGACCTCACGTTGAAGAATGCTGTCGATGAGGCTCGCGCTTACGAAATGGCAGGTCAATCCACTCCTGACCAGAGGCGTTTTCCTCCAGCTATTTCTTCAGCCACCAACCAGCTTGTCGCCTCTAACTCTTTTCAAACTGACTTAGATTTGGCGATGGACCGCCTGCAATCTTTGAGCCATAAAGATACACGGAATTGCCTCAGCTGCGGCGGCCGCCATTTGCGCTCAGCCTGCCGTTTCCGCACTGCTGTGTGCCGAAAGTGCGGTAAACGGGGCCATTTAGCAAATGTTTGCCGCTCTACCGTTCCTGTTTCCCGCCCTGCTATGGTGCCTTCTACCTACCGGCCAGCCCAGCCGCCTCTCCCTGCCAGGCACCAAAATTTTCTCTCCCTAGGTGACATCAACGACTCTTGTCTGGAATGGGTCGTCGACGCTTCCTCCTCCTCCCAGGGAGAACGTGGTAAGATCCATCTCTCGCTTCAGATCGAAGGCAGCCCGTGCTCCATGGAGCTAGACACCGGATCTGCCCATTCTATCATGTCCTGGAGCACCTTCTCTTCTCTTCTGCCTAACTTCCGAACACGTGACCTAACTCCTGCCTGCTGCCGTCTTCGAGACTACCAGGGCAACCCAATTCCGCTGCTGGGTTGCACGTCGCCTACTGTTACCTACGGTTCTTTCAGTGGGCGTCTGCCACTACTAATTGTAAAAAAAAACCTAGCTTCTCTACTAGGGATGGACTGGTTCCGTGCTCTCGGTCTATTTGTTTCGGGGATCCACTCCACCCGGTGTTCTTCTTCCCTTGGGGATGACCTTTCTTCCCTTCTTTCTGAATTTTCTGATGTTTTCTCTTCTTCTCTGGGCTGCTATACGGGCTCTCCTATTTCCCTCAACCTTGATCCTACTGTTGCTCCTATCCGTCTCAAAGCCCGACGTCTGCCTTTTGCCTTAAGGGCAAAGGTAGACGCTGAAATTGATAAGCTTCTTGCCCAGGGGGTGCTTCAACCTGTGGACTTTTCTTCGTGGGAGACTCCTATAGTAGTCCCCTTGAAGTCCGACGGATCCGTAAGGATCTGCGCGGACTTTAAGTCAACTGTCAATAAGGCCCTTCAAGCCCATCCCTATCCTGTTCCAGTTGTGCAACAAGTCCTGCACACACTTGGCCAGGGCAAGATTTTTGCTAAATTGGACCTTGCGCAAGCATATCAGCAGCTCCCCGTTGACGACGCCACGGCGCTTGCGCAAACAATCGTGACCCACCGTGGCGCTTTTAAATGCAAAAGGCTCCAGTTTGGCATTAGTGTTGCTCCTGGCATATTTCAAAGTCTCATGGAGCGGTTGCTCCATGGGATCCCTGGCGTCACTCCCTACTTCGACGATGTCCTGATCGCTGCTCAGGATCGATCAGGACTCGCCAAAGTTCTTCGCTCCGTCCTACAGCGTTTCCGTAAAGCTGGCCTCCGCCTTAAACCCTCCAAATGCCAGCTTGGCGTTCCCTCTGTTGAATTCTTAGGTTTCCTCATTGACCGGCATGGCGTCCATCCCTCCCCCTCCAAAATAGACGCCATTCTCTCCGCCCCCACTCCCTCTAACAAGGTTGAGTTGCAGGCCTTTCTTGGCCTCATCAACTTCTATTCCTCTTTCATTCCTCATAAAGCTTCCCTCACAGAGCCTCTCCATAGGCTTTTAGATAGCTCTGCCGTCTGGACATGGACTAGCCGTGAAGCGCAGGCGCTCGCGGCTGTCAAGGAATCCCTCACGCGCCCACCTGTCCTGGCACAATACGATCAGTCCCTTCCTCTGCTCCTTGCTTGCGATGCCTCCCCTTTTGGCGTCGGGGCTGTCCTGAGCCACGCTTACCCTGATGGCTCGGAAGCCCCTATTGCTTTTTACTCCCGCACTTTGTCCAAGCCTGAGCGAAATTACAGCCAGCTGGACAAAGAGGCGCTGGCTGCCGTTGCGGGGGTAAAACGTTTTCACCACTATCTCTACGGCCGTCCTTTCTCCCTCTTTACGGATCACAAGCCTGTTTTGGGAATCCTCGCAGGGGATCACCCTACTCCTCCCATCCTCTCCCCTCGCATGTCGCGCTGGGCGGAATTCCTCTCTGCTTACAATTACTCCCTCATTCATAAGCCCGGCCGCCACATGGGCCACGCAGACGCTCTTAGCCGCTGCCCGCTTCCCCTGCTTCTTTCCGACCCAGCTCCCATCGAGTCCATCCACCTCCTGGACGAACTCCATCTGCCCATTACCGCCTCCGATATAGCCCTGTCCTCTCTCTCTGATTCCACCATTTCTGCTGTCCTTAACTATGTTCGCAGGGGATGGCCTCCCTCCTCTGTCGAACCCCGTTTTCTCCCCTTTTACCGGCACCGCACAGAGCTCTCCGCGCTTCAGGGTTGCCTCCTATGGGGCCATCGCGTGGTCATTCCTGACCGTTTGCGCCAGTCTGTGCTTGCACGCCTCCATGAAGGGCACCCAGGCATAGTCCGGATGAAATCCCTGGGCAGGGGGTATGTCTGGTGGCCCTCCATGGATGCAGACATTACGGCTTGGGTGCAGCGCTGCACCCCATGCCAACAGGTCCGTCCCGCCCCTCCCTCCGGCCCTGCTCGCGAGTGGGAACATCCTAGGGCTCCGTGGAGCCGCCTCCATATAGATTTCATGGGCCCCCTCGCAGGCACTTCCTTCTTCCTTGTTATAGATGCCTGGTCTAAGTGGGTGGAACTTTTTCCTATGCCCTCTACCACCTCCGCGGCCACTATCCGCATCCTTAATTCACTGTTCAACACCCATGGGTTGCCGGACGTCATTGTCTCAGACAATGGCCCCCAGTTCACTTCCCAGGAATTCCAACAATTCCTTGCAGTTTTGGGTATTCGCCATGCCCCAGTCGCTCCCTTTCACCCTGCGGGGAATGGCCTGGCTGAACGCGCTGTGCGTTCCGCCAAGGAATCACTTGCCCGCATGGTGAATCTTCCTTTATCCTCCCGGATTACTACCTATCTGCGTTCCCAGCATTCCACCCCGTGCCCCCTCACAGGTAAAAGTCCTGCTGAACTCCTCTTGGGCAGAAAAATCCGGACCACCCTGGACCGTCTACACCCTCTGTATTCCTCTTCCCCTCTTCCTACCTCTCCCCCTCCTAGGGCTTTTCGGGTGGGTGAGAGGGTTTTTGCACGGAACTTCGCGGGTGATCCGAAGTGGGTACCCGGAAGTATTGCGGACATAACAGGGCCCTGCTCTTACAGGGTCCTACTCGGCGACGGACGAATGTGGCGGCGCCACATAGATCAGCTGCGGCGGCGAATTGACGATGGGTCTCCGGATAGACCATCAACTCCAAGTAGACTAGGCCCTAGCGACGCCGCCTGCCGGCCTAACGACAACAATGCAGCTAGCTCCGAACCCGTGTCCCCCACCACGTTTAGATCTGCAGACTTATCTCGTAACTTTGGTGCACCTCCTGGGGCGGGGCCTTTGGAACAGCTCCGCCTGCCTTCCGGACCGAGCCATCCTTCTATGTCAACCACAGCCACTCCTCCCCTGCGAAGATCTCTGTGCGTGCGCCAGCGTCCCGGGTATTTACGGGACTACGTCTGCGCGAACCAGGGGAAAGGGGTGTTGTGTACTGAGCCGGTCCACCAGTAGGTGGCGCGCGTAGACCTTCCTTTCATTGGCCCATACATCCGGCGGGAGAATCCTGATTACCCTATTGGTCCACCGACTGACGGCGTTTGTATAAATTGCTGTCAGCCGGGGATTGTGTATCTTGGCTTAGTCAGTTACTGTTGTTTTTAAATAAAGATTAACTTCTAGCAGCCGTCTTTTACTCCTTGCTTTGGAACACAAAAGTATCCAAAAAAGAAATTAGCCAAAAATAAAGAGATAAATAATGGGAAATGGGGCCCAATTGGGATTATAAAATACCGCTTTGGTTGGATCTTGCAGACACCATGGGGATTATGAATATTAAGTCACTCGGGGGTTGTTTATATAAAGATGTGCTTATTGCTGATGGGGGTGAATGGAAGTTAAAAACTTTGGAACAGCTGTTGGAAGAAGGAATTACCTTAAATTGGTTACATTATATACAGCTTCAGAAGAGATGGGAAGAAGATCGCAGGGTCGGTTTTATGGATAAAGAAGTGGAACTGATTAAGCAGATAAAAGAGACTGGTCCAAAACAAGTTAAAAGAATATATAATGTACTGTTAGAAAGAGACTCAGAAAATGAATTGGTTAAGGATTGTATGATTAAATGGGCTCAGAATTTTGGTGAAGTGGTTATGTTGGAAACGTGGGGAAAAATATGGATTCAGAATGTTAAATTTACACAGTCACAGAATTTAAGGGAGAATTTTTATAAAATGTTTTACAGATGGTATTTAGATCCTAAAAAATTATCATGCATGTACCCAAATGTTCAACCAAAATGCTGGAGATGCGGGTGTCTAGATGCTACTTTTTTTCATGTATGGTGGACTTGTAACAAGGTGAAAGCTTTTTGGATAAAGATATGGTGGGTTATGCAGAATGTATTTAAGAAAAGAATACAATTCACTCCGCAAATGTTTTTATTGGGTATAGTTAAGGATTTTACCAAAGGGGAAACAAAATTGGCCTTGTATATGGTTACAGCAGCTAGGTTGTTGATTGCGCAACATTGGAAAAAAGATTTTTTACCGACAATTGATCAATGGATTCAGAAGGTGGCGGGGTTCGCCGAAATGGCAAAAATCTCAGCTTTCTTAAAAGCTCAGAAACAGGAGGAATATACACAGGAGTGGGCAAAATGGATTGATTATATACAGAATAAATATCAGACTAGGAGTTATTATCTAGTCTTTAGGTAAGAATGTTTAGACCGATAGATGATCAGAGTAAATAGTATATGGGATGTTTGGAATTGTTAGAGTGGTATACAGCGGAAGTCAGGGGGGTGGGTTTGTGTGGGAGGTGGGGGAGGGTTAGGGTGGAGGGTGGGGCAATATATATATATGAATAAATTAGAAGATGGGATTAATGAAACATTGTTAGGCTAGGAGAAATTTATATTAAGAGTTATAGATGTTAAATTAGCTTAGAAAATGATCAATGTGTTATTATTAATTTAAGAGAAATTTATATAGTGTTTGTTGGGAGGAGAGGGGTTATGAGTAATCTATTTTAAGATGGGGGGAGGGGAGGGGGTAAAGTGTTTGGTATAATATTTGAATGTGAATTTTTGCGGGGGGGTTGGGGGGGTATAGCATTTGTATGAGATTTATATTGTGTGGAGGGGGGGGTGAAAACGGGGAAAATTTGTTTGTACAAAACTCTTTTAATAAAAAATAAAATAATGGGAAATGGGAAAGAGAAATGTTTTTTGGGGGGGAGGAGATATTCAAATAACCTATCGAAAAGCGATATAAAACATTCAGAAGAAAAGATACAAGAGATATAAAAAGAAGAAAAAGAGAAAAGAAAATCTAGAAATAGGAGATTAGTAGAATGATATGAACTAGTAAAATGAAATGAAATATTGTAAACAAGGTAACAGTATACTCTAATTAGGATGTGTGTGAGCTCTATTAATACTCTTAAATGTGTAAAGTAATTATGTTAAATGCTGACTATACAAAAAAAACTGTTTAAAAATGATATTGTTTACATATGTAAATGAGAAATGGGGAAAAATGAGAATACAGCTAAAATTGAAAATAATGGAAATATAATGTAGAATGAATTATGTGTTTGTGGGAATGTTAAAGGGGAAATCCGGACAACACTTAGTTCACAAAATATTTTTTTATTACGTAACAAAAATAAAATAAAAAACTTTTTATAAAAAAAGAAAAAAAAGAAAAATGCCTTTTGTTTTGCTAGAAAAAGAATCCTACATGTAGAGTTCTGGTCACATCAATTGAGAATCTAAGTCATGTATCTTTCTTTATTTGCTCAGTTTGTTTTTGCCATCTCTAGGGGAAATATTTTAAGATCTAGACCAGGGGTGTCAAACTCGCAGCATCACATTGTCGTCACAGGATGTATCACGACTTTTTTTCCCTTCACTAAAACTGGGGTGGGTATAGCCAGTGCATGACGCATCCAGACCATGGGCCGCAAGTTTGACACCCCTGATTTGACAAAACATTACATGGTTTAACAGCACAAACCAAAAGTGAAGGTGGGTTTTCAATGACTCTGCTTTTGTGTTTTCATCCATTATCATTCCTTTTTTTTCCTCCTTCATTCTCATAGAATAAATGTTTATTCCAATTTCCTGGAGGACAGACAGAAGTGAAAGTTATTTGGGAAAGTTTCAAATTAAGTACCTCCTTCGTGGATTTGAGGACATGTTTTAAGTTCTGGAAAGCACATTTTTTTAAAAAAACAATAAAAAGGAATGTACAAATTTTTACAAGCATAATGTCAGGCCTGCAGCCATGTTCCTTTTGGATCTTTCGCCTGCCACACTTCTATTCTACTATGCTGTTTCTATAGTGGGGAAATGGGAGGGGGGATAGTACGGAGTAGAATATGATTTAGCCAAAATAAAATTCCTTTTAGATTGCCAAGGTCATCCTTTGTCTTGGCACTTATGCACCTGACCAGAACTGGATGGGTGGAACTGCCAGCATGGCAGTGGAAGATTGGACCATGTGATGGACTTGTGGGTGTGGGAGCAAGATCATGAACTTTAACCTGGGTGGGGAAAACTGAGAAGCTTAGGATTCGGGTTTCCCCCCAGATGTGCCAGCATGGCTCTCTTAATAAATTGGAACTTTGAACAGCACGTTGCCTTGGACTCTAATTTAATTTTGGATGCTATCTGGAACACTGACACATAAACTGTTCTGTGCAGTATCCAGATCAAAATCCATGTATAGTAGATATATAAAGTCTGTACACCCCTGTTAATATGCCAGGTTTTTGAGATGTAAAAAAATCACACCAAGATAAATCACTTCAGAATTTTTCCACCTTTAAGCTGTACAATTCAATTGAAAAACAAACTGAAATATTTTAGGGGGATAAGTAAAAAACTTATAATAAGCATACACACCATTGAACTAATACTTTGTTAAAGCACCTTTTGATTTTATGACAGCATTCAGTCCTTTGGGGTAGAAGCCTATGAGCATGGCACATCTTGCCTTGGGAATCTTTGTCCCTTCTTCTTTGTAAAAGCGCTCCAAATCTATCAGACTGTGATGGTATCTCCTGTGCACAGCCCTCTTCAGGTCACCACACAAATTTTCAATTGAATTCAAACCTTTGGTATTCTTCCGGTGAATCTGTTCTTTCGTTGATTTGGAAGTACGCTTTGGGTCATTGTCGTGTTGAAAGGTGAAATTCCTTGTCATCTTCAGCAATTTAGCAGAGGCGTGAAGGTTTTGTGCCAAAATTGACCAATACTCGGAACTGTTCACAATTCCCTCTACCTTGACTAAAGCCCCAGTTCAAGCTAAAGAAAAAAAGCCCCAAAGCATAATGCTGTCATCACTATGCTTCACTGTAGGTATGTTGTACTTTTGCTGATGCACAGTGGTTTTTTTGTGCCAAATATAGGTTTGGAATGATGGCCAAGTTCAACCTTGGTCTTATCAGACCATAACACATTTTCCCACGTGCATTTGTCAGACTTGATGTAGGTATTTGCAAAATGTAGGCAGGCTTGGATGCTTTTCTTTCTAAGAAGGCTTCTGTCTTGCCACCCTACCCTACAGCCCAGACATATGAAGAATATGTGAGATTGTTGTCACATGTATTACATAACCAGTAGTTGTCAGAAATTCCTGCAGCTCCTTTAATGTTGCTGTAGCCTCTTGGAACAGTTTTCTTTGTTTTTTTTCATCAATTTTGAAGGGACATCCAGTTCTTGATAATGTCACTATTGTGCCGTATTATCTCCATTTAGAATAGAATTAACAGAGTTGGAAGAGACCTTGGAGGTCTTCTAGTCCAACCCCCTGCCTAGGCAGGAAACCCTATACCATTTCAGACAAATGGTCATCCCTTCCCTAGGTTTATTGAAATTAGCTCTCTTAAAAGTCCAAGACTCTAGTTTGACTTTGTTCTATTGCTTGTGCTTCCATAATGTTGAATTCCAATATTGCA
This sequence comes from Natrix helvetica, assembly GCF_964273705.1. Classification (NCBI taxonomy): domain Eukaryota; kingdom Metazoa; phylum Chordata; class Lepidosauria; order Squamata; family Natricidae; genus Natrix; species Natrix helvetica. The sequence goes on along the minus strand of NC_138555.1, from coordinate 58,900,344 downwards.
TGATCACACACACCCAAGGTTCCTGTAGCTTCAACACCTTCTATCATTAAATCTCTGTTCATGAGAATTAAGTCCAATATGGCTGATCCCCTAGTTTCCTTCTCTACTTTTTTGGAAACAAAGTTGTCTGCTAGGTTTATACAATAATACAATAATACAATAGCAGAGTTGGAAGGGACCTTGGAGGTCTTCTAGTTCAACCCCCTGCCTAGGCAGGAAACCCTATACCGTTTCAGACAGATGGCTATCCAACATCTTCTTAAAGACTTCCAGTGTTGGGGCATTCACAACTTCTGGAGGCAAGTTGTTCCACTGATTAATTGTTCTAACTGTCAGGAAATTTCTCCTCAGTTCTAAGTTGCTTTTCTCCTTGATTAGTTTTGACTCATTGCTTCTTGTCCTGCCCTCAGGTGCCTTGGAGATTTATTTGACTCCTTCTTCTTTGTGGCAACACCTGAGATATTGGAACACTGCTATCATGTCACCCCTAGTCCTTCTTTTCATTAAACTAGACATACCCAGTTCCTGCAACCGTTCTTTATGTTTTACCATCCAGTCCCCTAATCTTCTTAGTTGCTCTTCTCTGCACTCTTTCTAGAGTCTCCACATCATTTTTATATCATGGTGACCAAAATTGGATGCAGTATTCCATGTGTGGCTTTATCAAAGCATTATAAAGTGGTATTAACACTACACCTGATCTTGATTCTATCCCTCTGTTAATGCAGCCTAGAAATGTGTTGACTTTTTTGGCAGCTGCAGCACACTGCTGGCTCATATTTAAATGATTGTCCACTAGGACTCCAAGATCCCTCTCACAGTTACTACCATACTATTGAGCAAGATACCACATATACTGTACCTGTACATTTTGTTTTTCTTGCCTAAATGTAGAACCTTACTCTTTTCACCATTGAATTTCATTTTGTTAGATAGTGCCCAATGTTCAAGTTTGTCAAGATCCTTCTGTATCTTAAGCCTATCTTCTGGAGTGTTGGCTATTCTTGCCAGCTTGGTGTCATCTGCAAATTTGATGAGTTCCTCATCTATCCCCTTGTCCAAGTCATTGATGAAGATGTTGAAGAGTACTGGGCCTAAAACAGAGCCTTGGGGTACTCCACTGCATACTTCCTTCCATGTAGATGCAGTTCCATTGAGGACTACACCTTGAGTGTGGTTGGTCAGCCAGTTATGAATCCATCTGGTGGTGATGCTGTCTAACCCACATAAAGCAGGCTCTGCAAACGTGATCAATCCGGAGAGAAAAATTTCGCTCTACCGAGGGGAACCTACAAACTATGTCCGAAGAAAGCAGCGAGCAAGGGGAGGCAGAGTGCTGGGGTGAGACGTCAACAACCACCGAACTGGATGCTGGAGCCATCTACCCCATCAAAGACATTGAAGTATAAATAAAATAGTCTTGAAGTTTATTTGGCAAGGGAAAAAAGCAAGAATAAAACTTAAATTGCTACAAGATGCTAGAATAAGAGGAGGACTGGGCCTAACTGACTGGGAGTTATATTATCAAGCAGCAAACCTGATGTGGATTAAGGAGTGGGTAACACTAAAAAATTCCAGATTATTGAATGTAGAGGGTCATGATTTATTGTTGGGATGGCATGCTTTTTTATGGTATAAGGGAACTAAAGCACATGGTTATTTTAGAAGACATTATATAAGGGAGGCCTTGTTATTAAACTGGGAAAAGGTTAAAAGATTACACTACTTTAAAATTCCAGCCTGGATATGAACTATTGAAGCATTTTCATATCCAATAATATATAAAAAGGAACAAACAGTAAGATATGTTGAAATATTGAATACAGAGGGTGAACTCAAATCTATTCAAGAGTTGAAACAAGAAGGAATAGAAATGAATTGGTATTCATACTTACAGATACAATCTAGATATAATGAAGATAGAAAATCAATAGGTCTTTACAATGAAATGACTGAGTTAGATAAAATTTTAATTGTTACTGATGAAAAAGTAATTTAAAAACTATATGGATATTTATTAGAGACTAAATTACAAGAGGAACAAGTTAAAGAAACTATGATAGCTTGGGGGGAAAACTTTGGGTATGGGATAGACTTAGAAAAATGGCAGAAAGTATGGTCTCAAAATTATAAAATGACAATGTCAACTGCATATAGAGAAAATTTGTATAAGATGTTTTACAGGTGGCATCTATCCCCAACGAGAATTGCAAGAATGTCCAAGAATAAATCGGAAAAGTGTTGGAAATGTCATCAGATACCGGGTTCATACTACCACATGTGGTGGACTTGTATTGAAGCTAAAAGATACTGGACTAAAATCCACATGTGGTTGGAGAAAATGATACATAAACATATAGACCTCAAACCAGAGATCTTTTTACTGGGAATCATACCAGAAATTTACAACAAAGACTTAAAATATTTGATTCTAAATGTTTTAACAGCAGCTAGAATCGTATTTGCAAAAAACTGGAAAAACGAAATGATACCAAAACAGGAAGAAGTTATTCGAAAGATAATGGAGTGCGCTGAAATGAGCAAATTGACATTTGAAATTAGAGAACAAGAAGACGAGCAATTTTACAAGATATGGGATTTGTTTTATCAGTGGCTGGAAAAAAGAACCTGGACATGAAAAATGTTTTATTTATGTTTTAATTGAAGGAGAAAAGGGAGAATACAATAATGTTGTTAAATAGACTAATAAGGATACAATGTTTTAATTGAAGGAGAAAAGTGAGAATACAATAATGTTGTTAAACAGACTAATAACGATACAATGTCTAAATTGAAGGAGAAAAGCAAAAACATAATAATCTTGTTAGACCAGTGCTTCTCAATTATTTTCTGTCATGTCCCCCCCTAGGAAGAAGAAAACATTTCGCGCCCCCCGCGCTACTGTAAATAGTATCATTTGTCTATAAAATTGTTATAAGTACACCTCTGCATAACACTGTATCCTTATTAACGTATAAGAGAATAAAAAAAGAAAGAAATGTGGATCAATTTACAACAAAGAATAGCCTTATTAACTGTAGCAGAAAAGATTTAAAGGAGCACAGGATTTAAAGGAACACAATATTAAAAAAAACTTTAACCTGCAAAACAAAAATATATAAAATAATTTGAGCTGAGCCCCCCTTTACGGAGCCTCGCGCCCCCCCTGGGGGGCCCGCCCCACTATTTGAGAAGCACTGTGTTAGACTAACAATAATACAATGAAACACTGACATATATATGAATAATTTAGATTTTTTTGTTATAAAATGAAGGATAAAGATAATAAATGAACCAATGTACATTTGATAGAAGATTGGTAATATAATATATAACTCTAAGTGCATACCATAAAGATATCCTGTTGAAAGTAGTGAAAGATATATAAACATAAACACTTGGTAAATACTTTTATACTGTAAAAATATTTAAAATGAGACAATGATTGTATAAAGGTATGTTGTTGTTAAGCAGACAATCAAGAATGTAAGAGAATTAAGCTTATTGAAAAGAAAGAAATATTAATCGTAATTGAACATATGCTGTATAATGAAAGTGAGGCTTTTGGCTATATTGGATGGAAAAACTGTGATTGTATATGTAATTGAAAATACGGATGCAAAAACACTTGTAACCAAACGACATGCTGTATGTAATGGATGAAAAAAAATTTTTTTTTAATTACAATTTTTCAATAAATTTTACAATTATCACCCCTTACCTCTTCCCGCCCTCCCAGAGCAAAGTACAGGGTATAAACATTTAACAACCATACACTAAGATAAGCTAACTAATTTTAACATATTACTATACTTGTGCTTTAACTCCCCCTTTATTAAACTAACTTTGAATAAATTGTAGTGTCTTTTATGCCTTCATTCATAAGCTAACTGAATTTTTTTAGTCCGGTATTTGTTTTGAATATAGTCAATCCATCTTGTCCAATCCAGCTTGTACTTCTCATCCGAATGATCTTTCAAATACGCTGAAATTTTGGCGATCTCTGCTAAGTTTACTACTTTTAACGTCCATTCTTGGATGGTAGGCAACTGTTCCTTCTTCCAGTATTGTGCCACCAACAATCTTGCTGCCATCATTAGGTTCAAAATCAAATTAGTCTCTATGACAGTACAGTCTGAAACTATGCCTAACAAAAACAACTGGGGTGTGAACTTTATCCTCTTTTTCAACATATTTTGAATAACCCACCATATTTTTATCCAAAATGCTTTAACTTTTTTACAAGTCCACCAGATATGGTAGTACGTGGCATTAACACAATCACATCTCCAACATTTAGATTGTAAATTCGGATACATACAGGCTAGCCTTTTTGGATCTAAATGCCATCTGTACAACATCTTATAGAAATTCTCTCTCAAGTTCTGAGCTTGTGTAAATTTTACATTTCTTACCCAAATCTCTTCCCATGTTTCCATCATTATTGGTTCCTCAAAATTTTGTGCCCATTTTATCATACAATCTTTAACTAATTCTGTTTCTGAGTCTATTTCTATCAATACATTGTACAGCCTTTTTATATGCATTGGACCCTGATCCCTAATTTGTTTTATCAAGTTATCTTCACTTTGGATAATACCGAGTTTCTGGTCTTTTTTCCATCTAGCCTGTAGCTGACCATACTGGAACCAAGTTTGAATTATCCTTTTGTCTCTTAATACATTCAAAGATTTCAGCTGCAGCGCACCTCTATCCATACTAAGGAGTTCTGCATATGTAGTTAGATCTTGTTTTTGTTCTATACTTATATTCTCTATAGCCGTGATGGCGAACCTATGGCACGCGTGCCACAAATGGCACGCGGAGCCATTTGTCAGGGCACGCGGGGCGCTGCCCTGTCAGCTGGCCAGCACGCATGCGCGCGCTGGCCAGCTGAGTTCACCTTTTTAAAAGCTATTTTTTGCCTTCCCCAGGCTCCAGAGGCTTTATAGGAGCCTGGGGAGGGCGAAAAGAGCCTCCCCCTCTCCCCTGGAGGCTTCAGGGACCATCCGGAGGCTTCCCTGAAGCCTTCGGAATGCTTAAAACCACCCTCCGAGCAAACCGGAAGTGACTTCGGGTTGCTCGGAGGGTCGTTTTAAGCGCTCCGAAGGCTTCAGGGACCGTCCGGAGGCTTCCCTGATGCCTTTGGAGCGCTTAAAACCACCCTCCGAGCAACCCGGTTTGCTCAGAGGGTGGTTTTAAGCGTTCCGAAGGCTTCAGGGAAGCCTCCAGACATTCCCTGAAGCCTCCGGAGGGCCTCTGGGGGGGCGGAGGAGGCTCTTTTCGCCCTCCCCAGGCTCCTATAAAGCCTCTGGAGCCTGAGGAGGGCGAAAAAAAGCATGTAAAAATGGGGGGGGGGCGTTGTGTGCGCATGCGCACTGGGGGATCACGTGTTGCATTATGGGTGCGGCACGCCCGCACACGACCCCCCCGCGCTCCCCCCACTTGTGGCACGCAAGCCAAAAAAGGTTCGCCATCGCTGCTCTATAGCATGTCTAGGCACCCCCCACAGCTTTTTAAGAGCTGCCTGGAAATCTTGCTGGGACTTCACCTTCGGTCTAGCTCCTCCCACTGCTTCTGTGCTCATGCTTATGTTATCTTGAATTGCGATCTGGGCTTGTTGGGACATTAATTCTTGTTCTCTACGTTTAGTAGCCGCGCGGGTTTGTCTCTGTTCCATAATTTCTTCTGTTTCCTGCAGTAAACTCGCAATCCTAATTTGTTCCTGGTTATCTTGCTGCCTGGGATCCTCTGTCTCTTTTCTCTCTTTAGGACCTGGAGATGGGGGGCGTCCTGCCTTTAGTACCATACTATAGAAATCTTTTGCTTTCCAAACAGAGTTGAGATGATGTCTTTCTCCCATGTAGTTCACCACCAATCCGGCTGGGGTCTCCCATCTGTATTAAATCTGACACTTTCTAAGTTCGTCCACTAGAAATGTGTAATCCTTTCTGGATCTCAACATTTGGGGGGGGGGGATTTCCTTCAGTACTGTCACATCTTGACCTGCCACTTGCAATTTGTTTTTGTAAGTTGCTTGCAATATCTCATTCCTAATTTTCCTGGTAACAAAATAAATTACGCTATCTCTTGGCAGTTGTCTTTGTCTAGCAATCCATGAATTAACGCGTTAAATTTTGTCCATTTGCCAGAGGCATTCAGCCTTTGGCTCCCCAGTTAATTGGACCAGAGCGTCAGCAAAAATCTCTCTTAAGTCTTCTTGAGCGTGTTCCTTCAACCCCCTTATCCTCAGGGCAAATTCCATTGCCTTATATTGCATCATCGTAAGCTCCGCCTCTGACTTATCAATTTTAGTTTGTGCCTCCACAAGTTTGTTATCCAGCTTTGCATTAACCTCATTAATTTCTTCCACCTTCTCATCGAGAGATGCCACGTAGCCAAATAGTCCTTTAAGTTCCTCAACTATATCCTCCCTTATCTCTTGGTTACGTGTTTGGATTAAATCCTTAATTCCAGATATTTCAACAGAGACATCTTTAAAGGCACTTGTAATTTTCCCCTCCAAGGCAACTGCCTGTCCTTTTAGTGCGTTTTGTAAATTATTTACAAAATAATGGGAGCACCAGACGCTGAGCGGAGCGCCGGGCGCTGAGCTGAGAGACGAGTGGCGAGAGGCGAGAGGCGTTGAGATTGAAAGATGGAGAGATGCGTGAAACCATGGTTGGTGATTAGCATGTTGGCGTGTTGGCGTGTTGGCGTGTTGGCGTGTTGGCGTGCTAGCCGTGGCGCTGGTCGGAAAACCGGAGGACCGCCTCGTTGTGTGGAGAGGAGAAGATGGGAGATTTAAACGAGGCGGCTGGTGGAGGCGGGAGCTGAGCAAAGCACTTTAGTACAAAGACAAGTGGAATGGCAAACCTGAAATCTAGGTTGGAGCTTTAAACTTTACCATCGCGTCCCTTGACTTTGCCTTTTTAACATCTTTTAACATCTTGCTTGCTGCTCCTATACCATCTCGAGACCCTCCCCAGTGAAACTCAGATAGTTGACTAGCCCACTAACTCACCCTTTCCACCTAGGGTAAGGAAAATATCTATCGTAAATTGAGAGGTTTTTTAGTAAAGAGTTTTTTAAGAGTTTATAGGGGTTCCAGGGTTGGGGGGTGGGCGGATCAGGTCAGGAGTGATGATAGAGCCAGGTCACTAGGTGTGGTCGCGAGGGGAGGGAGTGGAAGGGAGGAGGAGAGGGGGGAGAGGGAGGATATCTTTCCAACACAGGGCTTTTTGATTCCAACGGTCGTAGGGAGGGGCAGGTGCGAGGACAGATTAAGAACCCGTAGTCGGTTGGGAGACCGCGGTTGTTGGTTACACCCGGTCGCTTGTACCAACCCCCGCGTACTAGGTGGTCAGGAGCTGCAGACCCAGGGCCTGAGGCTGTTGTTATGCAATGCGAGGTCCGTTGTCAACAAGGCCCCCCTCATTTTCGATCTAATTCTTGAGGGGGAGCCGGACCTCGCAGGAATAACGGAGACCTGGTTGGGCCACGAGGGAGGTATACCCCTCGTGGAAATGTGCCCACCAGGTTACCGAGCATTTCACCAGCCACGGGCCCAGGGAAGGGGCGGTGGGGTAGCAGTGATTATCCGGGAGGACTTAGAGCCGAGGGAGTCCACTGTGCCGCAGACATCCGGGTGTGAGTCCCTTGTCGTGAAGTGGGGCCCTGGGAGACAGTTGGGCCTGCTGATAGTATACCTGGCTCCTCGCTATACATCAGCGGCCCTGCCTGAACTCCTCGAGCTAATCGCATCGGTGGCGGTTGAGACCCCCAAACTTTTAGTGATGGGGGATTTTAACCTGCCATCGGTGGGAGAAGCGTCCGAGGGGGTTCGGGAGTTCATGGCTTCCATGACAGCCATGGACCTGACTCAATTGATCCAGGGCCCGACACACGAGGGAGGCCACACGCTGGACCTTGTTTTTGTCTCTGGCCAGTGGTTGAGTGATCTGGGGGTAGGGGATTTAACCATCACTCCCCTGTCATGGTCAGATCACTCACTTCTCCGGCTTGACTTCCCTGGTGCTACCCCCCGCTGCGGGGAGGCGGAGCCGGAAGACATCAGATGGTTCCGCCCCAGGCGCCTGATGGAACCAGATAGGTTCCAGATGGAGCTTGGGCCACCTCCTGTAGCCCTGACCCGCCCCCGGGTAGAGGACCTGGTGGTCGCGTGGAATAATGCGACTACTGGGGCCTTAGACCGAGTGGCGCCTTTGCGGCCTCTCCGGCGGCAACAATCCACCCTGGCCCCTTGGTTTACCGAGGAGATAAGGGTGATGAAACGCCGCAAGAGACGCCTAGAGAGTCGTTGGAGATCCTCCCGTTCCGAGTTTGACCGAGCACAGAAACGAACCCATTTAAGGACGTACCTTGTGGCATTGAGAACGGCCAAACGTCAATATTGTGCCGCTCTCATTGCATCCGCAGAGAACCGCCCTGCCGCCCTGTTTCGGGTGTCCCGCTCCCTTCTGTTTCAGAGGCCGCGGGAGGCCCCTTTACAGGGCAGGGCAGAGGAATTTGGGAAATATCTGCAGGATAAAATCGCTCAAATCCGGAAGGAATGGGTCCCTTTCAGTGGTCCAGTGGAGACGTCCGAGGCGAGTCTTGAGAGACCATTCTGGGAGGAGTTTGACTTGGTTGCCATCGAGGATTTGGACAGACTGCGTGGATGGCTGCGACCTACCACATGTTTATTGGACCCGTGCCCCTCCTGGCTTGTACTGGCATCCTGGGAGGTTACACGTGACTGGCTCCTGGGCCTAGTGAACGCTTCGTTGGCCGAGGGGTCTCTTCCGACCGCCTTGAAAGAGGCGGTGGTGAGACCCTTACTCAAGAAGCCTTCCCTGGACCCTACGGAGCTAGCCAATTATCGTCCTGTCTCCAACCTTCCCTTTCTGGCGAAGGTTGTAGAGAGTGTGGTAGCTTATCAGTTTCCGCGACACCTGGAGGAAAATGATTATCTAGACCCGCGCCAGTCCGGCTTCCGACCCGGGCACAGCACGGAGACGGCCTTGGTCGCGTTGGTGGATGATCTCTGGAGGGCCAGAGATAGGGGTTGTTCCTCTATCCTGGTCCTATTAGACCTCTCGGCGGCTTTTGATACCATCGACCATGGTATCCTGTTGCACCGACTGGAGGGGTTGGGGGTTCGAGGCACCGTTTTGCGGTGGTTCGGCTCCTACCTTTCCGGCCGGACGCAACGTGTGTTGACAGGGGAGCAGAGGTCGACCCTAAGCCCCCTCAATTGCGGGGTGCCACAGGGGTCGGTCCTCTCGCCACTCCTGTTCAACACATACATGAAGCCGCTGGGCGAGATCATTCATGGTTTCGGGGTGGGATATCATCTGTACGCTGATGATACTCAGCTGTACATTTCCACCCCGAACCACCCCAACGAGGCCGTCGAAGTGATGTCCCAGTGCTTGGAAGCCGTACGGGTCTGGATGGATGGCAACCGACTCAAGCTCAACCCCTCCAAGACGGAGTGGCTGTGGGTTCCGGCCCCCCGGTTCAACCAATTGCTTCCATCTTTGGCCATTGGGGGCGTACAACTGGCCCCCGTGGAGCGGGCGCGCAATTTGGGCGTCCTCCTGGATGCCCGGCTGTCCATGGATGACCATGTGACAGCCGTGGCAAGGGGGGCGTTCCACCAGGTTCGCCTGGTGTGCCAATTGCGCCCCCTATTGAACCGGGATGCCTTACGCACAGTCACTCATGCGCTGGTGACGTCTCGCCTGGACTACTGCAATGCTCTCTACATGGGGCTTCCCTTGAGATGCACTCGGAGACTGCAGTTGGTCCAGAATGCGGCCGCGCGGGTGATTATGGGGAGTACAAGGTACTCCCATGTGACACCTCTCCTGCGCGAGCTGCACTGGCTTCCTGTGGTCTATCGTGTGCGTTTCAAGGTTTTGATTACGATCTTTAAAGTGCTCCATGGCACAGGACCTAGCTACCTGCGGGATTGCATCCTGCCCCATACATCCCTACGACCAATTCGCTCGCACAGAGAGGGACTTCTCCAGGTGCCGTCTACCAAACAGTGTCGGGGGGCGGCGCCTAGGAGCAGAGCCTTCTCTGTGATGGGCCCAGCCCTGTGGAATGACCTCCCCCCTGATATCAGGACTACCTCTGACCTCCGCTCCTTCCGTGTAAAGCTCAAGACCCACCTCTTCCAATTAGCTGGCCTGGCTCAACCATAGTTTTACCTTATCGCTCCTGACGGGTTTTTTAAATCTTGTAAATTAATTGAGGGTCTTTTAAATTGTCAATTTTAAATTCTATTTTATATATTTGATACCTCCTCCATGTATATGTATATGTGTACGTACGTTTATGTGTTTATTTTTATCTGTATATGTATTGTTCATTTGTATATTTTATGTGTTTTATTGTACGCCGCCCCGAGTCCTTCGGGAGAGGGTGCGGCTAACAAAAAAAAATTTATTTATTTATTTATTTATTTATTTTGTAGAGCCTCCAGTGTCAGGGTTTGTGATTGTGTTTCCACCAGAGGTAATAAAATTTGTAGCTTTGAAGTTTGGACCGGTGAACTTCCCGCACTCTTTGAAGTATTGAATTTTGTTTTAGAGGCCATTTCAAAATATTTAGATCAGGCTTTCAAACAGCCAACTTATTCAGTCCAGAAAGTCCAACTATTCTTTGAAGCCTGTCGGCCACACTAACAGGCACTTAACAAGTGCTAATCAGTTTCCCACTTCACTTTCATTTTCAACACACCCTTTGTTCCTCCGGCGCCCTTTTTTTTTTGAAAAGTCCCTTTTAAATTTAAAGAAAGAGATATAATCTACGGAGTTAAGGCTAGTACTTGCATTTGTTGACCTCCTGGTTTGTTCTGCCAGCTTCTCATTCAGATGTAAAATAAACTTGAAGTTGCTGGTGTGGACGCTGCCTTTTGTTCTGCAAATGCAGAAGCGTCCCGTGATGAGGAGATCGTCAGGCTTCCTGGGGAGCTCGCACCTTTCACGCCACAGAATTGCTTCTGGGGCCGCTGGGTGATTCTTCCCTCTGCCAGAGTGCTCACCTCCCCCACTTTTTTCGAGGGGGAGATTTTCAAACTGCTGGACAGCTGATTTATGCTATCCTAGCCGCTTGTTACTCCAACATGGGCTGGCGTTCCCAAGGGAACGTCTTCCAAGGACAGCGGCGCCACCGGAAGTCGATGAAATTTTTTTAAATGTTGTCTTTTATGTTTAAAAATAAAAAAAACATGTGGAAAAAAAAAGGCTCAGGTCACAAAAATAAATGTATTTGAAATACATGTAGTTGTTGATATACTAGAAAGTGACAAAGAAAGAGATGATTGAACATATGGTTGATATAATGTAAAACAAGATTTTGTCTATGCTTATCTTTTATACGTTATTTTTAACATTGTAAAAATTGTGAGATTGGGGGGGATTTATACCACCGGCACGGGAGCTGCCACAATTTTCTATGTACCTTTCTTACCTTTCCCTATAAATGTTTAAAAACCAATAAAATTCTTTTTAAAAAAAAGACATCGAAGTTGTCCTGGAAAGCTCTGTAAAACCCCGATGGTCCATCGGCGTGGGGAAGAAGGACAGCTGGGATGGAAGAACCAGAGGGGTCAACCTCACCTGTGGTAGCCGGAGACCGGGATGGAAAATGGAACTGGAGGCCCTGTCCGAACAGGAAGAAATGATCGAGGAACTGTTGGGGGGACACTGGCTCAAGAGACACGTCACCCAGCTCGTGATGGAAGCCTTAGAAAATCTTGATGTCCGAGGTGAGCGGGGTTGCCAGCGGAGGTGGGCAGAAGTGGTGCCAGTCACCAATGAAGCCAGGACTGTCACCCCAGACCCCACAGCAGCTGACCAAGCCAACACTGCTGCCGGAGCAGCAGCCAGGCCGGGGAACCCGCTCCTTGCAGCACCAGCCCAGGCGAATGTCCCTGATCAACCAAGGGGAGCCCAGCTAGAGAGCAAAACTCCTCCCTGGGAGAAAAATTTGATGGGGACCCCCAGAAGTTGGGATTCTTCCTAGCCCAAGTCCTCACGTACATGCAGGAGTACGACTGAACCTTCCCAACCCAAGGGGCGAGAGTTCGTGTAGTGACCCTAGTCTTAGAAGGAGCAGCTGCCCAATGGATGGTGACCCTCCATAATACTGACGTCATGGAGTTGTGAAATTTTGACCGCAAAGCCCATGATCGCATCGGAGTCGTGAAGCAAGGTCGCTGACCAGTAGCTGAATATACCAAGGAATTCAGAGACGTCGTGTGCCAAGTGGATTGGCCAGAAGACATCTTGATGAGCTGGTTCAAAGACAGGCTGAACAACGACTTGTATATGCTTGGCCCGAGGGACTCCTAACCACTTACACGAATGGTACCTCATGGCAGAGGAAGCCGAAATCGACATGAATAGGAACCAATACCAATCAGGACGGGTCTGGAGAAGGTCCCCACCCCAGGGGAAGAGAGAGCCATTCAAACCACAGACCACCCTAGCACCGAGGCCCTCGGCTTGTTTTAAATGTTGAAAAGAGGGACATTGTGCAGCAGAATGCCATTCAAAGACTCCCGCCAGGAAGCCCAAATGCCCACCTGGAGGGAAGCCCACCAAATCAACCCCCCAAGGAAAGGAGACCACCTTAAGAAGCTAAGAAGCAGTGGAGTTCACCCCCCTCAACCCCACGGGAAGAAACTCCAGCAAGAGTTTAAGCCATCCTAACCCTAATTCCAGCACCCCAACAGGAGGATCCCAGCCTATCTGAAATATATCCAGAGGACGACCCACTGGTAAGCGACCCAATTGAACCTCTCACCCTAACCCTAAGACTTTTCATCCCCAGTTGAGGGAAGAGGGAGAAAATCTCTGCACTACTGGACTCAGGGTGCCCCCGATGCCTAATTAGTGCAACCCTAGTGGGGAAATTGGGGATCTATCTGAGGAAGTTAAAAAAACTCCATTGCTTTCTGCCAGCTTGATGGGACATTAGCGGGGGGGGGGGAGAGAACCTGCCATTTTTGCCACGGAACCATTGCAAATAAACATGAGGGACCATAACGAGACTCTGACATTTATAGTAGCCCCTGGAATGGAATAGCTGCTAGTTCTAGGGCTAACGTGTCTGAGGGAATGGAACCCCAAAGTAAATTGGAAGCAAGGGACCTTAAAATTCCAAAAGCACGCATCATTCATAGACGAATGTGAAAAGGAAGCTGAAAGAGGGGGGGGGGGGGAGCAAAGAAATGGCAATACCTGGCTGGGCCATGCTGACCCAGGGCATCCCAAAGGAGTACAGGGACTTGGCTGAGGTCTTCAGTGAAGAACTCTCCAACAAACTTCCCCCCCCCCCCCATGCCACAGACGGTGCCATTGAAATTCTGCCAGGAGCAAAACTCCCAAAGCCAAAAATGTATTGTACGTCCCCTCATCAACTCGAGGAACTGAGAACATTCATTGACAAAAATTTAGCGAGGGGATTAATCGAACCTACCCAACCAAAAATCGCGGCCCCAATTCTATTCCATGAAAAAAAGATGGCTCTTTGCGTCTCTGCGTGGACTACAGGAACCTGAACACTGTGAGCATAGAAAACGTCTACTCCCCCCACCCCCAATGAAGGACATGCTAGCACACTTCTCTAAAGGGAGAAGTGTGCCAACGGGCAGTGGGAGTCGCGGGGACGCTGGCAACATGGGTCAAGGTGGCTTCGGCGGCATCAGGACTTCCAGGAACTGCGCGCTGCAGCTGCCCATCAGCTATTCGCCTTTGTGGATGCCCTGCAGTCCAGGACTTTACATCCCGGACTTTACTGATGGCCTGGGACCCGCATGGCCAGATGTTGGCTGCCGGTGGCCGGATTCTTGCTGCCCAGCAGGCATGGTAGGCCAGTTAGTGGGCGGGGACCCAGGCCATATAACCCACTGGGAGGCGAGAGCTCCCAGCGCTCACTTTCCATGGACCTGTGTATTGTGATCAACATGTACCTGGGCTCCGGCCTATGAAGAAGAAGTAAAGCCTGGATTCCTGAACTACTGTATCTCCTGTGCGTTTGTTCGACTTCTCCCTGGTCCGGGCCTGGACCGTTTGACAGGAGGGGGACGAATGGAAAACCGCCTTCAATACCCCATTAGACTGTTACCAATTTAAAGTTCTCCCATTTGGATTACAAGGCGCCCCAGCCGTCTTTATGCAGCTAATAAACAAAGTTCTTCATGAACATTTATACAAAAGGATTTTGGTTTATCTTGATGATATTTTGATATACACAGAAACAAAAGTGGAAAACGTAAAACTAGTCCGAGCAGTCCTAAACAAGCTACGTTCCGCAAAGCTCTACACAAAACTCTCAAAATGCAAATTTCACCAGTGAAAAATAGACTATTTGGGGTACCGAATTTCCCATGAAGGGATATAAATGGACCCACAAAAAGTGAAAGCAGTAATCGTCTGGGAACCACCCCGCACACACAAACAACTGCAAAGCTTTCTGGATTTTGCGAACTTTTACCGCAAATTCATCCCGGCGTTTACAAAAATCGCCCTCCACATTACTAACCTACTAAAAACCAAAGGGGAGAACAACCCCGGACCAACTGAACTGCTTAATTGGACAATGGAATGCCAGGCGGCGTTCGAGAAACTCAAGCAACTTTTTTCAGCTAAGCCAATATTAAAAGACCCAGACCCTGAGGCACTGTTTATTATACAAGCCAGTGGTGGGTTTCTGCAGGTTCGCACCGGATCGGGCGATCTGGTTGGTCAATGAACCCAGAAGTAAGTTCCTGCCCCGCCCCTGTCACTCACTCGCAAGACCTTGGCGTTTTTTGCATCGGGGCTTGCTGCAAGAGAGAGGGAGTAAAGACCTTTTCCGGATTGTTGGTGGTGGAGGTGCGGGCCCGTGCTCACTAAAGCAAGTCCGGGGAAGTCCTTTGCGCCAGCTGTAAAAGGTCTTCACTCCCCCCCCTTGCAGCATGCCCCGATGCAAAAAATGGCGAGATCGGCGCACTTGGGGCTGCTGCTGCGATGTCCAGGGAGGCTAAACCAAGCCGTGCGCCTCTCCCAGCCACTTTCGTAGCTTCCCGGAGCGCCAAGAACCTTCGCACTCTTCTCCGCGCTCCTCGGCTCCTCCCGACGGCATAGACGTCCAGAAGAGGACGTCATTACCAAACTAGGTAACATCATCAGTGCTAGAAGGGAGTGGGGTGGCAGGGAAGGAGGAGAAAGGACAAAAAGGAGAAAGAAAGGGAGAAAGAGGAGGTGGGGGATAGTGGGATCCTTGCTGCTTTCTGAGCTTGGTGGTTTTCTTACAGACATTTCATTACCAAACTAGGTAACATCATCAGTGCTAGAAGGGAGTGGGGTTGTGGGGAAAGGAGGAGGAGGAGAAGTCGAAGGACAAAAAGGAAAAAGATAAGGAGGGAGAGGACTGTGGGGTCCTTTGGTGTTCTCTGAACTTGGCCGGCAAGCCACTCCCACCCGGTCACATGGCCGGCAAGCCACTCCCACAAAGGAGGCCACACCCACAGAGTAGGTTCCAAAGAATTTTGAAACCCACCACTGATACAAGCAGATGCCAGTAATGTAGCAGTGGGGGCTGTTTTACTCAAGGCAAATTACAGCCATGTGCTTACACTTCCAAAAAACTCACTGAAACAACAGAGATGGGCTATCTGGGAGAAAGAAGCTTATGCGGTACATTGGGCTTTCCTTAATTGGAGGCACTTTCTAGAGGGAAATAAAATCCCCTTCGAAATCTTTTTTTTTTTTTAGAAATTTTTTTATTGTTTTAATTAAACAAAAACACACACACAAAAAAAACATTCTTAATCCCCTTCGAAATCTTGACTGGATAAAATACCTAATAAAACGATGCCATGATTCCAGACTGGCAGGACACTTTGGATTTGTAAAAACGCTACACCTCATCAAAAGAAATTTTTGGTGGCCATCATTCATTGAATTGAAAGCTATGTGGCCAGCTGCCCTGTCTGTGCTGCTGCAAAGAGACGGCAAGGGAAATCCCCTGGACTTTTGCAAATCGTAGCTGAACCTTCAGCACCCTGGAGAGAGATCTCCATGGACTTCTATTGTTGAACTGCCAGAAAGCATGGGAAATACTGTTATCTGGGTGGTAACAGTCTTATTCTCCAAACAGGTTCATTTTATCCCTTGCCCCAAAATCTCAACAGCCAAGGCACTAGCAAAGATGTTCCTAGTACACAGTTACCACCTCCATGGTGCTCCTCAAAGAATTATTTCTGATTGAGGAGTCCAATTCACTTCAAAATTTTGGCAGACTTTTAAAATCTTTTAGGGCCTTACAGTATGATATTTTTATTTTGTATCTGGCTTGGTTTTATCATATGTTTTTGCTGAGATTGTACTTTTTAGTCTGTTTTATAGTAAAGTTTTATAGATTTGGCTGCTGGATAGTTTAAAAAAAATAATTAAGCAAATAAATAAAATGAAAGTACTTCTCTTTCATTCTAACATACAAAAACACATAGCAGAAGCTATACTTTTTATGTGCAAACCTGTACAGTCTTTTTAATTCTATATGAAGGTCCTGGGAATTCTGAAGAATACAGGTCTGTCAGGAATAATGAGTTGATTAGTGTTGATTTTCCCAATCCAGATTCACCTACCAAAAACAAAAAGAAACATTAATACAATTAGAGTGATCACATGACACTACTCACCAGCTGGATATGTTTTCTAGATCAATATATTTTAAAGTATAAAAATGTTAGTTTGCATTGTTCATAACTATTCTTTACTTTGCAGGTTTAAAATCAAAGACAATATGCATATAACTCAATATGATTTTCTTGAGGGGGACTCAACTTTTGTTCAAATATTTAAACTTTTAACTTCTAAAAATAGAGTTTATGACTGATTTTTACATTAAAATGATTAATTAAGGAATGCTTCACTCTCAGAGACAAATGCTCTGGATATTCTGGAGATGACAGTTATCTGTCCTATCTGTATAAAGAGACATGGATTACAAGTCTTTAAATATATCAGAAGAGTGTTTCTCAACCTTGGCAACTTTAAGCTGTGTTAATTTTGACTCCCAGAATTCCCTGGGAGTTGAACTTCCCTGTATCAAAAATTTAAGTAAACTTTTGAAGTTATCCAAATTGTTTTAAAACTGACTGGATTGTGTGTGTATGTGTGTTTGTTTGTTTTGTATTGGAAAAAAAGTGCAACTATGGTTAGAAACATCCTGATTTTATCACAGCTACATGCAATATCAAAAGATTCGTGCCTATTAGGATATCACTTTTGTATGTGAAGGTAAGTCATTGTATTGCTCCCAAGCTAAAAACAGAAGCCTCAAATAGCACATACTTGAAGTTTACTTACCCCTTGTGAAAACTTTGGTTTCATTAGGCTATGTTCTAAGAATCAAAGCCATACATTTGATCTCATTTGTTTGGGAATTCCAACTTGTTCCCTAAACACATCCACAAATGGTGCTAAAAATTCACAAGTTAGGAAGTTCAAAAACTTTAGAATTTGAAGTCAATTCTGCAACATTCCCTAATGCTGAATGCAGCCAGATTTGTGCTCAAAACAGATGTTTTGCACTTGAAAAGGGATGCTTTAAATTAAACATAGTTTGATATTAAATATTTTGCATTTCATACCAAGTTGGAAGGGGAATGCCTGGGTCTAGGAATTATTTTTGGTATACACCATTTAATACAATGTTTAAAACAGAGTATTTTACTTTGACAAATTATATTGATAGGTTAAAGAGGATTTAATAATATAAACAGGTACATGACTTGTTTTACTGTTGTACTACAACATAGAATACGTTTGTAATTCAACCACAAAAGTAATGAGAATTTTCTTATGGAAAAGCAATACATAGGTTTCAAATTAGTAATTGATCAGTAAGATGTGATCCATGTTTTGAGGGCTAGCTGAAACTCCAGAACTATTACTTGAACATTAAAATCATTGTAAAACACATTCAGCTATATTAATATGAACTCTGGCAAAAAGAATAATGACTTTTGAAAAGGAAAAGCTGTGCAAACCACATTAACTTATTTTTATTTTATTTATCAAATTTAGACACCCCACATCTTATGAAAGTAACTTTCAAATGATTGAATGCATTAAGTAATCCCACTATGACCCTAATGCAATAAAATGTGTCAGGGGGAAAACAATTTCATTTAAAATTATGTAGAGTAATCTATTTCTAACCAATCAGATTTTGTATAATGAAGTACAGCAAAGTTGACATTCAGTTCCATTCAACTGGAATACATAATAGTATTTCCTGTGTTTGAGTTGAAATTGACAGGAAACTTTTTTCTACTGTGCTTTATTTACATACATAATAATATATGTATAATACTCCTACAGAGGAAGGATACTTTTAGTTTGTTGAAGTTATGACAAATAGACTATTTTATTCAATAGAATACAACCATATTGTCTTTTTAGAATGTACCGTTCCTTCAATAAGCTACTTCAAATGTGGAAATCAGATTCCACCTGAGTGAGAGAAGAGGCACAACAGGGTAAGACCTAAGTTTCAGTGGTCTTAGAATAATGGGAGGTTCTGAATTCCATCCACTATAGGCAAGAAACCCAATAATTGTCTCTAGAGCCCAGGTAAACAGGCACAGAGTAGTTGTTGACTTATGACCACAATTGGGACTGGAATCTCAATCACTGAGTGAAGCGGTCATTAAACATGATGCCTACATGACCACTCAGCTCAATGACTGCAATCACAGATCTCCCACTTGTGGTTATCAAACAGAGCAAATGAGCTGTTTGCCGGAGGACAGGCAATTCTCATCCATGCATGGAAGGGAACTCATGAGTTGGGTTGGAGAAACAAGGCAGGAATTGCAAAGATCCCCAATTTGTCTCTCCAGCCCAGTGCATGAGTTCCTCTCCCCTCAATGTATGGAAGGGAACTTGTGAGCTGGGCTGGAGAGATGAGGCAGGGAAACACTTGGTGCTAAAATTCTGCTTGGATTTTGGTATGGACCTTTTTCAGCCAGCCCAAAGAAAACAGAGGGAGAATTCTTGGCAGTCAGCAGCGCCTTGCAACCTTCCCTGGTGGCTTCCCCTCCAATTTTCTTGAGGAGCTAGCAAGGAAGATTACAAATGGTGATGACATGATTGGCAACCAGTTAGAGGTTACCAACTGCCCAGATCACAAACACAAGACCACAGGGGTGCTGCAACGTAACCCTAAGTCCTTTTGTTAAGTGCTGTTGTAATTTCAAACAGTTGCTGAACAAATGGTCATTAAGCAATGATTACCTGTAGCAGCTAAACATAGCAATCATCAATAACGGTAGAAAAAATACTAGTGTAACATTCTGCCTTGTCTAAACCTAAATATAGATAGTACTCAATTTCGAACAATTGAGCCCAAAATTTATGTTGCTAAGCAAGACAGTTGTTAAGTGAGTTTTGCCCCATTTTACAACCTTTATTGTTACAGTTGTTAAGTGAATCACTGCAGTTGTTAAGTTAGTAACATGGTTGTTAAGTGAATCTGGCTTCCCCATTGACTTCGCTTGTCAGAAGGTTACAAAAGGTGATACATGACCCCAGGACACTGCAACTGTCATAAATACATGCCAGTTGCCAAGCTTCTGAATTTTGATCATGTGACCATGGAGATGCTGAAACGGTCATAATTCACTTTTTCCAGTGCCATTGTAACTTTGAACAGTCACTAAACAAATGGTTGTAATTTGAGGACTATCTTTACACCAATGGTTTGATCACAAAAGTAAAGTATTTTTAACACAACTCATATCCAGTGTTTTTTACATGGGAGAATGTTTCTATCTGCTCCATTTTAAGTGTTCAGAAAATTTAATAAGAAAGTTACTAAACTCACATTTGAGGACATAGAGTTTTCATTGAGTCATTTGTAATTTAAAATGCTGGTAGAAAACACCAAATAGGGAATAAATCAAAAATTTATATCCCTCTGTCCTTAATTAAAATTAGGTTTCATATTCTACAGTCCATTACCTATTGGTTACCAGTTTGCTTCTGGGTCCAATTCAAGTTGTTGGTTTTTACCTTTAAAATCCTTTATTAACTTTAAAGCCTTTTATGGCCTGGGCCCAGGGTATCTGATGAGCCACCTCACCCCAATGGGACTAGCCCACCCAACTACAGCAGAACAGGCCTGTTTTTTACCTCATCTGCTAAGGAATTCCCACTGATGGGATCAAGGAGAAGAGCCTTTTCCACTGTGGCCCCCACCCTGTGGAACATTCTATCTATCAACTTGTGAAGCATTCCTGACCTGCTCTCGACTTGCCATAGGCAGGAGGATTGGGAATCAAGCCTCCCAGCTGCATTGACAAACTTGCACTTCAGTCAAAACAAAGCACTTTCCAGCTGGCCACGTCAAGGTCATATCCATGCAGACCCACAGTGGCCGGAGGGAGGGACCTCTACAAACCGTGAAATTGCTTTGTTGGAGAATGTGACTGATGACACACCTTGGGGGAGGGGGAAACAGGGTCAGAGCCAGGACGCGAATTAAGTGAGGTCACAGTTGGCTTCACTTAGTCCGTGCCGACATGAAGCTCCTAATAAATAACTGGATTTCTTTTGAAGCTTGGTTTAAGGCTCATGATTTAATTAGGGCATCAGTCGGTAACCTGAAAGCAAGCCAACTCTCTCAAAACTTATCAAAATGACCAGGACTCCTGAGCCCCGGGCTCTCCAGTTGCTCCCCAACAACTGGGGTGCATGAAGAGAAACTATGGCTACCATGTAGTCAGAGGGCAGACTATCCAAAGAGAGCCTGCTCCAGGCGACCCAGAAAGAGGCAGAACCTGCACCCAGGGACTTCCAGGACCCAGCAGCCACATCAGAACCGGAGTGCAGCCCCCCCTGACCATCAAAGCCAAGATGCCCGCCCCAGCGACTGAAACAAAAAGGGATGAGTATTTGTGGAAAAAAGTCCCTAAAGCAGCTGAGGTTGAGTTCCCTCACCCTAGCGCCCGGGGCTGGGGAAAACCCCTGAGCAAGCTAGGAAGAGTGGAATGGATGTGGGACTGGGAACAGGCCAGACTCCCAATGCCGGTTCATTTCCGGGTGCGATTCAAGGTACTAATTATGACCTTTAAAGTGCTCCATGGCTTAGGCCCAGGGTACCTGCGAGACCACCTACTGCCACCAGTAGCCTCCCACCATCCAGTGCGATCCCACAGGGTTGGCCTCCTCAGGGTGCCGTCGGCCAGACAGTGTCGGCTGGCGACCCCCAGGGGGAGAGCCTTCTCTGTGGGAGCACCTTCCCTCTGGAATGAGCTGCCCCCGGAGCTTCGCATAATCCTCGACCTCTGGTCCTTCCGACGCGCCCTAAAAAGTTGGCTTTTCCAGCAAGCCGGCCTGGCCTGTTAATTTTATCTAATTTTTAAAATGTTATTGTTATATTAATTTGGTTTGTTTTTGGGATACTTATCTAATTTCCTTTTAACTTTTGTGATATGTGTTTTTTAATGTTGTACGCCGCCCTGAGTCCTTTGGGAGAAGGGCGGCATATAAATCGAATAAATCCAGTCCAATCTAATCCAAAAACTCTGATGGAGCCCTTGGGGAGATCCACAGAGCAGCTGAGGGAGGAATTTGACCAAGGAACCCTTCATGATGAGAGGCCGTTGTGCCGCCCAAAAGAGAGAGAGGGGTTGCAGCTGAACCCTTTGAAGTGAGGAGACATAGACAGGAACACAGCCCCCTGTCTCCACCCACCAGAAGGAGAATTAGCCTGAGGCGGCAGCCAATAGAAATAGAAATAGAATAGAAATTTAATTTGTTACCCTCTCCGCAAGGGACTCGGGGCGGCGTACAATATACATACATACATATAAACATAGAAATACACACATATACATACATATACATACATGCATGGAGGAGGTAATAATTAAAAATACATTACATTAATAATAATAAAAATTAAATTAGTCATTAAAATACCCCGAAATAATAATACAATTTAAAAAAGGACTGCCAGGAGGAAAAGGATAAACTACGGTTGAGCCAGGCCAGACAGTTGAAAGAGGTGGGTCTTGAGCTTTACACGGAAGGAGCGGAGATCGGAAGTAATCCTGATATCAAGGGGGAGGTCATTCCACAGGGCTGGGCCCATCACAGAGAAGGCCCTGCTCCTGGGTGTCGCCCCCCGACACTGTTTAGCGGACGGCACCCGGAGAATGCCTCCCCCACGTAACAGGAAAGCCACCCAGGGTAGGCAGCTCGTCCCCTAGAGCCAAGGGAGACTGCCAAACACACCAAGTGCAGGCACACAGGGGTCAACATGAGGGAGGAGCTGAACAAGCCGCCGCAATTCAGGGAGAAATTCGATAGGGACTCAGATCAGCTGCACCCCCTCACGCTCCAATTTTGGCACCAGGAAGCTTCAGGGAGGGCCTCCAGAACCCGGGGGAGGCCATTTTCGCCCTCCCAGAGGCTCGAGGAAAGCCTTCGGAGACTGGGGAGGGTGAAAAACGGAACGTCTGGAAGTTTGTCAAAAACAGATCATGCCAGACTAATCTTATTGCATTCTTTGACAAAGTGACAAAATTAGTGGACCAGAGGAATACTGTCAATATAATTTACTTGGACTTCAGTAAGGCATTTAATAAAGTAGACCATAACCTACTACTAGATAAAGTAGAAAAATGTGGGTTAGACAGCATCACCACCAGATGGATTCGTAACTGTCTGACCAACCGCACTCAACGTGTAGTCCTCAATGGAACTGCATCTACATGGAGGGAAGTATGCAGTGGAGTACCCCAAGGCTCTTTTTTAGGCCCAGTACTCTTCAACATCTTCATCAATGACTTGGACGAGGGGATAGATGAGGAACTCATCAAATTTGCAGATGACACCAAACTGGCAGGAATAGCCAACACTCCAGAAGATAGGCTTAAGATACAGAAGGATCTTGACAGATTTTAACATTGGGCGCTATGTAACAAAATGAAATTCAATGGTGAAAAAAGTAAGGTTCTGCATTTAGGCAAAAAAACCAAAATGTACAGGTACAGTATATATGGTACCCTGCTCAATAGTAGTAATTGTGAGAGGGATCTTGGAGTCCTAGTGGACAACCATTTAAATATGAGCCAGCAGTGTGCAGCAGCTGCTAAAAAAGCCAACACAGTTCTAGGCTACATAAACAGAGGGATAGAATCAAGATCACGGGAAGTGTTCATACCACTTTATAATGCCTTGGTAAGGCCACACTTGGAATACTGCATTCAGTTTTGGTCGCCACGATCTAAAAAGGATGTGGAGACTCTAGAAAGAGTGCAGAGAAGAGCAACCAATATGATTAGAGGACTAGAGTCTAAAACATATGAAGAACGGTTGCAGGAACTGGGTATGTCTAGTTTAATGAAAAGAAGGACTAGGGGAGACATGATAGCAGTATTCCAATATCTCAGGGGCTGCCACAAAGAAGAGGGAGTCAAACTATTCTCCCAAACACCTGAGGGTAGAACAAGAAGCAATGGGTGGAAACTAATCAAGGAGAAAAGCAACTTAGAACTGAGGAAAACAATTCCTGACAGAACAATTAATCAGTGGAACGGCTTGCCTCCAGAAGTTGTGAATGCCCCAACACTGCAAGTTTTTAAGAAGATGCTGGATAACCATTTGTCTGAAATGGTGTAGGGTTTCCTACCTAGGCAGGGGGTTGGACTAGAAGACCTCCAAGGTCCCTTCCAACTCTGTTATTCTATCTAACTCTAAGAGGAAAGTGGATGCTGGGAGCTGCAATTCTACAAAGTATATAACCTTGAGTGATGGTCTAAACAAAGAAAAGAATTGACTGTTGGAAAAATAACTCTGGTGCTACAAGCTGGTTAGACTGAATAAACTGAGATAGAGAGCACATAATTGAGACTTGTTATTTCCAAACAGCCTAGCTCTTGAAACTCAAAGGGAAATATGAACAGCAAAAGGCTTCACTTTCTTATTTTTCCTCCCACCCCCTTTATTTATTTATTGCCTTGGCTCTGTAAACTCTTTCTTAGCAAATATAAAACAGCTGGGGTTTGGTGGACCTAAGTGGATTACAATTTATTGATATACCATTCCTTTCTGGATAATAAAGGATTAGGGTCTGAAGAACAACAAGGAAGATGACTTCAAAAGACTGAAATTCTTGGATTAGAAGCTAGTTTCGTTACTTTTTTTTCTCTTTGTCTTTTCTTTGTTTTTTCCTTTCCTTACCTTTGGATTACAATTGATAGCTACACCTTCTTCTCCTTGTGGATTACAAATATTAAAAATAACCAAAAATGAGGAAG
The DNA here is from genome assembly GCF_964273705.1 of Natrix helvetica. Classification (NCBI taxonomy): domain Eukaryota; kingdom Metazoa; phylum Chordata; class Lepidosauria; order Squamata; family Natricidae; genus Natrix; species Natrix helvetica. The sequence continues at coordinate 58,876,007 of NC_138555.1, read as the reverse complement.
ACACCATCGGCACCATCTTCAGCGTCATCCTCAGCAGCAATGAGACCATCTGGGCAGAGGACTTTGGATGCTTTGCTACAACAAGAAAAGGCAAACACAATGCAGGCAGAGTTAAAAGGGATGATACAAGCACTGCATGATTATTTCAAAGAAAAAATAGGGAAAGTAGAGGACAAATTAGAGAAAGTAGAAGATTAACTAGAAAATGTTGAACAAACGATGGCAAGTAATGAATAACACATACAGAAAGTAGAAGAAAAAGTCGAACAAGTGGGGGGGGGGAAGTGGATGAAGTTCATAACAGATTTACTCTGGCAGATAAAAATAAAGAAAGAATAATAATATCATTAGAAATGGATCGGGCCGATTACTATCTGCGGTTCCAGAATATGGAGGAAGAAAAAGGAGAAAATCTAGCAGAAATAATGGCAGAGCTGCTGGCAGATGCCCTAGAAGTGGACAAAGAATTTTTTTTTGTCAGATATAGACAAAATATTCAGAGTTAATACAAGATATGCGGCCAGACATAGACTTCCTAGAGAGGTCCATGTTAGATTCACAAAAAAGCAATAAAGACAGAGATTCTACAAAGAGTGAGAGATGAGCCTGTAAAATATAAAGGAAAGGAAATAGTAGTACTAAAACAGATCCTGAGGAGAGTGAGAGAAATGAAGAAAGAATATCAATTTTTGATGAGGCAACTAGCAAAGAATGGAGTGAACTTCAGATGGCTGATTCCAGAGGGAATATTGGTGACCTGGCTGGAGCAAAGACACAGATTAGACTCTATAGGGAAAGCAGAACAATTCTATGAGCAATATTTTGGGCCACAATAGGAAATGGGAATAAGTGAAAAAGAAGAGGTCAAACGACGAGAAGAAATCACAGAAGAGAAGAATATGCAGCAAAAAGAAGATGAAAGAGACAGAGAAGAAATAGCAATAAGAGAAGGGGAAAGGCAAGAGAACTGAGATAGATGAGAGCAACTAGAACAACAAAACCCATCTATAAGTAACTATGGAAGAAGAAATTAAATTAATGTTAATTAATATAAATTGACTGAATCTGGCAACAAAAAGGAAAAGGGTTTTAGAGGGTGGGGCTGACGTCCGGATGAGATGGCATGCAATCTTGTAGCTCCAAGATTGCTGTTGATATCTCTGCTGCTGGACGGTTCTTTTAAACCTAAACCATCCCAAAGAGATGGTGATAGAGAGGGGCATATCCTGTTGATCTCAGGGATATCGCAAAGTCCCTGTTTGACCCAGAAGTAGCCGTTTCTTGCTGGCAACAGCGAGGCAACCATATAGCTGCTGAAATCAGGACAGCTCCCAAATGGAAGAGAAACAGAAGAGAAGCGTGTCATTTTGGTGAGGTTTTTTTTTTAATTCCACCACTGGGTGGGGGGCACTGAGGATCAGTTTGTAGCACCAAGGGGGCGGTGGACTGAAAAGGTTTGGGAGCCACTGCTTTAGAGGGAAAGAGGGAGAGACAGGAAAAGAAGAATCATTAATTGAACTACAAGATAATGGCCAGGCTGTGACTGGAAAAGAAGGCGCAGTAGGCGGCACTGGGGATACTAAAGAACAACGAGAGCCGAGATCTACTAGAGCAGTAAACCCTACCTATAAAACATAAACATGGAGGAGAAAAAATTAATTTCAATAAATATAAATGGACTTAACTCAGCTATTAGAAGAAGGAAAACATTTCATAAATTAGAGAAATTAAAAGTGGACATAATTTGCCTTCAAGAAGTACACATTAAAAAACAACAGGAACAATTATTGATACAACCTAAACTAGGGAAAATATTTACTACATTGCCATGATGCAAGAAGAGAGAAATGGTTCTTACAATACAATAGCAGAGTTGGAAGGGACCTTGGAGGTCTTCTAGTCCAACCCCCGGCCTAGGCAGGAAACCCTATACCATTTCAGACAAATGGCTATCCAACATCTTCTTAAAGACTTCCAGTGTTGGAGCATTCACAACTTCTGGAGGCAAGCTGTTCCACTGATTAATTGTTCTAACTGTCAGGAAGTTTCTCCTCAGTTCTAAGTTGCTTCTCTCCTTGATTAGTTTCCACCCATTGCTTCTTGTTCTACCCTCAGGTGCCTTGGAAAATAGTTTGACTCCCTCTTCTTTGTGGCAACCCCTGAGATATTGGAACACTGCTATCATGTCTCCCCTAGTCCTTCTTTCTATTAAACTAGACATACCCAGTTCCTGCAACCGTTCTTCATATGTTTTAGTCTCCAGTCCCCTAATCATCTTTGTTGCTCTTCTCTGCACTCTTTCTAGAGTCTCCACATCTTTTCTATTAATTAATTAATTAATTAATTAATTAATAGAAAATTTTTAATTAATAGAAAATTATTAATTCTATTAATAATTGTATTGTATTGTATTGTATTTTCTACATCGTGGTGACCAAAACTGAATGCAGTATTCCAAGTGTGGCCTTACCAAGGCATTATAAAGTGGCATTAACACTTCCCGTGATCTTGATTCTATCCCTCTGTTGATGCAGCCTAGAACTGTGTTGGCTTTTTTGGCAGCTGCTGCACACTGCTGGCTCATATTTAAATGGTTGTCCACTAGGACTCCACGATCCCTTTCACAGTTACTACTGTATATTAAGGATACAATTTCAGCAGAGCAAATCTACACAGATGATGATGGAAGAATCTTAATGGTGGAAACTATGGACAATAACAAGAAAATACTTTTAATAGCAATTTATGCTCCTAACGATAGCCAAGAGGAATTTTATAAAAAATTACATATGAAAATAATTGAATTGGACTATGTTAATATTTGTATGATGGGAGACTTTAATGGAATTGTAGATCAGAATATGGACTATAAAACACAAAAACAGCCAAACTAAATAGAAAGACTCTTCCTAAATCCTTTTTTAAAATGACTGATGAAATAGACTTAAAAGATATATGGAGAGAAAGAAACCCCACAAATAGACAATATACTTTCTACTCAAATACACATTTATCATGGTCCAGATTAGATATGGTATGGATCTCAACGGAATTGATTTGTGATATACAGGAAATTGACTTAGAAACAAGTACCTGGACAGATCACAATCCAATGACAATTAAGTGGAAAGGACAAAGGAGAAGATCTAGATGGACTTCAAATAATACTTTATTAAAAGCTTGTGGTTATGGGGGATTTCAACTTGCCGTCGACGGGGGAAGCATCCGAGGTAGCTCGGGAGTTCATGGCTTCCATGACAGCCATGGACCTGACCCAATTAATTCAGGACCCCACACACGAAGGTGGCCACATTCTGGACCTTGTTTTTGTATCTGAACAGTGGATGAGTGATCTGGGAAGAGGGGATGTAACCATTACCCCCCTGTCATGGTCAGATCACTCATGTCTCCGGCTGGACTTCCCTGGCGCTACCCCCCACCGCGAGGAGGCGGAACCAAACTGTCCAAGTTGGTACCGCCCCAGGCGCCTGATGGAACCGGATAGGTTCCAGACGGAGCTTGGGCCATTCCCTGTAGCCCTGACCCGCGCTCGCTCCGAGAACCTAGCGGCCGCCTGGAATAGGGCGGCCGCTGGGGCCCTGGACCGAGTTGCGCCTTTGCGGCCTCTCCTGCGGCGACGACCCACCCGGGCTCCTTGGTTTACCGAGGACCTGAGGGTGATGAAGCGCCATAGGAGACGCCTAGAGGGCAGGTGGAGGTCCTCACGCTCCAAATCTGACCGAACACAGGTAAGAGCCTATTCACGGACTTACCTTGTGGCATTAAGAGTGGCCAAACGCAGACATTGCGCCACTCTTATTGCGTCCGCCGATAACCGCCCTGCCGCCCTGTTTCGGGTGACCCGCTCTCTCTTATCACAGAGGACGCGGGAAGCCCCTTTACAGGGCAGAGCAGAGGAGTTTGGGGAATATCTGCAGGACAAAATCGCTCAGATCCGGAGCGGATGGGCCCCCTTCAGTGGACCAGAGGAGCCGCCAACAGTGAGTCTTGTGAGACCATTCTGGGAGGAGTTTGATTCTGTTGCCCCCGAGGATTTGGATAGGTTGCGTGGACGGCTGCGACCGACCACATGTTTAATGGACCCATGTCCCTCCTGGTTGGTACTGGCATCCTGGGAAGTGACACGAGGCTGGCTACTGGGCTTGGTGAACGTCTCTTTGAGCGAGGGGTCCTTGCCTGCCGCCTTGAAAGAGGCGGTGGTGAGGCCCTTACTCAAGAGGCCTTCCCTTGACTCGATGGAGCTAGCTAATTATCGTCCAGTCTCCAACCTTCCCTTTTTGGCGAAGGTTGTAGAGAATGTGGTGGCACAGCAGTTTCCATGACACCTTGAGGAATCCGAATATCTAGACCCACACCAGTCCGGCTTCCGGCCCGGACACAGCACGGAGACGGCCTTGGTCGCGTTGGTCGATGATCTCTGGAGGGCCAGAGATAGGGGTTGTTCCTCTATCCTGGTCCTATTAGATCTCTCGGCGGCTTTTGATACCATCGACCATGGTATCCTATTGCGCCGGCTGGGGGGGATGGGAGTTGGAGGCACAGTTCTGTGGTGGTTCGGCTCCTACCTCTCTGACCGGACGCAATGTGTGTTGGCAGGGGGGCAGAGGTCGACCCTGAGGTCACTCACTTGTGGGGTGCCTCAGGGGTCGGTCCTCTCGCCCCTCCTGTTCAATGCATATGTGAAGCCGCTGGGGGAGATCATCCATGGTTTTGGGGTGGAGTATCATCTGTACGCTGATGATACGCAGCTGTACATTTCCACCCCAGACCACCCCAACGAGGCTGTCGAGGTGATGACCCGGTGTTTGGAAGCCGTCGGGGTCTGGATGGGGGACAACAGACTCAAGCTCAACCCCTCCAAGACCGAGTGGCTGTGGCTACCGGCACCCCGGTTCAGTCAGTTGATTCCATCACTGACCATAGGGGGCGAGCAATTGCCCCCTGTGGAGCAGGCGCGCAATTTGGGCGTCCTCCTAGATGCCCGGCTGTCAATGGATGACCATGTGGCAGCCGTGGCAAGGGGGGCGTTCCACCAGGTTCGCCTGGTGCGCCAATTGCGCCCCCTACTGGACCGGGATGCCCTACACACGGTCACTGATGCACTGGTGACGTCTCAGCTGGACTACTGCAATGCCCTCTACATGGGGCTTCCCTTGGGACGCGCTCGAAGACTGCAGCTAGTCCAGAACGCAGCCGCGCGGGCTATTATGGGGAGTTCTAGGTACTCCCATGTAACACCGCTCCTGCGCGAGCTGCACTGGCTGCCTGTGGTCTTTCGAGTGCATTTCAAGGTGTTAATTACCATCTTTAAAGCGCTCCATGGCTCAGGACCTAGGTACTTGTGGGATCGCATCCTACCACACACTTCCCTGCGACTGATTCGCTCTCACAGGGAAGGACTCCTCCGGGTGCCGTCCACTAAGCAATGCCAATGGGCGGCGCCTAGGAGTAGAGCCTTCTCTGTGATGGGCCCAACCCTCTGGAATGACCTCCCCCCCGATATCAGAACCACCACCGACTTCCGCTCCTTTCGACAAAAACTGAAGACTCACCTGTTCCGTTTAGCCGGCCTGGCCCATTTATAGTTTTATTCTACCTCCTGGCAGATATTTTAATTGGGTATTTTTAGGGTATTTAAATATTGCTTTTAACTACTTTACTTCAGATATGTACAGTTTCTTATTGCCTCCTCTTTGTGTTTGTATTTTCTATTTATTGATGTGTTTTTATTTGACTGTACACCGCCCCGAGTCCCTTTGGGGAGAGGGGGCGGTATAAAAATCTAAATAAAAGTAAAAGTAAAAGTAAAGTAAAAGAAAAGGATTTTGTACAGAAAATGGAGAAAGAATTGGCGTTCTTCTTCAAAGAAAATAAAAAAAGGACACATCAATGCAGAATCTCTGGGACACAATGAAGGCCTATGCCAGAGGCTTGATAATAGATTATACAAGAAAAAGAAATATTAAGAAAAGACAAGCTTTTAAAATACTGGATGATGACTACAAGAGACTTTAAAAAGAGCTACAGAAGGCCCCACAAAAAAAGGAGAACGAGCCAGACGTCGCGACGACACAACTTGCGGTCTCGATAGTCTGAGACCGCCGTTGATTCATTTACCAGCTGCACAGTCCATATGGACCTAAACCGTCCTGCAGAGACGGTGACAGGGAGACAAATCCTTGCTGGTCTCAGGGACACCGCAAAGTCCCTGATTGACCCAAGGGAAGTTTTCCAAACCGGCGGTAAACAGACAGCCCCCAGGCTGACAAAGTCAGAGACAGCTCCAGAAAGAAGGCAGTGAAAGTGAGTCCAGCTTGTGAGATTTTTTTTTTCTTTGAGAATGATTGCCCAAATAATTTTTTTAAAAAGATAAATTAGTCCTTTAAGCAAAAGAACAAAGAGGCGAAATTTATCTTTATTGGACTGCCTTAGAAAGTTTTTTTTTCTTCCTCTTCTATGTAACAGTGTTTTGTGTATTGAAGTGATTGGAATGCTTCCCGTTTCTCCTCTTAAGTGAATAAATTGATTTTTTCTCCTAATCTGTGCTACCTTTATTTTTTGGCTGATCTAAAACTTTTTTTTTACTTTAATAATCCTTCCTCTTATTGTTTATTAAATTTTATTAAAGACACTTAGAGATTTTTGTTTTCCTTAAGCTTGATACGAATAAGAGAAAGTTGAATCTGCCATTCAGAAGCTAGAACTTGGTTTTTTTCTCTTTTTGAAACAAAGTATCCTTTGCTCTATTTTCCCTGAGTTTGTTGACATTGCTAACTAGAGGGTTTGCCGCTTGCCTGTAGAGACTGATAACGGCTGAAGGACACGGACTGTTTTCTTGCAGGTGTCTTTGTGGAATATTTTGGACAAGGGAAGGGAAAGAAAAGAAAAGATAGAACCCTCATTTTTTTTTTGAAAAAATTAAAAGGATCTTATGTTTAAGCAATTTTAAAACAAAAATATTTTTATACAGAAAAGAGATATTGAAGGCGAGAGTGGCAGTGGATTTTAAACTTTTTCTTTTCTTCTGGGAAATATGCATTCATATACAGATGAAGAAACCCTAAGTTGCCAGTATTTTTTGGATGGAATTCTAAAGATATTGGAAGGATTTGAGAGGTTTGATAAGAAGTTGGATAGATTATTGTCTGGCTCAATAAAAGATGAAGGGACTGGAGCCTCAAAAATTAAAGAAGGGAGTGAAGATAAAGAAGATAAAGACAAGATAACAGATGAACCTAATAATGGAGCACCTATGAGTGAAAGTGGAAAGGAGGGAACATGGAAAAGTGAATCTGATTATTATTATATACTTGATGATCTGGAGCTCTACCCCCCATGTCAAGGTATGGATTTGATGATGGAATTAAGAAGAGAAACAGCTTTAGAAAGACATCGGATAATCAAAGACATGTTAATTTTAATACCAGTTCAAGGGCAAAAAGACTATATGAGAGATCTTTCAAGCAAAAAAGTGCAGAGAGAAGTTTTTTAAAACTTTATAAAGACGTTTATAAGAGAATTGACATAACTGGCTAAAGAGATAAGACAGTTTTGTTACTGGAAAGACACAGGCTGATGATGAAGGTTGATAACTCAAAACTTAGGTAACCTTTGGTGATTAATAAGTAGGATTTCTTAGACACTTTTAGAATGTTTTCTTTAAAATGTTTTTTGTTAATTAATAATCCACTTTGATAATAATAATAATAAAGTAATAATCTCAATTAGTAAAAATAATTTGGATATAAACTGTAAATGGCGACCTGGGGAAAAGATTTATCAATTTCACTAATATATTTTTGTTTAGATTTTATTATAAAGAGGTAATTTTTCTTGGGCACGTATAAACTTTACTAACAAACTTTTGTTTAGACTTTATTATAAAGATGTAATTTTTCTTGGGTCGGAGGGGAGGAGATGTGATATAAATGACAAAAAAATTCTTTTTTTTTCTTTAGATAACTATAATAACAATAAGAAAATGTTAATGGATAATGTTTAATGATTTTTATATGTCTTGGCATTGGTAAAAGCAATTAGATATAAGCCTTAGATAGTGAGTTTGAAAAAAAAAGGGAATATGCTATAAAAGGGTAATTATTGGAGGTTTATAGGAATAGCTAATGAATGCCAGTAGGTGGTTGTGTCTTCAAGTGCAAATGATTTTAGATAAAAGCATATTTAAATAATTATAGCTAAATGAGAATGATGGTACATTGATGGTAAAATACATAAAGATCTTTGATTTTAAAATGTAAATTAAAAAAATGAAGGATGTATAGTAACGCACAAAATTACTAGTAAATGATGCTAGAAGGTAATATAACGATGATGGAATTAGTTGAAGCCCTTAAAAAACAAAGCAATGGAAAAGCTCCAGGTCCAGATGGACTACCAGTGGAATTTTATAAGACTTTACAGGAATCATTGTATCTCCCATTGTTAGAAGTTATGAACGAAGCCATGTTAAAGATGAAGATACCCGAATCTTGGTCAGAGGCTTATACAACACTGGTGCCAAAGGAGGACACCGACCCACAGCAAATTAAGAATTATAGACCAATTTCCCTGCTAAATTCAGATTATAAAATATTTGCCTCAATACTGGCAGAAAGACTCAAAAGATACTTAAATAACTTTATTCATCCTGATCAAAATGGATTTCTGCCAAAGAGACAAATTAAAGATAATATGAGAATAATCCTGGACACTTTGGAATATTATGAGGCACATCCTGAAAAACAAATGGCGTTGATATTAGACGCTCAGAAGGCCTTTGATAATGTGAATTGGTGATTTATGTTGCTACAGTTGGAACAGATGGGCTTTGGCAAGAAATTTATTCAAACCATACAAACCATATACCACAAATAAACAGCAAAGATAATGATAAATGGAGAATTGACAGATTCCATTGATATTGGGAAAGGGACAAGACAAGGTTGCCCACTATCACCCCTGTTGTTTGTGTTAACGTTAGAAGTCTTAAATAGAAACATTAGAGAAGATAAAGACATAAAAGGAATGGAAATTTAAAAAGAAGAATATAAATTGCAAGCATTCACAGATGACCTAGTCTTCATTTTAGAGGATCCATTGGAAACCGCACCTAAATTGATAGAAAAAATAGAGGAATATGGAAAAGTAGCAGGTTTGAAAATAAATAAAGACAAAACGAAGATTTTGACAAAGAACATGCCAGCAAGACAAAAGGAAGTATTGGCGGAAGCTTTGAAGATTCAGGTCACGAACAAGGTTAAATATTTGGGGATATATTTGACAGCAAGATGTAGTACACTTAAAGAGAACAATCATTATAAACTTAAACAACAAATTACGACAGACCTGGCCAAATGGGAAAATTTACAACTATCGCTAATAGGGAGAATATCAACAATCAAGATGAATATACTACACAGGATTTTATATTTGTTCCAGACAATTCCAATTAGATTAGGGAAAGATTTCTTTGAAGACCTTAACAAAATAGTATTGAAGTACATTTGGCAGGGAAAGAAAGTGAGAATAAAACTTAAACTGTTACAAGATGTTTGAATAAGAGGAGGATTTGGCCTACCTAACTGGGAGTTATATTACCAGGCAACAATCTTGATGTGGGTTAAGGAATGTATAACGTGAAGAAACTCTAGATTATTGACCTTAGAAGGTCATGATTTGTTGTTGGGTTGACACGCTTTCTTATGGTATAAGGGAACTAAAACACAGGGGTATTTCAGAAGGCATTACATACAGGAGGCCTTGTTATTAAACTGGGAAAAGATTAAAAGGCAACATTATTTTAAAATTCCAGTCTGGTTATCAACTATTGAAACATTTTCATATTCAATAATATATAAAAAGGAACAAACAGTTAGATATGGTGAAATATTGAATGCTAAGGGTGAACTTAAATCTATGCAAGAATTAGAAGAACAAGGTATAAGAATTAACTGGTTTTCATACACGCAAATACATTATAGATATGATAAAGATTTTAAAATGTATGGGTTTTATGATAAAATGACTGACTTGGATAAAATTCTGACAGGTACTGATGAAAAGGTGATTAAAAATTATATGGATACTTATTAGAGGTTAAACTAGAAGAAGAGCAAGTTAAAGAATCTATGATTGCTTGGGGGAAAAGTTTTGGTCATGGAATTGATTTAGAGAAATGGCAAAAATTATGGTCACACAATTATAAAATGACAATGTCAACAGCATATAAAGAAAACTTGTATAAGATGGTTTACAGGTGGCACCCCCGGCGAGAATAGCAAGAATGTTCAAGGACAAATCAGAAAAATGTTGGAAATGTCATCAGATACCGGGTTCATATTACCATATGTGGTGGACATGCATAGAAGCTAAAAGATATTGGACTAAAATCCACACTTGGTTGGAAAAAATGACTCAGAAACATATAGACTTTAAACCTGAGATTTTTTTATTGGGAATACTACTGGAAATATACAATAGAGACTTGAAATATTTGATTGTAAACGTGTTAATGGCAGCTAGAATTGTATTTGCAAAAAATTGGAAAAATGAGAAAATACCAACGCAGGAGGAAGTTATTCAGAAAATAATGGAAGGTGCTGAAATGAGTAAATTGACATTTGAAATTAGAGAACAAGAAGATGAACAATTTTATAAGGTATGGGATTTATTTTACCAGTGGTTAGATAAAAAAACATGGAAATGAAAAACGTTGGAGAATTTTTATAATATAAGAATAATAGAATAATACAGATAACAATACAAAGGTATATGATCATTGAATAGATTTAGGACGATGTAATGAATTGTTTTAATATAAATGAATCCAATACCTAGAATATTTCGTTCAAAATGAAGGTATAATAATTATAGTCAAATAAATGATGTACAATGATAATAATGTATACATATATACTAGATTGATAATTTGTGATTTTATATAAAATTGAAAGTGAGGACTATGGAAATGATGCACAAAAACTCTGCAATCAAACGACATGCTGTATGTGATTGAAGAAGGTTCTGTGTGTTATGTGTTGTCTGTCTTTGTCTGTCCAAAAAAGAAAAATATTCTTTTAAAAAAAAAGAGAGAGAAGGAAAAGGAACAAGAAATGATATTCAACTATTTTTGGGTTTGCGGAAATACCACCCCAAGAAAATATAAATTAAGAGCTGGAAGAGACACCTGCAACAATAGAAAAAGAAAGGAAGAGAGGAGGAGAGGAAATGAGAGGAAACGGAGGGAAGGAAGAGAGGGGTGAGGAGAGGAAGATGGAAGGGAGAAGGAGAGAAGGAGAGAGGGTAGGAAGGGGAAGGGGTAGAGAGAAGTAGGGGAGAGGTAAGGGAAGAAGGAAGGGAAAGGAGACGAGGAAAGAAGAAAGTAGAGAAGGGATGGAGGGAGAGAAAGGAAGAGAGGAGAGGAGATGAGAAGAAGAGAAGGGAAGGAAGATAGAGAGGAGGAGAGGAAGATGAATGGGAGAAGGAGAGAAAGAGAGAAGGAGAGAGGGTAGGAAGGGCAAGAGGAAGAGAGGAGGAGGGGAGAGGTAAGGGAAGAAGGAAGGGAAAGGAGGAAGGAAGGAAGTAGAGAAGGGAGGAAGGGAGAAAAGGAGAAGAAGGTGGTGTCAAAACAGGTGAGGGATGGTAAACAAAGCAACCCAAATGGAATATTATAATTCTATAAATGGAATGACAAATGTATAAGAAACATGAATGTAAAAAAAGAATAATAACTATGTGAATGTATACCTATTATTGTATATAGAGAACAAAAAATTAAAAAAAGTTTTTTTTAAAGGAAAAGGATATTCAATAAATTAGAAACATTAAAATTAGACATAATTTGTTTACAAGAAGTTTGCATAAAAAAGCAACGTATGAAAGTATTGGACTATCCCAAAATTGGAAAGTTATATACTTCTTTACCTTAACAAAAGATGATGGGAATAGCCCTATATGTAAAAGAGACAATAAATGCTAAACAAATCTTTATTGATGAGGAAGGGAGAATTTTTATGGTGGAGATAACGATGAATAATAAACTGATACTTTTGGTACCAATTTATGCACCAAATACTAATCAAGAGGACTTTTATGGAAAACTCCATAAAAAAATAACAGAACTGGAATATGAAAATATATGTATTTTGGGAGACTTCAATGCAATTACGGATGCAGAAATGTACTATAAAACTAGAAAGGTAAATAAAAAAGCAAGGAAGACACTCCCTAAGGCTTTTTCTAGAATGGCAGGAGAATTAGTTATCCATGATGCATGGTGAGAGTTATATCCCAAGGAAAAACAATACTCATTTTATTCAAATAGACGTATGTCTTGGTAAAGAACAGACATGATATGGATGGCAGCAGAACTAAAAGCTAATATACAAGACATAAGCATAGGAATAAGTAACTGGGTGGATCACAATCCGATAAAAGTCATATGGAAGGGACAAAAAAGAAAATTAAGGTGGACATTGAACCAAGAAATATTAAAAGAAAAGGAATTTATTCAATTGATGGAAAGAGAATTATACTTCTTTTTCAAAGAGAATAGAAAAGAAGAAACATCATTACAAAATGTATGGAATACAGCTAAAGCATATGTTAAAGGATTAACTGTAACATATAGAGGGAAACAGAATAAAAAAAGAGAGAAAATCAAAGGATACTAGAAGAAGTACACAAGAGATTAGAGATAGAATTACAAAAAGACCCACATAAAAAGGATATAAAGAATCAAATGGACTTAATGAAGCATAAGTTGAATTTAATAGATAAAGAAGAACTAGCAGGGAAAATTAAAAGTGGGATGCCAAAAGGCATTTGAAACACTAGAAGAACTTTTTGCAAAGGAACCGGTGCTGAAGCATTCTGACCCCAAACAACCTTTCATTATCCAAGCAGACGCCAGAGACATGGCAATGGGAGAAGGGCTACTCCAAAGAAATAGCCAAGGAAAACTACAGCCCTGGGCCTACACCTCCCGCAAACTCACGGACACAGAGAGACGATGGGCCGCATGGGAAAAAGAGGCGTTTACAGTGAGATGGGCACTGCTCACCTGGCACCACCTGCTGGAGGGGGGAGAAACCATTTGAAGTCTGGACTGACCACAAAAATCTGGAGGCCCTTAGGACCCTGCAGAAAGTATTTTCCAGAGAAAGGAGCTGAGGTCGCGATGGTACAATGTGCGACCTCGGAGCTCCAAGATTGCAGTTGACACTTTTGCCGCTGGATGGTCCATTTGGACCTAAACCGTCCCGAAGAGACAGTGACAGGGAAGAGTACATCTTGCTGATCTCAGGGACACCGCAAAGTCCCTGATTGATCCCAGAGAATCTCCCCTTGCTGGCGACAATAAGCACAGCCTCAAGCTGCTGAAGTTGGGACAGCTCCGCAATGGGAGGAAAGCAGAAAGAGAAAGTGTGTCCATCTGGTGAGGAAACCTTATTTTTATAAAAGACTGCCCCCAAAAGATTGAAGTTAAATTAAACTGGTAAAGAAAAGGAAATAAGCGGCGAACTTAAGCATTATTGGACAGTCTGTTAACTTTTTTTATTTTATTTTTTTCTATCGATTGAAATTTTGTGAACATTTTTTACTTTTTAAAGTGAAAGTATCGGATTTTCTTCTTCTATTTCTTTTTTTACCTATGAATTAAATCTTTTCCTTTATTTCTACAATAGTGGTTGGGATGGATTCTTTCTTTTTATTTTGTTTCATTTAAGAACTTTGTTTCTTCTAAGCCTGAAACATAAAGAAGATATAAAAGGAATATAAAGAGGGTAGTAATCTTAGAGGGAAAAGAAGTTACACTGCCACTTGGAGGTTGGAGGTTGAGACCTGGAAACATTGCTTTTTCTTTTTCCCCTTTGATCATTTTGACCTTGCACTTCAAAGGCTTCAGCTTGTTTATAGAGAAGAGCATGGGTTGTTTACGCAGGTGCTCTCTGGATGCTTGTTGGTAGCTAGAAAGAAGTGAAAACAAAGATTTGTTTTTAAACTAGAGTGGCAGTGCTTACTAATTGGAAGGATGGCACGATTTCAAAAAGAAACCATAACATTACAACAGATTATGTTTGGAATTCAAACATTATTAGAAACAACAGAGAGAATTGAGAAGAGATGGGAAAATATTGAAAATTTTAATGTGGTAAAACCTGATGGAAAAATGGAAGATATTCAGCAAATGGAAAAAGTGGAGGCTAGAGTCCTAGAAACCCAAGAGAAAAATGAACAAAGAGGCAAGATAACCGTGGATATTGACAGTGAACTGAGTGTGGTTGGAGATGGAAAGAGTGGAACAAGGAAAGGGAAGATAGATGGAAAGGTGCTTTACTACAGATTTCAAGGTATAGAAGAAGAAAAAAAAGAGAAGAATGGATGGATTTAAGGAGAGAAACTTTGACAAAAACACTACTGATAACCAAAGATAAGCTGATTAAAGAAGCTGGTGGAGGGTTTCGAGATTTTACAAGATATGTAACAAGCAACAAGTTGCGAAAAGAAGTCCAAACAAATTTGATTAAGAAAATAACCAGAAGACCAATTCCACAAATGGCAAAAGAAAAAGGACTACACTATTACTGGAAAGACACAGGTTGAGATATGAAAATTAATAATAAAACACGTTAAATTTAGTGAAAAGTAGAGCATTATGTTAAAAATGTAGTGATAATGATAAAGTTAGGTAAGTAATTGATAATGATAACAATGTATACATATATATTGGTTTGATAAGAGGAAATTTGGTATAAATTTTAAGTGGTGAAAAAAGGGGGGAAAGTAAGTTAAACACTCAAACTATTGTCAAATAAATGACTGATAATGATAATAATGTAATAATTTCTATTGACATGATAAAAGGAAAATTGCATATAAATTGTAAACAATGATTAAGAAAAGAGGTCAAAAATTTTGTTATTAAACAATTAATTTTTATTTTGAATGTGTTATAAAGATATAATGTGGCTGGATGATATTGAAAATAGATAAGGGAATGGCATTATGTGGTTTTGTTTTAAATTTTGGAATGTTCGTTATAAAGGGACGTTAAAACAACTATAGTCATATGAAGGATGAGGTATGATGATAGCAATATATATAAATATATGTGATGTAAAATATATACCTTGATAGAAATCATAGGTGATGACTGTGGAAGGGATGCACGAAAGTTCTTTGTAACCAATTGACACACTTTCTACAATTTGTAATGGAAGATGATTTTAAGGTGTTTGTTTGTGTTTATTCAAAAAATTATATATATAAAAGAAAGTATCATCCAAACAAGTCCACTGGGCTCAATAATTCAACCGTTTCAATTTCATGCTAAAACACATCCCACGGGGGAGGAATTTCCTAGCTGATGCCCTCTCCCGCATGTGAATGCAAACGGGAGGAGGTAGTAGATGCCATCATCATTCCCCCTACCCAAACAGCCGCCCGAGTGATCACCAGATAACAATGCCACAACCAGCAAGACCGACCTGCAAGCGATCTAACCATAAAACTCAAAACCGAACTACTAGCAGACCTCTGATTCCATGACAACCAACACATCTTCACAAAAAGGGAGGACCTAGCATGGAAAGGGATGAAACTCTATGTTCCAGAGTCCCTACACACCTTAATCCTCCAGAGGAGCCACAATGTCAAATCGGTGGGCCACTTTGTGTTCCTAAAGACTTTACACTTAGCACGGAGGCAATTCTGGTGGCCTAGCATAAAGAAAGACATGGACAGTTATGTGAAAAGATGCACCATCTCTGCCACAATGAAAAAGTGACCAGGAACCCACCCCGGACTGCTGCAGAGTCAACGAGGCCATGGGAGGAAATTGCAATGGACTTTATAGTGGAGTTGCCAAAGAGTGGGGTGAACATGGTGATCTGGACTGTGACAGACTTATTCTCCAAGCAGGCACACTTCATACCATGTAGCAGACTACCCTCAGCCCACCAGCTAGCCAAACTGTTCCTAAAGTACAGGTGAAACTTGAAAAATTAGAATATTGTGCAAAAGTTCATTTATTTCACTAATGCAACTTAAAAGGTGAAACTAATATATGAGATAGACTCATTACATGCAAAGCAAGATAGTTCAAGCTGTGATTTGTCATAATTGTGATGATTATGGCTTACAGCTCATGAAAACCCCAAATCCACAATCTCAGAAAATTAGAATATTACATGCAATCAATAAAACAAGGATTGTACATAGAACAATATCGGACCTCTGTAAAGTATAAGCATGCATATGTACTCAGTACTTGGTTTGGGCCCCTTTTGCAGCAATTACTGCCTCAATGCGGCGTGGCATGGAAGCTATCAGCCTGTGGCACTGCTGAGGTGTTATGGAAGACCAGGATGCTTCAATAGCGGCCTTCAGCTCTTCTGCATTGTTCGGTCTCACGTCTCTCATCTTTCTCTTGGCAATGCCCCAGAGATTCTCTATGGGGTTCAGGTCAGGCGAGTTTGCTGGCCAATCAAGCACAGTAATCCCAGAGTCATTGAACCAGGTTTTGGTGCTTTTGGCAGGTGCCAAGTCCTGCTGGAAAATGAAGTCAGCATCCCCATAAAGCTCGTCTGTGGAAGGAAGCATGAAGTGCTCCAAAATCTCCTGGTAGACGGCTGCGTTGACCCTGGACTTAATGAAGCACAGTGGACCAACACCAGCGGATGACATGGCTCCCCAAATCAACACAGACTGTGGGAATTTTACACTGGACTTCAAGCATCTTGCAGTGTGTGCCTCTCCATTCTTCCTCCATACTCTGGGTCCTTGGTTTCCAAATGAGATGCAAAAGTTGCTCTCATCAGAAAAGAGGACTTTGGACCACTGAGCAACAGACCAGGTCTGTTTTTCTTTAGCCCAGGTAAGACGATTCTGACGTTGTTTGTTGTTCAGGAGCGGCTTGACAAGAGGAATATGACATTTGAAGCCCATGTCCAGGATCCGTCTGTGTGTGGTGGCTCTTGATGCACTGACTCCAGCCTTAGTCCACTCCTTGTACAAGTCCCCAACACTTTTGAATGGCCTTTTCCTGACAATCCTCTCCAGGTTGCGATCATCCCTGCTGCTTGTGCACCTTTTTCTTCCACACTTTTCTCTTCCACATAACCTTCTATTCATGTGCTTTGATACAGCACTTTGGGAACATCCAACATCTTTTGCAATTACTGTTTGAGGCTTTCCCTCCTTATGGAGGGTGTCAATGATGGTTTTCTGCACAACTGTCAGGTCAGCAGTCTTTCCCATGATTGTGATTCCTACTGAACCAGACTGAGAGACCATTTAAAGGCTCAGGAACCCTTTGCAGGTGTTATGGCTTAATTAGCTGATTAGAGTGGGACACTTTGAGCCTAGAATATTGCACCTTTTCACAATATTCTAATTTTCTGAGATTGTGGATTTGGGGTTTTCATGAGCTGTAAGCCATAATCATCACAATTATGACAAATCATGGCTTGAACTATCTTGCTTTGCATGTAATGAGTCTATCGCATATATTAGTTTCACCGTTTAAGTTGCATTAGTGAAATAAATGAACTTTTGCACGATATTCTAATTTTTCGAGGTTCACCTGTACATCTACCACCTGCATGGAGTTCCACAAAGAATTATCTCAGACAGAGTGGTCCAGTTCACGGCTAAGTTCTGGAGGGAGTTCCTGCGGTCCATTGGGTTGTCCCAGGGCCTTAGTTCTGTTCTGACCCAGCCTTAGCAGAAGCAAGAAACAGACTCCTTGTCACGGAAAACCCCTCTTTATTTACCTCTTATGAATTAATTGCATTCACCCACTGAAAAGTCCAGGCAATAGTCCTTCAAGGAGTTCACTGCAATAACAGACCTTATCAGTTCCTTGTAATAATTGCAAGGCCGTGAGCTCCCAGTGTAAAGGCTGCAAATTAAGTTCTGGCAAGCAGTCTTTGTGGCACAAAACACAATGAGCAACATCTTCAGAATTACAAACAGTTTTCTCCTACGACAACCACTCCCCTTTCCTTCTACTAATTCCCCAGCCAGGGGCCATTCAGCGTCCATGTGTGCTTTACTTCCCTAGTTGACTCCTTGTCCTCTGTTGTTCACCTCTCCTAACTGCTCTGTGCATACATGCATCTGGAATAGGCCCCAGCTGTTCTTCCTCCTCACTCAACTCAGCCTCCAAAGGCAGCTGCCTCTTCGGTGGCTGGGAAATGTCAGACGGCCCTGGCTCTATCTGTGCATCCAATGCAGAGCATCCATCAGAGCCTTCCCCAGACTCCAGAACTGGCCCAAGTTCCTCCCCAACCTCATCATCGTTTGAGTCTGTGGAGTTCTGGCAGCTGGCGGGCCACAACAAGCTCAGCCGTTCATCCAAGCACCAATTGGGGGGGGGGGGCGGAGGGAGAAACTGAACACCATGGTAGAACAGTACCTGAGGTGTTACGTGAACTATCAGCAGTCCACTTGGGGGGACCTCCTGCCTTTCGCTGAGCTTGCATACAATAATGCTGTTCACAGTAGCACGGGACTAACTCCGTTCAAAGTAGTGAGTGGCATGGACTTCCTCCCAATTAAAGAATATACAAGGGATCGGGGGGGGGGGATCCTTTGACAGTCCCTCAGTCAGCTTGACAGACTGGCTGTCAACACTGAAAGCAGCATGGGAAAATGTCAAGAAAGCACTAGCTAAAGTGGCCCACACCTATAGGAAACAGGCAGACAAACACCAAGCCCCACAAGAGTCATTCCAGCTGGGGGAAAAGGTCTACCTCTCCACAAAATACATGAGGTTAAAACTCTGGGACCCAAGTTCATGGGGCCATTCCCCATAGCAAAGATTATCAATCCGGTCACAGTGCAATTAAAATTGCCCCGACTGTTAGGGAAGATACACCCGGTACTCCATAGCAGCCTTTTAAAACCCATGGTCAGGTCGACCCTGAGGCCACTACCCCATGAGTCCCTGGACCCCGTGGTCATAGGAAGCCAGCCCATTATGAGGTGCAACGCATCCTCAACTGGAGGTGGCACAGGAGACAGCTCCGATACCTAATCAAGTGGAAGGGCTACCCTTTATCTGAGGCATCTTGGGTAAAGAGCAGAAACATCCAAGCTGACTGCCTCATAGCTAAATTCCATGAAGACAACCCAACAAAGCCTGGGGGGGGGGTCGCACCCCTAAAATCTGCATCTGTACTCAAACTGTTTTTGCCTTGCACAGGTTGCCTTCAGGAAGTGAGGGGAGCCTAATGTCAACTCGCGAAGCATTCCTGACCTGCTCTTGAGTTGCCATAGGCAGGAGGATGGGGAATTGAGCCTCGCAGCTGAATTGAGGAACTTCAAGATCATATCCACGCAGACCCACAGTGGCTGGAGGGAGGGACCTCTACAACCCCACGAAATTGCTTTGTTGGAGAATGTGACTGATGACACACCTTGGGGGAGGGGGAAATGAGGTGAGAACCGGGATGCGAATTAAGTGAAGTCAGAGCTGACTTCACTTGGTTCGTGCCGACATGAAACTCCTAATGAATAACTGGATTTCTTTTGAAGCTTGCCTTGAGGCTCATGATTTAATTAGGGCATCGGTCAGAACCCTGACAGCACCATCAGAAGTGAGAATTTCTGGAACGTCCGGTTGATGTCGTGGCAATATCAGACACAGGGAATGGGTCCCCGTGTTACCTGTGCTGAGTTCTCCCTGTTTGTGGGCTCCAAGAGGTGCCAAAGCTGCCTTGTAGGGGTGGTGAAGCCAAAAGGGGCACCCTGTGAGGTCGTAGAGAGTCGCAGCTCTCCTGTCTGACCCGGGGTTCTTTTTCCCTCTCAGCCACGGCAAGAAGAGACAGCCTAAAGATGGCTGCCCCAAAGCTGGGACAACCAAAGAACAACTAAGACTGGTGCTGCAGCAAAGTAGTTGAACAGTGACTGGAACTCAGGGAGAGGATTATTTTTTGCCTTAAACTTAACCCCAAGGAATAACTTAGAACTATTTGCTCAGAACTATTTGTTAAAGCGGCGTTTAAGCATTCTGAGAAAATACCAGACTGGAAGGGAAAGACCCAAGAGAGAAAAATAATAAATTTTGAAATATACAGAAAATTGGACTCTTTTTTTTTTAAACAAAGTTTTATTGGTTTTTTTAAAAAAATTTACAGGGAAAAAGGTAATGGAAAGGTACAAATTTTGGCGGTTGCAGTGTGCGGTAGGTGCCCCCTCCCTCCATACTCAAAGTTTACATTTACAAAGAAGTCATTATAGAATAGTAACATATAGTCAGCATATAGGTTCAGTTAATAATTTCGGTCAATTTGTGTCAAGCAGATATCTTATTCATTTTTGTGATCTGAGCTTTCTCGGTGTCGCCCCATCTCCCCCCGTTGGCAGAGCTCCGGCCCCTCCCGTGTCCTGTGTATCTGGTGTAGGATCATCTGGTTTTTCTAAGAGAGCTTTGTTTTTTTCCATAAAGGCCTGTGCCTCTATGGGTGTGTTAATTCTAACTCTTGTGTCCTCCCAGAATACTAGCATACCTTCAGGCATCAGCCATCTGAACCACACCCCTTTCTGGTATAATCTCTTCGCTAGCTGCGAATAGCTTTTTCTTTTTTCCCTCACTTTCTTGGGAATCTGTTTCAGAATGGTTATTTGCCTGTCCTGGTATTTCAATTCTTGCCCCCTTTGTGCACTCAGAATTTCATCTCTTGTACTTTTTCTAAGGAATTTAATGTGTACCTCCCTGGGTACGTTATGTGTTCTAGCATAAGCTGAGTTCACTCTATAAACCAGATCTATTTCCCACCCCATCTGTTGTTTCTCTCTCTGGATGTATTCAGCCAAAATACTTGTCATAATGTCCCTTATGTTTTCATCATCTGCCTCCACCACATTTTGAAATCTAAGGTAAAAGGACATTCTCTCAAATTCTATTTTCATCTGCTGGGTGTCAAGTTCTTTGTTCCCCTTCTGCACCCCTTCCATCCCTTCCCTCATCTCAGCCGTCCCACCCTCCAAGAGATCCAGTCTCTGTGAGTTTTTGTTGATTTGGGCCTGGTTCTCTTTAATTTCTTCTTTAATCTCCTTTAATTGTTTTTTTATTTCCTCTTGTCCCTGTAAGAGTTGCTGAAACATTTGTTGAAACTCAGTCTCTGTAGTTTTAGGCTGCATCAAAGCTGTTATCGTTGATTGTGTACTAGGACTGGACATTGCAGATGTCGGGGCAGAAGCAGCAAATCCAGGCTTTCCAGGAGGTGGTTTTTTAGGAGACATTGTTTATAGGATAAAGAGTTCAGTCAGTGTAGAGAGTGGTCAGTCAGAGAGGTAGAACAGCCAGGAGAGTCCAGGAGACAGAAGGTTCAGGCAGAGGGGGATTTTTCTAATCACCCTGGCAATAGAGTTAAATTTTTCACTCCAGGGAGTCCAAGAGATAACAGTCAAAAAGAGATTTGTCTGAGTAGCACGGAGACAAAGACCGGAAGCCTGAAGTTTTAAAAGTGGAGTCAGGTTTCACAGTTCATGAAGACAACGGAAGTGTGCCATCTTGCCCTGCCAGCTTCGGGCTTAGAGGCATAACAAAATTTTCAAACTTTCCAAACTTTCCAGATCATCATTCCATTGTGGGTTTAAGTTCAAAGTTCGCCATTAATAGGAGCGTGACATCCTTAGTTGGCTTTCCCCCCTCCTCCTTCCCTTGGGGCTGAGAGCTAAATTGTTTCAAGCCGCCTATCCGAGAGGGGGGGGAAATCCCCCTCCCTCCAGCCGCGCTTCTCCAGCCAAGCCGAAAAAAGTTTAAACCGCTGGCAATTTTTCCAAGTCAATGAAGGGAATGAGAGGGAGTTGTCGCCTCACCGCACCGCAGCCGCGTCCTTCTGCTTGTCTTTTTCTTCCGTCAGCCTCGCAGCGAAGACGCTGGAGCGTCCCCCATCATGCTCCCCGGTGCCTAGAGCGAAGCGGGGAGCCCCCCCCCGGCCGCTGCCAATCCAGGGGATCCCCCGCCGTGCCGCTCCTCTGGCAGGAGCCTCTACGGGGCGTCCTGTGCCCCCCAAGGAGTGGGGAGCCCACCGGGAAAGCGCGGGGCGAGCAAAGCTTGCCCGTCGCCGTCAGCCGCCGGAACCGGAAGTCAGAAAATTGGACTCTTAAGCTGGTAAAGAAAACAAATAATAAGTTACTCTTTCATATAAAAGTGTTAAATGTAACAAGGTGTAAGACTCTTGGCGCTGTTTTTCCTGTTGTAAATTAAACACAAATGTAAGCAGTACAGACAATACACGATGACTTGCTAAAATTCCTTTGAAATACAGAAAAGTAAGTCTGAAGACAAGGATACCAGTTGGTGAGATAGGAACATCCGCTGCCTAGAATGAAATAACAAGGAGACACAGATAAGATGAAAGGGTTCTGCAGGAAGGGTCATGCTGATCTCTTGAAGTGCAAATTGACTTCAAAGAATGACTTTGGAGATAGGGAGGGCTTCTTAGGCACCACGTTCCAGGGTAATAGAGGGGGAGTGAAGAAGTGCCTATGCCATCGTAGAAGGGGAATCCAGGAAGACCGTGTTAGAAGAGAGATTGCCAAGTCAGTGGTCTGCTCAAAGTTGTGAACCATACACATTAAAAATGGCTCTAAAAGAATTGGGAAAAGAAGGCGGAAATATATACACAGATTCAATGTATGCCTTTGGAATAGCACACACATTTGGAAAAATATGGAAGGAAAGAGGGCTGATGAATAGCAAAGGGATGGGATTAGCGAAAGAAGAATTAGCTACTGAAATTTTACAATGAATAAACATACCTCAGGCACTAGCCATAATACATGTAGAAGCACACCAAAAGGGAGAAGGATTTGAAATTTATGGTAACAATTTAGCAGATGAAAAGGCCAAAGAAGTAGGACTCATGGGAAAAGAGAAAGAGAAGGTTTTTATAATGATACCTGAAGTAGAAGAGCAAGAAGTACCTAAATTCTCAATGGAAGAAGAAGAAGCAATGAAACAAGAGGGGGAGGTTCAAAACACAAAGGGAGAGTTGATTTTACCTGATGGGAGAAAAATATTAAACAAAGCTCTAATGAGGAATCTAATCGAAAAATTACATGAGGGGACACATTGGGGAGCGCAAGCATTAATAGATTTAATACACAGAAGATATGTATTTAAGGGGATTTACAATATTGCATTGCAAATGATGAGAAAATGTATAATATGTCTAAAAACTAACAAAGCAGCTGTCAGGCCTGTAGTTATGTTCCTTTTAGGATCTTTGGCCTGCCACACTTTCTATTAATTCACTATGCTGTTTCATTAGTGTAGTAATTGGGAGGGGGGAATAGAAAGGAGTAGAGTTGTGGAATGTGTTGTTGTCATTCCTTTATAGAAGCCAAGGTCATCTTTTGTCTCCGCACCTTTGCACCTGACCGGAACCAGCTGGGTGGAGATGCCAGCGTGGGCGAAGAAGATTGGACCATGTGATGGATTTATGGGTGTGGGGAAAAGATCATGAACTTTCAACTGGGTGGAATCCCAGGAAGTTTTCAGATTTGGGATTCCACAGATGTGCCAACGTGTATGACTTATTAAATTGGAACTTTAAGGATAGTTTTGCCTTGGACTCTGATTTAATTCTGCATGATATTTGGAACGTTGACAGCAGCACTAAGAAAACAACCAATGGGGGGAAGGGAGTTGGCTCTGCCACCTTTCCAAAAGATACAAGTTGATTATACTGAATTACCAAGAGCAGGGAGGATGAAATACTTGTTGGTTATTGTGGATCATTTAACTCAATGGGTGGAGGCTTTTCCATGTGTAAATGCAAACACTAGTACGACAGCTCGAATATTGCTAGAGAATATAATCCCTTGATACGGTCTTCCTGAAGTAATAGACAGTGACCAGGGGATGCATTTTACAGCAAGGGTGATTAAATTAATTAATGAGGTAGTGCGAATTAGGTGGGATTTTCACATGCCATGGCACCCCAGTTCCTCGGCAGTCATGGAACGTTCGAACCAAAAATTAAAACAAACATTAATTAAATTAATGGAAGAGACACATTTGCCCTGAAATAAATGCCTCCCTTTGGCCTTATTAAGGATACAAACACAACCACGTAAAGATATTGGACTATCGTCTTTTGAACTAATGTTTGGAATACCTTATATGGGGAAGGAGGGGTTACCAAGAATTGAATTAAAAGATAAAATCATAAGAAAATATGTACTAGAACTGTCCAGATTCTTTTCTCTTTTGCGGCAGAAAGGCATTCTTGTGCAAACACCACCCTTGGACTTTGCTGTACACCAATACAAAGCAGGACAGTGGGTACTGATAAAGACCTGGAAAGACGAGAAACTAACTCCAACTTGGGAAGGACCTTTCATTGTTTTGCTGACAACTGAAACTGCAATTCAGACTGCTGAAAAAGGATGGACTCATTACTCCCGTGTGAAAGGACCTGTGCCAGCCCCAGAGAGGTGGGAAGTGGAGTCTCACCAAGGAGACCCACTGAAGCTAAAGTTTCGAAGGACCTAATGGACTGGTGGTCAATTTTCCTGCCAGTAGGAGGGGTAATAGTAGCACGTGGACTAATTTTTGTATTTTTCCTATCTAGAGCCGAGTGGTTGCCTATGCTTTTCCCTCAATTGAAAAGAACCACAATTGAACAAATTCTGCTACGCAATCTCCCGGATGTGTTGGTTTTGTAGGTGTAGGTGTGCATGTTTTTGCTGTTCTCACTGTCTTGATTGTGTTGTGTGTACTGGGTGTAAGATAGAGTGTGATATTAAGATAATTGAAGATGTATTGTCATCATATTTGGTAGTACCTCTTAGGGGGTCTTTCTATTACACTCTTAAATCTAGACCAACCATTAGAGCAGTGTGCACAATGCATAAAAGTGACCAAAAGAGAGGGGAAAATTGAAAACACAATGGTATACTACACTATGATCCCTGACTGTTTACAAACTGACTTGACCGACTGCATTCAGAATGAAACCCAATACAAACAATGTAACACCAGCAACGGGATAGACTGTTACGATCCAAAGGCAATAGGACCAGTGACTGCCAGAATATGGGTGTATGCTTATAAAGGAGGGGGAAGTGCATTTCAGATGTTTTCTTTAAGTCAAACAAGACAAGGTTATCTAGCTCATAATGAAACAAGGGGAGAAACCAGTGTACGAGATTGTCTTGATGCATGTCAAGCTATTAAGAAGGGACAAAGGTCTGATAACCTGTTTGGGATTACATGTGGAGACCTGGAGTGGGAAAGAAGTTATATGAAAGAACGAAAATACCTACTTCAGAAAGCGTCCAAATTGAGTACCGGACAGGTGGTTTTTGCCCCAAGTTATGACTACTGGTATACCACTTGTCAGGTTCCATTCAGGCAAAGAAAACAAAAAAGACGACTAAGCAGGTAGTTCGTGGTAAATGTAATATTTATAAGCCTGTTCCGGTACTTCCAACAAACACACAGTGTTTGTTCACACTTGTTCACACAAGTGAATTAAAGTCAAGCCTGTAATTCCGTACTTCCCTCCACCATTTAAACCCTCCTGTGCTCCGCCCTCCTGTGCCCCGCCCTCTCGTACGTGTGCGCAAAACACCCAAGATACTCCGATGACATCACAGACCATGCTGGTTTACATTGCCATGCCTGCACTGGTGCTGTTCCGTATGAAAGTCACTGCATGATCCGAAGGTCATTCAAGCTCTTGGTGCGGCAGGGAAACAAGTGTGGTGTCAGGTTTCCAAACGACCCCTAATTGACAGCAGCAACCCAAGTCACGAAATGCCCCAGTCACGAATTTCCCCACTAACAGAATGGCAGCCCCGAGCTGCTGACAGCGCTGCGGCTGACACCACTACAGTTCCAAATGAGAGGAGTGTAAGACCAAAGGAGATGAATATTAGTATGGGTAGCACCAGGACAGACTACACTCAAGGTAAATGTAACCCCATTTGCTTATATACAAATCAATCATTGGAACAAGCAATGCAATATAAAGAATTTGGAATGGGAATAGACAGAACCAGAAAGGACCCGTGGGGATGGCTAGTATTAAAAATAGAAACCACAAAAATAAAGCCTGTACACAAAAGCATATTTTAGTCATATTGTTGAGAGAATTGTCCCGGTCCGTCCCCAGCTGGGAGTCGCCACCAATGCTAAAGAAAGTTTAGTGAAGACAGCTGCCTGGAAGTAATGAGTTTTTTATTGAGGAAAGAAAAACGGGAAGGACGAGACGCAGCTCAGACGTTCCCGGGTCTGCAGCACACTGTACATGCCTTGGTTTTCCCTTTTATACAGTTTCCCTCCTTTGAGGCTTGTGTGTAAGTTTGTGATTTACAAAGATTTCTTATTTCGGATGATTGCTCTAATCTTGATTCTCTTGTCTTCTGATTCTGTTTCGTCCGGTTTCTTGTCCTTGGGGTTAATCCTGTTAAAAGGGAGGGAAGGGTGTTTCCTGTGTGTGTGTTTGTGAGCAGGTGTCAGTCTTACGTAAATGGTTATGATGTTTGTTTTGCCTAGATTGGATTCTATGTCTTTTGTTATTCCTAGTGGTTTCTGCCAGACACAGGGTTTTCCTGTGCTTTTGTTACTCTTAATCCTTTATACTATGTTTCCTTTAGTGATTAAATGTAACATCTTTTGGCTACGTGTATGGTTTCCTCCTGACTATGGCTCTCACCCTTGTGTGTTTTATTTTTTTAGGATATACCTTTTGGTTATGTCTTTTGGTATCTTACTACACTATCAAGAATTTGAGAAATTAGAATTACCAGAATTCCTGAAGAAAGCAGTAAACATGTTCATGCAATTGGCTGAAGAAATTGCTAAGACTCTTACAGTAAAAAATTGTTTTGTGTGTGGAGGAACAAATATGGGAGAACAATTGCCATGGGAAGCTCAGAAATTTTATCATAGTACAGTGGTTGAAATGTGGAAAAATAATACTTTAAAATTCACAAAAGGTAAGGAAGGAACATGGGCTTTACTACTAATTTAGTAGGAAAAGTATGCTATGAGCGAAGAAAAGGAAACAGAAAGGTAGCAGTAGGGGACATGATTTGTTTGACTGTATGACAATGGCAGTTGGTGGGGAGGAAGTGGAACCACAAAGGAGGAAGCCTTAAGTCCAACCTATCAAAAGCAGCACCACAAAAATCAGATTAGGAACACAAATTGAAATAGGGAAGAAAATGGTAAGTGAGCACCTGTCTACCCTAGATGAGTTCAAATCACCAGGACCGGAAGGATTACACCCCAGGGTTCTGAAGGAACTAGCAGACGAGATCTCAGAACCACTGAATTATATCTTCCAGAGATCCTGGAACACCGGGGAACTACCAGAGGACTGGAAAAGAGCTGATGTGGTTCCCATCTTCAAAAAAGGGAAAAAAATAGATCCAGGAAACTACAGACCTATCAGCCTGACCTCAATACCAGGAAAGATTCTGGAAAAAATAATCAAGCAACGAATTTGCGAAAACCTAGAAGCAAACAAAGTAATAGCCAAAAGTCAACGTGGATTTGTCAAAAACAGATCATGCCAGACTAATCTTATTGCATTCTTTGATAATGTGACAAAATTAGTGGACCAGAGGAATGCCGTTGATATAGTTTACTTGGACTTCAGTAAGGCTTTTGATAAGGTAGACCATAACCTACTACTAAATAAAGTAGAAGAATGTGGGTTAGACAGCATCACCACCAGATGGATTCGTAACTGGCTGACCAACCGCACTCAACGTGTAGTCCTCAATGGAACTGCATCTACATGGAGGGAAGTATGCAGTGGAGTACCCCAAGGCTCTGTTTTAGGCCCAGTACTCTTCAACATCTTCATCAATGATTTGGATGAGGGAATAAATGGGGAACTCATCAAATTTGCAGATGACACCAAGCTGGCAGGAATAGCCAACACTCCAGAAGACAGGCTTAAGATACAGAAGGATCTTGACAAACTTGAACATTGGGCACTATCTAATAAAATGAAATTCAATGGTGAAAAGAGTAAGGTTCTACATTTAGGCAACAAAAACGGAATGCACAGGTACAGTATAGGTGGTACCATGGTCAATAGTAGTAACTGTGAGAGGGATCTTGGAGTTCTAGTGGACAACAATTTAAATATGAGCCAGCAGTGTGCAGCAGCTGCCAAAAAAGCCAACACAGTTCTAGGCTGCATCAACAGAGGGATAGAATCAAGATCACGTGAAGTGTTAATACCACTTTATAATGCCTTGGTAAGGCCACACTTGGAATACTGCATTCAGTTCTGGTCGCCACGATGTAAAAAAAGATGTGGAGACTCTAGAAAGAGTGCAGAGAAGAGCAACAAAGATGATTAGGGGACTGGAGACTAAAACATATGAAGAACGGTTGCAGGAACTAGGTATGTCTAGCTTAAGAGAAAGATCCAATATCTCAGGGGTTGCCACAAAGAAGAGGGAGTCAAACTATTCTCCAAAGCACCTGAGGGTAGAACAAGAAGCAATGGGTGGAAACTAATCAAGGAGAGAAGCAACTTAGAACTGAGGAGAAACTTCCTGACAGTTAGAACAATTAATCAGTGGAACAGCTTGCCTCCAGAAGTTGTGAATGCTCCAACACTGGAAGTCTTTAAGAAGATGTTGGATAGCCATCTGTCTGAAACGGTATAGGGTTTCCTGCCTAGGCAGGGGGTTGGACTAGAAGACCTCCAAGGTCCCTTCCAACTCTACTATTGTATTGTATTGTATTGTATTGTAAGTGAAATAACTGAAATGGCTTACTTAAAGGATCCTGAAAGTGGCACCCTGGACTGGATAGCACCCGAAGGAATGTATTGGATATGTGGTAAATATGCCTATGGGTTTCTACCCAAAGGGTGATATGGATCCTGTATATTAGGAATAATAAAACCAAGTTTTTTCCTCCTCCCCATTGAACAAAAACAACTGCTGGGACTAACTGTATATGATGATTTATCGAACAAAGATCGAGAAAAAAGATCTGGACAACCAAGTGATATACAGATTGGAGAGTGGAAAGTTGATGAATGGACTCCAAAGAAGGTAATCAATTATTATGGACCTGCCACATGGGCAGAACATGGTACCCGAGGTGCCAGAGAGCCAATCTATATTTTAAACAGGGTAATTCAATTACAAGCAGTGCTCGAAGTATTAACTAATGACACTGTAAGTACACTAAATCATTTAACCAAGGAGAGTGTAAAATCTCGAACATACATTATGCAAAATATACTAGCTTTAGATTATCTACTAGCTCAGGAAGGGTGTGTGTGTGTAAAATTCAATTTGAGTAATTGTATTGAAGTTGATGAAAGCGGTAAGGTGGTAAAAGAAATCACACACCGGATGATAAAGTTAGCACATGTCCTAGTCCAAACTTGGAGAGGACTGACATTAGATGGAGTAAATAATTGGTTTGGGGGTTGGTTCACAAATTGGAAAGAACTAGCAAAATTTGCAATATTAGGATTCTTGGCTACTACGTTCCTACCATGTTTGATTCCTCTGATACAAATGTTAATAAAAAGGACCATGATTCTACTTCCTGTTTCTGTGGACGACGGACATGCTGTCCGCCGCTCGCCGTCCCGGTGGGCCCCCCCTGGTCAAGGGGGGGGCACAAGAAGCCCTGTAGGGGCGTCTTGCCGAGGGGGCGGCTTGCTGGAGCCCCCTGGAGCAGCGGCGGTTGCAGGGGGGCTGCCGGCTTTGCCCTAGGCACTGGGAGGCTTTTGGGGGGGGGGCTTGCCAAGCGCACTTTCATCCGGAGGAGATCGGAAGAAAATGCTTTACTTGAAGGCAACAGCAGAAATGCGGTGAGGAGGGAACTGTCCCCGGGGTCTTTTTTCTACTCCCTTTGAACAATTAGCTAAATGGATTAG
The DNA here is from genome assembly GCF_964273705.1 of Natrix helvetica. Taxonomy (NCBI): domain Eukaryota; kingdom Metazoa; phylum Chordata; class Lepidosauria; order Squamata; family Natricidae; genus Natrix; species Natrix helvetica. The sequence continues at coordinate 58,846,101 of NC_138555.1, read as the reverse complement.
CAGTATTCTTAAGACTCTTTGATCTTTACGAAGTGCTAAGATTGGAGAGGGGGGGGTTTCTCCCCCCCCTTCTCGGAAAAGCGGCTTTAAACTATCTCTCTTACAAAGAGAGAATTGGGGAGAAAAAATATTTTGACATTCACTTCTTTCAAGCAATGGACTAATGATCTTCTTTAACAATTGCGGAAGAAAGAAAGTGTGTCGACCTTAAAAGTTACGAATAAACTTTCTAAATGACTGCTCTCCGTTCCCTGGGGAAGGCTGAGCCAAAATGGCGTTTCATCCCGCGCTCGTGTTGTTGTTACAAATGAACTGCCGTCATTGAAAAATCTTTTGGGCTGGAATTATAAAACCTGGGTGAACCCTAGAGGAATCTCTTTATACAATCCCTTGGATTGGGGAAAATTGAATATAATCAGAGGGGAGCTGTTTTGAAGATCGATATCCCACACTAGACTTTGCTTGCCTCCTGGTCCCGCCCGGCGGTGCATCCCTACAGACGCCATTTCTTTTCCTGCTTTGAATTATAACTTTTCTTGAACTTTGAAATGCCTCCAAAAAAGCCCCCACCCAAGCCAGCGTCGGCCCCATCGTCTGCTGCTTCAAGCCCGGTTCTCTCGCAAACGCAATTAACTTCCTTTTTGCAACCAAAAGCCCCTGAGAAGGAACAACCGTCTCAAGACACATTTCATCAAATGTTTCAGACACTCTTAAAGGGACAGGACGAAATAAAAAAGTAGTTGGCGGACTTAAAGGAAGAACTCAGACAGAATCAACAACAGACTGTACAAAATAGTCAAAAAATAAATGCTTTGGAGGAGAATGTTGTAGGGGTGGGGGAAGAGATGAAGGCTTTACAAAAAAAAAGTGTTGGGTTTGAGAGCTATTTGGAAAATTGGAATTTGAAAGGATGACTCTTTCTCTTAGGTTTCAAAATATACCTGAAACAGACGGTGAGGACCTAAGAGAGATTATGATAACAATGTTAGCAGACTATACCAAAAGGGATAGGCAACAGCTGGGGTGGGATATTGACCTGATATATAGAATCAACTCAGCATATGCCAGAATACACAATGTCCCAAGGGAGGTTCATGTTAAATTTTTCAGAAAAACTACAAGAGATGAGATTCTGGGAGTTCAAAGGGGGGAACCTCTAAGATATAAGGACAAAGAAATAACCATCTTGAAACAGATACCAAAAAGAATAAGAGATAAGAGGAAGAAATTCCTCTTAATAACTAAAAAGTTATATGAAAAAAATATCTGGTTTCGGTGGTTAATTCCAGAAGGCCTGTTGATCTTTTGGGAGGGGGCCAGAGTGAGAAGCCTTCATGGAAAAACACAAAGACCTCCTAGGTGAAACAAGAGACGGCGCACAAGACACGAAAGGGGGGGGAGCCTTGGCTCAGCCAACAGACAGGGGAGAGGAGACAGTAATGAAACTTAGGTCACAGAAATGAATTAAAAACATATTGCAATTGCTAATATAATGAAATGTAGAAGTGATATAAAATATGGTTGAAGATGCTAAAGAATTGAGTAAAATAACTGCTAATATAAATGTAACAATGATATTATGATATATATAAAACATGAAAGAGATGTAAGATTCCGGGGAAGTACCACCTTCCGTATGATGTAGCTGTCAAAATTTTTATTCCCACATTTATGTACCCTTTTCCCCAAAATACTTGAAAAAAAACCAATAAAACTTTTGTTTGAAAAAAATAAATAAAAAGGACCATGAAGAGTATGACTTTAATAACTTCAATAGAAAGCAGGAAAAAGGAAACTATGTTAATAATGAAAGTGGGAAGGCAGAAATTAGAAAGAGAGAAATCGGAATATAAACATTTGCTTCCACATGAGTCTGGAGATACAATAGGGAGTTATGAATTATTGCAAGTATAAAAGAGTAATACAGGTAGAAAGGAAAAAGGGTGGATTTGAAGGAAACAAATAATAAGTTACCCTTTCATATAAAAGTGTTAAATGTAACAAGAAGGTGTGAGATGCTTGGTGCTGTTTTTCCCGTTGTAAATTAAACACAAATGTAAGCAATAAAGAAAATACACGATGACTTGCTAAAATTCCTTTGAAATACAGAAAAGTAAGTCTGAAGACAAGGACACCAGTTGGTGAGATAGGAACATCTGCCACCTAGAATGAAATAACAAGGAGACAGAGATAAGATAAAAGAGTTCTGCCGGAACTTCAAATAATGACTTTAGAGATAGGAAGGGTATATTTCTTAGGCGTCACGTGTAATGATTAGAAAAGTATAAATTGTATTGTTTAAAACCCGCTTTTTGCGCTCCTTGTACTTAAGCCATTGGGAACAGTCTGGGAGGCCACGCTTGCAACCGCTTTTCAATTTTCCTACAATAAATCTTTGAATTGTGAACCAGATGTGTCTTTGCATAGTGAGTATAAAAATTGGGGTTCAATATCTCACACTGGGAAGATGTGGTATGGGAAGGCATTTTAAAATGCTGGAATTTTAGGAGAGTAAGGGATCTAAGAAAACAATATCACTTTCTCACCACAGTCTTGGTTAGACACAATATAAAGGGGACTGGAGACTAAAACATATGAAGAACGGTTGCAGGAACTGGGTATGTTTAGCTTAAGAGAAAGAAGGACTAGGGGAGACATGATAGCATTATTCCAATATCTCAGAGGTTGCCACAAAGAAGAGGGAGTCAAACTATTCTCCAAAGCACCTGAGGGTAGAACAAGAAGCAATGGGTGGAAACTAATCAAGGAGAGAAGCAATTTAGAACTGAGGAGGAATTTCCTGACAGTGAGAACAATTAATCAGTGGAACAGCTTGCCTCCAGAGGTTGTGAATGCCCCAACACTGGAAGTCTTCAAGAAGATGTTGGATAGCTATTTGTCTGAAACGGTATAGGGTTTCCTGCCTGGGCAGGGGGTTGGACTGGAAGACCTCCAAGGTCCCTTCCAACTCTACTATTGTATTATTGTAAATTTCAGTTGGCTGATTCCTGAAGGGATTTTAGTCACCTGGCAAGAAAAAAGGTACTGATTAGACTTACTGGATAAGGCGACAGATTTTTATGAAAATTACTTTAGTTTAGAAGAGGAACAAGAAGCAGAAAAGCTAGTATATAAAAGCCAAGAAGTACCAATAACAGGAGGAAGATACCCAAAACAAGCACAGGGTGAAAAGGAGAAAGAAGAATGTCTAGAACGAGAAGGAGCAATAGCAAAAGAACCCACAGAAGTAAGAGCAACTAGGACTATAAAGCCTAGATATAAATAATTTAATGCAAGAAGAAATAAAGGTGGTATCAGTCAATATTAATGGGCTGAATTCACCAACAAAAAGGAAGAATAATTTTTTTTTAAAGTATTGAAACTAAAAATGGAAATGACAGCACTCCAGGAAGTGCACATTAAGAGACAACAATATAAATTATTGGAATTTTCTAAATTGGGAAAACTATTCTACTCACTACCACAGCAAAAAATTAAAAAGGTGGCACTTTATGTGAAAGAAACAATAAATGCCAAAGAAGTTTTTAATGATGAGGAAGGGAGAATTTTGATGTTGGAGGTGACTTTGAATCAAAAATGGACTCTTATAGTTGCTATTTACGCACCAAATACTGGACAAGAGACATTTTATAAGAAGGATAAAATGAAAATATCTGTATCATGGGAGATTTCAACACAATTGTTAATAATGAACTGGACTACAGAAGTAGCAAAATTAATAAGAAAACTAGAAGGACTCTACCAGGAACTCTTATTAAAATGATAGAAGAATTATCTATTCTGGATACATGGAGAGAAATGAATCCTGAAAAAATCCAACATACATTCTATTCTAATATACATAAATTTTGATCCAGAATAGATATGATTTGGATGAATTCGGAATTAAGTGGAAATTTACAAGAGATTGAAATTGAACCAAATTTAAGGGCAGGCCACAACCCAATAAAAATTAGTTGGAAGGGACAAAGAAAGAAAGCAAGGTGGACTTTAAACCAATCGATAATAAAAGATAAGGAATTCATACAGATGATGGAAAGAGAAATTGGATTTTTTAAAAAAATAAAATGGAAAGGAAGAGACCATGTTACAGAACATGTGGGACACTGCTAAAGCAGTCATAAGAGGATTATCTATAACCTATATGGCACAAAAAAATAAAAAAGAAACAAAATCAAAAGGCCTTGGAAGAAGAATATAAAGAATTTGAATTAAGATCACAAAAAGAACCACAAAGAATAGACTTAAGAAATAGGATGGAGCTGATTAAATGCAAATTAAACCTTATAGGAAAGGATGAATTGGCACAACAAATAAAAAGAACAAAGCAAAACTTATTTGAAAATGTTAACAAACCGGGAAGGTGGCTAGCTTATAGATTGAAGAAAGAAAAAAAGAATTGGATAAAAAACCTACAGGATGAGGAAGGCACACTACATAGCCAACATGAAGAGAAAAGACATATAGTGTCAACTTGTAAAGTGTTGCCATGACTACTATCAAGTGGCATAGAGAAGGGAGGAGAATTCCATGCATACTTTTGGCCAGAGTCAGGTCTCATATTCTTGCAGCTGGCATGTGAATGTGCATGTCCATAACCTGCCGTAGCACCTTGTTGGTGAATGCAATTTATGACCAAGGCAGAGGGGAGGGGACACAGGGGTAAAGTTCAGATGCCATTAAGTGAAAATCAGTTTCAGCTCCGCAGGAGGACATGCCAGAATGTTGATCCTAATAAATGAATGGATTTCTTTTGAACTTTGTCTCAAGGCTCGTAAATTAATTAGGTCATCTTCTGGGAACTTCACGATTCATAAAGTTCATTGTTTTTATGAGAGATTATACAAATCGGATAAAATAAAAGAGGAAAGAATAATACAGTATTTGGAGAAAGCCAATTTACCTAAAATCCCAGAAACAGTAAAGAATAGGGTGGAGGAAAGACTATCAATGGCAGAGCTAACAAACGCAATTAAAAAGCAAAAAAACAATAAAGCTCCTGGACCTGATGGTCTACCAGTAGAAATGTATAAAGAATTAGAAGACACCTTGAGTCTGTCAATGCTAGAAGTATACGATGAAGTGTTAACGGAAGCTAAAATTCTGAACACATGGAAAGAGGCCTATATACTCTGATCCCAAAAGAAGATTCGGATATAACCCAAATAAAAAATTATATACCAATTTCATTATTAAATGCAGACTATAAAATTTCCGCATCAATAATTGCTGAAAGATTAAAAAGCTTTTTAAATGAATTCATCCACCCAGATCAAAACGGGTTTTTACCTAAGAGACAAATTAGAAATCATGTCAGAATAATTATGGATGTACTAGAATATTATGAAATACATAATGAAAAACAACTAGTGTGTCAGGCCTGCAGTTATATTCCTTTTAGGATATTTGGCCTGCCACACTCTCTATTATTTTTCTATGCTGTTTCATTAGTGTAGTAATTGGGAGGGGGGAATAGAAAGGAGTACAATTGTGGAATGTGTTGTTGTCATTCCTTTCTAGAAGCCCAAGGTCATCTTTTGTCTCTGCACCTTTGCATCTGACCGGAACTAGATAGGTGGAAATGCCAGCGTGGGTGAAGAAGATTGGACCATGTGATGGATTTATGGGTGTGGCAATAAGATCATGAATTTTCAACTGGGTGGAATCCCAGGAAGTTTTCAGGTTTGGGATTCCACAGTTTGTTGCCAACATGTCTGTCTTATTAAATTGGAACTTTAAGGATAGCTCTGCCTTGGACTCTGATTTAATTCTGCATGATATTTGGAACGCTGACATTATCCCAAATCTCTCTCTAAAATAAATCACCAGCACCCCGGCACGGGGGCTGGTGAGGGGTGCTGATTTCCCAACGCTGACCGGGTCAGCATAAAGTATCAGCGAACAATTAAGAGAAACCTTTTTGAGATAAGAAGCTGAGATGAGACGCTTCTCTACATCTCTCCCAAGCAGCAAAGGAATTTGTGGGAGAGGGAAATTTCAGATAAATAGCATCTGGGAAGATGTGACCGGAGGAGGAAACCACCGCACGGAGTGAGAATGAAAGTCCCAGATCAACTTGAGCAACTAAACGTGAGTGCATGCTCCCCCTCCTTCCCCCCAGCCAAGGCTTGGAAAAAAAACCTGGAGTGGAGATTTTGACTCCTTCCAAACAGCGATAAATGAAATGACTCATTACCTTGCAACTGAGTTGAAGACAAATTCCCTATCAAAATGGGAAATTCAACCCAGCCAGCAAGAAGGGATTTGGCCAGCATCTTTCACTTGCCAGCCACCGGAAATTTGGCTGCAGCTTGTGAATGAAGCACCACCAAATTGGGCTTTCTTCCCAGAGTATGGATGGAAAAGATGCCAGTGGGCACCTGCTTGGCCATCAACATGAGAAAATCCTCCAAGCCAGCAGAGGGGGCCTTGGCACATAACACCCCCCCCCCCCAGCCAGCCATCATTAGTTGAACTGCAACCTGTGAATCAGGCAACCCTGGGATGGGTCTTAACCCCAGGTCATGGATGGAAGGGATGCCAGTGGGCATCTGCCCTCCCTCAGCAGATGGCACCATGGCAGATAACTGGGCAGTGGCCAACCGAGGGATTGACCTCCCCACCGGTTCCAGTCTCCCCTGCAATGCCCCAACAGGTTCTTACCCCACCTTCCTACAGAGAAGAGTTCTCAACAATGGAAGAAGGGATGAATGAGGGGAAGGCTGCAGGATAAAATGCCACCATTGCTGTCAACTTGGCCACAGAGCGTCAGAGTGCTTGGCTCCAGCCCCAATGCAACAAACGTGCACACCAACCACCACCGCGGTAAAGTGAAGGCCCCAGATGCCAGCAGAAAAGAGTCATCTGGGCCAACAACCTCTGGAAGACGATCCCCAACCTAAGGTGATGAAAAGTCCTACCAAAGGGGAGGCCTTGGAGGAGGTAAAGGGCAAACAACCTCTGGAAGAGGATCCCCAACCTAAGGTGACGAAGAGTCCTACCAATGGAGAGGCCTCGGAGGAGGAAAATGCCGAAGATGACCCAATGGTGACTGTACCCATCCGCCCGTTTGCCTTCCAAGTCAACCTCCAAGTACCTGAGATGGGGGTGGAAGGGGAAGTTGAAGCAGTTGTGGACACCGGTTGCACTCGATGCTTAATCAGCATGTCGATTGTCAAGCAACTAGGCATACGCACAAGACCTCCAGCCCAGCGATGGCGAACCTTTTATGGCTCGCGTGCCATAAGTGGGGGGAGCGCAGGGGGGTTGTGTGCGGGCATGCCGCACCCATAATGCAATGCGCGACCCCCCCAGTGCGCATGCGCGCACTACAGGCACTCCCCCCCATTTTTGCATGCTTTTTTGCCCTCCCCAGGCTCCAGAGGCTTTATAGGAGCCTGGGGAGGGCGAAAACAGCCTCCCCCCCCGATGCCCTCTGGAGGCGTCAGGGAAGCCTCCAGACGGTCCCTGAAGCATTTGGAGCGCTCAAAACGACCTTCCGAGCAAACCAGAAGTGACTTCCGGTTTGCTCGGAGGATCGTTTTGAGCACTCCGAAGGCTCCAGCGACCGTCCGGGACCTGAGAAGGTCTCCTTCAGGAAGACAGGTGAGGATGGAACATAAAGACTGCATCTTGAAGCGTTTGTACGCTATATGCATGTTGAGGCGTTTTAGGTCTAAAATCGCTCTCCACACACCCCCAACTCTTGGGAACTAGGAAGAGGATGGAGTAGAACCCTGTCCCCTCGTGAGCTGCTGGAACCAGCTCTATGGCCCTGATCTCTGTCAGGTGGAGGATTTCCGCCTCCATGAGACCCTTCCTGATCGTGTTCCTCGGGGTACGACACCGTATAAAGTGATAAGGAGGAGGGCTAAAGAATTCCAGAGTGAGTCCCAGCCGCACGGTCTGCAGAACCCAGGCATCTGTGGTGGACTCCTCCCATTGAGTCATAAATAACTGCAGATGACAACTAATGGGAGTACTTAGACGGGAATCACTTGGACTTCCTCAAGGGTCTATTGCTGGACCCTTGGAATGACCTTCTGAAATAAAGCTGCTGTTGCTGCCTGCCCTTGTCCTGGAAGGAACGTCTGTCGTGGATACGATCCCCTCCCTGGGAATAGGATCGCTGGAACTGGGTGGCAGGGAACCCAGTCTCAGCCTGGCGAAATGGCTGCCTATGAGGGTATGGCAAGGACCTACGATCAGCTCATCTAAGGCTGGAAGGAAAGACCTTCTTCTTGTCCTTAGTCTAAAACAAAACCAGGTCAAGTGCCTCGCCAAACAGATTTCCTCCCTTGAATGGGGCCGATACCAACTGCCATTTTGACCTCATGTCGACCTGCCAGTGGCGAAGCCAGGCCAGCTGCTGGGAAATTACACTGGCGGCCAATGCTCTGGAGGTAAATTTGGCAGCATTTAGGGTGGCATCGGCCAAAAACTCAACGGCCGCTGCCATCATTTTTTTTATTAAAAGTTTTTTTTTATTTTAAATTTTCAAAACAAACACAACACAAAGAATCCTCCTTCTTTACATACTGTAGAAAGTGTATCAGTTGGCTACAAAAAGCTTTCGTGAGTCTCTTCCACTGTCGTCACAAAATTCGTATTAACTCAAGTATTTTAAATCAGATATTTTTATACATATTACCATCATCATACCTCCATTTTCATTTGACTATAATTGTTTAAACGTCCTTCATCATAAAATGTACCAAGATTTAAAACCTGACCACATACTGGCATTTCATTTGTTATTTCTAATATCCTCCAATAACACTATATCCTTACAGCCTATTCTGACTAAACATCAATAATATTTAGTAAAAAAAATTTCTAATCCTCCTTTCCAAATCACTGTTTACAATTTACATCCAATTTCCTTATGTTGTACCCATACATATATATACATTGTTATCATTATCCCTCCTTCATTTAACTCTATCCATTATCATAGCATTCCCCCCCCAATAATCAAAACTTAGCTAAATTCAACTTAGTTCTTTTTTATTAACATTTATATATAGCCAAATAATTTCTAATCTTCCTTTCATAGGTACCATTCAATATTCATATCCAATTACTACTTGTCATACCAATACATATGTATACATTATTATCATTATCAGTTGTTTATTTAACCATACCTATTGTCACTAAATTTCACTAAATTTACCTAGTTTTAGATTATACACTTTCATCTATCAACCTGTATCTTTCCAGTAGCAAAACAATCTCATGTCTTCTGCCATTTGTGGTATCAGTCCTCTAATCATCTCCTTAATCAAATTTGCATGGACTCCTCTTTGCAACTCATTGCTTATTGAGTCTCTCATGTAATTTGGTGCCCTTCTTCTGTTTCCTTGATCAGCTTATCTTTAATTGTCAGTGGTGTTATCAATGATGTTGCTAACAAAATTTCTCTCTTTAAATCCATAAATTCTTTTGTTTTTTCTTCTGTATCTTGCCATCTGGGGTAGAGTTCCCCTCCATTTAATTCCTCTTTCCGAATTCCACTCTTTCCATTTCCAGACACAAACCAATCAGCATAGATATCAGCGGATTTGATTTCTTTGTGGTCATTTTTCTCTTTGGTTTTTAGGACTCTAACCTCCACTTTTTCCACTTGATAAACATCTCCAACTTCTTCATCATATTTTATCTGTTAGATGCTCTAGATTTTCCAACTTCTTCTCCGTCCTCTCAAATGTGTTTGATAATTTCTGAATTTCAAACATTATCTTTTGCAAACTTAAAGCTTCTTTCTGCTGTTGAAGTTGTGCCATAATTTCCAGCTGACAAATACTGCAGCACTGGCGTGAAGGATTTTTACAAAGTTAAACATAAATTCACAGTAAAATCTTCTTTTCACTTTCTCTGGTTAGAGATATAGTTCAAAAGGACACCTGTGTAAACAATTAGTCCTTTGGTTCTTATCACTCTCTATAAACAAACTGTGAGACTTTGAATTGCCAAGCCAGACTGTTCAGTGAGGAAAGTGAAAGTGCTTTGTTCCCAATACACAAGCCTCCAGCCTCCGAGCAGCAGCACTAACTTTCCCTCTGTTGTTAGAATTCTCTTTGTTTCCTTTTCTTTTCTTTTTTTATATTCCAAGTTAAAAAAATAAAAATCAAATTCTTGAGTAAAATAGAGGAGAAAAAGAGGAAAACACACGTAGTAATGAGGAAGGAGAATTTTAGTCCATAGGTTGCAAAAATAATAATAAAAAAAGATAGAGGAAGAAAACTTAATCCATTCGTTTTAAAAGGCTTGCATAAATTCCATCCATAAAACTAGCATTTAAGAACAAGATAACACACTGACCAAAACCATTCAAAGCTTAATTCTGCCGCTTATTTCTTCTGTTCTCAGATTTAAATTAATTTTAAGTTTTTTGTAGGCAGTCTCTTTTAAAAAGGTAAAAATTCCTCACCAGCTGTAAACACTTTCTCTTTCCGTTTCCTTCTGTTCAGAGCCGTCCCAACTTCATCAGCCTAGGGGCTGTGCTTTTATCGCCAGCTAGAACTACTCCTGGGTTGATCAGGGACTTTGCGGTGTCCCCTGAGATCAGCAGGACATGTTCTTCCCATTCCCTGTCTCTGCAGGACAGTTTAGGTGCGATTGGACCACCCAGAGATAAAAGTTTCGGCAGCAATCTCAGAGCATTGAGATCTCATGTCCGTCTCATAGCGACATTGGCTCCTCCCTTTTTGGCCGCTGCCATCTTGTTAATGTCCTGGTGAAGACTAGAGTTCTCTGAGGGGGATCCTGGCTAACACCTAACGCAGCCACATCAGGGTGGCCCTATTAAAGAAAGAGGTGGCAGTAGTCGCCTTTATTTCCCAAGCGGAGGCCAGATGGGCCTTGCACAATGAGGCCTCCGCCTTCCTATCCTCTACCTTCAACCCCTCCATGACATCAAACGGGACGAGAGCTGAAGATGTAAGGGAGGCCACGGGGGCATCCACCTTAGGCCACTGAAGGAGGTCTTCTAACTAGGGGGCTACCACATAAAACGTTTTGTCGCTTCTGCTAGGGGAGACAACCGAGCCAGGCTGCGCCCACTGGCATTGGATCACATCCATAAACAATTTAGGTGATGGAATGGTGTCCTGTGCAGCCACTGGCTCAGTGAACAGCTGTTCACCTCCCCCTAATTTGGTGACAGATCTGGCCTTATACAGGATAGATTTGAACAGGGTTGGGGTGAACAGGCCTGTAAATGCTGGCTTGTTGGAGGCCATTCATTCAACCTCCGACAATTCCTGTTCATTGACTTTTCCCTCCTCCAGTTCTGAGTCATCGCTGTGATGAGACAGATGGGGGGGATGGATGATCCTGATGATACAATGGGCCCTCCTCTGCAGACCTTCGTCCTCTGGCTGATGATGCTGATTTGGACGGAATGCGTTGGTCTCTGCGCTGAAACACAGCTTCTAAGCCCTGAACAATGGCCTTCACAATGTAGTCACACATTTCCTGCGTGATACTGGACTTGAGGAAACTCTCCCAGGCCCGACTGAAGCAAATGCATCTGAACGATGGGAATATTTCAAGAATGCTGTTTATAACACCGCCTTGTCAGTATTTGGTAAGGAGATCAGAAGGACAGCAGATTGGTTTGAAGCCCATTTGGAGGAGCTGACGCCAGCCATCGAGGAAAAAAGGAGAGCTCTAATTGCATATAAAGCCTGTTCCAGTGAGCGCAGCCTACAGGTTCTGCCAGTTGCTCGTAACAAAGTCCAACAGACTGCCAGATGTGCTAACGATTATTGGCTGCAGCTTTGCTCTCGGATGCAGATAGCAGCTGACACAGGGAACATCAAGGGGATGTATGATGGCATCAAGCAGGCCTTAGGTCCAAATGAGGCAGCAATAGATATAAACGTGTTGTGGCCCAGCCGTTGCCGTTGCCGCTGCCACCAGACTCCGAGAGTGATAGTCCCTACGAGTCAGCTCCAGAGGAGATGGGCGACCCTGGACAGGATTCGGATGCTGAGCAGGGATCCGAGAGTCTGGTCGGCCACCAGGAGGCGCCTGAGGCATGGAGCAGCGGTGAGAGCCGGAGGAGGGGGGCTCCCGATGCCATGCCTTGGAGCAGCGGGGAAGACTCATGAGACAGTGAGTCAGAACTCAGCAGGGCGTTTCTGGACGCCCGTTACCGGAGCGCCCACAGACGCAAGGAGCGTGGGCGTGATTATAGGCGGTAAAGAGCTCTCAGCTGCTGTTTGGGAGGTGCCCTTTTTAGGTTATAAAAGGGTTGAGTTTGCATACGCCCTTCGCAGCAGTCAACAGAAGACTTATGCCAGAAGCTCTAGTCTGGGATCCTGGCAAGCTGGATAGCTGCTTTTGTGTTCTGTTCCTGTGAGTTTTGTCTTGGTGGCTTGCTGCCACGGAACCTCTTGTCTGTTTGTGCAATAAACCTTGTTCCCTTGTACTGTTCCGGAGTGTGTGTTCTGTGTGGGCAACGAAGGAGGGGGGTTCAGAACAGTTTGACTGCTGCCCCAAACGAATCTCCATTCAGCAGTAATGGAGCAACTCCAGGCGGAGAATGCCCTCTTCGCACAGCAACTTGCCTTGCTAACAGCGCAAGTTGCGCAGCTGTCTGCTCCTGTCAACCCCCCACCCCCCCAGCAGCAACGGAGGAAATGCCCAGTGGCCATGCCGGATAAGTTTGATGGCAGTCCGAAACTTTTCTCGGAGTTCCTGGGCCAATGCCGGTTGTTTATCGGCTTGAGAGCGGAGGACTTTCCCACCGACCAGACAAAGGTGGGATTTATTATTAGCTTGCTCTCAGGCACAGCAGCGCGGTAGGCTACGCCTTTGCTGTCTCAGCTGAGCTCCCTGCTGGACGACTTCCAGGGTTTTTGTACTCATCTTCGGCTGACATTTGAGGATCCCATCAAGGGAGAAACAGCCACCAGACTCCTGAAAGAGTTGCACCAAGGGCGTGGTTCTTTACTGGACTACGTTACCGAGTTCCGGCTGCTCAGTCAGGACTCTGAGTGGAATGAGCCAGCCCTTATGGATGCTTTTCAGGATGGCCTGTCGGATGACCTGCAGGATGAGCTGGTGAGAGTGGACAGGCCTCCAACGTTTGACGCGTTGGTTCATTTATGCCTCCAGATTGACGGCCGGCTGCAGAGGCGGAGGCCTCGCCGAGCGTCCCGGGAGGTTATGAGAGTGCCAGTTCCACGAGAGACTCCTGTCCCACGGGAGGAGCCCATGGAGTTGGGTGCAGCCAGACCCCGCTTGTCACACACGGAGATGGATAGACGGCGTGCAGGGGGGTTGTGTTTTTACTGTGGGGACCCGGGACATCTGGCTACGGTTTGCCCCAAGAAGGGAGGTAGAGGGGCTGCACGGTCTACGGCCTCCCCTCAACGACGGACCTCCGTCTCGGGAAACGGGGAAAGCCCGATCTGAGGGAGACTTCGGGTCGGGCACAGGCTGGAACAGAGGCGGAGGGGCCTCCACGGCATCTGATTCTAGCAGCGCACATTCTCTTGTTGGGTAGTCCACAGGGAATTCCAGCCCATGCCTTGGTCGATTCCGGGGCTACCACAAACTTCATGGATGCAGCATTTGCCACGAAATATCACGTCCCTCTGTGCCCGGTAGACCCTCCGATGCGAGTGGAGACCATTGACGGTCGGGCGCTTCTGTCTGGGCCCATCAAGAATGCCACGCAGCCTTTGTGCCTGATCCTTGGGGAGCATGAGGAGGCCATCCAATTTTACGTGGCTTCGGGTCTGCATTTCCCCGTGGTGTTGGGCTTGGCTTGGCTGCGGGCACACGACCCCCAGATCCACTGGTCGCAGAACAGGATCTCGTTCCCGTCCTTGCAATGCGTCGACCACACCCGTCATGTGGAAGCTTCCTGGAGGGATGGCGGTCTGCCTCTGAGCTCCGTATGCTTACGGGGCTCTTTTGACGGGGCAGGGATGCTGCCGGTCCTCTTTTCCACCATGAGGACCGGGGATCCAGTAAACGACCACCCTGGCTTTTTCCAGGACCCAAGCTGGTCCCCCAGGGTGGTCGGACAGCCAGGGAGAGCGAGGAGAGCGTGCTGATCGTTCAGCTGATGGGGAGACGGCGTACGAAACCTGAGGAGAGGCGTAAGAGCGATGGGAAATGGCGGCTGGTGTGTTCCGGGTGGATGCTGGCGTCGGCGGAGTCGGAGGCTTGCGGCTTGGGACGGGAGCTTGAGGCGGCGGCGGGTGGAGACGCCGAGCCTGAAGCGGCTGTGACCCGAGCGGCGGCGGCCACTGGAGACGCCAAACGCCGAATCCCCGGCCTGCTGCGAACTACGAACTGCGCAGGAAGCCTAGCGAAGGCCGAGCGAAGGCCGAGCTAGGCGCGAGGCGCCGGAGGCTGGCGGGGAGACTGTAGGCCGGCTGGAGCGGCGCTGGGGTCTGGAACGGCGGCTGGGAGTCGCCGAACATGCGGGGAGCTACGAATGGCGGAGGCAGGCCATGGCGGGAACGAAGCGGGGACCAGGGGGCACTTTGGTGACTGGCAGGAGGCTTCAACGCCAGGTTTGGCAGAAGATCCATCTGCCCCTGCTAGCTGCCTCCTTGGTTGTGACCATCTACCCCCTGCTGACTATTTACCAACTATCTGCCCCTGTTTACCATCTGTGTGCGCCCGGTGGATCACCTCCTTACCATCTATGACCCTACCGTTTTATTGTCCATCTGCCCCCCTGCTTATTACCAACTATGGACCATCTGCCCCCCGCCGCCCACCACTGACTGACCACCCACCAGCCTCCATTTATAGACTATCTGACCAGCCTACCATCCCCCCCCCATCCAGGATTGTGGTCTATTGGCACTTGATAACCTCTACTCGCATTAGAGCCCTGGCTTGCTGATCTATACTGGGCTTAAAGGCATACATGCCATAACATCGACAGCACCTAGAAATGATCTTAGGCCCTGCTGAAGTCATAGGTTTACCATGTACCTGAGGTGAGACCTGATTTTACTGCGGGAGTCCCCCCTCTCGCAGGTATAGCCCTCAGCCCTTTCGAGGGCCCACCTTGATGATGGATTTATTAATCCAGAGAGGTGGAGGAAGCGGAGACTTAGGGGTTTTTTAACCAGATGCTTTTTAAATGTTTTAGTGGGCTCCAGGGTGGGGGGGAGGGTTAACCAGGCCAGGAGTGGGGTTAGTGCCAGGCGAACAGGTGTGGTCAGGAGGGAAGTGAGCGGAGCGGGGGAGGGGAGGGAGAATAACGTTCCATTAGAGGGTCTTTTTATTTCAACGATCGTAGGGAGGGGCGGGTGCGAGGATAGACGAAGATTCTGCAGCCGGTTGGGAGACCGTGGCCGTTGGACACGCCCAGTCATTTGTACCAACCCCCGCACCCTAGGTGGCCAGGATCTACAAAGCCAGGGCCTGAGGCTGATCTTATGCAACGCAAGGTCCGTTGTCAATAAGGCCCCCCTCATTAATGATCTAATTTTGGAGGGGGTGCCGGACCTTGCAGGGATAATGGAGACCTGGTTGGGCCACGAGGGGGGTTTACCCCTCGTGGAAATGTGCCCACCAGGATACCGTGCATTCCATCAGCTGCGGGCCCTGGGTAGGGGTGGGGGGGTAGCGGTGATTATACGGGAGGGTCTGGAGCCGAGAGAGTTCACTGTGCCACAGATATCCGGGTGTGAGTCTCTTGGCGTGAAGTGGGGCCCAGGGATTCAGTTGGGCTTGCTGATTGTATACTTGGCTCCTCGCTATGCATCAGCGGCCCTGCCAGAGCTCCTCAAGATGATTGCAGAGATGGCGGTTGAGACCCCCAAGCTATTGGTTATGGGGGATTTCAACCTGCCGTCGATAGGCGAGTCATCCGAGGCAGCTCGGGAGTTCATGGCTTCCATGACAGCCATGGACCTGACCCAAATAATTCAGGGCCCCACACACGAGGGAGGCCACACGCTGGACCTTATTTTTGTCTCTGGCCAGTGGAAGAGTAATCTGGGAATAGGGGATTTAGTTATTACACCCGTCATGGTCAGATCACTCACTTCTCCGGCTCGACTTCCCAGGCGCTACCCCCCATCGCGGGGAGGCGGAACCAGAAGGTCCTAGATGGTTCCGCCCCAGGCGACTGATGGAACCTGATAGGTTCCAGACGGAGCTTGGGCCACTTCCTGTAGCTTTGACCCGCTCCCGGATGGAGGACCTGGTGGCCGCATGGAACGATGCGGCTTCCGGTGCTTTGGACCGGGTTGCGCCTTTGCGGCCTCTCCGGCAGCAGCGAGTCACCCTGGCCCCTTGGTTTACCGAGGAACTAAGGGTGATGAAGCGCCACAAGAGAAGCCTAGAGAGCAGATGGAGATCTTCACGCTCCGAATCTGACCGAACACAGGTAAGAGTCTATTTACGGACCTACCTTGTGGCATTAAGAGTGGCCAAGCGTCAATATTGTGCCGCTCTTATTGCGTCCGCAGATAACCGCCCTGCCGCCCTGTTTCGGGTGACCCGCTCCCTCCTTTCGCAGAGGCCACGGGAAGCCCCTTTGCAGGGCAGAGCAGAGGAATTTGGGGAATATCTGCAGGACAAAATTGCTCAAATCCGTAGCGAGTGGGTCCCCTCCAGTAGTCCAGGGGGGACGTCGGAGGCGAATCTTGAGGGACCATTCTGGGAGGAGTTTGACCCTGTTGCATGATATGGACAGGTTGCGTGGGCGATTGCGAGCCACTACATGTTTATTGGACCCGTGTCCCTCCTGGCTTATACTGGCATCCTGGGAGGTTACACGAGGCTGGCTCCAGGAGTTAGTCAACGCTTCCTTGAGAGAGGGGTCCTTGCCGGCCGCCTTGAAAGAGGCGGTGGTGAAGCCTCTACTCAAGAAGCCTTCCCTGGATCCAGCTATGTTAACCAACTATCGTCCTGTCTCCAACCTTTGCTTTTTGGCAAAGGTTGTGGAGAGTGTAGTGGCGGAACAGTTCCCACGCCACTTGGAGGAAATTGATTATCTAGACCCGCGCCAGTCCAGTTTCCGGCCCGGTCACAGCACGGAGACGGCCTTGGTCGCGTTGGTGGATGATCTCTGGAGGGCCAAGGATGGGGGTTGCTCCTCCATCCTGGTCCTATTAGATCTCTCAGCTGCTTTCGATACCATCGACCATGGTATCCTATTGCGTCGTCTGGAGGGGCTGGGGGTGAGGGGCACCGTTCTGCGGTGGTTCTGCTCCTACCTCTCCGGCCGGACACAATGCATGCTGGCAGGGGAGCAGAGGTCGACCCTGAGGCCACTCACTTGTGGGGTGCCACAGGGGTCGGTCCTCTCGCCTCTCCTGTTCAACACGTATATGAAGCCGCTGGGTGAGATCATTCGTGGTTTTGGGGTTGAGTATCATATGTACGCTGATGATACTCAGCTGTACATCTCTACCCCAAACCACCCCAACGAGGCCGTCGA
Organism: Natrix helvetica; assembly: GCF_964273705.1. NCBI lineage: Eukaryota > Metazoa > Chordata > Lepidosauria > Squamata > Natricidae > Natrix > Natrix helvetica. The sequence goes on along the minus strand of NC_138555.1, from coordinate 58,828,652 downwards.
AGTGATGTCCCGGTGCCTGGAGGCCGTACGGGTCTGGATGGGAAGCAACAGGCTCAAACTCAACCCCTCCAAGACGGAGTGGCTGTGGTTACCGGCGTCCCGGTTCAACCAGTGGGTTCCATCTCTGGCCATCGGGGGCGAACAACTGGACCCCGTGGAACGGGCGCGCAATTTGGGCGTCCTCCTAGATGCCCGGCTGTCGATGGATGACCATGTGACAGCCATGGCAAGGGGGGCGTTCCACCAGGTTCGCCTGGTGCGCCAATTGCGCTCCCTATTGGATCGGGACGCCCTTCATACAGTCACTCACGCGCTTGTGACGTCCCACCTGGACTATTGCAATGCTCTCTACATGGGGCTCCCCTTGAGATGCACCTGAAGGCTGCAGCTGGTCCAGAATGCGGCCGCGCGGGCAATCATGGGAAGTGCTAGGTACTCCCACATAACACCTCTCCTGCGCGAGCTGCACTGGCTACCTGTGGCTTTTCGGGTGCGTTTCAAGTTGTTGACTATCTCCTTTAAAGCGCTCCATGGCACAGGACCTAGCTATCTGCGGGATCGCATCCTGCCCCACACATCCCTGCGACCAATTCGCTCTCACAGAGAGGGACTCCTCCGGGTGCCGTCCACTAAGCAATGCCAGCAGGCGGCGCCCAGGAGTAGGGCCTTCTCTGTGATGGGCCCGACCCTCTGGAATGACCTCCCCCCCGACATCAGAACTACCACCGATCTCCGCTCCTTCCGCAAGAAACTCAAGACCCACCTGTTCCAATTAGCTGGCCTGGCCCAATCTTAGTTTTAATCTCCAATCCTCCTGGCCGGTATTTTAAATTTCTGGGGGTATACTTTTTAAGCTGTTTTTAATTTTTACTATTATGGTACAGACTCTATATTTAATTTGTTTTTAAGGGGTTTCTAATATATTTTGTATTGTGTATACGGTTTTTTAGCTTCTGTCTGTACACCGCCCCGAGTCCCTTCGGGGAGAGGGGGCGGTCTATAAATTCAATAAAATAAATAAACTAAATAAATAAATAAATGTTTGCGCGGCTCAGGCTTTGCTTTCTTGACCGCGCCCCTCACTCAGCTCCTGCAAAAGAAAGTGCCGTTTCACTGGGGGTCCACGGAACAACAAGCGTTCGTGGCCTTGAAGCGCGCTTTTACAAAGGAGCCGATCTTGAAACATCCTGATCCCCATCGCCCCTTTGTAGTCGAGGCGGATGCGTCTGACATCGTGGTGGGGGGGGTGTTATTGCAGGCTCACGCCCCTGATGGCACCCTTTTCCCTTGCGCCTATTACTCTCGGAAACTCAATCCTTCCGAGCGCAATTATACCATCTGGGAGAAGGAGTTGCTGGCTATCAAGGCGGCGTTCGAAGCCTGGCGACATCACCTGGAGGGGGCCAGGCATCAGGTCGAAGTCCGGACAGACCATCGGAATTTGGAGTTTTTGACAACAGCGTGGAAGCTGAATCAACGCCAGATCCGGTGGTCTCTGTTTTTTGCCCGGTTCCATTTCAAGGTCACGTATATCCCCAGTGCCTTGAACCAGAGGGCGGATGCCCTGTCTAGAAAGCCAGAGTACTCAGACCCTGCTGATTCACTTCCCCCCCGGATGGTCCTACCCGTCGAGTCCTTCGCTGCAATCCAGGAACCCGTGGATTTACGGTCGTTGATACGGGATGCGCAGCGAAACGACGAGTGGGTGGAACAACGGCGGGGAGAGGTAGGGCCAACATCCCCATGGACCTTTGACGAGGACCTTTTGAGGTATCGGGATCGGCTCTACGTGCCTGCAGGACCGCTCCGTGGATTGGTTCTCTCCCAGTGTCATGACACTCCAGCAGCGGGACATTTTGGCCTGTTCAAAACCTTGCACCTGGTTTCCCGTACGTTTTGGTGGCCTCGCCTGCGACACGACGTGCAGACGTACGTCACGTCGTGTGTGCAGTGTCGACAGGCCAAATCAGCGACGGGAGCTCCTCCAGGCTTGCTACAGCCATTGCCGACCCCGGACAGACCCTGGGGAGCTGTGTCCATGGACTTCTTGACGGAACTGCCTCCGTCGTCCGGTTTCACTACGGTCCTGGTGGTGGTGGACATGCTCACCAAGATGGCGCATTTCATCCCCTGCCGGAGATTGCCGACAGCCCGCGCCACCAACCGCATGTTCATCTAGCACGTGTTCCGGCTGCACGGCCTACCTGACCGGGTCGTCTCCGATCGTGGTACACAATTCACGGCCCAGTTCTGGAAAGGGCTGATGGCCGCTCTTGACGTCCAAGTTTGTTTGTCCTCGGCGCACCATCCCGAAACCGATGGGGGGACGGAGAAGGTGATTTGGATTCTGGAACAATATCTGCGCTGCTTCGTGAACCAGCAGCAGAACAATTGGGCGGAGTACCTCGCTGTGGCGGAGTTTGCGTTCAACAACTCGCAGCACTCCTCCACACGGGCGACGCCTTTCATGGCGAACGTCGGGTACCACCCTCGTTTTTTCCCTCTCACCCCCGTGGACTCTCCAGTCCCAGCAGCGCAGGATTTCCTCTCTGAGCTTCAGGCGGTTCACCAGATGGCGAACCAGGCGAAGGAGGATTACAAACGAGTAGCGGACAGGTCTCGCCGTGCGGTGCCGGAATTGGCCGTGGGTGATCGCGTGTGGTTGTCCACGCGGCATCTTCCATCCCACTGGCCTACGAGGAAGTTGGACCACCGGTATCTGGGGCCGTTCCCTGTGGAGGCCATTATCAATCCGGTGGCCTATCGCCTGACCCTCCCGCGCTCGATGCAAGTACACCCGGTGTTCCATTGCTCGCTCCTGATCCCTGAGCGGTCGGATTGTCCTCTCCGATGTCCCTCTTCGCCCCTGCCGTCGTCGCGTGAGGTGCACGCACAACCATCGCACAGAGTGACTCGAGATGGCTCAAGGGTCGGTTCCAGTATTTGGTCGACTGGGCGGACGAGGACTCGGACGGGGGGACCTGGACCGATGCGATGGCTGTGCATGCTCCAGCTTTGGTGCGGGCCTATCATGGACAATTTCCCTCCTGACCGCATCCCGAGCGTCAGGCCCGGGGGAAGGGCCCTACGGTGAGGGATAGTGTTGTGGCCCAGCCGTTGCCGTTGCCGCTGCCGCTGCCACCAGACTCCAAGAGTGATAGTCCCTACGAGTCAGCTCCAGAGGAGATGGGCGACCCTGGACAGGATTCGGATGCTGAGCAGGGATCCGAGAGTCTGGTCAGCCACCAGGAGGCGCCTGAGGCATGGAGCAGTGGTGAGAGCCGGAGGAGGGGGGCTCCCGATGCCATGCCTTGGAGCAGCGGGGAAGACTCACGAGACAGTGAGTCAGAACTCAGCAGGGCGTTTCTGGACGCCCGTTACCGGAGCGCCCACAGACGCAAGGAGCGTGGGCGTAATTATAGGCGGTAAAGAGCTCTCAGCTGCTGTTTGGGAGGTGCCCTTTTTAGGTTATAAAAGGGTTGAGTTTGCATATGCCCTTCGCAGCAGTCAACAGAAGACTTATGCCAGAAGCTCTAGTCTGGGATCCTGGCAAGCTGGATAGCTGTTTTTGTGTTCTGTTCCTGTGAGTTTTGTCTTGGTGGCTTGCTGCCACGGAACCTCTTGTCTGTTTGTGCAATAAACCTTGTTCCCTTGTACTGTTCCGGAGTGTGTGTTCTGTGTGGGCAACGAAGGAGGGGGGGTCAGAACACAAACCTATGGACAGATCATATCCCAATGAGAATTAGCTGGAAAGGACGAAAGAAAAGTATAGGATGGACTTTAAATCGATCAATTCTAAATGATGGAGAATTTAGAGAAATGATGGAAAAACAAATGGGATTCTTTTTTAAAGAAACTAGGAAAGAAGATACATCTTTACAAAATTTGTGAGACACAGCGAAAGCATATATGAGGGGAGTTGCTATATCATATACAGCGAAGAAAGTCAAAAGGAAGAAGCAACAACAAAAATCTTTAGAAGACAAATATAAGAAACTCGAGGTAGAGTTACAAAAAGAACCACAAAAAACAAACTTAAAACAGCAAATGGATTTAACTAAACACAAACTGAACATTCTTGAAAAAGAAGTTTTAGCACAACACATAAAGAGAACAAACCAAAACATTTTTGAGAATGCAAATAAACCAGGGAGGTGGCTAGCCTATAAATTGAAGGAGAAAGAAAAAAAATTGATAAGAAAACTGCAAGACAAAGATGGAATTTTATGTCACCAAATTGAGGGAAAAAAGAATATAATCCAGGACTTTTACAAGAAATTATATAACAAAAACGAACAATATCTGGAAGAAATGTATTACAATACCTAGAAAACGCCAACTTTCCTAAAGTTCCGAAAATCATGTTAAATGAGAGGATAACAATGTCAGAACTAACAGAGGCAATTAAAAAACAAAAAAATAACAAAACACTGGGCCCAGATGGGCTTTTGGCAGAAATATACAAAGAACTACAAGATACCTTGAGCCAACCATTATTGGAGGTATATAATGCAGTCTTAATTGAAGCGAAGATGCCATCATCATGGGTGGAAGCCAATATCATGTTGATTCCAAAGGAAGATTCAGACTTAATACTAATTAAAAACTACAGACCCATATCCTTACTGATCACTGATCACAAAATATTTACCGCAATAGTAGCTGAAAGACTGAAAAGGTTCTTGAAGGAGTTAATACACGTTGACCAAAATGGCTTTCTGCCCAAAAGGCAGATAAGAAACATCATGAGAATAATATTAGACATTAGACATACTGGAATACTATGAAGTGCATAGTGAAAAGCAATTGGCACTGTTGTTCTTAGATGCTCAAAAGGCATTTGACAACGTGAGTTGAAAATTTATGTTTCAACAATTAAGACACATGGACTTTGGCGACAAATTTCTAAATATGTTCAAGGCAATATATACTAAGCAGGAGGCTAAAGTGATCGGGAACGATGAGGTGACTAAAATTTTCGCAATCCAAAAAGGCACAAGGCAGGGCTGCCCAATATCTCCATTTTTGTTTATTGTAACATTGGAAGTACTAACCAGAAATATTCGACAAGATGAGCAAATCAAGGGACTGGAAATTAAAAGAGAAAAATATAAATTACAAGCATTTGCAGACGATCTAGTTTTTATTTTAGAGGAACCACTAAAATCAGGCCCGAGACTTATAGAGAAATTGGGGGAGTACGGAGAAGTAGCCGGACTAAAAATAAACAAGGAAAAAACTAAAATGATAGTAAAAAATATGACAAATAAACAGAGGATGAACTAACAAAAAGAATGAACATTTTGATAGTAAACAAAGTGAAATATCTAGGAATTTACTTAATGGCAAAGTGTATAACAATTAAAGAGGAGAACTACACAAAGCTACCAAATCAAATTAAATCGGATATGGAGAGATGGAATAATCTGCAACTTTCCTTAATGGGCAGAATAGCTGCAATAAAAATGAGCATTCTGCCAAAGACATTCTTTTTGTTTCAAAATATACCCATAAAATTAGAGAAAAAATACTTTGAAGACCTAAACAAAATAATGTTGAAGTTTGTATGGCAAGGAAAGAAACTGAGAATTAAACTAAAATTATTGCAAGAATCAAAAGTGAAAGGAAGGTTTGGTCTGCCTGACTGGGAATTGTACCACCAAGCTGCTGTACTTACATGGGTAAAAGAGTGGATAGTTCTAAGGAATAGGAGACTATTACTACTGGAGGGCCATAATATTCAAATAGGGTGGCATGCATTTCTTTGGTATGGGAGAAGCACGGCACATCAATACTTTCAAAGGCATTATATAAGAAATGCATTACTAGCAGTGTGTAATAAAATCAAACAACAAAATTATATGAAAATACCAGTCTGACTCTCTAGCTTAGAAGCACTGATACACCCAAACCTTATAAATATGGAAAAAAACGTTACATATAAGAATATATTAAATGAGAAGGGTGAATTAAAAACCAAACTAGAATTAGAAGAACAAGGGGTGGAATTGGAGTGGTGGTCATACCTACAAATAAAATCATGTTACGTGAAGGATCTGAAAGTATGGGGTATCGATAGAGAATTAACAATATTAGATAACTTACTAGTGGGGACTGATGATAAATTGATAAGGGTAATATATAAATACTTATTAAACTACAAAATGGAGGAAGAACAAGTTAAGGAGACAATTGTTGTATGGGCTAAAAATTTTGGATACAACATTGATTTGGACAATTGGCAAAAACTCTGGGAAAGAAATCAGAAATTGACATTAGCCACATCATACAAAGAGAATCTTTATAAAATGTTCTACAGGTGGCATCTTCCCCTGGCAAGATTGGCTAAAATGTTTAGCAATACATCCCCAAAATGCTGGAAATGTAAACAATTACCAGGCACCTACTACCACATGTGGTGGACCTGTAAAAAAGCAAGGAGATTTTGGTTACAAATTCAGATGTGGCTAGAAAATCTGGTTGGACAATGTATAGAATTCAAGCCAGAATTATTTCTATTAGGTATTATTACAAAAGGCTATAGCAAAGGGTCAATATACGTAATACTTCACATCCTAACAGCAGCAAGAATGGTGTATGCACACCAATTGAAAAGTAAAAATACCCCTTCAGAAAAGGAGATAATAAGGAAGATATTAACATGCACAGAAATGGATGGATTAATGTTAGAATTAAAAAACAAAGGAGAGACAGAATATTATGACATCTGGAATAGATTTTATCAATGGCTGGAAACACGAGGTGGGAGTCGGAACACGAAAAGGTTAGGCTACGTAGACCTGAAATGAGAGATTATATATGCATTAGAATGAATAAGTTGGTCAAAAATAATTGTATAAGACTAGCACTGTGTAAATAGTATATATGTTATTTGTCTTGCACTTTGGTTTCTATGGCTGATGAAACGCCAGGACGGTCACACTGTGTTCGATATACTTATTTGTATATTATTTACACAGTGATATATATATATATATATATATATATATATATATATATATATATATATATATATATATATATATATATATATATATATATATATATATATATATATATATATATGTGTATGTATGTATGTATGTATGTATGTATGTATGTATGTATGTATGTATGTATGTACGTGTGTGTGTGTGTGTATGTATGTATGTACAGGTGAAACGTGAAAAATTAGAATATCGTGCAAGTTCATTTATTTCAGTAATGCAACTTAAAAGCTGAAACTAATAGGGGGAGGGGCCAAAGTCGCGACGACACGATGTGCGGTCTCAATGCTCTGAGATCGCAATCGACACTTTTGCCACCGGGGGGGGGGGTGGGGGTCCAAACGGATCTAAACTGTCCCGAAGAGACAGTGAACAGGAAGAATACGTCTTGCTGAACTCGGGGATATCGCAAAATCCCCAAAAGAAGCAAGAGAAATTTCTTCAAGCCAGTGACAAAAAATCCAGCTAAGGCTGATGACGTCGGGGTGGCCCCAAAGCGGAAGGAATGGAAAGTGAGCTGGTGAGGAATCTTCGTTGTTTTAAAAGAGAGACTGCGTATAAAAACTTAAAAATTGATTTAAATTGAAGAATAGAAGAATCAAGTGGCGAAACTAAACTTGCAATGGTTCTGGACAGTTCTGGACAGTGGCTATCCCATTTTTTTATATGCTATCTTCATGGATGAAACCTTTACAAGCTTTTTAAAATGGACGGATTAAGTCTTCTGTTTCTACCTTTTTTTTCTGTGACTCGGTGATTCATAGATCAAAGCTTTCCTCTTTCATCTCTGTGAGTATTATTATTTTTTAATTCATTTAAAGACTGGACGTCTTTTTCTAATTTGAAATATAAAACAGATATAAAAAAAGAAATATTTTAAAAGTGCTACGTGCCGGGAGGTTTTGTTGATTGGAGCTTGTGTATTCAAGCGGCACTTTTCCCTTTCTTCGCGGTTTGTTTTGACGGCTTGTTGCAGAGCGATAGGGGTAAGCCAAATGTCCCTTTGAAGTGTGTTTTCAACCAGAGAAGAGGGGGGGAAACGGCTTTTGTGAATCCATGTTTTAACTTTAAAAAACCTTCCAAGCGAGAGCTCTTTGTTTAAGATGGCAGAATGTCAAAAAAATAGAGAGATTGTAAGCCTGCAGACAATATTTTCAGAATTACTAAAATTAACAAATACATATGAGAGAATTGAACAAAAACTGGTACTTTTGGAACAGTTAACAGAAAAACGTGATCGAAAATTTGATGATGTTCACCAAATGCAAACTGAGGCGATTAAAATTCAAAGAATTGAAGTGGAAAATGAATATAAAGCAATTAAACTTGCTGACATTTATGGTAATTGGTTTGTTTTTGAAAATGCAAAGAATGGAATACTGAAAGAGGAAATAAATGGAGAGGAAACCTATTTCAAAGGGCAAGACATAGAAGAGGAAGAAAAAAGTAAAGAATTTATGGACTATGAGACTTTATTAACGAAAATATGGATAACACTGCTGACAACTAAAGACAAGTGGAATAAGGAAGCAGAAAGAGGGCATCAGGATTATATGAGAGATCTTACAAGCAAGGAGTTGCTAGGACTAGTCCATACAAAGCTGATTAAAAAGAAGCTTAGAAGATTGATACCACAAATGGCAGAGGGCATAAGATTGTTTTGTTATTGGAAAGATACAGGTTGATAATGGAAGAGTATAATTTAAAATTACTAGCTAAATCTAGTGAAATTTAGTGATAATCGGTATAGTTAAATAAAAAATTGATAATGATAATACTGTATACAATGTGCAGTGTTATGATAAGCAATAATTGGATATAAATATTGAATGATACCCGAGATTATATATAAAGGTCAATAATAATAATAACAATAAAAAAGAGAACTAAATTAGACACAGTTAAGTTTTGATTGTTAGGGGGAAAATGTTGTGATATAGAATATAGCCAAATAAAGAAAGGATAATAATAATAATCTATGTATATGTATGGGTATAATATAAGGAAATTGGATGTAAATTGTAAACAGCGATTTGGAAAGGAGGATTAGAAAACGTTGTTATTAAATATTATGGATGTTTAGCTAGAATAGGATATAAGGATTTAATGTTAATGGAGGATTTTATAAATAAGTAAATGAAATGCTAGTATGTGGTTATGTATTAAATTTTGCTATATTTTATGATGAAGGACGTTTAAACAATTATAGTCAAATAAAAGTGGAGGTACGATGATGGTAATATGCTCTCTACATGGGGCTTCCCTTGGGACGCGCCCGGAGACTGCAGCTAGTCCAGAACGCGGCCGCGCGGGTTGTCATGGGGAGCTCTAGATACTCCCATGTAACACCTCTCCTGCGCGAGCTGCACTGGCTACCTGTAGTTTTTCGGGTGCGTTTCAAGGTCCTGATTACCATCTTTAAAGCGCTCCATGGCACAGGACCTAGTTACTTGCGGGATCGCATCCTCCCACATACATCCCTGCGGCCAATCCGCTCTCGCAGGGAGGGGCTTCTCCAGGTGCCGTCCACTAGGCAATGCCAGCGGGCGACGCCAAGGAGTAGGGCCTTCTCTGTGATGGGCCCAACCCTCTGGAATGACCTCCCCCCCGATATCAGAACCACCAAAGACTTCCGCTCCTTCTGACAAAAATTGAAGACTCACCTGTTTCGATTAGCTGGCCTGGCATAATTATAATTGTGACAACTGTTACCTCCTGGAAACATATTCTTACCTGGTTATTTATAGGGTACGGTTTTAAATTTAACTGATTTTAGGGTTTTTAGAACCAGATTTATATTCTTCCGTACAGTTCTTTTTAAATTTTTAACCTCCTCCTTATGTGTATTTATATCTGTATTTATATTTGTATTTGATACTTATTGTTTGTTGTGTGGACTGTACACCGCCCCGAGTCCTTTTCGGGAGAGGGGGCGGTCTAGAAATTCGAAGAAAATAAAATAAATAAATAAATAAAATATATATAAACATTTGAGTTAAGACACTAGAGTTAATAAGAATTATACTTGATGATGGTGGAAGAGATGCACAAAAACAGTTTGTAACCAACTGATACACTTTCTACAGGATATAAAGAAGGAGGATTTTTATGTTTGTTTTGAAAATTAAAAATAAAGTTTTTTGCAAAAAAAAAAGAGCTGAAATATATGAGATAGACTCATTACATGCAAAGCAAGATAGTTCAAGCCGTGATTTGTCATAATTGTAATGATTATGGCTTACAGCTCATGAAAACCCCAAATCCACAATCTCAGAAAATTAGAATATTACATGCAATCAATAAAACAAGGATTGTACATAGAACAATATTGGACATCTGAAAAGTATAAGCATGCATCTGTAATCAGTACTTGGTTTGGGCCCCTTTTGCAGCAATTACTGCCTCAATGCGGCGTGGCATGGAAGCTATCAGCCTGTGGCACTGCTGAGATGTTATGGAAGACCAGCATGCTTCAATACCAGCCTTCAGCTCTTCTGCATTGTTCGGTCTCATGTCTCTCATCTTTCTCTTGGCAATGCCCCATAGATTCTCTATGGGGTTTAGGTCAGGCAAGTTTTCTGGCCAATCAAGCAAAGTAATCCCATGGTCATTGAACCGGGTTTTGGTGCTTTTGGAAATGTGGGCAGGTGCCAGGTCCTGCTGGAAAATGAAGTCAGCATCCCCATAAAGCTCATCTGCGGAAGGAAGCATGAAGTGCTCCAAAATCTCCTGGTAGACGGCTGCGTTGACCCTGGACTTAATGAAGCACAGTGGACCAACACCAGCAGATGACATGGCTCCCCAAATCAACACAGACTGTGGGAACTTCACACTGGACTTCAAGCATCTCGCAGTGTGTGCCTCTCCATTACAATACAATACAATACAATACAATAGTAGAGTTGGAAGGGACCTTGGAGGTCTTCTAGTCCAACCCCCTGCCTAGGCAGGAAACCCTATACCGTTTCAGACAAATAGCTATCCAAAATCTTCTTAAAGACTTCCAGTGTTGGGGCATTCACAACTTCTGGAGGCAAGCTGTTCCACTGATTAATTGTTCTAACTGTCAGGAAGTTTCTCCTCAGTTCTAAGTTGTTTCTCTCCTTGATTAGTTTCCACCCATTGCTTCTTGTTCTACCCTCAGGTGCTTTGGAGAATAGTTTGACTCCCTCTTCTTTGTGGCAACCCCTGAGATATTGGAACAATGCTATCATGTCTCCCCTAGTCCTTCTTTCTCTTAAGCTAAACATACCCAGTTCCTGCAACCGTTCTTCATATGTTTTAGTCTCCAGTCCCCTAATCATCTTTGTTGCTCTTCTCTGCACTCTTTCTAGAGTCTCCACATCTTTTTTACATCGTGGCGACCAGAACTGAATGCAGTATTCCACGTGTGGCCTTACCAAGGCATTATAAAGTGGTATTAACACTTCACGTGATCTTGATTCTATCCCTCTGTTGATGCAGCCTAGGACTGTGTTGGCTTTTTTGGCAGCTGCTGCACACTGCTGGCTCATATTTAAATGGTTGTCCACTAGGACTCCAAGATCCCTTTCACAGTTACTACTACTGAGCAACGTATCACCTATACTGTACCTGTGCATTCCATTTTGTTGCCTAAATGTAGAACCTTACTCTTTTCACCATTGAATTTCATTTTATTAGATAGTGCCCAATGTTCAAGTTGGCTATTCCTGCCAGCTTGGTGTCATCTGCAAATTTGATGAGTTCCTCATTTATTCCCTCATCCAAATCATTGATGAAGATGTTGAAGAGTACTGGGCCTAAAACAGAGCCTTGGGGTACTCCACTGCATACTTCCCTCCATGTAGATGCAGTTCCATTGAGAACTACACGTTGAGTGCGGTTGGTCAGCCAGTTACGAATCCATCTGGTGGTGATGCTGTCTAACCCACATTCTTCTACTTTATCTAGTAGTAGGTTATGGTCTACCTTATCAAAAGCCTTACTGAAGTCCAAGTAAACTATATCGACGGCATTCCTCTGGTCCACTAATTTTGTCACATTATCAAAGAATGCAATAAGTTTAGTCTGGCATGATCTGTTTTTGACAAATCCATGTTGGCTTTTGGCTATTACTTTATTTGCTTCTAGGTGTTCGCAAATTCGTTGCTTGATTATTTTTTCCAGAATCTTTCCTGGTATTGAGGTCAGGCTGATAGGTCTGTAGTTTCCTGGATCTATTTTTTTCCCCTTTTTGAAGATGGGAACCACATCAGCTCTTTTCCAGTCCTCCAGTCCTCCCCTTCCCCGGTGTTCCAGGATCTCTGAAAGATATAATTCAGTGCAGGGACGTGCGGTCAGGGGAGGCAGGGCCTCACCTGTCTTCATGAAATAATAGCATATAATATATACGAAATACGAAAGAGCGAGCGAGGCAGCCTGATCCTCGGTCGCTCGCGCGCTCGCCCGCCGGACTGCCTCGGCGCCATTCTGGCTACCTCCGTCTGGGCGCGCCCGGGAGCTGCGGAGGCAGAAATGTTGTCGGCGCTTCCGGATGACGAAGGCACGAAAGCGACTGGGTTCCCCAGTCGCTTTCATGCCTTCGTGATTGGGAGCGGCGACAACATTTCTGCCTCCGCCCTCCGCAGCTCCCGGGCGCGCCCGGACGGAGGTAGCCAGAATGGCGCCGAGGCAGTCCGGCGGGCGAGCGGGCGAGCGACCGAGGATCAGGCTGCCTCGCTCGCTCTTTCGTCCGGCCGGCCGACGCCAAGGCGGTCCAGGCGGACGAAAGAGCGAGCGAGGCAGCCTGATCCTCGGTCGCTCGCCCGCCGGACTGCCTCGGCGCCATTCTGGCTACCTCCATCCGGGCGCGCCCGGGAGCTGCGCAGGGCGGAGGCAGAAATGTCGGCGCTGCCGGAGGACAAAGGCACAAAAGCGCAGCCGCCTGAATGGGAAAGCAACGAAAGGGGCAGCGAGGGCGGGCGGGCAAGCAACGAAAGGGGCAGCAAGGGTGGGCGGTGGCTGCAGGCGGCAAGGCTTGAGCGGGGTGAAAGCGCAGCCCCTTTCGTTGCTTTCCCATTCACCCCGCTCAAGCCTTGCCCGAGGGAGCTGGGGATCGGGCTTTGGGTTGGTGGGAGACCTTGAAGGAGTGGGGGGGGGGAAGGGACTGGCGCCGGTGGAGGAAGCAATGCTACGCGGATCAGTGCACTCCGCGGTCCCCTTAATGTTCACTCAGGAAGGCGGAGAATGGGACCACATGTGCTGGAGGCTGAGGCTGAGGCCTCCCCAGCCATAACCCTCACCGCACGTCACTGATTCAGTGGTTCTGAGATCTCGTCTGCTAGTTCCTCAGAACCCTGGGGTGTAATCCATCCGGTCCTGGTGATTTGAACTCGTCTAGGGTAGACAGGTGCTCACTTACCATTTTCTTCCCTATTTCAATTTGTGTTCCTAATCTGATTTTTGTGGTGCTGCTTTTGATAGGTTGGACTGTTTTATCCCTTTGTGTAAAGACAGATGCAAAACATGAGTTAAATAGTTCTGCTTTCTCCCTGTTGCTTGTCACCTTCTTGCCACTTTCTCCTAGCAATGGACCAATTGTTTCCTTAACTTTTTTCTTGTTTTTAACATGTTGGAAGAAGCTTTTTTTGTTAATTTTTACTTTTGTGGCAAACCTTTCTTCATTGTGAGCCTTAGCTTTCCTCACTTCATCTTTACAGGCTCGGGCTATTTGCTGATATTCTGCCTTAGTTATGTCCCCCTCCTTCCTCTTTTTATACTTACCTTTTTTGTCTTTCAGTTTGTCAGATAGTTCTTTTTGCAGCCATGCTGGTTTCTTTTGGGAGCTGTTATTTTTCTTCTTCATTGGTATTGTGCTAGACTGGGCTTTTGTAATCTCATTTTTCAAAATTTCCCAAGCTTCTTGAGTTGTTTTCCCCTTGAGGATTCTCATCCATGGAATTTTTCCCAAGCTCTCTCTAAGTTTATTGAAATTAGCTTTCTTAAAGTCCAAGAGTCTAGTTTGACTTTGTTCTACTACTTGTGTTTGCATAATGTTGAATTCCAATATTGCATGGTCACTTGCCCCCAGGGTTCCTATGGCTTCATTCTTCCTCCATATTCTGGGTCCTTGGTTTCCAAATGAGATGCAAAAGTTGCTCTCATCAGAAAAGAGGACTTTGGACCACTGAGCAACAGACCAGGTCTGTTTTTCTTTAGCCCAGGTAAGACGATTCTGACGTTGTTTGTTGTTCAGGAGCAGCTTGACAAGAGGAATACGACATTTGAAGCCCATGTCCAGGATCCGTCTGTGTGTGGTGGCTCTTGATGCACTGACTCCAGCCTCAGTCCACTCCTAGTGCAAGTCCCCAACACTTTTGAATGGCCTTTTCCTGACAATCCTCTCCAGGCTGCGGTCATCCCTGCTGCTTTTGTGCACCTTTTTCTTCCACACTTTTCTCTTCCACATAACCTTCTATTCATGTGCTTTGATACAGCACTTTGGGAACATCCATCTTCTTTTGCAATTACCATTTGAGGCTTTCCCTCCTTATGGAGGGTGTCAATGATGGTTTTCTGCACAACTGTCAGGTTAGTAGTCTTTCTCATGATTGTGATTCCTACTGAACCAGACTGAGAGACCATTTAAAGGCTCAGGAACCCTTTGCAGGTGTTACGGCTTAATTAGCTGATTAGAGTGGGACACTTTGAACCTAGAATATTGCACCTTTTCACAATATTCTAATTTTCTGAGATTGTGGATTTGGGGTTTTCATGAGCTGTAAGCCATAATCATCACAATTATGACAAATCACAGCTTGAACTATCTTGCTTTGCATGTAGTGAGTCTATCTCATATATTAGTTTCTCCTTTTAAGTTGCATTACTGAAATAAATGAACTTTTGCATGATAGTCTAATTTTTCGAGTTTCACGCGTGTGTGTGTGTGTTTATAAAAACCACTGAACCATATCTTTCAAAGATCCTGGATCACTGGGGAGCTACCAGATAACTGCAAAGGGGCTGATGTGGTTCCCATCCAATCTTCAAAAAAGGAAAAAAATGGATGCAGGAAACTACAGACCAATCAGCCTGACATCAATACCTGGGAAGATCCTGGAAAAGATAATCAAAAAACAGATTTGCGAACACCTAGATGCAAGTAGTATATAACCAGAAACCAAAATGGTTTTCTCAAAAGCAGATCATGCCAAACAAATTTTATTGCATTCTTTGACAAAGTGACTAAACTAGAGGACCAGTGAAATGCTGTGAAGATAATTTACTTGGACTTCAGTAAGGCATTTGATAAAGTAGACCACAACTTACTTACTACTTGATAAGATAGAAAAATGTGGATTAGAGAGCATCACCAACAGATGGATTCGTAACTAGCTGACCAACTGCACTCAATGCAGTTGGTCCTTATTGGAACTACTTCTACATGGAGGAAAGTATGCAGTGAGGTACAAGGCTCTGTCTTAGGCCCAATACTTCATAAACAATTTAGATGAGAGGATAGAAGGGGAACTCATCAAATTTGCAGACAACACCAAGCTGGCAAGAATAGCCAACAAAATACAGAAGGATCTCTCAACTTAGAAGAAAATGGTGCCTTAAGCAGCAATTACTTTTTTTTTTTTGCACTGCTGGCAGACAGCTGGCTGTGCTGCCAAAGCTGGAATCTTTGCTTGTTTCATGTATGAGCGTCTTGGAATCACCTCATGAGGCTTTCTGAACAATTTGCAAGCTTACCAGGTAAGAGCAAGCTGGAGAGTGGGAGGAGGAACATGTCAGACTGTCGTCTGCATTTTTAGAGGCATCGGCTTGTGCTAATTAACTTTTAACTTTCACTTATAACTTTTTTGTTTGTTTGTTTGTTTTGCCTTCTACTTTGAGTGGATTTACTGCATGGAACAACAATAGCAAACTTCAGCCTTTTGCTTTGATGTAAAGTGATGTTAGCCTTTTTTGGCTTTTTGGTTACTTATTGAAAAGGTTGCATGTAACAGTTTAAAGAATGTTAGCATTTTATTCAATTTGTCCTTGTACATAACTTACTGTTTATTAATTCAAGAAGGGAAAATTTCTCTCCTCCTCCCCCCCTCCTCTCATTGTGAGAACAGCTCAGTATTTTTTGGGAACACTTTGAAATCCTCTTGACCTTGAACATTGCTTACAGATTATTTACTTGGTGTGCTGTATAATTTGGCTATGAGAGGACACTAAAGTTTATTCAGAAACAGAGAACTTTAACCAAGTATTTTCAGAACCATATATTAAGTAAATGGCCTCCAAAAAGGTATAAAGAGGCAAGAAGAGAATCAGAGGATTTTAATGTCCAACTTTTAATGGAGAGTTTTGAGCAGAAAATGCTCTTGAATCTACAAACCACAAAAATGAGCTTTCTGATAAATTAGATGCAATGGCTAAAACTTTAAATGAAAACCCGGACCAAAAACGTGAAGAATTTGCAACAGGGTTAAATCAAATGAAAGAAGACGTTAAAAATATTCATATAAAACAGAAAGATTAGATACAAAAATGGGATTAATGGAAACCATCACTACTGGATTTGAAGGAGAAAGAATTTTTTCTGAGAAGCAGGGGTTTGCCAGAAAATGTGGAAAAATCACTAACATTAAAGACTTAATTATATCAGAATTTGCAAAATGGATTAAAGATGACAATTTGGATTTTCCCAGAGAAATAGATAAAATGTATAGAGTAAATTCAACATACACAACTAGAATACAACTTCCAAAAGATATTTTGGTCCAATTTGTAAGAAAATCTGCTAAAGAACAAGTGTTACAGAGAGTTATGATTCTTGGGAAAGAGCTGTCTTTGTTTGGAAAAATATGATTCTTAGAAAGAGAATACTCTTTTTTGACAGATTGTTTAAAGCAGAATAACATTGTTTTTGTTCATTGGGACAAACTGGAAGGAATTATCTATACTTTTCAAAATCAACATTTCAGTGGATAAAGCACATGATTTTATGGAGAAATGTGAAAGTCAAGTCAAGTATATCACACTACAAAAGATTCAAGTTATAAAGAACATACCGTATTTTTCGGAGTATAAGACATGCCTTTTTTTCCTCAAAAAAGAGGCTGAAAATCTGGGTACATCTTATACATCGGATACAGCATTTTTTTGCCTCCCGAAGCCCCGCCCCCTTCACCAAAATGGCCGTGCATAGCCTTATGAAGGCTTTCAGCGAGCTCCTGGGGGCTGGGGAGGGCAGAAATGAGCAAAAAATGGGCCTTTTTTGCCCCCCCCCAGCCCCCAGGAGCACTCTATAAGCCTCCATAAGGCTATGCATGCAAATGTTTTTACGAAAAATGGGCCTTTTTTGCTCCCCCCCCCCCCCGCAGAGCACTCTGCAAGCCCCCCAAGCCTATTCATGCCTTTTATTTGAAAAAAACAGGCCCGTTTTCACAAAAAACGGGCCGTTTGGGGGAGGTTTGCAGAGTGCAAAAACTTTTTTTTTTCCTTTCGGAAAGCTCTTTAGTTAGAGTGATTGATGAGAATTACATTGATCAAGTGCTGTGCCAGCAGAAACAAGTCTTAGGTGCTGCAGGTTGTCAGCAATTTCCTTCTCCAGCACATGGATAAATACACCTGGAAACATCTACCTACCTACCTACCTACTCTCTCTCTCCCTACCTACCTACTGTATTTCTCTCTCTCTCTCGTTCTCTATCCCTCTATCTACCTACCTACTCTCTCTCTCTCTCCCCCAACCTACCTACTGGATTTCTCTCTCTCTCTATCCCTCTACCTACCTACCTACCTACCTACCTACCTACTCTCTCTCTCCCTACCTACCTACTAGATTTCTCTCTCTCTCTCTATCCCTCTATCTACCTACCTACCTACTCCCTATCTCTCTCCCCCAACCTACCTACTGTATTTCTCTCTCTCTCTATCCCTCTACCTACCTACCTACCTACCTACCTACCTACCTACGAGTGCGCAGAGAAGCGTAATGAGAGTGGTGTGGAAAAACACGCACAAACCAGCATACAAGGACACCGAATAGTAAAAGTAATAGTATTTTACTTATGTGGAAAATAGAGGTATTCAGAGTTCAATTTACACAGGGTTCAGTCAGTCAGTTATCAATGTTCTCAATTAAGGAGTGATCCATCAAACACAGTCCAGTATCATATAATCAGTTCAGCACAGAAAGTCGCTAACAGTAGCAAAACTCACAGTAACTCACGAAACATCTACAAGCAGTATCCACCGATCAGCATCAAACAGAGAGCTAACAGTCATTTTGGCTCCATCTTATGGCTGCTTGAGGTAACAGCAACCAATCCCATCACAGCAGTACTTAAAGAAACAGTACTACTCTCATGGCTTATATATTGCTGACCCAACTGTTAGCTTACGTTCCTAACATTCTCCCCTTTGGGTAAGCAATATATATAACCTTACAGTCTGAGTCCGTATTCATCACAACAATGTTTGTGTTTTACAGTGCCTTGAGCTTTGGTAAAATGATCTGCAATGTTAACTTCAGACATACAATACTCGAGTGTAATCATTTTACTACTAATACTTTGCCATACATTTAGATATCTTAGGTCAGTATGCTTTGTCCTTGTCTTTACAGCAAGATTGGATGCCATCTGAATCGCTGCTTGGTTGTTTTCATAAACAACAATAGGCTCCCTTACATCAATCCCCATATCCAGTAGGAGTTGCTTGTAACAAACCAAATCCGTACATAACAAAGACAAACATGAGAATTCAGCCTCCATTGTTGATAAACTTAAATGTTTTTGATGAATAGACTGCCATCCAATTAACGCTTTACCTAAGAATATTGTGATACCTGATGTGGATTTACGTGTAGACACGTCTGTAGCAAAACTTGCATCAGCGTATGCAGTTAATCTCAGTTCATCCTTAGGCTCTAAATATAAGGCATAGTGTATTGTCTGTTTAAGATATCTCAATACACGTTTAACAGCTTGCCAGTGCCTTTCAGTAGGTTCAGCATTAAACCTGGCTAATTGATTAACACTATATGCTATATCTGGCCTTGATCAATTGCTAAAATAAGATAAGCTACCAATTAGGGATTGATAAATACCTTTATCAAATGCAGGGCTTTTTACATCATCATGGCTAAATTCTTGACTCATTGGAGTTTTAACCGGTTCACACAGAACCATTTTAAAAGTCCTGAGCAACTGGTTAATCTTCTCAGTTGATATTTTATATCCTCCTCTAGTTTTATCTATTTTTAAACCAAGATATTGCTTAATTTCACCAAGGTGTTTTATTTTAAACCGCTTTTTAATAGTGTAATAATCTCAATAGCCTTTTGCTCTGTTTTAGAAATCAACACTATATCATCTGTAAACAATAACAATAATGAAATCATACCATCGCTTTCTTTCTTAAATAAACAAGGATCAGCCATTCCAACTTTGAAACCTATCTTTGCTAATTCCTTCACTATGCATTGATTCCATTCATAGCCTGATTGCTTTAAACCATAAAGACTCTTTTTAACTTCCAACAGTCAGTGTTGCTATCAGTGTTTAACCCTAAAGGTTTATTTAAATATATAGTATGTTGCAACGGTGCATGGAGATATGCCGTCTCGACATCTAAATGATTCACTACATATCCATGCTTAGCTGCCCAAACTAATGATGCACGTAATGCTGTAGCTCTTAAACTAGGTGCAAATACCTCATCATAGTCATTGGCTGACTGATCAAAACCTTGTGCTACTAATCTGGCTTTATGGGTAACAGTCCCATCTACGCTTGTTTTAATGTTGTAAATCCATTTACACCCTATGGCATGTTTACCTGGGGGTAACTTTACATTTTCATATACCTCCAACTCTTGTAAGGATTTCAGTTCCCTGTCCATTGCTGCTTTCCAAACTATCTGCTTCTTCTTAGGATAAATGGATAGTTCATGATACGTAGCAGGAAATATCTACTCTCTACATGGGGCTTCCCTTGAAATGCACTCGTAGACTACAGTTGGTCCAGAACGCGGCCGCGCGGGTAATTATGGGGAGTACAAGGTACTCCCATGTGACACCTTTCCTGCGCGAGCTGCACTGGCTCCCTGTGGTCTACCGGGTGCGTTTCAAGGTCTTGATAACGATCTTTAAAGCGCTCCATGGCTCAGGACCTAGCTACTTGCGGGATCGTATTCTGCCCCATACATCCCTGCGACCAATTCGCTCGCACAGAGAGGGACTCCTCCAGGTGCTGTCCACCAGACAATGTCGGGGGGCGGCGTCTAGGAGTAGAGCCTTCTCTGTTGCGGGCCCAGCCCTGTGGAATGACCTTCCCCCGGATATTAGGAATACCTCTGACCTCCGCGCCTTCCGGATAAAGCTCAAGACGCACCTATTTCAAGTAGCTGGCCTGGCTCAACCATAGTTCGTTCACACTGCTCCTGACGGGTTTTTTAATTTTTGTGACTTTTAGACTTTTATTAGAGGATTTTAAACTATGTTTTAACTGTCTTTTCTTATCTTCATACCTCCTCCATGTACGCGTGTTCGTTTATTCTGTTTGTGTATTGTCCATATTGTTTTTTATGTGTTTTATTGTACGCCGCCCCGAGTCCTTCGGGAGAGGGTGAGGCTAATAAATAAATTTATTATTATTATTATTATTATTATTATTATTATTATTATTATTATTATTATTATTATTATTATTACTTGACACGCTATACTAGCTTTATATCTGTCAGGTGGTCGTGTTTCACGGGTTGAACGTCTAGGCAACTCAGGGCTCACCAGTGGACTCTCCTGTTGCGCCGGCTCCCGTTCTTCTAACTCCTCCTGACTCTGCACTTCCTCTTTAAATGCTATAGCTGGTTTTTCTGTTTCATCACTAGGGAATACCTGGGTGTCAATAACTACATCATTGTTATATTCCAATTTATCCCACCCAACAGATTCAATAAATCGAGCACTCGCGCTACAGTATACTTTAGTGGTGCCTTTTTCCCAAATCCTAAACGATCTATGGTTGGCCTCGTAACCTACGAAAAATAACTGTCGAGCTCTATGTTGTCCCTTCAGTCTTACTCGTGAGGGAATATGCACCCATGCCGGAGCTCCAAATGTGTAGCTTAAATCAGGTTTTCTGCCATGCCAACGAGTGAATGGCAATACACCAGTTGTTGTATTTACCACATTATTTAAAACATGGTTACGACACATCATAGCTTCACCCCACAGTGTTTCAGGCAATCCTGAATCAACTAACATAGTTCGAGCCATGGCTTGTAATGTTTGCCCCCTTCGTTCTATAAACGAGTTATGTTGTGGTCTATAAGGAGCAGAACGTTTATGCTCAATACCAGCTGATCTCAACATTGTTTGAAATTTAGAGTTTGTAAACTCAGTTCCGTTATCAGTTACAACAGTAATCACCTTAGATTTCATTTTTCTTTCAGCAAATCTTAGCTAATTAAAGAAATTTTGAAACATTTCTGTTTTGTTTTTCAGTAAATAGCAGAAACCGTATCTTGAATAATGATCCATGATACTCAAAACATAACAGGCACCTCCCAAACTGGGTTTCATAGGTCCAATTAGATCAGCAAAAACAACTTCCAGAGGTTCCTTTGTTTTAAAACCATTCCGTCTGTTTGCTGGAGTAACCTTGCTTTTCTCCTGACTACACACATTGCAATTTAAGTATTTACTGCAAGGTTTTAACTTTACTCCTTCTGACAATTTAACAGTTTGTTGCAGCATCTTGAAATTAATGTGCCCCATACGCCTATGTAGTAAATGTATGCATTCATCATGTGGTTTCACATTATCATACACTGAGTTAGCTGTATGAGCATCAGATATGACATATAAACCATTTGTTAATTTGGCAGTAACCGTATTACCTTCCTTTTCAATGATAGTTATCTCCCCTAAAGGTTACTACATAGCCAATGTTAACTAGAGCCCTTACTGATAAAAAATTAAATTTCAGTTTAGGTACATACAACATGGATAAATGCTCATTTACAAATGAACAATATGCCATACCTTCACCAGATGCTTTCACCTTCCATCCATTTGCCAAAGATACATGTTGCTTGCTGGCGAACAGTTTTACAAAACAGTTTCTATTTCTAGTAATGCACTGTGATGCTCCACTATCAACAACCCATGAATCATGGTTTATTGGTGCATTGCTAGAGATAGTCAAAGTAGACATAGCTAAGTAGCCATTAGCATTTTTCTTAGCCTTTCAAGTATTCTGTTGTTTTGCATTTTACAGAATCTAGCTATATGGCCCTTAGCCCCACAAGAAAAACATTTTCTAACAGTATAGGCAGTCGAAGGTGACTCCTCATGTTTTGGTGGTTTCTCTCTCAGTTGTTCTCTTTCCAACCTTCTTCTCGACTCTCCCAACAGTCGTGCAGTTATGTCAGACAATGTTAGTTCATTTCGGGTTAGGACTTCAAGAGAAGACACAAAAACATCATAACTCTCATTCAGTGATGACAGAATGATGTAGACTTGATGTAACTCTGAGAAAATAAGTTATTCTTTATGTAGCTCCTGAAAAACTCCTTTCATAAAGTTTAAATGAGCTAACATATCTCCACCTTTCAGAAGACATGCCCTAAACAGTTTGCGGGTAAGATGTATATGTGCACCTACAATGTCACGGACATAAATCTTCTCCAAATTCTCCCAACATCTTGCAGCAGAATTTTCCCCACAAATATGAACTAATTGTTGGTCAGTCAGTGTTAGACCAATTATACACAACGCTCGTTCGTTGCATTGTTGAAACTCTGCTATCTTCATGGCATCATCCTCGTCATCTGGATCCCAAGAAGTTACGTCCGATGGATTCTGTACAGCATCCCATACTCCCTCTTTACGCAGGAGTAGGCTGCATTTCATAGACCAGGAAACATAGTTTGTCCCATCCAACCGGGTTATTACTGATAGACTTGCTGATGGGGTGTGTGCCATCTTCTCCATGATAGTAACAATCACAAACTAAACAGCTGTCTGTATACAGTATTGCATATCGACACCAACTCTCCTTTAGCTACGTCTGGTACAACCTGGGCCCATAAGCAGTGTTAGGTAAGCTCCCCGTTAGGAGAGCGAGTGTGCAGAGAAGCGTAATGAGAGTGGTGTGGAAGAACATGCACAAACCAGCATACAGGGACACCGAATAGTAAAAGTAATAGTATTTTACTTATGTGGAAAATAGAGGTATTCAGAGTTCAATTTACACAGGGTTCAGTCAGTCAGTTATCAATGTTCTCAGTTAAGGCGTGATCCATCAAAGACAGTCCAGTATCATATAATCAGTTCAGCACAGAAAGTCGCTAACAGTAGCAAAACTCACAGTAACTCACGAAACATCTACAAGCAGTATCCACCGATCAGCATCAAACAGAGAGCTAACAGTCATTCTGGCTCCATCTTATGGCTGCTTGAGGTAACAGCAACCAATCCCATCACAGCAGTACTTAAAGAAACAGTACTACTCTCATGGCTTATATATTGCTGACCCAACCGTTAGCTTACATTCCTAACACTACCTACCTACTCTCTCTCTCCCTACCTACCTACTGTATTTCTCTCTCTCTCCCTCTATCTACCTACCTACTTTTTAAAAAAGTTTGCCTCTTCAAAACCTTGGTGCGTCTTATACTCCGAAAAATATGGTAGATTTAGGAAAGATAATGGTAAAAAGTAGCTGGACACAGACCAAGGACAAGCTGTGGAGATGGGAGTCATAGCTGGAGCATTGAAAAGTTCTTTGTCATAAACAGGATGGACTGTAAGATTAACTTGGAATGTAAATGGGGCAAATTCCACACAAAAGGAATGTTGGTCTTACCTGACACGTTGCTTCTCTGTGCGCAGCGGGAGAATCCCAGCATGGGTTAACTTCTGCCTATCTGCCCAGAGACTGAGTTAAGACCTTTTGGCCATGCCTCCTCTGCTCGACTGAGCCCAGTTTTTTGATGAAGGCATAGACCTCCAGTAGAGATGTAATCGTTGACAGTGTTGGGCTTCCCTGGACTCTGAAGCAGGACGGTCGGCAGGGTGGCTTTGGATTCTCCCACAGCACACAGAGAAGCAACGTGTCAGGTAAGACCAATGTTCCTTCTCCAGTGCGCTGCTTGGAGAATCAAGCATGGGACATACCCAAGCTTAATGTCTCATGGGTGGGGAACAGTCTGGTCCAGGGTCCCTAAGGTTGAATGAATCCTTTGCAGCACTCTCCTTCCGAACGATGCCTCGGCTGAGGTGAACACGTCCAGCTTGTAGTGCTTAATAAAGGGCAATGAGGAGCACCATGTCACCGCCCTGCAAATGTCCTCAATTGTGACCTGTGTTGCCCATGCGGCCATAGTGGCTGCACTCCTGATTGAGTGGGCCATTATATGTCTAGGTAATGGTCTAGCCTGAAGTTCATAGGCCTTGGCTATGCATGCCTTCAACCACCGGCCCACAGTGGATGGAGTCACCTTCCTGCCCTTGGCTGCCAGCTGGAAAGAGATGAACAGGGACTCTGTCTTCCAAAAGGAAGCTGTCCTTTTGATATACCTGCGGAGGGCCCTCCTGAACCCAGACTGTGCCATTTTTTCTCCAGAGGGTGATCAGGCCTCAGGCAGAAATCTGGCAGAATGATCTCCTGGGCTCTATGGAACCAGGAGTTTACTTTAGGGAGGAAGGAGGGATCCAGCTGCAAAACAACTCTGTCCGGATGGAAGATGCAGAGATCCTGGCAGACGGATAGAGCTGCCAATGCCAATATCCTCCTGGCTGAAGTAATGGCCACCGGGGCATACCGGTCATAACCCACCACTGGCCAGGTGACCTTGAATGTCAAGAGCCGAAGACTGGTTGTCCTCAACGGCTCGAATGGTGTAGAAGTGAGGGCTTGTAGCACTATAGAAAGTCCCAGGTGGGGTACCGATGTACCACAGGGGGTTGCAGGTTGGCTGCCCCTTTGAGGAAACTGCACATCCTCAGATATTGAGTGAGAGAGTGCAGGTCCTTACAAGATAATACTGTGGATAGAGCAGCCACCTGCCTGCAGAGGGTGTTGGGGGTCAGCCCCTTGTCCAGCCCCTCCTGCAAGAAGTCCAGGATCTATGGGACTGATGCTGAGGTAGGGTTGAGTTGTCCCCTGGAGCACCATTTGCAAAATGCCACCCAGGTCGCATTATATATCCGGTTAGTGGATGGCCTTCTGGAGGCCTGAATAGTCTGTATCACCTTCCCGGAGAATCTGTCCCTCCTCAGGATGTCCCTCTCAAGTGCCAGGCGGTTTAACTGTAGCCACTGAGGCTCCAGATGGAGCAGTGCCCCCAGCTGAGAGAGATCCTGTCGTCGGGTGTCCTCCAGGGATGGATACCGAGAGGCTGACCAGATCTGCATACCAAGGGCGTCTGGGCCAATGGGGAGTGACAAGAAGAATCTCCTCCCTCTCTGCTAACACCTTTCTGATGACCCTCAGAATGAGGGGAAGGGGAGGAAAGGCGTACAATAGCCCCTGGGGCCAAGGGCTGTGGAGAGTGTTGACTGCTTCTGCCCCCGGCACTGCAAATCTTGAGAAGAAACTCGGCAGCTGAGTGTTCTCCGGATGAGCAAACAAGTCCACTGTTGGATGGACAAACTTCTCGGACAGGTACTCAGCCAGTCTGCCTGTACATTTGTGTCCCCTGATATATGTTCTGCCCTGATGGAGAGGATATGCATCTCCGCCCAGAGCCCCAATCTCTCCGCCTCGTGCATGAGAGACCTGGAGAGGGTGCCCACCTGGCGGTTGATGTGGGCCTTGGTGGCCACATTGTCCGTTAGGAGCAGGATGTGGTGGCGGGTTACTAGCCCCTGAAAATGACAGAGGACTAGGTGTGCTGCCTGGAACTCCAACCAGTTTATGTTGTTTGTTAGCTCTGTCAGGCTTCATCGTCCCTGAGTTACCTGAGACTGGGCGTAGGCGCCCCAGCCAAAGAGGCTGGCATCGGAAGTTATTGTGATCCGGCTGGGTTCTCTGAACAGACACCCCTTCTGTACTGCATGGGACGTCCACCAATGAAGGGAGTGAAGCACTTTCAGTGAACCTTCTGTGGGATGGGTGGATGGGTACATGGAGGTAGGCCTCCTTGATATCTACAGATGTTAGCATCTCTCCTTGTCGGATGCATCCCAGGATGGATTTTAGGGATTGCATTTTTAAGTGTTTGTATGCCAAATGGATGTTGATCTTTTTTAGGTCTACAATAGCTCTCCACCCCCCACCCCCCCACCTCACCCCAAGCTCTTTGGGACTAGGAAGAGGATAGAATAAAAGCCTAGTCCCTCCTGCCCTGATGGAACCGGCTTGATAGCGAGAATATCCAATAGATCCATGATGGTGAACCTATGGCATGTGTACCACAGGTGGCACACAGAGCCCTCTCTGCAGGCATGTCAGCCTTCGCCCCAGCCCAGCTCCACTGTGCATGCGCGCATGCCTCCTTCTGGCCAGCTGGTCTTCAGGTCTCTGCCACGAATGCACAAGGGGTGGGGTAAGCTCTTAATGGACATTTGGACACAATGTGGTGGATATTTTGTTGGGGAGCACCACAGTCACACTGAGGGGTAAAGACAAGACCCCACTTAAACAATGAGCCCTGGCAGACATCACGTTGGGTTCCGATCCTGTTCGGAGTTGACCAATGCTGGCGAGGAAGATCAAAACCTGGCACCTTTTGTGTAGCGTCATCTACGTAACTGCTTGTATCTGGGTGTTCAGCAGCCCATTTGGCTTTCTACTGTGTGTTGACGTCAAAGTTGTTAGACAGCTGTTGAGCAAGTGCCAGAGAGGGCTTCCTGGATTTAAGCCTGCCAATTGATAGATGAGGAAGATCAGTGAGCACAGGAAGAAGTGGGTTTCTCATAATTTCGTTGTACTCCTTCAATAAGGCTTCCTGCCTTCATAGGGCTGGTGGTGCAATGTGGCTCAAGACAGGGAGCCAGCAAGTAGGAGTAGATTTTATGCAATCACTTATGATCCTCATTGTATTATTTAGTCTACCATCGATCTTGCTGGTGTGGCAGCTATTAAGCCAAACAGGGGTGCAGTATTCAGCTGTGGAGTAGACCAACCCTATTGGTGAGATTCTGAGAGTAGAGGCTGAGGCTCCCCATCCTGAGCCTCTTAGTTTCTGAAGTAAATTGTTCCTGGTATTGATTTTAGCAGACATGTTCTCTAGGTGTTTCTTATAGGAGAGGGTCCGATCCAAAGTTACTCTGAAGTATTTGGAGTGGGGATCATAAGGGAGTAGGTTGTTATTCAGGTAAGCCGTTGGGGTTGCATTGGTGAGTTTGTTGTTGAGATGGAAACAGGTAGTCACCGTTTTGCTGACACTGGGTATGAGTCTGCAGTCAGCAAAGAATTTACCCAGGGACTTCAGGTCCTCAGAGAGGAGGCAGTCCAATACTTCCCTAGCAGTGCAAGATAAAAATTGGAAGTATTGGACTGCCTCCTCTCTGAGGACCTGAAGTCTCTGGGTAAAAGAAATTGAAAGCTAATATATATACAGAATAAATTAAGAACATGAAAATGCTAATAAGGATGCTCAAGAATTAAAGCAGGCTCAATTTTAAACTGAATGAGTGACAGTTCCCAGACTAATGCAGAAATCAGAATGAAATATCCTTCCAAAATTACACTACTCCAAACTGGAAGACAGTTGACATTGAAATGTGCCAAACAACTTTAGAGAATGCACATTTAAGTATAAAGTAAAATAATATTCACTCATATTCCTTTAGAGTTAACTGATGTAGTACAAATTATTTCCTAAATTTATTTCATACAATAACATAATAGAGCTCTTACTGTGCAAATCTATATACATTCTATCAAGTCCTTTAAATCCTATTTTCATCTCTATCAAAAACTAACCCTTGGTTACTTGCCAATGAAGGAGAATATTTGTAGCTCAGGGTTGTTTACTTGAAAGCATTTGTAATCTGGAGTACAGGTACTCCTCAACATATGACCACAATTGAGCCCAAAATGTCTGTTGTTAAGTGAGACATTTGTTAAGTATATTTTGCCCCATTTTATGACATTTCTTGCCTTAGTTGTTAAGTGAATCACTACAGTTGTTAAGTTAGTAACACAGTTGTTAAGTGAATCTGGTTTCCTCATTGACTTTGCTTGCCAGAAGTTTGCAAAAAGGGACCACATGACCCCGGGACACTGGAACCATCATAAATATGAGTCAGTTGCCAAGTGTCTGAATTTTGATCACATGACCTCAGACACGCTACAGCAGTTGTAAGTGTGAAAAATGGTCACAAGTCAACTTTTTCAATGTCGTTGTAAGGAAGGAGGGAAGACAGGCCCTGAATCTTGGTTCAGACTTTGGTTCATTATAACAATGCAAAGACTGGTCAAGGAAAAAGATAGTTGCAGACAGTTGCAGGGTGGGATCAATGAGGCATGACATTTATATTTTTATCTGTATGTTCAGACAGACCATGAGGGGTGTATCCTGTTATCTGTCTAGGACAGGGGATAGTCCCGTATTTGTCTAGCAGATGTTAAATGTTCCTTAACATATTTTTATTCTCGGCTTTTTTCTGTACTTTTCCATTTCTCCTTTTATCAATTTAGCAAATGTATGCCTACGTATATGCTTACGTCAAAATGACTATATAAGATTGTTGTTTGAGACTGTTCGGGGTTCAAACCCCTTTATGCTGTTTGAGCTGTTTGAACCTGCGCAATAAACTTTCTTGCATTGCAAAGAGCTGGTCTTTGAGTCCTCAATTTCCACAACAACATGGCACCATCCAGATGGGACTCTTAGACGAGGCAAAATTTCGCTGAGGGCAGGTTTCACCCTTCGAATCCAGGGGAGGCCACTCCCGACTTCTACGGCGCCGTGGGGAAAATTTCTCTCCAGGAAGACCCAGGGGCCTCCCGTGGGATCGACGGTGCTGGAAAACCTAGTCCAAGAACCCTTGAATGCAAGAAAGAAGGTCTGACCTCTTTTCCTGGCCAGGACGTGTGTGAAGACTTTTCAGGCGAGTATATGTTAACTTTGTGAAGTACCTATCTCATTTGAAGATAGAAGAGGGGGACTGATCA
This sequence comes from Natrix helvetica, assembly GCF_964273705.1. Classification (NCBI taxonomy): domain Eukaryota; kingdom Metazoa; phylum Chordata; class Lepidosauria; order Squamata; family Natricidae; genus Natrix; species Natrix helvetica. The sequence continues at coordinate 58,799,551 of NC_138555.1, read as the reverse complement.
CCCCCCTGGAGTCGGGGCGTCGACCCTAAAGAGCTCCGTGTTAGGTTGTGTGGGTGGTTGTCACCGCAGTCCCCGCTAGTGGTCGTGGTTTTTCCAAGACTACGGGTCGGTGGTTGTGCTGTTAGAGATGGGTGGGTCATCGAGCATTCCCAACACACCGTTGGAATGCATGTTGAAAAGGTTCGAGTCCTGTGTTAATTACACCCATTATGCAACGCCCTATCCTGGAATTTCTAAAGAGAGATTAAGATATTTGTGTGAGAAACATTGGCCCCACCTGGGGGTGGGGTGGTCAACTCAGGGATTTTTCAGAGAGCAAGTTATAATCAGTTGTGGCTTTTGATTCACCAATATGAGGAGAAATATCCCAATCAATTTCCCTATATAGATCAGTGGCGTACCACTGTGGTAGAGAGGGCGGATGAGCTCTTACAATGTCAGGCGGAAATGGTGTGGTTATGCATTGCCAGACAGAAGGGAAATAAGTGTAAAACATCTAAAAAGAATTGTAACAATTGTTGTAATGAAAGCATAGCAAAACTTCAGAAAACAGAGAAAAATGTAGTTAGTGAAAAGAAGAGGATGTGGTGAGGCCCCCGCCGTACGCGTCACCCCCACCGTTGTTGGCACAACAACCTCAAGTTGCTGCGGCAGCAGGGGGGGGTCACCAGCAGTGCGCAGGAAGCAGAAACTTGCAGATGTTATGCCAAAAACAGAAATTACTGAGGGGAAGTCTGTGAGTGAAGACGAAGAGGGAGGGGGTCAGGAGAAATGGAGGAATTTGTGGGAGTAAAAACAAGATTTGTTATACTTTGTTCCCAGACAAGAAGGAGATGTGGTTTTACAATATGTGGATGATGTGTTGGTGACAGGACAATGTGAGGATACTTGTTGGGAGAATACCAAAAGGTTGTTGGATTTGTTATTAGATTGTGGTTATAGAGTATCCAGACTGAAAGCGCAGTTGGTAAAAGAGAAAGTGAGATATTTAGGATATGATATTGAACAAGGACGCAGATCGCTAGGACCAGAACGAAAAGAAGCAATTTTAACAATAGCAGAACCCAAAAACAGAAGACAACTTAGGGGATTTCTTGACTTAGCAAGTTTTTGTAGAATTTGGATTCCTAACTTTGCGCTGATAGCAGCACCTCTATATACATCTACTAAAGGAGCAAATGTAGATCCTTTCCTTTGGGAAAACAGAACAGAAAAATGCTTTTAGAAATATTAAAATAGCTCTTACTTCTGCACCTGCTTTAGCGTTGCCTAATTTGAGGAAACCTTTTAATTTGTATGTGGATACCAGCAAAAATATGGCTCTAGGAGTACTCACTCAGAAACTTGGAAGGTGGCAACAACCTGTTGCCTACCTATCCAAACAATTGGATGGAGTGGCCAAAGGATGGCCGCACTGCCTGAAGGTTTTGGCGGCAATTGCTGAGTTGTTACAGGATTGTAACAAACTAACATTTTCTTGTCCTATCAATGTGCACACCCCACATTCAGTACAGTCAGTATTAGATAATAAGGGACATTTATGGATTAGTAACCAGAGATTGACTAAGTATCAAGCCATGTTGATCGAGAATCCTCAAGTACAGTTGATAGTTTCCAATAGACTGAATCCAGCTACATTGTTGCCCACAGAAACTAAAAAGGAACATGATTGTTTGCAAATATTAGAGACAGTGTATTCAACTCGTCCCGATTTATCTGATATCCCTTTGACAAATGCAAATCTTTATTGGTATACAGATGGCTCTAGTTACATGCATGAGGGGAAACGTGTGGCCGGATATGCGATTGTGGATGATGAAGGTGTTGTAGAAAGTGGACCGATAGGAGGGAAGTGGAGTGCTCAGGTGGCAGAATTGTGGGCATTAACAAGAGCTTTAGAAAGAGCAGAGAAAGAGACTTTGAATGTGTGGACTGATAGCAAGTACGCTTTCCTGACCTTACATGCTCATGGAGCAGTTTATAAGGAAAGAGGTTTTCGAGATTCTGCATGGAAGTATGTCCAACATGGACATTTGATTAGTCGCCTCATCGATGCAGTACATAAACCTGCGAAGGTTTCTGTTATGCATTGTAAAGGCCACCAGAGGGGGGACGATAGGATAGCCCAGGAAAATTGACTAGCAGATTTAGAAGCCAGAGAAGCAGCCAAACGAGCGGGCCCTACCCCTGATTTAGCAATTCATGTGGCAATGGATTTAGGAGTGATTCCACCAGAAATAAAGCCAACATATACTCAACAGGAGTGTATTAAGGCCACTCATGATTTACATGCTAGTATAAAAGAAGGTTGGTATGTGATGCCAGATAAAAGAATATATGTGCCGACGTCAGTAGCATGGACATTGGTCCAGCTATCACATGAAACTACTCATATGGGGAAAACTGCCTTAGAAACCGCCCTGAGTAGGGATTATTTCATTAATGGACTGGCTGGAATAGCAGCGAGAGTTGTGGCCAAGTGTATTATATGTGCTAAGGTAAATCCTAGGCAGGGACCACTCTTGCCCCCTGGAACCATCCCGGTGTCATATTTCCCAATGGATTATTTAATGATTGATTTTACAGACATGCCAAGGTGTGGCCCTTATAAAGCAATGTTGGTTATGGTTGATATGTATACCGGATGGCCAGAGGCTTTTCCCACCAAAACAAAACAAGCTAGAGAAGTGGCTAGACTGCTCCTTAAAGAGATAATCCCTAGGTTCGGACTTCCATCCCATATCTCATCAGATAATGGGCCTGAGTTTGTCCATCACATTAACCAGGCGGTGGCTAACGCAGTGGGGATCAAGTGGAGGTTCCATAGTGCGAATCACCCTCAATCGGGAGCGATGTCTGAAAGAATGAACAGAACCCTTAAAGAAAGGATCATTAAAATCTGTGCGGAATGTCATTTGAAATGGCCTGATGCCCTTCCATTGGCTTCGTATGCTGTTAGGTGTTCTCCCCAACGCCAACATAAACTGTCACCTTATGAGTTAATGTTTGGGCGTCCACCTACATTGTTGAGAAGAAACTTGGCGGGGTGGCCTGATTTGGGACATAAGGGGGGTGTTTGGAATATGGAAATGGTGCAAGAATTAAACAAGCAAGTTGAGAAACTCCGAAATTATGTTCAAGAACAAAACCCCCACAACTAGTAACAAAATGTTACCCATTTAAGCCGGGAGATAATGTGTGGGTAAAACATTGGAAGAAGGAACAATTGGAAGGGAGATGGAAAGGGCCATATGTGGTCATAATGGTGTCACCCTTGGCAGTGAAAATAGCAGAATCCAAGGCCTGGATTCATTGGATGAGGGTTAAAGCTGCTGATGTGGGGTGGAACGTGTCAGTGGACCACAAAACCCTACGAAACTGACATTCAAACGTATTTAAATCATATGTATTATGTATGTAAATAGGTTAAGTGTACCCAGGTTGTGCTAAGAAGGCGGAAGAAGAGGACCTAGCCCTGCGGGACCACACCCGGAAGCTGGTTCCCAAGCACGGCTGAAGATTGGTATGGATTGATGTTTGAAGATTGGGTTTAGGGACGGTGGATAGCAATAGTAGGATCACTAACGCTAGTGTTGCTTTATCACTATCGGGAGTGGTTTTGTGGCATCCCAAAACCTAATGATCCTTTGATTAGTTTGTCTCCATTATCAACACCAGTGCCTGAAACCCAATAGTTGGTGACGAGGATTGAGTTTCTGGAAGAAAGAAGCAACCCCTGCTAAGTCACACCTGGAAGCTGACTTTCGACGCATGGGTGAAGAGTGGATAAGTAACACATAGATAGCAAATATATCTTAACACCCCTAAACCTCATATCTATACCTATATCATAACCAAATAGGATAAGTTTGTATGTGTTGGTTTTGTAATTGTAAGTGTGGGTGTTGTTGCTGTGCGCATTGTATTGATTGTATTGCTTGCTCATATTGTAAGATTGAATGTGACCTGAAGGTTATAGAGGATGTATTATCACTATATATAGGCCATAAGATAGATAACACATCTTATTGTACACTTAAATCTTGCCCTACCATAAACCAAGTTATTCAGAGGTATCAGAAGGAGGTGAGCATACCGGAAGATGAATTTCATTTGTGCTATCGGTTGGTTGGGGGTAAGTGTTTTATTTACAAGGGTGTTAGGTAATTCTGTGTGCGTGCAGAATCTAGGACAATGGAGTAGGCCTGAGGAGCGTCCAGGTATTGTCCAGTCTTATGTAATAGGCAATGGACAATGCCAGGGCTATCCACCTCTTGCTTTTACACCAGACTGCTGGAATGGAATTTTACCACATCCTTGTCAAGCCCCCATGCATTTGACCAAATAGTTAAGGAAGCCTGTCTAGCCCAGAAATACACAAATCATCTCCTTTGTAAGTACGTAGGCTACGTGCTCCGGAAGGGAATGTGTAGCTATGCTTCATACAGGGAAGAGAGACCCCCCCATTATGCTAGACTGTGGGGATCCAATATTTTGGGGATGGGAACGAGTTACTCATATCAATCAGTTGAAACCTGGATGGAAGGGGACATGCACCTTACAACATAGCCACACAGATTTAGGACCTATGAGAAGGAAAATGAGAAAGAAAAGAAGGAAACAGCGGAGTGTTGGAGAGAAGTGGCCACTGGGGGAAGGTCCTTGTACTCAATGTTTGAAAGATGGAGCCCTATACGCTCGGTTGGAGAAACCAAAAGCATGTACCAGGTTTGATTTAACCACTTGTGCTCGATCCGGAAGAAGAGGTCTAGATATATACAAAGGATGTAATGGGACAGAAGGGGTATTATGTTATCAAGATTGCAATGGCTCATTGGATCACTGTCCACCCCCTCGTCAAACACCCACCAATACACAAGTACGGAGACTTTCCCCACAAACACAAAATAAATAAATAAATAAATAAATAAAACACGTGCACCAAAATCTCATGTTACATCAAGAGAAGCACCTAGACGGACACCTCACTCCACCGAGGCCCCTGACACCTGTTCTCCGTGTATTACAAAGGCACAAGTAGGGAGAACCATTCTTAACACTTTAGTCCACCACACACAATCACCTAGAAACTGTAAGCCTCAGCTTGTCAATTGCATACATAACCAATGGACATCTCCAGGTAATGCCACAAAAAACCTGAATATTTTAATAGAACATATCTAGGTTACCTGAACTCATCCCGGACGGCTGATGAATGGGTAGCTCCTAAAGACATGTATTGGATATGTGGAAAACTAGCTTATGAACAACTCCCTTTTAATTGGTCAGGTTCGTGTGTCTTAGGTTGGATAAAACCATCCTTCTTTTTGTTACCAATTCAATCAAAACAAATATTAGGAGTCCCCTTATATGAACAAGTAGGATTGAGAGCAAAGAGGGAAGTGCAAACTGTGTTCACAGACTTCCCTTGTAAAGAATATTCTGCTTATGATAAGGAGGATGAGAAATGGACTAGTGAACGCATAGTGTGTACATATGGAAGAGCAACATGGGCAGAAGATGGATCATGGGGGTACCGCACCCCTATATACATGTTAAATAGAATCATTCGGTTACAGGCAGTTCTGGATCTGGCAGGGGTGAGAATAGACAAAGCACTTAATGTTTTGTCGGAAGCCACTGACAAGATAAGAACTGCTGTGTATCAGAATAGATTGGCCCTAGACTATCTCTTGGCTAAAGAAGGAGGGGTGTGTGGAAAGTTTAATTTGTCCAACTGCTGCCTCCAAATCGATGAAACAGGGAAGGTGGTAAAACAGCTGACTACAGAAATTAGACAACTTACACATAATCCCACTCAAATATGGCGAGGATTTAATCTGAAGGAGGTGTTTGGGGGATGGTTTCCCAAGCTTCCAGGATTACAGGCCATAGTTGCTTTGATTGGGTTGATTGCAGCGGGATGTGTGATACTTCCTTGTGTATTGCCAATTTTTGTTCGAACCATCTCTAATAGTCTGTCTTTATTAGCAGAAAGAAAGGCAACTGCTCAGGTGATGGCTGTGCTAGAATATGAGAACTTAAGACCTACAACAGAGTTGGAAGAATATGTGACTCTTCTGGAAAACTCAGATGAGTCACAAAGGAGGGATTAAGGAAGGAGGGAAGACAGGCCCTGAATCTTGGTTCAGACTTTGGTTCATTATAACAATGCAAAGACTGGTCAAGGAAAAAGATAGTTGCAGACAGTTGCAGGGTGGGATCAATGAGGCATGACATTTATATTTTTATCTGTATGTTCAGACAGACCATGAGGGGTGTATCCGGTTATCTGTCTAGGACAGGGGATAGTCCCGTATTTGTCTAGCAGATGTTAAATGTTCCTTAACGTATTTTTATTCTCGGCTTTTTTCTGTACTTTTCCATTTCTCCTTTTATCAATTTAGCAAATGTATGCCTACGTATATGCTTACGTCAAAATGACTATATAAGATTGTTGTTTGAGACTGTTCGGGGTTCAAACCCCTTTATGCTGTTTGAGCTGTTTGAACCTGCGCAATAAACTTTCTTGCATTGCAAAGAGCTGGTCTTTGAGTCCTCAATTTCCACAACAGTTGTAACTTTGAACGTTCGCTGAATGAATATTTGTACGTCAGGGACTACCTGTACTAATGACAAAGAACTCTTGTATAACACTCCTGCAGAGCACATATTGTTACATAACTACACCACCCATCTTTCAGGGTACATGTTTAATGTCAGAAAGCATAGCTAGTTAATCAAGCTGCCATCAGAAACTGAATGTCTTTTGTTATTTGCTAATTAAAACAGGGGTGATAACTGATAATAATAATTTGAAGGATGAAAAAGTGTAACTCACCTACTACCATTAGAGTGAATTCAAACCCTCTCTTGACAGATTTTCTATAAACTTGATTGGGGAGGTTTGCAAACCCCACATATCCTTCAAGATTCTTCTGTTGCTGAGATAAAAACATGTGAAGTTAGGATATTTCTGTTTTAATATAATTACGTTCTGCTATTTATATTTTTTTAAAGAACCATACTCTGTAACTATGAAAAAGACTATTTTCTTTAGCACCTCATAATTCAAATACATAAACTTGTCTCTTGCAAAAACTTTCAGTCAGCCTCATTATTTTTTAACATTTGGATATTCAGTGTTAGGGCATATCTTGTTCTTGATAAATAAATGCTATCTGATTCCAAATGCAATAAAGGCTTAGAATATAGTTCCTAATAAAAAGCCTAAGTTCAGATAGCACAACGGCTATCATCTGGAGCAGGAACAGGCTACAAACTTCTGTTAAGTCATCCTGAAGTGTTCTAGGATTGGAAAGTACTATCACTTCTCACTAGTGGTATTATGAACCAATACATGTTTCTCAATATCCCGCTACCTTCAACATCTTTATTAATTTTATTAACAATATGTACACTCCCCTGCTCCATTTTCTTAGAGAAAGTTATGCTGTTTGACTACAAGAAAAATTGAGTAATTCTTTTTTAAGAAACAGCTAACTTTAAAAAAGACATGTGCATGTCGTGCAACAGATGCATAGAGAAAAACAGTTTGCTAGATATGCCAAGGGTACTTACGGCTACTTTGTAAACAACATATTTCCATCATTTCACATGTCCATAAGTAGACAAGATGCAGCCAAAGGTTACAAGAAGCGAAGAATTCCAGTAGTTTCGTAACACCAGTCAGGTTCAGTTTTCATCAAAAAAAGAAAGGAAAAAGTTACTTACATTTGTACAATGAAGATTGTATACACACACACACACACACCTACAATAAATAAGCAGTTAAAACCAGAACAAACATTTAAAGCAAACCAAAATATTAAAATCCATCATAGGCATCACAAAACAGTGTGAATGTTACTGACTGCCTAAAGCAGCAGAAAAGCAGCCAGGAAGAAAAAAATTATTTAGATATGGTGCTAGTACCAAAAGACATGATCAAAATATAATAAAAAGGCACATATTATTAAAAAACATTCCATAAAATTGAAACCCAGATAAATGTGCCACAGGTATTCACTTTTATAATGCTTTGAGTACCCATTTTTCACTATTATTCTCCAGAAGAGAATACAATAATACAATAGTAGAGTTGGAAGGGACCTTGGAGGTCTTCTAGTCCAACCCCCTGCCTAGGCAGGAAACCCTATACCGTTTCAGACAGATGGCTATCCAACATCTTCTTAAAGACTTCCAGTGTTGGGGCATTCACAACTTCTGGAGGCAAGCTGTTCCACTGATTAATTGTTCTAACTGTCAGGAAATTTCTCCTCAGTTCTAAGTTGCTTCTCTTCTTAGATATACAGTATACATGTCCTCCTTTCCCGAGGAAAGGCAGTCTAGTGAGATTTCTGTACACTGGTGTTCATCAATAAAGAAACCTCTTTGACCCTTACTTGGAGCTATTCTGGTTTATTGCACCTGAGCTTAAACTCGCCAGACACTGCTCCTAGGAAGGAGACAACCATGGAGATGGCAATGGACCCACAGCTGTGCCTCCCCAGAAGATGGTGGAGACTTTACTTCAACACCAATATGAGATGGAAGCAGAAATGTAGAATGTGTGGGCGGCAGTTCTTCAATTGGTTCAACAAGGCCAGAATGCCCAGCCAACAGCAGTTCCACCAGCTCCAGTAGCACAACCAGTCTTATTGTCCCAAAGGTACTACACAAAGGTAGATATTATAAATCCTTCCATTCCTCACAAATCAGTTAGAACTGAAGAAGCTTCTTAGATGAGAAGCAAAATGTTTTCAAAGGAAAAAATCAAGAAAGTCCAGTTGCCTTTTGGAAAAAGCACCTTTGGAACAACCACGATCTGGATGATTGAGAATCTCCATAGACATACAACCAGTCTTGTTGCATTTTCATGGTAGATTACCAGAGAGGGTTGAAGAGGAAGCTGACAAAATGAGAACTTTCATTGCTCAGTGTAAGTTGTTTATTGGAACCTCAGCTGCAGAATCTCCTACAGACTGTGCTAGGGTATCCTTTTGTTGAAGGATCTGCAACCAAATGGGCACTGCTGGTCATAGAGAGCAATGACCCTGTCATGGATAATTGTCAGAAGTTCATGGAGAGATTCAGAGCATATTTTGAAGACCCGATCTGAGCTGTCATGGCCAGTCATGAGATTGGGCGGCTTAAGCAAGGCAGCAGAAGATTGGGACTCTACATGGTTGTTTTAAATTGTTGGCTGCAGATGTTGATTAGAATGATTTAGCCTTAAATGAGCAGTTCAGGTAAAGGTTGCACAATGACATTCAGAGTAAGCTGGTGAGGCAAGGAGTCCAACAGAACGTAGAAGAGTTAATCCAGCACTGCGTGCTCATACATGCCCGTTTGAAAGAACTACAGTAGGAAACGGGCAACTGTACAAGCCCAGTCCCAGATCAAGTTTCATGAGGCTCACTCCCTTTGCACCTATCAGGCACAAGAAACCATGAGCCAGGATAGAGTTACAAAGCACTGCAAGTTTATTCCATGCAGCCTATATGACAATCTGTTCTACTAATGGTCAAGGCATATTGGCGGCAGATAAAAATCAAGAGACTTCAAAGGGGGCTGGACTTAGCTCTCTTTCAGGGGCGTAATGACTCCAGTCTGATTTGATTTGACCCCACTTTCGGGCTCAACTTGGTTATCTCCTACATCACCCTCCCCTCCAATTCCCCCCCCCTCCTCCATGGGCTCCTCTGAGCTGCACTCCCTCTCCTCCATAGTGTTCTAAAAGTCTGAGTTCTCATGGGAACTTGGCAAGGGCAGGAGGGAACCAGTCTCAAAGGAATTTTCCTTCCCCACTTCTGAAGCAGCTGGCGAGCCAGGAGATGGAAAGTGACAAGATTGATGTGATGGAGAACCTTGAATGGTCCTACAAATGTCTAGATTCTTCGAATGTCTTCAAGATGTTAAGAACTTTGTCCCCCTACTGTTATGGGCAGCCCCTCCTATCAGTAGGCATCTGCAGCCTTCTTATAAGACTGCTTTGCTTGGTCGAGCTGCTGCTTCAATAGGGCTTGGGCAACGAGTTGCTCCTGTAAGAAGTCAACTTCCCCTGGGACAGTTGAGTCCAGTGCGGGGTGGTCTGGCTACACTTTTGGGTGTGTGCCATACATAGCTTGAAAGGGTGTCACTGAAGTCAATGAGTGGAGTGAGTTGTTATAAGAAAATTTTGCAAGGGGCAATAACAATGATCAGTTTTATTGGCTATAGGTGCAATAACAGCTCAAATACTGTTGGGAAGAGCTTGTTAGTTTTCTTTGCCTCACTGTTCGTAGCTCAGTGATGGGCTGTAGACACGTTGACTTTGACCTGCAGGAGCTGGAATAGTGCCTTCCAAAATCCAGATTGGAACTGTGCACTTCCATCTGAAATAAATGTTGAGACCATGCCGTGGTAGTGAAAGCAGTGGTCTAGAAAAAGCTGGGCTGTATGTTTGGCACCATCTTGGTGAAAAGATATACCACCACCAAAATGGCAGTGAAGCCTTGGACAGGGGGTAAATCAGTAATGAAGTCCAGAAAGAGTGTATGCCGTGTGTGTGTGTGTGTGTGTGTGTGTGTGTGTGTGTGTGTGTGTGTTGGGAGTGGCTGCAAGAGTCCTGACAGCTTTTGATGGAGGGGTTTGGCCAGTGGTGGGTTATGACCGGTATGCCCCGGTATGGGCGTACCAGTGCCTGCTGGGAGCACTGGGTACTGTTCTGGTATGGTGCTCCAGAGGGCCCACCCGCCCGCCCGTGCTCCTTACCGGTATTTGAGCTCTTTGGGGCTTCCGCACATGCGCATGGACCGTAGGTCACCTGCGCAACGCTCCGCCGAGCAGCTGCAGCATCGCGGAGTGTCGCAGGTGGTAAGTACGCAAGCGCGTGCTGCACACATTCATGTGCTGGACGCTGGGCCCCGTTGCACTGTACCGGTTGCCAATGGGATCTGGAACCCGTTGACTAGGTTTGACCCTCCTGCATGTGTGGCAAGCGGCCATGTATTTCTTAATGCCTGCTGTCATCTTAGGCCACCAAAAGTCTCTCAAGGGTCTGTGTAGAGTTTTGAAGGCACCCCCATCTCCCACTGTCTTCTTGTTGTAGCAAAGCTGCAACACCTCTTCCCTGTGGGGAGAGTACTAGTCTGCCCTTGTGCTTTAAAGCTCCTCCCTCTATTGCAGATGGGGCTACAATACCTGCTGGGGCTTCCTTAAGGTTATCCATCTAGGTCCCAGAGAAGTGGTTTAATCATTGCTGAGCTTTTATCCTGGTGATTAAGTCCTGGTGTGGTTTGGTAGCCTCCAGCCTCCCATAGTGTGGTCGGTGTTGTTGAGGCTAGAAATGCGATGGCTGTAAAGTTGTTGCTGGTTCTGGAGTCTGGTGAACCTGAGAGTATTCTGTTTTGCGAGACAGAACATCTGGCATCAGGTTCTTTGAGCCTGGAATGTACTGAATGTAAAAATCAAAGAATGAGAAGAATTGGCTCAATCTGATTTGTCTGGATTGAAGTGCCTTAGTCTGTTGCGAGGTGCATAGATTCTTATGTTCTGTGTTGACTTCTATGGGAAAATGTGTGCTTTCCAGAAAGTGTCTCCAGTGTTGGAATGAGGATTTAACGGCCATTAGCTCTTTATTAAAATGCCATCATTCCACTCTGGGGCAGTCAAAGCTCAGGACAAGACAGTGCTGTGCTGCCCCACTCACCCACATGTTTAGAGAGAGCTTTATTTCGTCACACACCCCCCCCAAGTTTGGTTTCAGGTGTCAGCTCTCTCACAGCTGCTAGATTAGAACAGCAATTTGGCTTGAGACCAAGTAGATAACAAAGACATGAGAATACGGCAAACTCAAAACAGTCTCGGAAATACAGGCTTTGCCTGGGTAGTTTCAAAAGAGAAGCCAAAATACAATTTCAGGTTTGGAGCCTTCCATTAGGTTTGTCAGCCAGTCCAATGGTCAGAGTTTCAGAGTATACAAGTAGAATTCACAGGAACAGCCAAGGACAGGAGTTCAGAGGTTCGTTACCAAGCGAAGCCAGCCACGAACAAGACCCAGACTAAACTTCCAGCCAATGGACAATTAGTCCATCAAACTATCCACGACCCACATATGTTGCTTGTTCTGCTGGCAGTTCAGAGTCAGTAATTCCTGACATGCCAGGAATGACATCATTCTCCCTTGAGGCCTCTGAGGAAGAAGTAGAGGAGTCGTTGTCTACAGGAGACATCACAAGCGCAGGGCAAGAGGCTGTTTCCTCGCTCCCTTTCTTGTAGAACAGCAGCTCTGATGGCAACATCTGAAGCGTCTGTTTGAACCACAACTCTCTTTGAGGGATCTGGATGCTGAAGGAGGGGCTGGCGGGCAAAAAGCTGCTTTAACTCTTCAAATGCTGTCTGGTGTGTAGAAGTCCAAGCAAATTTAACTCTTTTCTTTGTCAGCTGGGTAAGGGGTTTGACTTTGTGAGCAAAGCTGGGCATAAACCTTCTGTAGAAGTTAGCGAACCCCAGGAAGCAATGGACATCTTTGGCTGTGCACAGGGCTTCCCAGTCTAGCAATGCCTAGACGTTGCAGGGGTCCATCTGGATGCCATTTGTGGAATTACGGTACCCCAAAAAGTCTAGCTGCTGCAGATCCAAGGCGCATTTTTCTGACTTGGCAAAGAGATGGCTGTCTATCAGTCTAGTAAGAAGTGTATTTACATGGTCTGTGCTGAAATTCATCCCAAGAGTAAAATAAAAATTTGTTCCAGATAAAGAACTATGAATTTATCAATGAGATCAGACAAAACATGTTTCATAAATCTGGAAAATATGGCCCCAGCATTACATCATCCAAAAGAAAGTACTGTGTATTCAAATTTGCCATATCTGGTGTCAAAGGCAGTTAGGTATTTGTGGCTCTCTTTGATTCTAATGACATTGTAAGCATTGTTGAGGTCTAGTCTCATAAGAATGCATGCATTTTGCAGTCTATCCAATAGCTCTGGAATCAAAAGCAGTGGGGAGTGGTTCCTGACTGTTAGTAAGGCTTGGACGTTCTGTAAACTCTTTCTCTTTTAATATAGATTGGTTTAATGTCCACCTTAAGTTGTTCTTTGTTTCTCTCCAAATCGGCTTTATTGGGTTGGCCCAAATATTGGGTTCTATCTCAATCTCAAGTATGTTAATTCTTTATTCAGAGGACATCCATATCAAATTAATTCTAGACCATGATTTGTGTCTACCCTGTTTCCCTGAAAATAAGATTTCCCCAGATAATAAGCCCAACCGGGCTTTTGAGCGCATGTGCTAAAATAAACCCTCCCCCGAAAATAAGCCCTCCCTGAAAATATTGCAACACAGCAACAGCCATGAGATGACCATGCTCGCCACCTCCTGCACCTCAAAAATAATAAGACCTCCCTGAAAATAAGGCCAAGCACTTATTTCGGGGGTCAAAAGAAAATAAGACCCTGTCTTATTTTCAGGGAAACACGGTATTTGAGTAAAATGTAATGTTGATTCATTTTTCTCCAGACATCCTGTACAGATTTCTTCTTTGGTAGTCTGTTTCTTCGTCTCCCCCCCCCCTCCCCTATTTTACAACTTTTATAATCTAATTTGTCATCCACAATTGCATTAAAGTCTCCTACGAGACAAATCTTTTGATATTCCATTTCCAACATTTTCCTCTGTAATGTTTGGTAAAAAATGTTCTTTTTTATTATTTGGTGCATATATTGGTGTTATTAATGTCTTTTTTGATTTATCATTATTTCCATCATCAAAATTCTTCCTTCTTCATCTGAATAGACCTGTTTAGAGTCTACTACTGTCACTTTAATATATAAAGTTATTCCCCTTTTCTTTTGTTGCACTGATGTAAAATACGATTTCCCAATTTTTGGGCATGCCAGGAGTTCATATTGTTGTTTTTTATGTGTGATTATATCCGTTTTCAATTTTCGTAGTCATGTAAAGATTTTTCTCCTTTTTCAGGGGGAATTCAATCTATTTATATTCATTGAGAAAATTACATTTTCTTTCTCCATCTTATTTACCTGTATTTGGGTTTTTGTTTCCTAGTAATTCTTTTCTGTCTTTCTTCTCTTATTAGTCCCTCACCTTCTTGGTCTGTATTTTCTTTTTCTTCTTCGCTTTGTTACTGCCTCTTCTTTTTCTTTGTGCTTGTGAAATTCCTTATCTGCTTGTGTATGTTGTGCTTCTTCTTCAAAAAAATTTGTATGTCTCTCATAAAATTCTGCTGCCTTGAAGGTGGAGTCCAATCTGTATCTACTAGAATTCCAATTAATTAGGATCCCCTCTGGGACCAGCCATCTAAAGTTTATTCCTTTTTCATTTAGTTTTGTGGTCAAGAAGTGATATTGTTTTTGTAAATCTCTTATCTTCCAGGGGATCTGTTTCAAGACCACAATCTTCTTTTTTTCTATATTGCAAGGGTTCTTCCCTTACTCTTTTCAGTATTTCATCCCTTATTGTTCTTTTCACAAATTTAACATATACCTCCCTGGGCACTCTGTTTCTTCTTGCGTAGCTTGAGTTGCTTCTATATATTTGATTGAGCTTTTTCCATCTCTTCTTTTCCAGTTTCCAGTGCTTCTGCCAAAAAATGTGTGACCAATTCTGTTAGATCATCCTTGTTTTCAGGTATATTCTGGAGTCTTCATAAATATGAAGCTTTCTCCATCTCCAATGTTGCTACTGTATCTTCCAAAATTTTATTTGCCTGTGCCAATCTTTGGTTTTCTTCTTTTATTTCCTCCATCTTTTTCTCAGTTTCCTCTGATTTATCTTCCATTTTCTGGATTCTTTGTTCATTCTTTGTAATCATTTTAGGGGTGACATGATAGCAGTGTTCCAATATCTCAGGGGCTGCCACAAAGAAGAAGGAGTCAACCTATTCTCCAAAGCACCTGAGGGCAGGACAAGAAGCAATGGGTGGAAACTAATCAAGGAGAGAAGCAACTTAGAACTAAGGAGAAATTTCCTGACAGTTAGAACAATTAATCAATGGAACAACTGGCCTCTAGAAGTTGTAAATGTTCCAACACTGGGAGTTTTTAAGAAGAGATTGGATAACCATTTGTCTGAAGTGGTGTAGGGTATCCTGCCTAGGTAGGGGGTTGGACTAGAAGACCTCCAAGGTCCCTTCCAACTTTGTTATTCTATTCTATTTGTTGGAAATTTTCTAGCTGAGAATTTATATTAAAGACCTGCTCATTTATCTTATCCATTTTTTCTTCCAGTTTACCTGTACGTTTGCACCTTTGTATCCTTAATGGCTCCACATGGGGCAACTACCCAGCAGAATATACTTATTGGGGAGCAGGAAGAAAATCCACAGTTGATTACTGGATAATATCATATGACCTCCTGAAGTTCTTATAAAAGATGGAGGTAGACTCGTGACTGGAAAGCGATCATGATGCAATAATCCTTACTCTCACATTACACCAGAAATCTCTAAGGGCAGGCGCAGCCTACCTACCCAGGTTAGAGAGTCAAAATACCCAGGTAAAAATTAAATAGAATGAGAAAAATGAAAAGGAAGTTACTAAATGGATGTTAGTTCCAGAAACCATAGAGCTACGTACATCTCTACTAAGGAATAAGTTTGGAGGATCTTACTTAGAGGGGTTTGAAACTTTAATTTGAAATTTGAAATCGGTTCTCACTAACAGAACACTCGCTCACTCCAAAAGGCCGGTCTCAAAGAATAAAAAACAGTTTGATAGAGATTGTGTGCAACTAAAAAGGATATATAATATGGAGTACAGGAAAAGTAAAAATGCCCCTTTTGAGGATCACACTCACTACTTAAAGCAATTGAAAGCACAATATAAGACCCTTCTAAAAGAAAAGTACTGCTCTGAAGGAGTCTTGGCATAGACTAATTACTTCAGTCAGGACAAAAAATACATCCCTTTTTTGGTACATCACCAGAGGATTGGGGATCAGGTACCGATTCATGCCTGGGAAGAATATTTTAGGGAGCTATATACAGACCCTGACTATATAACCAAGGAGAGCCAAATCAGTTTGGACCAAACTCCTTACTGGCCCCCTGTTACACCAGAAGAGATATCCCAGTTGTTCGGAGCCCTCAAGGCTAATAAGACACCTGGTGCTGATAATGTCCTGCCAGAAATAATAAAAAAGAACACCAGTTGGTGGACTCCACTTTTAGCATCTCTGTTTACATTTATAGATAAAACAGGCCATATGCCAAGAGATTGGGGAGTAGCAATTATCATACCAATTTATAAAAAAGGTAATAGAAATGACCCAGGCAATTATAGACCCATTAGTCTTCTAAGCATTATTAGTAAACTGTATGCCAAACACCTAAACTATAAACTTCAGGATTGGCTAATTTCAGGGGGATAATCAAAGACGAATGACCATTGGCTTACCTGAAGGGTCCTTTTCTGTACACCGCGGGAGAGTCCAAGCAATGGGTTAATTCAGTCTGCTTGCCCTTAGGACTGAGGAACTATTTTTCCTTTAGCCACACCTCCTCCTGGTGTGATCAATCCCCCAGAATTCTTAGAAGGAGTCAGTTCGTGCGGACGGAGCGAAGCGTCCAGGATGATGTACTGTTGACACGAAGAACCCGAATCCCGGCCTTGAGAGCCAGGGTGGGTTGGACTCTCCCGCGGTGTACAGAAAAGGACCCTTCAGGTAAGCCAATGGTCATTTTCTTGTACACCGCTTGGAGAGTCCAAGCAATGGGACATACCCAAGTTATTGTCCATCTGGGTGGGCAGAAGAAGGCTCCCGGGATTCGGCCTCTGACACAACCGCCTGGAGCACACGCCTGCCGAAGGACGCCTCAGCCGAGGCGAAAATGTCCAATTTATAGTGTCGCACAAAAGGAGAAGGAGAGGACCACGTAGCGGCCCTGCAGATGTCCAGGATCGAGGCCTGGGTGGCCCAGGCCGCCGAGGTAGCAGCACTTCGTGTGGAGTGTGCGGTGATGCCGCGCGGAACGGCTTTGGATTGGCTTTCACAGGCTGTCGCAATGCAGGCACGAAGCCACCTGCCAATCGTGGAGGAAGAGACCTTCTTCCCTAGAGAACCAGGCTGGAAGGAGAGGAAGAGAGCCTCTGACTTCCTGAACTCCGCAGTACGAGTGATGTAAACCTTCAGGGCCCTCCTGACATCTAGATTATGCCAGGAACGCTCTCTGGGATGCGACGGATGAGGACAAAAATTTGGCAATACAATGTCTTGCGCTCTATGGAACCATGAGTTTACTTTGGGTGTAAAGGTCGGGTCCAGCCTCAAAATGACCCTGTCAGGATGTATGACGCACAGGTCCTGACGAACAGACAGAGCCGCCAGCTCCGAAATCCGACGAGCGGACGTGATGGCAATCAAGAAGGCCGTCTTCAGCGTCAGGAATCGAAGAGAAGTAGTGCGTAGAGGCTCGAATGGAGGGCCGGAGAGGGCCCGTAGGACCACGGACAGCTGCCAAGTGGGGTAGCGATGAACGGTGGGAGGGCGAAGGTTAGAGGCGCCCTTGAGGAAGAGGCGCACTTTCGGGATTTTGCTGAGAGGCAAAAGATGGTCGCCCGACCAGACGGTGGACAAGGCCGCCACTTGGCGTCGAAGGGTGTTCGGGGCCAGGCCCTTGTTGAGTCCCGCTTGAAGGAAGTCAAGGACTCTGGGAACAGGCGCGGTCGTCGGCTCGATGAGCAGCTCCTCACACCACTTTGCGAAGGCGGCCCAAGACGCATCATAAATTCTGGTGGTTGAAGGGCGTCTCGCCGCCTGAATGGTGTTCACTACCTCCTCTGACAGGCCTTGGCCTTTTAGTTGGTCCCCCTCAAGTGCCAGACGGCCAACTGGAGCCACTGGGGCTCTGGATGAACCACGGCCCCCTGGCTGAGGGAGATCTGGTCCGGAGGGATGCGCCACGGAGGAGACACCGACAGGTGAACAGGGTCGGCAAACCACGACCTGCGGGGCCAGTGTGGGGCCACGAGGAGAACTTCCGCTCCCTCTGCGATGACTTTGGAGATGAATTGAGGAAGGAGAGGCAGTGGAGGGAAGGCATACAGTAGCTCGCGGGGCCACTTGCAACGCAGTGCATCTGTCCCCTCTGCCCCCGGGGTGAAGAACCGGGAGTAGAAGTGGTCGAGCTGCTTGTTGTCCCTGGACGCGAACAGGTCTACGGTCGGATTTCCGAATCTGTTGGACATCTGGTGGAACAGGCGAGGGTCCAGTTTCCACTCCGCAGGATCTATGGTTGTCCTGCTCAACCAGTCTGCCTGTGTGTTGTCCACTCCGGAGATGTGGTCGGAGCGGAGGGATTCCAGATGGCGCTCCGCCCAGAGGCCCAGGGACTCCGCCTCTCTCATCAGTGCTCTGGACCTGGTGCCGCCCTGGCGGATGATGTGGGCCTTGGTGGCCACATTGTCCGTCATCAGAAGCACATGTTGACGATGGATGGACCGGCTGAAATGGCGCAGGGCCAGGCGAGCAGCTCTCAGTTCCAGTAGGTTGATGCTGTAACTGGTTTCCACTTGGGACCACTTGCCCTGGACAACCAGGGAACCCATGTGGCTCCCCAGCCGGAGAGGCTGGCGTCTGTGGTGATGATCAACCTCTCGGGCTCCTTGAATAGGTGGCCCTTGAGGACGGCCGGAGACACCCACCAGCGGAGAGACCTCTTCACTTCCGGCGGAACTCGAATCGGCCTGGGAGAGTTGCTCCTGGATGCCCTCTGGTGCGGCAGCAGCAGCCACTGAAGCGCTCTGGAATGCAGGCGGGCCCACGGCACGATGGAAATGCAGGAGATCATTTTTCCCAGCAGCTGCGACAGAAGGACCACTGGAGCCTGCCTCAAGCTCATCACCTTGTGGGTCATGGACCTTAGACCGTCTAACCTGTCTTGGGAGAGGAAAACCCTGCACAAGTTGGTATCTATCACCGCCCCCAGGTGTACAATTCTGTTTGATGGAGTGAGATGGCTCTTCTCTATGTTTAGAGTGAAGCCGTGATTTCTGAGGGATCTCATAGTGGTTTGGAGATCCCGCAATGCCTGCTGCCTGGACGACGACTGGATAAGGATGTCGTCCAGGTAGCACTGGAGCCTTATGGGCCTGCGTCTTAGCTGGGCCGCCACTACTGCCAGAACTTTGGTAAACGTCCGAGGAGTGGACGAGAGGCCGAATGGGAGAGCTTTGTACTGGAAGTGGCAACCTGCATAATAGAAGTGTAGGAACTTCCTGTGCTGAGGACGGATGGGAATGTGGAGGTATGCCTCTTTGAGATCTATAGATGTGAGTAGATCTCCCTGTCGAATCCCCGCCATGATGGTCTGCAGTGACTGCATCTTGAACCTCCGGTAGGCGATGTACCTGTTGAGGTTTTTGAGGCCCAAGATGGCTCTCCACCCCCCCCCCTGAGTTCTTTGGCACCAGGAAGAGGATGGAGTAAAACCCCCTCCCCTCTTCGCCCTGGGGAACTGGTTCCACGGCCCTGATGTCTAGGAGATGTCTGACTTCCTGGTCCATACGCTCCCTCTTTTGAGGGCAGGATGGGACTGGGCACCGGATGAAGGTCCGGGGGGGAAGGGACAGGAACTCCAGGGAGAGGCCTTCCCTGACTATCTGCAGAACCCAAGCATCCTCGGTTGTCTGGGCCCAATGGGAGGCAAACAGCTGGAGGCGACCCCCGATGGGCGCCGAGCCCGGGCAGTCACTTTGACTTACGGAACGGCCTGTTGGAGGCCCCACCGCGGTTATACTTGCGGAAGCCGAACTGCTGCCTGCCTCTGTCCCGAAAGGGCGCCCTGTCCTGGGACCTGTCGCCCTGCTGACCGAAGGACCTATTGGAGGGTGAGAAGGAAGAGGCAGAGGTGGAAGGCTCGGAGGCACGAAAGGACTGCCTCCTAGAGTAGGGAGCGGCCTTACGTTCCTGCTTCTTGTTTAGAGAAGGGAGGATCTTCCTCTTGTCCCTGGACTCGATGAGGAGAGGATCCAGGGACTCGCCAAATAATTTGACCCCTTAAAGGGGGCGGAAGCCAGTTTCCACTTGTTTTTCTGGTCCGCTTGCCAATGGCGGAGCCAGATCAGCCGGCGAGAAGTGATATTAGAGCCGAGTGCCCTGGAGGCGAATTTAGTGGCGTTAAGTGAAGCGTCAGCGGCGTATTGGGAAGCCGCGATTATTTTAGACACGTCCTGGTGGAGGCGGACGTCTCCCGCCGGGAGCTTGGTTAGGAGCTCGCGCAGCCAGATCACAGAAGCCCTATTGAAAAAGGAGGCGGATGAAGAGGCCCTAATGGCCCAGGCAGCTGCCAGGTGGGTCTTGTGGCACGCCTTTTCCGCCTTCTTGTCCTCCGCCTTAAGGCCTTCCAGAAGATCGGCCGGTAGGGAGGAGTTAGAAGTGAGTGCAGCGATGGGCGGGTCGACAGTGGGAAGGGCCAGAAGGTCCTCCAGCACTGGCTCCATAGTATAAAGCTTCCTATCTACCCCACTGGGAGAGGACTGCGTGGCTGGTTGAGCCCACTGGCGCTGGATTAGGTCGAGAAACAGCCCCGGGACCGGAACCAGCTCTTGTTGGGGTGCTGGGACATCAAACATGACCGCATTGGGATTAGCCGGAGTGGCCTCCGCCGCCGGCGCGGCCGGTTTGGGCTTGATCCCCACCCTGGTGGCAGCCTTGACCTTGTGAAGGACAGATTTGAAAAGGCTGGGCTTGAACAGACCCGCAAAGGCGGGCGCTTCAGGGGGAAGGTCCTCGTCGTCCGAGAGACCTAGCACCTCCGGGTCAGGGTCCTCAATGGCAGAGGCCTCGCTGACCACCGAGGATTCCAGGGAAGGATGGCGAGCACGCTTGCTTGGAGGGGGAGCAGCCTGATCGGGTTTGGGACCCCTTGGGGCCACTGCAGTGGGATTCTTAAATTTCATGGCCTCCGTGATGCCCTTGGCAATGGCACGGGCCATCAGTTCCTGCATGCGGGGAGATAATTCCTCTGAGTCAGAATCAGGATCCAAACCCTCCTCTAGGGGGGGTGAGGCCTCACCCTGCATATCATCTATGCTAGCATCTCCAGGGGGAGGAGCCTGCTCACAGGCCCAAGAGGGTGCCGGGGAAGCCGGCTCTGCAAATGACCTATTTGGGGATAGGTCCTGGGACTCCACCTCCTCGGCAAGTACCATTTGGAGATCCTCCCGGGAGGGAGGGATTCCTGAGTGGGACTGCTCCCTGTCTGCCTGGCGTCTGGCCTTCTCAAACTGCTTGTCAAGGGCCCGCTGGCGCCTTTCAGCATCCTTGGCCTCAGCCACAGAAGGGGTTCTGGAACGCTGTTTCCCAGAACTACCCCCACCACTCTTGCCCGCACCCCCACTCCCCGATGAGGAGGAACCCTTGCTAGGGGCCTGAGAGAGGCTCGGCCTAGTATCTTGGGAATCGGGGGGACTAGGCAGGTCCATAGACAATGACCACACAAGATGGAGCAAGGCTATGACAAAGGCAGAAGTTAGAGAGAGAGACTGGTTGCTGCAAGGGGAACAAAACAAAAAAATTTGTCAAAATTGCTATATGCACAGTAATTTAGTCAATACGTATGAAAATATCCCATGCTTAATACCAGTCAGAGGCCCAGGGGTAGGATTGGGGCCTGCACCGAGGCGCAAGGCTCTGCAGGAGAAGCAGGGAGGAGAATGACTAGAAAAATGCTTTGGCCTGCGCTTACTTAGGCCTCCTCCCTGAGCCGGTATAATGACCGTTGGTATGGCCCAGGAACCAGCACCGCTCGCAAAAATAGGCAAAAGGACGAAGGTGGCGATCCCAGCCTGAGAAACCCTTGCTAGGCCCTGCCACCTCCAGCGGTCTCCTGATAACGAGGCTGATGCAAAATGGCGGCCATGGCTGGGCGCGCTTTTTTTTTTTTCGCGCATAAAATGGCCGCAGCAACAGCGTGGGGCTAAGGGAGAGCGAGGAGCGAACGCGCCTCGAATGGCGACGATCGCTCACTCCTCCCTGCGGCAGAGGTCCTCTAGCAGGCCGGGGAACGAAAAAACTTTGTCTAAAACAACAAACGAGGGGCCTGGGAACGTAGGAACCTCGCCGCTGCAGCCACACCGTTTTAAACGACAAGCGGCAGGCCTCCGAAGCCGTCCCATAAGGATCGGCTGAGGGGCACCCCCCACCACCTTCCAGCTTACCTCCTGGCCTTTAAATGTAGATTCTGCTGGAGAAAAACGCAGCGATGAGAAGAAAAACGTCTCACAAAGTTGCGGAATTGTTAGGAAAAAGAAATAAAACGCAAATAGAGAGTCCAAGCCAAAAAAGGATTAATTCAGCTCAGAGCTCTAGCTAATTACGTCCAAACGGGCTGACTGAGGAAGAATTCTGGGGGATTGATCACACCAGGAGGAGATGTGGCTAAAGGAAAAATAGTTCCTCAGTCCTAAGGGCAAGCAGACTGAATTAACCCATTGCTTGGACTCTCCAAGCGGTGTACAGGAAAACAAGCCGGTTTTAGAGAAGGAAGATCAACAGTGGATCATATCTTGGTACTCCCCCATCTAGTACAAAAATGCACATATTAAAAAAAAATCCTCTCTTTTTGTGGCTTTCCTTGATTTTAAGCAGGCCTTTGATTCAATATCCAGGAACACCCCCTGGGAGAAATTAAAATGCACTACTATCGATAAACGCCTCCTCTTCCTCATACAAAAATTGTATGCCAATTCCACCTTGAAAGTGAGGTGCAATCCCCAAGGGACTTTAACCAGCCCAGTAAGGGTACAAAAAGGGGTACGACACGGTTGCATGCTGTCCCCCTCCCTTTTTAACTTCTATATCAATCCCCTAATCGATCTCTTAGAGAACCCTGATCTGCATCCTCCTAACCCAGCACAACGCAAAATTCTGATTCTCCTATATGCCGCTGCTGCTGCTATTATTTCACAAACTCCTGTAGGACTGAAGAGAGCAATTAGGGCTATTGCAGGCAAAACAAGCTGGTCCTTAATTTTGATAAATCAAAAAATTTAGTTTTTGCTAAAAGATCTAGCCAATACTCCTGGAAAATAGAAGGACATAGTTTGGAACAGGTTAGAACATTTAGATACCTTGGGGTGGTTTTCCACTCGCAAGGGACATGGAAGGCACACCTGGATCATACATTGCAAGCAGCCAATAGGTCCTCAAATGCAATTAAACACTTATTTTACACAGGCGGAGGGCAGTTAGTACCTGCTGCCTTAAAACTTTTCAAGGCCACAACATTGACACAAATTCTATATGGGGCACAAACAGGAATCCTCGCCAAGAAAGGCTTGCTAGAAACCATACAAACTAAATTCCTGCGAGCCGTCTTAGCTGCACCCAAAGGAACTCCAAATGTCCAGTTAAGAATTGAGACAGGCATGCCTCAAATTCAGGTAAGAGCCTGGAAGATGATGATCATTCATTGGCTTAAAATGCATTTCTTTCCAAAGGGACTCTCCCCACTAGTGTTGACTGACAACTTCCCCTCCCCCTGGAAACAGGCAATAGATCACAAGCTGGGCTCTTATGGGCTCTCACCGGTATTCTTAATGTCCCTAGGCTTTGACCAAGCAAAGCAAGTAGTAATCAATAGAATGAAGGACATGGAGTTCCAAGAACTAAATAGGTTGCCTCTCCACAGTAGGGACAGAATCAAACAGGGTGTGTGGGAATCGGCAAGATATCTAAATGACCTGATCTTCCCAAAACAAAGAATAGCTTTCTTCAGAGCCAGATTTAACATTCTTCCTTCAGCACTCCTCCAGGGCAGATATAAGAGAACTCCAATAGCAGAATGGGTATGTACTGTATATGTGGTAAAGGAGAAGTTGAAGCTATCTCACATGTTCTATTATACTGTGAGCTATACAGAATTTATAGGTCTGCATATATTCTCCCCTTACTAGAGAGATTGCCAGGGAGGGCAGACAATTTTTATGTAGGCTTTCTCCTCCAGGACACAAACCCGGCTACCACATATGCAGTGGCAAAATTCTGTGTTGCTGCAATGTCCACAAGAAAAAAATTGGTTACAGAATTATAGTTGTCATCTTGTACCAATTATTTGGATATCTCTAACAATTTCTGGACCATTATGTCTACTCCTATACTTATCGGCTTTCTACCCAACTAAACCAGGGAGTGACCCAAATAGTTTGAGAGCATGTATTTTCTTAACAGGGATGCTATTATCCACTTTTAATGTCAGTACTTTTTAAATATATTGTAAAAATGTAATGTCTATTGCTGGTCTTTGACTGTAATAATAAAGATGCCTTCCAGTTTGTGCTGGTTACTTTTTGTCTCATCATGATTTCTTCTTGAATCTTCTTTATGTGAAGCAATTGCTTCTTGGATCATCTGTAGTGTTGTCTGCATTTCCTTTTGGAAGTTGTTAGGATTTTCTTGTTGCAGCATTGAACCTATAGATCTCTGGTGTATGTGGCTGGGAGCCCCAGATAGGGGTGCTGAGGATGGCTTTTAAACAATTTTGGCAAGGTTTGGCCAACTCATTTTTGTCCCCACCCTCCAGTTACTCTATTATCAAGCTAGTACGTTCCCAGAAAAACTAACCTTGTCTAATATAACAAATATTGTTCAATACATCAATAGACAGTTTGAATGTAACATTAAATTATATAGTTCTTATGATCTTTCATTTTATCTATAACCTTGATAATCCACTATGTTCCAATATTTAGCTCCACAAGATGGAAGATATAATCCAGCTCTATCAGTCAACATCAAGTATAACAGAACAGTTGTAGAACCCATTATAGCGTATCTGCGATCTAAGATTGCAGTTCAATCGATGTTTATAATCCAAAATAGCCAGTTGGCCTTAGTCCAGTCAGTAGACCTCACCGCGCAAAACACACAATTTCTTCTGTCTCCAACTAATTCTTAGAGATTCCAAATTATAAATCAATCAATGTTTAAAATCCAAAGTAGCCAGCAGGCTTCAATCCAGTCGATAGATCCCACCGAGCAGGAAGCAGCAAAAAGTCTTGTTTTCTCTGCTGCCAGATGTTCCTTGCCAGTCTGGGATTTCCCCGTCTTCAAGAACATCAAGAATACTAGCCAGATATATATGTCTGGACTCCAAACCAATCTCTTACATTAGACAAAAAAAAAAATTCAAAAACTCTTCCTCCTTTCTGCCACTGGGTGTCACTTTCTGTCAGTTAAATCTTCAGACACTTCAAACAAGAATCATTAATTAAAGTTATTGATTAAAGTTATTCTCACCCAGATATACTCTGGGTGAGAATATGTTGGTTCTGGTTTTTTATTCCAGATCCCCAATAGGTTTGCTGCCGCTTTTGTCTCTTGGGTAGGAATCCATTTTGATCAGAATGTATGACCTCAGTCAGAAATATTTTTAATCTTTCAGTGATTATTGAGGCAAATATTTTGTAATTTGTATTTAATAGAGATATTGGCCTGTAGTTTTTTTTATTTGTGTTAAGTCTGAATCTTCTTTAGGGATCAAAGCAATATAGGCTTCTGTCCACGTATCTGGTATCTTGGCTTCTAGTAGGACCTCATTATACAACTCTAACATTGTTGTGGTGGAGCTGGCAGCAGAGTTGGACAGTGAGGAGGTTGGGGAGGAACATGGGCCAGTCCTGGGGATTGAGGAAAGCTCTGACGAGGGCTCTGTTCCCAGTGTGCATGTGGGCAGAACTGCCAGAAGACAAGAACAACTAATAAAGCAGAGTCAATTTAGGAGTAATGCCACACCTTGGAGGTGATTGGCCCCTCCCATAGGAAACAAAAGAGGAAAGAACAGGGAGTGGGCTTTTGCAGGAAACAATTTGTTCATTTGGTCGTTTCAAGAGTGGAAAGTTCTGTGTGTGACTATAAGAGACTCTGTTCCAAGTCTGCCTTGCCCTGTGTTTGGAAACTAGTTATCTGACAGCACTTCAAATGAGATAAGGTGCGTGGGGATAAACATTCCTCTGAAAGACTGTCTATTAAGTCTTGCTGACTGTAAATGAAAGGAAGTCACAGTCGTGTTAATAAAAAGTTTTGCAGGGACCAAGACTTTGCTTCTTGCTTTCTAAGGAAGCCTGGGTCAGAACAAACATTGACAAACTAAATGCATCTTGCAGGTCTTTATAAATTCCTGCTGGTAGACCATCTGGACTTGGTGTTTTATTATTATTATTTTTGTTTTGTGATTGCTTCTGTTACTTCTGCCATTGTCATTCTTCTGCTCAACATATTCTTCTCCGCTTCTGAAACTTTTGGTAGATTAGCTTTTTCCAAGTAATGTATTATTTTTTGCTCTGGTATTTTTTCATCGTCATACAGCCTCTTTTAGAACTCCTGTATTATATATTTTTTCTTTTCCATTTGGTATTGTAATATACCTGTGATGGTGAACCTATGGCATGCGTGCCACAGGTGGCACACGGAGTCATATCTGAGGGCACTATGTCAGCTCCAGTGCACAGCTGACCAGCTGATTTTCAGCCTTCCAGAGGGTGGGGGGAGAAAGAAAAGCCTCCGGAGCCTGTGGATGGCAAAAAATGGGCCAAATGGGCCCACCGGAAATCTGGAGGCTTCAGTGAGGCGTGGGGGGGAACGTGGGGGGGGGTTGTTTACACATGCGCCAGGGGAGGGCATTGCATTGTGGGTGTGAGCACCAGAAAAATGTTCGCCATCACTCTAATATACCTTCCTTATCTTGTAATTTACTTATCCATTTCTTCTCTTTTTCCTTCTTCAGTTTATAGGCTAACCATCTTCCGGGTTTGTTAGCATTTTCAAAAAAGTTTTGTTTTGTTCTTTTTATTTGTTGTGCCAGTTCATCTTTGGTATTTCTGCACATGCTAAGAACATGCAAGTGAATGACAGAGTGGCAGAGAGAAAGCACATGACATTTTTTGCTATTGCACAGACAGTCAGAGACCGTGGGGCAGAGAAAGCCAAGTCAGTCATTGTGAGTGTGAGTGAGAGTTTGGACCGATTTTGTGATCCTCTTCAATTTCTGCTAACCGTTTGGTTACCGTTCATTAAGGTAGTTTTTCGATATTGCTGCAGTGGATTTCATGACAGCGCATTTCAGTTTAGCCTCAGGATAGATCGCTGGCTGAATTTGAAACGTAAATGGACTGATGTTGATGAGGGTGCATCCTGTTCAAAGCAAAGTGAGTCTTCCAGTCATTTTAAAAAGTATTGATGTTACAGCAAGGAATATCTTGTCAGTTGGCTTCACATGTAGAGGTCCGAAGGACAAGCAACTACCACAGTGTGTGTTGTGTTATGAGGTACTGTTCAATGAGGCTATGAAACCATCAAAATTACGAAGACACCTTGATACAAAACATAAGGAACATGCCACAAAGAACAGGGAACATGAGCGTCGGGAAAGTAAGAAAATGGTTTTTAAAAAAAAGACTGCAACTGGTTGTAACAATTAAAATGCAGTGAGGGCCTCATTTAAGGTTTCTCAACTAATACCAGTAGCAAAACTCGGAAAAGTGCACACTATAGCTGAAGAACTTATATTACCTGCTGCAAAAATCATGGTTTCTGCATTGATCAGCGAACAAGCCGCCAAGGACCTTCCCATATTACATTTGTCAAATGACAGTTAAGAGGCAAATTTACAGTTTGTCAGCCAATATTAAGGAACAATTATTAGAAAGAATTCATGTATCCCCCTACTTTGCACTGCAACTGGACGAAAGCAGACACAACAAAGAAAGCAACCTTACTGTGTTAAGTTAGGTATCAGCATGAGAGAAATGTTTTTGAAGACATACTTTCATCTCCTTGTTTGTACACACTATAGCTGAGGAAATATTCAAAAACTTAAATGAGTTCATACCATCTCATGACATCGACTGGTTGAAATGTGTTGGAATTAGCACAGACGGTACACGAGCAATGTCTGGAAAGCTTACTGGGCTTGTAGCAAAGATTAAGGAAATTGTGCTGTTAGTGACTTGGTATCATTGTTGCACACATAGAGAAGCCCTAGTTTCTAGAGTCCCTTTTTGGGAGAGGGGGCAGTCTATAAATCCAAAGAAATAAATAAAAAGATAGCAGAAAAACTAAAGCATCCCTTTAACAAATCAGTCAAAATTGTCACTTTTATAAAAAGCAGACCACTGAATTCAAAACCTTTTGAACAGCTTTGTGAGGATATGGACAGTGAACATCAGAAACTACTGCTATACTGTGATGTTTGTTGGCTAGCACAAGGTAAAATTTTATCTCACTTCTGAGAATTGAGAGACGAGATAAGATTATTCCTAATGCAGAAGCAGTTTCACCTCAGCGATCGTTTGACAGATTTTTCCTGATTAGTTAAATTGGCATATCTCTCAGATATCTTCACCCACTTAAATATGCTGAACTTAATCTTCAAGGAGAAAAGTTCAGAGTTTTTGAAGTTGAAGATCGAACCAATTATCAAAAAGTTGAAATTGTGGCATCATTGCCTATTGAACCAAAACTATGAGTCATTTCCAAACCTCACACGTTTTCTTGGTTCCACTGACAAAGAGGTGTCTAAGGAGGACACATCACTTATTGCATGACATTTGGAAGATTTGCAGCATAGTTTCCATGAATATTTTCCTGTTCCTGATGTAAGCAAAACCTGGATTAAAGATCCTTTTTCAGTTAATGTGTATGAACTAGAGGGGCTCACAGCAGCAGAGGAGGACAAGCTCATAGAAATATCCACAAATGGTGCTCTGAAACTGCAGTTCAAAGAAAATTCCCTTCCAAATTTCTAGGCTTATCTACAAGCAGATTTTCCAGAACTACCCAAGAGGGCTATGAAAGTATTGATGCCTTTCGTAATGACGTACATGTGCGAAAAATCATTCTTCTCTCTGTCTATGGAGTTTCTGTCATCCGGATCATGATTGTTCCAAAGGTGTTTTCTTTCAAGAGACAACTGGACTTTCTAGTTTTGTTTGAAGACATTTTGCTTCTCATCCAAGAAGCTTCTTTAGTTCTGACTGAATGGTGGAGAATGGAAGGATTCATATTCCTTGCAGTCATCTAGTCGTTAGTATTCCTTCTGAGAGTCATTGAGGTCACTTGGAGGTTTATCTGTGCCCTCGGGGTTACCTGAATCCTGTAGTCTGCAATTTTTTTCTGCATAAGTATGACCTAAAACATATAGAATACAGAAATACAGAATTGGAAGAGACCTTGGAGGTCTTCTAGTCGAACCCCCTGCCCAAGCAGGAGACCCTATACCAGTGGCCCCCAACCTTTTGGGCACCAGGGAGTGGTTTTATAGAGAGAGTTTTTTTCTGTGGACTGGAGAGGGCATGATTTTGTGTGCTGTCTGCATCCCGCGGATGGGGTTTTGCTTGTTTGCACAGCCCAGTTTCTGGAATGCCACGGCCTTAAGGAAGGAGGGAAGACAGGCCCTGAATCTTGGTTCAGACTTTGGTTCATTATAACATTGCAAAAGACTGGTCAAGGAAAAAGATATTTGCAGACAGAGGCAGGGTGAGATCAATGAGGCATAACATTTATATTTTTATCTGTATGTTCAGACAGACCATGAGGGGTGTATCCTGTTATCTGTCTAGGACAGGGGATAGTCCCGTGTTTGTCTCGCAGATGTTAAATGTTCCTTGACGTATTTTTATTCTCGGCTCTTTCTGTACTTTTCCATTTGTCCTTTTATCAATTTAGCAAATGTATGCCTGCGTATATGCTTACGTCAAAATGACTATATAAGATTGTTGTTTGAGACTGTTCGGGGTTCAAACCCCCTTATGCTATTTTAGCTGTTTGAACCTGCGCAATAAACTTTCTTGCATTGCAAAGAGCTGGTCTTTGAGTCCTCAATTTCCACAACAACATGGCACCATCCAGATGGGACTCTTAGGCGAGGCGATGTTTCGCTGAGGGCGGCTTCACCCCTCGGATCCAGTGGGAGGCCGCTCCCGAACCTTCTCCAGGCGCCACAGGGGCTTCACCTCTGGGAGACGGCAGCGACCTCTCTGTGGAACTGACGGTGCTGGCAAGCTAGCCCAAGAACCCTTGAATGCAAGAAAGAAGGTCTGACCTCTTTTCCTGGCCAGGACGTGTGTGAAGACTTTTCAGGCGAGTATATGTTAACTTTGTGCAGGACCTATCTCAGTTGAAGATAGAAGAGGGGGACTGATCACCCCCCTGGAGTCGGGGCGGCGACCCTAAAGAACTCCGTGTTAGGTTGTGTGGGTGGTTGCCACCACAGTCCCCACTAGTGGTCGTGGTTTTTCCAAGGCTACGGGTCGGTGGTTGTGCTGTTAGAGATGGGTGGGTCATCGAGCATTGCCAGCACACGTTGGGATGCATGTTGAAAGGGTTTGAGTCCTATTTCATTTACACCCATTATGCAACGCCCTATCCTGGAATTTCTAAAGAGAGATTAAGATATTTGTGTGAGAAACATTGGCCCCACCTGGGGGTGGGGTGGTCAACTCAGGAATCTTTCAGAGAGCAAGTTATAATCAGTTGTAGCTTTTGATTTACCAACATGAGGAAAAATATCCCAATCAATTTCCCTATATAGATCAGTGGCGTACCATTGTGGTAGAGAGGGCGGATGAGCTCTTACAATGTCAGGCGGAAATGGTGCGGTTATGCATTGCCAGACAGAAGGGAAATAAGTGTAAAACATCTAAAAAGAATTGTAACAATTGTTGTAATGAGAGCATAGCAAAACTTCAGAAAACAGAGAAAAATGTATAGTGAAAAGAAGAGGATGTGGTGAGGCCCCCGTGCTGCGGCAGGAGGGGGGGGTCACCAGCAGTGCGTAGGAAGCAGAAACTTGCAGATGTTATGCCAAAAACAGAAATCACTGAGGGGAAGTCTGTGAGTGAAGGTGAAGAATTGCAATATGTGGATGATGTGTTAGTGACAGGCCAATGCGAAGACATTTGCTGGGAGAATACCACAAGATTGTTGGATTTGTTATTAGATTGTGGTTATAGAGTATCCAGACTGAAAGCGCAGTTGGTAAAAGAGAAAGTGAGATATTTAGGCTATGATATTGAACAAGGACGCAGATCGCTAGGACCAGAACGAAAAGAAGCAACTTAGAACTGAAGAGAAACTCCCTGACAGTTAGAACAATTAATCAGTGGAACAGCTTGCCTCCAGAAGTTGTGAATGCCCCAACACTGGAAGTCTTTAAGAGGATGTTGGATAGCCATTTGTCTGAAACGGTATAGGGTTTCCTGCCTAGGCAGGGGGTTGGACTAGAAGACCTCTAAGGTTCCGTCCAACTCTGCTATTGTATTGTATTGTATTGTATTAACACTTAGTGATAGTCATAGGATACTAAATAAGTAATCAACATAAATCATACTAGTATACTAAATAAAATAATATAAATCGTAAGATACAAGCTACAAGGTTATAGTCATAAGAAGATAGATAATAGGAAAGATGAAAAGAGAAATAATAATACTACCTTGATTCTCTGAAAATAAGACCTCAATTGGGCTTTTGAGCTCATGCGCTAAAATAAGCCCTCCCTAAAATATTGCACACAGCAGCAGCCATGAAGTGAACACGCTTGCTGTCTTCTGCGCCTCAAAAATAATGAGACCTCCCTGAAAATAAGGCCAAGTGCTTATTTCAGGGATCAAAAGAAATTAAGACCCTATTTTATTTTCGGGGAAACACGGTAGATAGAAGGCAAAGATATGCAGATAGTCCTCGACTTACAACCACAAGTGAATCCAAAATTTCTGTTGTTAAGCAAACTATTTAAGTGAAATTTGCCCCATTTTGCGACCTTTCTGCCACAGTTAAGTGAAACTGGCTTCTCCATTGACTATGCTTGCCAAAAGGTTGCAAAAGGGATCACATGACCCTGGGACACCTCAACTATCATAAATATGAGTCAGTTGCAAAGTGTCCAAATTTTGATCTTGTGAGCATGGGGATGATGCAATGGTCATAAGTGTGAAAAATGGTCGTAAGTCATTTTTTTTAGTGCCATTGTATGTTTGAAATGTTGCTAAATGAACTGTTGGAAGTTGAGGACTACCTGTATTGCCATTGTTGTTACAGGATTATAACAAACTAACATTTTCTTGTCCTATCAATGTGCACATTGCACATGCAGTACAGTCAGTATTAGATAATAAGGGACATTTATGGATTAGTAACCAGAGATTGACTAAGTATCAAGCCATGTTGATTGAAAATCCCCAAGTAGAGTTGGTAAGGTTGAATCCAGCTACATTGATGCCTACAGAGACTGAAAAGGAACATGATTGTTTGCGAGTATTGGAGGCTGTTTATTCAACTCGCTCTGATCTGTCTGATATACGTTTGAAAGATGCAAAGTTTTATTGGTATACAGATGGCTCCAATTATATGCATGAGGGGAAGCGTGTGGCCGGATATGCGATTGTGGAGGATGAAGGTGTTGTAGAAAGTGGACCGATAGGAGGAAAGTGGAGTGCTCAGGTGGCAGAATTGTGGGCATTAACAAGAGCTTTAGAAAGAGCAGAGAAAGAGACTTTGAATGTGTGGACTGATAGCAAGTACGCTTTCCTGACCTCACATGCTCATGGAGCAGTTTATAAGGAAAGGGGTTTTCGAGATTCTGCAGGGAAGTATGTCCAGCATGGACATTTGATTAGTCGCCTCATCGATGCAGTACATAAACCTGCGAAGGTTTCTGTTATGCATTGTAAAGGCCACCAGAGGGGGGACGATAGGATAGCCCAGGGAAATCGACTAGCAGATTTAGAAGCCAGAGAAGCAGCCAAACGAGCAGGCCCTACCCCTGATTTAGCAATTCATGTGGCAATGGATTTAGGAGTGATTCCACCAGAAATAAAGCCAACATACACTCAACAGGAGTGTATTAAGGCCACTCATGATTTACATGCTAGCATAAAAGAAGGTTGGTATGTAATGCCAGATAAAAGAATATATGTGCCGACGTCAGTAGCATGGACATTGGTCCAGCTATCACATGAAACTACTCATATGGGGAAAACTGCCTTAGAAACTGCCCTGAGTAGGGATTATTTCATTAATGGACTGGCTGGAATAGCAGCGAAAGTCATGGCCAAATGTATTATATGTACTAAGGTAAATCCGAGGCAGGGACCACTCTTGCCCCCTGGAACCATCCCGGTGTCATATCTCTCAATGGATTATTTAATGATTGATTTTACAGACATGCCAAGGTGTGGCCCTTATAAAGCAATGTTGGTCATGGTTGATATGTATACCGGATGGCCAGAGGCTTTTCCCACTAAAACAAAACAAGCTTGAGAGGTGGCTAGACTGCTCCTTAAAGAGATAATCCCTAGGTTTGGACTTCCATCCCATATCTCATCAGATAATGGGCCTGAGTTTGTCCATCACATTAACCAGGCGGTGGCTAACGCAGTGGGGATCAAGTGGAGGTTCCATAGTGCGAATCACCCTCAATCGGGAGCGATGTCTGAAAGAATGGACAGAACCCTTAAAGAAAGGATCATTAAAATCTGTGCGGAATGTCATTTGAAATGGACTGATGCCCTTCCATTGGCTTTGTATGCTGTCAGGTGTTCTCCCCGACGCCAACATAAACTGTCACCTTATGAGTTAATGTTTGGGCGTCCACCTACATTGTTGAGAAGAAACTTGGCGGGGTGGCCTGATTTGGGACATAAGGGGGGTGTTTGGAATATGGAAATGGTGCAGGAATTAAATAAGCAAGTTGAGAAACTCCGAAATTATGTTCAAGAACAAAACCCCCCACCACTAGTGACTAAATGTCACCCATTTAAGCCAGGAGATAATGTGTGGGTAAAACATTGGAAGAAGGAACAGCTGGAAGGGAGATGGAAAGGTCCATATGTGGTTATAATGGTGTCTCCATTGGCAGTGAAAATAGCGGAATCCAAGTCTTGGATTCATTGGACAAGGGTTAAAGCTGCTGATGTGGGATGGAACGTGTCGGTGAACCACAAAACCCTACGAAACTGACATTCAAACGTACTTAAATCATATGTATTATGTATGTAAATAGGTTAAGTGTACCCAGGTTGTGTTAAGAAGGCGGAAGAAGAGGACCTAGCCCTGCAGGGACCACAACCCGGAAGCTGGTTCCCAAGCACGGCTGAAGATTGGTATGGACACATGTTTGAAAGCTGGGTGTGGGAACTTTGGATATTAGCAATAGGATCACTAATGATAGTATTATTCTACTACTGTCGTGAGCGATTTTGTGGTATTCCAAAGCCTGTGGATCCTCTGATTCCTTTGCCCACTCCAACTCCTGAAGGCCAACAACAGATCACGTGGCTTGAATTCTTGGAAGAAAGAAGCAACCCCTGCTAAGTCACACCTGGAAGCTGACTTTTCAAAGCACGGGTGAAGATTGGATAAGTAATACTTAGTATAGCATACATATTATTAACATATGCTTATTATATAACCAAATAGGATAAGTCTATATGTGTTGGTTTTGTGATTGTAAGTGTGGGTGTTGTTGTTGTACACATTGTATTGATTGTATTGCATACTCACATTGTGGAATTGAATGTGATGTAAAAATTATAGAGGACGCATTATCACCATACATAGGTCAAAGAGATAACAAATATTATTGTACACTTAAACCTTGTCCTACTGTAAATCAAGCCATCCAGAGGCGTCAGGAAAAAGAGGACAACCCGGATACTACGGAGGATGAGTTTCACTTGTGCTATTGTTTGGTTGGGGGTAAGTGTTTTATTTACAAGGGTCTTAGGTAATTCGGTGTGCGTGCAGAATCTAGGACAGTGGAATAGGCCTGAGGAACGTCCAGGTATTGTCCAGTCTTATGTAATAGGCAATGGACAATGCCGGGGCTATCCTCCTCTTGTCTTTACACCAGATTGCTGGAATGAAATTTTACCACATCCTTGTCAAGCCCCCCATGCATTTGATCAACTAGTCAAGGAAGCCTGTCTAGCTCGGAAGTACACAAACCATTTCCTCTGCAAGTACGTAGGCTATGTGCTCAGAAAGGGAATGTGTAGCTATGCTTCATATCGAGAAGAAAGGCCTCCTATTATATTAGACTGTGGGGATCCGATATTTCGGGGTTGGGAACGGGTTACTCATATCAATCAGTTAAAACCTGGATGGAAAGGGATATGTACCTTACAACATAGCCGCATAGCGAAGAGAAGGAAACAGCGAAGTGTTGGGGAAAAATGGCCTTTAGGGGAAGGACCCTGTACTCAATGTTTAAATGATGGAGCCCTCTTCTTTCGTTTGGAGAAACCAAAAACATGTACCAGGTTTGACTTAACCACTTGTGCTCGATCCGGGAGAAGAGGTCTAAGTATATACAAAAGATGTAATGGGACAGAAGGGGTACTAGGTTATCAGGATTGCAACGGCTCATTGAATCACTGTCCACCCCCTCGTCAAACACCCACCAAAACACACATAAAAAGACTTTCCCCACAAACACGTGCACCAAAATATCATGTTACACCAAGAGAAGCACCTAGACGGGCACCTCACTCCACCGAGGCCCCTGATACCTGTTCTCCTTGTATTAGCTAAAACCTTTACAGTCAAGAATTGTTTTGTGTGTGGAGGAACTAATATGGAGGAACAATGGCCATGGGAGGCGCTGGAGGCTCATCCATTGATCTATAATAATCTTTCCAAGGCAGGAAATATTACAAAGAGGGAACAGCTTACAGGTATTGTCTGGACACTCACCACTAATCTTGTAGGAAGAAACTGTTTTGCTAGAAATGGTACACATTATGTAGGAGAACTTATTTGCTTAGGAATTTGGAATGAAAAGTATAACCAATGGACATCACCAGGTAATGCCACAAAACCTGAACATTTTAATAGAACACATCTAGGTTACCTGAACTCATCCCGGACGGCTGATGAATGGGTAGCTCCTAAAGACATGTATTGGAGATGTGGAAAACTAGCTTATGAACAACTCCCTTTTAATTGGTCAGGTTCATGTGTCTTAGGTTGGATAAAACCATCCTTCTTTTTGTTACCAATTCAATCAAAACAAATACTAGGAGTCCCCTTATATGAACAAGTAGGATTGAGAGCAAAGAGGGAAGTGCAAACTGTGTTCACAGACTTCCCTTGTAAAGAATATTCTGCTTATGATAAGGAGGATGAGAAATGGACTAGTGAACGCATAGTGTGTACATATGGAAGAGCAACATGGGCAGAAGATGGATCATGGGGGTACCGCACCCCTATATACATGTTAAACAGAATCATTCGGTTACAGGCAGTTCTGGATCTGGCAGGGGTAAGAATAGACAAAGCACTTAATGTTTTGTCGGAAGCCACTGATAAGATAAGAACTGCTGTGTATCAGAATAGATTGGCCCTAGACTATCTCTTGGCTAAAGAAGGAGGGGTGTGTGGAAAGTTTAATTTGTCCAACTGCTGCCTACAAATCGATGAAACAGGGAAGGTGGTAAAACAGCTGACTACAGAAATTAGACAACTTACACATAATCCCACTCAAATATGGCGAGGATTTAATCTGAAGGAGGTGTTTGGGGGATGGTTTCCCAAGCTTCCAGGGTTACAGGCCATAGTTGCTTTGATTGGGTTGATTGCAGCGGGATGTGTGATACTTCCTTGTGTATTGCCAATTTTTGTTCGAACCATCTCTAATAGTCTGTCTTTATTAGCAGAAAGAAAGGCAACTGCTCAGGTGATGGCTGTGCTAGAATATGAGAACTTAAGACCTATAATAGAGTTGGAAGAATATGTGACTCTTCTGGGAAACTCAGATGAGTCACAAAGGGGGGATTAAGGAAGGAGGGAAGACAGGCCCTGAATCTTGGTTCAGACTTTGGTTCATTATAACATTGCAAAAGACTGGTCAAGGAAAAAGATATTTGCAGACAGAGGCAGGGTGAGATCAATGAGGCATAACATTTATATTTTTATCTGTATGTTCAGACAGACCATGAGGGGTGTATCCTGTTATCTGTCTAGGACAGGGGATAGTCCCGTGTTTGTCTCGCAGATGTTAAATGTTCCTTGACGTATTTTTATTCTCGGCTCTTTCTGTACTTTTCCATTTGTCCTTTTATCAATTTAGCAAATGTATGCCTGCGTATATGCTTACGTCAAAATGACTATATAAGATTGTTGTTTGAGACTGTTCGGGGTTCAAACCCCCTTATGCTATTTTAGCTGTTTGAACCTGCGCAATAAACTTTCTTGCATTGCAAAGAGCTGGTCTTTGAGTCCTCAATTTCCACAACAGCCTGGTACCTGTTCATGGAGCAGGGGTTGGGGACCCCTGCTCTATAACATTTCAGACAAATGGCTGTCGAAAGTCTCCTTAAAAACCTCCAGTGATGGAGCACCCGCAACGTCTAGAGACAGAAGTTCCACTGACTCCACTGACTGATTATTCTGTCAGGAAATTTCTCCTTAATTCTAGGTTGGATCTATCTTTGATAAGTTTCTATCCATTGCTTCTTCCCCTGCCTTCTGGTTCTCTCTGCAAAACATCTATATGGTTAGGAGATTCCTTCCCGCTTTCCATTGAGAAGTGAAACATAGATGTTGGAAGGTCAATCCTCATCAGCCTCAACACCTCCCCTAGAATGGTTAACCACTTCACTCACTGGTCCCTCCTCAGGCTCTCGGATTGAAGTGGGTACCAGGAGTTTGGAAGGCTTTGGTTTGTCTGGGGAGTGCTGGTGAAACCTTTCTACTAATTCTGGAGCATGCATTGCAGATACTTTGCAGAAAACATACTGCAGTATAAGATAGTGAGTGTCCTAGTTACTGCATTCTACTTCCTTTCAAATTATAAGTGTATAAAACCTTAATGTTACATGACATCAAACTTGAGGGCATGGCAATATCCAAAGCATAAATAAAAGAATAGTGCCTGCTGGGAAAGCCAGAGACAGAAATACAATGAAGTAGCTAATCAACGCATACGTAGCAAAGAGGTGGGTTTCAATGTTTTTTACTACTGGTTCTGTGAGCGTGGCTAGGGGGTGGAATGTGACTGAGTGGGTGTGGCCAACTTGACATCACTCGTGCACACTCAGTCACAGGATCCCCCCACCAAGCCACTCCCACCGAAACAGCGGCGAAAATTTTTGGCACTCCGATGGAGGGAAGGGGAAAAACTCGCAAAAATAGACCGAGGAAGGATTTAGGGCCAAAATTGGGGAGATCGGAGAAGGCAGGGGAGGGAAGAATCCAGGAGAAAACTATCACACACTGTGGAAAGCAGTTGGGGAGATTGGAGAAGGCAGGGGAGGAATCCAGGAGAAAACCAGGCAGGCGAGGGGGGGGGAGAGAACAGCGGAAAGGAAAGGGTGGGAGATAGGAAAAAATGCAGGTGGAGGTGCTAGACTGTGCAAGTAGGGCGGGAGGGAGGGAGGAAAGTTCACCGAATCCTGGCTTGGGACAAGGGGGGGAGGAGGAACTGGCTGCAACCCCTGTAAAACACCCCCAGGCGTGGCTTGGGCCATGGGAAACCACAGAGCCCGGATGTCAAAACTCTCCTTCTCGAGAAGCGCTTCTCAGTAGAGAAGTGCTGTCGGTGTCTGCAGGCTCTCACTTTGCTTGCTGGCATGGCCCTGATGATTGATGGACCGCCCCCTGGCCACATTCCAGACTCTACAGCTGACGAGAGGCCGCTCCCAGCTGCTGTGGACTGTGCTGCCGGACCCCTCCATGCCTCTCCCTTCACCACCTCCACCCCCAGGTATGGTGAGCCCCGCAACGGGACTCGACACCGGATTGCACACAGGCTCTTGTGCCCTGCAGTTGCGTGTGGTGCCCCCACCCCACCCTGGGTTCCTCCTTTTGTGTTCCATTTTCGTTCCTTTGGGTGGAGGGAAGCGGACCCTACACGGCGTACTGGCTCTGTGCTCTGCTCCACCCGAAGGCACGAAAACAGAACGCAAAACGTTTGGCTGCCTTCAGCCACCTCTCCCCTTTAGACTCGCCCGGTCTAGGTGCTCGTTTTCCTATTTGGAAGCCAAGCTGGGCCCACCCGTCCACCGCTTTCCCTGCCAGCCGCCCAGTTCACCAGGCAGGGCCCAGGTTGCAGCCGGCAAGGGGTGGGGGTGCTAGGCTAGTGCGAATGCCTCTTGTCTGTGTTTAAGCAGGAGGAGGTAGTTCTGTGGATCCACATGGCAAAGGTGAAGCAGGGTGAGCGCCGGTTTGGGGGCATGGCCAGCCAGTGCAATAAAAATTGCTCAGTCCATGTGCAGAACCAAAAAACAAGACGGGAGAACTGGTTCAGGGGTGTGGCAGCGACCCAGGCGGCCAAACCACTACCGGTAGGAGCCCACCTCTGACGTAGCAAAATTGATGTCAGAATCCTTGATGTTTCAGAAATGAAAAGCTGTTTATGCTATAAACGTTTAGCATATACAGGTGAAACTCAAAAAATTAGAATATTGTGCAAAAGTTCATTTATTTCAGTAATGTAACTTAAAAGGTGAAACTAATATATGAGATAGACTCACTACATGCAAAGCAAGATAGTTCAAGCTGTGATTTGTCATAATTGTGATGATTATGGCTTACAGCTCATGAAAACCCCAAATCCACAATCTCAGAAAATTAGAATATTGTGAAAAGGTGCAATATTCTAGGCTCAAAGTGTCCCACTCTAATCAGCTAATTAAGCCATAACACCTGCAAAGGGTTCCTGAGCCTTTAAATGGTCTCTCAGTCTGGTTCAGTAGGAATCACAATCATGGGAAAGACTGCTGACCTGACAGTTGTGCAGAAAACCATCATTGACACCCTCCATAAGGAGGGAAAGCCTCAAAAGGTAATTGCAAATGAAGTTGGATGTTCCCAAAGTGCTGTATCCAAAAAGTTTTATTGGTTTTTTAAAACATTTATAAGGAAAAGGGTAAGTGGAATGGTTACAAATTTTGGCAGTTGCAAGTGTGGCAGACGCCCCCTCCCTCCAAACTCATAGGTTACATCTAAATATCAAACATTAATACATAATCATAAAAAATCAGCATATTAATTCTATAAAAAATAGTTTTCAATCGATTTATATAGTTATGATATATAGTCTAGATATAATTTCATTATTACTTTCGGTCTGTTTATAACATTGTGGTTTTCTTATTCATTTTTGTGATCTGAGCTTTCTTGGTGTTGCCCCTTCACCCCCCGCTGGCAGAGCTCCGGCCCCTCCCGTGTCCTGTGTGACCATTGTGGTGTCTTCTGTTTTTTCTAGGTTCGCTTTATTTTTTTCCATAAAGGCCTGTGCCTCTATGGGTGTGTTGATTCTGATTCTTGTCTCCTCCCAGAATATCAGCATACTTTCAGGCATCAACCATCTAAACCACACCCCCTTCTGGTATAGTTTATTCGCCAATTGTGAATAGTTTTTCCTTTTCTCCCTAATTTTTTGGGGGATCTGCTTCAGAATGGTTATCTCCCTGTCATGGTATGTCAGTGTTTGCCCCCTTTGTACACCCAGAATTTCATCTCTTGTGCTTTTCCTAAGGAATTTAATATGAACCTCCCTGGGTACATTGTGTGTTCTGGCATATGCTGAATTCACTCTATAAACCAGATCTATCTCCCATTCCATCTGCTGTTTATCTTTGTGTATGTATTCAGCTAGAATATTAGTCATAATGTCCCTTATGTTTTCCCCATCTGCTTCTATTACATTTTGAAATCTAAGATAAAAGGACATTCTCTCAAACTCTGTTTTCATTTGTTGGATATCAAGTTCTTTGTTTCCCTTCTGTAAAGCCTCTACCCCCACTCTCGCCTCCGCCACCCCACCCTCCACAAGGTCCAGTCTCTGTGAGTTCTTATAAATTTGAGCTTGATTCTCTTTAATTTCATCTTTCATTTCCCTTAGCTGTTTCTTGATTTCCTCCTGGCCCTGTAAAATTTGTTGAAGCATTTGTTGAAGGTCCATCTCTGTAGTCTTAGGTTGCATCAGTTCTGTTATCTTTGACTGTGTGGCTGGACTGGATGTTGCAGATGTTGGAGCAGAAGTGGCAAAGCCAGGTTTTCCAGGAGGTGGTCTTTTTGGAGACATGGTTTATAAAACAAAGAGATCAGTCAGTGTAGAAACTGGGCAGCTGGAGGAGTAGAGCAGGCAGGCGAATCCAGAAGGCAGAGGATCCAAACAGGTGGGAGTTTCTTTAGTCACTCTAGCAATAG
This sequence comes from Natrix helvetica, assembly GCF_964273705.1. Classification (NCBI taxonomy): domain Eukaryota; kingdom Metazoa; phylum Chordata; class Lepidosauria; order Squamata; family Natricidae; genus Natrix; species Natrix helvetica. Next base: position 58,758,397 of record NC_138555.1, on the reverse strand, counting down.
ATGAAAGTTTTTTCTCCAAAGAGTTCAGGAAATAACAATCCACAAGAGATTCCTCTGGGTGACTCGGAGACAAAGACCAGAAGCCTGAATTTTAAAGGTGGAGTCAGGTTTCACAGTTCATGAAGACAACGGAAGTGTGCCATCTTGCCCTGCCAGCTATGGGCTCAGAGGCATAGAAAATTTTTTAAAAGTTCAAAAAGTTCTCAGGTCATCAATAAGTTCTGGAACTAAGTCCCATGAAAAGCACTTTTACTGGGGTGAGGCATCGTTAGTTGGCTCTCCCCCCTCCTCCTTCCCCTGGGGGCGAGAGCAGAATTTTAACAAGCCGCTTGTCCAAGGGGGGGGGAATCCCCCTCCCCTCTAGCCGCTCCTCAAAGAGTAAATCCGAAAGGTTAACTTTTAAAAGTACTGAAAATTCAAAAGTAAGGGGATGAAGAGAGGAAGCATCTCACCGCACCGCCGCTGCTTCCTTCAGTTTTGCATTCTCCGATCGGCATGGGGCGAGACGCAGGCGCGTCCTCCAAAACTGCTCCCCGGTGCCTGGAGCAAAGCGGAAAAGCCCCCACCAGCCGCCGCCGGTGCCAGAGCCTTCCGCGAGACGCTCCTTCGGCAGGGCGCCTCTTCGGGGCGTCCTGTGCCCCCCCGAAAACGGGGGAAGCCCACCGAAGAGCGGGAGCGGGCAAAGTCCTTGCCCGTCGCCGTAGCCGCCGGAACCGGAAGTCATGTATTTTGCCAAAGTGCTGTATCAAAGCACATTAATAGAAGGTTATGTGGAAGGGAAAAGTGTGGAAGAAAAAGGTGCACAAGCAGCAGTGATGACCGCAGCCTGGAGAAGATTGTCAGGAAAAGGCCATTCAAAAGTGTTGGGGACTTTCACAAGGACTGAGGCTGGAGTCAGTGCATCAAGAGCCACCACACATAGATGGATTCTGGACATGGGCTTCAAATGTCGTATTCCTCTTCTCAAGCCGCTCCTGAACAACGTCAGAAGCGTCTTACCTGGGCTAAAGAAAAACAGACCTGTTGCTCAGTGGTCCAAAGTCCTCTTTTCTGATGAGAGCAACTTTTGCATCTCATTTGGAAACCAAGGACCCAGAGTATGGAGGAAGAATGGAGAGGCACACACTGCAAGACGCTTGAAGTCCAGTGTGAAGTTTCCATAGTCTGTGTTGATTTGGGGCGTCATGTCAACTGCTGGTGTTGGTCCACTGTGCTTCATTAAGTCCAGGGTCAATGCAGCCGTCTACCAGGAGATTTTGAAGCACTTCATGCTTCCTTCCGCAGACGAGCTTTATGGGAATGCTGACTTCATTTTCCAGCAGGATTTGGCACCTGCCCACACTGCCAAAAGCACCAAAACCTGGTTCAATGACCATGGGATTACTGTGCTTGATTGGCCAGCAAACTCACCTGACCTGAACCCCATAGAGAATCTATGGGGCATTGCCAAGAGAAAGATGAGAGACATGAGACCGAACAATGCAGAAGAGCTGAAGGCCGCTATTGAAGCATCCTGGTCTTCCATAACACCTCAGCAGTGCCACAGGCTGATAGCTTCTACGCCACGCCGCATTGAGGCAGTAATTGCTGCAAAAGGGGCCCAAAACAAGTGCTGAGTACAGATGCATGCTTATACTTTTCAGAGGTCCGATATTGTTCTATGTACAATCCTTGTTTTATTGATTGCATGTAATATTCTAATTTTCTGAGATTGTGGATTTGGGGTTTTCATGAGCTGTAAACCATAATCATCACAATTATGACAAATCACAGCTTGAACTATCTTGCTTTGCACGTAATGAGTCTATCTCATATATTAGTTTTACCTTTTAAGTTGCATTACTGAAATAAATGAACTTTTGCATGATATTCTAATTTTCGAGTTTCACCTGTATATGCTGTGACTATGAATGTTTGAGATTATCATTTCTCAATGGTCTATATAACTGATATATTGCTATTGGTTAAAGATCTTATCTTACAAGGACTACAGAAGTAAAAAATTGTTATCATTACATTTTCCAATAAGTTACATTACATTTTAATACCAATTCATAATCAAATATATGATTATTTATGCAATTTTCATCAGCAGCATTAGATTTTATCCTACCATCCCCCTGTCGTAATTATTTAAAAGTGATTTTATTTAAAATTATTTATTTAAAATTGTTTAAAACATACCGAATACTCTTAATTATTTACCCTACAACAACAACCCTGTGAGGTGAGTTGGGCTAAGAGAGAGACTGACCCAAAGTCACCCAGATGGCTTTCATGCCCTAAGCCTCCTGGGTTTTAGGCTACCACTTTAACCACTACACAAAAATGACTCTCTTATACAATTTTCATGCTAGAATCCAGCAGAGATTTTTAGATACTAGACAGTTTGTGAAAAAAAATTCCTAATTCTTTATTTTACCCCAGTTCTCAAGTAAGGAAGGAGGGGAGCAGGCCTCAAACTTTGGCTCAAACTTTGGTTCATTATAATAGTGCAAAGTCTGGTCAAGGAAGAGGAAAGTTGCAGACAGCTGCAGGAGGAGATCGCTGAGACATGACATTTATATTTTTATCTTTAGGCTCAGACAGATCATGAGGGGTGTATCCTGTTATCGGTCAAGGACAGGGGATAGTTCCGTATTTTTCTAGCAGATGTTAGTGTTTTATTAAAACTGCCCACTAACTAACTTTTCTTGTCTATTCTGTATTTTTCCATTTGTTCTTTTACCATATTTAGCAAATGTATGTACACGTATATGCTTACGTCAAAATGACTATATAAGATTGTTAAGAGGAACCGTTCGGGGTTCAAACCCCAATATGCTGTTTCAGCTGTTTGAACCTGGGCAATAAACTTTCTTGCATTGCAAAGAGCTGGTCTCAGAGTTCTCACTTTCCACAACAACATGGCACCCCAGATGGGACTCTTAGACGGGGCGATATTTCGCTGAGGACAGGTTTCACCCTTCGGATCCAGTGGGAGGCCACTCCCGACCTCCACGGCGCCGCGGGCAACGTTTTCTCCGGGAGACGGTATAGGGGCCTCCCCGTGGGACCGACGGTGCTGGAAAACCTAGTCCAAGAACCCTTGAATGCAAGAAAGGAGATCTGACCTCGCTTCCTGGCCAGGGCGTGTGTGAAGACTTCTCAGGCGACTATATTATAACTGAGTGAAGTACCTATCTCATTTGAAGATAGAAGAGGGGGACTGATCACCCCCCTGGAGTCGGGGCGTTGACCCTAAAGAACTCCATGTCAGGTTGTGTGGGTGGTTGCCACCGCAGTTCCCGCTAGTGGTCGTGTGTATCCGAGACTAGGGGTCGGTGGTTGTGTTGTTAGAGATGGGTGGTACATCTAGCGTTCCCAGCACACCGTTGGAATGCATGTTGAAAGGTTTTGAGGACTATTTCAATCAGGTCCAATATAAGTTTCCCTATCCCAGGGTCAACAAGGAGAGACTGAGGTTTTTATGTGAAAATCAATGGCCTCATTTGGGTGTTGGGTGGCCGCGTCAGGGAACGTTTAGAGAACAAATTATAGAAGATCTGTGGGATTTGGTTAACCAGAATGAGGAGAAATATCCAAACCAATATCCATATATAGACCAGTGGCGTAATGCAGTGCTTGAGAAAGCTGATAAATTGTTGCGATGTCAGGCAGAAATGGTGAGACTATGTATTGCCAGACAGAGAGGAAGTAAAAACAAAGCAATAAAGACCACTTGTGATAGCGAGAGGTCGAGAGATGTTTATAGACTTGAGAGAAAAATAGATAATGCAAAGAAAATATTGAGTGTGGATGAAGACGATGTTGTCAGACCCCCACCGTATGCGCCTCCCCCGCCTCTCCTGCCCCCGCAGCCTCAGGCTGCTTTAGCAGCAGGGGGGGGGACCTGTAGTGCGTAGAAAACAGAAAGCGGCAGATGTTGTGCCAAAAGCAGAAGTTGCTGGAGAAGCGTCTGTGAGCGAGGGGGAGGAAGGGGGGCTAGAAGAGAGGGAGGAATTCGTAGGAGTAAAAACTCGATCTGTTACAGCTAGGGAGGAAGCTGCAGCTGCAAGGAAAGAATTCCTTGCTCCCTTGAGACAAACGGATCAACAAGTGCCTGGAGCTCAAGGGCAGATGGAAATTGTACCTATGTTTCAGTATGTCCCTTTTACAACAACTGATTTATTAAATTGGAAACAACATTATGGTCCGTTGAGTGTAAAACCTACTGAGATGGCGGATTTATTCCAGACGATTATGCAAACTCATAATCCGACCTGGAATGATATCCAACAGCTCTTAAATACCCTATTGACGCCCGAGGAGAGGGAGAAGTGGAAAGCGGCAGGTAGAAAGTGCGTTTAGGAACAGTTGCCGAATGCTCCGAATTTACAGCAGGAGTTGGCAGAAAAGGCACCTGAGGAAGATCCTCATTGGACCACCCGGGATAATACACATATGGAAAGGCTTAAGGACTATCAGAATTTGACAGTAAGGGCACTCCGCATGGCGGGAAAACCCCCTGTTAATATGTCTAAACCATCTTTAGTGATGCAGAAGGCAGAGGAAAGTCCTGAGAGTTTCCTCCAAAGGCTGATTGAAGCATACCAGTTGTATACTCAAGTAGACCCCAGAGCTCCGGATAATGTGCGAATGCTGAATGAGCGTTTTATAGCCCAGAGTTATGAGGATATTAGAAGAAAGTTGCAAAGGCTGGAGGGAGCATTGGGTAAAAATACTACTGAGTTGTTGGAGATTGCGAGAAAAGTGTATGTGAATAGAGATAAAGTTGAAAAGAAGGAAAAAGAGGTTAGGATGCAGAAAAAGACAGAATTGCTGGCAGTGGCATTGCAGAGGGGCCCTGCGTTGGGACCCAATCAATGTGCCTTCTGTAAGGGGGAGGGACACTGGCAACGAGAACGTCCAAGAAGGTTGGCGAGGGGAAGAGGTGATTGAAGATGAGTTTTTGTACATTCCTGAATGCCCCATCCCTTTGCTGGGTAGGGATCTACTTAGCAAATTAGGGGCTACGATTTCATTTGATGAGGGATGTCAGCGGGTGTCTGTACGACACCGGTCTGAAGCCACATGGAGGGTAATGGTGCTGGATGTTGTCGGGGGACAGGAATCTGATGAAAAATGGAGGGAGTTCGATGTTCCGGAATTATGGGCAGAGGACAATCCTCCGGGCTTTGCAGCCCATCATCCTCCTGTAATTGTAGATTTGAAACCTACTGCTATGCCTGTACAAATTGGACAGTATCGCCCATATTCCCGGGAAGTCGTACTCGCCATATATAACAGTATATATTATTACAAAAAAGGAGAACCAAGAAGCTGCACTGATATTATAGCATTGTAAAGACATAATAATTTTCTGCTTTTCTTCCTAGTACAAAAGGCTGCATACGAGTTGCTCAACACCCAAAGTTAGCTCTAAGTTCCATTCCTTTGGCAAATACTCTATTATGTTTAAAATTGTGTTATATCCCTGCTTCTGACCAGGTGGCAAACAAAGCACTCCACCATGGGCTGAGAGAAAACCCAAAGTTAAAGAGTAAAGTAGTGTGCAATCTAGTGATATGCAGTTATCTATTAAGTATTTCTCAACAGTTCCAAATACTGAAGTCAAACCCTCAATATTGTTTGTGAGTTATAAATATTAATATATTTCTATACTGTAGCCACATATTTTTGAAAGCAGTTCACAAAATAAAAATGATTAAAATAGAATACAAATAAATACAAAAATATAAAAATATATTCTTAAAAAAGTTGGAGGGAGGCAAGAAAAATTAAATAGAACTGTTCATCACTAAAATTCACAGAGGGAAGGCCTAGCTCTTTACTAGGTGCCTCATGAATTTAAAGAATTACAATTTACAATTATTTCTTTGTCAGTGCACAACATATGTACTATGATATTGGTTGAGCTCCCTCAGTGTACCCCACCAAACACAATAAAACTCACAGTGAAGACAGAAAATCCCTAACCCAATAAATCATATTAACAAACACCCAGTCCTATTGTACCAGTGTGAACATGTTACATGTTGTGCCGCCCTGCAAGTCCATCGTACTACGTAGTTATGATGTTATTTCGCATTCAGGAGTCTGACAGCCCACAGATAGAAACTGTTCTTCAGTTTCAAAGCAGATGACAACACAGAGAAGACCTACTTGGAAATAACCACATAGTAATATTTGGTTAATGGCAGGTGTCACAGGATAGGCAATAGGATCTCCTCTGATAATTTTAGTGATCAACCAGTTCTATAGCAAGGAAAGCAGCCCATCAGGTATTCTCATCCCAAATTGTTTAGAGTCTTGTGTGTTAAAATCAAAACTGGTTTGGTAACTAACTAGCAACAACTGCAGTTGCTACAACTTAGATGTAATTTATGAACAGCCAATCAAACCAGCTGCCACATTCTACATCAGGTGCAGAGTCTGGATGAAGCATAAGCTCCACACAGGTTGGACAATACAGTAATCTAAACACAATGTTACTAGCATTAAACTAGCCCTGTGCAGGAAAGATATAATTAGAATACTAGCTAAAACTGACTATAGCTGCTTCTAGCAGAGGTCACTTGAGTCCATGGCAGGGGTGAAATCCTCCCAGTTTGGGCCGGTTCACCCGAACCAGCAGAGACGATAAGCCATGGTTCTTCGAATCGGGGGTAAAAATCCCTGGTGGTCCTGCACTCGCCTGGTACCCCAATTGCCTTCTTGCCTGCTCACTTGCTCACAGCTTCCGGTCGCTTGGCGCTTCACTTCCAGCCACTTGGCGCTTCACTTCTGCCTCACCCACCCCACCCACCCTTTGCCACATGGCCTAGCTACTCGGTTCGCCGACCCCTGCTCGATCAGAAGCCTCTCCTAGAACTTCTAAGAAGCCTCGCAGACAGCCACCCACTCAAAAAGGGAAGCATTGCCGGTTGCGGCCTAGCGTGGGTCCCCCCTCCCCACAGGTCCCCAGGCTCCCCTGCCTGGCCTGGCTAAGCTGCCTGACTAACTACCAACTTTCCCCCTAGCCTCCAGCTTGCTTATCTTCGCTCTTCGGACCGAATCCCAAGCTGCCTTGCTGTTCGAAAAATGCCTGCCTTGCTGTTCGCCTGCTCAGCTGCTTTTGAAATCCCTCGGCTTGCAGTCTGCAATCCATTTCATTGGCTAGCAACTGAATCTGCCTGCTTTCAATTGGGTAAGTGTTTTGTTTTGTTTTACTTAAAAAAAGTTACTTGGGTTTTTTGGGGGGTTTTTTTGAGGAAATTATAGCCATTTAAAATTTATAAAGTTTTAGCTGCTTTTATATTTTTAGATTTGTGCAGCTTTCTGAGATTTTGTGTGTTTCTGTAGTGTTTCACACTCACTACACAAACACACAAAATCACACCAAGCTGTATGTGACGTTTTGTGCTTGTGATAGTTGGTTTTGTGAGTTCTCTGTGACTGTGAGTTTCCTGCTTGTTGTTGCAGGGGACATTTTGTGTGGTTTTACATTGTGTGAGAGTTGCACAATGGCATTGTGTTTTTGTTAAGTGTGAAAGTTGCTTTTTGAGCTCTTTGTGGCTCTGTGAGTTTCCTGCTTGTGGCAGGGGCCATTTTGTGTGCTTTTGCAATTCTGCTTGGGTAGGGGGTTGGACTAGACGACCTGCAAGGTCCCTTCCAACTCTGTTAATCTGTTAACTTGTTAAATTTGTTAAATCTGTTGCAGGGGCCATTTTCTGTGAGGTACAGCTGCTTTTGCATTGTGTGTGAGTTGTTTTTGTGTAAAGTGTGAAAGTTGCTTTCTGAGCTCTTTGTGGCTCTGTGAGTTTCCTGCTTGTGGCAGGGGCTCTTTTGTGTGAGGTGCAGCTGCTTCTGCATTCTGTTGCTTTTGTGTTTGTTTTTGTGTTAATACTAGTTTCTTGTGTTTTTGTGTTTTGTGTGCTTTTGTATTGCTCCCATCACTGGTCCGCAGCTAACAAAGCTCTTTTTCTTCCTTTTGCAGTAGCCGCCTTTACCAGCAAGGATGAAAAGGCAACAAACTTTGGTCGGTTTCTTGGCCAAGAAACCAAAACTGTCACAACAACCATAAGAATTGACCTTGAATGATCCAAAACCATCCAAAGCACCACAAGCACCACCATTTCCACCACTTGAACTTAGACTCGGAGAAAGCAGCAAGCTAAGTATTAAGTCACCCGAGCCCGAAATTGAAATCATTATCCCTGACTGTTAGACATTGCAACAGTACAGCAACTTCCAAAAAAAGGATCCGGAATTGGATGTGTCAAACAAGAAACTAGGTTGCAAGTACTGTGTGAAACATGACTTCACAATAGAGAGCGGTTTTCATGTGTCCAAAGAATGGAAGCATTTCAAGATTGAAGTGCAGCAGGCAACTCTACAGAAGAAAATGAGAGAACATTTCACATCTAAATTGCACACCATTTGTAGAGACAATGTCAAACAAGGGGAGCAGGATGCCATAACAAAAGCAATGGAGAAGATACCTGGAAAGCATTGAGACACCACTTCTAAAATGTTCAAAACTGTTTACAGCCTGGCAAAAGCATGTAGACCAATTTCAAGTGGGGGGGAGGCAGACGATCTGGACGTGCTGTGCAGGTCACAGGAAAGCTTAGATTCAATGGGCCGGAGTGGTCGGCCAGCTGTAGGAGGCTCATCTTCATGCGGCAGCACCAGCAGCAGATAGAGGCAGATGTGCATGGTGGAAGGCAGGCAATCCCAATGCACCACACGGGCCACAGACAAGGCGAGACATGAAGACAGTGACGTGCAGTCAGGTGAGGCACAGCCTCACCACTCTCATCATGAAAAAAAAAGTAAAAGGAAAAAGCTGAGCTAGTTACTGCCTCACCGTGGATGACTCTGCTTAACTGTTAAAAAAAGCTGGAAAAGGTACGTGTGGGTTGGAGGGAGGGGGAGGAATTCAAACTTCATCCTCCTGGTGCTGTGCAGGGCTTTGGGCAAAGGCTGGAGGGAAGGACCCTGGCTCGCTTGTGCTGTCCCTCCCCAAGAGTAGTTTGATTGCAGGCAGAGCCACGTTGTGGGGCCGGTGTGTCTGCTACAGCATGGCTCTTTGCCTGGCTTCCTGCCTCCTCCTGTGGTCTCCTCACTGGTGCTCTCCCTCCCCAAGTGTAGTGACTTCCTCCCCAGGCCCCCATTCATTTCTCTCTCTCACACACACAGCTGGATAAAACTATATAAAAATCTAGCCCAGCTTCACTGATTACAAGTTTGAAAAGGCAACGTGGCTCCACCTGCAATCAAACTACACTTGGGGAGGGAGAGCACAAGCGAGCACTGAGGAGACCACAGGAGGAGGCTGGAAGCCAGGCAAAGAGTAGTACACACACTTCCCCCCAGGCTCTTTCTTTTGGAAGGCTCAGATCGGCTCCCCTCCGGCTTCTCTGCCTCTCCTCTCACCCCAGCCTGCCAGCAGGAGGTGGTGGGTGGGCTTTATTGTGTTCCAAGCATTTCCCACCCAGACAGCAGGCTGCATTTGCAATGGTGGAGGTGTTTGGGAAAGGCAGCAGGGGAATGACTGAGACTCTAGAAAGAGTGCAGAGAAGAGCAACAAAGATGATTAGGGGACTGGAGACTAAAACATATGAAGAACGGTTGCAGGAACTAGGTATGTCTAGCTTAAGAGAAAGAAGGACTAGGGGAGACATGATAGCAGTGTTCCAATATCTCAGGGGTTGCCACAAAGAAGAGGGAGTCAAGCTATTCTCCAAGGCACCTGAGGACAGAACAAGAAGCAATGGGTGGAAACTAATCAAGGAGAGAAGCAACTTAGAACTGAGGAGAAACTTCCTGACAGTTAGAACAATGAATCAGTGGAACAGCTTGCCTCCAGAAGTTGTGAATGCCCCAACACTGGAAGTCTTTAAGAAGATGTTGGATAGCCATTTGTCTGGAACGGTATAGGGTTTCCTGCCTAGGCAGGGGGTTGGACTAGAAGACCTCCAAGGTCCCTTCCAACTCTACTATTGTATTGTATTGTATTGAATGGGGGGGGGGGGATGGCAGAGGAGCTGCTTTCAAGCCACTGGAAAAGATATCCAATCCAACTTTTGTGTGTGGGGGGGTTTGTTTGAGAGTGAGTGAGAGAGGGAAGGGGTAGGAGAGATAGTCCAATCCAACTTCTCTGTGTGTGTGTGTGTGTGTGTGTGTGTGTGTGTGTGTTCGAGAGAGGGGGAGGAAGGGAGAGAGGGAGGAAGGAGGGGAAGGAGAAGAAAAAGAAAAAGAAAGAAGGAGCAAAGGAGAAAAACAAATGCTGTCGCTTTAAATTGGAACTGAGCGTGCCTGGCTGTGGAATTCTGGGAGTTGAAGTCCACAAGTCTAAAAATATTTGAAACCCAGCACTGTGTCAGTGCCTCACCAGTCATAAACCTCACCGCACGTCACTGCCCCTAGGGCTTATTTTATTTCAATAACGAATAATAATTATTAAAATAAAATACTTTCTACACCTGATATTTATAGGTTCCATTTTTGAAAGTTAATGTAATGATGAGGATGCTCACCTCCCACTGGGAAGGTTGAAAGTTCAAACATACATAGTAGCAGATGTCTCTCTCCTAGGGCACAAAGAAAACAATATCTGCTGTGAACTCCACATAGTGTCAGGAAAAGCATCCACCAAGTAAACACTCAGCTCCATCCAGTCAACCCGACTCTACTCCAAATTAAGGGATTACAGGGTTGTAAAAAGGAGGTTTTAAAATCAATAATAACTATAGAAGATTCTTTATTCCAAAATGTATTCCAAAATTAACTTTATTTCTCTCACTGTCTCAACTATCCCTTAACCATTAACACAAAACTCATGATCCATTGAGACTGGAAACTATGCTATTCTTTGCTAGCTAAATGAATGGGACAGTTGACATTAAGCTGGTTCTGCATCAATTTACCCAGAGGGTTTAACCTACTGTGGGGATTGCACAATCCTATATATCTGTCTCCTGGGGGACCATGCAGAGATGGAGAACGGAGAGGCAATTGCAACAGGACTGGGGCACAGATGTGAAAACCTCAACACAGGAGAAAAGCCCTTCCCCTGCTGGGAATGCAGCAAGGCTTTTCCTGGACCTGTGACTTGCCGGGCACATGAGGAGACCCACAGCCCCCTCAGGCCCTACAGTTGTGATGAATGTGGCAAGAGCTACTGCCTTCTTGGCCTGCTGGGCCAGCAAAAGAGGTGCCACACACAGAAGCCGACATCGATACCCCAGGACCCTGAGAGACAAGGGGAGCCTTCAATGATGAGGAGTCAATCCTCAAGAGAGTTCCTGGCAGCTGACTTGAGACTGGGGCTGGCCACTGCTCCCCCTGTCCCAGCACCACCGGACCTGACAGTGCCGATGCCAGGCACTCCAGCAGCACTGGCCACCCAACTGGTACCCAACACTCCACCAGTACCAGTTGCTGTGCCTGCCCAAGCTGCACTTCTGGCACCAGCCAGTTTCCTAGCCCAGGGAGACTGCCAGCCCCCCTTCCCCTTTGACAGTGAAATACCATGGGAGCCTAGACCGGCTAGCATATTTTCTAGCCCAGACGTGGCACTACATGGAGCAATATGGAGCATGGTACCCAGGTGATGTGGCCTGAATTGACTGTGTGGCCCTAACCTTAGACAGAGATGTGACGGAGTGGCTGGTGGCCCTCCATGATGATGACACTGATGAGATGTACCATTTTGATGCCTTCATGAGCCCTAAGGAAGTGGTTCGAGGACCAACTCACTGACTGATAAGCAGAAACACACATCCTCACCATTAAGCAAGGGAAGCGAATGGTGGCATATTATATCAAAGAGTTTCGCAGACTAGCCAGTTGACTGGGGAAATGGAGTACCTCGAAGAATTATCTCAGACAGAGGGGTCCAGTTCATGGCTAAGTTCTGGAGGGAGTTCCTGTGGTCCATTGGGTCATCCCAGGGCCTTAGCTCGGCTTTTCATCCGAGCACTAATGGGGCAGCAGAGAGACTGAACACCATGATAGAGCAGTACCTGAGGTCCTACGTGAACTATCAGTAGTCCAATTGGGCAGAGCTTTTATCTTGTGCTGAGGTCGCTTACAATAATGCTGTTCACAGTAGCACAGGACTCACGCCGTTCAAAATAGTGAGCGGTATGGACTTTGTCCCAATGCCTGAGTATCCAAGGGATCCCCCCTCCTCAGTCAGCTTGACTGATTGGATGTTGATGATGAAAGCAACCTGGGAAAATGTCAAAAGGGCACTGGCTAAAGCGGCACAAACCTATAAGAAACAGGTAGATAAACACCGGGCTCCGCAACAGCCATTCCGTGTGGGAGAGAGGGTTTACCTCTCCACAAATATTTGAGGTTAAACCTCCCTAGCAAGAAACTGGGGCCGAAGCTTATGGGACCATTCCCCATAGTAAAGATCATCAACCCAGTCACAGTGCAATTGAAACTACCTCGATTGTTGGGGAAGATACATCCAGCGATTGGATCCACTCTGAGACCACTACCCCGGGAGCCCCCAGGCCCTATGGTCATAGGGGGCCAAACCCATTATGAAGTTCAACGTATCCTTGATTCGAGGTGGCACAGGAGACAACTCCAATACTTAATCAAGTGGAAGGGCTACCCCTTAACAGAGGCATCTTGGGTGAAAAGTAGAAATATCCAGGCTGATCGCCTTATAGCAAAATTCCATGCAGAATATCCAAGCAAGCCTGGGGGAGGGACACATCCCTAAGTTATACACGTGTACTCAAATTACTTTACTCAGGTCGCTTTCAGGAAGTGAGGAGAGCCGGATGTCAACTTCTAAAGCGTTTCCATGACTACTATCAACTTTAGAATTCCATGCATACCTTCGGTCTCATATTTCTACAGTCTAGTTGGCGAATATGATTTATGACGCAGGACAGAAGGGGGGAGTTAGGAGGGTAAAGTTCAAACACAATTAAGCAGAAGCCAGTTTAGGCTCCACAGAAGTAATGTTAAGATGTTGATCCTAATAAATGAATGGGTTTTGTTTGAACTCTGTCTCGAGGCTCGTAAATTAATTAGGTCATCTCTTGGGAACTTCACAAACAAAATAAAATTGGCAAAACAATTTTTTTTTGAAAATGCAAATAAACCAGGACATTGAATGGTCTACAAGTTGAAAAAGGAAAGAGAAAAAAAGCTGATAAGTCAATTGGTGGATGAAGAAGGGAATCTACAACATTCAAATGGAGAAAAGAAAAAAAAAAAGAGAACTATTATAACAAACTGTATCAACAAGAGAGGGTACGAGAAGGGAAAATAAGACAATTATTAGAGAAAACCAGAATAACTAAGATCACAGAAAAATTTAAGAAGACACTAGAAGAAAGAATTACAATGATGGAGGTAATAGAAGGCATCAAAAGGCAAAAGAAGGGGAAAACACCAGGACCAGATGGATTACCGGCAGAACTGTACCAAACACTACAAGAAGTATTAAGCAATGTAATGTTAGAACTATTTAATGACTTACTAAGGGAGGCAAAGATACCAGAAACATGGACGCAGGCATATATAACGCTTATACCAAAATATGAGTCAGATCTACAACAAGTAAAAAATTATAGACCTATTTCACTACTAAATGTGGATTATAAAATTTTTGCATCAATAATGACAGAAAGAATGAAGACACTCTTAAATGAATGTATACACATAGGCCAAAATGGATTTCTCCCTAAGAGACAGATCAGAGACAATATGCGAACTGTATTGAATTTGTTAGAGTACTACGAAGCCCTCAGAGAAGCAAATAGGGCGTTGGTACTTACCTGTTACTCCTCTTCTCATAGTGGGGGGAGGAGTATCCAGGATGGGTTGACCTTATCCTCTCATTGATTGGACTGAGTCAGATAAGCTCTTGGGACATGCCCCCGGCCCACCAGGCACTGCCCAGTTATTGGCGAAGAACTCTATCCGACTCGTTATGCCATCCAATCCAGACCTTTAATATGGTTTCAAACCTTTTATTGAGGTATAACTTTAACATACCAGTGCAACATTCATTATAACACATGTTACATAACCCTGTCGGGGGGGGGGAATGTCTGGATACTCCTCCCCCCACTATGAGAAGAGGCGTATCAGGTAAGTACCAACGCCCTTTCTCCATAGTGAGGGGGGAGGAGTATCCAGGATGGGACGTACCAAAGCTAGCTCGTCCCTAGGGAGGGTAACATACTGAAGGTACATGGCCAAACTAAGCCTGGTGGGGAGTGTCCCCCGCCCTGTGAACCGCCTGTAATACGCTGTGACCAAACGAAGCCTCCGCCAAGGCAAAGGTATCTAACTTGTAATTCCTCATGAAGGGGGAGGGGGAGGACCACGTGGCTGCCCTACATATCTCTGTCCATGACACCTGCGTTGCCCAGGCTGCAGTGGTGGCCGCACTTCGTGTGGAGTGTGCTGTGATGGAACTCGGTGGCTGTATGCCCTGAGACTGGTAGGCCGTAGCAATGCAGTTCCTCAACCACCTGCCTATGGTGGTGAATGTCACCTTCTTGCCCAGAGACCCCGGTTGGAATGAGACAAACAGGGCCTCGGACCTTCTATTCTGCCGGGTTCTTCTGAGGTAAATCCTCAGAGCCCTTCTTACATCTAAGGTGTGCCACTTCCTCTCTAGTGGGTGAGAAGGGTCTGGGCAAAAATTGGGCAAAATCAGCTCCTGCGCCCTGTGAAAGCATGAACATACCTTAGGTATGAATGAGGGGTCCAACCGCAACACCACTCTGTCCTGGTGAAAAATGCAGAGGTCCTCCCTGGCAGACAGGGCCTGCAGTTCTGATATCCGTCTGGCGGATGTGATGGCCACCAGGAACACCACCTTAAGGTTTAGAAACTTTAGTGGCACTGTTCGCAATGGCTCAAACAGGGCCCCTGTCAGAGCGTCCAACACCTTGTGTAGGTCCCAGGAGGGGTACCTATGTACTGTGGGTGGTTTGAGGTTGGACACCCCCTTCAGGAACTGCCTGACCAAAGGTTGGTGAGTGAGTGTCTGGGCTCTGCCGCACAGAAGCACAGAAGAGATGGCCGAGACTTGTCTCCTAATAGTGTTGGGAGCTAACCCCCTGTTCAGGCCTGCGTGGAGGAACTCCAGCACTAGAGGGATGGTGGCTCTCACTGGATCCTGTCCCCAGGAGTTACATCATGTGGAAAAGGCCCACCATGTCGCGCTGTAGATGCGCTTTGTGGAGGGTCCTCGGGCAGCCTGGATGGTTTCTATTACCCTAGGGGAAAATCTTTCCTCCCTCACGATGCTCCGCTCAACCGCCAAGCCGTCAACTGGAGCCATTGGGGTTCCGGGTGCTCCAGAGACCCCTGGCTGAGGGATATTCTTTCCTGGGGAATTCTCCACGCTCTGCCCACTGAGAGCGATTGGAGAACTGCAAACCATGGCCTCCTGGGCCACTAGGGGGCAATTAGCACCACCT
Source organism: Natrix helvetica (assembly GCF_964273705.1). Lineage (NCBI taxonomy): Eukaryota > Metazoa > Chordata > Lepidosauria > Squamata > Natricidae > Natrix > Natrix helvetica. The sequence goes on along the minus strand of NC_138555.1, from coordinate 58,742,945 downwards.
CTGCCACCTCCCGAAGAATTTTTTGAATGACCCTGGGAATCGGGGCAAGGGTGGATATGCGTAGAGAAGTCCCCGGGGCCACAGGCAACGGAGAGAGTCCGCCCCCTCTGCCCCGTGTGTTTGGTACCTGGAGTAGAACCTCGGGAGTTGGGTGTTGAGGTGGGTGGCAAATACTTCGACCTCCGGGCAACCGAAACGGTCCATCACCTCCCTGAAGATGGCCGGATGAAGTCTCCACTCCGAGTTGTCTACTTCTGCCAATCGGCTCTGATGTTGTCCACCCCCGCTATATGCTCTGCTGTTAGGGATAGCACATTCTTCTCGGCCCATCGCCCCAGCCTCTTGGCCTCCTGCATAATGGCCCCTGATTTGGTCCCCCCATCTGTTTAAGTGGGCCTTGGTAGCGATGTTGTCTGTGAGGACTAGAATGTGCCTGCCCTTGACAGAGCGGTGGAAGTGTACCAGGGCAAGGCGGACCGCCCTGAGCTCCAACCAATTGATGCTGTGCGTCAGTTCCGCCTGGCTCCATTGTCCCTGCGCTATCTGATCCTGCAGGTGGGCTCCCCACCCGAACAGACTGGCATCCATGGTCACTGTCACCCGGTCTGGCGTTCTGAAGACTTCGCCCTTTGTAATCGCAAGGGACATCCACCAGATCAGTGAGCGGGAGACTTCTGCTGGGAGAAGGACCTTGGTCTGGGAACAGCTCCTGCGCCTTCGCTGGAAAGGCAAAAGGAACCATTGTAGGTCTTTGGTGTGGAGGCGAGCCCATGGAACAATGCCAATGGTGGAGACCATGGTGCCTATCAGTTTGGACAAAGTGGCTAAGGGCACCCTACCTCCCATGGCTACCCGTGTAGCTAGCCGTCTTAGGGAGATCTATCTCTCTGTTGACAGAAAAACCTTGCCTTCCTTTGAATCTATCAGAGCCCCTAGGTGGATTAGACTAGTGGAGGGGTGAAGATGGCTTTTGGCCAGGTTTACGGAAAACCCATGGTTTCTCAGGGTTGTCATGGTGGTGTCTAGATCCCTTAGAGCCCCCCCAAAGTAGGATGACTGTATCAACAGGTCATCTAAATAACATTGAATCCTGACCAGGACCTGTCTCAAATGGGCTGCCAGGGCAGCCATTACCTTGCTGAAAACTCGGGGGGCAGAGGACAACCTGAAGGGCAAAGCCCGGTATTGGAAATGCTGCCCTAGGTAACAGAACCTGAGGTACCTCCGGTGATCCCGAATGATTGGGATGTGTAGGTAGGCCTCTGTGAGGTCTATGGAAGTGAGGAGGTCTCCCTGCCTAATCCCCTCCAGGATGGAATGGAGTGAGTGCATTTTGAACCTCCTATAGAACCTCCTATAGCAGATGAAGCGGTTTCCTGAAAGTTGGGGACCCCTGTGGGGAGTTGTGGGCTGGAACCCATGCCCACCTGTGCAGGAGGGAGACCCAGAGGTGGAATCCCGGTGGGCAGGGCTGAACCCAGTGGGGCTGTATGCGGGGGGGGGGGAATGCCACCCCTGAGCAAGACCCCAAAGACCTGATGTGTCAATTGGGATCCTTGCTTGCAATGTGGGTTCCTCTCCTGTGGCCCCGCTTGAGGCAGGAGCTCCAGGGGCCTTCCCCTTCTGTCCCAGGCCTGGGGTGGACTTATGGCCACTTGCCTTCTTGTAGAGCTGCTCCAGCTTCCTGTGCCTTCGCCTTTCATACTTGGAGGCTTTGGCAGGCTTGTGACCACACTCTGCCTCCAGCTCTGCCCTGGGGGAAAGGTGCTTTTTCTTTTCTTTAGCCTTTGTTTCCCCCCCCCCCCCCAACCTCTGGGCAGCCCTTGGGGTGGTCACTAACCCTGGTTGGTCTTCAGCGCCTCTGGTGGGGCTGCTGTCCATAGCTGCAGGTGCTGGACTCCTGCCGGTCTCCTCACTGTCGCTGGGCGCCGCCATCTTGGAACACGTGGCTCCTGCCGGCTTCAAGATGGCGCCGGTGCCAGGAGAGAAAGGGTGCCTCTTTTAAAATCCTGTTCTGCGGCTAGTGCTCCGAGGAGCTGTCGCACGCCTCCGCTGCCGTTTTTCTTCCCCCCTCTGCCTCTCTCTGGCGCTAGGGGCTTGGCTCTGCCCATGGACTCCCTCCGATGAGGTGAGCCACGTGGACGATGGCGCGGGTGCTCCGCAGCGTTAGGGAAGCTGCGGTTCGCTGCTCGACACAGTGGAGAGCAGCGGAGCGCTCCGACACCCGGCAGTTTCCACGGCGAGGCTCACCTTCTGGGCAGGGATCCAATGCCGCTCTCGCCTGCCGGTGTTCCAATTCACGCCCCGCGGCGCTTGGGTGATCCGCGGCTCACGCTCCGGCGCCTCTGGCTCCCACGTGGCAGGGCTTGCCTTTGGAAGGCTTGTGCCCTCTGTCTCTTGCTTACCTGGCAGAATTCCTTTTGAGTGATACTTGTCTCACTCAGATGCCTGGGCAGCTTGCCGCCCCCGAGGGGGCTTTTGGCAAAATTTTTCCTCCGCTCGGGGAGCTGTCCAGCTCGCTTGCGGATGCTTCGATGATTTTCTTTCTCCATAGTGAGGGGAGGAGTATCCAGGATGGGTTGCCCTTGTCCTCTCTTGATTGGACTGAGTGAGATAAGCTCTTTTAGCCACGCCTTGGTCACCAGGCTCCACCCAGTTATCGACTCAGTCCATCTACGGACGGCTGTGTTCATCATGAAATCCTGAAGAAACTTAAGGGAAAAATTTTAAATTGCTGCAAAAGCAATCGAAATTGCCTCCACGCTGCCTGATCAATCACTAGAGGCTGAGGAAACCCCGAGTGGGGGTAGAAAGCCTGCGCAGCAACCGCTAAGGCAGCACGCAGCCCAGGTCACAGAGCGAGACCCAGGGCAGTAAGTGAGGACTCTCACCAAAGACAGGCAAGCGAGCTCTGCAGAGGCCCCTGCAGCATGGGCAACGGCCGAGGCGGCTCTAAGGGCGCCGGAGCGCTCCCCCGCTCCCCTCGGGTTGAGCGACGAACCGCTGCGTTTTAAAAAGGGCATTGGTACTTACCTGATACGCCTCTTCTCATAGTGGGGGAGGAGTATCCAGGATGGGTTGACATTGTCCTCTCTTGATTGGGCTGAGTGAGATAAGCTCTTTGGACCACGCCCTGGTCACCAGGTACTACCCCAGTTATCGGCGAAGAACTCTATCCGACTAGTTGTGCCATCCACTCCAGACTTTTGTCTTAGTTTCAAACCTTGTTTATTTATTCCTTTAATAGAGCAGTTCAACAACCAAACATTTGTCTTTCTTGATACATAACAGAACAGTTCGACAACCAGGTATATCTCGTTTTGCTTACATAACCATATCAGGGAGGGGCTGGATACTCCTCCCCCACTATGAGAAGAGGCGTATCAGGTAAGTACCAATGCCCTTTCTCCATAGTGAGGGGAGAAGTATCCAGGATGGGACGTACCAAAGCCTACACGTCCCTAGGGAGGGTTACGCCTGTTAAGAACACGCACAAACGTATGCCTGGTGAGGCGTCACCTCCGCCCTGTGCACAGCCTGCAACACCCTACGCCCGAATGAAGCCTCTGCAGAGACAAGGGAGGAGGCCATTGACCTGGCGGCGAATCTGGCCGAGGTCAGAGTAGCGTCCAACGCAAACTGAATCACCGCCACCAACTTGGCAATGTCTTGATGGGACCGTATGTCGGACACCGGAACGCATTGTTGCAGTTCCTGCAGCCACAGTAAGCACAGGCGGGTGAAGAAAGATGCCACAGTGGCGGCCTTTACCGCCCAAGCCGCTGCCTGATGACTCCTCTATAGGGTCAGGTCGGCCTTTTTCTCTTCCAGTTTGAGAACGTCCTCTGGAGCCCCTGGCATGTGCGCAGGGGTGTAAAGGGCGATCACCGGAGCATCAATAGGAGGCACTGCCAAAAATTGGGACAGTTCGTTGGCCACATTAAAGAACCTCCTGTCATTGGCTGAAGGATTGGGCCCCGACGTTGGAGCTGCCCACTGTCGCTGGATTAGGCCCACGTAAATTTTGGGCATTGGGACAACCTCAGTTGGGGGTGTCTGCTCTGCATACAGGGACTCACTCACCGTCGTAGGTCGAGGCATGGTCGTTGTCTGGAGCCCTATCTTGGAGGCTGCCTTGGCCTTGTACAAGAGAGAGGGAAACAGGGCAGGAGGAAAAAGGCCAGAAAGGGGTTTCTGGTCAGGGTCTCTGCCCTCATCCTCGGACAGTTCAGCCTCCCTCAGTTCTCCTTCCTCTGACCCTGAGGAGTGGTCTAATTCCTCCTGGTCAGAAGCTTCTGGTTCAGCAGGTATGGCTACCTGGGCAGCAGCAGGTGGCCTTGTAGCTGTGGCCACCACCTGCCTGAGAGCCAGGGCCTGTTGCTGTTGGAAACTGGCCGCTATGCTCTGGGAGATGACTGAGTTTATAATGTCTTGGAAATTGGGCAGAATCATTGGTGCAAAGCCACCCTGTGACTGTCCCACAGAATTGGAGGTAGAAGGCAGAGAATCCAGTCTCTGGACAACAGGAGGCAACTCCATTCCACCCCTGGTTGGCTTGAGAGGACCCCCAGATGTTGGAGACATCGATTGGGGAGACAGGGTTAGTGGGGTTGTCATTGGTCTGATTGCCACCCAGAGAAAGCAGAAGGGAATACTGTCCTTGGGGCAGCTGAGGCATATCACTAGGCTTAGGAGAGGATGTTTTCTTGCTGGCAGCCTTAATGTGTAAACGATCTAAGGCTTTTTCTTTCTGCCTCTCATAATGGGAGCTGGCTGCCTTTTTAGCCTTCTTTGCCTTTTTGTCACTGTCTGCCTTTGCAGACTTCTTACTTTTGCTGCTGCTGCTGCAGCCTTCTTTATTTTTATTTTTTTCTGTTATCAGGGCTGGAGGCTGGCTTGCCAGGCTTTTTGGCTTCTAAGGCCCCTTTATGGTGGTAGTGGCAGCGGAGCCAGAGGGAGCAGGATTGGGAGATGGAGAAGGGTCTCCCTGTGTAGCCACCATCAGGGGGCTCGTAGTCGCCTCAGGAGCAGAGCTGTCAACAACTACTGGCAAGTTTGAAGCAGTGGCGGCCATTTTGGATTTGGGCGGAGAAACGGCACACAAATGTAAAGAAAATGGCGGTTCCCGCCTTTTTTAACTGCAGACGATCGATCTGCTGCAGCCTTCTTTCAAGAAGCCTCCCTGAGGAACGCGCTGCTGTTTTAAAAGTATTTTTTCTCTTTAACTGGCTTGAGCCCGGCTGACAGCTGAGGAGAGCTGTTAGTGTCAGAAATTTATAGGTAACACAGCGTCTCTGGCCAGTGCAGGTAATCAATTAGATAATTAATGGTCTTCTTCTCCTTTTTAAAGAAACACTCAAGCTGCCTTGGAAAACCTTGTGCTCCCGATGGGGCTTAAAGGCTCAGATCAAATAGGCTACTGCTCCCAAAGGGGCTTCTCTGGCCAGTGCAGGCAATCAATTAGATAATTAATGGTCTTCTTCTCCTTTTTAAAGAAACACTCAAGCTGCCTTGGAAAGCCTTGTGCTCCCGAGGGGGCTTAAAGGCTCAGATCAAATAGGCTACTGCTCCCAAAGGGGCTTCAGCCGATCAGAAAGATCTCAAATAGCCATCAATGCACCAGTACTCACAACAATTAATCAATTTATCAGAGAAAGGCGATGATGCATCCGTCCTGTTTGTGGACTGAGTCGGAACTGGGCTTTTGCCTAGTGACGGGGGCGTGGTTTAATTTAACTGTCAGGCTCAGTCCTCGCAATGAGTGGATGAAGGTCAACCCAGTCTGGATGCTACCTCCACCACTATGGAGAATTGGGTGTACACAAAGGGAAAACCTAGGTCAGAAGGGGATGGTATCACCATGCCTGCAAAGTCGAGGCTAGGGCTGGTCGCCATATCTGGGCTGTGCAGGGGAAGCTGCCACCCTTGGCCAGAGCCCTGAAGCGGCAAAGGAGGTTCTCAGGTGGAGCTATTGGCCTCCGCCCTGTTCCAACAGTCAATTTAGACCAATTAGTTTCCGCTGCGCTCGGGCGCTCTTCAAAAAGGATGGTGCAGGTGCTCATGGCTGCTTTGACAGTCCCTGTCATTACACAATTCTGTGAGAAGCTGTGGAGTGCTCTTGTGCTAGGGGAAGCCACGATAGACAACTAGTGGCATGGAGCATAAGCGTTTGAAATAGGCCCCAATGACAAGGCCCTGTCAAATGACAGTTAGGCTGTTAAGGCCTGAGTGAAATAGTATACCACCCCTGAGGGGCTGAGGCAAGGCTGCCACCACCCATGGTGGGGAATTAACAATCCAGTTCAATACTACTCACAATCCAACTTTCAGTCAATTAAAGATGTATATAGATATGAATTCCAAATATTTTTGAAGATTGGCATCTGGCTAGCACTCCTGCCTACCCATCCAGATGAGCTGGCTTGGGGGGAGGGCCCCGAGGGGGGGAGGCAACCAGGGTGGCATTGTGCAGGGGTGTGATTGCCATCCCTGGACAGGGCCCCTGAGACCCGGGGTGTCAATGGGCACCCTCCCTTGCCGTGAGGGGTCTTCCTCTGCAGCTTTGCTGGGTGAGATCCCTGGACTTACATCCTTCTGTCCTAGTCCAGGGAGCCCCCACCCCCCCCCGCTGTTAGCCTTCTTGCATATGGGTTCTAGTGCCCTGTGCCTCTGCTTCTCATATTTAGAATTAGCTTTTCTTGGGGGGGGGGGGGGGTTAAGTCCTGTTTTTGTCTGTGGAAAAGTGCTCACAAGCTCTGATATACTAGGAAGCAGATTCTGGAAAGTTAGAAAGCATGTTCCCCCTTTCTCCACTTATTCAGTCCGATTTGCTGTTGTTAAGGCCAAACGCATGTGATTTAGAATCAAGCTGCAGCCTAACAAGGAGAGTGGTTGTAAAAGCTTTGTGGAAAGGTCTCCATGGAAGCGAAATTTGAATGAGAAAGGGGTCAGCTAGCCAAGAGTCAACCTCCCAAATCCTTTGATAGCTGCAAGGAAACCTTCTCTGCACCTCCCCCAGGGGAGGGAAGCCCTAAACATTGCCTCAGGGAAGCCTGTTATCAGAAACTGGAGCAGGGCTTTTTGCTGCCTTATTGCAAAATTGCTTTTGTCGTTTGAATCTATCTCTGGGTTCCTAGGATTTCCTTTGGTTTTGCGTGGGGGATCCACCCTCCTTTCCTTAGGGGAAGCATCTGGCAAGGGGCTAGATGCAGCTGTGGGGGCATCCTTAGCCTCCTTCGTCCTGGTGACATTCCGCCCCCTCAGCGGTGAGAGGAACTGGCTCCTTCCGATGTCTGTGCTGCTACTAGTGCCCCTCCCCCACGGCTTGAAATCTCCTCAGGAGGGCGATTCGTGCCAGAAAGGAGCTGGCTCTGCCCCTCCCCGAGGTCCAAACAAACGCACGCGGCTTGGGCTGCTCAGAACTCTGCCGCACGTTTTGTACTCTTGTAGGCCCTGGGGGGGAATGTGCTTGGCTTTGCTTTTGCCTTGCTGCTGCCCCCCCCCCCAGAAGAGGCCCCCGGAGGGGTTTCAAACCTGTTTGGAGATTCTCTGGCAGGGCTGCTGGTCATAGCTGTAGGAACCAGATTCCGGCTTGTGTCCTCGGAGGAGCAGGGGGCCGCCATCTTGGAGCACATGGTCCCCAAGGCAATTTGCGCCAAAATTCAAGGGGCGCTTCAATCCGGGGCTTGAAAAGCGGGCTTATGCTCAAAGAGCCGCCGCGCCCCTTGCTGCGGGTGGAATTAGCCTCCTGGAAGCGTTGTCTCATAAATGAGCTCTGCTCCAGGCTCCCGCTGTGCTCTGGTGAGGCTTGCGGAGGCTCAGTGTTTCAGAGCGGCTGGCGGTCCTTGCTGAGTAGCCCAGGTCACCCTTAGTGACCTAGGCTGTGTGCCGCCCCTGGGGGCTAATGGCAACCGCTCCTAGCCCCACCAGGCTTTCTGTGAGTCTCCACATACTCACTCAGGCAGTTTTGTGCTTCTTTTAAAAGGTCTCTAGTTTTTTCCTTAGGATTCTCAGGAGTTCCTGGATGGCACAACCGCCCAGTTGAGGGCTGAGTCGATAACTGGGGTAGTACCTGGTGACCAGGGGGTGGCCCAAAGAGCTTATCTGACTCAGCCCAATCAAGAGAGGACAATGTCAACCCATCCTGTATACTCCTCCCCTCACTATGGAGAACGCCCCAGAGTGCCTGCCCTGGCAGCGATCACCAGGGAACAAGGTGAGAGCTGGAAAGGCTCAGAAAGAGCTGCAGGAGGCAGGGGGAGGCGAGAGAGAGATCCCCCAGCAGCAGCGGAAGCCGCATGGCAGCCTGCAAAGGCACAAGCCATTTCCATGTGCTCCAGCAAAGAGGAGCCTTTTGAATTTGGAGCCAGGGGCCATTTTGGAAACCACGTGGTGCAAGATGGCGGCCCCCAGCAGCTCAGAGGAGGCTGGCAGGAGCCGAGCTCTCAGCCCTGCAGCAGCAACCACCGGAGGCACTGAGGAGCCCTTAAAAAGGTTAGAAACCATAGCAGAGGCATTAGCTAGGGCGGGGGAGGCAAATAAAGGCCCAAAGGAGGAATATCTCCATCAAGGAGGCTAAAGAGGCAGGCGGTGGATCAACCCCCCCCCCAAAGCCTACCTCCAAGTATGAAAGGCAGAGGCATCTGCCACAAGGCCAGCAGTAGGAAGAACCCCCCCACCCTGCCTGGAACCTGAGGAAAGATTACCAGGTTTCTCTTCACCTGGCAGGGCTGCAGAAGGGGACCCCTCCCTCCAGGTGAGGATTCCCTTCGCCTTTGTCCTCCTGTGTTCTGGCAACCTTGCTATCACGATTTATGCAAGCCCTATTCAATCCTCTTCTGAGGGCCTGAGGCAACGAGGCTCCGATAATTGCGGAGGCTCCCACTTTAAAGAAGGTCTTCCCTTAAGGAAAAACTTTCCCTTTAACACAGAGAAAGGAAAGCAGCAGAAGGGGGAGGGGGGCAGCAATCTGCTGTTAACAGCAGGAGGCCACAGGTGAGAGCGAGCTCTTAGCAGCACAAGCCCTTTTTTGTTTTTTCAAAGTCCTGAGGGCAGGGCTATTGTATTTGCCCGGCAGAGCCATTTGAAAAGGGGAGGAGAGGCCCCACGTAGCGGCCCCCTGCAGCTTGGAGGACAGAGGCAGGAATCAAGTCCTCGCTTCTAAAGCAGGCAGCCCCACTGGAGGGGCAGAAGAGCCTCCAATCAGGTTAGAGATTACCCCTGAAGGTCCATCCAAGGGTGGGGGCGACCAGGCAAAGAGCAAAATTCAATACAATACAATAGCAGAGTTGGAAGGGACCTTGGAGGTCTTCTAGTCCAACCCCCTGCCTAGGCAGGAAACCCTATACCGTTTCAGACAAGGGCTATCCAACATCTTCTTTGTGGCAACCCCATAGATATTGGAACTCTGCTATCATGTCTCCCCTAGGCCTTCTTTTCATTAAACTGGACATACCCAGTTCCTGCAACCGTTCTTCATATATTTTAGTCTCCAGTCCCCTAATCATATTTGTTGCTCTTCTCTGCACTCTTTCTAGAGTCTCCACATCCTTTTTAGATGGTGGCAACCAGAACTGAATGCAGTATTCCAAGGGTGGCCTTACCAAGGCCTTATAAAGTGGTATTAACACTTCACGTGATCTTGATTCTATCCCTCTGTTTATACAGCCTAGAACTGCGTTGGCTTTTTTGGCAGCTGCTACACACAGCTGGCTCCTATTTAATTGATTGTCCACTAGGACTCCAAGATCCCTTTCAGTTACTACTGTTGAGCAGGGTACCACCTACACTGAATCTGTGCATTTCGTTTTTCTTGCCTAAATGTAGAACCTTACTCCTTTCTCCATCGAATTTCATTTTATTAGATAGTGCCCAATGCTCAAGTGTGTCAAGATCCTTCTGTATCTTTAGCCTATCTTCTGGAGTGTTGGCTACCCCTGCCAGCTGGGTGTCATCTGCAAATTTGATGAGTCCCCCACTGATCAGCATTTAGCAAACAGAAAGCTAACAGTCATTCTGGCTCCATGTTATGGCTGCTTGAGGTAACAGCATCCAATCACATTTACAGCAGTACTTAAAGAAACAGTACTACTATCATGGCTTATATATTGCTAACCCAACTGTTAGCTTACATACCTAACACCCTCATCCAATTCACTGATGAAGATGTTGAAGAGTACTGGGCCCAAAAAAGGGCCTTGGGGTACTCCACTGCATACTTCCCTCCATGAAGATACAGTTCCATTGAGGACTACACGTTGAGGGCTGTTGGTCAACCAGTTACAAATCCATCTGGCGTGATGCTGTCTACCCCACATTCTTCTACTTTATCTAGTAGTAGGTTATGGTCTACCTTATCAGAGGCCTTACTGAAGTCCAAGTAAACTATATGATGGCATTCCTCTGGTCCACTAATTTGATCCAATTATCAAAGAATGCAATAAGATTAGTCTGGCATGATCTGTTTTTGACAAACCCAGGTTGGCTTTTGGCTAATTCGTTGCTTCATTATCCTTTCCAGAATCTTCCTGGTATTGAGGTCAGGCTGATAGGTCTATAGTTTTCTGGATCTGGTTTTTTTCTTCTTCTTCTCCTCCTTCTTCTCCCTTTTCTGAAGATGGGAACCACATCAGCAATCCTCTGGTAGGTCCTGGGTGCTCCAGGAGCTCTGAAAGATACAGTTCAATGGTTCATCAATCTCGTCTGCCAGGTCCTTCAGAACCCTGGGGTGTAATTCATCCGGTCCTGGTGATTGGAACTCATCTAGGGTAGACAGGTGCTCACTTACCATTTTTTTCCCTATTTCAACTTGTGTTCCTAATCTGAGTTTAGTGGTGCTGTTTTTGATAGGTTGGACTGTTTTATCCCTTTGTGTAAAGACAGATGCCAATCATGAGTTAAATAGTTCTAATTTGTCCATGTTGCTTGTCACCTTCTGGTCACTCTCTCCCAGCAATGGACCAATTGTTTCCCTAACTGTTTTCTGATTTTTAACATGTTGGAAGAAGCCTTTATTTGTTATTTTTTTACCTTTGTGGCAAGCCTTTCTCCATTGTAAGCCTTAGCTTTCCTCACTTCATCTTTACACGCACTCTAGTGGCTGACCAGTGAACTGCTCTGCATCTACAAAGTTTTGCAATGCACTCTAGTGGCTGACACATGAACTGCACCTGCATCCACTAAGTCTGGCATCCACCCTAGAGGCCAACAAGTGGATTGAAATAAATAAATAAATAAATAAATAAATAAATAAATATAAATTGAGCTAATCTTAGTCATAGAATCATAGCACCCTTCTAGCCATGGCAAAAGGGTCAGACAGGTCGGTCCCCATGCCGGAACCCACCACAAACTCAGAATGGGATGTCCGACTATGAGAAATCGCAGAAGCACCTCAGATAGCCTATGATCTTAGACAGCATTCGATGAGGGCAGAACATATAGCAGGGGTGGAGAACATCAGAGCCGACTGGCAGAGCCGGACTGAGGTGGACAATTCGGAGTGGAAGCAGCAGCCAGCAATCTTCGAGGAGATGGCAGAGCGCTTCAGACGCCCAGAGGTCGACCTATTTGCCACCCCTCTCAACGCTCAGCTCCCGAGGTTTTACTCCAGGTACTGGACACGGGGGGGGGGGTAGATGCTCTCCGCGGCTCTTGGCCCCGGGGGCCCCTCTATGCCTATCCACCCTTACCCCTGATCCCTAGGGTCATACAAAAAATCTTGCAGGAGGGGGCGGAGGTGGTACTGATTGCCACACACTGGCCCCGAAGGCCTTGGTTTGCTGATCTCCAATTCCTCTTGGTGGATGGGCCCTGGAGAACCCCCCAAGAGAGGATGTCCCTCAGTCAGGGGTCGCTGGAACACCGCTTGGCACTTGAGCAGAGCTCCCTGAGGGAAGATCTCTCCTCCCCCAGGGTTATAAAGACTGTCCAGGCAGCAAGCAGACCCTCCACGGACCGCATTTACGGCGCTACATGGGGGGCCTTTTCAACAAGGTGCTTCTCTAGGGGCCGTGATCCGGCCCGGGCCACTGTTGCACAAGTTCTGGACTTCCTTCAGGTGGGGCTGGATGGAGGGTTGGCTCCTAACACAATTAGGAGACAGGTCTCGACCATTTCATCGGTTCTCCTGGGTGGTAGATCTCATACACTGACTCACCATCCGATGGTCAGGCGGTTCCTCAAGGGGGCCTCCAATCTTAAACCGCACACGGTGCACAGGTACCCTTCCTGGGACTTACACAAGGTGTTGGATGCTCTGACAGGCCCTCGGTTCGAACCATTACGTACTCTCTCTGAAGTTCCTGACACTTAAGATGGCCTTTTTGGTGGACATCACCTCCGCCAGGAGGATATCCGAACTGCAGGCTCTGTCTCCCAGGGAAGATCTCTGTGTGTTCCACCAGGACAGGGTAGTGCTAAGGTTGGACCCCTCCTTCATACCCAAGGTGTGTCATTGCTTCCATCGCTCGCAGGAGCTGATATTGCCCATTTCTGCCTGGACCCTTCTCACCCATTAGAGAGGAAGTGGCACACCTTAGACACAAGGAGGGCTTTGAGGATTTACCTCAGAAGAACCAGGCCGAACAGGAAGTCGGAAGCCCCATTTGTTTCCTTCCAGCTGGGGTCCCTGGGGAATTAGGTGACCTCCACCACAATAGGCAGGTGGTTAAGAACCTGTATTGCTTCTGCCTATCAGGCACGGGGTCTGCAAACACCAAGCTCTATCACAGCGCATTCTACACGAAGCGCGGCCACTTTGGCGGCCTGGCCCATGCAGGCCTCACTATCTGAGATCTGTAGGGCAGCCACGGGGTCTTCCCCCTCACCATTCGTGAGGAATTACAAGTAGGACTCCTTTGCTTCTGCGGAAGCCTCATTCGGATGTAGGGTGTTGCAGGCTGTTCACAGGGCTGGGGACATGCCTTACCAGGCATAAGTTTGGGCATATACTCAAATGTGTAACCCTCCCTAGGGACGTGTAGGCTTTGGTACGTCCCGTCCTGGATACTCCTCCCCTCACTATGGAGAAAGGGCGTTGGTACTTACCTGATACGCCTCTTCTCATAGTGGGGGAGGAGTATCCAGCCCCTCCCGGATATGGATACATTGCAAAATTCTTATGTTGTTTGTTGAACTGTTCTGTTGAAGTAATAAATAAAGGTTTGAAACTAAAAGAGTGAATGACACAGCGAGTCGGATAGAGTTCTTCGCCGATAACTGGGTGGAGCCTGGTGACCAAGGCATGGCTAAAAGAGCTTATCTGACTCAGTCCAATCAAGAGAGGACAAGGTCAACCCATCCTGGATACTCCTCCCCCACTATGAGAAGAGGCGTATCAGGTAAGTACCAACACTCTTTTTCTTTCTTTTAAATCTTATCAAATTTATAGGAGATCCAGGATGGCAAACCGTCCAGTTGAGGACTGCGTCGATAACTGGGAAGTGCCTGGTGGGCCAGGGGCGTGTCTCAAGAGCTTATCTGACTCAGTCCAATCAACGAGAGGATAAGGTCAACCCATCCTTGATACTCCTCCCCCCTCACTATGGAGAAGGTATTGTTATTTCTGGATGCACAAAAGGCCTTTGATAATGTGAACTGGCAATTTATGATAATGCAATTTCAAATGATGGGATTTGGTGAGGGATTCACAAATATGATCAAAACAAAATACCATAACAAATCGGCAAAGGTAATGGTAAATGGTGAGATGAGAGGAAAGATAGAGATCATGAAGGGAACAAGGCAAGGATGTCCACTATCGCCATCATTATTTATACTGACACTAGAGATTTTGAATAGAGAAATATGACAAAATAAAGAGGTAAAAGGGATGAGGGTCAAGAAAGAAGAATATAAATTACAAGCATTTGCAGATGATTTGGTGTTTATTATGGAGGATCCAATAGAAACAGGGCCAAAACTAGTTGAAATAATAGAAAAATATGGAGAAGTAGCGGGCTTGAAGATTAATAAAGATAAAACCAAAATTCTGGTGAAAAACAGAAGAGAGTTGATGGGGAAACTGGACATACAGGTAGTGAAAAAAGCGAAATATTTGGGTATTCAACTGACATCAAGGTGTGTAACACTAAAGGAGGATAACTATTATAAGGTGAGAAAACAAATAGAAATAGATCTGGAAAGATGGAAAAACCTACAATTATCATTGATGGGAACAATAGCAGTAGTGAAGATGAATATACTACTAAGATTGCTATACCTATTCCAAACAATACCAATAAAATTAGAGAAAAAATACTTTGAAAGTATGAATAAAATAGTGAGGAAATATATATGGCAGGGGAAAAGAGCAAGAATTAATATAAAAATGTTGCAAGATGCAAGAGTTTGAGGTGGATTTGGATTACCAAACTGGGAATTGTATTATCAAGCAGCGGGATTAGCTTGGAGGAAAGAATGGATCCTACTGAGTAATACAAGATTATTGACATCGGAAGGTCATGATTTGCAACTAGGTTGGCATGTTTTTTGTGGTATGGTAAAAGTGAGGCACATGACTATTTTCAAAGACATGATGTAAGGAATGTATTGTTAACAATATGGGAAAGAGTGAAAGGGAAACACTATTTAGAAATACCAATGTGGCTTTCACCAATGGAAGCACTGACACATCCAAATATTAGTAGTATGAAAAATATCATTAGATACAAAGATATCTTAACAGAAAGGGGGGAACTAATACAAAAACAAGAATTAGAAAAACAAGGGAATGATATACAGTAGGATGGTTTTCACAATTGCAAATACAATCAAGATATGAAAAAGATAAAAGGGAATAAGGTTTTAACTTAGGAAGTTCAGAGTTGGATAAGATATTTATGGGAACTGAACAAAAATTAATTAAAAAACTATATAGCTACATATTAAGAACTAGTTTAGAAGAAGTGGTTAAAGATACAATGTTAACTTGGGCAAAGAATTTTGGCCCCACGATCGAGCTAGAAAAGTGGCAACTACTATGGGAATGGAACTATAAATTAACCATGTCAACAGCTTACAAAGAAAACTTATACAAAATGTTTTATAGATGGCACATGTCACCGGGAAAATAGCAAAGATGTTTAAAGACAAATCAGCGAAATGTTGGAAGTGTCAACAAGCAATAGGGTTCTGTTTTCATATGTAGTGGACATGTGCAGAAGCAAGGGAATATTGGACTAAGATAAGAGTATGGTTAAAGAAAATGTTACAAAAAGAAACAGAATTTAGACGAGGGAGGAGCCAATGTCGCGACGAGACGACGTGCGATCTCAATGCTCTGAGATCGCCATCGATACTTTTGCCGCTGGGTGGTCCAAACGGACCTAAACTGTCCCGCAGAGACGGTGAACAGGAAGAATACGTCTTGGTGATCTCAGGGACATCGCAAAGTCCCTGATCGATTCAAGATAAGTTCTTCAAACCGGCGACAAAAAATCCAGCCAAGGCTGATGTAGTCGGGGTGGCTCCAAAACGGAAGGATATGGAAAGAGAAAGTGTTTCCAGCTGGTGAGGAATTTTTACCGTTTTAAAAGAGACTGCCTATAAAAAACTTAAAACTAATTTAAACCGGAGAACAGAAGAAATAAGTGGCGGAATTAAATTTGGAATGGTTTTGGACAGTGGGTTATCTTACTTTTTAAATGCTATCTTCAGGCATGGAATTTATGCAAGCCTTTTAAAACGAATGGATTACGTTTTCTCCTATTTTTTATTTTATTTTATTATTCTTTGTAACCTATGGACTAAAATTCTCCTCTTTCATTACTGTGGGTGTTCTAACTCATTCAAGAATCGGACTTTTCTTTTTAACTTGAAATACAAAAAAGATACAAAAAGAAACAAAGATTGAAACAATAACACTGCTACTGGGAGGCTGGTGGTTTGTGTATTGGAAACGAAACACTCTTACTTTTCTCACTGATTATCCTGGCTTGGCACTCCAAGGTCTCACTGCTTGTTTATAGAGAGTGATAGGAAGAAAAGCATACAGATGTCCCTTTGAAGTATATCTTTAACCAGAGAAAGGTGAAAATAAAACGTTATTGTGAATCTATGCTTAATCTTGTTAAAACCTTCCAAGCTAGAGCAGCAGTGTTTGTTAGCTGGAGATAATGGCACAATTTCAACAGCAGAAAGAAATTTTAAGTCTGCGAAACATATTCTCAGAAATACAGAAATTATCAAACATATATGAGAGGATAGAGAAGAAGTTGGTAGACTTAGAGCATCTAACAGCAAAATATGATGAAGTTGGAGATGTTTATCAAATGGAAAAAGTGGTGATTAAAATCCTAAAATGAATATAAAGAAATTAAAATTGTTGATATTTATGGTGATTGGTTTGTCTCTGAAAATGGAAAGAGTGGAATACTGAAAGAGGAATTAAATGGAGGGGAAATCTACCCCAGATGGCAAGATACAGAAGAAGAAAAAACAAAAGAATTTATGGATTTAAAGAGAGAAAAATTTATTAGCAATATCATTGATAACACTACCGACAATCAAAGATAAGCTGATTAAGGAAACAGAAGAAGGGCATCGAAATTACATGAGAGATTTTATAAGCAAGGAGTTGCTAAGAGGAGTCCATACAAAGTTGATTAAGGAGATGATTAGAGGACTGATACCACAAATGGCAGAAGATACAGTATGAGACTGTTTTGCTACTGGAAAGATACAGGTTGATAGATGGAAGAGTATAATTTAAAACTAGTTAAACTTAGTGAAATTTAGTGACAATAGATATAGTTAAATAAATAATTGATAATGATAATAATGTATACAATGTGTAGTGTTATGATAAGTAATAATTGGATATGAATATTGAATGGTACCCATGAAAGGAAGATTAGAAATCCTTTTGGATTATATATATAGGTTAATAAAAAAGAACTAAGTTAGATACAGTTAAGTCTTGATTATTAGGGGGGAAATGTTATGATGCAGGATATAGTTAAATAAAGGAGGGATAATGATAACATATATACAGGTATGGGTACAACATAAGAAAACTGGATGTAAATTGTAAACAGTGACTTGGAAAGGAAGATTAGAAAACTTTGTTATTAAATATTATGGATGTTTAGCTAGAATAGGATATAAGGATTCAGTGTTATTGGAGGATTTTAGAAATAGTAAATGAAATGACAGTATGTGGTTATGTATTAAATCTTGGTATATTTTATGATGAAGGATGTTTAAACAATTAGAGTCAAATGAAAATGGAGGTATGATGGTAACAATATCTGAGTTAAAATACTTGAGTTAATATGAATTATGTTTGTTGACTGTGGAAGAGATGCACGAAAGCCTTTTTGTAACCAACTGATACACTTTCTACAGTATGTAAAGAAGGATGTGTTGTGTTTGTTTTGAAAATTAAAAATAAAATTATTTAAAAAAATAAAAAATAAATAAATAGAATTTAGACCAGAGATATTTTTATTAGGTATTATCCCAGAGAAATTCAAGAAAGAGGATACTTATTTGATTATACATGTGACTACAGCAGCAAGAATTGTATTAGCCCAAAATGGAAATTAAATAAGCTACCAACAGATGAAGAGATAATAAAAAAGATATTACCGTGTTTCCCCGAAATTACGACATTTCCTGATAATAAGGCCATGCCATATTTTTCCTGTGGGCAAAAATATACTCCCTCCCCCAATAATAAGCCCCCTGGACAACCCCCCCCCCTCCAGCCAGGCAGAGCGCCACTCACCAACCTAGCGATATCCCGAAGGTGCAAAGCCGCAGGAGCCGGGGGAGGTGGGGCAAAGGCGCTCACATTGCTTGATGCCTTTGGGATACCACTAGGTTGGTGGGTGGCGCTGTGCCCAGCTGGAGCGGGGGGTTGCCGGGCAGCTGCTTTCACGAGCAGCCGCCCGGCAACGCCCCTTTCCAGCCAGGCAGAGCACCACTCACCGACCCAGTAATATCCCAAAGGCACTAAGCCGCGTGGGACTCTGCCCGGCTGGAAAGAGAAGTTGTGCAAGCACTTGTTCTGCCTCCAGCTCGCGTGCCTCCCAGCCTCACCATGCCCAGCTCTCCCTGCAGGGCTGGGCCAGCCCCGCTGCCACCGCCACCATGCTCCGAGCATAACTGGCTTCCAAACTCCAGAGATCCGCTGCCGAGTCTTCTGGCAGCAGCCGCTCTGGGACTACAGTCTATGGTTGTGGGCTGGCTGTTGGAAGACTCTGGTGGGACAGAGAGTGGCGGCGGCAGCAGCAGCGGGGCCACAGTGGCGCCCTTGCCCAGCCCTGCAGGGAGAACTGGGCATGGTGAGGCTGGAAGGCACATGAGCTGGAGGCAGATCAAGTGCTCACGCAACCTCTCTTTCTAGCTGGGCAGAGCTCCACGCGGCTTAGCGCCTTTGGGATATTACTGGGTTGGTGAGTGGCGCTCTGCGCGGCTAGAAAGGGGGGTTGCCGGGCAGCTGCTCATGAGCGTGGTCACCTCATGGAGGCTTTGTTGCGCTGCTGCGACAGCGCAACACAGCCGTTTGCCCCTGAGGCTGTGCCCAGCTCTTCGGGCGCCCGCTCGCAAGAGAGCAGCCACCCAGCAACCCCAAACCAATAACACCCCCCCCGATAATAAGGCCCAAGCAAAATTTGGGGGGTCAAAAGAAAATAAGACCCTGTCTTATTTTTGGGGAAACATGGTAGATTGTGCAGAGATGAATAGTTTGACAATGAAAATAAAGGATAAAGAGGAATCGGAGTACTTCAAGACATGGGGAAGATTTTATGATTGGCTAGAGAAAGGAAACTAGAAAAGAAAATAGGGAGCAGATATAGAACCCAGACAAGGCACTGTTAAATGGAAAAGGGGGGGAAGAAGGGGAAAACAGAAAAGAAAATATTAAATATATAAGTATATATCCAAAAGCGAGATATAAAGGGAGGGAAAATATAGTTAGGATAGATTAGTGAAGGTAAGGGAATAACAAATGATATCAAATTATATTTGGGTTTGGGGAAATACCATCCCAAGGAAACATAAACTGAGATCTGAAAGAGTCACCTACAATAATAGAAAAGAAAGAGAGAGAGGAGGAGAGAAAGAATGTTGGTCTTACCTGAACGTGTCTTTTCTGGGGAAGAGAGGGAGTGGTCACGTGTGAGTGGTCACGTGTGGGTATTCTCACAGCCTGATTGGTCCAAAGACTGAGAGCAAACTCTTAAATACTCCTGCCTTCCTTTCCTTCCCAGTTTCCTCGAAGGCGAACAGTAGAACTGGAACAACAAACAAACAGAACAACACAAAAAAAAAACCTGGGAATCCCCGGGCTCCCCTTGGCCCCAACAACCAAGAACAGGGCAGGTCGTGACCACTCCCTCTCTTCCCCAGAAAAGACACGTTCAGGTAAGACCAACGTTCTTTTTCCAGTGGAAGAGAGGGAGTGGTCACGTGTGGGACATACCAAAGCCCAGTCCCAAGGGAGGGATAAACGCAACCACCAGCTATGGCCCAAGGGGAGTATCTGCTACCACCCTCTGCAGGACCCTCCGACCAAAGGAAGCATCCGCCGAAGCGAACGAATCCAGACGATAATGTCTGATGAACGGGGTCGGGGACGCCCAAGTGGCGGCCCAGCAAATGTCTTCAAAGGGGGCCCTAGCGGCCCACGCCGCCGTGGTCGCGGCACTCCTAGTGGAATGGGCCGTTATACCTGACGGAACAGGGCGCCCCTCCGCCCCGTAGGCCTCCCCGATGGCTTGTCGTAGCCAACGGCCAATGGTGGCCGAGGACCCCCTAGCTCCCAAAGTCCTGGGCTGAAAAGAGACAAACAAGGCCTCCGACTGACGGAACTCCGACGTCCGCCGGAGATAAATACGCAAAGCCTGACGAACATCCAGATGGTGCCAGAGCTGCTCCCTATCAGTAGACGGCCCCGGACAAAAATCGGGTAGGACAACCTCCTGAGCCCTGTGAAAGGGGGTGTTCACCTTTGGGAGAAAGGTAGGGTCAAGCCGAAGAACCTCTCTATCTGCATGAAATTGGCAGAGATCATCTTTGGATGACAAGGCACCCAGCTCCGAGATACGCCGGGCCGAGGTAATTGCCACAAGAAATACTACCTTAAGGGACAAGAACCTGAGATGAACTGACCTGAGCGGCTCGAACGGAGCCCCCGTCAAGGCTCTGAGAACCAGGGGCAGATCCCACGTAGGAAACCTATGAACAGGGGGAGGCCCGAGATTAGCTGCCCCCTTAAGAAACCGCTTGATCAGGGGAACTTGAGAAAGGGAGGAAGACCCCACGGCCCCCAGAATTGAGGACAGAGCCGCCACTTGGCGCCGCAAGGTGTTGTGCGACAGACCGTCGTCCAGTCCCTTCTGCAAGAAATCTAAAACGTTTGGGATAGTGGCCCTAGCCGGAGAGATCTGATGAGGAGCGCACCACCTCACGAACGCATCCCAGGTCAAATTGTAGACCCGGTTCGTTGAGGGACGCCTGGAAGCCTCGATGGTACGGATGACCCCAGAGGACAGATTGGCCGCCCTCAGTAGTCTCCGTTCAAAAGCCATGCCGTCAGATGAAGCCACTGGGGCTCTGGGTGAACCAGGATCCCCTGGCGTAAGACCACCTCCGCCCGCGGGATCATCCACGGGGGGGCCACCGACAGCTGAATGAGATCTGCGAACCAAGGCCTCCTGGGCCAAAAGGGGGCCACCACTATGACTAGAGCCTTCTCCACTACCACCTTCCTGAGGACCCCCGGGATGAGCGGAATTGGGGGAAAGGCGTATAGGAAGCCCGCCGGCCACCTGCTCCTGAGGGCATCTGTCCCCTCCGCCCCCCGTGACTAAAAGCATGTGAAAAACCGGGGCAGATGCACATTTGTTGGAGACGCGAAGAGGTCCACCAGGGGAGTGCCGAATTTCTGACATATCCTCCGGAAAATGCCCGGATGAATTTGCCACTCGCCATTGTCCAGAGTAGCTCGACTCAGCCAGTCTGCCTGGTGGTTGGAGAGGCCGGAGATGTGCTCCGAAACCAAGGACAACAGGTGCCTCTCCGCCCAGGCGCCCAGTCTCAGAGCCTCTAGCCAGAGGGCTCGAGAGTGAGTCCCTCCCTGACGATTGATGTGGGCCTTGGTGGCCACATTGTCTGTCAGAAGGAGCACGTGTTGGCCCTCCACCAGGGCCGGAAGTGCTGGAGGGCGAGCCGGGCCACCTTCAGCTCTAACCAATTTATATTGTGGCGGAGATCTGTCTGCGTCCACCTGGCCTGAGCCAGGCGAGAGCCCACCAGGGCTCCCCAACTGAACAAGCTCGTGTCCGTGGTGACGGTCACTCTGTCCGGCTCCCAGAAGGAACAGCCCCTCTGGATGGATGCCGAAGTCCACCACCGCAGGGAAGCCTGAACCCCTGCCGGAAGGCGTAGAGTACGGAGAGAGTTGCTCATCCGTCCCCTCTGGAACGGGATGAGCTCCCACTGCAGTGGGCGAAGGTGAAGCCTGGCCCATGGGACTATCCCTATGCAAGACACCATCTTGCCCAATAACTGTGATAACGTGAGGACAGAAACGAACCAACTTCTGCGGACCTTTTCCGCCAGCTGGCGCAGCCCGTTCTGTCGATCCTGTGACAGGCGAACAACCCTTGCCACGGAGTCTATGACCATCCCCAGATGAAGGATGAGATTGGAGGGGGACAGCTGGCTTTTGGGGAAATTGACTGAAAACCCCAGGGATTGGAGACTCCGAATGGTGAGCTGGAGGTCTGTGACCGCCTGAGGGAGGGATCCCGCCTGGACCAAGACATCGTCCAGGTAGCATTGAAGCCTCACTGGGACGGCCCGGAGGTGCTCCGCCAGTGCCACCAGCACCTTCGTAAAGGTGCGGGGAGCCGAGGCCAGGCCAAATGGGAGAGCCCTGTACTGGTAATGTTGATCCCCGTGAGAGAACCGTAAGAACCTGCGTTGAGCCGGGAAGATTGGGATGTGAAGGTAGGCCTCTGTGAGGTCTACCGATGCCAGGAAGTCCCCTTTCCGGATGCCCTGAAGGATAGACTTGAGGGAGGACATCTTGAACCATCTGTACACCAAGAAGCGGTTCAAACGTTTGATGTCCAGAATTGCCCGCCAACCCCCCGAACTCTTCGGAACCACAAACAGGTTGGAGTAGTGGCCCAGTCCCCTTTCCAACCGGGGAACCAATTCCACCGCCTGAATGTCCAGGAGATGTTTGATTGCCTGATCCATCAGGCGGCGGCGCTTCAGACTCCGAGACGGAGGGAACGACCTGAAAGAATTCGGGGGTGTGGAGAGAAACTCTAACCTGAGACCTTGACGCACTGTGGATGCTCCCCAATTGTCGGACATGATGTCATCCCAACGATCCGCATAGAGGGACAGGTGGCCGCCTATGGGACGACTCAGGTTTGAGTCACTTCCCTCTGCGGTACGGATGACCGCCGCCCCCACGAAAGGGCCGCCGGGACTGATGCTGGAACCTATTCCGGTCTTGATAGGACTGCTGCGAAAACTGTCTGTCAGAGCTAAAGGAAGAAAAGCGTTGTTGATGATCAAACTCAGGGGCCCTATAAGATTGCCTGCGGTAAGGATGAGACCGGGTCTCAGACTTTTTAGCGTTAGACGGGAGCACCTTCTTCTTGTCTTTGTTTTCGACAAGAATGGGATCAAGAGCCTCCCCAAAGAGGTTGGGGCCCTTGAATGGGGCGGCTGCCAGATTCCACTTGGCCTTGTTGTCCATTTGCCAATTACGGAGCCACAGAAGGCGGCGGGAGGTAACCGAGGTGGCCAAGACGCTGGACGCGAACTTCACCGTGTCTAAAGTGGCATCAGCTGAAAATTGGGAAGCCGCAATAATCTTTATAAGGTCTTGGTGCAAACGTTCGTCCTGGATCGGAATGCGATCCTGGAGCTGGCGCAGCCACATGACCGTAGCCCGATTGAAATATGAGGCCGCGGCTGCCGACTTAATGGCCCAAGCTGTGGCATTAAAGTTCTTCCGCAAGGTAAGTTCCACCCGTTTATCTTCAGGCTTCAACTTATCTGCCGCGTCCCCGGACACCACTGGGGAAGATGAGACCAGGGTGGCCACCGGGGTGTCAATGGAGGGCAGTTGAATGGCCTGAGCAAAGGTCTGCTCCGCATTATAAAAACGACGGTCATTAGTCCCCGGGTTAGAAAAATTGGAGGGACGGGACCACTGGTTGGTCAGCACTTCCATGAACAAGGGAGGGGCTGGAATCTCTTCCTTGTTTGTGGCCGTGTTCGAAAGCATGGCCATATCTGGGTCCCTAGGTGGGGGAACTGTGGGATCTCCCGTCCCCACCTTGGTGGTCTTCCTCGCCTTGTTCAGAACCTTGAACATGGCCGGAGGAAAGAGACCTTTGGAGGAAGGAGTCTCGGGCTGAGTTGCCTCCTCATCCTCAGAGAACCCCATATCCTGGAGATTCTCCTCCCCCATGGCGGAGGCCTCGCTAACCATAGAAGGAGACGATGCCCTATACTGAAATCTAGCAGGGTGTGAACCCCTATCCCGCTGGGCAATACCCTTAGAAATGGCAGCCGAAATAAGCCTCTTAACGCTTTTAGGGAGGTGTTCCAATTCCTCCCCCCTCTATAAGCCGAGCCAGGCCCCTGAGGTGTCAACCTGCGTGAGGCACCATGTTCCCTGGACGTCCCTTCCAAGGGATCCGCCAAATCCCCCCGTGCTAAACCTGGGGAGACTGAGGGGGAAGGAGAGGGACACCCCCTCCGCCTGGAATACCTGCGGGGCCTGGGCGGAGAAACAGAGGGGGATGAAGGGCTGAAACCTCTAGGGGAGGATTGTTCAGACGGAGGCCTGATGGGCGAACGTGACCTGCTGGCCAAACCCTGCCCCGCAGACCTGGCCTGCCTTTCGGCCCTGGCAAAGGTCTTCTCCAGGGCCCTATGCCTCCTAGCCTCCTCCCTGGTAGAGGATCTGGAGGGTCGCTGGGCCGCCACTGGCCTTACGGAGCGATCCCCGGCCCCCCGGGCTTCCTCCCCTCTCGCCGGGCCTTCGGCCTGGCCCTGGGGAATCACCGTGTCCTCCCCCATTGCCCCACTCATGTGTCCCGATGTGTAGAGGCCGAAGAGGGTAGGCCGCTGTAGGCCCTTCCGGAGCCTGGGCCTGGGCTGTAGCTGAAGCCTGTGGACTAGGCCGCACGCCTCTGATTAGGCCTCCAGTAGGCCTGAAAATCGTCGGAGGCCGTGCGCACGTGGCGCAATTCAAAATGGCCGCCGGAACTCTTGCACGGCCAAAGAACAGCCGAAAACCACGTGTCCCGGCTCTCCTGGCCTTCAGCGGCAGCGGCGACAGCTTGGCGGCACCCCGGGGGTCTCGCGGCAATCCTGCGTGCACTCCCCCCTTCGCTCGCTCGCCTCTCCCAAATAATTCGTGAGTGAAAAAATCGCCGTTTTCAGCAATCGGCGGCTTCTCCTGCAGCGCGCAAAACCTCGTGGCGCCGAAAGCTTCCCCCTGAAAGGGGAACGATTGGCGCGGCTGCAGCTGTCCGACAGCTGGCACCCCCGCAGTCCCAGGGATCGGGCTAGGCTCCATGCCCGCGGATGGGAGGCTGGATGCCCCACAGGGCCCTCCCCAACCGCCCAGAGGCAGAAACTGTCCCTTGGGCCACAGCTACAAATTTAGAATGTTGGAAAACTTTTAGAATGTCCAATTAGCCAAATCCACACCAAATAAGATAAAGAGATCAAACAATTTTCAATTATTTCCTACCTACACACTGATTCTCAAGTGATTGGACCAAAAGACTGAGAGGAAACTGGGAAGGAAAGGAAGGCAGGAGTATTTTAGAGTTTGCTCTCAGTCTTTGGACCAATCAGGCTGTGAGAATACCCACACGTGACCACTCCCTCTCTTCCACTGGAAAATGAAAGGAAGACGCGGGAAAGAAGAAAGAGGTAAGGAGAGGAGGATGGAAGGGAGAGAAAGAGAAGGAGAGAGGGTAGGAAGCGGAAGACTAGGAGTAGGAGTAGGAGAAAGGTAAGGGAAGAAGGAAGGGGAAGGAGAGGAGGCAGGAAGAAAGTAGAGAAGGGAGGGAGTGAGAAAAGAAAGGGAAAACAAGGTGGTGTTACAACAGGAGGAAGGGATGGTGAATAAAGCAACCCAATCTGTATATTATAACCTATTAAATGAAAGAATGAATGTATAAGAATGATAAATGTAAAGAAGAATAACAATTATGTGAATGTATACTTAAAATGCTATGTAAGAGAACAAAAAATAACTAAATTTCTGGGGGGAAAAAACTCTCTCCACTGTTAGGCAAAACCCACCCAGTGTTCCATAGTAGCCTCCTCCGCCCAGTCAGGACAACAACCATAAGGGACCCAGGGGGTGGAACCGTGGAGGTGGAGCAGACACTATTGAAAGGGTGGAGAGATTTACCACGTTAGCACTGACTTTGCTTGTTTCCTGTTTGTCACTCTGTACCAATTGTTACAGTTTGTGGGATAATGTTTTCAGTTAACCATATTTGGCTCTGTCTGAACTCCTTGCTGAATGCCGGGAACATGACACAAACCATACCGGCGGAGGAATGAGGAGCAGATGCTAGCTAAGGTCACTTATCCAAGTGCAAAGCAGAAATGCCCGTGAAACAGAAGGCTCATTACCCAAAGAATATACAAGCACCTAATTGGACATTTGTTGATAACGGGGGATGGGGGGGGTGGCCAGGGAAAAGAGAAAGTTAATTGCTTTGTGCGCAAAAACATCAGAAACAGCTTCACTATTCTTCTATAACCATTTCAGCTCCAGTAAAGTGTACTCTTGGTTAAATAATGGTCCAGGAGTCTTTCTTTGCTAGCTAAATGAATGGGACAGTTGACAGCACCTCTGCCAAGCCAGCAACAGACAATAACAAAACCAAGCATCAAAACCAAATACCTGGGCAAGTGTAATTAACCAGACAAAAAACCTGTTCAGTCACACTATCCCAGACAGCTGCCACGACGTCAGGGTGGATAAAAATCAATTCATTTTTTTAATGGATTTTTTTATTTAAAGAGAGCAGTGGTGTCAAACTCAAGACCCGGGGGCCGAATGCGGTCCGTGGGTTGCTTAGATCTGGCCTGTGGGGTCACCCTGGACACAGCAAAGGACCGTCCCAAGGTGCCTCTACCAGTGAAAACAGAGCTCCTGCAGATCGTTGCAGGAAGCCATCATAGTCAAAAACGGAGCTCAGGAGCCTGTTTTCGCTGGCAAAGCACTCAGGCCGCCAAAAGCACCCCCACCACAACTGATGTTGAACTGGCCACATCCACTTTGGCCACACTCACCCCGGCCCCACAAGGTCAAGCACAACCCTGATACAGCCCTCAATAAAATTGAGTTTAACACCCATGTTGTACAGCACTGAATTGTCCTCAAGTCGAGTTAGCCAGTGCATCTTGTTCCATCCCGACCGAGCCATCCCCAGTGAGCGGCGTTAAGCTGGTCATGCCCACCCAGCCATGTCTACCTAGTCACGATGACCCAGCCATGACCATCCAGCTACACCTACCCAGGCATGCCCACCTGGCTGCTATGAGTCATTATAATCTTACATGCAACTGGCCCTTTGAGGGTAACCATAATGCTGATGTGGCCCTCAATTAAATTGTTTTTGACACCCCTCATCTAAAGAATTGGCACAAAATATTGGATAGTATAAATTTCCTTTGAACTTAACAGGACTTTTGTCCCTTCATTGGCCGAAAGCTCTCCTTTTGGGAGCCACCGCCATAACCATCATGGGAATCCTTCTCTGCTCCCTCTACCAGTGTTTTTCCGTTACTTCAGTAACCTGAAAGATCACCTCCCATCTCAACAGACACCCAAGTAGGGACGCCAACCAACTATCCCGCATGATGTGCCAAATAAACAAGAAGTACGGAGTCTATTCTGAGAGGGCATAGGTTGGGCAATATGTGTAAATATATAGCTCAAAATGGGAGAATTGTAGGAAGCCCCCCCCCTCCGAATAAATTATGCCATAGAATAAGAAAAGTAGAATAGAATATTTTCCCTAAAGGAGAAGAGCAAAATCTCCTTAACAAAGACAAACTGACCCTCAGTTTAATGTTGGCACAGTACTGCTCATATGTTAGGGTCCTATCTAGAGTGACCCCTAAATATTTAGGGCTGTGGCAATGCTCCAATAACATCCCTTTCCATATAATATGCAGATTCCTAGCAGCCTGCTTATTGTGAAGATGGAAGGCACATACCTGAGTTTTTGCTGGATTTGGTCTTAACTGGTTATCAGAATAGTTTCGAACCAGCTCTACCAGGGCTTCAGTTAAACATTGTTTAACCTCCTCAAATGTTTTTCCCTGTACAGCCATTGGTCAATCGTCAGCATACATATAGTTGTTAGTACCTTCAGGGAGCAGCTGATCATTGGTTCTAATATTAGAAAGAGTTGGAGCCAATATACTACCCTGTGGTAAGACGTTCCTTTGGTTCCTTCATCTACTTTGCCTTCCCTGGAACTCCACAAAAAGCATACGGTTCTGAAACAGATTCTTGATGATATTTTCAGTTTTAAAATCTTTAGTCATATCATAAACTTTCTCCTTCAGTCTAAGATTGATGTTATCATATGCGGCCGTGAGATCTATGAATAGAGTTCCTTTTAGACTGCCCTTTTTGCAATGTAATTGAATACTAATTTAGTAAGCATACATGAAAAACATGTAATTATTTGTAGACCCGCAATGCAAGGGAGCAAACCTATTAGATTTGTGTGAGATAAAAGTATAGAGCATTCAACTAGGGTGGAGGTCTTATGTTTATTGATCTTTAGCAAAAATGTATAGAGGGACTTCTAACAAGTCTTGGAAATGTACAGTAATCAAATCCAGGTACATTGTACCATATGTGGTGGCCCTGCAAGTATGTGAAAACATTCTGGATAAACATGATGATAATGCAGAAAATACCAAAGATACAAACAGTAAGAAAACCTAAAGCTTTTCTTTTAAGCATTATGGGTAAATCAATGAAAAAAGAATTTGGGATTTTATATATAAAATTTTCTATTAATTACATTCCTTAGTGCTTAATAAACATTGTGTTGGCTGGGTATTTAATTTGCTTAACAATTCTGATTCTATTCTTAATCTCCACCCCTTTTTCCCAACCACTGGTAAAATAAGTTACACGTTTGATAATATTCTGTCTTCTTTCTGTTTAATTTTCAATGTAAGTCTATCCATTTTTGCACAATCTAGTATCTTAATTATCTCATCTTGAGGTGTTTCATTTTTCCAATATTGTGCGAAGATAATCCTCACTGCTATTAAGTCATATAATATTAAATACATACTTTTCTTATCCAATTTTTCTGATATCATCCCTAATAAAAAACAGTTCAGGTTGAAAATCTACATGCTTCCCTATTATCTTTTTTAGCCATCTGTGTATTTTTGCCCCAAAATGTTTTGGTTTAACACAAGTCCACCACATATGACAAAATGTGCCCATTTTTTTCATTACATTTGCAACATTTGTTAGACATATTTTTAAACATTTTAGCTAATCTAGCAGGTTTGGTAGATGCCATCTATAAAGCATTTAATATACATTTTCTTTATAAGAAGTTGCCATAGTTAATCTATAGTTCCTTTCCCATAAATGTTTGCCATTTCTCTAGTTCTATGTTATAGCCAAAGATTTTTCCCATTGTACCATTGTGTCTTTTATTTGTTCATTCTCCATTTTAAAATTTAGTTAAGACATTATTTACCTTCTTAATTAGTTTTTCATCAAAGTTTAACAGTATCTTATCAAACAGTATTTGGCCTTTATAAAAGCCATACTTTTTCATATCTATATCCTATCTAGATTGTATTTGCAATTGAGGCCACCATGATAGTATAATGCCCTAGTCTTCAAGCTCTTGCTTCGATTTTAATTTCCCTTCAGTATCCAAAATGTCTTTATATATCACAATTTTTTTCAAACTTCACCAGATTTGAAAGCCATTCTGGGATTTTCAAGTATATTTTAGGTTTTATATTTTTGTTCCATACAGATATTAGTGAGCTTGTTATATAGTGATCTGCAAGTATTTATGGATTTTATTCTTCTCATACCATAGGAAGGTGTGCCATCCTAGTTGTAAATCATGTCCTTCTAAGTATAACTGTCAGCCCTTGTGCTGACATTCGTGTGGTAGTGGCTTTTCCGCGGTGCTGCTACCTCCCGACCTCGGCGAAGGCTTCCACGCTGCCACTGCCACACTCGCTCAGCCATGCTTACACGCCGACAACACTGACGTTGCCACTCGGCCATGCTTACATGCCACCAACGCTGACGCTGACGCTAACACCACTGGGGCCACCGCCGAAGCCCTTCCCCTCATCTCTCTCATGTCGGCAGAGCCTATTAGAACCTCCTGGAGAGCAGCAGCACTTCAGAGCTTACTGACATAACTCTTCTACTCGGGTGTAGCTGCCTACTCTAAAGTAACTCTTCTACTTGGGTGCAGCTGATAAGAAAGGAGGCAATGATGACACTGAGTGGGGGTGTGGCTGAGGGTCATGGTGATTGGTGTGTGCTAAGTGGCAAAGCTTCCTGGGGTTTGCTAATTTTTACTGCCAATTCATTCCATCATTTGCCAGGGTAGCTTTGCCACTTACCGATTTGTTAAAAATGAGATACCTGGCCAGAAAGCCCCATCCACACCAACCCTTGCATTGGGATATGGCATGTCAAAAGGCTTTTGAAACCCTAAAGAAACTGTTAGCAGAGGAGCCAGTATTGAGACACCCTGATCCGACTTGGCAATTTATAGTACAGGCAGATGCTAGCGAGGTAGCAGTGGGAGCTGTTCTACTTCAAGTAAATGAGGAAGGAGCATTGCAACCATGTGCCTACACATCCCGCAAATTGAGCGAAACTGAGAGACGGTGGGCTATATGGGAGGAGGCATTCTCAGTACAGTGGGCACTGCTTACGTGGAGACATTTACTCGAATGGTCTGTGGTCCCTTTCGAGGTATGGACAGACCATAAGAACCTGGAGGCTCTCCAATCCCCACGGAAATTATCACCCAAGCAGGTACGGTGGGCTCTGTACTTCCATAGGTTTAATTTCCAGTTACAATATATATCAGGCAGACAAAACTTCATGGCGGATGCGTTATCTCTGAAACCACAGTTTAATAGTGGTCGAGAAGAGACGATCCAGTCTATGGTTCCTCAATCTGCAAATATAAATTTGGCTGCAAGTGTGCAAGGGAAGGCTCAGGGAGGAGAACCACCGGCTGAGATCACCCAAGATATCAGAGCCGCACTTCCACTAGACCCTTGGTTTCAAATGAATGGCCAGGCTTTCACTAAGAGGGATGGATTAGCCTGGAAAGGTTCAAAAAAAAAAACATACCAGCAGTCCAAGAGATGGTAGTTTTGAGGCGGTATCATGATGCACGAGTGGCAGGACATTTTGGGTTCCTAAAAACTCTGCATTTCACAAACTGACAATTTTGGTGGCCCAAAATGAAGAGAGATATTGAGGAATACGTACGCATCTGTGACCTTTGTGCCACTATGAAAAGGCGGCCAGGAAAGCCTCCCGGTCTTTTACAAAGGGTGGCGAACCCCACATGGCCTTGCGAGGACATTGCCATGGACTTCATCGTGGAGCTACCGGAAAGCCGGGGAAATACCGTTATCTGGACAGTAATTGATCTATTCTCGAAACAGGCTCATTTCATCACCTGTCCAGGACTCCCTCCCATCAGCTAAAAGATTGGCCAAATTATTTGTAGCAAATATCTACCGATTACACGGTGTACCCAGACAGATAATATCTGATTGAGGGGTACAATTTACAGCCCGGTTTTGGCGCAGTTTTTTGAAGATGATGGGGTTCTCTCAGGGTCTAAGTTCTGCATTGCATCCGGCCACCAATGGGGCAGCAGAAAGAGCAAATGCCACAGTGGAACAGTACCTCCGTTGTTAAGTGCAACATCAGCAAATGGATTGGGCGGATCTACTAGTTTGGTGAGGTTGCACATAATAACGTGGTACATAGTAGTACAGGTTATACCCCATTCTGGGTGGTGAACGGGTTTGACTTCTTGGCCATTCCTGAATGTCCAAGAGCACCTCCTGAGCATGGGTCCATGAAGGAATGGCTAAACTATATGCAACCCGTGTGGAACAATGTCCAAACAACGCTGCAAGTAGCGGCGGAAGTATATAAAAAGCACGCGGACATGAAACAAAGTCGCCAGGCGCTATGGAGGGTGGGGGATAGAGTGTACCTGTCTACCAAATACATCCGTCTAAAGGTACCATGCAGGAAACTGGGTCCCAAATTCATCGGACCACTCCCAATTGTCCAGGTGAGTAACCCAGTTATGGTAGAACTAAAGCTGCCTCCCCTGTTGGGGAAGACCCACCCAGTGTTCCACACCAGTTTACTCAAACCAGTGACCACCTCCTTATTGCGTGGGGCTCCCTGGATGCCTTCCCCAGTGCAGGTGGAGGGGGAGCGGCATTATGAGATTGATCGAATAGTAGACTCCTGCCGGCATCGTGGCACGCTACAGTATTTGGTGGTATGGAAAGGATACCCGCTTTCAGACAACTCGTGGGTGGGGGCTTCCGATGTGTGCACCCCACACCTGGTCAGCCAGTTCCATTGTCACTGTCCTAATAAACCTGGGGGGGGGATGCCGCTAATGGTGTCTTTTGTCTTCCAGGGTCCTCTTCAGTGGTAGAGGGGGCGCCATGTCAGCCCTTGTGCTGACATTCGCGGGGTAGCGGCTTTTCCGCGGTGCCACTACCTCCCAACCTCAGCGAGGGCTTCCATGTCACCATCGGCAATGCCATACCTGCTCGGCCATGCTTACACGCCACCAACGCTGACGCTCGGCCATGCTTACATGCCAACACCAACACTGCTGCTAACACTACTGGGGCCGCCGCTGCAGTCCTTCCCCTCATCTTTCTGGTGTTAGAACCTCTTGGAGAGCAGCTGCACTTCAGAGCCTACTCTGAAGTAACTCTTCTACTTGGGTGCAGCCAATAAGGAAGGAGGCAATGACGACACTGAGTGGGGGTGTGGCTGAGGGTCATGGTGATTAGTGCTGGTGATTAGGGGTATTATTTGGGTAATTGGGTGGATTTGTGGGTGGAACTGGTGGGGTAATGTTATATATATGGTGATAGACTTAACTTTGTTAGAACTGACTTGGCTTTGCTTACCTTTGTATCATAGTCATTTAATGCCGGTTATTACGTAGTTTCTTAGATAACGTTTTTCACCAAACAAACAGTTTATTTTGAATGTGACAATAACAGTCTCTTGTGCCTGAGGGTTATCCATTCTTTTAACCACGTTATCACACATGCTTGCTAATATAAAAACCAATCTGGTAATCCAAACCCTTTATTTTCTTTAGATTCTTGTAGCATTTTCAATTTTATTCTCACTTTTTTCCCTTGCCAAATAAATTTCAGAGTCAATTTGTTCAAATTGTTAAGTAAGTAAGCTCCCCGTTAGAAGAGCGAGTATGCAGAGAAGCGTAATGAGAGTGATATGGAATAACACGCACAAACCAGCATACAGAGACACTGAATAGTATAAAAATATAGTAGTTTACTATGTAGAAATATAGAGGTATTCAGAGTCCGGTTAACAGTCCAAGTCATACACGGTTCAGTAATTCAGTTATCAAAATATTCAGTCTAACACACAAAGTATAGCTAAACAGTAGCAAACCACAATACCTCAAAAATACACCGACCAGTGTCTAACAAAACAGAGAGAGAGAGCTAACAACCATTCTGGCTCCCTCTTATAGCTGCTTGAGGTAACAAGCCAATTACATCTCTCTAACATTTTAAGTAACAGTAAAGTAATCATAGCTTATATACATTGCCAAGCCAAGCCTAGAATTACATCCCTAACATTCTCCCCTCTTGGGTTGTCAATGTATTTTACACACAACTTCACATTCTCAATCCATAAACATCACAACATTGTTTATGTTTGACAGTACCTTGTGCTTTGGTAAAATGATCAGCAACATTCTCTTCAGACATACAATATTCTAGTGTAATCATTTTACAACTAACACTTTGCCGTACATTCATATATCTTAAGTCAGTATGCTTTGACCTTGTCTTTACAGCAATATTTATTGCCATCTGGATTGCTGCTTGGTTGTCCTCGAATACAACAATAGGCTCACGAACATTAATTCCCATATCTATCAGTAGTTGCTTGTAACAAATTAAATCGGTACATAACAAAGATAAACATGAAAATTCGGCCTCCATTGTAGACAAATTTATATGCTTCTGACGGATAGACAGCCATCCAACCAATGCTTTTCCCAAGAATATCGCAATACCTGATGTAGATTTACGCGTGGAAACTTCAGTTGCAAAACTTGCATCAGCGTATGCGGTTAATATCAGCTCATCCTTAGGCTCTAAGTATAATGTATACTGTATTGTCTGTTTCAGATACCTTAATACACGTTTTGCTGCTTGCCAATGGCGTTCAGTGGGTTCGGCATTAAACCTTGCCAATTGATTAACGCTATATGAAATATCTGGTCTAGACCAATTGCTAAGATAAGATAAACTACCAATTAGGGATTGATAAACATTCTTATCAAACAGTGGGCTTTTGTTATCATCATTGCTGAATTCCTGACTCATAGGAGTTTTAGCAGTTTTACACAGTTCCATCTTGTAATTCCTAAGTAACTGATTGATCTTATCAGCCTGTGATATTTTATATCCTCCCCTAGTCTTATCTATCTTCAATCCAAGATATTTCTTTATTTCACCAAGATGTCTTATTTTAAACCTCTTTTTTAACAGTGAAATAATTTCAATGGCCTTCTGCTCTGTTTTAGTAATCAATGCTATATCGTCTGTAAACAATAACAATAATGAAGTCATACCATCACTTTCTAGCTTAAATAAACAAGGATCAGATAATCCACCTTTAAACCCTATCCTTGCTAATTCCTTCACTATGCATTGATTCCACTCGTAGCCTGACTGTTTTAAACCATATAGGCTCTTTTTTAATCTCCAACAATCAGTGTTGCTATCAGTGTTTAACCCTTCAGGTTTCTTTAAATAAATCGTGTGTTGTAGTGGTGCATGAAGATATGCAGTTTCAACATCTAAATGATTTATTACATATCCATGCTTAGCTGCCCAAACTAATGATGCACGCAATGTTATGGCTTTTAAACTTGGTGCAAACACTTCATCATAATCAGTTGCCGACTGCTTGAAGCCTTGTGCTACCAATCTAGCTTTATGGGTAACTGTCCCATCTACACTTGATTTAATCTTATAAATCCATTTACACCCTATCATCTTTTCACCTGGTGGTAATCTCACGTTCTCATATACCTCCAGATACTGTAAAGATTCCAGTTCCCTGTTCATTGCTGCTTTCCAAACTATTTGCTCCTCTTTAGGGTACATTGATAGTTCATTATACGTTGCAGGAACTTTATCTACTTGACATGCAACAGATGCCTGATACCTATCAGGTGGCCGTGTTACATGGGTTGACCTTCTGGGTAACTCAGGGCTTACCAGTGGACTATCCTGAATGTCCTCCTGCTTTATCACTTCCTCCTCCTGAGTAGACTCCTTTCCTTATCACACGTTTCTGGTATTCCTGATACATTCTTTTGATCTACTCGGGTTTCAACTACTACATCGCTGTTTAATTCCAGTTTATCCCAACCAACATGCTCTAAAAACTTCGCATTTGCACTGTGATAGATCTTAATTGTCCCATGTTCCCAGAACCTATAAGATCTATGATTTGAGTCATAACCAACACATATTAACTGCCTCGCACGAGTTTGTCCCTTTAATCTCATCTGTGCTGGAATATGCACCCATGCAGGAACTCCAAACGTGTGCAAGTAGCTCAAATCAGGTTTCCTACCATGCCAACAAGTAAATTGTACCTCTCCAGTAGAAGCATTTAAAACGTTGTTCAGTAAATGATTAGCACACATCATGGCTTCACCCCATAATGTTTCAGACAATCCTGAATCGGCTAACATGGTTCTAGTCATAGCTTGTAACGTTTGTGCCCTTCGTTCTACAAATGAATTATGTTGAGGTCTGTAAGGAGCAGAACGTTTATGCTCAATACCAGCTGTTTTTAACATAGTTTGGAACTTATAATTTGTAAACTCCGTCCCATTATCAGTAACTACAGTAATAACCTTGGCTTTTATCTTCTTTTCCGCAAATCTCAACCAATTAAAAATTGTTGAAATGTTTCTGTCTTGTCTTTCATTAAGTAGCAGAAACCATATCTTTTTTTTTTTAAACAAAGTTTTATTGGGTTTTTTTTTTAAATAAGAAGGAAAAGGGTATTGGAGTAGGTTACAAATTTTGGCAGTTACAATGTGTGAAGGGTGTCCCCGCCCCCCGTACTCATAGTATTCATTTAAACAAATAATTCAATATTACATAGTGGTAATTTGTCAGCATATAAATTCATATAAAAGTTTCAATCAATTTGTATAAAGCCGATTTCCTTAGTCATTTTTGTGATCTGAGTTTTCTTGGTATTGCCCCTTCTCCCCCCGGCAGCAGAGCTCCGGCCCCTCCCATGTCTTGTATGTCGGGTATAAGATCATCAGGTATATCTAGGAGTGCTTTATTTTTTTCCATAAAGGCCTGAGCCTCTATGGTTGTGTTGATTCTAAATCTAGTATCCTCCCAGAAAATTAGCATACCTTCAGGCATCAACCATCTAAACCACACCCCTTTCTGGTAAAACTTCTTCGCTAATTGCGAATAATTTTTTCTTTTGTCTCTCACTTTCTTGGGGATCTGTTTCAGAATGGTTATTTCTCTATCTTGATATTTCAACACTTGCCCTCTTTGTGCACTCAGAATCTCATCTCTTGTGGTCTTTCTGAGAAATTTAACATGTACCTCCCTGGGAACATTATGTGTTCTAGCATATGCTGAGTTTACTCTATAAACCAGATCCAGTTCCCACCCCATCTGTTGTTTTTCTTTCTGTATATATTCAGCCAAGATGTTTGTCATGATGTCCCTTAAATCTTCATCATCTGCCTCCACTACATTTTGGAACCTAAGAAAGAAGGACATTCTTTCAAATTCTGTTTTCATTTGGTGGATTTCAATCTCCTGATTCCCCTTCTGCACCCCTTGCACCTCCCCCCTCATCTCAGCCGTCCCTCCCTCCAAAAGATCCAATCTCTGTGTATTTTTACTCGTCTGGTCTTGGTTCGCTTTCAGCTGTTCTCTCATCTCCTTTAGTTCACTTTTTATGTCCTCCTGTCCCTTTAAGATTTGTTGGAACATCTGTTGAAAATCCGTCTCAGCAGGTTTAGGCTGCATCAATGATGTTAACGTTTGTTGTCCGCTCAGACTCGAAACTGTAGATGTGGGGGCGGAGACAGCAAAGCCCGGCTTCCCCGGAGGTGGTCTTTTAGGTGGCATTATATTGAGCAGTAAAAGTTCAAAGTCAATACAGAGAGGAAATTAAGGAGGGAAACCGCCGAGAGAGTTCAGGAGGCTAGGAGTCCAAGCAGAGAGGAAATTGTTCTAATTACTTCTGGCAGTAGAGTAAAAAAGTCCTTTGTTCCAGGGAGATGCAATTCAACTGGAGATTTGTCGGAGTGTCACAGAGGACAAAGACAGGAAGCCTGAACTTCTATAGGTGGAGTCAATTTTCAATGTTTATAAAGACAACGGAAGTGTGCCATCTTGCCCTGCCAGCTTCGGGGTTTAGAGGCATAACAAAAAGTTTCCAAAGTTTCCAAAATTTTCAGATCACCACCTCATTTATAAGGTTAAAATCCAAAATCCGCCTTTGTTATGGGCGTGAAATCATTAGTTGGCTCTCTCCCTTCCTCCTCCTCTAGGGCCGAGAGCAAAAGGTTTTAAAGCTGCCTGTCCGAGGGGGGGAAATCCCCCTCCCTCCAGTCACGCCTCTCCAGCCAAGTTGAAAACGACTTTAAAAACAGCTGGCAGTTTTTTCTTTCCTTTTCTTACGAACAAGCAAGGGAACGGGGGGGGGGGGAGTTTCCGCCTCACCACACAGCAACCGCGTCCTTCAAATCTTGAAAGAAAATTTGAAAGATATAGTTCAGTGGTTCTGAGATCTCATCTGCCAGTTCCTTCAGAATCTTGGGGTATAATCCATCTGGTCTTGGTGGTTTGAACGCATCTAGGGTGGACAGGTACTCACTTACCATTTTTTTCCCTATTTCAACTTGTGTTCCTAATCTGATTTTTGTGGTGCTGCTTTTGATAGGTTGGACTGTTTTATCCCTTTGTGTAAAGACAGATGCAAAACATGAGTTAAATAGTTCTGCTTTCTCCCTGTTGCTTGTCACCTTCTTGCCACTTTCTCCTAGCAATGGACCAATTGTTTCCTTGACTTTTTTCTTGTTTTTAACATGTTGGAAGAAGTTTTTGTTTTTTTACTTTTGTCAGTTAATGTGCGTCTTTTTTTCTCAAAATGTTTCTTGCGACCCTGTTGACTATTTGCAAAAAACCTGTTTGACGGTTCTGTGATTATGCCCCAATATCTTAGCAATTTCAAGAGAGCTGCATCCCTCTGAAAGACTTTTTACAATTTTTGACTTTTCAGTGTCAGTTAAATCTCTTTTTTTGGCCCGTTTTGCCTGAGGAAAAGAAACTGCCTAACAATTATGCACATCTTGATATAGGGCAGGGGTGTCAAACCCGTGGCGTCATGGCGGCATCACGTGATGTATCGGGACTTTTTCCTCCTTCGCTAAAATGGGCAGTCGTGGCCAGTGCATGACGCATCCAGCCCGTGGTCCGCGAGTTTGACAGCCTTGATATAGAGTGTTGATCTTCTTAGGCCACACCCTCCCTCATTACACAAATACACATCATCTGATATGAAGTGTTTTTCCAGTGAGACCAGTCTATCAGGGCAACCTGGTCTACCCAAATATGGGATGGAGCATATTGCTTCCACTTTCACCTTTCAGCCCCAATCCAGGAGCCTTTGCAGGCAGTCGCTGTTGTGACAAACTATTTTTGTGTTGAAATTTATATTTACCGACAAAGAAATAGAGGGAGACTAGTCTATTTCTTATATATATAAGGTTTTTTATTTTTTTCATTTTCATAACATATAAACATGTATACTATTACATAGCCAACATTGTATTGTATTATTAAATGCTTACATCAATTCATCTTACCATCAACTCCCCAAAACAATTATTACCTCTTCTGCTCTTCATACACCATATTTGCACCTTATCCATCACTTTCTTCTCACTCTCTCCACCCCATCCCTACCTCCTTTCTTCTCTGTCATCCTTCCCTTCTCTACTTCCCCTTCCTCTCTCCTCCTCCTCGCTCCCCTTTCCACTCATTTCTCTCCTCCTCTTCCCCCCTCCTTGCCCTCTCTCCTATCCCTCTCTTCTTCCCTTACCTCTCTCCTCTACTTCCCACTCTTCATCTCATTTACTTGGTGTATTTCAGCTTCTGAGCAAGCTCCATTTTAAGTTGATGGTATTTATAATTCCTTTTCAATATACATATTTAATTTTAACATATATCTTCCTACTTTTTTTTAAAGAGTAGAACAAAAAAGTATACATATATAGTCATTGTGCTTTTAAACCCCACCCCACCCCCAGCCTAAGTTTGGCCGAGATGTAGAACTGGTTACAATTCCCAGCTATTCTCAACATTATCCTTATATAATTATACATCCTTACATGCCCCCAATTTGTGATTCTGTCTTTAAATCTCAATCGTTTTCCCATTGTAGTCATATTTCATGTTCCCTCTCCATTTTTCCATATCTTGGATTAGATTACCCTTAATTGTCTATAAATGGCAATCCTCACTTTTCAATGTTCATTACAATTCCCTTTATCTGTTATATAGAATAACAAGCGGTAAAAATCTCACTTTATTCATCATCTTAAAAGTTCTATATATTTCCATGTTTCATATATTTTAACCCATGCTTAGTTGTCCTTCTATTGTCCTATTCAATCAATTCGCAACTCAGTTTAATTATCATGTATAAAAGTGAATCACAAACCTCTGCTTTACAACCTCCCCATATCAGATTCATATTTATCCATATTCCATATATTTCAACCTTTGTTTAGTTATCTTTCCATTATTATATTCAATCAATTAGCAACTCCATTTTATTGTCATATTTAGGAATAAAACCCTTGTCTTAGCTTTATATTTTGCCATATAACAGTTTCTAGTTGTCTGTTTTTTTCCTAGTAAGTCTTGTCCCACTTCTTTGTTCCTGTCCTCTCCATTTTCTTTGTTTTGACACATCCACCCTCTTCAATTTTCCCCAGGCCACCATCAAAAGGAGTTTTTGTCTGCTTTTTATTTCCCTCCATTTCTACCCCTTCATTGTCTTGCCCCCCTTCTTCTTTGAATTCTTTTTAGATATCTGCTTCTCTGGGTTCAGAATTCAATTTAGGCATGAGTTTAATGATTTATGCATATTTTTTATAATTTCACATAGTTCTTCAAATTCCCAGCTTTCCATAATCTCCAGTTCCAAAGTTACAGTTAGTTACACAATTCTTGTTTCAGAGTTCTGATCCACCTTAAATTCATCTACTTGAGCTGCAGTGAGGAAGAGCGACAGGAGCCATCTTGGTCTTTTGTTCTTCCTTAATGTCCAGTTCCAAAATTGCAGTTAGTTATACAAGTCTTATTTCGAGGTTCTGGTCCACCTTAAATTTAGTTAATTCAACTACTGTGAAACCGGAAGAGAAGCTGAAGCCATCTTGTTCTCTTTGCCTCCCCCTGGAAGAAAAAAAAATCATATTTCCCAGTTCTTGACTCTGTTATTACTTCCTTTCCTTGCCACTCCTCAACTCTTTGTTGGACATAGCTGCTCAAAATATATTAACTGGAACAAGCTTGCAAACAGCCAAAACTCGGGTATGTTTCTTCTTCACCTCCTGCTTTTCCAAGTTCTGATTTACAGAGGTTGGTTAATTAGAATTTCCCACACAGGCAAGATTAGGTTATCAGTTGTCAGTGAGGAGATAGTGATTTTTTCTTGACCTTTCTCCCTTGTTGCATTCCATCTCTCATTCATTGGGATTATTTATGATATGTTAGTTAAAAGACACTCGGATGAAATAAATCTTCACGCTCCTAGACTCCTTTAAAAAAACAATCTTTTTGGGACGACTTCCGGCAGCCGAAGGCGACGGTCGCATGCGTCCACCTTCTCACTGTTTCGGTGGGCTCCCCTGAATCCTAGGGGGAGCACAGGGTGCCTTGGAGGGGCGCCCTGCCATAGGGGCGGCTTGCTGGGACCCCCTGGAGCTGTGGGGGGGGTCTCTAGCTTTGCCCCAGGAGCCGGAAAGCGTAGGGAGCGTGCGGAATGCCACCGGGTGCTTCGCCGAACGCAGCCTGGAAGGAAATGATCAATCTGAATGAAACAGCTGAAGTGCAGTGAGGTGGGGGGTCTCCCCAGGTCTTTTACTGTCTTTACTCTATTGACTGTTCTGCAGTTTTTTGGGGGGGAACTTTGTTTCAACCTTTGGAGGAGTTAAGATTGGAGGGGGGGGGGAATTTCCACCCCCCTTGGAAAAGCGGCACTTGGAAAATCTCTCCCTTGTATGGGAGAGAGAGAAAGTTTAAAATCTACTTTCACTTCCCTTAAATAATGGGGGGGGGGATTTGTTTTCTCTTTTGACTACAACTGCGAGAGAAAGGATGGTTGAACTGATTCTTCTCTAAACTATGCATGGGAACTTTGATTTTGTTGTTTCCTGACCACCTGTACTGGCTGAGCCAATATGGCCAACTTCCTCCTTCTTCCTTGTCTTTATGAATGAGACTCCTCCCTTGGAAAACTTTATGGCTTTGAACTAATTTCCACCCCAGAGACCTCCAGGAGCGTCTTCAAATACGTTTTCCCCTGGATTTGGAATATTTTGATCCACCTATCTGCTCTAGTTTTGTATTAGACGATTTATTCTCCTTTGGACTTGCTTGCCTGGTGATCCCTACCGGCTGTGCTTTCCCACAGACACCATTTCTTTGTACAGAACAATAACTATCTCTGAGCTTCATGATGGGTCCAAAGAAGTTACCGCCTGGAAAGGCCTCATCGGCCCCGACATCTTCTACGTCCAGCCCTATTGCTCACCAGTCACAACTGGGATCTTTTTTACATCCGAAAGCCCCTGAAGAGAGTGCAAAGGATTTGTCCATTCATCAGATGCTTCAATCCATCTTAAAGGGACAGGACGAAATGAAAAAACAACTGCAGGACTTAAATGAACAGCTCAGAGAGACGAAACAACAAACCATACGGAATGAAGAGGATAGGTGTACTGGAGGAGGGTGCGGTTGGGATGAGAGACGACTTGAAGACAATCCAAAGGGGGAATGTAGAATTTGAGAATCATGTGATAAAAATGGAATTTGAAAGGATGTCTTTTTTCCTTAGGTTCCAAAACTTGCCAGAAGTTGAGAATGAAGATCTTAAGATTATGACCACAATATTAGCAGAATATATTAATAGAGATAAGCAACAGCTTTGGTGGGATATTGACCTGATCTATAGGATTAATTCAGCCTATGCAAGAACACACAATGTTCCAAGGGAAGTTCATGTTAAATTTCTTAGAAAAACCACAAGAGATGAGGTTCTAGGAGCTCAAAGGGAAGGACCATTAAAATATAAGGATAGAGAAATAACCATTCTTAAACAGATCCCAAAGAAAGTAAGAGATAAGAGAAGGAAATATTCCTTCTTAGCAAAAAAAATTATACAATAATGGGGTCTGGTTTAGG
This sequence comes from Natrix helvetica, assembly GCF_964273705.1. Taxonomy (NCBI): domain Eukaryota; kingdom Metazoa; phylum Chordata; class Lepidosauria; order Squamata; family Natricidae; genus Natrix; species Natrix helvetica. The sequence continues at coordinate 58,701,110 of NC_138555.1, read as the reverse complement.
TGGCTGTTACCAGAAGGCATGTTGATTTTCTGGGAGGGAAGTAGAATTAGAATCAACACAGTTGTGGAAGCAGAGGCTTTCACTAAAAAACACAGTGCTCTCTTAGGTGACATGGGGGATGTTACACAAGAAACAAAGGAGGGAGGGGCTGAGGCTCTGCCAGTGGACGGGGGGGGGGAGGATGCGACAATTAGAAGACTCAGATCACAAAAGTGATTTGAAACATTATTGCAAATGTTGTTACAATGTACCTTTATGGAAGTGATATAAAACAAAATGATTGAAACATACAGATGATTTTGTGTTAAACTCAAAACTGCTAATACCTATGTAAATGTTGATAATTTTCTATTTTTTTGTAAAAGTTGTGAGACCTGGGGGGGGCTTCTCCCCCCCCCACATGATGTAGCTGTCAAAATGTTCTATAACCTTTTAACCCTTTTTCCCTGTAAAACTTTTAAAATCAATAAAATTTGGACAATAAAAAACACAGTCTTTTCAAGTCGGAAGCCAAATTTAGAGTTAGTATTTGAATGGGTTTGTCACTTCTCTGCTTTCTCCCTTTCTGTCCGAATTGTTTCAAACAAATTGTTTGTTTGTTTGTTTGTTTTGAGGGGGGCTAGTGTTTCAACCCTCCCTTTTCCCTTTCTTTTGTTCTTTTTGAAACAAATCCCAGTTGACCATCAATATTATTTATGCTCTCAAGATTCTTTGACTTTCCCAAGTTTGATTTGTGGCTGTGGGTTAGATGAATTTTCTTACCGGTCTTTCATCTCTTCCTCACACTCCTGTTCATTTGCTTTGGCTGAAAGTCAGCTTCTTGTGCAGCATGTTGCCATGCTGCCGCCCCTACTCCGATTCAGAAGGCAAATCTCTGACCTGCGAGGGACCTTTGCCTCCTCTTGGGTCTGATGAGATGCTGCCCCTTCTTTGCCCCCCCTCCAAGGGGGGTCCGATCTAAAAAAGATCTCGGAGATCGTTTGTCAGACAAGGTTCATGTGAGACTCTTCAGAGCCCCCCCCCCCCATTTGTCCAGCTGGAGAACTTCTGGTCGACTCCTAGTATAGATCTATTTCAAGCTATTTAGCTCTTGTCAGAATCCCAGATTCCAGGTTCACTTATAAATGGGTTTTGTCATTCTAATTCAGGAGTATCCAAACTTCTTGCAAGGAGGGCCAGATTTGGTGAGGTGAAAATGTGTGGGGCCAACCATTCAGCCTGACATTCTTTGAACCATTAACATTGAATGCAAATGAACTATTTTATGAAAGACTAAACAAATAACTTCACTAATGTGAAGGGTGATACTGAGATCTTGACTGCATTATATAGGCCAGGTCTGGCTTAAAAACTGTTTTTCTTAGCAAATGTTTGAATCTCTTGGAACCTGTCTTCATCCAGCTGGCGGTAAAAGTTGACAAGAGGGATCTGTTGGTGCCGACTGTGACACTCGGCATCACACTGCAGCTCAATGAGCTCCAGCTGCAGGTGGTCTGGAGCGTCATCAGGGTCCACAGAGAAAGGAGAGGAAAAAAGTGTGATCTCCTTTTCAATAGCTGCAAAATCCCGACAACGCTGTTGAAACTCCTCAGTCAGAGATGAGATGTCTGCTTCATACCTCCTTATTTGCGCACTCATATTGTTCTGTGGAAAACTGCTCATCATTTGCTGCAGCAGTGGGAAATGTGTGGTATTGGGCTGTGTTTCTGACAGGTGCCTTTGGAAAAGTAGCAGCTTGGTCCCAAAGGCGTTGATATGTGAATACAGTTGGCTTACCACTGCATTTTGCCCCTGAAGGCTTGTGTTCAGCACATTCAGATGTCATGTTATGTCAACTAAAAATCCAAAATCAGCCAGCCAAACAGGATCAGATAGCACTGGCATCGGTTGTCCCCTTTTTGCCAAGAATTGTCCAATTTCCTCCCTAACAGAGTAGAAGTGCTGCAGTGCAGATCCCCGACTGAGCCATCTTACCTCGTTCTGATACACATCTCCATATTCAGCCTGGATGTCGAGTAGAAACTGTTGAAACTGGTGGTGGCACAGGGCTTTGGAGCGAATATAACTAATAGCCTTCATCACCAGTTTCATAACATGATCATATTTCAGATGTTTGGCACAGAGAAGCTGTTGGTGGATAATACAGTGGAGTTTTATAGCTGTGCCTCCTTCTTTGCTGACTTTGTTACAGACTAGGGTTGATAATCCACCAGCCATGGCAGGTGCACCATCCGTAATAATCCCAGTGACTTTATTCCATGGTAGTTTCACGTCATCTACGGTGGAACGAACAGAAACAAATAAATCTGTTCCTCGTTTGGTCGTTAAGGCTATGGAGGTCAAGTAGCTCTTCACTCACGTTCATGTCATTGTCCACTCTTCTCAAAAAAATCAATAACTGAGCGGTGTCAGATGCATCTGTACTTTCGGCGCAGGCTAACAAAAAAAAGTCAAACTCTACTCCTTTTGCCTCTAACTGCCTCAATATCAGATGAAACGTCTTCATTTCTCTCTACCACAGTGTTACAAGCCAGGCAAACATTGGCAAATTCTTGCTTCTTCTCAGGACAAATTTTCTTCACCATTTTCATCACGCAGTCTTTAATAAATTCACCCTCAGTAAAAGGTTTGCAGTTCTTGGCAATCAGCATTGCCACCTCGTAGTAATAATAATAATAATAATAATAATAAAATTTTATTTGTTAGCCGCACCCTCTCCCGAAGGACTCGGGGCGGCGTACAATAAAAACATATGAAATACAAATATGGACAATACAGACACAAAATATAGACATATACGTGGAGGAGGTAGACAGATGAATGGAAACAATTAAAATCACAGTTTAAAATCCCCTAAATAAAATCACAAAATTAAAAAACCCGTCAGGAGCGATATGATCAAACTATGGTTGAGCCAGGCCAGCTACTTGGAATAGGTGGGTCTTGAGCTTTACACGGAAGGCGCGGAGGTCAGAGGTAATCCTAATATCCGGAGGGAGGTCATTCCACAGGGCTGGGCCCGCCACAGAGAAGGCTCTGCTCCTAGGCGCCGCCCCTCGGCACTGTCTGGTGGACGGCACCTGGAGAAGTCCCTCTCTGTGTGAGCGAATTGGTCGCAGGGATGTATGGGGCAGGATACGATCCCGCAGGTATCTAGGTCCTGAGCCATGGAGCGCTTTAAAGATCGTTATCAAGACCTTGAAACGCACCCGATAGACCACAGGAAGCCAGTGCAGCTCGCGCAGGAAAGGTGTCACATGGGAGTACCTTGTACTCCCCATAATTACCCGCGTGGCCGCATTCTGGACCAACTGTAGTCTCCGAGTGCATTTCAAGGGAAGCCCCATGTAGAGAGCGTTACAGTAGTCCAGGCGAGACGTCACCAGTGCATGAGTGACTGTGCACAAGGCGTCCCGGTCCAGTAGGGGGCGCAATTGGCGCACCAGGCGAACCTGGTGGAACGCCCCCCTTGCCACGGCTGTCACATGGTCATCCATGGACAGCCGGGCATCCAGGAGGACGCCCAAATTGCGCGCCCGCTCCACGGGGACAAGTTGTACGCCCCCGATGGCCAGGGATGGGATTAACTGGTTGAACCGGGGGGCCGGAACCCACAGCCACTCCGTCTTGGAGGGGTTGAGCTTGAGTCGGTTGTCATCCATCCAGACCCGTACGGCTTCCACACACCGGGACATCACTTCGACGGCCTTGTTGGGGTGGTTCGGGGTGGTTCGGGGTGGAAATGTACAGCTGAGTATCATCAGCGTACAGATGGTATCCCACCCCGAACCCACGGATGATCTCACCCAGCGGCTTCATGTATGTGTTGAACAGGAGTGGCGAGAGGACCGACCCCTGTGGCACCCCACAAGTAAGGGGGCTTAGGGTCGACCTCTGCTCCCCTAGCTCGCCTTTGTGGCATTTTCATTTGACTCACGGGCTCTTGTGAAAAAGCACTGCTGTGCCATTAAAGCAGCTTCCAGTTCCTTCAATTTTTCACCCCGTTCGTTCCCAGTTAGCTTGTTGAAGTTGGCATGTTTTGTCTGGTAGTGCCTTTTGATATTGAATTCCTTGAAAACAGCCACAGTCTCTTGGCAAATTAGGCAGTTTGAAGTTTACATGTATTTAATTAACTCTGCTGTCAGGAATTGATGCTGCTTCCCTAGGTCTCTTACTCTTCTGTTTCAGGACCACAATTTCTTTCCCTTTGTATTTCAATGGCTCATCTCTTGCTTTTTTAAGTATTTCAGCTCTTATCTTTTTAACATATCTCACATATACTTCTCTTGGGAGCTTATTCCTTTTTGCATAATTCATATAAATTCTAAATATTTTGTCTATCTCGACCTGTATCTCCTGCTTATTTATCTCTAAGGCATCTGCCAACAACTCTGCCATCATATTAGCAAGATCTTCCCCCCTTTTTCTTCTTCAATGTTCTGAAATCTCAAAAAATATTTGGCCTCCTCCATTTCCAGATATTACCGTTCCCTCTAACTCCTTGTTTGCCTGTATCAATCTTTGGTTCACCTCATCCACTTTTTTCTCTGCTTGTTCTGATTTCTCTATTGTCTTAATCTTTTGTTCGTTTCTGACTATCATTTGCTGAAAGTTCCCTATTTTTTCATCCATATTTTGTATTTTTTCCTTCATCTCTCCCATCTCATTCTTCATCTCATTATGTTTTTTGCCAAAGCGTTTTGTATTTATTGGAACATTGTCTGCATTTCTCTTTGAATTGTATTCCATGTTTTCTTGCTGTAACAAACTTTCTATTGATCTTTGACTTGATGGACTAGATGCTGCTGCTGCTGATGATGGTGCAGATGAGGTTTTGCCCCCTATTTTAGTTCAGTTTGAAGTACTTGTCATTTTAAGTTATTTTAATAAATTTTAAGGAGGATAAACAGCAGTAACTCAAAATAATTCAAAAAAAATCCAAAATGTCCATTCAACTCTTCTCCCCACTTTTAGAAAATTACCAAGAGAAATTAACCAAAAAGTCCCTTTTTCTCCAATCACCAGCCAGCTTCACAATCTTTAACTATTTTAGTCCACAAGGCCAGCCTATGAATTAGTCCGGAAAGTTTCTTTGAAAACAGCCGTTGTTTCTTCTTCTTTTAGCAAATAATTTTTGTAATTCACAAAGGCCCACCAATTCCCCCAATGTTTTGTAAGCCACAGTGCTGGCAAATCAAAAAACCTTTGACTTAGTCTCAAAACAAATCCAAGCTGTTTCCCAGTTTAAAATTGCCCATCATATTTATAATCCACAAAGATTCAGAGTTCAATGTTCAAAGAGTTTCATTGCTTTCACTATTTCCAAGTGTCAAAAATAAACAGGTGTTACACTGTTTCAAACACAAGCTTAATCTGTGTTAGACATAAAAAGTTTATTTTACTTCATGTTATTTCCCACCAGTAGGTGTCACCTTTGCTCTATTTTCTACCTTTGCTTCAGAGTTTCTGAAATGTCCAAAATCCTCTTTCCAGGTTCCAAAAATCAAAATATCATTTAAAGTATATTCTAGTGCTTTTAAATCGGTTAGGATAGCTAACAGCAACCAGTCCAGTCCACCAATGACCCTGGTGGCGAACCTATGGCACGTGTGTCAGAAGTGGCACGCAGAGCCCTCTGTGGGCATGAGCGCCATCGCCCCAGCACAGTATGCCATAGAGTTGGTGTCAGCAAGCCACGGACTTTCGTCCCTCCGCTGTGGCTCCCTGTTGGGTAATCCCACCACTGGCTGGCCCTAGCCCTCCCCTCCCAGTCACCCCAAAGGAGTCTTTCAGGGCTGAACACCTAAAGGCACAGACTTCCTCCGCCTTTTGTGTTCCCACCCTGCGTTGAAGTGAACCAAACGGGCCAGGGTCTCACTCCCTAAGCAGCCCCACCGAGCCCGCTTGCAAACTCCACCGAGCACAGCTCCAATTGTTCGGCTCACGCGTCCCTCCTGGCCAGCGCCGCCAGAGGTGGGGCTCTTCACCACCGCCTCCCAGCCAGAGCGCCACATTTGGTTGCTTGCTGGTCGCCTCCAAGGAGTGTCACACCTGGAAGCCATCTTTTACATTGGGCCTTCAGGCCTGCCACATTTTTTATTGTGGAAAAATGGGAGGGAGGATTATATGGAGTATGGGTTTAGGTTTAGGTTTAGGTTTATTTGGATTTATATGCCGCCCTTCTCCAAAGGACTCAGGGCGGCGTACAACATTAAAAACACACATCACAAAAGTTAAAAAAAGATTAAACCCAATTCCAAAAAGACCAAACCATTTTTTTTTTTAAAAAAAAGAAACAGTACATTTAAAATAAATTAAAATTAACATTAACATTAACAGGCCAGGCCGGCTTGCTGGAAAAGCCAACTTTTTAGGGTGCGTCGGAAGGACCGGAGGTCAGGGATTATGCGGAGCTCCGGGGGCAGCTCATTCCAGAGGGAAGGCACTCCCACAGAGAAGGCTCTCCCCCTGGGGGTCACCAGCCGACACTGCTTGGCCGACGGCACCCTGAGGAGGCCAACTCTGTGGGATCATGGAGTGCTTTAAAGGTCATAATTAATACCTTGAATTGCACCCGGAAAACAACCGGCAACCAGTGCAGGCCGCCTAAAAGGGGTGTGACATGGGTGCACCTAGGTACCCCCATGACAACCCGCGCGGCCGCATTCTGGACCAGCTGAAGCCTCCGGGTGCACTTCAAGGGCAGCCCCATGTAGAGAGCATTGCAGTAGTCCAGGCGAGAAAGGACGAGGGCATGAGTGACTGTGCACAGAGCATCCCGATCCAGGAAGGGGCGCAACTGGCGTACCAGGCGAACCTGGTAAAAGGCCCCCCTGGTCACGGCCGTCAGATGTTCTTCTAAACTAAGCTGCGTATCCAGGAGGACTCCCAGATTGCGAGCCTTCTCTGAGGGGGCTAAAATTTCTCCCCCTATTGTCAAAGATGGAACAAGATGTACAAATCAGGATGCCGGGAACCACAGCCACTCAGTCTTGGAGGGATTGAGCTTGAGTCTGTTCCTCCCCATCCAGATCCGCACAGCCTCCAGGCATCGGGACATCACGTCGAGGGCATCATTTGGGTGGTTTGGGGTAGAGATGAAAAGTTGGGTATCATCAGCATATTGATGATACCATACCCCAAAACCACGGATGATCTCACCCAGCGGTTTCATATATATGTTGAACAGGAGGGGTGAGAGAACCGACCCCTGGGGCACCCTACAAGTGACGCGCCTGGGGGTCGATCTCTGCCCTCCAGTCAACACAAACTGCGACCGATCCGACAGGTAGGAGGAGAACCACCGTAAGACGGTGCCCCCCACTCCCAACCAGAGTCGTCGCAGTAGGATACCATGGTCGATGGTATCGAAAGCTGCCGAGAGGTCTAATAGGACCAGGACAGAGGAACAGCCCCTGTCCCGGGCCCGCCAGAGATCATCGACCAATGCGACCAGTGCCGTCTCCGTGCTGTACCCGGGCCTGAAACCCGTCTGAAACGGATCCAGGGTGATATATGATCAAAATAACATTCTTTTCTCAGAGAGTCAGGGACACCTTGCCCTGCAGCTGTGATGGTGTGACTGGGAGGCATCTCCTGTTTTGGATGGTGCCTGATTGGATCGTGTGATGGACATGTGAATGCTGAGCAGGAACTTGAACTTTCATTTGGGTGGGGAAAACCTGGAAGCTTTCAGATTTGGATTTTCCCAGAAGTGCCAATTTATCTCTAATACAATGGAACTTTGAGGAAGCTCAAGCCTTGGAGTCTTTCTTTTGTTGGGTGTGTTACTTGGAACCCTGACAAGGAGGGAGCTGCACTCAGGCAGCCCAAGTCGCCACTGCGGGGGGAGAGAGGGAGAAGGAAGGGGGGGTGTCTCCCCGACAGGATCCAGGTAGGAGTTGCCTTATTTTGTGTGGATCTCTAATGCTTGGCTTTGCCTGCCAGCCTCCACTCTCCCTCCACAGCTCAAGTGGTTAGATTCACGCAACATGTGAAGCTGGGCAGGAGAGCATGGATAGATGGATGGATGGATGAATGAGACAGAGAGAGAGAGAGACAGACACAGAAAGCGACAGAGAGAGAAAAAGAGAGACACAGAGAGAGAGACAGAAAGAAAGATTGTCAGGGTTCCGATGGATGCCCTAATTAACTCATGAGCCTCGAGCCAAATTTCAAAAGAAATCCAGTTATTTATTAGGAGCATCATGTCAGCAATGTTCCCATTTGAGGTCAACTCTGCAGCACGTGATTTACGGTTCAACTGTGACCCTGTTTCCCCCCCCCTCCTCCCAGTGTGTGTCACATTGTCCAACGAGGCACTTCTGTGGGCTGTAAACCCCCCGCCTTTCAGGCTGGCACCGGTAATCTGAGATCCGACCTTGAGGAAGGTATGCGTGGAATTTGCTTCTGAATGTGGCTGCTGAACTGCTCCATCATTTCTCCTCTCCCTTCCTGCCCATGTCAACTCGAGAGCAGACCGTGATTGCTTAGCGAGTTGACAGAGTTATAGAAAGACAGAGAAAAAGGGAGAGGGAGGGAGAAACAGAGGCAGGGAGGGAAAGAGAGATGGGGGGGGAAGGGAGAAAGAGACAGAGAGAGAAAGAGAGAGGGGGGAGGGGGGGAGCTTCACAGCATTACCAGTCACAGGGAACAGGAGCTCTCAGTTCCTGTGCTGGTTTCTCCCTGTTTGTGGGCTCTGAAAGGAGCCAAAGCCACCTTGTAGGGGCAGCAAAGCTAAGGAGGGGCGCTCTAAGAGGTAGCAGGAGAGATTGCAACTCTCCTGCTGAACCCCGGGGCTTTTTTCCCTCTATGCCATGACGTGCAGAATAGGCAATCTAAGATGGCTGCCAAGAAGCTGGGGAAGCAGATGACCATCTAACCACAGTGCAGGAGCGGAATTGGGTAAGAAGAATTCTTTTTATTCAAATTTTAACCCCAAAAGAACATCCAGGAAAAGAGAGATTCACAATTATTTTTAAAATAGCAGTGATCTGGTACTTGAAAGTACTAGCTTGAAAGAATTAAAGGGGGAAAGGCAGAAAAATCGCTAAAATACAGAAAATTGGACTTTCAAACTGGATAGGGACTTTTGGATAGGCATTTTGAAATGCTGGAAATATCTACTTAAAAATCAACATTATTTTTACATTGTGGGAAAAGGAAACTGGTTAATATTGAAAATCCAAGTTAAGACCACCACCTGCTGATGAAAGGAAGAACAACATAATCCCAAAATCTTGGAACTATTTGATTATTGGGGATTTAAATGTGATATGATTAAAATGACCCCTGAAGCTTACAATACAACACTGAATTTATAGAGGGACCTACGGAGGTTCTGGAAAACGTATGGGATTATCCAGAGGAACAGGTTGATTAACTTTGGGATACAACAACTAAGAATATTGAATTCTTTTGAGAAGTGACAATAGGTTTGAATATATGGTGTTTGGATTATTGGACAAAAGAGGGACAAAATAACATTTAACGAGATGCTTCATCAAGGAGAAAGGAGTGGAACTTGGAAAGAGATGGCGTCAGTAATCCAAAGTACAAGGGAGACACTGGCAAGGCTTTTTTACTATTATGTTTTAAATACAAATAATACAAACAGTACATATACATCTGAATATAAAAAAGAAAGAAAAAAGCAAAAGGAAAAAACCACATATTACAGTGCATACCCCCTGAAGACTTTTCCCCCCCTTATATTTCTTTGTTTATAACAGCTAAAAGATATACAATATATTCAAATTGTGCCCTTATACCCTCCAAAACATATATTCTTGAGTAGGCTTATTCCCTTTGCCTTCCACCAACACTGATTTTATAAACTCCTCCCATATTTCATTGTAATTATTTGCTTTAATCATCCTTTTAAATTTAATTTATGTTCTTAATTTATCATATGTTGCCATACTCCAAATTTCATTATACCACACATTTCTTTGAATATCCCAATTTCGTCCCCAATGTTTAGCCATCACTAATCTAGCTGCCATTATCAAATTTACAATCAATTCCTTTTTGTTTCATTTATATCCCATTTTTCCACCAGCAACAGTAATGCAATCCTCGGTGACATATCTAAACTTACATTCAACAATGCTCTAATTTCTCTAAACACCATGTCCCATATTTTTTGTGCACTATCACGTTTATATGTTCCAACCTCTTTCTTGCACCTCCAACAAATATTTATATATTTACTATCTATTTGATTTAATTTACGTGATGTTAGGTATCAACTCCATATCACTTTATATCCATTTTCCTTAATTCTAACCAGAGGTAGGTTGCTACCGGTTTGGCCCGGATTGGCCGAACTGGTAGTAGCGTTGGCGGGAGGCTCTGCCCACCCGCCCAGATGCTTATGCGCATGCGAAGCATCACGCATGCATGCACACACTCGAGAGCGCACACAAACCAGTATTAAAAAAATTAGCAGCCCACCTCTGACTCTAACTGGCATATATGCTCTTCTATTCCAAATATTTTTCCAATTATCATTTATTTCTCCCACATCTGATTCCCAAATTAATTTTAAACCTTTTGCCTGCTCTTCTAATTCAGTTAATACTCTATATATTTTCCCAATTCTTCCTTTCCCTACATATTCTTCATTCATCTCATTCTTTTATAATCATTTCAAATTTTGTTAACTGTCTATCTTTCTCCTTGAATCTTTCTTCCACTTTTATGCATTTCTCTAATTGTATTAAATTCAACCAATTTAATTTAATATCTGCTAAAACATTTTTAGTTGTTTATCTTGTTCTTCCAGTCTTCCCATTTATATATCTGATTTTCTTTTAGTTTACTAATCCATTCTTTCAATTCAATCTTAGGGAATTTCTCCATTTCCACCACCGGTGTTAAAGGAGAAATTCCTGGCATTAGCCGGTATCTCCATTTATTCCATAATTCCATCTAATTTTTTTAAAAAGGGTTTTGAATCCTCCTAGCAATTTTTTAAATATCCTTTTTAAACCAATGTTTCTGTAGCATCACCTATTTCCTTTAATTCTTTCAACTCTATATCTCTCCATATTAAATCTCTAGTTACTACTATAATATCTGGGACCACCTTTAATTGATTAGCTACCCAATAATTTCTAATATTTGGAAGACCCAGCCCACCCTTTTTTAATGGTTCACACCATAATGCTTTACTTATTCTTCCTCTCTTGCCTCCATTACAATGCACCTCCAGCAACCTCTGTAATTGCTTTAATTCTTGATCTAAAAATTTAATTGTGATCATCCTGTGAGAATCAAGAAACATAGCCTATTGATCTATTAGATTCAATAAGTCCTATGGATGATAGAAGGGCCCAGAAGAAAGAGATATGAACCAAAGTTTTCAGCTAGGATGATTTCAAAATTTACCAGAAATATTTGTAATCCTGCTGAACTGTTACTGTGAAATATATATATGTATGTATGTATGTATGTATGTATGTATGTATGTATTGTGTCACAACCCCTGGTATGCCCAAATATGGGAGGGAACACACTGCTTACCCTTTCTGTCTTTCGGCTCACTCCAGGAGACCATCCAGGCAGAAAACCATATTTTTAATGTTGCCTTTGTTATATTTGTGTTGTATTTGTACTGATAAATAAATAAAGGGAGACTAGTATAGATCTATTTCAAGCTATTTAGGTCTCATCAGCTAGCCATACCCTTACTGGGATTTGAATCTATATACATATATACTGTATATTGCAAAATATGCACTTGTATGGATTCGTTTAAAACAGGATGAATGAAACTGTTGGAAATGAGGAATTGAAAGTAATGTTACACAGATGTTCACAGAAAGTGACAGTGAACTTGTGAACCATGTATGTGGTTAGAAGAACAGTATAAAAGATAGGGCTCAAGATCAGCTCGGAGCTCTTTGATATATTGCAGTCCTTGTAGGACTTGCTATTTCTCATTGGCCCTCTGCATTAATATGTTAATGCGGTGTATTACTGCTATTATATGTTTTATATCTATTCATTTCTAACCAAAAAATAATTTTTGGTAAAACTTTCATTTTTATCATTGCAATTCCTCCAAACCATGATAATTTTACTTTCTCATATTTATCTACTTTATCTTTTATATCTTTCTTTAACTTTTCATAATTTATTTTCTTTAACACTTGAATATTTTTTGGGATGTCAATACCTAAATATTTAATACTATCTACTATTTGTAATTTATATTCCCCTTTCAATACCTCCACTTCTTCTTTACTATGGTTATATAACATCATTTCTGATTTTTCCCAATTTATTTGTAATCTACTATATTCCCCAAATTAATTCAGGTGTAAATATATCCTCTCTATAGTAACTACGGGATTTTGAAATGTTAATAATGTATCATCTGCATATAAATTTCAGTTTTAATAATAATAATAATAATAATAATTTTATTTGATTAGCCGCAACCCTCTCCCGAAGGACTCGGGGCAGCGTACAATCAAAACGGATAAAAATACACATAAGACAAACATATATACAAAAAGAACAGAGACATATACATATGTGCATGGAGGAGAGTTGACTTATAAGTGAAAGACAATTAAAAACACAATTTAAAATCCCCTTAAATAAAATTACTAAATTAAAAAACCCATCAGGAGCGTTACGAAGTTATGGTTGAGCCAGGCCAGCTATTTGGAAAAGGTGGGTCTTGAGCTTAACACGGAAGGAGCGGAGGTCAGTAGTGGTCCTAATATCCGGGGGAAGGTCATTCCACAGGGCTGGGCCCGCCACAGAGAAGGCTCTGCTCCTAGGCGCCGCCCCATGGCACTGTCTGGTGGACGGCACCTGGAGAAGCCCCTCTCTGTGCGAGCGGATGGGTCGTAGGGATGTATGGGGCAGAATACGATCCCGCAGGTAAACTAGGTCCTGAGCCATGGAGCGCTTTAAAGATTGTAAAGATTGTTTTCTTCTGTACTCCAATTTTTTCAATCAATGAATCTTCCCTAACTGCATTTGCCAAAACCTCCATCAATAATGCAAATAAAACTGGGGATAAAGGCCAAACCTGTCTCATTCCCCGGCTTAAAGGTTGTTGTCTCTGTAACACCATCATTTATGGCTATACTCGCTTTATTCTCTGAATATAGTTCATTCATCACATCTATTTTTTTTCCAAAACCTAACTTCTCTATTAATATCTTCAATGTAAGCCATTCCACACAATCAAAGGCCTTAAATACATCTAATGCTAATACATCTGCCTTTAATTTTTGATTCTTTATATAATAACCTACGGTTAATACCCTTCTTACTATATCTGACATTTGTCGGCCTCTTTTCAATCCACACTGGTCACTTTTAATATAATTCTCTATAAATATATTCAATCAATTTGCCAATATTGCTGTAAAAATCTTAGCATCCTGATTAATAAGTGATATTGGTCTATATGATCCTGGGTTTGCATGATCTTTACCTGGTTTTGCTATCAGTATTATCAAGAATTGCTTCCAGGAAGATGGTATATTTTCCCCTTCCATTCTTTTATTAAACCTTATCTTCATCTTCGGCACCAAAAGCCCTTTAAAATTTTTATAATGTTCTACACCTAATCCATCTAACCCTGGTGCCTTACCTATTTTTAATTTATTAATAACTTCCACTATTTCCTTTTCTTCTATTTGTGATTCCATTATTTATCATTTTCCTGAATTTTACAATTTAAATTCTTTTCTAGATATGCCTGACTTTCATTCACATTTATGTCATTTCCCTTATATAGCTTTTCTCTCATCATATTACATCTTTCCCCGTTGTTGTTCATTATTACTCCAGTCAGGCTTTTTGCCTTTTTAGCTTGTGTGGCTCTAGCCAGCATTCTAGAATTTTTATTACTGTTTTCATAAAATTCCCTATTTAAGTATATTAGATTTCTCTGAACCTGTTCTATCTCAATATTTTGCGATTCTTTTCTTTTATCTGATAGTTCTAACATAATCCTATTCTACTTTCCATATATTTACTCTCTAGTTCACTAATTTCCTCCTCCAATCACTTTATATATTTCTTTTTTTTTATATTATGAGAATTTTATCTCTAAACCTCGTACTGCTTTCATTGCATCCCATATTACACCTGCATTGCTACCTCCCTCTTCATTTATAGTCCATATTTCTTTTAATTCCCTTACCATTTTTTCTAAAATCTCTTTATTTTTTAAAATCCTCAAATCCATTCTCCATCTACTTGCCTGTTTATAATCACAATCTATTTTCATATCCATATTTACCATTGCATGACCATATATTTAAATTATTTTTATCTCTGCTCTCATTTAGATAATATTTCCAGTGTTACAAATATATAGTCTATTCTTGTAAAATTTTTATGTCTACCAGAAAAATATGTATAGCTCTTTTGATTACCATGTAGTTCTCTGCAGACATCTTTCAGTCTATTTCTATTCATAAATTTTCTTAAATCTGTATTATTATACTTCATTTCCGCTTTTGATGGATTGGATCTGTCAATTCTGCTATCCATAACCATATTATAATCACCTGCCATTATCAGATAACCTTTTTTGACTTCTTCTATTTCTTTATATACCCTATTATAAAACTATCTTTGATTTCATTTCATTTCATTTCATTTTATTAAATTTATAGACCGCCCCCTCTCCCCGAAGGGACTCGGGGCGGTGTACAGACAGAAGCTAAAAAACCGTATACACAATAAAAAATATTAGAAACCCCTTAAAAACAAATTAAATATAGAGTCTGTACCATAATAGTAAAAATTAAAAAACAGCTTAAAAAGTCTACCCCCAGAAATTTAAAATACCGGCCAGGAGGATTGAAGTTTAAAACTACGATTGGGCCAGGCCAGCTAATTGGAACAGGTGGGTCTTGAGTTTCTTGCGGAAGGAGCGGAGATCTGTGGTAGTTCTGATGTCGGGGGGGAGGTCATTCCAGAGGGTCGGGCCCATCACAGAGAAGGCCCTACACCTGGGTGCCGCCCGCTGGCATTGCTTAGTGGACGGCACCCGGAGGAGTCCCTCTCTGTGAGAGCGAATTGGTCGCAGGGATGTGTGGGGCAGGATGCGATCCCGCAGATAGCTAGGTCCTGTGCCATGGAGCGCTTTAAAGGTGATAGTCAACACCTTGAAACGCACCCGAAAAGCCACAGGTAGCCAGTGCAGCTCGCGCAGGAGAGGTATTATGTGGCAGTACCTGGTACTTCCCATAATTGCCCGCGCGGCCGCATTCTGGACCAGCTGCAGCCTTCGGGTGCATCTCAAGGGGAGCCCCATTATATTAGGTGCATACAAGTTTGCTAAGGTAAACTCTTGTCCATAAATCAAACCTTGAATTATAAGAAATCTTCCCAAAACATCCCTTTTTATAGTTTTTATCATAAATTCACATCTTTTAACTACAATAATTGCTACCCCTCTTGCTTTTGATGTACCAAATGCCTTTTCATATACATCAGCCCAGTATAACTTAAGTTCATTCACCCCTTCTTCCTTTTGATAAACAATATCTATTTTCTCTTTGTTAATTGATTTTTCAATTCTTGCTCATTTATATTTTCCCCCCAAGCCATGTACATTTCATGAAGCTACCTTCAACGATTTCCCCATCTATTCCTCATATTACATATTCCCTTTGGTCTCCATATGTGCTCTAACATAAATCTTACAAAACTAAAACTACACAGTATACATATTACCCCAAAACATAAATAACCTCTTACCCACCCATAAACATATATAATGTCCCTCTTCTCTTCTTCAGGAGATCTTCCTCCTCTCCGACGCATAGGGCCTCGGGGGACAGAAGAGGAGCCATCCATACACGGACTTTGTTCGCCCACTCCACCTCCCTTGACCATCTTTACCCTATTTCTACACCCAAACATGTTATAACCCATATCCCTTGATATAACTATTACAAATATTTATATGCTATTTCTACAGCAAATTTGTAACTCCTGTTGCTTCATCCAGCCTCCCTTTCTCCCATAGATCATCTTTCTTCTTCTCCATCTCCCTTCTTGACAATGAGCGTTGGTCCTTACCTGAACGCTGATTTTCAGTGACGAAGGTGGGAGGGGCTACAGCAGGGTTTGTTACAGCCTGATTGGTCGAAAGACTGAGGGATTTTTCTTTAAGTATCCTCCTTTCCCTCGTGGCTCCCAGTTCCCGAGGTCGAATGGAAAAGCTGATAGCAGTATGTAAGGAACAACCAAAAACGGAACAGCAAAACATACACAAAAAACACAGACCCCCTCCGACCCCAGAACCCCAACTAGGGCGGGAAAGTAGCCCCTCCAACCTTCGTCACTGAAAATCAGCATTCAGGTAAGGACCAAGGCTCATTTTCCAGTGACTCTGGTGAGAGAGGCTACAGCAGGGACATACCCAAGCTAAGTCCTAGGGTGGGTTGGACACTCCGGGGGAGGGGGGGTCGCTACCTGTTGGAGCACCCTACGGCCAAAGGCCACGTCCCCCGAAGTGAAATGGTCTAGACGGTAGTGACGAACAAAGGGGGAAGGGGAGGCCCAAGTGGCCGCCCTGCAGATATCCTCCAAAGGAGCCCTGGTAGCCCAGGCGGCGGTAGTAGCCGCGCTCCTCGTTGAGTGGGCGGTGATACCCTGAGGTGGGGTCTGATGAACCGCCTGGTAGGCCTCCGAAATGGCCTGACGGACCCACCTACCAATGGTGGTGGAAGACACCCTAGCCCCCAGTGACCGGGGTAGGAAGGACAAAAACAAGGCCTCTGACCGTCTAAAGGTGGAGGTGCGTCTGAGATAAATGTGAAGCGCTCGGCGGACATCCAGCCGATGCCAACTGACTTCCCTCTTGTGAACAGGGGAAGGGCAAAAATTGGGCAAGACGACCTCCTGCGATCTATGGAATAAGGAATTAACTTTAGGCAGAAAGGCCGGGTCTAGCCTCAGGACAACTCTGTCCTGATGGAACTGACACAAGTCCTCCTTGGACGACAAGGTGCCCAACTCAGAGATGCGTCTGGCCGAGGTGACGGCGACAAGGAAAACCACTTTTAGGGTAAGGAATCTAAGATGCACCGTCCTCAGGGGCTCAAAGGGAGCCCCCATCAGAGCCCTAAGAACCAGGGCTAAATCCCATGTAGGAAACCTATGAACAGGGGGAGGACACAGATTAGCTGCGCCTTTGAGGAAGCGCGTCACTAAGGGAGACTGAGCTAACGACCAAGGCCCCTCCCCCGCCAGAACCGAGGACAGGGCCGCTGTCTGTCTCTTTAACGTATTATGGGACAGCCCGCGGTCCAACCAATGTTGTAGGAACTCGAGGACCTGGGCGACCGAAGCCGAGGACGGGTCTATTCGGAACCTCCCACACCAGGACGCAAAGGCCGACCACATAGTTGTAAATGCGCGTGGTCGAGGGGCGCGAACCTGAGACAGATCCTGTGAAATATCTGCGGGTCGAGCTGCCACTCACCGTGATCCACTGTCATACGGCTCAGCCAGTCTGCCTGGTGGTTCGCCACACCCGAGATGTGGTCTGACAGGATGGAAGCCAGATTCTTCTCCGCCCAATAACCCAGTCTCCGAGCCTCCAACCACAAGCTTCTGGAATGGGTCCCCCCTTGACGGTTTATATGTGCTTTCACTGCAACATTGTCCATCAGGAGAAGTACATGTCGATTGGAGATCGAGTTCCAGAAGTGAAGGAGGGCGAGGCGGGCCGCCTTCAGCTCCAGTCAATTGATGCTGTGGCGCAGGTCGGACTTGGACCATCTCCCCTGCGCCAGGCTGGAGTCCATCACTGCTCCCCAGCCGAAGAGACTCGCGTCTGTCATGACGGTAATGCGGTCCGGCTCCCAGAACTCGGCCCCTTGGTTTAGAGACGGGGATAACCACCACCTCAGGGACCAGCGGAGGTCTGGCGGGATCCGAATGGGGTGCGGAGAGTTGCTCAGTTTCCGCCTCTGGAACGGGATGAGGGTCCACTGGAGTGTTCTGGAGTGTAGCCTCGCCCACGGCACGATTCCGATGCACGAAACCATCTTGCCCAATAATCGTGCTAAGGTGAGTATGGAAGCGGAGCGACTTGTGTAGACGCTTTTTGCGAGTTTCTGGAGGCTTGTCAGACGTTCCGGGGAGAGGCGAACCAGGCCCGCCCTCGAGTCTATTACTGTGCCTAGATGAAGTATCGTTGTTGAAGGTGTGAGATGACTTTTGAGGAAGTTGACTGAGAATCCCAAGGATTGCAGCATCTGGATGGTGGTCTGCAAATCCTGTACTGCTTGTGATCATGATTGGGCAAGGACGAGCACATCGTCGAGGTAGCAATGGAGCCTCACCGGCCTTGACCGCAGGTGAGCCGCCATTGCCGACAGGACCTTGGTGAAGGTGCGAGGGGCCGAGGCCAGGCCGAATGGAAGGGCCCTGTACTGAAAATGCTGACCCTCATGGGAGAAACGGAGGAATTTGCGATGGGAAGGCCAAATCGGTATGTATAAGTAAGCCTCTGTTAGATCTATGGACGACATGAAGTCGCCCTGTCTGATACCTAGAAGAATTGACTTTAGAGAGGACATCTTGAAGCGCCGGTAGACTAGGTAGGAGTTGAGACGCTTCAAGTCCATAATCGCTTTCCATCCCCCAGAGCTCTTCGGGACGACAAATAGGTTGGAGTACACGCCTTGACCCCACTCCTCCGGAGGGACCGGTTCGACCACCCGAATCTCCAGAAGGTGTTGGACAGCGAGGAGCATCAGGCGACGTCTCTCCGGATCCCTGGAGGGGGGAAAGGTCCGGAAGAGCGTTGGGGGATGGGCGATGAACTCCAGCCGGAGTCCTGCTCTGACCCAGGCGTCGGATGTTATTCAATCCTACTGGTCCGCGAAGGACGCCAGGCGGCCAATGGGGAGACTCGGGTTCGAGTCACTTCCCCCTGCGGAAGGGACGGCCGCCCCCCCCCCTCGAAAGGGCCGTTTAGACTGACTCTGATACCTGTTTCTGTCCTGGTAATAAGGGCACTGACTCTGTCTGTCATATCTATAGGGAGTATATCTCTGCTGTCGGGAATCCTGATCTGAAGCCCTAAAGGAAGAAGACCTACGGTAGGAGGAGGAACGGTTGTCAGACCTCTTTGTGTTGGTCGGAAGAACCTCCCTCTTATCCTTGTTTTCCACAAGGATGGGGTCCAAAGAGGCCCCGAAGAGGTTGGGACTAGAAAAAGGAGCCGCCGCCAGGCTCCATTTGGACTTATTGTCCATTTGCCAATTCCGGAGCCACAGGAGCCTCCGGGCCGACACAGAGGTGGAAAGGGCTCTGGACGCGAACTTGATGGAGTCGAGGGTGGCGTCAGCTGAAAATTGGGTAGCCGAGATAATTTTGGTGAGGTCTTGGTGTAGACGCTCATCCTGAATTGGGATGCGGTCCTGCAACTGCCAGAGCCACATAACCGTCGTGTGGTTAAAGTAGGAAGCCGCCGCGGCCGCCTTAATGGCCCAGGCAGAAGCGGTAAAAATTTTGCGCACAGTTAGTTCTGCCCACTTGTCTTCCGGCTTCAGTTTGTCAGCCACATCACCCGAGACTACAGAGGAAGTGGTGGCCAGAAGAGCGACCGGAGCCTCCACCGTGGGAAGCTGCAGTGCCTGGGCAAAGGCTTGCTCCATGTTATAGTAACGTTTGTCATTAGCGCCCGGGTTGGGCAGGGAGGAAGGCCTGGTCCACTGATTCTGGACCACTTCTAGGAAGAGGGGAAGTGCAGGAACCTCCTCTTTATCCGTATTGGGATTTATGAACATGGCCAAATTAGGATCCCTTTGTTGGGACACTGGAGGGGCCCCCGTGCCAATTTGGGTGGTCTTCTTGGCCTTGCGTAACATAGGCTTGAAGGCCGGAGGTGGAAAGAGGCCAGGAAAAACTGGGGCCTCAGGAGAAGCCGAATCCTTTTTCCAGGGCCTTCTGTCTTCTGGACTCATCCCTGGACGCTGCTCGGGAAGGGCGTTGCTCTGCCATAGGCTTGGAGGCCGCTGTTCTGGGCCTTAGCCTGCCTTGGGCCTCCTCCACACCCTCTTTGTGGGCCTGAGCATCCGATGTTGTGGAGGCCATCATATACTCACGTGTCTTCTGGGGCGTCTGCCTCCAAATCTAGTCCTCGCTGCGATGTTCTGCAGGCCTGGAATGCCCTTCGAGGTTCAGAGGCCTTGTCTCGGCCTTTGCTGTGCGTTGGAAAGGCCGCTGCCGCCCACGAGGTTGCACCAAAATGGCTGCCGTGCCTCGTGGGTGAAGCTCCGGGCGATTCGCCGCCTCGCTCTAACTGGATCTGAGGGGTTAGCCTCGCAACAAGCCGAAACGAGCTTTCAAAGGCCGCTCCTCTTCAGCCGCCGCCTCGTTGGCCTCGCGCAGAGCTCTAGTGGCGCTTTTAGGCTGAGGAAGTCTTTTTGAAGTCCAGCGCCAGCAATTGGGAAGATAAGCGCTGCTGCGCGCCGCGCCGCTAGCAGAGACTTTCGGCCGCGGAACCCCTTTGAAATAGCGGCCAGCGATCCGGATGATAAGCGCTACCTCAGGGCTTAAAGTGCCGGCAGGATCGATGTTAGATTGCTGCCAGACCCCTCTGCTTAGACCAAATTTAAATGGAGCCGCGCTCAGTAGAGCCAAGGCCCTAGGGCGCTCCAGGGAGCATGGGGAATCCTCCCTACTCCCTTAATAGGACTCTGTCCTTACGCAATTTTAAATAATTTAGAGAATCCAATTAACCAGATTAAGACTAAAATAACTAAGTACCTCAAAGGAGCCAAAGCTGTTGCTTGGACCAAAGACTGAGGGAACTGGGAGCCACGAGGGAAAGGAGGATACTTAAAGAAAAATCCCTCAGTCTTTGGACCAATCAGGTTGTAACAAACCCTGCTGTAGCCCCTCCCCCCAGAGTCACTGGAAATTTTGAAATCTCATTCATTTTCTGCATCAGCTCTGTGAACTCTTCCTTATTGACAATTCCGAGCTCCCTTAATTTCTCCATCGCCTCCTCCTTTGTTTCAACTCTATAAAATCTTCCACCATATGGAAATCTCAAAAAAACTGGATAGCCCCAGCTATAATTAATATTATTTTTGTTCAATAATTGACACATTTGACACATCTCTCTTCCATTGTAAAGTCTTGCTACTTAAATCTAGAAAAACTTGTATCTGATGACCCCCCAAACACTATCATCGCCATATTTCATAATTTACGCATTAGTTATTTTTTTGTGTGTGTAAAACCAGAATCTTAGCATGTCTCTCGGATATCTTCTTCCTAACCTTTTTGGGCCGACTCTATGTATAGCATCCTTATTCTGTCTCTGTCTTTAAAATATTTAATTTCTCCAGGCCTCGACACTTCGACTGGAAGAAGGGAGTAACAGGCCTTCACACTTTATACTCATAAATCAGCTATTATCTTCTCAGCTGTACTCTTTCCAAGTTCTTTCTCAGACTTCAAACAAACGGCCCTTCCCCTCCCGTCCGTCTTCAAAGGCCTCTCAAGTCTCTTTAAACAAATGCTGAAGCTCAAAGCTAATCTGAAAAGCTGTCTAATTCCAAATCAAATACAGTCCAATCTTCAGGAGAAAAGCAAGGGAAATAACTCACATTTCATAATCTGTCAAATTTCATAATCTGTCAAATTTCATAATCTGTCAAATTTCATAATCTTTAGATTGGTGTTATATTTTTTAAACCCATTCTCTGAGATGGTCCGGAGGAGGCAGAAATTCAGTCTCCGTTGTCCATTCCGGCAAGCTCCCTCCCCCTCCCCCCCAATGACAAGGCATTTTAAGGAAATAAAGAATCGAATAGAGAGCATGGATGTAATGCTGGGAAATATAACACAAAGGACAATGAGAGATCAAGATGCTCAGGAAGAGGAGGAACTAACTGAAAGAGTAGATGAAAAAATAGAACAGACAAAACAAATGAAATAATATGATGATGAGGAGATAATAACAAAAATAATAAGGATTGATGACACAAGCCAAGGGGAGAGTATTCTAAGGGAATTAAAAAAGGAACCAGAGAACCAGGAAGAGCTTTATGGGAAAAAGATAGGGGAAAGAGTAGATACTTTTGAAACTAGACAATGGAAAAGGGCAGAGAAGGGAGAAATGTCTAAAATGAATAACCAAGATGTGGAAGCAGACAGAAATAAAGATAAAAGAGAGGAATATGGGAGGCAAGCTAAGAAATGAACAATTAAAGCCTTAAAGCGGGTAAGAGATTTAGAATTTAGAATAACAGAGTTGGAATGGACCTTGGAGGTCTTCTAGTCTACCCCCTGCATAGGCAGGAAACCCTATACAATTTCAGACAAATGGTTATCCAACATCTTCTTTAAAACTTCCAGTGTTGGAGCATTCACAACTTCTGGAGGCAAGTTGTTCCACTGATTTAATTATTCTGTTAGGAAATTTCTCCTCAGTTCAAAGTTGCTTCTCTCCTTGATTACTTTCCACTGATTGCTTCTTGTTCTACTCTCAGGTGCTTTGGAGAATAGCTTGACTAACTCTTCTTTGTGGCAACCCCTGAGATATTGGAACACTGCTATCATGTCTCCCCTAGTCCTTTTCACCAGACTACATACCCAGTTCCTGCAACCGTTCTTCATATGTTTTAGCCTCTAGTTCCCTAATCATCTTTGTTGCTCTTCTCTGCACTCTTTCTAGAGTCTCCACATCTTTTTTACATCATGGCGACCAAAACTGAATGCACTATTCTAAGTGTCGCCTTACCAAGGCATTATATTACATACATTATATAGTGGTATTAACACTTCACCTCATCTTGATTCTATCCCTCTGTTTATGCAGCCCAGAACTGTGTTGGCTTCTTTGGCAGCTGCTGCATACTGCTAGCTCATATTTAAATGGTTGTCCACTAGGATTTCAAGATCCCTCTCACAGTTACTACTATTGAGGAAGGTACCACATATACTGTACCTGTGCATTTTGTTTTTCTTGCCTAAACATAGAACCTTACTTTTTTCACCATTGACTTTCATTTGTTAGATAGCGCCCAATGTTCAAGTTTGTCAAGATCCTTCTGTATCTTAAGCCTATCTTCTGGAGTGTTGGCTATTCCTGCCAGCTTGGTGTCATCTGCAAATTTGATGAGTTCCCCATTTATCCCCTCATCCAAATCATTGATGAAGATTTTGAAGAGTACTGGGCCTAAAACAGAGCCTTGGGGTACTCCACTGTATACTTCCCTCCATGTAGATGCAGTTCCATTAAGGACTACACGTTAAGTGTGGTTGGTCAGCCAGTTATGAATCCATCTGGTGGTGATGCTGTCTAACTCACATTTTTCTACTTTATCTAGTAGTAGGTTATGGTCTACTTTATCAAATGCCTTACTGAAGTCCAAGTAAATTATATCGACGGCATTCCTCTGGTCCACTAATTTGGCACCTTGTCAAAGAATGCAATAAGATTAGTCTGGCATGATCTGTTTTTGACAAACCCATGTTGGCTTGTGGTTATTATTTTGTTTACTTCTAGGTTTTTGCTGATTCGTTGCTTGATTATATTTTCCAGAATCTTCCCTGGTATTAAGGTCAGCCTTATAGGTCTGTAGTTTCCTGGATCTATTTTTTTTCCTTTTTTGAAGATGGGAACCACATCAGCTCTTTTCCAGTCCTCTGGCAATTCCCAGGATCTCTGAAAGATATAGTTCAGTGGTTCTGAGATCTCATCTGCCAGTTCCTTCAGAACCGTGGAGTGCAATCCATCCGGTCCTGGTGATTTGAACTCATCTAGGGTAGACAGGTGCTCACTTACCATTTTCTTCCCTATTTCAACTTGTGTTCCTAATCTGATTTTTGTGGTGTTGTTTTTGATAGGTTGGACTGTTTTATCCCTTTGTGTAAAGACAGATGCAAAAAATGAATTAAATAGTTATGCTTTCTCCCTGTTGCTTGTCACGTTCTTGCCACTTTCTTCCAGCAATGGACCAATTGTTTCCTTGACTTTTTTTCTTGTTTTTACCATGTTAGAAAAAGTTTTTGTTAATTTTTACTTTTGTGGCAAGCCTTTCTTCATTGTGAGCCTTAGCTTTCCTCACTTCATCTTTACAGGCTCAAGTTATTTGCTGATATTCTGCCTTAGTTATGTCCCCCTCCTTCCACTTTTTATACTTACCTTTTTTGTCTTTCAGTTTGTCAGATAGTTCTTTATGCAGCCATGCTGGTTTCTTTTGGGAGCTGTTATTTTTCTTCTTCATTGGTATTGTGCTAGACTGGGCTTTTGTAATCTCATTTTTCAAAATTTCCCAAGCTTCTTGAGTTGTTTTCCCCTTGAGGATTCTCTTCCATGGAATCCTTCCCAAGCTCTAAGTTTATTGAAATTAGCTCTCTTAAACTCCAAAACAAT
The DNA here is from genome assembly GCF_964273705.1 of Natrix helvetica. Lineage (NCBI taxonomy): Eukaryota > Metazoa > Chordata > Lepidosauria > Squamata > Natricidae > Natrix > Natrix helvetica. Next base: position 58,676,716 of record NC_138555.1, on the reverse strand, counting down.
AGTTTGACTTTGTTCTACTACTTGTGTTTGCATAATGTTGAATTCCAATATTGCATGATCACTTGCACCCAAGGTTCCTGTAGCTTCAACACATTCTATCATTTCCTCTCTGTTAGTGAGAATTCAGTCCAATATGGATGATCCCATTCTTCCCTTCTCTACTTTTTGGGAAACAAAGTTGTCTGCTAGGTTTGTTAGGAACCTGTTGGATCTTCCACTTGGTGCAGTTGGTCTCCCAGTTGATGTCAGGGTAGTTAAAATCCCCCATTACTATTGTGGTGTGCTTCCTACATACCTTAGTTAGCTGACTAGCAAAAAGTTCATCTACTTCCTCTGCTTGGTTGGGTGGCCTGTAGTATAGACCTATGGCAATGTCATTTCCCCCACAACCTTTAATATTGACCCAAATGCATTCAAGATAGTTCTCATCATTGTTCTGCTCTATTTCTGTAGACATGTAGTTATTTCTTATATATAGTGCAACTCCACCTCCTCTTTTATTTGGTCTATTTCTTTTAAATAATTTAAATCCTTCTAGCTGTATGTTCCATTTGTGGGTTTCATCCCACCAAATTTCTGTAATGGCAACAGTATCGTATCTGCCCTCTTTTACTTGAATTTCTAATTCAGCCTGTTTATTCCTCACACTCTGTGCATTGGTGTATAGACATTTGAGTCCATTTTGATTGGCCCTGTATTTACTGTCTACATAACCTGTGTTATGCCTGACTGCCCCTATTTTCTTGCCACTTGTATGATTTGTGCACATGGTATGGCACTCACTATTAAATGCTTGGTTTTGCTTGACAGCAGGAGTGATAATCTTACCCGCACAAACATCTATGTTACATGCACTGATAACCCTATGAATTTTAGATTGCTGGGGACAGAAATGTTCTTTATCAATTAATTCTCTGTCCCCGCTGTTCAGTTTAAATGTTTATCCAGAAAATCTGTGAATTTAATGCCAAGTAACTCAGTCCCTTTCTTGGATGGGTGCAAACCATCTCTTTTGTACAGTTTTTCATTGGACCAGCTGCAGACATCATGACTAATAAAACCAAAGCCTTCCCTTTTACACCACTCCTTTAGCCACACATTAAACTCTGCTACACACTGGCCCTTCCCTTTTTATTCCTTATACACTGGTAAAACCTCTGAAAAGATAAGCCTACAACCTATACTATTAAGTTCATACCCCAAGCTCTGGAAATCATTCTTCACAGAAAGTACATCTTTTTGGGACAGATCATTTGTGCCAAGATGTATAATAGCATCAACATCACAGTCCTTACAGGCATTCTTGACTATCCTAAGAATATGCCTCTTGTTACTGCTGGCAGTAGCACCTGGCAGACACCTGACCGCTTTCAAAACCTCCATGTCCCTTCCTAAATGTACATCCTGTTCTGTCCCAGGCCTCTAAATTACACTGATGCCGGCTTTGCTGTCTGCCACGACTAAGGAAGGAGATAAACCACCCCTTGGCTAGGAGCCCAGAAAAATTATCTCTATAAAAAAAAAGACTCACAGAACTCACAGAATTCTTCAAACTTTAAACTGAGATTGTAACTGCTGTTTCCTGCAAAATTCCCCTCCCTGTTCAAACCTGATCAGGTGGGCCAGTCTTTTCGCTCTAATCCCTAGTTACAGGACTGTGGTCAGGTTAATCAAGCATCTAGTGCAGCCTGAGTCTATTGGGGCTTGAAAAGTACCCTGGGTTCCTGTTTTGGGGGCTGTGTGGCGTATTGGGAAGACAAAAGGGTGGATCGGCTCACTCATCATTGGGTTGTTTTCGCCATCGTCCTCGCTGTCATAGGGATCTGGCGATTGCTGTCATTTGCTGGAGTTCCCCCCCCCCCTCGGTTGTGTGGGGAGGGACCTCTACAGCCTGTAGGGCATTCGGGACGTGTCGGCAGTACACCTGTAGCCTAATTCCTGTCACGCCCTGGGTGGTGGCGCTGGCTTGGGTTTCGGGGCTGGGGTCATGCATGCTGATGCTATGTGGCCTATCCCTCCACATCTGTAGCATTTCAGCTGGCTTGGTCTCGGGGCCGGCTGTGGTGCTGCAGCCTCCCGTCAGCCGGAGAGTCCTGGTCTGGTTGGCTTCTCTCTTTGTTGTCCTGTTCCTTTTTCATGTCGTTGGCATGCAATCCACCGTCAACTTTTGTGGCTACTTGGAACCATTCAGACAGTCGGTTCAGGATGTCTCAATAGGCAATCGGGCAATTTGCTTACCCAGGCTTGTTCTGAAAAAATGAAGTAACAGCCGCTCCGGCAAAGGGGGTAGCTTCCCCATGACTCTCCTGAACTTACACATGTGTTCCTTGATGGGTCATCCTGTCTGCTTTACGTTTCCGAGCTCATCCTCCGCGTACAGATCCTCCTCCGCCTCCTCAAATCTGGCTTCTAGCTCTTGTAGGAAGTCGTTGACATCTTGCAGCTGGAGGGCTCTCCTCTTGTGGAGGGCTGCTAGGCATTCCCTTGCTTCTCCCTCTAGCTTCTCGGCAATGGTATTCACCATGGCTCTGTGGGATGGGTAGAGATGTCCATAGCACTATAGGTGGACCCCAGCTGAATCAAGGAATAGAGCCAGCTGATCTGAGTCCCCATCGAATTTTTCCCTGAATCAGGGCGGCTCGGTCAGCGTTGTTACTCCCTCATGTTGGCCATGTGCCTGCGCTTGGTGTGTTTGGCGTTATCCCTCAGCTCTAGTTCGTAGAGGGGAGGGCCGCCTGCCTCAGGCAGCTTGCCTGTTGCGTGGGAGAGGCACCAGCTGCACCCTCGGGCTCATTCTCCTTTCAGTGGGTGGAGAATGACCATTGGCTTACCTGAAGGGTCCTTTTCTGTGCACTGTAGTAGAGTCCAAGCATGGGTTAAATTAGCCTGGTTACCCTAGGACTGAGAAATCTTTTTCCTTGGCCACACCTCCTGGTGCTCCTTAACGCCAGATTTTTGACCAGTTCTGGAACTAGTGAAGGTTGAAGGTGTGATGATGCACAAACAGGAAGTCTGAGTTGATGTGATGGTCCCAAATCCCTGGACCCGAAGACCCAGGGCAGGTTTGGACTCTCCCGCAGTGCACAGAAAAGGACCCTTTAGGTAAGCCAATGGTCGTTGTTAAGTAATTAAGCTCCCCATTAGGAGAGCGAGTATGCAGAGAAGCGTAATGAGAGTGATATGGAATAACACGCACAAACAGAGACACTGAATAGTATAACAATATAGTCGTTTACTATGTAGAAATATAGAAGTATTCAGAGTCCGGTTAACAGTCCAAGTCATATACGGTTCAGTAATTCAGTTATCAAAATAGTCAGTCTAACACAGAAAGTATAGCTAAACAGTAGCAAACCACAATACCTCAAAATACACCGATCAACGTCTAACAAAACAGAGAACTAACAGCCATTCTGGCTCCATCTTATGGCTGCTTGAGGTAATAAACCAATTACATCTCTTAAGCATTTAAAGTAACAGTAAAGTAATCATAGCTTATATACATTGCCAAGCCAAGCCTAGGGTTACATCCCTAACAGTCATTTTCCTATGAACTGCTTGGAGAGTCCAAGCGTGGGACATACCCAAGTTATATGTCACTGGGGCAGGAAGAAGGTCTGTCCTGGGATTCGGTCGTGAAAACAACTCCCTGGAGAACCCGCCTGCCGAACGATGCCTCGGCTGAGGCAAACATGTCCATTTTATAATTTCTGACAAAGGGCGATAACCATGTAGCCGCCCTGTAGATTTTGTCTATGGTAGTCTGGGTTGCTCAGGCAGCTGTGGTGGCGGCTCTCCTGGTAGAATGAGCGGTGATATGTCGAGGTGCCGTCTTGGACTGATGTTCATACGCAGCCGCAATGCACGCTCTTAGCCATCTGCCAATAGTGGAAGATGTTACCTTCCGTCCCATGGACCCTGGCTGAAACGACACGAAAAGGGCCTCGCACCTACAGAAATCTGCTGTCCGTTAGATGTATCTCCGCAGGGCCCGTCTGATGTCCAAAGTGTGCCAGACGCGTTTGCTCGTGTGGCTTGGGCGCGGGGAAAAGTTTGGTAAAATTACCTCTTGCGCCCTATGGAACAAGGTGTTAATTTTTGGGATGAAGGCAGGGTCCAGGCGAAGTACAACTCTGTCCGGGTGTATGATACAGAGGTCTTCACGGGCAGATAGAACCGTCAGTTCTGATATTCTCCTTGCAGATGTTATAGCAATAAGACTGTCTTAAGAGTGAGGTGTTGGAGGGAAGTCGTGCAAAGAGGCTCGAAGGGAGCTGAGGTGAGAGCCTGTAGGACCACCAATAACTGCCAGGTCAGATACCTGTGGACCACTGGAGGGCGCAGATTGGAGGCACCTTTGAGGAAGCAAAGAACCTTTGGTATTCTACTGAGGGGCTGAGCCCAAGTCCCAGACCAAACAGTGGACAATGCAGCGACCTGGCGTCAAAGGGTATGGGGGGCAAACCCCCTATCGAGGCCCTCCTGTAGGAAGTCCAATATACGGGGAACAGGTGCTGTGACCAGATCAAGCTGGAATTTGTCGCACTACTTGGCGAAGGTGTTCCACATGGAATCATAAATTCTGGTCGTAGAAGGTCACCTGGATGCCTGGATAGTACGTATCACCTCTTCCAACAGGCCATCCCTCCTCAAGGAAGTCGCCCTCAAGTGCCAGACGGCTAACTGGAGCCACTGGGGATCCAGATGGACGATGGCCCCCTGGGATTCGCCACGGGCTGGACACCAAGAGGCTGACGAGGTCGGCGTACCAGGACCTCCGGGGCCAGTGAGGTGATACCAGCAACAACTCCGCCTTCTCCGCAATGACTTTGCGGATCACTTGTGGCAGAAGCGGAAGTGGAGGATACACGTATAACAGTTCCTGAGGCCACCTGCAGCAGAGGGCATCGGTCCCATCCACCCCCAGGAGTGGAAGCGGGAGAAGAATCATGGTAGCTCTCGCGTGTGGCAAAGAGGTCTATCACTGGAGTGCCGAATCTGCGGGACAACTGGCGGAACAGGACCGGGTGCAATCGCCACTCTGTATTGTCTATGGTGGTCCTGCTCAACCAGTCTGCCTGGGCGTTGTCCACTCCTGAGATGTGTTCTGATCAGATGGATTCGACATGACACTCTGCCCACCTCTCCAGGGCCTCTGCCTCCACCATGAGCTTCCTGGACCTCATTCCGCCCTGGCGATTTATGTGTGCCTTGTTAGCCACATTGTCCGTCATTAATAGAAAGTGTTGATGTAGAACGTCTGGTTGAAAATGCTGCAGGGAGAGTCTCGCTGCCCGCAGCTCTAGCCAATTGATGTTGCAAGCCGCCTCGGCTGGAGACCACTTGCCCGGAGTTACGCAATGTCACATATGAGCACCCCAGCCCACAAGGCTGGCATCTGTCGTGATGACTACTCTTGCAGGTTCTTTGAAGAGATGACCTTTTAGTAGTGCTGCTGATTGCTACCACCTCAGGGACCTCTTCACAGTCGGTGGAAGAGTAACCCTCATGGAGGAGTTGCTTCTGTTGGATCTCTGATGAGGCAGGAGGAACCACTGCAACTCCCGGGAATGGAGTTGTGCCCAGGGAACTACCGAGATGCATGAAATCATCTTCCCCAACAACTGTGAGAGGAGCAGCACAGGGACCTGCCTCAACCCCTGAACCTTGTGGACTAGGGAGACTATGCTGTCTGTCCTGTCCTGGGAGAGGAATACCCTGCAGTTGGAAGTGTCTATCACCGCCCCCAGGTGGAGGGGCTTGGTGGTCGGTGAGAGATGACTTTTCTCCAGGTTCACAGAGAACCCGTGGGACTGGAGGGATCTCATGGTGACCTGAAGATCCCGCAAGGACTGTTTTCTGGAAGACGACTCGATGAGTATGTCGTCCAGGTAACACTGGAGTCTTATGGGTCTGCACCTGAGGTGCTCTGTGACTACTGAGAGAATTTTGGTGAAGGTCCTGGGTGCTGACGACAGGCCGAATGGCAGGGCCCTGTATTGATTGTGTCGGCTGGCATAGAAGAACTGCAGGAACCTTCGGTGTTGTGGCCGAATTGGGATGTGTAGGTATAACTCCTTTAAATCGATGGACGTTACAAGGTCCCCTTGGTGAATCCCTGTGAGGATGGTTTGCAGGGATTGCATTTTGAACCTCCTGTATGCAATATGATAGTTGAGGTTCTTGAGGTCCAAGATTGCCCTCCACCCCCCTGAGCTCTTGGGCACCAGGAAGAGGATGGAATAAAATCCCCTCCGCTCCTGGTCAGATGGTACCTGCTCTATGGCATTGATCTCCAGGAGGTGATGGATCTCCTGGGTCATGAGCTCTCTCTTGAGAGGGAAAGAGGGGGTTGGACATCGGATGAAGTTCCTTGGGGGGGGTGAGACGAACTCTAACAAGAGTCCCTCCCTGACGGTATGCAGGACCCAGGTATTCTCCGTGGTCTGTTCCCATTGGGAGATGAACAGCTGAAGCCGTCCCCCGATAGGAGGAGACCCTTGGTGGTCACTTGGATTTGTGGAAGGGCCTGTGGGAGGCCCCGCCACAGTTGGATCTGCGGAAGTTGAACTGCTGCCTGCCCCTGTCCCGAAAGGACTGTCTGTCCTGGGACCTGTCTGATGACTGATTAGCAGGTCTGTTGGTCGAGGAGGAGTTGAATGAGGAGTCATTCATATGAAAGGACTGCCACCTGAAATAAGGAGTGGACTTGCGATCCTGCTTTTTGGTCAGTGTAGGAAGCCTCTTTCGTTTATATTTGGATTCAATTAAGAAGGGGTCTAAGACCTCTCCAAACAATTTATTCCCCTTAAAAGGAGCAGAAATGAGCTTCCACTTAGCCTTCTGGTGTGCCTGCCAGTGACGAAGCCAAATGAGATGGCGAGATGTCACATTGGAGGCTAGCGCCTTAGAGGCAAATTTCGCCGCGTTAAGGGAGGCATCAGCCGAGTACTGTGCCGCCGCAATGATTTTGGTTACATCCTGACGTAGACGAGTGTCTCCCACCAGAAGTTTAGACTGTAGCTCCCATAACCAAATGATGGAAGCTCTATTGAAGAATGATGTGGAGGAAGACCCCTTAATGGCCCAGGCTGCCGCCAGATGGGTTTTATGGCAGGCCTTCTTCGCTTTCTTGTCCTCCGCCTTGAGGGCTTCCATTAAGTCTGCAGGGAGGACAGAATTTGAGGTGAGGGCGGCTATTGGAGGATCTACAGAGGGTAGGACCAATACGTCCTCTAGAGCTGATTCTACCATATAAAGTTTTTGTCCCCACCACTGGGTGTGGCTAGGGAGCCAGGCTGGACCCATTGCAGCTGAACGACATCCATGAAGAGACTAGGGACCGGAACAAGGTCCTGTGGGTGAGCCTGCACCTTAAACATGCTGTCGTTAGGGTTAGCAGAGGTCAAATCCAAAGATCCCTGACCGGCTTGGGGCTTGGTACCCAACTGGGTAGTGTTCTTGGCCTTATACAAGATGGATTTAAATAAACTAGGCTTAAATAGGCCGGAGCAGGCAGGGACATCTGGGGGAAGGTCTTTGTCCTCCGAAAATTTCTGCTCCTCTTGCTCCGGGTCCACCAAGACAGAGACCTCACTGAGGAAGATTCCAGAGAAGGATGGCGAGCCCGGCGGTTGGTAGCAGGTGCCTCCTGTCTGGACCCAGTTGGAGCCGGTTTATCCGGGAACTGATCCCTCTTTTAAAGCCCCTCGGCTATGCCTTGGGATATAGCGCGGGCAATAACCACTTGCATGTGGGCGGATAATTCGGGGTCCTGAGCTGCAGCGGTTCCAGGCCCACCCCTGGCCCTGGAAGAGGAGTGACCCTGGTGGGTGAGGGATGAGCCTGTAACCTCCCCAGGGATGGAAGCTACGTTTCCAGGCCCTAACTCAGAGACAGATGAAGGAGTAGGGGAACCTGGATCTGCCAAGGACATATCCAGGGATAAATCCTGTGACTCCACCTCCTCATCAATAATAGACAGGGGATCCCCTATGGAAGATGGGGAGAGAGCCGGCTCAACCCATGCAGTGGGCTGCGGGGCATACCTGGCCAACTGGCATTGGGCCTTCTCGAATTGTTTCTCGAGGGGCCAGCTGGAGCCGTTCAGGATCCCTGTCCATGGACGATGCCTGGTAGGGATGACTACCTTGACTGGCCACCCTGCCCTTCCTTGCCCTTGCTTGAGGTGTCTCCCTGGCTAGGGGCTTGGAAGGGCCCTGGTCTACCGTCAAAGGAAGTAGATGGTCCCGGCTGCTCCATGGCTGCAGTGTTACGTTCCTCAGCCATCTGGAACCGGCAAGGATGAATGTCAGGGACGATGGAGACTCAGGTGGCTGGATCAGGAGCAGATGGAAGTGAAGATTCTGTTCAAGGCAGTCAATGTAAAGGCTGATAAGGAACAGTTCACTCCTGCACTGTATTAATTCTAATCCTGTTTCCCTCCCAAAAGATCAACATTCCTTCTGGCAATAACCATCTAAACCAAATTCCTTTCTTGTATAATTTCTTTGATAAGGAGGAATACTTCCTCCTTCTCTCTCTTATCTTTTTTGGAATCTGCTTAAGAATGGTGATTTCTTCATCTTTATATTTCAATGGTCTCTCCCTTTGGGTCCCAAGCACCTCATCCCTTGTGGTCCTCCTGAGAAATTTAACATGCACCTCCCTTGGAACATTATGACTTCTAGCATATGCTGAATTTATCCTATAGACTAAGTCCATATCCCACCACAGCTGATTTTTATCTCTCTTAATATAATCTGCTAAGATTGTACTCATGATATCATTAAGGTCTTCATTTTCTGTCTCTGGTAGGTTCTGGAATCTAAGAAAAAAGGACATTCTTTCAAATTCTACTTTTGCCAAAAAGTTTTCCAAGTCTACATTTCCCTTCCGGATTGTTTTAATTTCTTCCCCCAACCCAGCCGCTCCCTCCTCCAACACCACAATCCTTTGTTTATTTTCTGCAATATGATGTTTAACATCTCTGAGTTCTTCTTTAAGCTCTGTTATTTCTTTTTTCAAATCATTTTGACCCCTAAGTTCTTGAAACATTTGAGAGACAGATAGTTCTTTTGGTCCCTCTCCAGACCCCTCTTGCTGTAACATTGAGGTGATTTTTGTTTGTTGCATACTAGGACTGGAGGAGACAGATGATACTTTGTTTTTAGATTGTAAAAACTGTGAGATTTGGATGGATTTCTGTTGTGGCCCAGCAGGCGCCGTTGCTGCTGCCACCAGAATCCGAGAGTGAGGGTCCCTATGAGTCGGCTCCAGAGGAGGTGGGGGACCCTGGACAGGGTTCCGACGCTGAGCAGGGATCGGAGAGTCTGGTCGGCCACCAGGAGGCGCCTGAGGCATGGAGCAGCGGTGAGAGCCAGAGGAGGGGGGCTCCCGATGCCATGCCTTGGAGCAGCGGGGAGGAGTCACGAGACAGTGAGTCAGAACTGAGCAGGGAGTTCCTGGACGCTCGTTACCGCCGCGCCCATAGACGCAAGGAGCGTGGGCGTGATTATCGGCGATAAGAGCTCTCAGCTGCTGATCAGGAGGCTCCTCTCCAGGTTATAAAAAGGGTTGACTGTGCATACGCCCTTTGCAGCAGTCAACAGAGGACTTATGCCAGAAGTTCTAGTCTGGAATTGTAGCAAGCTGGATAGCTGCTTTCGTGTTTTGTTTTTGTGAGTTTTGTCTTGGTGGTTTACTGCCACGGAACCTTCTGTTTGTTTGTGCAATAAACCTTGTTCCCTTGTACTGTTCCGGAGTGTGTTCTGTGTGGGCAAAGGAGGAAGGGGGGTCAGAACAGATTTCTATCACTAGTGTGGGAGCTGCCAAAATTTTCTATGTATCCTTTTCCCATAAATGTTTAAAAACCAATAATTTTTTTAAAAAAAATTATGATTGAAATCGAGTTGATTTAAATCAAGCCTTTTTAGTAGTGATTTAAATTAAATGATTAACTCTGGTTAGAGGTGTCCCTAGGACAAAGCATATAACAACTTTGTTGAGTAAGCTGTGTTACAATTGTGGCCGCTCCCAAAATAGCACACTCTTTTCCTTCGGGAAAGAACTGGCCAATCCATCACATGGGCTCCATATATGAAGGCTATGTGGCAGATCAGCTGGTTCTCCTTGGGAAAAGTGATCTTCCGAAAAGTGAAGCAAGACGTAATGGTGGGGGAAGAGATTTCAAGGTGTGGGACCCAGTGAGGCCCAAAGGAGCAAGATCCAGAAGCAGGGCCAAGGCCTGTGGGGACACAGCAGGTGGGAGGTAGGCTCAAGGGACCCAGCATGCAAGAAAGGGGGTGGGGGAGGATAGGCAGGTAGGAGCAGCTGCAGCATCCCTGCTGTCTGTCTTAAGGACAGACCATTTGCAGAGCACCTAAATTTTGTTCATGTGACTACAAAGGCACTGCAGCTGCTGTAACTTCGAGTACAGTTTATAATGCAAGTCCCTTTTTTCAGGACCATTGTAATTTTTAATAGTTGTTGAATGAATGGTTTTAAGTCAAGGACTACCTGTACACAAACTCAATTTGCCATTTTCATTTTCTTAAAATGTGAAATAAATACATATTATAATTATAGAGTCTTTAACTTACAACTGGTCTAATGACCAGTCACAACAGCCTTGTAACTGGTGGTTTATGGCCTGTAAAGCACTTCCCACCCTCCTAAAACATTGTGCCACCCTCAGTAAATGTTTGCATTTACAACCATGTGATTGCCATTTACAATCTTCTCTGCTGGCTTCCCCAGAAAGTCAATGGGGAAGTCAGCAGGGAAGGCTGCAAGCAGAGGGGACATTGGATTTCAGGTCCATTCCGCAAGCACACCAACATATTTCCCCTCCGGAAGGCTCAGAAAATCTCCAGAGGGGAAGGAGAAATGCTAGCAAGCATTTCTCATTATCATTCTCCCTGGTAAGATGGGGAAAGGACCCAGGTCTCTCTAGTGTGGTGAGAAATTCAGGCCCACTCCCTGTTCCACCATGACCAGGAGGCTGTGGTTGCTTAAACAACTGCTACTGGGAGAGCCAGGATTGTGGGGTTTTTAAAATCTCTGTTGTAAAATCTCTGCAACATCCACTGTTGAAAAATTCTCCTTAACAGCACAGCATTCCTCTTCCCAAGAAAGTCCAGTCCATCCTTCATCAATTCCATTATCTCAGACTTTCTTATATTCATATTCCTTTCAATCTTTTCTGGCAGATGTATATTTCTCAAACGAAGTATTCTCCATAATGAGGGGGGAGGAGTATCCAGGATGGGTTGACCTTATCCTCCAGCTGATTGGACTGAGTAAGATAAGCTCTTGGGACACACCCGTGGCCCACCAGGCACCACCCAGTTATCGACTCAGTCCTCAACTGGACCGTTTGCCATCCTGGATCTCCCAGAAGATTGAATAAGTTTCAAAAAGAAAAAGGGAAAAAATCATCAAAACAGCCGCAAGTGAGCCAGACGGCTCCCCAAGCGGCAGAAAAAAGTTGCCAAAAGCCCCCTCGGGGGCGGCAAGCTGCCCAGGCATCTGAGTGACACAAGTCACTTTTTTCAGTGCCATTTAACTTTGAACAGTCACTAAACAGTTATCAGTTGAAGACTACCTGTAAACCAGCTTTGGTGGCAAAATTAGCTGTTCAGTATACCATCTTGGGGAAGGAGTCCCAGGATTATGGTTGTTGAGTGAAGAGGTCATGAAACATTTCACTTAACCGCTTTGCTGATTGACCAGGCTTCCAGGCCCAATTGTGGTCGTAAGTGGACCACTACCTGTATAGAAGTCTGGAAAGCTCTTTCCAAACTGTGACCAAACAACATAAATCACATGCACTCACAAATACAATTAAGAGTTTCCCATCCAAATGTAGTTCTTGCAAACTGCAACAACTTTAACTTTCAGAAGAGTAACTAGAAAGAAAACAGCAATGTGTTAAATTTGTTCATGCTGCCAAGTATACCTTCTTTTTGGCCCTTTCCTTTTCCCTGTTTTGGGATTTCTTGATACCTCACAACCTTCTGTTACCAACCCAACCTTCTAAGGTGCTTTCCATTATTCTTAACAAATTCCATCCATCCCAAACTAGGAGAGTAAGAGAGTTGGATTGGGAGAACGGATGCAAAGAAAAAGAAACAGGACGGGGGGAGTTGACTCTCTTTTTCGACCGTTTAAGTTTCCTCCGTTAAAAACGAGAGGGAGTCATTAAGTACTCGCTTTAAATGAAGACGCAGGAAATAAGTGCCCGCGCCGGGAGACTGTACCCAGCAATTATGTCCTTCAAGGTTGAGAGAACTCGAACCCTTCAACGAAAGCACAGTAGAAAAAAGAAAAGGGATATGGGTGGATAAGGGGAAAATAAAATTTGAATGGTGATCAGGCAGGAGAAACTGAGAAATGAGTGAAAAACATCGAAGAAAAGGTGGGACGGAGGGAGACTTTCGCTTCGGAAAGGAAAGGAGCTTCAACCGAGAATTCAAAGGGCAATGTGACCAGCTTTGGCCGTCCCCTTAGCTTGACCTCACCCAACCGAAAGCAGAGGGACAGAGAAGAAATGCGGTTTCGGTTAACTGCTGGTTGGTCGTGAGCCTTCGCAAACGGCGAGCAGCAAGAGCGGATGGCTGAGGCACAGCCACCGTTTCAGCTTTCCTCCACACAGAGCAGCACGAGGGAAGAAAGAGGCTGAAGGTGCCTGAACGGGCCTGAGACCCGCTATTCCATCTGTTACCGACCCCGCCCAAGCCGGCGTTTCCACTCCCTCCCTTCCCCAGCAGCTAAAAAGAGCCCGGAATGGAGACTCACCCATGGTGCTTGCGACGGCTGTGGCTAGTCTTGTTAACGTTGTTTCAATCAGTCGTGGCGCCAAAGATCGAAATCACCCCCTCCCTCACCTTGTGGTGGTGGTGCTTGTTCTAGTACTCCCACTGCCCCACCGATTCTCCAAAATCCCCCCACCCAAAGCTGACTTCGCTGCGGAACCGCCAAAGAGCCTAATGACGCCTACGCACACGTACGTAGTAAGAGGCCAAAGGGGGTGGGAAACACCGCTCACTCCTGGTCCCAGCCTCGTCCGAGATGTCGCGAGAATTTCCGCGCTAGCTTGTTTAATCTTGCCCGTCGTCATTTTTCTTCTCTTTTCCGTCCCAACCACTAAGGCACATTCCTCCATCTTTATTTCGGGCATTTGTCTCCATCGTCAAAATTGATACCTATTTGTAATCTGTGGACTTTTTAACCTTCCCGACTGTGGAGAGAAAGAGAAATAAATTGCTATTGTGTAGTTAAGTCCTAAATTGGACTGGTTACGGTTTCCACTAAATTTTGCAACTGCCAAAATTTGTATACCTGTCCATTTACCCTTTTCCCTATAAATTTTGAAAAACCAATAAAATTTTATTACAAAAAAAAAAAAAAAAAAAAAAAAAAAAAAAAAAAAAGGAAAGCGGCGACAGGAGAAAAAAAAGTTTTGCCCACTTCAAAGATGGATGCCACTGTTACTGCTCAAGAGCTAATTTGCTTGCGAGGTAGGAGCCGTTTGCGAGTAGCCGTCCACTTGCGAAGCTTTCAAGGGTTAGGCCTCCAAGCCCCAAGAAGTGCGAACAATTTCTCAGAGAAGTTAATGGTGAGGGAATTGTAGCTGTAGTTGACAGGTGTGGAAAGTTATCACCCAGCCCCCTCCCAGAAAAATGAAATATCCTAGGAAATATTGAAAAGGCAGAATATTACATTTCCCTGGATGTGAAAAGGAAGAAACATGTTTAAAGAGAGAATAGCTCTGTAGGAAGTTATCACCCAGCCCTCTCCCAGAAAAATGAAATATCCTAGGAAATATTGATAATGTTGCAGAAAATGACAGGCTTTAGACTTCTCAGGATACAGGAAAAGTTTATTTGGCAGCCAGGTTCAGAAAAGTTAGCCCATGGCTAACATTGCAAATTCTGAACAATCTTTATTATTGATGCACCCATTCTTATACATTCTCAAAGACAGTGTATTGGTTACCTTGAGGAAAAAGCCTTATAAGGAGATGGGGGTCTTACTTCTCCTTTTGTTGCAGGTATGGACTATGTGCCATTAACGAATTTTAATTGAACCTTGTGGTTTTGGACTTTTGACATAGGGACATTTGCTGGAACATGTTGTGGTTGAAGGCTGATGACATTTCCCTGTCCCTTTAAGCAAGCTTCCAACTGTCCCTTTTATGCCACGTCTTCATTCTTATATTTTAATCCATATTTTATTGTACTTTATTTCCCCCCTTCTAGACTCTATTAAGGCCCACAATTGAGTCTAGCCTGTTAGATTAACTGTCAGGGGAAGAATTATTTCACCCTGAACTAGATGAGGCTTAGACCACGGCGTTTCCAAACAGGCATAGTCTTTAAGGTGCGAAGAAAAGAAATAAAGAAATCCCGGAGAACATATTCTAATTAACAACAAACTTTAATGCAAAAATAATAAATGGAAATAAAACAAATCTAACTAATTGTTACATTTTGAAAGAAGCAATTCTGTCTACCAGTTTTCCTGGCAGACGGACAAAGATCAAAAGGGAAGGAGAAGTCTCTGGAATGTGTGAAGTAATAAAAAAGATAAGCATGCGCAGTACATCATTGTCAGATAAGACCTTATGACCTGCGCAGTAACTCTTTCAGTTTAACTATTTAGTTTCAATTCGTCAGTTCAGGCTAGCAAACAATTTAACGCAGTGACATTAACAATATAAGCATGCAGGATACAGAATAGCAGAAAAAGCAAGGATACAAGCAATACACATCTTAGGGCTTATCTTCCAAAATCACTTTCTTTACTTCTAAGAGAGCAATTTGAATATCATCTTCCTTGAGGGTATGTGGGATTAGGCTTTCTATTTAACATTGACTCCTTTTCACCCTGTGTTTCCTTTACAGACCTCATAACGAGTTGTTTAAGCAAGGGTATTATGCAAGGGAGGAAGGCTAAACTTGTGATTCCACATAATAAAAGAAATAGCATTTGCTTGATCCAACCTGTTCCCGGTAGCCAAGAGAACCACACATCTGTTCCTTGTACTTTTTGACCAATAGAGGAAGCTCAAACTCGTAGTTCTTGGACCATCCCCCAGACTTTCCCTGATCTATTCATATCGAAACAGCAAGCTTTTCTCACATAAGAAGAAGACTCCATTTTCCCCTACACACACTCCTATGTTCATAGAAAAGGCATGGGTTTAAGGTTTAAGGTTTAAGGTTTATTGAATTTATAGACCGCCCCCTCTCCCCGTAGGGACTCGGGGCGGTGTACAGACAGTTCAAGACAACAAAACATAACATAGGACATCAAACAAAACAACGCACACATACCGTCTGTGTATAAAACCCAAAACCAATTTAAATAATTAAAACAATTTTAAAAACCCGTTTAAAACCCCAATTTAAAATTTAAAAAGCCATCCAGGAAGGTTAGTAATAGATGTTCCCTGTAAATACAATTACAATTACAATTAGGCCAGGCCGGCTAATCGAAACAGGTGGGTCTTGAGTTTCTTGCGGAAGGAGCGGAGATCCGAGGTGGTTCTAATATCAGGGGGGAGGTCGTTCCAGAGGGTTGGGCCCATCACAGAGAAGGCCCTATTCCTAGGCACCGCCCGCCCGCACTGTTTAGCGGAAGGTACCCGGAGGAGACCCTCTCTGTGAGAGCGGATTGGTCGCAGGGATGTATGGGGTAGAATGCGATCCCGCAGGTAACTAGGTCGCGAGCCATGGAGCGCTTTGAAGATGACAATCAACACCTTGAAACGCACCCGAAAAGCCACAGGCAGCCAGTGCAGCTCACGCAGGAAAGGTGTTACATGGGAGTACCTAGTACTCCCCATAATAACCCGCGCGGCTGCATTCTGAACCAGCTGGAGCCTTCGGGTGCATCTCAAGGGGAGCCCCATGTAGAGAGCGTTACAGTAATCAAGACGGGAAGTCACTAGGGCATGGGTGACTGTGCAAAGGGCGTCCCGCTCTAGTAAGGGGCGCAATTGGCGCACCAGGCGAACCTGGTGGAACGCCCCCCTAGCCACGGCCGTCACATGATCATCTAGCGACAGCCGGGAATCTAGGAGGACGCCCAAATTGCTTGCCCTATCCACCGGGGGCAGTTGTTCCCCCCCGATGGCCAGAGATGGAACACATTGGCTAAAGCGGGGCGCCGGTAGCCACAGCCACTCCGTCTTGGAAGGGTTGAGCTTGAGTCTGTTGTCACCCATCCAGACCCGCACGGCTTCCAGACACCGGGACATCACCTCGACGGCTTCGTTGGGGTGGTTCGGGGTAGAGATGTACAACTGAGTGTCATCTGCATACAGATGGCACTCAACCCCGAATCTTCAAATGATCTCGCCCAGCGGTTTCATGTATGTGTTGAACAGGAGAGGGGAGAGGACCGACCCCTGTGGCACTCCACACGTGAGCGGCCTCAGGGTCGACCTCTGCTCCCCCGCCAACACACATTGCGTCCGACCGGAGAGGAAGGAGGAGAACCACCGCAAAACGGTGCCCCTCACCCCCATCCCCTCCAGTCGACGCAATAGGATACCATGGTCGATGGTATCGAAAGCCGCTGAGAGATCTAACAGGACTAGGATGGAGGAACAACCCCCATCCTTCGCCCTCCAGAGATCATCCACCAACGCGACCAAAGCCGTCTCCGTGCTGTGGCTGGGTCGGAAACCGGACTGGCGCGGGTCTAGATAAGTAATTTCCTCCAGATGTCGAGGGAACTGCTGCGCCACCACACTCTCAACAACCTTCGCTAAAAAGGGAAGGTTGGAGACAGGACGATAATTGGCTAGCTCTACTGGGTCCAGGGAAGGCCTCTTAAGTAGGGGCCTCACCACCGCCTCTTTCAAGGCGGTTGGTAGGAACCCCTTCCCCCAGCGAGGCGTTCACCAGCCCCAGGAGCCAGTCTCGTGTAACCTCCCAGGCTGCCAGTACAAGCCAGGAGGGGCACTGGTCCAATAAACATGTGGTGGCCCGCAGTCACCCGCGTAGCCTGTCCATATCCTCGGCGGCAACAGAGTCAAACTCCTCCCAGAGTGGTACCTCAAGACTCGCCTCCGGTGTCTCCCCACGATCACTGAGGGGGACCCATTCGCTCCGGATCTGAGCGATTTTGTCCTGCAGATATTCCCCAAATTCCTCTGCCCTCCCCTGTAAAGGGGCTTCCCGCGACCTCTGTGAAAGAAGGGAGCGGGTCACCCGAAACAGGGCGGCAGGGCGGTTTTCTGCGGACGCAATAAGGGTGGCATAATATCGACGTTTAGCCACCCTTAGTGCCACAAGGTAGGTCCGTAAATGGGCTCTTACCTGTGTTCGGTCAGATTCGGCACGAGAGGATCTTCATCTGCTCTCTAGGCGTCTCTTGTGGTGCTTCATCACCCTCAGCTCCTCGGTGAACCAAGGGGCCAGGGTGGTTCGCTGCCACCGGAGAGGCCGCAAGGGCGCCACCCGGTCCAAGGCCCCGGCCGCCGCACTGTTCCATGCAGCCACCAGGTCCTCCGTCCGGGAGCGGGTCAGGGCTACAGGAAGTGGCCCAAGCTCCGTCTGGAACCTATCTGGTTCCATCAGTCGCCTGGGGCGGAACCATCTAAGATCTTCTGGCTCTGCCTCCCCGCGATGGGGGGTGGCGTCAGGGAAGTCCAGCCAGAGAAGCGAGTGATCTGACCATGACAGGGGAGTAATAACCTGATCCCCTATTCCCAGATCACTCTTCCATCGACCAGAGATAAAAACAAGGTCCAGCATGTGGCCTCCCTCGTGTGTGGGGCCCTGAATTATTTGGGTCAGGTCCAAGGCTGTCATGGAAGCCATGAACTCCCGGGCTGCCTCGGATGATTCACCCGTCGATGGCAGGTTGAAATCCCCCATGACTAATAGTCTGGGGGTCTCAACTGTCACCTCCGCAATCACCTCGAGGAGCTCTGGCAGGGCCGCTGATGCATAGCGAGGAGCCAAGTATGCAATCAGCAGGCCCAACTGACTCCCTGGGCCCCATCTCACACCTAGAGTCTCACATCCGGATATCTGAGGTACGGTGAATTCTCTCGGTGCCAGGACTTCCCGTATAATGACCGCTACCCCACCACCCCTATCCCGGGCACGAGGCTGATGGAATACACTGTATCCTGGTGGGCACATTTCCACGAGGAGCAAACCCCCCTCGTGGCCCAACCAGGTTTCCGTGATCCCTGCAAGGTCCGGCTCCCCCTCAGAAACCAGATCATGGATGAGGGGGGCCTTATTAACAACGGACCTTGCGTTACACAACATCAGCCTCATGCCTCGGCTCTGTAAGCCCTGACCACCTAGAGTGCGGGGGTTGGTACAAACGACCGGGCGTATCCAGCGCCCGCGGTCTCCCAACCGACTGCAGAATCTTCTTCTGTCCTCACATCTACCCCTTCCTGCGACCGTTGGAATATAGGAACCCTCTAAAGGAACGTTATACTGACTCCCCTCCCCCACTCCGCTCTCTTCCTCCTCAGTCCCACTTGTTCGCCTGGCTCTACTCCTGTTCCTGGTCTGGCTAAACCCTCCCCCCACCCTGGATCCCCTTAAAACATTTAAAAAACATTTACACAAAAACCCCCGGAGCCTCCTCTTCTTCCACCGCTCTGGATTAATGCATCCGTCATTAAGGTGGGCCCTCGAAAGGGCAGAGGGCCATATTTGCGAGAGGGGGGACTCCCGCAATAAAATCAGGTCTACCCTTGAGTAAAAATAAACCATAGTTCAGCAGAGCCTCAGATCGATTGAGGTTGATGGGCTCGGAGGTTCTTTTCATTAGTCCAGACCTATAAGGTTCCTGCCAAGTACATACCAGTTAGGGGCTGTAATGGAACTTCTTGGTTAGGGTCCATTTGCCTATCCCTGAGAACTGGTCCTTCAAAGAGATAGTGGGAACTGGTGTTTCCAGGGGGAAAATGAACACAAAATCCCATGGTGTACTGTATTGAAAGCCAAACGGGGAGTCGGTGTGGCTGGAATGGCCTTGGGCACCTTCCAGTGGTCAGATTCCCCTCCCATCAATTAAAAACAAGTGGAGGTGGGAGCGAGAAAGTGACCCTCTGTTGGAAGAGCTTGTGAGCAGAGGGAGACATGCTGTGAGTCAATTTCACATCTACAAGGGTTTTCCTGGGGGCAAGGTACATTTCAGATGGGCATTGTTCCTCTGATACCCCACAGGAATGCCAGGTTCCTGATATCGTTTGATGCACAAGGACTATCTTAGCTTTGTTGTTTTCAAAGATCTTGCTCAACTGAAACAGCATGATAAGGTAAAGATCCAGCAGACAGACACAACCAGTATTTTTGACCCACGGAAGGATCAGACTGATTGATTAAGCTTTGACCTAACTCCAGCACTCTTTATAGTCCCCTTTTCTCAATTGTTGCAGGGGTCTGTTTTCCCTATGCTTTGCCCTTTTTCTTACAGGGTTTGTCAAATAATTGACTTTAGGTGTTGGGATTGGCTTACGGTTCTGTCCCCAAGCATAAATGATGCATCGTTGGCGGAAGCAGACCTGTACCACATCCTGTAACTTGATTCCACCCTGTTCTTCGGGATTTATAGCATCCACGGATCTTTCTTCAAGAGCAAGGGGGGTTGCTCGGATATTTTCGCAACATTCAAAACGTTATCACTTAACAAGCTCATTGCCAATAACAGCCAGAGCCACAAAAGGCTCATAATTGTCCCTCACGCAAAACTTCTCCTAACACAATTCTTTTATCCTACTGAATCACCGCATCAGGGAGGGGTTATATATAGTTTGAAGAAGGGCAATATGAGCTGAGGGCAATCCACAAAACCAAATCTTATTTGCTAAACATATCACCCACAATCCGAAAACTCCTATTTCCACGGTTCCTCAAACATAAGTGTCATCAGATGATTTATTTTCCTCTTGATTACAATTAATGATCTTAGCCTCAACACCTGTCTTCCTCTGGAGGGGACAATTCCTGAGGGATGAATATGCAATACAACAAATAAGTACATTCACTAAAGCGAGAGATAGTACAGTTATGACTATGAATACTTGGCTTGCCATTTCCTG
The DNA here is from genome assembly GCF_964273705.1 of Natrix helvetica. NCBI lineage: Eukaryota > Metazoa > Chordata > Lepidosauria > Squamata > Natricidae > Natrix > Natrix helvetica. Next base: position 58,656,633 of record NC_138555.1, on the reverse strand, counting down.
ACAGGTGCTCAACCTTTCTAATACATCTTATATCTAATAAATGGAACGTTGTCTTCCTCCTCCAAATCTTCAGCCGTACATCGAGAAGTCAGCTTTCAAGGGGGTGACTTCAGTAGGGCCTCTTCTGCCCCGTAATTCTGCCCATTGCCGGTAGGGCAGTTTTTAGGGGGCGTTTCTTTAAGCATATCACTAGAGGACGGGCTTTTCCTGGTCTGCCTCCCAATACTCATCAGCGGCTGGCTTAACTCGAGTCCAGTGAATCCAAAACTTGGATTCCAACACTTTTACTGCAAGTGGAGAACACATGACCACAGTATATGGGCCCTTCCATCTAGGTTTCAAATTCTTCCCTTTCCAGTGTTTTACCACACTCTGTCCTCTATCTGAATATTATGACTGGAAGTTGTTAAAAATGGTGGGGGTAAGGGAGACACAATACTGTTGGATTACTTGTATTGACCTTGCAGGAATAACGGAGACCTGGTTGGGTCACGAGGGTGGTTTACCCCTCATGGAAATGTGCCCACCGGGTTTCCATGCATTCCTTCAGCCTCGGGCCCTGAGGAAGGGTGGAGGGGCGGCGGTAGTTATGCGGGATGGTCTAGAGCCGAGGGAGTTCACTGTTCCTCAGATATCCGGGTGTGAGTTACTTGGTGTGAAATGGGGCCCAGGGAGGCAGTGGGGTCTGCTGATTGTATACTTGGCTCCTCGCTATACGTCAGCAGCCCTGCCCGAGCTCCTCGAGCTGATCTCGGAGACGGCGGTGGAGATCCCCAAACTTTTGGTTATGGGGGATTTCAACCTGCCGTCGACGGGAGCAGCATCCGAGGTGGCTCGGGAGTTCATGGCTTCCATGACAGCCATGGGCCTGACCCAACTAATTCAGGGCCCCACACACGAAGGTGGCCACACACTGGACCTTGTTTTTGTATCTGAGCAGTGGACGAGTGATCTGGGAATAGGGGATTTAGATATTACTCCCCTGTCATGGTCAGATCACTCATGTCTCCGGCTAGACTTCCCTGGCGCTACCCCCCACCGTGAGGAGGCGGAGCCAGTTTGTCCAAGCTGGTACCGCCCCAAGCACCTGATGGAACCAGATAGGTTCCAGACGGAGCTTGGGCCATTACCTGTAGCCCTGACCCGCGCTCGGTCGGAGGACCTAGTGGCCGCCTGGAATAGGGCGACGGCTGGGGCCTTGGACCGGGTTGCGCCTCTGCGACCTCTCCTACGGCAGCGACCCACCCGGGCACCTTGGTATACCGAGGAGCTGAGGGTGATGAAGCGCCATAGGAGACGTCTAGAGAGCAGGTGGAGGTCCTCACGCTCCGAGTCTGACCGAACACAGGTAAGAGCCTATTTACGGACCTACCTTGTGGCATTGAGAGCGGCCAAACGTAGACACTGTGCCGCTCTTATTGCGTCTGCGGATAACCGCCCTGCCGCCCTGTTTAGGGTGACCCGCTCCCTCTTGGTGCAAGAGACGCGGGGGGCACCCTTACAGGGAAGAGCAGAGGAGTTTGGAGAATATCTGCAGAACAAAGTCGCTCAGATCCGAAGCGGATGGGCCCCCTCCAGCGGTCTGGACGGGCCGTCAACAGCGAGTCTTGTGAGTCCACTCTGGGAGGAGTTTGACTCTGTTGCCCCCGAGGATTTGGACAGGCTGCGTGGACGGCTGCGACCCACCACATGTTCATTGGACCCGTGTCCCTCCTGGCTGGTACTGGCATCCTGGGAGGTGACACGAGGCTGGCTTCTGGGCCTGGTGAATGCCTCGTTGGGGGAGGGATCCTTGCCAACTGCCTTGAAAGAGGCGGTGGTGAGGTCCTTACTCAAGAGGCCTTCGCTTGACCCAATGGAGCTAGCTAACTATCGTCCAGTCTCCAACCTTCCCTTTCTGGCGAAGGTTGTTGAGAATGTGGTGGCGCAGCAATTTCCAAGTCACCTCGATGAATCCGACTATCTAGACCCACGCCAGTCCGGCTTCCGACCCAGGCACAGCACAGAGACAGCCTTGGTCGCGTTGGTTGATGATCTCTGGAGGGCCAGAGATAGAGGTTATTCCTCTATCCTGGTCCTATTAGATCTCTCAGCGGCTTTTGATACCATCGACCATGGTATCCTACTGCGCCGGCTGGAGGGGATGGGAGTCGGAGGCACCGTTTTGCGGTGGTTCGGCTCCTACCTCTCCAGCCGGATGCAATATGTGTTGACAGGGGGGCAGAGATCGACCCTGAGACCACTCTCTTGTGGAGTGCCGCAGGGGTCGGTCCTCTCGCCCCTCCTGTTCAATGCATATGTGAAGCTGCTGGGCGAGATCATCCGTGGTTTTGGGGTTGAATACCATCTGTACGCTGACGATACCCAGCTGTACATTTCAGCCCCAAGCCACCCCAACGAGGCTGTCGAAGTGATGTCCTGGTGTTTGGAAGCCGTCAGGGTCTGGATGGGGGACAACAGACTCAAACTCAACCCCTCCAAGACTGAGTGGCTGTGGCTACCGGCACCTCGGTTCAGCCAGCTGATTCCATCGCTGGCCATAGGGGACGAGCAATTGCCCCCTGTGGAACGGGCGCGCAATTTGGGCGTCCTCCTAGATGCCCGGCTGTCAATGGATGACCATGTGGCAGCCGTGGCAAGGGGGGCGTTCCACCAGGTTCGCCTGGTGCGCCAATTGCGCCCCCTACTGGACCGGGATGCCCTACGCACAGTCACTCATGCGCTGGTGACGTCTCGCCTAGACTACTGTAACGCTCTCTACATGGGGCTTCCCTTGGGACGCGCCCAGAGACTGCAGCTAGTCCAGAACGCGGCCGCGCGGGTTGTCATGGGGAGTTCCAGATACTCCCACGTAACACCACTCCTGCGCGAGCTGCACTGGCTGCCTGTGGTTTTTCGGGTGCGTTTCAAGGTTCTGATTACCATCTTTAAAGTGCTCCATGGCACAGGACCTAGTTACTTGCGGGATCGCATCCTCCCACATACATCCCTGCGGCCAATCCGCTCTCACAGGGAGGGGCTTCTCCAGGTGCCGTCCACTAGGCAATGCCAGCGGGCGGCGCCAAGGAGTAGGGCCTTCTCTGTGATGGGCCCAACCCTCTGGAATGACCTCCCCCCTGATATCAGAACCACCACGGACCTCCGCTCCTTCCGACAAAAATTGAAGACTCACCTGTTTCGATTAGCTGGCCTGGCATAATTTTAATTATTACAACTGTTACCTCCTGGAAATACACTCTCAACTGGTATTTTAATGGGTATGGTTTTAAATCTAATTGATTTTAGGGCTTTCAGAACCATATTTATGTTCTTCTGTACAGTTCTTTTAATCTTTTAACCTCCTCCATATGTATATTTATATCTATATTTATATTTGTATCTATTATTTGTTATTTGTTGTGTGGACTGTACACCGCCCCGAGTCCTTTTTTGGGAGAGGGGGCGGTCTAGAAATGCGAAGAATAAATAAATAAGAATAAATTTACTTATTCAATTCCCCCACCATTTGATTCATCCATGAGGACCCCAACTGTTCTAGGTCCCTTATATGATTTTTCAACTTATGGCTTATAACTGGTGGCCATCCGAACATCATTTCAAAAGGAGATAAATTTAAGTTCTTTACATGGAGTACATCTCACAGAGCAGAGAGCTAAGGGTAAGGCATCAAAGCACACCTTATCTTTTCCTTAACAGCGCAATTCACACATTTGCTTAATTTCTTTCCTGAGGCACTTAAAAGACCTCTTTCCCTATAATCAGCAGTATTGATATGCAAAGTAAGGAAGGCATACAGAGTCAGTTCAGATGTTCACCCTTTCATTCTTTGTCCTCTCTAATGCATGGATTAAAGCCCATAATTCTGCTACTTGAGCACTAGTGCCTTTTGGGAGAGGTCCACTCTCAAAGACTTGGGCAAGGGAGACTACTGCATAGCCTGCATAATGTTCTCTCATAGTAATGAAGCTTGATCCATCAGTGAACAAGTTATAGTCTGCATATTTCAACGGCACGTCAGTTAAGTCTGGTCTGCATGAAAACTGATTCTCAATGGTTTTCATACAATTATACTCAATTTTGGGTCCTGGTATTGGCAAAAGGGTGGCAGGGTTTAGGGCATTTGTTTGCTTCAAGGTCACTTGTGGATTTTGAGTCAGGAGTGCCTGATATTTGTAAATGTCCCTTCATTTCTAAAATTCCTTGAATTGCGTGGCTAGTATAGATATTGGTAGGCTGTCTAAAAGTTAATTTATTAGCTTCCTCCATTAGGAGAGCTGTGGCGGCTAGAATTTTAAGCAATGTGGCCAGCCTTTTGCAACAGTCCAGTTGTTTAGATAGATAAGCCACAGGTTGTTGCCAACTTCCTTTTTCTTACCAGAGCCTAAGATAATTCTGACTTTAGGGCTTTGTATGGCTGTTTCTGCTTTAAACCTCAAGCAAGGGTTCTTCTTCCTTTTTTTTTCCACCCCCCTTCATAGATGCGTAAGGAGGTTTGGCTAGAAGCACGAAATTTGAAATCCTCATTCTGCAATATGCTGCTGTTCATGGGTTCGCAATTTGGCATACAGCTTCTTTTCACTCACATATTATTACTCTTAAGTATTTAACTTGGGGCTTTTTGTCCCTGCCTTCCAGCTTTTTTTTTTTTTTTTGCCTTGGGGCACGGTGTCCCTTGTCTATTAACAGATGAAGCAATTGATTGATTGGTATTTTTTTCAACAAATCTCCTTCGTCTGTTTGGTTACTGGGATATTATCTACATATTGGAGTAGCACATTTCCATCTTCGCAAGGCTGGAAATTTTCTAGGTCTGAGGCAAAGACTTCACCAAAAAGGTAGGTGTATTTTTAAATCCTTGGAGAAACCTACTCCAAGCAAACAGCCTATTTTGACCCGGTACTTTTCCTACTCAAAAGCAAACAGTTTTTAGTTGTCTTTATGTATTTGAGATGGTGAAGAAGGCATAGGCAAACAGGCATGGCTAGAGGCTTTGCTTGTATAATTATTGGTGCATGATGATACGCATGGCCTGGTGGATTCTTGAACCACCATTGCCATATCCCATCTGGGGGAGTGCCTCATCATTAGAGCCATTTTATCTTCCTCAAAGGACAGTGTAGCTCCCATTTTGCATAGGATATCATGACCCAAAAGAGGAACTGGGCATTCAAGCATGTCTTGGGACATTCTTGCAGCCGGTGGCCTTTTTTTTCTTACACCAATTACATTGACCTCTGCTTTGGGCTTTGGAATTATTTGACAATGCAACTGTCAGCAATTCAGCTTTACGTTGCATCCTGTCATCTCTCTTTCTCTCTTTTACTTTTCACAAAGACCTTTCATGCACTTTCCATTTTATTCAATCCACACAGACTTACATGCACAAATACCCTGAAACAACACTTTCAGACCTGGGGGAGGTTCCGTCCCTTTAAATCTCCAATTCTCTTTCCTTGGGAAACATGTGGGTCATTCTCCAAGCATGGGAAAACTTAGAGAGCAGTTTAAATCCTACCGTTCCCCACAACTTCAAGTCCAAGCTGAGAAGCTTACTTATTTTGCTCGCTGGTCGAACATATCAAAATCAATTGAACACCATTCAATTCTACATGTTATTAGTATAGATACACACCTAAGAATTACATCAAATTAATCAAGTCCAATTACCTAGATCTTCCTATTCAATAGGCTTTACCTTTTTATGACCTGCTAAATTTCTTACTTTTGCTTGAAGTTATGCCCATTGTTCTATCTCCTTAAGCACTAGATTGTTAATACCTGTCTCTGCCCTGGGTGTTCCGTTTCTAATTTGGATCTCTAATTTTTAAAGATCCAAACCTTTCTTGATCTCCCAGCTGCGCTGGCATATTTTTAAAGATCAAGATGTATAGAGACAATGTATAGAGATGTTTGTCCACACATTGTTTGCATTCGGCCAGGGTTCTAGGTTGGATCTCCCAGCAGCACTGGCATATTTTTAAAGATCCAGATGTATGGAGACTTTCATTAACACATCATTTGCATCTGGGTGGGGCTCTTGATTCATCTGATGGTGGCCAGAATCTGAGGCTCTATTCAAAGGCACCCCAAACCTTGGCACAATGTCTTTTAGTACACACAAAACCAAGAGATCTCTAAATCTCACTTTTCTGGTAAAATTGTGGGGACATCTATTTGCCACACAGCACCTGGGAGCCCTGTAGAAGGACTCCAAAGGAAGTTTCCATCCTGTCTTTGGGTTGTTTTGTCACAACAGAGACAGGCTGCAGCAACCTGATTAACAACAGCATGTGTGCCTCTAACTACCGATCCCCGCAACAACCTCCTCGACAATTCTTCCGGCAGGTCCCCTTGCCTCCCACTCTATCTAAGAGCCTTGGTGAGAAAAAATGTGTTTCCTCTTGCCTTTTGAAGTTCCTTCTTTTCTGAGGTTTTGAGCCCTTGTATGCACTCTTTCTAGTGTCTCCACATCTTTTCTACATCGTGGTGACCAAAACTGAATGCAGTATTCCAAGTGATCTTTATTCTATCCCTCTGTTTATGCAGCCTAGAAATGTGTTGGCTTTGTTTGGCAGCTGCTGCACACTGCTGGCTCATATTTAAATGGTTGTCCACTAGGACTCCAAGATTCCTTTCACAGTTACTACTGTTGAGCAAGGTACCACCTATACTGTACCTGTGCATTTCATTTTTGTTGCCTAAATGTAGAATCTTACTCTTTTCACCATTGAATTTCATTTTATTAGATAGTGCCCAATGTTCAAGTTTGTCAAGATCCTTCTGTATCTTTAGCCTATCTTCTGGAGATCATATTGACCATTCTCTTATTTTCTTCAACCTCAGGATCTAATGTGGTATATTGCCTGAAGGTTTGATAAATGCATTCTTCTTAACTTTTGTTTGAATCCTAACAAAACTAAGGTCCAATAGTTTTGCAGCTGAATGTCCTTGGTTCCTAATCTGGTTCCTTCAGTAACCATGTCCAGTCTGGATTTCTTTTTTTTTCCCATGATCCTTCTGCAAAGGCTTATTCAAAAGACTTATTCTTTTCTCTGTGGTTAATAAAATTTCCATCAGACTTTTTTTTTATGTCAGCCCAAGCAGACTGGTGAGTTCAAAAAAATTGATGCAAAAAGGACATGCATCTCATCTGGATTTTCTCTATAAGCAGGAATTTGATTTTTCCAATTACATAAATCAGCCATTGAGAATGGAGCATATATCCACACCTTACGTAGCTCCCCCTCAGCTTCTGGCAATAAAATTCCCTTAGGGGCAATCTGAGTTTTTATCTCAACTGCTCCCTTGGACCAGGTTTGCGGTCCACTTGACCCCTTCGATAGCCTTTTGGTTTTCTTTCCCCTGGCCCTAACTAATGGGACCGTTTGTTCTTTCTTTTTAACTAAACAAAAAAACACTTAAACACATAATCAAGGACAACCATGCAAGTTAAAACAGACAGGAACTAAATGTTTCGTCAAGACTCTCTTTTTCTTTCCTCCTTGAGGCTTTTATAATAGGGGTGAGGATAATTTCTCTGCCAGAGACTTTTTACTAAAACTCTCTCAAAGCTTTTTTCTCCTAAATATGCATTGGAGAGGCGTTCGAGGAACGCTCCCCACCTTCCCATGTTCTATTTCTTTTCTTTTCTTTTTTTAAATGAAGTTTTATTGGTTTTTTAAAAATTTACAGGGAAAAAGGTAGTGGAAAAGGTATACAAATTTTGGCAGTTGTGAGGTGTGGTAGGTGCCCCCTCCCTCCATACTCATAATATACATCTAAGCAAAAATCATTAATACATAGTAGTATATAGTCAGCATATTAATTCAATTGGTAATTTCGATCAGTTTATGTCAAAAAGATTTTCTTGTTCATTTTTGTGATCTGAGCTTTCTTGGTATTACCCCATCTCCCCCCGCCGACAGAGCTCCAGCCCCTCCCGTGTCCTGCGTGTCTGGTGTAGGATCATCTGATTTTTTTAGGTGTGTTTTGTTTTTTTCCATAAAGGCCTGTGCCTCTATGGGTGTATTAATTCTAACTCTTGTCTTCTCCCAGAATATTAACATACCTTCAGGCATCAACCATCTGAACCACACCCCCTTCTGGTATAATTTATTCGCTAATTGCGAATAACTTTTTCTTTTTTCCCTCACTTTCTTGGGAATCTGCTTCAGAATGGTTATTTCCCTATCTTGGTATGTCAAGGCTTGCCCCCTTTGTGCACTCAGGATTTCATCTCTTGTGCTTTTTCTGAGAAATTTAATGTGTACCTCCCTGGGCACGTTGTGTGTTCTAGCATAAGCTGAATTCACTCTATAAACCAGGTCTATCTCCCACCCCATCTGTTGTTTTTCTTTCTGAATGTATTCAGCCAGAATACTTGTCATGATGTCCCTTATGTTTTCATCATCTGCCTCCACCACATTTTGGAATCTAAGGTAAAAGGACATTCTCTCAAACTCTATTTTCATCTGTTGGGTAACAAGTTCTTTGTTTCCCTTCTGCACCCCTTCCACCCCCTCCTTCATCTCAGCCGCCCCACCCTCCAAAAGATCCAGTCTCTGAGTTCTTATTGATTTGAGCCTGATTCTCTTTAATTTCTTCTTTCATCTCCTTTAGTTGTTTCTTGATTTCCTCTTGTCCCTGTAAAAGTTGCTGGAACATTTGTTGAAACTCCGTCTCTGTACTTTTAGGTTGCATCAAAGCTGTTATCGCTGATTGTGTACTAGGACTGGAGGTTGCAGATGTCGGGGCAGAGGCAGCAAAGCCAGGCTTTCCAGGAGGTGGTCTTTTAGGAGACATTGTTTGTGGAATAAAGAGTTCAGTCAGTGTAGAGAATGGTCAGTCAGAGCGGCAGAGCAGCCAGAAGAGTCCAGGGGGCAGAGGGTCCAGGCAGAAGAGAGTTTCTCTAATCACCCTGGCAATAGAGCAAGGTTTTTCACTCCAGGGAGTTCAAAAGGTAGCAATCCACAAGAGATTTGTCTGAGTGGCACGGAGACAAAGACCGGAAGCCTGAAGTTTCAAAGGTGGAGTCAGGTTTCACAGTTCATAAAGACAACGGAAGTGAGCCATCTTGCCCTGCCAGCTTCGGGTTTAGAGGCATAACAAAGTTTTCAAAGTTCAAAGTTCCCAAAGTTCCCAGATCATCAATATGTTATGAGGTTAAGTCCAAGAAAATCACTTTTAGCAAGGGCGTGACATCATTGGTTGGCTCTCCCCCCTCCTCCTTCCCCTGGGGCTGAGAGCTAAATTGTTCCAAGCCGCCTGTCCGAGGGGGGGGGAAATCCCCCTCCCTCCAGCCGCGCCTCTCCAAATCAGCCGAAAGGAAAAGTTTTGAGTTGCTGGCAGTTTCTCCAAGTTAGTAAGGGGAATGGAAAGGAGTCTACGCCTCACCGCACCGCAGCCGCGTCCTTCTGCTTGCTCATTCTCCGCACAGCCTCGCAGCAAAGATGCCGGAGCGTCTCCCCATCATGCTCCCCAGTGCCTGGAGCGAGGCGGGGGGCCCCCCACCGGCCGCCGGGGATCCCCCGCGGTGCCGCCCCTCCGGCAGGAGCCTCTACGGGGCGTCCTGTGCCCCCCAAGGAGTGGGGAGCCCACCGGGAAAGTGCGGGGCGAGCAAAGCTTGCCTGTTGCCGTCAGCCGCCGGAACCGGAAGACCCCATGTTCTATTTCTAAGACACTGTCACCAACCTGGGGTGCCGGAATACCACGGTCGCCTTCAGGAACTGTGATGACTTAACCACCCACACAAACCTAGAGCCTCATTAGGATACGCCGGTTCCATTTGGAAGGGACGCTATCCAGGGCTCAGAGGGGTGATCGGGCCCCCTCTTCCACTCCTAACCGAGTGGGTCTACAATTCTTTTGATACTTGCCTGCAGGCGTCTTCTTTCTCAGCCGGCGTAAATTTTATTAACTTGTCCTGATCCTGGTCAGATTCTTGGATCGGTGGTGTCCTCCGGATGCCCAAGAAGAGGGGTCATCGGCCCCCTTCCAGAGAAAGATCTCCGTGGCGCCTGAAGAAGGGCGAGATGGCCTCGATGGGGCACCGGTCGGTCCGTTCCATCCTCAGCGAAATATCGCTCTAAGTCCTGCCGCCACGGTCGCCAGAATTGTTGCAGAAAATGACAGCCTTTAGACTTCTCAGGATACAGGAAAAGTTTATTTGGCAGCCAGGTTCAGAAATGTTAGCCCATGTCTGAAATGTTAGCCCATGTCTGAACAATCTTTATTATTGATGCACCCATTCTTATACATTCTCAAAGACAGTGTATTGGTTACCTTGAGGAAAAAGCCTTATAAGGAGATGGGGGTCTTACTTCTCCTTTTGTTGCAGGTATGGACTACGTGCCATTAACGAACTTTAATTGAACCTTGTGGTTTTGGACTTTTGACATAGGGACATTTGCTGGAACATGTTGTGGTTGAAGGCTGATGACATTTCCCTGTCCCTTTAAGCAAGCTTCCAACTGTCCCTTTTATGCCACATCTTCATTCTTATATTTTAATCCATATTTTATTCTACTTTAATAAGGCAGAATATTATATTTTCCTGGATGTGAAAAAGGGAGAAACACATTTTAAACACAAAGTAAATTCCTGCAGCTTCCTGCCCATCCCCACTTTGTCAATGGGCCATTAAGAAGGCCAAGCCAGTCCCTTTAAATAATAATGAGTTCTCCCCTTCAGCTCCAGGGGTTGGGAATGAAGGCATGATAATATAAGCCTTTACTCAACTGACCACATGGCATCTGAGAACTCTGAGAATTCAACCAAACCTGGACTCAGCCTAGAGAGTTGCCCCTGCATGGGCCCATGTGATTCTGACAACCAATCAGAATACATTTCTTATACAGGAACAGGAAACAGAGAGGTGGGACTGAACCGGTTATAAAAAGCCTAGCAAGCCCCTCCATCGGCCCTTCTCTTATTCTCCACCAACATTGAAGCATGTGATCACCTTTTCTGTTCAGGGCTCAAGCCATACGGTCCTGTCCACCATTAAACCATCTTTTCAAGCAGCCTCCATGTCTCCAGTGTCTTTTTCCCCACTTGGAGCCGAACCCAGAAGGACATTTCTTTCATCAATTGGCACCCCAGATGGGACTCCAAGGTAGCCTAACAAATGGATATGGCCCAGGTAAGCCTCCCATGCCGGCACAGACCCCATTGAGTCTGTGGGTGGACTTTATCTTGGCCTTAGCTATTTGGATCTAGGTTTTAAAGGGGTTTTGAGTTTGAGCTCAAAGACTGCCTGGAAAGAAGGTGAGTACCTCTAAATTTTAATTCTCTAAATTTAATTTTAAAGCATGGCAAAGCATGGGAAATGTGTGTATGCCTGCATGTGTGTGAGTGATGAAATCTTCCTCCCAATCACAGCTGAATCATGGTTCCTCTGTGTGTTTTACCAAGAGAGCCTGGAAAGTATTAGGGTCAGGCCAGAGCACAGGACCTTCTGTTAGGGAAAGGAGAGTGTGTGTGAAAATGGATGGAAAAGTGAATGGAATTGTTGTTGTTGTTGCTTTTGTCCTGTGAAAGCAAAAAAAAAAAAGCAAAGGCCCATGGTGTATGGAAAAGAGTAGAGGTGCCTAACTGCAGAGGGGCAGAGGTCCTCAAGGATTACTTTTTTGATCCTCAAAACCCAGGTGATTCCCTGAGAGAAGGGGCCAAATACTTCATGGGGAATCGAAGTCCTTCCCAGAATCTTTTTTTTTCTGAAAACTTACGGTGGGTGGCACCCGGCTAGGCCAAAGTGAGCCCTGCATGTAAAGGGTGATGGGAAGCGTTAGCTCGTGGGTGGCCAGAAGTGCCCTCGGAGATTTCCTTAGATGCCAAGATTTTGGCTGAGAGCAAGGAAATTGTGTGAGAAATGGGCTTTGCTGAAAGATGACACAGGAAAACTAACTTGGCTACATAAAGGTACTTAAAAGAAAAGGGAAAATGTTGAAATGTTTCTTTTTTCTCTTGTCTGTTTGTCTCTTTCTCTGTCTTCTATGCAAGCACGTGGTTTTGTTTGTTAAGATTTGTGCCTTCCCTAATTTAACAGATTTGTGCTGGGAATGACTAGGATGCGTAAACCTGAGAGTTCTCTTCCCCCCCCTCTTATTTTCTCCCTGTCCTTGTGTAAATGTGTGTCTACGTCTTTGTGCACCCTCAAGGTAATTGTAACTAAGATGTCTCCAATCCAAAAGACAAGAATTTTAAAGTGTTCAAAGAAAGAAAGGAGTAAACTGGCAGAAATTGCCTTCGCTCAGTTTGTTGGGCCCAGAAAACTAAGTGAAGGGGGGGGGGGGAGTCTTTACTTTGCATCTGTTTTGTCAGGGGAAATTTTTCACCCTGAGCTAATGAGGTCTAGAGATCAACGGCTTTTCCAAACAGCATATCCTCAAGAAGCGAAAACAAAAAAAACCCGAGAACATGTTCTAATGAAAACAAACTTTAATATAAAAATAAGAAATAAGAAAATAAACAAATCTATCTAATTGTTACATTTTGGCAAGAACAAATGTTGTCCACCTTCTTCGGCAGACGGACAAAGATCAAAAGGAAAGAAGTCTCTGGAATGTGTGATGTATTATAAACATGTTAAGCATGCGCAGTAAATCATTGCTGATAAAGCTTATGACCTGCGCAGTAATTATTCTCAGTTCAGCTCGGCTAGCAAACCAATTAACGCAGTGACACCCCTTCTTTTGCTAGTTGGGCTGATGTCATCAAATCATCATATAAGGCACATCTTCTTTCGCAGATATTCGTGTTGAACTGCTGAAAGTGGTTTGTTGAGCATGTCAGCAATCTGATCATGTGTAGAAACATATTGCAATTTAACAAAACCTTGCTTAACTAATTGCTTTCTGTTTTGATAACGAATGTCAATGTGTCTGGACCTAGAACCTGTAAAATGTGACTCAGAAATATAAACCACCGATACATTATCTTCCATCACGGTGATTGGTCGAATCGGACGTGTCCAGATATCTGTGATCAAAGCATCAAACCACGTTAGAGAATTACAAGCATCTGAAACACAAGCATATTCAGCTTCAGTAGATGAACATGAAACAAAACTCTGTTTTCTCACTTGCCAGTAAACAGGACATCCATTCAGGAACATCATGTAACCAGAAGTGCTTTTGCGTGATTTCTTATCACTTGCCCAATCAGAATCGGCATAACAACATAACTTTGGATGATCAGTATGTGTTGGTTCTAGCAATAACTTCATGTGTTTAGTGTGTTTCAGGTATTTCAATAACTTCTTAATGCATGCCCAATGAAATTGTGTTGCCTTACCTACGTGTCGTGATAAAAGATTAACACTAAGTGCAATGTCGGGTCTGGTCCAACTTCTAATGTATAATAGTGAACCAATGACTGAATGATAAAGTGTTTGATCCTCGAACTCAGGACTTGGTTCATGTGTTAAGTTGTGAAAATCTGTTTGCATGGGTGTCTTTGTTTTGTTAGCATCTTTCATGTTGCAATGATGCAAAATGTGGTCAATTTTCTCCTCTTGTGAAAGACTAAACCCCTTCTGTGTCTTTTCAATCTGAACACCTAAATAAGTGCTAATGTGACCTAAAGATTTCAGTGTGAAGTATCTCTGCAAACATTTGGCAAAAATCTCACTCATTTTCTTATTTGGACCAATGTAAACAATATCATCAACATAAACAAGAATTGTCTCATATGCATTGTTAGATCTTTTTGTGAACACGCATTCATCACTTTCGGACTTAATAAAGCCCATTGAATTTAGTTTGTCAGTAAGACATAAATACCACATTAAACCTGACTGTTTCAGACCATAAAGACTTTTGTTCAGGAACCAGGTATCCCCTTCTTGCTTTCGGAATCCTGGAGGGCTTCTCACGTAGATCTCTTCATCTAGGTCTGCATGTAGATAAGCTGTGTCCACATCAAATTGGAAAACTTCTAAACCAAGAATAGTTGCAGTGGTTAAAGCAATTTTTACACTTTCAGTTCTGACTGTTGGTGAGTAAGTGTTTGTGTAGTCCTCAGGATAACGTTGAGCGAAACCCTAAGCTACAAGTCTGGCTTTGTACAAAGACTCACCATTCGGTTTCTTCTTCTTCTTCTTCTTTTTTTTGTAATAAAATTTTTATTGGTTTTTCAAGATTTATAGGGAAAAGGGTAAATGGACAGGTATACAAATTTTGGCAGTTGCAAAATGTGTGAGGCCCCCCTCCCTCCATACCCATAGTATACATTTATATATAATGCATTAGTATATAATTGATTACAATCAGCATATTAGTTCTATTATTAAATTCAATCAAATTAAACATTACAGTATAAAATCCAAATATAATTCCATTTTCACTTTCGGTCAATTTATAATAATATGATTTTCTTGTTTATTTTTGTGATCTGAGTCTTCTTGCTATTGCCCCATCTCCCTCCACTGGCAGAGCTCTGGCCCCTCCCGTGTCCTGCGTGTCCGTTGTAGTGTCTGGTGGTTTCTCTAGGAGTGTTTTATTTTTTTCCATAAAGGCCTGCGCCTCTATGGGTGAATTAATTCTAATTCTTGTCTCCTCCCAGAATATCAGCATACCTTCAGGCATCAACCATCTAAACCACACCCCTTTCTGGTATAATTTATTCGCTAATTGCGAATAATTTTTTCTTTTTTCTCTAATCTTCTTAGGGATCTGCTTCAGAATGGTTATCTCCATATCATGATATGTCAATGCTTGCCCCCTTTGTACACCCAGAATTTCATCTCTTGTGCTTTTTCTAAGGAATTTAATGTGAACCTCCCTGGGTACATTGTGTGTTCTAGCATAAGCTGAGTTCACTCTATAAACCAGGTCTATATCCCACCCCATCTGTTGTTTTTCTTTGTGTGTGTAGTCAGCCAGAATGTTTGTCATGATGTCCCTTATATTTTCCCCATCTTCTTCTATAACATTTTGAAATCTAAGATAATAGGACATTCTCTCAAATTCTAATTTCATCTGTTGGATGTCAAGATCTTTGTTCCCTTTCTGCACAGCTTCCACCCCCCCCACCTCCTCCACCCCCCCTTCCACAAGATCCAGTCTCTGTGAGTTCTTATAAATTTGGGCTTGATTTTCTTTAATTTCATCTTTCATTTCCCTTAGCTGTTTCTTGATTTCCTCCTGGCCCTGTAAAATTTGTTGAAGCATTTGTTGAAAGTCCATCTCTATAGTCTTAGGTTGCATCAGTTCTGTTATCTTTGACTGTGTGGCTGGACTGGATGTTACAGATGTTGGAGCAGACGTGGCAAAGCCAGGTTTCCCAGGAGGTGGTCTTTTGGATGCCATCCTTTATAACATTAGAAGTTCAGTCCATATATAAGATAAACAGTTAAAAAAGAAGGGTAGCCAGGTGAGGTCCGGGAGCAGAAGAACCAGGCAGAAGAGAATCTCTCTAATAAGTCTGGCAATAGATGAAAGGTTTCCCCTAGAAAGTTCAAAAAATACCAATCCACAAGAGATTCCTCTGGGAGACACGGAGACAAAGACCGGAAGCCTGAATTTTAAAGGTGGAGTCAGGTTTCACAATTCATAAAGACAACGGAAGTGTGCCATCTTGCCCTGCCAGTTTTGGGCACAGAGGCATAACAAAGTTTTAAAAAAGTTCCAAAAGTCCACAAATCACAGTAGAAAGTAAAATTAAGTTGAAAAGAAAATCATCTCAGCCTGGGTGAGGCTTCATTCGTTGGCTCTCCCCCCTCCTCCTTCCCCGGGGGCTGAGAGCAAAATTATTCCTAGCCGCTTGTCCAAGGGGGGGGAAACCCCCCTCCCTCCAGCCGCGCCTCCAGAATACTCCGAAAGTTATTTTAAAGTTATTTTATAACTAATTCTTCGTGCAAAATAGGGCATGAAGAGAGAAGCAACCTCACCGCACCGCAGCTGCTTCCTTCAATTGCTTCATTCTCCAGACGGCTTTAGCGAGGCGCGAGGCGCAGAAACGCGAGGCGCCCTCCGATCTAGCTCCCCGGTGCCTTGGGCGCGCGAGAGACCTCCCGACGGCCGCCGCCGCTGCAGGAGCTCCCCGCGATGCCGCCCCTCCGGCAGGACCCCTCTGTGGGGTGTCCTGTGCCCCCCAAGGAGTGGGGAAGCCCACCGGAGAGCCGGAGCGGGCAAAGAGCTGCCCGTCGCCGCTGCCGCCGGAACCGGAACTCCTCCATTTGGTTTCTTCTTGATTCTGTAGACCCATCGAGTGCCAATGACTTTCTTGTTTGCTGGAGGTTTTGCAGGTGTGAATACATTAAGTTTCTTTAAACTGTCCATTTCATCCTGCATTGCATCATACCATTTGTCTTGCTCTGTATCAGGAAGCTGTTTGATTTGTGTGAATGTCTCAGGAGGAAGAGTAACGTTGCAAATCAAAGGTAATGGTGTCTTTGTCAGTTGCCACGAATATCGTTGTGGAGGGATTCCTTTTGTGACCCTCTTGGAACGTCTCGGAACAACAGTCCAGTCTTCTTCTTCTTCTTTGTCCTCGTCCTCATGTTCGTCGCTAGCATCAGCATCCGCGGCTTGCAAAGACGGAACATCAGGTTGTGAAGAACTGGTAGAAGGAATATCTGCCTGAAAATTGTCATCAGGCTGCGTAGCATCTGCAATATCATCTCTAGGAAAATAAACTCCAGGATCATTGGAATGAATCCTGGACCAGTCAATATCTTCCTCAAAATTAGCAGATTGTGAAATGACAATCACATGTTTAGGATCAATAAATTTGCACCATTTTGAGTTATCATCAATACCCATAAATCTCAGTCTCTTTGCTACTGGACCTCCCTTTCTTCTTTGACTTAAGGGAATGTTCACCATAGCGTATGAACCAAAAATGTGGAGGTTCTTGAGATCAGGCTTGTAGCCATACAGCATGTAGAAAGGAGTTTGATTTATTACACTGCTCCAAGTACGGTTGACAATGTAATTTCCATATTTGATTGCTTCACCCCAGTATATGCTACCGAGATTGGCATCTTCTAGGAGACAACGCATCATGGTTTGTAGAACCCCTTGTCTTCTTTCTACGACTCCATTATGAACCGGTGTATATGGAGCGGATGTCTGATGAAGAATTCCATTCTTACACATCCAGTCCTGGAAACGCTGAGACATGAATTCTGCACCACGGTCACTCTGGATTCTGGCGATGCGAACTTGGTATTGTGTAGAAACAAAAGCTGCAAAGTCTTTAAAGATCTGAAAGGTCTCAGATTTCTCTCTCACAGGATATACAAATCCATATCTAGAATGATTATCTACAATAGTTAGAAAATACTTTCTACCACCAAATGATGGTGGGAAAGGACCCACTATGTCAGTGTGTACCAAATCAAAAATGCGTGTTGACAGGCGTGTAGCGTGTTTGGGAATTGCAGCTGCATTGGATTTAGCTTTCCTGCAAACTGCACAATCCAAAAACACCTTACACCCCTTTAGATCCAAACCTTTTGCGAACTCCGGCATCTTTCTAAGAACACGGAAACTGGTGTGCCCCAATCTTGTATGCCACTTGTGGATACACCTGGAATGCAAAGGTTTACCAGTTAGTGAATTTTGAACATTAACAGTTTCATGAGGAACCTCAGGTTTGCTCTGAGCAACCTGCTTCTGTTTTCTCTGTTTGTTGGCTTTAGGAGCCTTTGGAACAGTAACGGGTTCTCTCTCTGAACCAACTCTCTCTGGGCCCGTGCTGTCCCTTTTTGGAGTTTGCATACTTGCCTGTGCTCTTGGCTTTAAGTAATAAACACCACCAATCAGCATGGTTTCAGCAACAATATCTCCATCTTTAACTATGTAACTTGCTTTCTCGAGGTGGTGAACCTGGAACTTTAACTCTCTAGACAAATGACTTTGACTAAGCAAATTACTGGTTGCTGAAGGTATGTAATAAACATCAGGGATGTATGTATCAAGCTCTTCAATGTAAACAGTTCCTTTTCCCATGACCTTGCAAGTGTGGTTGGAAAAGGTGTATAGTTCTTGATATTCAGGCTCTGGCTCGCCCATCTCTGTGAAAAGTTCCTTTCTGTGGGTAACGTGTACAGCTGCTCCACTATCTAAAGTCCACAAAAGACGTCTGTCGTACTTTGGATCAGGTTTTGGAACGTTGGTTATGGCCAATGTTGCGAGTGAAGCTTGTGGATCACGCCTTGGACCACGACGACCTTGTCTTCCACCTCTACCTCTGCCTCTGGAGTCTGTTCCTCTGGGCTGGTATGTGACGGGAGCTGGAACTCGTTGGGGACAATCCCGGGTGTCATGTCCCATACGATTGCAGATGTAGCATCTTGGCATCCTTGGAGCGTTGACACAGCCTCTTCCTCGGAAGGGACGTCTAGCTGGAGCTTTTGATGCTGGGGGTCATTGCAGATGTGGCATAGCTAATTTGATAGCTTCCTCCTCAACTAAAAGTCTGCAGACATGATTAACTGTGCATTGGGCAATAGGCACGTAGTTAATCTTTGCAATGGCATCTTTCCATTCATAATTCAATGAGTTAATGATGATGCTAATCATTTGGATATCATCGATTACATGACCACTTTCTCTCAATTCACTTCTCATTGTTTTCAGTTTGGTCAAATGTCCACCAATTCGTTCACCAGGTTTCAGCTTCGAACCATGGAACTCAGATATGAGCAAACATGAAGATTCAATTGAAATGGGCCTGTAGCAATCTTCCAAAATAGCCCAAATTTGTTGGGCTGTTGCATCAGGTGGAAAGGTAACCTGCAGTTCAGTGTCCATGGACATCAGCAAAGTTGTGCAGGCCCTAGTCTCTATGTCTCTTATTGCAGGAGTCCATGGTTGTGCAGGAGGATTAAAAACCATGCAGTGTGTACCTTCTCTGCGAAGCAAGAATGCAATCTCACTGACCCAGGCTTTATAATTCTCTCCTGACTCCTTTAATTTTGACTCACCAGTCAAAGGAGTGACAGAAAATGCCTGCTGAGGGATATGCATTTGAACAACTTGCTGTGCAGGTTGAAAAGCTGGTTGTTGAACCAGGGGAGGCTGTATTAGGTTTTGCCTTGTTCCATCTAGGGAAAATCCAACACCACCAGGGGGAGTTGAAGATTTAACCTTTGGAGGCATTGCAGCTTGGACATCTGGACGAGCTACAGGTAGCCAAGGCTGTTGCAATTTAATTGTTGCTCTAATAAATTTTCGCCATGAGATGGCAGTGCAGCTTCACTCCTTGGCTGCAACAGACCTGCGTATGTGGCAGAATCTGAAGAACAAAGAAGATCACGTGACCTCGGTGACGTGTACATATCTCTCTGTTCTGATTTGCCTGACACTTTTTCCACCAGGGGGTGTGTCTTAGGTTGTGGGAAAGAAGGCAAGATGGCGTCCTCAGACATTTTGGAAGTGGGGAAACCCCTCCTACTTGCCTCTAGCCTTTCATAGTGTTTTTTAGCTTGTAAGACCTGTTTTTCAAAAAAGTCTATCTGGTCACGATAGCTTTTCATATCTTCCCCAGGGCCTGAGAAGGATTCATAAGTTTCACTTTTTGCGTGGGGGTGAATTTTCTCTGCCGGCCGTTGCTGCGAGGGGTTTGGCCAGACATCAATTGTTTCATAATCTCCAAAAGTTTGGGAGTGAGTTTGCTCTGGCGACGTGGAACGTTTTGGTTTTGCCCCGAGCATGTCATAATCTCTTGGAGATATTTGGGAACGTGCATAATCAGAAGTAAAAAGGACTGACCTCTGTCTTGGAGCGGTTTCCTCTTGTTGAAAAGTTGCCCCCACAGTTGGCCCGGCTGCTGAAGAAATCTGGTGCTTTGGAAGCCAGCTTGAAAAATGTTCCATTTCTTTGTCAGAAGGAAGGGATCCCTCTGAGCGCGTTTCATGTCTGTCTTTTTTCTTTTTTGTTCTTGGCATGATTAGAAAGTTGATTTACGCGTACCTCGGTAGCTAGAGCATTCTTTCTAATTAGCCTGGTCCCTTATCTCTTGAAGATAACTTGGAAGGAAAAACCATAAATTATAAGCCATTCTCCTGCTGCCATTATTTGTCAGGGGAAATTTTTCACCCTGAGCTAATGAGGTCTAGAGATCGACGGCTTTTCCAAACAGCATATCCTCAAGAAGCGAAAACAAAAAAAACCCGAGAACATGTTCTAATGAAAACAAACTTTAATATAAAAATAAGAAATAAGAAAATAAACAAATCTATCTAATTGTTACATTTTGGCAAGAACAAATGTTGTCCACCTTCTTTGGCAGACGAACAAAGATCAAAAGGAAAGAAGTCTCTGGAATGTGTGATGTATTATAAACATGTTAAGCATGCGCAGTAAATCATTGCTGATAAAGCTTATGACCTGCGCAGTAATTATTCTCAGTTCAGCTCGGCTAGCAAACCAAATAACGCAGTGACATGTTTGGCCAGCAGAAACAGAGTATAGAAAAGTTTTTTTCCACTTCCTTCCTTCCCTATACCTTAAAGTAACAACCCAGGAAATGTTTTAAGTTCATTTGCAAGAAAAGTTTCATCCTTGCATTTATTGTGTGTTTAAATGATTTTACCTGTTCATTTCTTTCCTGAAGCATGTGAATCCAGACCCCATTTCTCTTCTGTGATATCCCCATAATGTTTATCTGTTTAGTAACTGATGGTTTTATTTTTCAAACTCTGCCTGCAAGCTATCTACCCCCCCCCCCCGCCCCTCCCTTACCTCTAATCCTCCAACAATGCCTTTTCTGTGGGGGAAGGAACCTTGTTCTCATGTCTTTCAGCACTAGAAGATTGTACGCTTCAGGTGAGTATAGGTTTTTTTCCCCTTTGTGGGGAGGAGGAGAGTGTTTATTTATTTATTTATTTATTTATATTTGATGCTTCTAGACCGCCCCCTCTCCCAAAAGGGACTCGGGGCGGTGTACAGTCCATACAGAATATAACAAAATACAATAAAAAAGTTAAATATGTACAGTTGGCATGGAGGAGGTTAAAATGCAATTAAAAGAACTGTACAAAGCTAATATAAATATAAGTTTTAAACCCCTAAAATAGACACCATAAATTAAAAAACCCCTAAAATAACCAGATGATAATACATTTGCCAGGAGGGACAGTTGTAATTATGCCAGGCCTGCTAATCGGAACAGGTGGGTCTTCAATTTTTGCCGGAAGGAGCGGAGGTCAGAAGTGGTTCTAATGTCGGGGGGGAGGTCATTCCAGAGGGTTGGGCCCATCACAGAGAAGGCCCTACTCCTTGGTGTCGCCCTTTGGCATTGCCTAGTGGACGGCACCAGGAGAAGTCCCTCCCTGTGTGAGCGAATTGGCCGCAGGGATGTATGTGGGAGGATGCGATCCCGCAAGTAACTAGGTCCCATGCCATGGAGCGCTTTAAAGATGGTAATCAGCACCTTGAAACGCACCCGAAAAACCACAGGTAGCCAGTGCAGCTCGTGCAGGAGAGGTGTTACGTGGGAGTACCTCGTACTCCCCATCACAGCCCGCGCGGCTGCGTTCTGAACTAACTGCAGTCTCCGGGCGCGTCCCAAGGGCAGCCCCATGTAGAGAGCGTTGCAGTAATCCAGGCGGGACGTCACCAGCGCATGAGTGACCGTGCGTAGGGCATCCTGGTCCAGTAGGGGGCGCAATTGGCGCACCAGGCGAACCTGGTGGAACGCCCCCCTCGCCACGGCTGCCACATGGTCATCCATTGACAGCCGGGCATCAAGGAGGACGCCCAAATTGCGCGCCCGTTCCACAGGGGGCAATTGTTCGCCCCCTATGGCCAGCGATGGAATCAGCTGGCTGAACCGAGGTGCCGGTAGCCACAGCCACTCAGTCTTGGAGGGGTTGAGTTTAAGTCTGTTGTCCTCCATCCAGACCCCGACGGCTTCCAAACACCGGGACATCACCAGGAGGAGAGTGTTGCCTTGTGTGTGCATGTATGAAATGAAGGAAATTCCTACTAAAGTTTTGCCTTCAACCTGATCCAGAGACCCGTGATTGCCTGCCCGAATTCCCCCCCCCCTCTTCCTTCTGGGTCATTCTTTGGAGGGAAGCAGGAAAGGCGGGGAGAATGAGTGTCTGCTCATTTTTACCATGAGTGTGTGTATGAAATGTATGAAATGCTCCAGTGATACCTGTGAATGCCTCTGGGCATCCCCCCCCTCCTTCTTTCCCACGGAGCAACAGGCGTTCATGGCCCTGAAGCGTGCTTTTACGAGGGAGCCGATCCTGAAGCACCCTGATCCATTTGTCGTGGAGGCGGACGCGTCTGACATCGTGGTGGGGGCGGTGTTACTTCAGGCTCATGCCCCTGATGGTTCCCTTTTCCCTTCCTTCCGAGCGCAATTGCACCATCTGGGAGAAGGAGTTGTTGGCTATCAAGGTGGCGTTCGAGGCCTGGAGACATCACCTGGAGGGGGCCAGGCATCAGGTCGAGGTCCGGACGGACCATCGGAATTTAGAGTTTTTGACCACAGCGCGTAAGCTGAACCAACGCCAAATCCGGTGGTCTCTGTTCTTTGCCCGGTTCAATTTCAAAGTAACGTACATCCCCAGTGCACTGAATAAAAGGGCGAATGCCCTGTCTAGGAAACCGGAGTACTCTGACCCTGCAGAATCACTTCCACCCCGGACTGTTCTACCCATCGAGTCCTTCGCTGCAGTTCAGAAACCCATGGATTTACGGTCTCTGATATAGGATGCGCAGCAGAACGACGAGTGGGTGGAACAACGGCGGGCAGAGATAGGGCTGACATCCCCGTGGACCTTTGACGATGACCTTTTGAGGTATCGGGACCGGCTCTATGTGCCTGCAGGGCCCCTCCATGGACTGGTTCTCTCCCAGTGTCATGACACTCCAGCAGCAGGACATTTTGGCCTTTTCAAAACATTGCACCTGGTCTCCTGTACTTTCTGGTGGCCCCGCTTGCGACACGACGTGCAGACGTACGTCACGTCGTGTGTGCAGTGTCAACAGGCCAAATCAGCAACGGGAGCTCCTCCAGGCTTGTTGCAGCCATTGCCAACCCCGGACAGACCCTGGGGGGCTGTGTCCATGGACTTCTTGACGGAACTGCCTCCGTCGTCAGGTTTTACCATGGTCCTTGTAGTGGTGGACATGCTCACCAAGATGGCGCATTTCATCCCCTGTCGGAGATTGCCGACAGCCCGCGCCACCGCCCGCATGTTCATCCAGCACGTGTTCTGGCTGCACGGCCTACCTGACCGGGTCGTCTCAGATCGTGGGACACAATTCACGGCCCAGTTCTGGAAAGGGCTGATGGCAGCTCTAGATGTCCAGGTTTGTTTATCCTTGGTGCACCATCCCAAAACCGATGGGGGGACGGAGAAGGTGATTGGGATTCTGGAACAATATCTGCACTGCTTTGTGAACCAGCAGCAGAACAATTGGGCGGAGTACCTGGCCGTGGTGGAGTTCGCGTTTAACAACTCACAGCACACCTCCACACGGACGACGCCTTTCATGGCAAACATCGGGTACCACCCTCGCTTTTTCCCTCTCACCCCAGTGGACTCTCCAGTCCCCGCAGCGCAGGACTTCCTCTCTGAGCTCCAGGCGGTCCACCAAGTGGTGCGCCGCTATCTGAATCAGGCAAAGGAGGACTACAAGTGGCTAGGGGATAAGTCTCGACGTGCGATGCCGGAATTGGCTGACCAACGTGGCATCTTCTGTCTCACCGGCCGACGAAGAAATTGGACCACCGGTATCTTGGGCCGTTCCCCGTGGAGGCCGTCATCAACCCGGTGGCCTATCGCCTGACCCTCCCACGCTCGATGCGAGTGCACCCAGTGTTCCATCGCTCGCTCCTGATCCCTGAACGGTCGGCTTGTCCTCTCCGACGTCCCTCTTCTCCCCAGCCCTCTTCACTTGAGGTGGACACACAGCCACCGCACAAAGTGACCCAGATCCGTGACTCGAGATGGCTCAAAGGACGGTTCCAGTATTTGGTCAACTGGATGGACGGGGGGATCTGGACCGATGTGATGGCTGTGCATGCCTCTGCCCTGGTGCGAGCCTATCATGCGCAATTTCCCTCGAGGCTGCATCCCGAGCATCAGACTTGGGGGAAGGGCCCTGCGGTGAGGGATAGTGTTGTGGCCCAGCAGGAGCCGTTGGAACTGCCACCAGACTCCGACAGCGACCGTCCCTATGAGTCGGCTCTGGAGGATGTGGAGGACCCTGGGCAGGGTTCTGACTCCGAGCAGGGATCAGAGAGGCTGGTCGGCCACCAGGAGGCGCCTGAGGCATGGAGCAGTGGTGAAAGCCAAAGGGAGGGTGCTCCTGATGTCATGCCTTGGAGCAGTGGGGAGGAGTCACGGGACAGCGAGTCAGACATCAGCAGTGAGTTATTAAATGCTCGTTACCGGCACGCTAAGCGGCGTCAGGAGCAATTGCGCAGTTACCGGAGGTAATTGCGCTCAGCTGATGATAATTAGACTCCTCTCCAGACTATAAAAGGACTGCTTGTGCACACGCCCTTTTGCAGAAGTCAACGCAGGAACTATTGTAGGAGTACAGTCTTGTGAGCATGGCAGGCTGGATAGCTGCTATTGCGTATCAGTGCCGGTTGGTTCTGAAGGTCTAGTCGTGTTGGATTGCTGCCAAGGATCTGTCTGTCTGTACAATAAACCTCGTGAAGTATCTCTGGCTCGGAGTGTATCTGTGTCGGCGGTGGAAGAGGGGGGTCAGGACACAAATCTTAACAAACAAAACCACGTGGTTGCATAGAAGACAGAGAAAGAGACAAACAGACAAGAGAAAAAAGAAACCCCAACATTTTCCCTTTTCTTTTAAGTACCTTTATCCAAATTAGTTTTCCTGTATCATCTTTCAGCAAAGCCCATTTCTCACACAATTTCCTTGCTCTCAGCCAAAATCTTGGCATCTAAGGAAATCTCCGAGGGCACTTCTGGCCACCCACAAGCTAACGCTTCCCATGACCCTTTTACATGCAGGGCTCACTTTGGCCTAGCCGGGTGCCACCCACCGTAAGTTTTCGGAAGAAAAAAATCCTGGGAAGGACTTCGATTCCCCCAACGAAGTATTCAGCCCCTTTCCTCGTAGGGAATTCTGCTAAGGTTTTCCAGATCCAAAAAGGTGATCTGGGGAGGACCTCTGCCCCTCTGCAGTTAGTTCCAGCACCTCCTTCTCTCTTTACGCACAATGAGCCTTTGCTTTTTTGCTTTCACAGGACAAAAGCAACAACAACAACAAAAAATTCATTCACTTTTCCATCCATTTTCACACACACTCTCCTTTCCCTAACAGAAGGTCCTGTGCTCTGGCCTGATCCTAATACTTTCCAGGCTCTCTTGGTAAAACACACAGAGGAACCATGATCCAGCTGTGATTGGGAGAAAGATTTCATCACTCACACACATGCAGGCATACACACATTTCCACGCTTTGCCATGCTTTAAATTAAATTTTAGAGAATTAAAATTTAGAGGTACTCACCTTCTTTCCAGGCAGCCTTTGAGCTCAAACTCAAAACCCCTTTAAAACCTAGATCCAAAAGGCCAAGATAAAATCCACCCACAGAATCAATAGGGTCTGTGCCGGCATGGGAGGCTTACCTTGGCCATATCCATTTGTTAGGCTACCTTGGAGTCCCATCTGTGGGTCGCCAATTGTTGAAAGAAATGTCCTTCTGGGTTTGGCTCCAAGTGGGGAAAAAGACACTGGAGACATGGAGGCTGCTTGGAAAGATGGTTTTAATGGTGGACAGGACCACATGGCCTGAGTCCTGAACAGAAAAGGTGATCACATGCTTCAATGTTGGTGGAGAATAAGAGAAGGGAAGAGAAGAGGGGCTTGCTAGGCTTTTTATAACATGTTCAGTCCCACCTCTCTGTTTCCTGTTCCTAGGTAAGAAATGTATTCTGATTGGTTGTCAGACTCACATGCGCCCATGCAGGGGCAACTTTCTAGGCTGAGTCCAGGTTTGTTTGAATTCTCAGAGTTCTCAGATGCCATGTGGTCAGTTGAGTAAAGGCTTATATTATCATGCCTTCATTCCCAACCCCTGGAGCTGAAGGGGAGAACTCTTTATTATGTAAAGTGGACTAGCTTGGCCTTCTTAATGGCCCATTGACAAAGTGGGTGGAGGCAGGAAGCTACAGGGAGCTATTCTCAATTCAAAACATGTTTCTTCCTTTTCACATCCAGGGAAATATAATATTCTGCCTTTTCAATATTTCCTAGGATATTTCATTTTTCTGGGAGAGGGCTGGCTGATGGTCATCGCACATGCTATCATGGTCTCCGTACATACTGCGCATGTCCACCAGACTCTAGCCCCGTCTCTGGGGATATGCCTCAACATGTGTAGTATTGTGATAAGCACTCCTTTGAAAAAATCCACATTTTTAGTATTATTTTTTCTCTTAATTCTATTTTTCCTGCCTTTTAGAGCTACCTTTTACCCACCCATATCAGAAAAATAAACAACTCACATACAAGAAAGGTGATTTTTTTTTGCAAATATAGTATTTTATTTTTTACATCTCTGTAAAGTAAAATAGTCATATCAGGGGCCTGGGCCTCTTACTTTGCTTTGATATTGCTTTTTTTAACTTCCTGCTCTGTGTAAAAAGCTGACAGTTTTGGGAGGCTGTTATTCTCATGCTGACAGTTACCCCCCACCCTCCCCGTCAGAAAACACTTTGTCATTCATTTTGCTTCTGGCATTGTGAAGGCATTTTGAACCTGTACTACTGGGTGAGAAGGGTTATGGGTCATGGAAGTTTGGCTCACAATGACGTTAAAGTACATCCTGTAAAAAGGGGTTCAGGGAGGGCTGGACGATATGACATTATAGACCTCCAAGGTAAGTGGGGTTAGGGTGGGGGTGGGAGGGGTGGTGGGGGTGGGAGGTGAGGTGTGTGTGTGTGATGATGTCATAAAAGGGGAAGGGTTGCACTATAAACAAAACACATCACAAAAGGGGTGGAACCACAACATAAACATGTCACAAAAGGGGGTGTGGTCAGAACATAAAAAACAAAGGGGCGGGGCTAAACCTATTGATAAAAATGGTATGTACTTCTTACCACTCTTGCAACCTCTCTCTTCTCTGTTCTCTGTGCTTCAAAATGACTGCTGTCCTCAAATTGTACAGTCACTGTCCTTTCTCTTCCTTTTCTTCCGCCTTTGTCTCTTCTATTGCAAAAGGAATCCGTTCTTTTCTTCTTTCTCAGTCCGTTCACCACCCACACAAAACTCTCAATTTATATCACCATCGATCCAGTCTCAGAAATCAGTAGAAATTCTCCACTCAGCAACCACAATCACTTTCACTCTCTACAGATTCTGTAATTTGTCTTCTTAGCCTTTCTGCTCCTCACCGCTCAGGTGCCATTTGTTCCCTCTTTGGAGACTCACTTAATTGCTCTGTCATAAATTCCACCAACTTGGAGAAGTGTCTCAGAGTTTCAGGTTATTTAACACTGTCTGAGCCATATTCTAGTCCCAGAGTTTTATTTATACATGATAAATCTGTGTGAAGAAGAGTAGAAGGACTAAGGAGGAGCCAGTCAGCTTTTTGAGTGAGTCCTCAATATCTCAGACAAGGTATGAGGCATTAGAAAGTGAAGCAGAGCCAGGAGAAGGGGCCAAAACTGAGGGTGGTGTTCCATGGGTGGGGGAAGTTGGAGGGTGGAGGGAAGAAGACTGAGGGATTGTGTTAGAAGGAGGGGATAAGAGTGGAGGAAGAAACTGGGAGGAAGGGAGCAAGAGGGAGGAGGAGGAGGCATAGTGGGAGGAGGATGCTGTGATGGAGGGACATGAGGAGGGCGGGAATAGGGACGTCCTGGAAGCTCAAGCAGGAGATCCCATTCATGATCTTCAGGGAGGCTGGGGGAGGTGGGTTCTAGTGGGCAAAGTTTAACTGCTGGCATCTGGGAGCATTTAATAGCATCTGCAGCAGCGTCCATGTGAATCACAGAAATAGCTTTTTTAAGGTCCGTGACAGAGTTCTCCAATGTTTTCTTTGTGTGCTTAAAGGATTGGAGGTGGTGGTCATGACGTCGCTTTGCCATTTCCGCATACCAAACAAAGAATGCTGACCAATTTCCTGGCTTTAATGAGTTGTCAGCCGCATCCAAGTGAAAACGCAAAAAAATGAGTTTATCACGATCAAAAGTACCTGCTAAAAGAAATTGGCATTTGGGATCCTGGGCAGTAAGAACATGCCATTCTGACAAATAGTGACAAAATCTAGGTCCTTTATGGGCATGAATGTACCAAGCAGGAGTACCCTTTTCAGGGGCCTCACACCCCTTGGAGTGAGATTTTCCCATTGTATGGTAAATTGACTGGAGAGAAAGCAGTATAGATGCACCATATAAAGCCAGCTTCTCACCTCAGCTGCTCCAGTCATTGCTTCCAATAGGCTTCTGGTCCGAATAGAGTTTATATTTGATAAGGATATAGCTATGTCCCTTGATGTCCCCCCAAAATGGTGTCCTGTGATATGTGGTTCCCCAATTACAATAAGCTTTCTGTTGGTCAAAAATATTGGCTCAGATAATAGGTCAGGGTCTGTGATATAATCTAAGGCCCTCTTGGTGATATAATCAAAAATGTGGTTAGTAATAGTTGGAATAGCAACTATTGGTGTTTTAGAGTCACAGTCTGTAGCTGAAAGCCTCCTAATACTAGGAGAAGCAATATTTTTTTTAAAAAAAAGAGAGAGAAAAGATAGCATAAAAGAAAGGTGGAGCAAGTGTCTAAAGTGAATATTGTAATACTTTAAACAATGTATGAGGGGCGGGACTTGCTGCCAGCATGAATGGCTGCTCGGACAGAGAGCTCTGTTAGTAGCAGCCAGAACTAACGTCCGGAGGAGGTTTGCTGAAAAGATTTTGATAAGCCAAGCCTTCCTGGAGGGAAGACTGAAGAGAGAAGGTTGGTTTGACACGACCATAGGACGGCAATCCATAGTCTGTGCTTGAAATCTCCTTCATATCCCCGGACGTGGAAGAGGGCGACAGTAATGGCCGTCCCAAAATGCTGACAAGAGTTCAAAGCAAGCGAGGATTTATTACAGAGAAGCTGTCAGAGTTGCGAGTGACCTAACAGTTTCCGGATCTTAGAGAAGGTAATTCTATCCCAAAACAGCTCAAGAGATTAAGGGCTCCAAGAAGAAGTGGGGGGGGCTGTTTACCCTCCTCCATCACAGCGGCGAGAAGTAATATGCTAAGTGAAAAATTGAGGCTTTATCTTTTTACTCTCTGAACTGTCTGATAAGCTGAACCTAAACCTAATCTGTTAACATAACAAAGCCGGCTGTAAATAACTCTGTCTATACAGATACCTTCAGGGGGTTTTGAGTTAATTATACAAGTCTTGAAGGCTTGAAGGAAAAAATATATCTTAGCAACATATATATATATATGATTGCAGTTGGTTAGCTTCTAGACAAGTGGAAGAGCGACATCTACTGGCGAAACCTGGAATCCCACCCCCCTCTTAATACCCTAAGAGAAAACAGGATTTTTTGCTGACTATATTCTCTGGATAACCTTTGGATACTACTATCTGGAGAGAGAGAAAGAAGATCTATCGGAGCAGGGGAACCCAGAACACTCTCATATAATTATCCAACACAGGAGGGATGCATCTAAGGTTGAACTTAAAAAGTAGGAATTAATGTGATAATACTACCATCAAAGGAATATATTGTTTTTGCTATTATTATTGTTGTAAGACTATTAATCCTAACTCCTTTCGATATTATTGACACTAGTACTGATTAATCTTGGAGATTGTTTGATTATAATATAAGTAATAACTATAAGCATTCTACTCTTAGATTTTATTAAGTTATCAAAATAGATTAATAGATTGTATTATAAATGTGACACACACACACACACACACACACACACACACACATATATATATACAGTGATAAACCGATAAGTCTCTCACACTATCTCACTATCCTATGACAGCTGTTCCTATATAAATCGATATATAGAGTTTACTACCCCCTATCACTATTTAAAATAGATAATTGAGTAGAGGTAGAGGGAAGAGGAGAGGGAGAGGAAGGAAGGTAGGAAGGCAGGCAGGCAGGCAGGCAGGCAGGCAGGCAGGCAGAAAGAAAGAAAGAAAGAAAGAAAGAAAGAAAGAAAGAAAGAAAGAAAGAAAGAAAGAAAGAAGGAGGACTGGAGAAAGTTACGAGGGAGAGAAGTAAGTGGGAGTTCTGGGAAAAAATTAAAGTAGGGATCCAATTCCTCCAAAAAATGACAAGTAGTACAAATTTAACGAAAATTGGCACGGGGAGGAAGCCAGCATCCCAGCCATCCCTAGCGGCTGCCAGTCCCTCGAACCAAAGAGCTTCGGAGGATATGCCTCAGAGAGAAAGATCCAACTCAACTAAGGAATTGCAGATGATACTACAGACCATGCAGGAGGCAATGGCTAAAAATCACGAAGAACTTAAAAAGGATATTAAAGAAATAAGGAGTGATACGGAAGAATTAAAGGAGAGAATGCAGAAGATGGACGATAAATTTGAGAAGTTCCAGGAACAGATCAATAAACACGAACATAGAATAAATGTAATAGAAGGAAGGTTGGAAAAGGAGGATGAAAAAATGGAGCAGCTGAATGCTAGGCTGATCCAGGCAAACAAGGAACTTGAGTTAACAGTCCTCGCGTTAGAATCGGAGAAAGCAGCCCAATTCCTACGGTTCCAGAACATAAAGGAAGAAAAAGGTGAGGATTTACCAGACACGATGGCAGACCTTATGGCAAAGGCTTTGGGAATAGAAAAGGATGAGATGGCAAGTGAGATCGATGAGACGTATAGAATACAGACAAATTACGATAAAAAAGAATAATCTACCAAGAGAAGTTCATGTAAAGTTTGTCAAAAAATCAATACGTGACGAGGTGCTGAATAGAACTAGAGACGACCCGATAATTTACAACCAACGACAACTAACAGTTCTAAAACAGGTACCGAGGAGAATTAGAGAATTAAGAAGGCCCTATCAATTTTTAACATCTGTCCTGAACAAATTTGAAATTAACTTTAGATGGCTGATGCCGGACGGCGTACTGGTAACCTGGAGAGATAGAAGATTTAGAATAGACACAATAGAACAAGCGGAAGACTTTTACAATACCCTTGTTGGGCAGGAGGAGGAGAAAGACGAAGGAGAACAGGCGGGAGCAAGGAGGCAAGGATCCAGGGTACAGATAAGAAGAGAAAAGGAACCAGTGGAGATACGAAAGGAGAAAGAAGTCGTTCTAGATGAAAAAGGGGAAGAACCAAAGGAAGTGAGAGAAATAAGGGCAACAAGAAGCACACGACCCAAATACACATAGAAGTATGTTGGGAGAAATCAAGATTCTATCATTGAATATTAATGGTCTAAACTCACCCCAGAAGAGGAAAACAATATTTAATAAATTAAAACATTTCAACTACGATATAATTGCAATGCAAGAGGTCCATATGACTAAAAGACAGATCCAGATCTTAGAATGTCCTAGATTGGGTAAACTTTACGCGGCACTGGCTGACCAAAAGAAAAGAGGAATAGCATTATATGTCAAAGACACAATTCAGACTAAACTAACCTATCATGACGAGGAAGGGAGAATACTAATCGTGGAAATAATGTTAAACCAAAAAAAGGTGTCACTGGTTGTAATATATGCACCTAATGAAGGCCAGGAAAATTTCTATCACAGACTACATAGCATTATTCGAGAGATGGGAAACGAAAATGTTTGTTTACTGGGTGATTTCAATGCTATAGTTGACCCGAAACGGGACTATAAAAGTGGAAAGAAGAGAAAAGGAGCTAGGAGAACTTTGCCAAGGTCATTCTTCCAAATGGCTGAAGAACTTAATCTGTTTGATGTATGGCGAGAAAGATGTCCAGAGGGTAAGCAATATACCTTCTACTCGAATAGACACGAATCCTGGTCAAGGATAGATATGGTCTGGCTGCCGATGGAGCTAATCTCAGAAGTGAAGGAGATAGATATAGAACCCAATCTATGGGCTGACCACAATCCCATGATCCCTATATCACAGACCCTGACCTATTTTTTCCATTATTTGGAAAAAACAAAAGGGCAGCTATCGTTGGTTACTCAATAGATCAATTCTAAAAGACCAGGAATATATTAAAAGAGTCAACCAAGAATTAAGATTCTTCTTCAAAGAAAACGGACCAGGAGACACATCCATACAAAACCTATGGGATACGACTAAGGCATTTATAAGAGGGGTCACAATATCAGCCACAGCCAGGAAGAAAAAACCCGAGAATCTAAAAATAAGAGAGCTGAAAGAAAGGTATAGAAATTTAGAGAGTGAACTGCAAAAGAAACCGCAGAACAGAAGTATAAAAGGAAATATGGAACTGATTAAACATGAATTGGCTATTTTTGAAAAAGCAAAATTGGCACAAACTATCAAAAAAGCAAAACAAAACTTCTTCGAGAATGCAAATAAACCGGGGCGATGGCTATCCTATAGGTTGAGGAAGCAAAAACAAGAGAACTGGATCAATAAACTACAAGATAAAAAAGGCAAGATCTGCTACCAACTAGAGGAAAAGAAAAAGATTATCCAAGAGTTTTATGATCAATTATATAAAGAAAACCGAGACCATACAAAGGAAGGAATATTACAGTATTTGGAAAAGTCAGATCTGCCAAAGGTACCAGAGGAGATTAAGGACATGTTCAATGAAGACATTAAAACATCAGAGATAACCGAGGCCATACAAAGACAAAAGAATAATAAAGCTGCAGGGCCGGATGTGTTGCCAGCGGAAATTTATAAAGAATTCCAGGATATACTTGTCCCAACGTTGTTGGAAGTCTACAACGCTGTGTTGAAAGAGGCGAAGACACCGTTATCATGGACGGAGGCTAACATTGTACTATTACCTAAGGCGGACACAGACCAGGTGCTTATACAAAACTACAGACCAATATCACTGCTAAATGCAGACTACAAAATCTTTGCCTCAATAATAGCAGAAAGGTTGAAAAAATTTCTTACATCGTTCATCCATACAGATCAAAACGGATTCCTCCCCAGAAGACAAATTAAAAACAATATGAGAATTATGTTGGACATTCTTGAATATTATGAAGTGCACAATGACAAACAGGTTGCACTAATCTTTCTCGATGCCCAAAAGGCATTTGATAATGTCAACTGGGAATTTGTGCACCAACAATTAGAATACATGGATTGTGGGGATGAATTTATAAACACGATCAGAGCAATTTATACAAACCAAAAAGCCAAAGTAATAATCAATGGTGAACTAACACAAAGTATTGTAATCCAGAAAGGTACAAGACAAGGTTGCCCCCTGTCCCCCCTGTTGTTTATACTAACCCTAGAAGTACTAGCCAGGAATATACGTAAAGAGGTACAGATAAAGGGACTAGAAATTAAAAAGGAGCAATTTAAGTTACAGGCCTTTGCGGACGATCTAGTGTTTGTGCTAGAGGATCCTATGAAGTCTGGTACAAAACTCATTGAGGAACTGACAGAGTATGGGAAAATAGTGGGTCTAAAGATAAATATGACAAAGACCAAAATGCTGACTAAAAATATGAAATGAAAAGCAAAAGAGGAGTTAACGAAGAAATTGGGTATCCCAATTGTCAAAAAAGTTAAATATCTTGGTATACATTTATCTGCGAGGTGTGTGACCATCAAAGAAGACAATTATACCAATCTGATTAATAAAACTAAGAAGGATCTAGAAAGATGGAAAAACCTACAACTGTCCCTGATGGGCAGGATTGCAGTTATAAAAATGAATATATTACAAAAATTTCTTTTCCTATTTCAGAATATACCCATTAAATTAGAAAAAGGTGTCTTCAAAGATTTGAATCAATTGGTTTCGAAATTTATCTGGCAGGGAAGAAAACCAAGAATAAAACTTAAGGCTATGCAAGACACTAAGGAAAAGGGAGGATTTGGCGTACCAGATTGGGAACTCTATTATACTGTGGCCATATTAACATGGCTAAGGGAATGGATAATGCTGAGAAATAAAAGATTACTCAAATTGGAAGGTCATGACCTCCAAGCAGGCTGGCATGCCTTCCTCTGGTATGAAAAAGGATCTGCACACAAATATTTTAGTAGACATTACATTAGACAATCTCTGTTAATAATATGAAACAAAATTAAACATGACCACTATACCAAAATACCTATTTGGCTATCTACGATGGAAGCATACATACACCCAAATTTAATTAACGTGGAAAATATAGTCACATATAAAGAGCTATTGAACAGGCAGGGGGAGATCAAAACCAGATCAGAATTGACATCACAAGGAATACAAGTAGAATGGTGGTCTTATTTACAGATACAATCAAGGTATGCACAGGATAGGAAGAACGAAGGTATTGCCAAAGACTACACAATATTAGATAAATTGTTGATACAGACAGAAAACAGACTGATCAAAGTGCTGTATAGATTTTTGTTGGAATATAAACTAGAGGAAGAACATGTCAAAGAAACCATGGTCACCTGGGCGAAAAATTTCGGTTACAATGTGGAATTGGCTAAGTGGGAAAAACTTTGGATACTTAATCAGAAATTAACATTGGCTACGGCGTATAAAGAAAACCTTTACAAGATGTTCTACAGATGGCATCTCCTGCCAGCACGGCTTTCTAAAATGTTCAAAAATCTGGCCCCAAATTGTTGGAAGTGTAAAAAAACACCAGGCACTTTCTACCATATGTGGTGGACGTGCAATGAGGCAAAAAAATATTGGAAAATGATTCAATCATGGTTAGAACAAATGGTGGGAGAACAAATTATGTTTAAACCAGAAACTTTTCTCCTAGGCATAATACCGGAGGGGTTTAAGAAAGATACACTCTATCTAATTATACATATACTGACTGCAGCGCGCATAACCTATGCACAGCATTGGAAAAAAGAAAATACACCATCAGAGCTAGATATAATCAGAAAAGTGTTGGCCTGTGCAGAAGCAGATAGGCTCACTTTGGAACTTAAAAATAAAGGGGAATCAGAATATTTTGAGGTATGGAATAGATTTAATGATATGTATAAGTTAAGATGACAAGACTGGAACAAATGTATATATTGTGATCAAACAGAAGGACGGACAATGTATTAAGTAGAATAACTGTTAATGGTTGAAACTAGCTGTACATAATGTGAATATATGATCACCCCGACTCCGTGGCATTGCATTGTTTTAAATGTAAAAACAGTAAATATATATATATATATATATATATATATATATATATATATATATATATATATATATATATATATATATATATATATATATATATATATATATATATATATATATAAACAATGTAAGTTGTAAACTGTATCTAGTCCATGCAGCCCATCAATCACACTAGGTTGTTGGGGTTCCCCCCCCCCCTCCAATCGCTTCGCCCATTTCTGGCCATTTTCCTCTCGGAAAAATGAAACCACAGAGCTGGGCTGCTGCACTCATTTTGGACCATTAGACCCATCTCATTTATACACCAATCATACATCACACGTGCCCTAATGGCCACACATTTACTCATATAAGACTGGATCTCATAGTGTTACTATTTGGATGTACAGTATTTGCCTAACAAAGGCAGGTATATGATACTTTATGTTGTGTCTCTTGAAGACAGCTTAGGGAACAAACCATCTCAGAAAGATAGAAGGAAATTGAACCCTACCAACATGGGCAGTCCTTACAGATGGAGATGGTCCATTCCTCCAAAGAAAACAGTAAAGCATACTACCTCAGCAAGATAGTTGACCCTTATTTACAGGAAAGGTAGCAGACACAGGAAATAAAACAAGGCACACTTCCAGCAAACAAGCTGACCCTTATTTATGCATCTATTGTGGAAGGTAACATGGGGTAGAATAAGCTGAAAGGCACTAACAATATTCTGACAACTATAGAGGGAAAGAACAGGACGAGCAGTACAAGTACAGCAAAATAGTATCACTAAAGAAAATTGTGGGTGCTAGAAAATCTTCTCCGTTCAAACAATAAGGCTGTGGGAAGAGCCTGGTATTCAAAAGGCCTTTCTCACCATCAAGGACATGACAGGGAAGCAAGGAGGATGGGTACAGTTGGAAAGGCTTCAGTTCAGACAATACAGGGAAATAGTGGACCCAATGTGTAAATATAATGCTAAAGTGTAGTCCAACAAACTACATTAAAAGAGACTCAAGAAGCGCTACATAAGATCCATACAAATACACACAGTGTCTATAAAAATGCATCAATAAAGGCAGTGATATCAGCGGTATCAAAAATATATACACAATCACAGCTAAGACACATACCATAAATGCATTAAGTAGCAAAAAGATTAAACCTTACCACACATTGTCAATGAAGGGAAAGCATGTAATAATATTCATCATCCAAAAAAGGCAAAGTATAGTAAAACACACAGGGGCACGACCCCAACCACTGCTAACAATACAAGGGAGTGATCAGTTCCCAGGGGAGTCAGCTCCTTCTGAGGTCCCAGCCACGGGACCAGCCCCGACTGTTTTGCCCATAAGGCACGACAGGTAAGGGAGAAAGAAAGAGAAACCTGTCCTTAAAGCAAGTCCGGGTGTGACCCTTCCCTTGCAGCCAAATTGTGAGACAGGCTTTAGCTAGCTAACTAAACCACAGCAATTTCCCTATCTAACTACTCTATGACCCCAAAGAGGGAGCTTCCAGCTTACCTCTGATCCAAAGTAGATTGTGTCCGGAAAGGAGCAGGCTCTGTTTATCTGGAGGCCAAAGACCAGGAAGTTGTAAAAATCCCAGATGGACACCAGATCTCTTCCAGCAACTGTCCTTTCCCAGCCGACACACCAAACTGTCATAGGAAAATTCCAATAGGAAACAAAGGCAACAACACAAGCAAAAATTCTTACTTTAAGATCAGAGGTTTATTGTTTCTAATAATTTGGAACATCAGAAATGAATAGATATAAAAACAATAATACACTTACGTTAGTCATCCATTACAATGGGGTCCCTTCGGCTAAGCAAGTCCTGTGGACAGCTAAAGCCAAAAAAGGGGCCCCGAGCAGATTTCAAACCCTATTCTTTATACTTTTCTTCTAACCACAAAAACCACTTCCTTGTTTCTTTTCTTGATGACCATCTGTTTCCATGTACCTGTGTACAACTGAAACTTTCGGCCATCTGTTACTTTTAGTTCCTCATTTCTCACGGTTTCCTTCTTCTGGTTCTAAACATTTCACAAATTGCAACGGTTTAGGAAAATTACAGACACTTCTATTACTGGATGAGGATGTTGGTTTGTGCCTGTTTTCTTTAGGCCTGTTACATTTATATAGGCCTTTATCTACTCTAATAGATTAATCAACTATTTTCTTTCTTTCACAAAAGTGTATCTGGGCAAAATTAACAAAACAAAAGGCAGATATAATATGCTTACAGGAAACACACATTAAAAAACAAGATATAAAATACCTGGAATATCCTAAATTAGTAAAATTATATGCAGCATCAGCAGAAGAAAAGAGAAAAGGGATAGTGATATGTTCTGACCCCCTCCTCTTGTATACCAAGACACTCCGACACAAAGTCTCTTCAAAGATGTTTATTGACATACAGGTTCCACCTTGGCAGCAATCCAGCCTGCCAAGGTCAAGATAGCACTCTGGGCAGCAATCCAGCTACAGCGACACCCCTTGGCAGCAATCCAGCTACCAAGCTCCAGATAATCACCTTAGCAGCCAAGGTCCAGGGAACAGATTGACAGTAATCCAGGTAAAACCTTTAGCAGCAATCCAGCCTGCCAAAGTACGACACAGATCTGAGCTTCTCCAACTCCAATGATCAGTTGATTCCTGCAAAGGGTGTGTCCACAAGCAGTCCCTTTATAGTCTGGAGAGGAGTCTAATGATCAGCAGCTGAGAGCCATTACCTCCGGTAATTGCTCAATTGCTCCTTACGCCGGGTAGCACGTCGGTAACGAGCATCTAATAGCTCACTGCTGTCTGACTCACTGTCCTGTGACTCCTCTCCACTGCTCCAAGGCATGACATCAGGAGCCCCCTTCCTTTGGCTTTCACCACTGCTCCATGCCTCAGGCGCCCCCTGGTGGCCAACCAGCCTCTCTGCGCCCTGCTCAGCGTCGGAACCCTGTCCAGGGTCCCCCACCTCCTCTTGAGCCGACTCAGAGGACACCTCGCTGTCGGAGTCTGGTGGCAGCAGCACCGGCACCGGCTGGGCCACAACACAGATATATGTTAAAGATGGGATAAAGACAAATTTAATTCATGCAGACCCAAAGGGGAGAATATTAATGATATGGATAAACCAAAAATCGGTACTATTGGTTAGCAATATATGCCCCAAACAAAAATCAGAAGGACTTTTATAAAAAATTACATGAAAAAATTAGAGAAATTGGATTGAGGAATATTTGTATAATAGGAAATTATAATGCCATAGTGGACAGTAAAAAAGATTACGTAAGTGACAAAAAAACTAAAAATAAAAAATAGTATTACCAACAACTTGCTTTGAGATGACGGAGGAGCTAAATTTAATAGATATTTGGAGAAAAATGGAACCAGAAAAAAAAACAATTTACCTTTTACTCCAATCCACATCAATCCTTGCCCACACAGCACACACACTCCGGAACAGTACAAGGGAACAAGGTTTATTACACGAACAGACAAGAGGTTTTGTGGCAGCAAGCCACCAAGACAAAACTCACAGGGACAGAACACAAAAGCAGCTATCCAGCTTGCCAGGATCCCAGATTAGAGCTTCTGGCATAAGTCCTTTGTTGACTGCTACGCAGAGCCTCTCCAGAGTCAACCGTTTTATAACCTAAAAAGGGCGTCTCCCAAACAGCACCTGAGAGCTCTTTACTGCCTATAATTACGCCCACGCTCCTTGCGTCTCTGGGCGCGCCGGAAACGGGCATCTAGAAACGCCCTGCTAAGTTCTGAGTCACTGTCACATGAGTCCTCCCCGCTGCTCCAAGGCAGGGCATCGGGAGTCCTCCTCCTCTGGCTCTCACAGCTGCTCCATGCCTCTGGCACCACCTGGTGGCCGACCAGACCCTTGCCGGTAGGGGGTTTCCTTGCCGCCATTTGTTTAAATTCAGAGATGCAAGTCCTTGTCAAGAAAGGTGGTGTCAGAGGGTTTCGCAGCCACGCTGGTCTCCAAAGGAAAACAATCGCAAAGGCACCCAATTTGCAGTTCCAAAAGTAAAATACACCAAGATGAATGAGAAGAAAAGTCAGCCAAAGATCAGAAGATCCATACACAGGAGGAGGTCCCAGTTTCCCTTTGGGAGAGTAAACAAACAATCCACTTTTCTTTATTCTCTCTTTGGGAGTAGCTTCAAAGGACAGACTTCATTTACATAAAGACAAAGAAAGAGGGGCGTGCGCCATCTTGGCCCTCCCTTTCGCAGGGAAAGAAGTCGCCGAAAGTTTTTTATTTTAAAACAACAGTTCAGAGTCATTTCCAGCAATTGTGAAAGTCATTTTCAATTAAAAGTCAGACAAATCAGTCTTTTATCCTCTCTCTTCCCGAGGGTCCATTTTCAAAGCCGCTTAGTCCGAGGGGTGGGGAATGGTAACCCCCGCCTCTAATCTCTCTTCAAAAACAGAAACACAAAGAACTCACAAAGTGACTGTTGCTTTTCTCCTAAATCCTCCAAGAGCACCGGTCAGGATCCCCACCTTCAGTCTCCAGCTGCACTTTTTCCAACTTTTCTTTTAGCCTCCGGAGCCATCCGACGAGAGGGCGGACAGCACGAAGCTGTCTCTCGCCCCCCTCCGCTCCCCAGCTCCTAGGTGAAGCCAAAGAGCACCCCAACTGGCTGCCGCCACATGCGGGGTGCCTCGGCCGGCTGCCCTTCGGCAGGAGCCCCCTACAAGGCCTCCTGTGTCCCTTAAGGGACCCACCGGGGAGACGAGCAGCAGACAAACACGTCCGTCGTCATCCGATCCCGGAAGTGACATCAATAAGACAGACATGTTGGCACATCTGGGGAATCCCAAATCTGAAGAACTTCCTGGGATTCCACCCAGTTGAAAGTTCATGATCTTATCCCCACACCCATAAATCCATCACATGGTCCAATCTTCTTCGGCCACGCTGGCATCTCCACCCAGCTGGTTCCAGTCAGGTGCAGAGGTGTGGAGACAAAAGATGACCTTGGGCTTCTAGAAAGGCAACGCAGGGATTGACACCCCCCCCCCCCAGATTCCAGTGTCACCTGCAATGCCCCAACAGGTTCTTACCCCACCTTCCTACAGAGAAGGCCCCAGATGCCACCAGAAAGAGTCATCTGGGCCAACAACCTCTGGAAGAGGAATGACAACAACACATTCCACAATTCTACTCCTTTCTATTCCCCCTCCCAATTACTACACTAAAAAAACTGCAATGACTGGAGGACTGGAGTGGAGATAATTACTCCTTCAAAACAGCGATAAATGAAATTCTGTTCCAATTCTCCCTAGACTTCTGGGTAGACTGAGTCAAACTGTAACTGGGTTAACTATCTTCACTATTGGGAATGGACCTAGAAATTTTGGACCAAATTTCTGGCTAGGCATTCTTAATCTCAAGTGTTTCATTGGAAGCTTAAGCACTTTAGCAGCTGCAACCTTGAATGCCACTAACAGCGTATTCAGCAAAAAGAAACAAAGATAAATGGGCACAACAGAAGATATTAGAGGAGGAAATTAAAAATTTAGAAATAGAATTACAAAATAAGCCACAGAATGACAAAATTAGAAAGGTTTGGATGTTAGCAAAACATAAATTAAATATATCAGACCAGGAAGAAATGGTAAAGGGCCTAATACTAACAAAACAAAACTCCTTTGAGCAAGCAAATAAACCGGGAAGGTGGTTGTCATATAGATTGAGAAAAGAGAGAGAAAAAAGATTAATATATCATCTTCAAGAAGAATCTGGTGAATTACAACATACAATGGAAGGGAAGAAAAAGATTGCCTACAAGTACTTTGAGAATCTGTATAAAGGGGAGCAAGTAGATGGAAAACAAATAAAGGAATATCTGAACGGAGAAGAAAGTCCGTCAATAACAAACAGTGGTGGGTTTCTGCTGGTTCGCACACGGCTCGAGAGAACCGGATGGTGAAATTTACCGATCCGGTGAGAGGAGGTTCTACCGGTGGACCCGGAAGTAACTTTCGGAAAGCCTGCCCCGGCCCTGTCGCTCGCTCGCTCACCCCCGCCCATCCACTCGCTCCCCCCCGCCCATCCGGAAGCCGCTCCATCGCTTGATCCCCCCCCCCCCATCCGCCCTATCCTAGCTCAATTCGGTGTCAAGTCCCATACCTGGGAGTGGAGGTGGTGAAGGGAGAAGCATGGAGAGGTCCAGCGGCACCATCCACCGGACAGCAGCGGCAAGCTCAGGAGTTTTCTCCTGGATTACCCTCTGTCCTGCCTCCTCCGATCTCCCAAAGTTCTTTCCCCAGCGTGTGATAGTTTTCTACTGGATTCCCCTCTGTCCTGCCTCCTCCAATCTCCCAAAGTTCTTTCCCCAGAGTGTGATAGCTTTCTACTGGATTCCCCTCTGTCCTGCCTCCTCCGATCTCCCAAAGTTCTTTCCCCAGCGTGTGATAGCTTTCTACTGGATTCCCCTCTGTCCTGCCTCCTCCAATCTCCCAAAATTCTTTTCCCAGTGTGTGATAGCTTTCTACTGGATTCCCCTCTGTCCTGCCTCCTTCAATCTCCCAAAGTTCTTTCCCCAGCATGTGATAGCTTTCTACTGGATTCCCCTCTGTCCTGCCTCCTCCAATCTCCCAAAGTTCTTTCTCCAGCATGTGATAGCTTTCTACTGGATTCCTCTCTGTCCTGCCGTATCAGATCTCCCTAATTTCGGCCTTTA
Source organism: Natrix helvetica (assembly GCF_964273705.1). NCBI lineage: Eukaryota > Metazoa > Chordata > Lepidosauria > Squamata > Natricidae > Natrix > Natrix helvetica. Next base: position 58,614,697 of record NC_138555.1, on the reverse strand, counting down.
ATCCTCCAGTTGTCTATTTTTGGGAGGTTTCCCCTCTCCCCCCCTTCATAGGAGTCTCAAAATTTTTTGCCACATGGCTTGGGGGGGTGTCATGTGACTGACTGTGCATGAGTGATGTCAAGTTTGCCATACCCGCCCGGTCACATGACTGCCAAGCCACACCCACAAAATAGGCCACACCCACAGAATAGCTTCTAAAAAAATTTGAAACCCACCACTGATAACAGAGGACATGAAAGAAATGTTGTCAAAAGAAATAACAAGAGTAGAATTGAAACAGAAAAATAATTAAATGCCAGGCCCAGATGGATTTCCAGCAGGATGGTATAAAATAACAGATGAATTGAATGAATTGATAGAACCCTTGATGTTGGAGATGTATAATGAGGTACTGATGAAAGCAAAAATACCGGATTCATGGAGGGAAGCACACATTACATTAATATTTAAAGAAGGTGCAGATAAAAAACAGATTCAAAACTATAGGCCATTCTCATTGTTAAATACCGACTATAAAATATTCACAACAATAATAGCAGAGAGACTGAAAAAACTATTAAATGACTATATACACCCAGACCAAAATGGATTTCTCCCAACAAAGCAAATTAGGAATAATACCAGAATAATACCAAATATCTTAGAGTACTATGAGGCGCATCCAGAGAAACAAGTAGCGCTTGTTTTTCTGGATGCACAGAAGGCATTCGACAATTTAAATTGGGAATTCATGATACAGCAAATTAAGAATATGAGATTAGGGGACCAATTTGAAAGACTAATAGAAATGATATACTCCATCCAAAGGGCAAATATACTATTAAATGGGGAATTTACAGAGACCTTCAAAACAATGAAAGGAGTAAGGCAGGGCTGCCCTCTGCTCTTTATCCTGACACTTGAAAGTCTGCTAATAAGAATTAGACAAAATTCGGAGATAAGAGGAACTAAAATTAAAAGAGAGGAGTATAGATCTTCCTGTGGTGACGTCATCATGCTAGGAGCTGAGGAACGGGGACACCTCAATTCAAAATCTCTGGGACACTATGAAAGCATACACAAGAGGCCTTAGAGGAAGAAAATTAAAGCAGCCAGACAAAATTACTTTGAACAAGCCAACAAACCTGGACGATGACTGGCATACAGACTGAAGAATGAAAGAGAAAAAAGGATGATATATCAATTAAAAGATGATGAGGGAAGAATTCAATACAAAGCAGAAGAAAAGAAGCATATTATTCATAAATACTTCACAAAACTATATGCACAAGATAGTATGGAGGAAAACAAAATAAAACATTATTTAAACACAGAAAAGATAACACCAATCCCAAAAGAGCAAAGGGAGGTGATAAACAGGCCAATAACGTTAGCCGAAGTGGAATTAGTCTTGAAAAACCAGAAAAATAATAAAACCCCAGGACCAGATGGAATACCGGTGGAGGTATACAAACATAATAAAATAATATTGGAAGAGCTAGGAGTGGAAATGTTTAATGAAGTTTTAGGAAAAGCCAAGATACCTGAATCATGGACAGAAGCAATAATATCGCTAATCCCAAAAGAAAAAACCAGCCTACAAGAAATTCAAAACTACAAGCCAATTTGAGAAAACTTAGATAACAAAAGTGAATTAGAAAAATAATGCAATTGCTAATATAGGGAATTTTTTTCTGTTTGATATAAAATAGATTGAAATTACTTGAAGATATAAGGTAAAAATATGCTGTCAAAATATTACTAAGTAGTAATTACTTAATGTATCAATAAGTGAAAGTTATGAGAATTGGGGGGAGTGCCATTTCCTGCATAATGTAGCTGTCAAAATTTGTAACTTTATCCATTATCCCCTTTCCTGAAACTTTTTGTAAAACTAATAAAAAATTTCTGTTTAAAAAAACAACAACTACAAGCCAATTTCATTACTAAATTCCGATTATAAAATATTTGCAGCAATTATGGCAGGAAGAATTAAACAGGTTTTAAATGAACGAATGCACCTGGACCAAAACGGATTTTTACCTCACACACACATTAAAAATAATACGAGAATCATCCTAGATATAATAGAGTACTACGAGGCGCATCCAGAAAAACAAATGGTACTGATTTTCCTTGATGCACAAAAAGCATTTGACAACGTAATCTGGAAATTTATAATAACACTATTGGATGAGATGAAATTCGGAGAAAAATTTATAAAAATGATAGAAGGATTTTATAACAAACAGACAGCCAAAGTCCTGATGAATGGAGAATTACCAGAGAAGATTGAAATAAAAAAAGGAGTCAGACAGGGGTGCCCCCTCTCTCCTTTGCTGTTTATATTAACTTTGGAAATTTTATTAAATGAAATTTGGAAGGACCAGGGAATAAAAGGTTTAAGACTCAAAAATGAAGAATACAAGGCCCAAGCCTATGCCGATGACTTAGTATTTGTTCTAGAGGACCCAGTAGAATCCAGCCTGAAATTAATTCAAAAATTAGAAGAATATGGCAAAGTGGCAGGACTAAAGATCAATAAAGACAAAACAAAAATGATAACCAAAAACATGACAAAAAAGCAAGAAGAGGAACTGGAAGTAACAACCAGAATGCAAATAACTAAGAAAGTGAAATACTTGGGGATCTGGGTGTCGGCAAAATGTTCCACAATTAAAGACGATAATTATAATAAATTAGTGATACAAATAAAGATTTAGAAAATTAGAAAAATATTCAACTATCACTCATGGGACGTATAGTGACAATTAAAATGAATATTTTACCAAGAAACTTATTCCTGTTGCAAGCTGCACCTATTAATCCGGGTAAAAAATTCTTTCAAGAATTAAACAAAATAACCGCTAGGTTTATTTGGCAGGGACGAAAAGTTAGGATTAAACTAAAGTCAATGCAAGACAGCAAGGAGAGGGGAGGTTTAGCATTACCAAATTGGGATCTATACGCATCAGCAGTAACAATAACATGGGTGAAGGATTGGATAGAGCTAAAGAATAAAAGAATTTTGACCTTGGAAGGCCATGATTTGCAAGCAGGCTGGCATACATTCCTATGGGATGATAAAAATAAAACACACAAATACTTTCAAAATCATTTAATTAGAAGAGCGTTATTGCAAAAATGGCTCAAAAAAAAAATCCACTATGTGAAAATTCCGAATTGGCTATCACCGACAGAAAGGACGACCCATCCAAATTTTATAGATTTGAACAAAATGCTAAGATATAGAGACTTAATTGATAGACGGGGAAATTTAAAAACAATTGAAGAATTGGCAGAACAGAACATGAAAGTTGACTGGCTAACTTACCTTCAAATCAAAACTAAATACAATAAAGATACCAAATTATACGACATTGAAACAGAACCACACGAATTGGATAAAATTATTCAAAGCTCAGATAGAAAGATGATAGGGAGAATATATAAATTTCTCCTGAAGTATAAAATGGAAGAGGAAATTGTGAAAGAAGAAATGATAAAATGGGTGCAGAACTTTGGATATAATATTGAATTAGACAAATGGAAAAAAATTTGGGGAACAAACTTAAAAATGATATTATCAGTTGCATACAAGGAAAACCAGTACAAAATATTTTATAGATGGCACCTGGCACCAACAAGGTTAGCTAAAATCTCAACAAATACCTCCCCAAAATGTTGAGAATGCTAATCGATACACGGAACATATTACCATTTATGGTGGACCTGTGAGGAGGCTAAATTTTTTTGGAAAAAGATCAAAAATTGGCTGGAGGCAATAACGGGAGTTAAAATAGAATGGAAACCTGAATTTTTTTTAAATTAGGAATAATGTCTGCAAAATGCAAAAAAGAAATCCAGTATTTAATACTACATATAATTACGGCGGCAAGGATTGTCTTTGCCCAGAAATGGAAAAACAAACTGACTCCAAGCGAAGATGAAATAATAAGAAAGGTTATGGATTGTCCTGAAATGGACAAATTAACTAAAGAAATTCAGGGAAAAGAAGAATCAGAATTCTATCAGATATGGGATAAATGGTAAAGGTGGATGGAGGAAAGAAACAAGAATCAATGAAGGAATATAACAAAACTCAAAAATAATAGTTATGAGTAAAATAAGAGAGTTAAGAATGGTGAAATCCAAATGAAATACAATAGAAGGGGAAATAATATAAGGTGAGCGGTATTGATTGATAATTGCTATTAGAAAGAACAGGAAGCTCCTGTTTGTATTGCATTGTGTAAATGTGTTGTACGTCTAAGTTTTGTGTGTGTGTATCTTACATGTTTGTTAATAAAATTGAAAAAAGAGAAAGTCTGCTAATAAGAATTAGACAAAATTCGAAGATAAGAGGAACTAAAATTAAAAGAGAGGGGTATAGATCTTCCTGTGGTGATGTCATCATGCTAGGGCTCTCATAACCTCTAACTCAAACTTCTTCGTTTGGGCTCATTTTTGAGGGCTGCGGATCCTGAAGGGACCGGAAGATTCAGGGGGAAATCTCTGAAGACACTGGGGTGGTAAGGCAACACCCCCCCCCCCCCCCCCCAGTGGGTAGGAAAAACTCACTAAACGGATGAGGTTCTAACCTGCCACTTAGACAGGACCAAAGCGATGGCGACCGCATAAGAGGGAAGCAGATAGAGAAAGCCAACCCAAAGAAAAGGAGGAAAAAGCGAAATTGGTGGAGAGGGTGAGCTGGAAAGAAAAAGCCTGTGACGGAGGCTGTTTTTGCAGTCCAGATCTTTGCCGAAAAAGTAGGGAGAGCTGAGACAGTGAGTTGAAAGTGACAGCGTGAATAATAGAACGGAAGTGGCCGCAGTGAGAAACCCGATAGGAGAAGGTGGGGATAGAACCAAAACCCAGCATTGACAAGAGGAGCGGGATATATTGGCTGCTGAGAAAACCTGGAAAGCATACAAAGGATTGTATAACAGTCGGGCTGGTTGTTGATTTTTTTTTCCTGCTCCTCTTTCTACTCTTTTGTCTTTCCAAAGAATAGCTGAACTTGGAACAGAGATTCAATCGGGAACAATAAATTCAGGTAACGAAGGGAGCAAGTGTTCTTTTTTTTTTGGGGGGGGGGGTGAGGAGACACTCTACAAATATACAGTATTTACTCTTCTCAGGAGATAGAACTGGATTGGAGACAGTAGAAAGAGAATTGTTTCGGAACGGTTGGAGGGCTCTTTAACACACACCCTTCTGTTTTGTCTTTGCCCCGGGGCCTGCTGTGATTACTGACTGTGATTGATGGAACAGACAGTGATCCTGAGGAGAGGGTGACACCTAGTGGATTATAAATTTGAACAGTGAAGACTGATGCAAGAGAAGTAACTGTGACACAAGCTGGACTAAATATATATATAACTGAGAGACATTTGTGTAAGATAATAGTGTGATATATAACTGTGATATATAATAATTAAGGATCAAAATAGGATAGAATAATATATAGGAATGTTTAGATATTGAAATGTGATTTTAAGGAAGGTTAATTAGTGTTAAATATTGAGATATATAATTACTGATATTGCTGATATTGCTGATAAGGTAGAAGTAAAATAGAATCTGTATGCAACTGTGGGCGAGGATAAATAGAGGGATAAAAATGGCAACTAATACTAATTTAGCAAAGTCAGGGAAAAAAACAGCATCCAACCCTGCTGTCAGCGTTCCAAATATCATGCAGAATTAAATCAGAGTCCAAGGCAGAGCTATCCTTAAAGTTCCAATTTACTAAGTCAGACATGTTGGCACATCTGTGGAATCCCAATTCTGGAAGTTACCTAGGATTCCCACCCAGTTGAAAGTTCATGATCTTGTCCCCACACCCACTAATCCATCACATGGTCCAATCTTCTTCTTCCACGCTGTCTTCTCCACCCCGCTGGTTCCGGTCAGGTGCCAAGGTGCGGAGACAAAGAATAACCTTGATCTTCTAGAAAGGAATTTTTTATTTTGAAAACAACACAGTCTACCCATTGCTATCTCCCCCCCCCCTCTTAATGAATATGCATACTAAAGATGAAGCTAGAAGGGAGAGTGTGGCAGGCCAAAGATTCTTAAAGGAACCGCTGCAGGCCTGACAGGCGGCCTCTCTTAAAAGGGAAAATGTTTCTGGAAAAAAGAATTAAAATTAGAAGTTACCATAACACAATTGACCACCTCTGCCTCCCCCAGAGGGACCCTTTGGCATATCAGGGAACTTCTCATGGAATTGTTTCACTAATTTATCTGCTTTTAGATCCCAGCTTTTCACCCAGGTAGCTTCAGACAAAGGGTACCCCTTCCAATGCGCTAAATATTGTAAGCGATATCTATACAGCCTGGAATCTAAGATTTTTTTCACCTCATAATGTGTTTCCCCTTCTACCACTACAGGAGGAGGGGGAGCTTGGGTGGATGGCCTTATGCTAGACCCCATTACTGGTTTCAACAAGCTACAATGGAATACCGGGTAAATTTTCCCTAGAATTCTGGGTAGGCTGAGTTGAACTGTAACTGGGTTAATTATCTTTTCTATTGGGAAAGGACCTAGAAATTTTGGACCCAATTTCTTACTAGGCATCCTTAATCTTATGTATTTGGTAGATACAAAAACTTTGTCCCCCACCTGGAAGGGGGGTTGGAGGGAGCGATGTTTATCTTCATATTTTCCCATCCCTTCTTTAGTGTGTCCATCCATTCATTCAGAGACATGGAGGAGGGAGGTTCTTTAGGCAGCTCAGGCATGGGAACAAATTCCATACCACTGGTAATCTGGAAAGGAGTTAATCCGGTACTGCCGTGGACTGCATTGTTGTATGCCACTTCGGCGTAGGGTAGCAAGTCCGACCAGTTGTCTTGCTGATAGTCCACATAACACCGGATGTATTGTTCCACCATCGCATTGGCCCTCTCCGCTGCTCCATTTGTGCTGGGATGAAATGCTGAGTTGAGTCCCTGTGTGGACCCAATCGATCTGAAGAACTCTCTCCAGAACATGGCGGTGAACTGAACTCCGCGATCTGAAATGACACTTTTTGGCACCCCGTGCAGGCAATAAATGTGTTTCACAAACATTTTCGCTAATTTCTTTGCAGATGGCAGCCCTGAGCAAGCGATGAAATGAGCTTGCTTGGAAAACAAATCAATAACTGCCCAGATTACTCTATTACTGCTGCTGTCTCGAAGCTCGACGATGAAGTCCATTGCGATCTCTTCCCATGGTCGGCTAGGGTTGGCCACTTGTAGTAGTCCAGGGGGCTTTCTCAGCCGGGTTTTCATCGTGGCGCAAGTAGCACAGCTTTTTACATAATCTTCCACCTCCGATTTCATCTTTGGCCACCAAAATTGACGCCTGGCGAGGTGGAGCGTTTTTAGGAATCCCAAGTGGCCTCCTAGTTTCACATTATGACTCTGCTGTAGAACTTGCAGCCTCATCCCTGCAGGGACGTACACTTTGGACCCCTTCCAGGCTAAGCCATCATTCACCGTTAGGATGTCCTTGTTGTTGTTGAACCACGGGTCTGTCTGGAGTGCCGCTTTCAGCTCGATCGTCATCTTATTTTGGCTTCGAGTGGTGACTTGAGCTGCCTTTTGGTGAGAGGGAAGTGCTGGAAGTGCAAAAAAACACAAGGGACTATCTATCATATATGGTGGACCTGCCCGGAAACTCAAAAATATTGGATGAAGATTTGGAAATGGGTACAATTAATTACAGAGGAACAAATAGAATACAAACCTGAACTCTTTCTGCTGGGAATAACCAAGGGGAAATATAGAAAGAAAATTAAATACATACTAATACACCTTCTGACTACAGCTAGAATAGCATTTGCCCAATGCTGGAAACAAAGTAATATTTCCCCAGATGAATTAGTGATTCAGAAAATTTGGGATTGTGCAGAAATGGACAAGTTAAGAAGAGTCTGAATATTATGAAATTTGGGATAATTGGTACAAATGGTTGCAAAACAGCAATAAAATTAATTCAGCTGAGAAACAATAGAGATATGTATAGAACTGTAGCTAAATGTATATAAATATAGCAGCGAAATAAGATTGATATGTACAGGTATGATGACATAACAATGTTGATGTAATGATTGTAAGATGTTATGGAAGGAAAAAACAATAAAAAATCTGCTAAAAAAAAAGAAGGTGGTTTTCCACTCATCCCCTTCTCGAATTTGTATGCGGTAGTATGCCTCTCTTAAGTCCAATTTTGTGAACACCTTGCCCTTAGGTAGATGATTCAACATGTCCTTCATCAGGGGTAGGGGGTAGGTGTTCTCCATGCAAATGGCATTAATACTGCGAAAGTCGATGCACAACCTCAACACACACACACACACACACACACACACACACACACACACACACACCAGTGGTGGGTTTCTGCTGGTCTGCACCGGTTCAGGCGAACCGGTTGGTAACTGGACCCGGAAGTAACTTCTGGGAACCGGCACCGGCTTTGTCACTTGATTGCCCTTGCTGTCCCGTCGCAGCTCGCTCGCTCCCCCGCCCGTCCGCACTAAACTAGGCTAGCCCAGCACGCCGCTCACTGATTGGCTGGAGTCCAGCCAATCAGTGAGCGGGCTGGAGGCAACCCGTTTAAAAGCGTGGCACCAACGGCCAACATTCCTCTTTTGAAAAGAGTCTTTCTCTTTTGGAGACTTCTCTTTTCAAAAGAGTCTTTCGTTCGTTCCCGAGCAGTCTCGCATTGCGCTTGCTGACCGGGTCCTCCATTTCAAAACTCCCTTCCCTTAGCCTTCCAGGAGCTTGCTGCTTCCCTCAGGTAAACAACTAAGTGCGGGGGGGGGGACTTGGGAGGCTGGGGGGGCGGTGGCAGCGGTGGCCGAAGGCAGGCAGGTGGGTGTTGGCAGCCTACGCCACGCGGCCGAAGGCGGGGGGGGGGCGGGCAGCAGGTGGCCTACGCCACATGTCCGAAGACAGGCGGGAGGTGGTGGCAGCCGCGGCGGCCTACGCCATGCGGCCAAAGGCAGGCGGGCGGGCAGGCGGCGGCGGCGGCCTAGCTTTCGCAAGGGAAGGCCTTCAGACGCTACACGGCCGAGGGCAGGCAGGTGGGCATTGGCGGCCTACGCCACATGTCCGAAGACAGGCGGGAGGTGGTGGCAGCCGTGGCGGCCTACGCCATGCGGCCAAAGGCAGGCGTGCGGGAGGTGGCGGTGGTGGCCTAGCTTGAAGGCCTTCCCTAGCGAAAGCCACGGGCTAGTGTATGCCACACGGCCGAAGGCGGGCGGCGGCGGCCTACACCATGCGGCCGAGGGTGGGCCGATGGGTGGCGGCAGCGGCAACCTAACTTTTGTGAGGGAAGGCCTTCAGGGAACGCCATGCGGCCAAAGGTGGGTGGGCAGCGGCAGCCTAGCTTTTGCGAGGGAAACCCTTCAGTCCTTCCCTAGCGAAAGCCGTGGGTTCGTGTATGCCACGTGGCCAAAAGCCCCCCGCCCCCCCTCTCCAGCCTCGCCTGGTTGGCTAAGCCTGCCAGGTGGCAAGCTTAGTTGTCCCTTGTCCCTCCAGTCCAGTGTCTTACCTGTCCTGCTGCCTCTCTGCCTGCCTGCTCCCTGTTGCATCCATCCACAGTCCACTACCCCGGGATCCCCCAGGCCCTGTGGTCATAGGGGGCCAAACCAATTATGAGGTGCAATGAATCCTTGATTTGTGTTGGCACAGGAGACAACTCCAGTACTTAATCAAGTGGAAGGGCTACCCCTTGTCAGAGGCATCTTGGGTAAAGAGTAGAAATATCCAGGCTGATCGCCTTATAGAAAGATTCCATGAAAAAAATCCAAACAAGCCTCAAATCCTATACTTGTACTCAAACTGTTTTTGCTTTGCACAGGTTGCTTTTGGAAAGTGAAAGGAGCCGAATGTCAACTCTCAGTGTTGTCATGGGGACAGATTGAGGGGTAATGCATTCCACGCATACTGTCAGCTGGAGTACGATCTCTTACTGCAGCCAGTTTGGGAGGGGTGCATCTATAGGGTATTGTGATTTATGACAGACTGGGGGGAGGGAGGAACAGGGGTAAAGTTCAGAAGTAAATCAAACAAAGCACAGGCTTGACTGTGAACAGATCTTGCCTAATGGCACTCCTAATAAATCACTGGTTTTGTATGAAAAACTTGACACAATACTTATGAATCAATTAGGGCATCTTTAGGAACTCTGACAGCTGAAGGCTTCGGAGGGAGCATTTTTGGGATGTGCTTCTCTGCAGAGCTCTCCAAGGAAAGAATGATTGGCAGAAAAATGGAGGGGGATTTTCCTACTGATCGGAGCAAGATGAAGTCTCCAGCCTTGCAATCCTCCGCAGAGAAGGCGGAGGTATGCTCTAAAGCTGCAGTAGAGCATTGCACCAGGAGACCTCTGCAGGTAACATTTCTGAAATGTTAATTTTTAACACCATATTCACAGGAAAGCCCCCCCCCCATCATGGTTTGATTTGCTTTCTATGAAGCTTTGTGCTGAGAATGGTCCATGCTTTCTCATTCCCTTCTTTCCCCTCCCCTCCTTCTGCTGTCCATTTCAGCTTTCTCAGATAACTGTCCGCCAGGGTGGAGGTTCCGTTGTGGGGTGCGATCGAACTTCCAAACCCAATGGACTCAGTGGGCACGAGCTACCCCAACCCAGAAAGGGGAAGGAGCTGAAGGGGGGAGGGGCTGTGAGAAGTTTTGGGAGTTGAAATCCACAAGTCTTTAAATGGCCAAGTGGCTGCCCATGCTGCTGCTGGCCTCTTTGTCCTCCTGGCAGCGCTGCTCTCGGTTGGGTTGAATCATCCCAGATTGAAAACCTCTGAAAACATCCTGAGTGCCGCCAGCCTGCCAGGGCCCCTTCGGGAGCGGCTGCCGGTGGAGCCGTGCTGCCTGTGTCACCTTTCCCACCACTGCCTTTGTGCTGCTGAGCAGCAGCCTGCACGCCTATTCGGTGCTACAGTTGCTGGGCTTACCATACATTTATGCTGAGCTCGATGCTCTTTGGATCCTGGTGGGCGCTGCAGCTCTCTTACCAGCTGTGCAAGGCAGGCATGGGGCTGCCCTTAGTTGCCTTTGGTGCCTGCCTCATCTGCAGTGGCTCTGCAGCCACATCACCTTCTGCCCGGCCCAGCCCACCACCAAGACCCGATCAAAAACCTCTGAAAACCTGAATGCTGCCAGCCTGCCAGGCCCCTTCATGAGCAGCCACTGGTGGAGCCATGCCACCTCACCCTCTGCCATCTCATGCACATCCACAATGAGAGTTGCAGTGCCCGCCAAGGCCCGAAGAGCACCAGGCTCAGTATAGCTGTAGCCCAGCGCCTGCAGCAACGAGTAGGTGGGCAGACTGGCTCTCAGTAGCCCAAAGGCAGCAGCGGCTGAGGCGACACAGGCAGCATGGCTCCACCTACGATGCCAGCAGCATGGGGCCTGTTGCAGCCGAGAGGTGTCCCAGCAGTAGCTGGGCCAGCAGGCAGGGTGGATGAGAAGCTTCCCACCAGCCAGGCACTGAAGCTCTGCCACTGCCACTGGGGGGTGGGGGAAGAGATTCGATCTCACACATGTCCCTCTCACACACACACACCCTCCAAGGCAGCCACATCCCTTCACTAACCTGCTTTCCAGCTCCGTTCTCTACTGCGCATGCAGGGAAAGAGGTCTGTGGGACTACGGTAAAAAAAAACTTTAGACCTTCTAACTTCGCGAGATTTTTTTTTTCATGAGAAGTTAGAAGGTCTGAACTACAGTATTTTTTTTACTGTAGTCCAGAGGTGGGTTCCTACCGGTTCAGACCCATTCAGACGAACTGGTATTGCTAATTGGGACAGGGTTGCCAAACTGGTAGAGATGGAAGGCTGGCCACACCCCCGAACTGGTCCCCTGGTCGCCTTCCAAGGAGCCTGGCTGGAGTTTCACTCGCTGAGGCACCAGGACTCCTGACAACAGGATGGGGTCCTTCAGGCACTTATCTTGGCCAACTATTAGCTCCAGCCCCACCCTCCACCTCAGCGAGTGACACGCAGATGTTCGCCTGGGCTCCTGAAGAGATGGAGTTTGAAGGAGCCTTGTCTAAGGTTTGGTGGTTGTAGCACAACTCTGGCTGCAATGGGTGCAATGGCAGCAAAGCTAGGTTCATCTCCCTGATCCAGCAGCTGGAAAAGGAGGCAAAGAGAAACACTCCAGTTGCCAAGGTATGTGCAGGTCGGCGGAGGGGAAGAAATTTGAACTTCAGCCTGTTGGTGTGGCAAGGGGCTTTGGGCAAAGGCTGGTGGGAAGGGCCTCTGGCTCGCTCATGCTCTCTCCCTGCCCATCTAAGTTGATGCAGGCAGAAGCTCACATTGCCTTTTGCAAGCTCGCTGTCAGTGAAGCTGGGTGCCAGTGAGGACTGGCTTTTGCCTAGCTTTGTCTGGCTTTCAGAGGGGGGGGGGGAGATGGACAGGGCCAGGGGCCTGGGGAAGAAGCCATTCCTCCCCCCACCCCCACAACAGCTGGACAAAGCTATGCAAAAAGCCAGCCCTCACCGGCACCAAGCTTCACTGACAGCAGCCTTGTAAAAGGCAATGTGGCTCCGCCTGCAATCAAGATAGACTGGGGAGGGGGAGCATGAGCAAGCACTGAGGAGACCATGGGAGGAGGGAAGCATGCTGTAGCACATGCTCTTTCCCTCAGCCTCCTTCTTTGGAGGACTCCGATCCGCTCCCCTCCGACTTCTCCGCCTCTCCTCTCACCCCATTAGCCAGTATGCCAGCAGGAGGTGAGTGGGTGGGCTTTATTGTGTCCCAGGCATTTCCTACCTGCTGCATTTGCAATGGGGGAAGTGTTTGGGGAAGGAGCCGCTTTCAAGCCATTGGATTTTGCGGGGTGGAGAGTCTCCCCCCAAGTTATGCAGGCAGAGGCACACTTCCCATTTCGGTAGACCCCCTCCCCACTGTAGGGAATTAAAAAAAAAAAAAACCAGTGGCTCAAGCCGGCTGCCAGACTAGCAGCAGAACTTCTGTGCCCTGGATGGACCCGCCCACACCACCCATAAGTGTGTATCCATTGGCAGCAGATGGCTTGTACAAAATGCTGTCTGGCTTTAAATCGAATGGGGTCTTAGTTCTGTGGTGGGCGGTCTCCTAATGTGTGTGTGTGAGGGGGGAGTATGAGAGAAAGAGGGAAGGAAGGAAGGAGCTGGAAATGAGATGGAAGGAAGGAGAGGGGAGGGAGTGTTTGAAATGACAATCAGCCAACAAATACTGGGTCAGTGAAAACAAAGAAACTTTATTAAAAGAAAATAGTAATAGCAGTTTGCAAAGTGTGGTGCATCTCAGCTACACCTTCAACAGGAAGTTTTGAGCTAAGAGAAACACCTTGGATTTCAAAAACTTACATTATATACAGTTTTTCCCCCAACGCCCCATCTCCCTCCTCCTTTGGGTTTATTGGTTATATACTCCGGAATGGTAGCTAATCCAAAGCAACTCAGGATAATTTATTATCTCTTTCCTTTGTTTGCTCAAATTACTCTACTCAACACACCTCCTATCTACCCATACCTGTTACCCATTAACTAACTCTTAAAGTATTTTGTCTACGTAGCATCTCCAAGCTTTCATATTCTCTAACTTAAATCTACATCTTCCCTCAACAGACAGATTCCTTCCTTTGTTTTCCCAATTAGCTCCTATTAACTGTAGGAAGTTAGCACCCACCCCTCTCCTAGGAAAATGAAATATCCCAGGAAATATTGAAAAGGCAGAATATTATATTTCCCTGGATAAGACATGGAGAAACATGTTTTAGGTAGGAAACAGACTCACTCTTAATAGCCCCCACCTTTGTCAATGGGCCATTAAAATGCCTGAGCCAGTCTATTCCACATAACAAAGATACCCCCCTTCAACTCCAGAGTGATTGGATTAAGGCATGATAGTATTAGCCCTTTACCCATCTCACCACAGGGCACCTGGCAAGAAGCAATGCTCAACCATTCTACATAATAAAGAGTTCTCCCCTTCAGCTCCAGGCTGATGGGATTAAGGCATGATAGTATTAGCCTTCCACAGAAACTCACCACATGGCATCTGGAAACTCAAACTTGGCCCCATGGGAGTCTGACAACCAATCAGAACACATTTCTTACACAGGAACAGGAAACAGAGAGGTGGGGCCGATTAACCATTAATGTTTATCACTATCTTCTTACAAATATGTAAAATACAGTTTGGGTCACTTTCTTGCCACCCCATGTCTCCATTTTATTCTACAACAACCTTGCTCCTTCCGTCTTCTCAACCTGCATGTCTTTCTTAAAGCAGAATAATTTTTATATGCATTTCTAACCTATATACCTACATACTATTTTATTTTTGAATTTTCTTATTTCCTACAGGAAGAAGGAAGGAAGGAAGGAAGGAAGGAAGGAAGGAAGGAAGGAAGGAAGGGAGGGAGGGAGGGAGGAGAGGAGAGGAGAGGAAAGAAGGAAAGGAAAGAAGGAAAGGGAAGGAAAGGAGAGGAGAGAAGAGGAGAGGAGAGGAAAGGAAAGAAAGGAAAGGAAAGGAAAGGAAATGAAAGGAAAGGAAAGGAAAGGAAAGGAAAGGAAAGGAAAGGAAAGGAAAGGAAAGGAAAGGAAAGGAAAGGAAAGGAAAGGAAAGGAAAGGAAAGAAGAATTGCATGTGGCCCCAAAATAATTTTAGGAAAGTAGGGAGGGAGGGAGAAAGGAAATATTCTAATGCATTATTGCTAGTATGTTTATTAAGAAGATACATTCAAATATTAAGAACTGAACATCTCTCTCTCTCTCTCTCTCTCTCTCTCTCTCTCTCTCTCTCTCTCTCTATATTGTTTTGCTCATTTCCACATTCTTAAAAAAACCCTAAATTAACTAAATAGGATCCTTTATAGTCAAGTTAATGAATCTGAGTTAAGCTTTTGTCACTGAGTACAATTGGTTTTGAACAAGACTTGTAGAGGTCCTTTAGTTGTGATTCTTAAAAAGAGGGAGGGGGGGGAAGGACCGCTAACCCTTGCACTAGACGTGACTTCAGAAGACGTCTGAACATCTGAAGGCGTGTGTAATGTTCTAATGTAGAGACGTTATAGTTAAATGTGTGGCAGAAAGTGGACTCTGGGTGTGTTTTTCCAAATGCAGTAAGTGAGGTTGAATGTTTTGGAAGAGCTCTGTGTGTGTGTGTATGTGTGTGTGTGTGTGTGTGTGTGTGTGTACACATACATACACATACAGTATATATAGTAGATAATATATCTTTTTGTATGCCTATACACACTTTATACTATTTAATATGTATGTACACATATGGCATATATACATAGGATTAAATAGTATATTTTGGATGTTTAGTAGTAAATAAATAGACAGAGAAATTTTATCTCATTGAGGCTCCCCTTGACGTGAGTGATGTCAAGTTGGCCACGTCCACCCAGTCACATGACCAACCAGTCACATGGCCATGAAGCCATGCCTGTCCAGTCACATGACGAACAAACCACACCCACCATCACATGATCATCAAGCCACACCCACCAAACAAGCCACGTCCACAGAACCGGTAGTAAAAAAAAATTGAAACCCACCCCTGCTGTAGTCCCATGGATTTCTTGCCCTGCACACGTAGCAGAGAATGGAGCTGGAAAGCAGGTTAGTGAAGGGATGTGGCTGCTTTGGAGGGGGTGGTGTGTGTGTGAGGGACCTGTGTGTGTGTGTGTGTGTGTGTGTGTGTGTGTGAGAGAGAGAGAGAGAGAGAGAGAGAAAGAGAGAGAGAGAGAGAGAGAGAGAGAGAGAGAGAGAGAGAGAACATCGCCGCCAGCCCTCTGAGGTTGGATCAGCGGCAGTGGTGGAGCTTCAGTGCCTAGCTGGTGGGGAGCTTCTCACCCACCCTGCCTGCTGGCCCACCTACTGCTGGGACACCTCTCGGCTGAAGCAGGCCCCATGCTACTGGCATCACGGGTGAAGCTGTGCTGCCTGTGCCACCTCACCTGCTTTGGCTTTTGGACTGCTGAGCACTGGCCTGCATGTCTTTTCAGTGCTGCAGGTATCAGGCTTACAGCTATGCTGAGCCCGGCACTCTTTGGGCACTGTTGAGCACTGCAGATCTCTTATCGGCTCTGCATAGGGCAACATAGACTGAGAAAAGGAGGACAGGCAGAAGAAAGCCCAACCCAATGCAAACACTGCCTCCAGCCACCTCTTCATCATGGTGAAGCTTCTCTTTGAAAGGACAATCTGCAGTTGGGGGGGGGGGGATTACTACGCTTGCTGAAGGAGGTGGCCTGAGTGGCACCCGCGAAGCAGCTGTTCCATGGATGGTGGGATGGCCTGCTGCGACCATCACACTGTTGCAGAAATTGACAGGCTTTAGACTTCTCAGGATACAGGAAAAGTTTATCAGCCAGGTTCAGAAAAGTTAGCCCATGGCTAACGTTGTGAATTTCTGAACGACCTTCATTATCGAAGCACGCGTTCTTATACATTCTCAAAGACAGTGTAACACGGAAACACTTAACTCATTTCTTATTGGTTACCTTGAGGAAAAAGCCTTATAAGGAGATGGGGGTCTTACTTCTCCTTTTGTTACAGGTATGGACTACGTGCCATTAACGAGCTTTAATTGAACCTTGTGGTTTTGGACTTTTGACATAGGGACATTTGCTGGAACATGTTGTGGTTGAAGGCTGATGACATTTCCCCGTCCCTTTAAGCAACCTTCTAACTGTCCCTTTTATGCCACGTCTTCATTCTTATATTTTAATCCATATTTTATTCTACTTTATTTCCCCCCTTCTAGACTCTATTAATACCCACAATTGAGTCTAGCCTGTTAGATTAACAATATAAGCATGCAGGATACAGAATAGCAGAAAAAGCAAGAGTACAAGCAATACACATCTTAGGGCTTATCTTCTGGAATCACTTTCTCTACTTCTAAGAGGGAAATTTGAATATAGGAACTAGTATCTGAGACTTCATCTTCCTTGCGGGTATGTGGAATTAGGCGTTCCATTAACATTAATTCCTTTTCAGACCGTATTTCTTTTACAGACCTCATAACGAGCTGTTTAAGCAAGGGTATTATGCAAGGGAGGAAGGCTAAACTTGCGATTCCACATAATAAAAGAAATAGCATTTGCTTAATCCACCCTGTTCCCGGTAGCCAAGAGAACCACACATCTGTTCCTTGTATTTTTTGACCAATAGAGGAAGCTCGATCTTGTAGTTCTTGGACCATCCCCTGGACTGCTCCTGATCTATTCATATAAAAGCAACAGTCTTCTCCCAGGAATACACATAGCCCACCCTTTTCAGCAGTTAAAAGATCAATGGCTCGCTGGTTCTGTAATACCACGGCTGCTAAGGAATCAATTTGGTCTTGGACTTCAACCAAGGTGCCAGCAATTTGGTTCAGGCTTTCTTGAAATTCTTCCGACAGTTGCCTGAACTGTCTAATGGAATGGGTCATTCCACCTACACCCGTTCCTACTGCTGTCCCTATTCCCAGGATCACTAATAGTGGAATTAGGAGTGGCACTCTTTTCTGGACATGTCCCATGAGGGGTACAGGGAGGGCCTGTTCCCCACTTACTGCCTCCATTTTGGGGAGGAGGTGTACTAGGGTGCATGTGCCAGTCCAATTGGTAGGCAAGCACAGATAGGCATTTCTCCCGCAGAGAAAGAAAACTCCATTTTCTCCTACACATACGGCGATGTTCATGGAGAAGGCATGGACTCGGAGGTTCCTTTCATTAGTCCAGACTTGTAAAGTTCCTGCTAGGAACATACCAGACAGGGGCTGTAATGGAACTTCTTGATTAGGGTCCATTAGCTTATTCCTGAGGATTGGCCCTTCAAAGAGATATTGGGAACTTGCATTTCCAGGGGGGAAGTAAACACAGAGTCCCATAGTGGTTTGTATTGAAAGCCAAACGGGAAGTCGGGGTGGTTGGAATGGCCTTGGGCACCTTCCAGTAGTCAGATTCCCCTCCCATCAGTTAAAAACGAGTGGAGGTGGGAGTGAGAAAGTGACTTTCTGTTGGAAAAGCTTGTGAGCAGAGGGAGACATGCTGCAAGTTAATTTCACGTCTACAAGGGTTCTCCTGGGGGCAAGGTACATTTCAGATGGGCATTGTTCCTCTGATGACTTGACTGGCACCGCATGATAAGCTGAGGGTCCGGCAGACAAACGTAACAAGCCCAGGGCAGGGTCAGACTGATTAATTAGGCTTTGACCTAACTCCAGCACTTTTAACATATAGTTCCCTTTTCTCAATTGTTGCAGGGGCCCGTTTTCCCTATGCTCTGCCCTTTTTCTTACAGGGTTTGTCAGATAATTTACTTTAGGTGTTGGAATTGGCTTACGGTTCTGTCCCCAAGCATAAATGATGCGCTGTTGGAGGGAGCAGACCTGTTCCGCATACTGTAACTTGATTCCACCCTGTTCTCCGGGATTTTTAACATCCTCGGATCTTTCTTCAAGAGTAAGGGGGGTTGCTTGGGTATTTTCGCAACATTGGGAACTACTATTCAAGATGTTATCACTTAGCAAGTCCTTTGCCAATAACAGCCAGAGCCACAAAAAGCTCATAATCATCTCTCACGCAAAACGTCTCCTAACACAATTCTTTTAGCCTACTGAATCACCACGTCAGGGAGAAGGCAGGGGTTATATATAGTTTGAGGAAGGGCAATATGAGCTTTGGGCAATCCACAAAACCAAATCTTACTTGCTAAACATATCACCCACAATCCAAAAACTCCTATTATACTGCAAAGAACCCATTCCCACGGTTCTCCAAACATAAGTGTCATCAGAAGATTCGCACTCCTCTTTGTCACAGTCAATGATTTTAGCCTCAGCACCTGTCTTCCTCTGGAGGGGGCAGTTCCTGAGGGATGAATATGCAATACAACAAATAAGTACATTCACTAAAGCGAGAGATAGTGCAGTTATGACTATGAATACTTGGCTTGCCATTTCCTGACAGGTACTCACACTTTCTAATACATCTTATATCTAATAAATGGAACATTGTCTTCCTCCTCCAAATCTTCAGCCATACGTTGAGAAGTCAGCTTCCAGGGGTGACTTCAGTAGGGCCTCTTCTGCCCCGTAATTCTGCCCATTGCCGGTAGGGCAGTTTTTAGGGGGCGTTTCTTTAAGCATATCACTAGAGGACGGGCTTCTTCCTGGTCTACCTCCCAATACTCATCAGCAGCTGGCTTAACTCGAGTCCAGTGAATCCAAAACTTGGATTCCAACACTTTTACTGCAAGTGGAGAACACATGACCACAGTATATGGGCCCTTCCATCTAGGTTTCAAATTCTTCCCTTTCCAGTGTTTTACCACACTCTGTTCCCCATCTGAATATTATGACTGGAAGTTGTTAAAAATGGTGGGGGTAAGGGAGACACAATACTGTTGGATTTCTTGTATTTACTTATTCAATTCTCCCACCATTTGATTCACCCATGAGGACCCCAGCTGTCCTAGGTCCCTTATGTGATTTTTCAAATTATGGCTTATAACTGGTGGCCGTCCAAACATCATTTCAAAAGGAGATAATTTAAGTTCTTTACATGGAGTACATCTCACAGACCAGAGAGCTAAGGGTAAGGCATCTACCCATTTAAGGTTTGCTTTCCCCAAGGATTTAAAAATTCACCTACCTTTTTGGCGAAGACTTGGCCTCAGACCTAGAAAATTTCCAGCCTTGCAAAGATGGAGATGTGCTACTCCAATATGTAGATAATATCTCAGTAACCGAACAAGGAGATTTGTTGAAAAAAAATACCAATCAATCAATTGCTTCATCTGTTAATGGACAAGGGAAATCATGCCCCAAGGCAAAAAAAAAAGCTCAGCTGGAAAAGTCCCAAGTTAAATACTTAAGGTACACCATAAGCCAGGGACAAAGAGTAATAGGACATGAGCGAAAAGAAGCTGTATGTTAAATTGCGGAACCTCCTTACACATATGACCAGGAAAGAGTTGCGAGAATTCTTAGGTGCAGCAGGATATTGCAGAATGAGGATTTCAAATTTTTTCGCTTCTAGCCAAACAAAGTGCCCTAGTCCAAGCAAACTGCCTCTTTTGACCTTTTACTGGGTCTTTCCTACTCAAAGCAAACAGTTTTTAGTTGTCTCTATGTATTTGAGATGGTGAAGAAGACGTAGGCAAACAGGCATGGCTAGAGGCTTTACTTGTATAATTATAGGTGCAAGATGATATGCATGGCCTGGTGGATTCTTGAACCAATTACTTGCCATATCTCATCTGGGGGAGTGCCTCATCATTAGAGCCATTTTATCTTCCTCAAAGGACAGTGTAGCTCCCATTTTGCATAGGATATCACGACCCAAAAGAGGAACTGGGCATTCAAGCATGTCTTGGGACATTCTTGTAGCCAGTGGCCTTCTTTTTTTCCTTACACCAATTACATCGACCTCTGCTTTGGGCTTTGGAATTATTTGACAATGCAACTGTCAGCAATTCAGCTTTACGTTGCATCCTGTCATCTCTCTTCCTTTCTTCTACTTTTCACAAAGACCTTTCATGCAATTTCCATTTTATACAATCCACACAGACCTACATGCACAAATACCCTGAAACAACACTTTCAGACCTGGGGGAGGGTCTGTCCCTTTAAATCTTCAATTTTCTTTCCTTGGGAAACATGTGGCTCATTCTCCAAGCAGTGGGAAAACTCAGAGAGCAGTTTATATCCTATCGTTCCCCACAGCTTCAAGCCCCAGCTGAAAAGCTTGCTTATTTTGCCAGCTGGTTAAACATATCAAAATCAATTGATCGCCATTCAATTCTACATGTTATTAGTATAGATACACACCTAAGAATTACATCAAATTAATCAAGTCCAATTACCTAGATCTTCCTATTCAATCGGCTTTACCTTTTTATGACCTGCTAAATTTCTTACTTTTGCTTGAAGTTATGCCCATTGTTCTATCTCCTTAAGCACTAGATTGTTAATACCTGTCTCTGCCCTGGGTGTTCCGTTTCTAATTTGGATCTCTAATTTTTAAAGATCCAAACCTTTCTTGATCTCCCAGCTGCGCTGGCATATTTTTAAAGATCAAGATGTATAGAGACAATGTATAGAGATGTTTGTCCACACATTGTTTGCATTCGGCCAGGGTTCTAGGTTGGATCTCCCAGCAGTGCTGGCATATTTTTAAAGATCCAGATGTATGGAGACTTTCATTAACACATCATTTGCATCTGGGTGGGGCTCTTGATTCATCTGATGGTGGCCAGAATCTGAGGCCCTATTCAAAGGCACCCCAAACCTTGGCACAATGTCTTTTAGTACACACAAAACCAAGAGATCTCTAAATCTCACTTTCTGGAAAATTGTGGGGACATCTATTTGCCACACAGCATCTGGGAGCCCTGTAGAAGGACTTCCAAAGGAACTTTCCATCCTGTCTTTGGGTTGTTTTGTCACAACAGAGACAGGCTGCAGCAACCTGATTAACAACAGCATGTGTGCCTCTAACTACCGATCCCCGCAACAACCTCCTCGACAATTCTTCCGGCAGGTCTCCTTGCCTCCCACTCTATCTAAGAGTCTTGGTGAGAAAAAAATGTGTTTCCTCCTGCCTTTTGAAGTTCCTTCTTCTATGAGGTTTTGAGCCTTAATTAATCTACTCTTTGTATGCTCATTCCACAAGTTCAGAGATGCCTTTCCTGACCCCCCTTTTTTCCCTAATGTCATCTGCAGAGTGACTAATGAAGATACAATACAATACAATAGCCGAGTTGGAAGGGACCTTGGAGGTCTTCTAGTCCAACCCCCTGCCTAGGCAGGAAACCCTATACCATTTCAGACAAATGGCTATCCAACATCTTCTTAAGGACTTCCAGTGTTGGGGCATCACAACTTCTGGAGGCAAGCTGTTCCACTGATTAATTGTTCTAACTGTCAGGAAGTTTCTCCGCAGTTCTAAGTTGCTTCTCTCTTTGATTAGTTTCCACCCATTGCTTCTTGTTCTACCCTCAGGTGCCTGGGAAATAGTTTTTGACTCCCTCTTCTTTGTTGCTCTTCTCTGCACTCTTTCTAGAGTCTCCACATCTTTTCTACATCGTGGTGACCAAAACTGAATGCAGTATTCCAAGTGTGGCCTTACCAAGGCCTTATAAAGTGGTATTAACACTTCACGTGATCTTGATTCTATCCCTCTGTTTATGCAGCCTAGAACTGTGTTGGCTTTGTTTGGCAGCTGCTGCACACTGCTGGCTCATATTTAAATGGTTGTCCACTAGGACTCCAAGATTCCTTTCACAGTTACTACTGTTGAGCAAGGTACCCCCTATACTGTACCTGTGCATTTCGTTTTTGTTGCCTAAATGTAGAACCTTACTCTTTTCACCACTGAATTTCATTTTATTAGATAGTGCCCAATGTTCAAGTTTGTCAAGATCCTTCTGTATCTTTAGCCTATCTTCTGGAGATCATATTGACCATTCTCTTATTTTCTTCAACCTCAGGATCTAATGTGGTATATTGCCTGAAGGTTTGATAAATGCATTCTAGGAATTCCCCTGGATTTTCATCCTGTTTCTGTTGAATTTAATAGACCTTCCCTAAATTCTAAACTTTTGTTTGAAACCTAACAAAACTAAGGTCCAATAGTTTTGCAGCTGAATGTACTAGGTTCCTAATCTGGTTCCTTCAGTAACCATGTCTAGTCTGGATTTATTTTTAATGATCCGTCTGCAAAGGCTCATTCATGGTTACCTTCACCAGCCTTCTTTTCTCTGTGGTTAATACAATTTCCATCAGACTTTTTATGTCAGCCCAAGCAGACTGGTGAGTTCAGAAAAATGGATTGAAAAAGGACATGCATCTCATCTGGATTTTCTCTATACGCAGGAATTTGATTTTTCCAATTATATAAATCAGCCATTGAGAATGGAGCATATATCCACACCTTACGTAGCTCCCCCTCAGCTTCTGGCAATAAAATTCCCTTACGGGCAATTTGAGTTTTTATCTCAACTGCTCCCTTGGACCAGGTTTGTGGACCACTTGATCTGTCCCTTTGATAACCTTTTTGGTTTTCTTTCTCCTGGCCCCACCTAATGGGACCATTTGTTCTTTCTTTTTAACAAGACAAAAAAACACTTAAACACATCATCAAGGACAACCATGCAAGTTAAAACAGACAGGAACTAAATGTTTCGTCAAGACTCTCTTTTTCTTTTTCTTTCCTCCTTGAGGCTTGTACAATAGGGGTGAGGATAATTTCTCTGCCAGAGACTTTACTAAAACTCTCTCAAAGATTTTTTTTTTCTCCTCAACACGCTCCCCACCTTCCCATGTTCTATTTCTAAGACACTGTCACCGACCTGGGGTGCCGGAATACGACGGTCTCCTTCAGGAACTGCGATAACTTAACCATCCACACAAACCTAGAGCCTCATTAGGATACACTGGTTCCATTTGGAAGGGACGCTATCCCGGGCTCAGGGGGGTGATCCACTTCCCTCTTCCACTCCTAACCGAGTGGGTCTACAATTCTTTTGATACTTGCCTGCAGGCGTCTTCTTTCTCAGCCGGCGTAATTTTTATTAACTTGTCCTGATCCTGGTCAGATTGTTGGATCGGTGGTGTCCTCCGGATGCCCAAGAGGGGTCATTGGTCCCCTTCCAGAGAAAGATCTCCGTGGCACCTGAAGAAGGGCGAGATGGCCTCAATGGGGCACCGGTCGGTCCGTTCTGTCCTCAGTGAAATATCGCTCTAAGTCCTGCCCCACAGTCGCCAGAATTGTTGCAGAAATTGACAGGCTTTAGACTTTTCAGGATACAGGAAAAGTTTATTTGGCAGCCAGGTTCAGAAAAGTTAGCCCATGGCTAACGTTGTGAATTTCTGAACGACCTTCATTATCGAAGCACGCATTCTTATACATTCTCAAAGACAGTGTAACACGGAAACACTTAACTCATTTCTTATTGGTTACCTTGAGGAAAAAGCCTTATAAGGAGATGGGGGTCTTACTTCTCCTTTTGTTACAGGTATGGACTACGTGCCATTAACGAGCTTTAATTGAACCTGTCCCTTTTATGCCATGTCTTCATTCTTATATTTTAATCCATATTTTATTCTACTTTAACACCATTTGGTAAGGAGGCTGCAAGGTGCGTCACTGGGCCTACTAGTCTTTTTGCGGCCGCCATTAACAGAAGAAGGGGTGTGGTGGCTAGGGTTGCGGGAGCTGCCACCACAAGGCTGTTTCGCGTGGATGGCAGGTGTGACCGTTAGGTAAGGGCGTGTGGGGCAAGTTCTTCCCCCACTTTCCCCCCACTTCAGCCTCACCTCCCCACCTCTTTTTTTTTTAATTGTCCAAATTTTATTGATTTTAAAAGTTTTACAGGGAAAAAGGGGTTAAAAGGTTATAGAACATTTTGACAGCTACATCGTGCGGGGGGGGAGAAGCCCCCCCAGGTCTCGCAACTTTTACAAAAAAAAAAAGAAAATTATCAACATTTACATAGATATTAGCAGTTTTAAGTTTAACACAAAGTCATCAGTATGTTTCAATCATTTTGTTTTTTATCACTTCCATAAAGGTACATTGTAACAACATTTGCAATAATGTTTCAAATCACTTTTGTGATCTGAGTCTTCTAGTTGTCGCATCCCCCCCCCCCCCCCGTCCACTGGCAGAGCCTCGGCCCCTCCCTCCTTTGTTTCTTGTGTAACATCCCCCATGTCACCTAAGAGAGCGCTGTGTTTTTTAGTGAAAGCCTCTGCTTCCACAACTGTGTTGATTCTAATTCTACTGCCCTCCCAAAAAATCAACATGCCTTCTGGTAACAGCCACCTAAACCAAACCCCATTATTGTATAATTTTTTTTTGTTAAGAAGGAATATTTCCTTCTCTTATCCCTTACTTTCTTTGGGATCTGTTTAAGAATGGTTATTTCTTTATCCTTATATTTTAATGGTCCTCCCCTTTGAGCTCCTAGAACCTCATCTCTTGTGGTTTTTCTAAGATATTTAACATGAACTTCCCTTGGAACATTGTGTGTTCTTGCATAGGCTGAATTAATCCTATAGATCAGGTCAATATCCCACCAAAGCTGTTGTTTGTCTCTGTTAATATATTCTGCTAACATTGTGGTCATAATCTCCTTAAGATCTTCATTCTCAACTTCTGGCAAGTTTTGGAACCTAAGGAAAAAAGACATCCTTTCAAATTCCATTTTTATCACATGATTCTCAAATTCTACATTCCCCCTTTGGATTGTCTTCAAGTCGTCTCTCATCCCAACTGCACCCTCCTCCAGTACACCTATCCTCTGTTCATTCCGTGTGGTTTGTTGTTGCGTCTCTCTGAGCTGATCATTTAAGTCCTGCAGTTGTTTTTTCATTTCATCCTGTCCCTTTAACATGGATCGAAGCATCTGATCAATGGACAAATCCTTTGAACTCTCTTCAGGGGCTTTAGGTTGTAAAAAAGATCCCAGTTGTGACTGGTGAGCAATGGGGCTGGACGTAGAAGATGTCGGGGCCGATGAGGCCTTTCCAGACGGTAACTTCTTTGGACCCATCATGAAGCTCGGAGATAGTTATTGTTCTGTACAGAGAAATGGTGTCTGTGGGAAAGCACAGCCGGTAGAGATCACCAGACAAGCAAGTCCAAAGGAGAATAAATCATCTAATACAAAACTAGAGCAGATAGGTGGATCAAAATATTCCAAATCCAGGGGAAAACATTTTTGAAGAGGCTCCTGGAGGTCTCTGGGGTGGAAATTAGTTCAAAGCCATAAAGTTTTTCAAGGGAGGAGTCTCATTCACAAAGACAAAGAAGAAGGAGGAAGTTGGCCATATTGGCTCAGCCAGTACAGGTGGTCAGGAAACAACAAAATCAAAGTTCCCATGCATAGTTTAGAGAAGAATCAGTTCAACCATCCATTCTCTCACAGTTGTGGTCAAAAGAGAAAAAAGAATCCCCCCCCCCATTATTTAAGGGAAGTGAAAGTAGATTTTAAACTTTCTCTCTCTCCCATACAAGGGAGAGATTTTCCAAGTGCTGCTTTTCCAAGGGGGGTGGAAATTCCCCCCCCCTCCAATCTTAACTCCTCCAAAGGTTGAAACAAAGTCCCCCCCCAAAAAACTGCAGATCAGTCAATAGAGTAAAGACAGTAAAAGACCTGAGGAGACCCCTCACCTCACCGCACTTCAGCTGTTTCATTCAGATTGATCATTTCCTTCCAGGCTGCGTTCGGCGAAGCGCGCGGTGGCATTCCGTGCGCTCCCTACGCTTTCCGGCTCCTGGGGCAAAGCTGGAGACCCCCCGCGGCAGCCGCCACTCCAGGGGGTCCCAGCAAGCTGCCCCTACGGCAGGGCGCCCCTCCAAGGCACCCTGTGCTCCCCCTAGGATTCAGGGGAGCCCACCGAAACAGCGAGAAGGCGGACGCATGCGACCGTCGCCTTCGGCTGCCGGAAGTCGTCTCCACCTCCCCACCTCTTGTTGTCTGCACAGCAAGCAATGAGGAGGCCAAGCAACACATGGGGCGCATCACCTGGCCTCCTGCCGTTTTTGCAGCTGCAAAAGTGGCCACGCTTGCTGGAGGTGGCGGCCTAAGCACAACCCACAAAGCAACTCTCGCCTGCTGCGACCATCACACTGTTTAGTAAGGAGGGCATGAGGGGTGTGTTGCTTCGCCTCCTGCCACTTTTGCGGCTGCAAAAGTGGCCTGAGCGGCACCTGCAAAGCAGCTGTTTTGTGAATGGTGGGATGGCCTACTGCAACCCTTTGGGAAGCTGGTGCGAGTGGCCACTCGTCCCAACCCCCCACCCTAACCCTAATCCTACCGGTAAGTGGGGGGGGGGATTAAGACCTCCCCAAAAAGAAGTCCTAGCCGTTTTTTTCGGGGAAACACAGTGGTACCATTAAGGACGACTCATTGAGTACGGTTTGTCAGTCAGTTATGAATCCATCTGGTGGTGATGCTGTCCATCCCACATTTTTCTAGCTTACCAAGAAGGAGGTTGTGGTCTACTTTGTCAAATGCCTTGATATCTAACTATACTATATCCACAGCATTTTGCTGTCAAGTTACTTTGTCAAAGAATGAAATAAGATTGGTTTTGCATGATCTGTTTTTAACAAACTTGTGTGGGCTTGTAGTTACAACTTTAGTTGTTTCTAGATGTTCACAGATCTGTTTTTTTATTATTATGTTTTCCAGTATCTTCCCTGGTGTTGATGTTAGGCTGATTGGTCTGTAGTTTCCTCGATCTGGGTTTTTTTATGGCCGCATCGGAAGCATTGGATGGGGGACCGGCATGGTCTCGCTGGCGTGCTGGTGGGCGTTGCTGAAGCCAATTGCCTCCTGGCCAGTTGGCTTTCTTGGCTCTTCCTCGGTCTTGTTTTGGTGTTGCCCCTTGGTTGGCAAGCCCTCAGCTCCATGTTTAGCGCTGTAGCAGCCCAGTACCATTTGTGCAGTTGGTCAGGGAGGTCCTGGTAGGCACATGCATCATGCAGTTTTCTGTCAAGGGCCTGTTTGAAATGGTAGACGAGCAGTCGTTCTAACCAGTGCCGCAGCTTTCCCGCGACACTCCAGAATTCTCAAATGTATTCCTTCACTGGCTGTCCCCTTTGCTTTAGCTCTTGTATCTCCCCCTTTGCTTGCTGGGCCTTCGCCTCATCCTCAAACCTTGCCCCCAGCTCCCCCCGGAACATCCCAGCATCCCTCAGCTCAGGTGCATTCTCACCATGAAGGGTGGCCACCCATTCTGCTGCTTCCCCCTTGAGGTTGGCAGCTATCACATTCACCATCGCTCTCTGGGTTGGGTAGGCTAAGGTGTAATGATCCAAGTGGTCCAGCACATGATTGAGGAAGAGCGCCAGCTTGTCTGGGTTCCCATCAAATGTGATCTTCAGGGGAGGAGGCTCCATTTGGTAGGGTGGCAGTGGTCAGTAACCTGGGCACCACCTGGACCCGGGGGGGGGGGAGAATATCCACTTGGACTTGGGCTTGCCGCCGCCGCTCCCTGTCATGCTCAGGGAGGCTCCCTCAGTTGCCAGTTGAAGCTTTGGGCTGGCGAAGCGGAATCTCCCAGGCAGGCTCGGGTCGCCTAGATGACTGGCCCCTCTGTCCCAGCCGGTGCAAGGGTTCCACTTCCTGGATGCCTGTGCAGTCAAACTGCTCTCTTAAGTGCTCCACCGAAGGGTTCTGAAGCGCAGTCAAATATCTCCACCCCTTTGGCTCATCCCAGTCTACCGCTCTCCTCTCCTTCCACTTTTTTAGATGGACCCCCAAGTACTTAGGTGAAACTAGGGGGAACCTGGCTTGTGCCACCTTCAGAGAGTTACTCCACCAGAGCTCATCTCCCACTAGGTAGCGGCTCCTCACAGCTGTTGCTTCCTCCCCCGTGCCTCACAGGTTGGCCTTCCCTAACTGCACCTTCAGCCACACGACCATCAGCGGGGTGGCCTCACTCACTTGAGCGTTCATCTGTGTTGCTAGCCATTTCTCCTCTCCTCATCTCAGCCATTTCCTCCTGAGGTTTTCTCTTCCCCCCCGAGGCAGCCGGGTGGAGGGCCGGGACTCAGGAATCCTGGAGGTTTGGTGATTTTAAGAGAGTTGGATTGATGTCATGGTTCTGAGTAATGATCCCAATCAATTCAGGACTCTGAGGCGGTAGCTTTTCTCAAATATTTCCTTTATTGGGTACATCATATTGGCATATTCAGGTGTGAATCCAACTCTAAATATTTCCTGCATTTTGGTATAATTAAAAGAATAGATATTCTCCACCACCCAGTGTCACAGATCACGTTGGCCAACCAGGTAAGCGGGAGGCTTCTCATCTGCTCCCTCCAGCTGTTACAAGTGTTCGTTGAGATGACCTTGATTCCCACAAGCCCTATCGCTGTTATGTCTGGCACATTAGAAGAAAACATTTCACAGTCCATTGGTCCTCCCTCCCCCCTATATGTATGGCAACTAAGAAACGAAGAAAAGGAGAATATGGCTTCAGCTAAAGTCGTTTCGAGAGTTGACATTGGACTTAATTGCAGTTGTAAGTCAAGGACTACCTGTATTCATTTTGGGACCCAATTCTATTCATGGGGCAACTGTTGTGGGCCAGCAGGAGCTGTTGGAGCTGCAACCAGACTCTGACAGTGAGGAGCCTTATGAGTCGGCTCTGGAAGAGGTGGAGGACCCTGGACAGGGTTCCGACTCCGAGCAGGGATCAGAGAGGCTGGTTGGCCACCAGGAGGCGCCTGAGGCATGGAGCAGTGATGAAAGCCAAAGGGAGTGTGCTCCTGACGTCATGCCTTGGAGCAGTGGGGAGGAGACAAGGGAGTGGTTTCTGGATGCCCGGCAATGGAGAGCTGATAGACGTAGAGAACAGCTACGCAGTTACAAGAGATGATTGGACTCAGGTGATCGTAATCAGGCTCCTCTCAAGGCTATTTAAGGAAGGACTTTCCGAAAGCTGTTTTGCAGGAATCAACTTATCATTAGAGTTGGAGACGCTCTCAAGTCTGTGTCCTACCTCGGCAGGCTGGATTGCTGCCAAGGTTTAAACTGTGTGTAAATAAAACATCTTGCAGAGACCTTGTTTCGGAGTCCTTTGTTGTTGACTGGGCAAGTAACTCAGCTCCAGGTTGGCGTTGTTGACTGGGCAAGTAACTCAGCTCCAGGGGCTTGCTAACCACCCCCAGCCAAGGAGGAAATGCCCAGTGGCTACACCAGACAAGTTTGATGGCAAACAAGCTATGTTTGCAGTGTTCTTGGGACAATGCCAGCTGTTTATCAACTTGAGAGTGGAGGACTTTCCCACCGACCGGACGAAGGTGGGATTTATTATCAGCTTGCTCTCAGGCACAGCAGCTCGTTGGGCTACTCCGTTGCTATCTCAGCCTAGCCCTTTGCTGGATGATTTCCAGGGCTTTTGTAACCATCTCAGGCTGATGTATGATGATCCTATTAAGGGGGAAACAGCCACCAGACTACTCAAGTTGCTGCAGCAGGGCCGTGGCTCCTTGCAGGATTATGTCAGCGAATTCCGGCTGCTTAGTCAGGACTCAGCTTGGAATGAGCCAGCCCTCATGGACACTTTTCAGGACGGGCTGTCAGATGACCTGCAGGATGAGCTGGTGATGGTGGACAGGCCTCCAACGTTCGACGCGTTGGTCCACTTGTGCCTCCGGATAGACGCCCGGCTGCAGAGGCGGAGGCCTCGCCGCGCGTCCCAGGAGACCACTAGGGTGCCAGTCCCTCAGGAGACTACAGTTGCACGGGAGGAGCCCATGGAGTTGGGTGCCGCCAAACCCCGCTTGTCACGCATGGAGATGGACGGACGGCGTGCAGGGGGGTTGTGTTTCTACTGTGGGGATTCTGGACATCTGGCTTTGGTTTGCCCCAAGAAGAGTAGGGGGGCTGCGCAACGTGTCGAGAAACGGGCGGAGCCCGATTTGAGGGAAACTTTAGGTCGGACGCAGGCCGAAACAGAGGTGAACGGCCCTCTACAGCACATGATCTTAGCAGCACACATCCTCTTGTTGGGTAGTCCGCAGGGAATTCCGGCCCGTGCCTTGGTCGATTCCGGGGCTACCACGAACTTTATGGATGTGGCGTTTGCTACAAAGTACAGCATCCCTCTGTGTCCGGTGGACCCACCGATGCGTGTCGAGACCATTGACGGCCAGGTGCTTCTGTCTGGGCCTATCAAGGCCGCCACGCAGCCTTTGCACCTGATCCTTGGGGAGCATGAGGAGGCCATCCAATTTTACGTGGCTTTGGGCCTGCATTTCCCCGTGGTTTGGGGCTTGGCTTGGCTGCGGGCGCACGACCCTCAGATCTACTGGTTGCAGAACCTGATCACGTTCCCGTCCCTGCAATGCGTTGACCACACCCGGCAGGTCTGTGCGGCCCAGGTACCCAGCTTGCCCAAGGTGGCCATGCCACCATGTTTAT
Source organism: Natrix helvetica (assembly GCF_964273705.1). Taxonomy (NCBI): domain Eukaryota; kingdom Metazoa; phylum Chordata; class Lepidosauria; order Squamata; family Natricidae; genus Natrix; species Natrix helvetica. The sequence goes on along the minus strand of NC_138555.1, from coordinate 58,583,769 downwards.
TGGAGTTCGCGGATGTCTTCAGTGAGCAGGAGGCAGACCAACTGCCGCCACACCGGCCTTATTACTGTCCCATCGACCTGGTACCTGATGCGAAGCTCCCTATGGGTCGTCTATACTCCATGTCTGAGCCGGAGTTGGCCGCATCGCGGGACTTCCTAGACAAGAACCTCGCCCAGGGTTTTATCCGGCCCTCGTCTTCGCCCCTGTCTGCCCCGATTTTGTTCGTGAAAAAGAAGACCGGGGATCTGAGACTCTGTTGCGATTACCGGCGCCTGAATGCCATCACGGTGTGGAACCGGTACCCGCTGCCCCTGATTCCTGAGTTGTTGGAGCGGCTCCGGGAGGCGACGGTGTTCACGAAACTGGACTTGCATGGGGCTTATAACCTGGTCCAAGTCAGGGCGGGGGATGAATGGAAGATGGCTTTTGGCACCCGGTATGGACATTTTGAGTACACGGTCATGCCGTTCGGGTTGACCAATGCCCCGGCAGTCTTCCAGCATTTCATGAATGATATCTTTCGGGAACTCTTGGATCAGTTTGTCATCATTTACCTGGACGACATCTTGATCTACTCAATGTCCCGGAAGGATCATCAACAACATTTGAGCCTGGTCTTGCAACGACTCCAAGAGCATCGTTTGTTCGCAAAGCTGGAGAAGTGTCAGTTCTGGCAGACTACCATCGAGTTCCTGGGGCACCGTATCTTCCCTGAGGGAATCGCAATGGAGCCGGGCAAGGTGGAGGCGTTGCGCAGTTGGCAACCTCCTCAACGTATGAAGGATGTTCAGAGACTTCTCGGGTTTGCCAACTATTACCGGACCTTCATCCCCAGCTTTGCTTTCTTGACCATGCTCCTCACTCGGCTCCTGCAAAAGAAAGTGCCATTTCGCTGGGGACCACAGAACAACAGGCGTTTGTGGCCCTGAAGCGCGCTTTTATGAGGGAGCCGATCCTGAAGCACCCTGATCCCCATCGCCCATTTGTAGTAGAGGCGGACGCGTCTGACATCGCGGTGGGGGCGGTGTTATTGCAGGCTCACGCCCCTGATGATACCCTTTTCCCTTGTGTTTATTACTCCCGGAAACTCAATCCTTCCGAGCGCAATTGCACCATCTGGGAGAAGGAGTTGTTGGCTATCAAGGTGGCGTTTGAGGCCTGTAGTTATCACCTGGAGGGGGCCAGGCATCAAGTTGAGGTCCGGACGGACCATAGGAATTTGGAGTTTCTGACAACGGCGCGCAAGTTGAACCAGCGCCTGATCCGGTGGTGTCTGTTCTTCGTCCGGTTCAACTTCAAAGTAACATACATTACTAGTGCGCAGAACCAAAGGGCGGATGCCCTGTCCAGGAAACCGGAGTACTCTGACCCTGCAGATTCGCTTCCCCCCTGGACCGTTCTACCCATCGACTCCTTCGCTGCAGTTCACAAGCCCGTGGACTTACGGTCTCTGATACAGGATGTGCAGCAGGCTGGATTGCTGCCAAGGTGTTGTCTGTACTGGATTGCTGCCAAGGTATTGACTGTACTGGATTGCTGCCAAGGTGTTGTCTGTACTGGATTGCTGCCAAGGTTTAAACTGTGTGTAAATAAAACATCTTGCAGAGACCTTGTTTTGGATTGCTTTGGTATACGAGAAGGGGGGTCAGAAAAGGCAACCATGGAAACTGTTGCTAGATATCACAAATTGTCATGAACATGGAAACAAGGATAGAGTTGCCAGCATGTGTCTTGCTGATTGTCCCTTTGTCAGGCCTGCAGAGGTTCCTTTAAGAATCTTTGGCCTGCCACACTTTCTTATAATTTCCTATGATGTGTTATTAGTGTAGGGGGGAATTGAAAGGAGTAGAATTGTGGAATGTGTTGTCAATTTTTCCTAGCAGGCAAGGTCATCTTTTGTCTCAGCACCTCGACATTTGACTGGAAGAAGCTGGGTGGAGATGCCAGCGTGGAAGAAAAGGATTGGGGCAAGTGATTGATTATGGGTGGGGGGATGGATCATGAACTTTCAACTGGGGTAACTCCCAGGATGTAAATCAGAGTTGAAATTCCACAGTACGTTGCCAACATGCCTGTATTATAAAATCGGAACTTTAAGGATGATTCTGCCTTGGACTTTGATTTATTTCTACCTGGTATTTGGAACACTGACACCCTTCTTACCTTCCCTTGCTCCCCAGATCTGACCCTGGATGTTTGAGCAGTAAGAAAAGGAGATGTAAATTGCTAGGAAAGTTGGAAAGAGAACCCCCATCTTCATAGTATGATGCATCAAGAAATCAACAGAAAGGATAAAATACATAGGGAGCAAAAGGCTTGAATGTCCACTCCTGTTTGCTTCCAATTATGTATTTTTGCCAAAATCCTATAATTCATAATACATAGCGAGTTTCCCCAACGAAACACCTTCTGGATATCCAAGACCGCAAAAAGATCAATTATCCACGGGCAGTTCTTTGCTGAGGGGGGTGAGATGTGTCATCCAAACATAAGGAAAGTGCAAGTTTGAGGAAGATTGTGTTAGGTCCTACAGTATAACTGTCAAGCTGGCCTCCCTCAGCAACCAAGAAAGAAACCACTTAACTCAATTTTGCAGAATCAAGTGTACTCTTACTGGTTGTGAAAAGATAGCAGCTAAGCAAAGCAAGATCTGAGGCAAAAGCATGTGAAATCATACATATCAATATGTGACCAAACCCCCTCCCCCTGGTAACCCTCATCCCACTGTCCAATCTGCAAATCCCTTAGGTGTCATGTGAGTTCCATCTTCAAGGAGCATCATCAGTTTGGTATGCAGGAAGGTTGGCCTTGACCGACACCAAGCACTAATCTCCGACATGCGCAGTAGACGGTGAGACCAAAACTCCCTTTGTACAATCTCTCCTGTACTTAAACTTCCCCTCTCAAATACCAGCCCCCCCTCCCCATTTCAATGGCAGCTGAAAGCAAATAGCAAAACAGAAGCTGACATCCGGCCCTCCTTCAGGAAAAGAAGTCATCCCTGCAAGAAAATAAAACAATAGAAAAGACAACATAAGACATGTATGATTCAAATATGATCAAGGCTTATCAGGGTACTTAGCATAGAACTTCTGTAAGAGTCTAGGAACTCTAACATGAGATTTATCAACGCACTCAGCCTGGGAGGGGGGGGAAATGCTTCCAGGATACCAGATATTGAATTCGATTCCTATGTTTCCTGGAGTCCAAGATTTCCTTAACCTCAAAGTGTTGCTCTCCCTCAATAAGAAGAGGGGCAAGGGGTGCAGGTAGGGGCGCACGAAAAGAAGAAGTGTGCTCTGGTTTCAACAGGTTTACACGAAACACAGGATAAATCCGCTTTGGTAACTCCAATCGTACAGAAACAGGATTAATGATTTTCACAATAGAGAAAGGATCGACATACTTCGGCCCCAGTTTCTTTGATTTCTGGGGGGTTTGTAGAAACTTGGTGGACAAAAACACTCGATCTCCTACTTTGTACTCCCTTTGCTTCACCCTCTTTTTGTCAGCCTATTTCTTGTGCACCCGATGAGCAGCCTCCAACGCCTTGCGCGTCATGGGCCAAATTTGGCGAAGCTGGTCACTCCACTCGGAGAGGAACAAAATTTGAAGTTTTTCTCGAGGCAACTCAGGAATTGGTACAAAGTCCTGTCCAAACACAACTCTAAAAGGGGTCAAGCCAGTACTGCTGTGCACAGAGTTGTATGCCACCTCAGCATGTGGCAACAGTTCAGCCCAGTTATCTTGTTGATAATTGATGAAACACCAGAGGTACTGTTCCAAAACAGAATTAGTCCGTTCACAAGCCCCGTTAGTCTGAGGATGGTGGGCAGAGCTTAGCCCCTGGGCATAGCCAATTAGCTTCAGAAACTCCTTCCAGAAGAGGGAGGTGAACTAGACCCCCCCTATCCGAAATTATGCGTTCAGGTACTCCATGTAACTGGTATACATGTGAAATAAACAACTTAGCTAACAACTTAGCTGATGGGATTTTGGAACAGGGTACAAAATGAACTTGTTTGGAAAACAGGTCAGTAATTACCCAAATCACGGTATTTCCTAGACTCTCTGGCAATTCGACAATGAGGTCCATCGATATCTTCTTCCATGGGGCCTCAGGGCGGGCCACACTTTGGAGAAGGCCCTGGGGTTTTCCCGGTGGGCGCTTTGCGGCAGCACAAACGGGACAACTGGCTATGTAGGAATCAATGTCTTTTTTCAACGAAGGCCACCAAAACTGTCTCTTAACCAGATGTAAAGTCTTTACAAATCCAAAATAGCCTGCCATTCTCGAACCGTGGGCCTGTTGAAGAACAATAGTTTTCAGGTCAGCAGGAACATATAATTTAGCTCCTACCCAAGCCAGTCCATCCTTCATAGTGCATTTGTTTGAATGTTCCTTGAACCAATCATCGGACCCAAGGCCCTCCTTGAGTTTGCACATGAGGTCCGTCGTGACCTCTAAATTTGAAATGCCTTGGCTTCTAGTAATCACCGGGGCAGCTAGACTTTTTGTTGGGATGACTGGGTGAACTACGCTGAGCTTAGAGCTGTTGTATTTGGGAAGCCTAGACAAAGCATCAGCCATGAAGTTCTCCCCCCTGCCCCCAGAATGTACTTGAGGGTAAAGTTGAAATGGTTGAAATGTTGCGCCCAACGCACCTGTTTAGGAGATAGCTTACGTGGGGTCTTCAATGCTTCCAAATTTTTATGATCAGTCCATACTTCAAAAGGGTGTTTCGCCCCTTCTAGGAAATGTCGCCAGGTCATCAAAGCCCACCTGACCGCAAAAGCTTCCTTTTCCTATATAGCCCATCGTCTCTCCATTTCTGTCAGTTTGCGAGATGTGTAAGCGCATGGCTGCAATTTTCCGTCAGCAGTCATTTGAAGTAATACTGCCCCCACCGTCACATCACTAGCATCAGCTTGAACGATAAATGGAGCCTCCATATCTGGGTGTTTCAAAACGGGTTCAGCTGCAAAGAGTCGTTTTAATTTTTTGAAAGTGGCTTGACACTCCATAGTCCAATTCAAAGGCTTACCCGGTCTAGGCTTGGCCTCCCCTTTTGACTTTAAGAGATTTGTAATGGGCAGAGCAATGCTGGTGAACGAGGGGATAAATTAACGATAAAAATTTGCAATTCCCAAAAAACTTTGTAATTGTTTGCAGGTGCGTGGAGGTGCCCATTCAGTTACAGCCTGGACTTTCGCTGGGTCCATCTCGATGCTGTTGTGGGAGATGCGGTAGCCCAAGTAATCAATTTTCTCTTGATGAAATTCACATTTAGACAATTTGGCATAAAGTTCTGTGGCCCAGAGTTTCTTGAGTACTAATCGTACTAAAGTCACATGTTCATCACGTGTTTCCGTGTAGATAAGGATGTTGTCAAGGTAGACCATCACGCCCTTGTACAGGTGTTCATGTAAAACTTCATTTATTAACTGCATGAAAACAGCTGTGGCCCCCTCTAGGCCAAATGGGAGTACTCTGAATTGAAAGCACCCAAGTGGGCAGTTGAAAGCAGTTTTCCATTCATCTCCCTCTTTGATTCTGACTCTGTAGTAGGCCTCTCTTAGGTCCAATTTCGTGAAGATCTTCCCTTTACCCAACTGGGCCAACATATCCTTCATCAGAGGGAGGGGGGTATACATTTTCCACGCACACACTATTAAGATTCTTGTAGTTAACACAGAGATGAAAGGAGCCATCTTTATTTTCTCTAAGCAACACAGGGGCGGCCACACGTGGCCTAGCAGGTTCAATGAAACCCCTTTTCAAATTTTTGTCAATAAACATCAGTAATTCCTCCATTTTGCATGGGTTCATTGAGTAAATCTGGGGTTTGGGAAGTTTTACTCCTGGGAGGATCTCAATGCTGCAATCCGTCACGTGGTGAGGGGGTAATTTATCAGAGGATTTTTCACTGAAAATGTCCTTTAGGTCCCAATATTCCTTTGGGATTTTCTCCTCCCCCTCAATTTTTTCTTGCACCACGACCACTAGGTTAGGTTCAGCGTTGGTAATATTGGAAACCCTCCCTTCTCCCTCAGGGGGTGTAGCGGATCGGATGCGCAACCACCCTTTCTTCCAGTTGATGTGTGGGTTCCATTTATGTAACCAGGGTAAGCCCAGTATGAGAGGCCGGTCCATCCCCGGTGCCACAACAAAACTTAATGTTTCCTGGTGATCTCCCATCCACATGTCTATAGGTTCAGTCACAAAATGTGTAGGAGCCCCCCCCCCCCCAGCTATAGACCCATCTAGCTGGCAAAAAGCAATGGGGACTTTCAAAGTTCTCAGTTTCAAGCCCATTTTTTCCACCACTTCTGGGTTAACAATGCAACGTGTGCATCCCGAGTCTAAAAGGGCCAGCATTTTTGCTTGGGTGCCAGTTGAGGGCACTTTAAGTTCTCCTGGGATGGTCATGGGGCTCGATCGGGAACTTACCAGATGGTCGTCATCGGATTTGGTTTCACTTTCCCCCGATGAGGAGGATGGTTCTTCTTCTCTTGGGATGGGAGGGAATTGCGCAACAGGTTCCACCCCTTTCATGGTGGTGTCCCTTCTCTTCCCGGGTTGTTTGTCTGGCTTCCTCTCCCCCCTGGCAGAGGGGTTTGGGCCAATCTTGGAGAGGCAATTTGCTGCCCAGTGCCCCTCCTTTCCGCAACGGAAGCAGGTGGTAGACCAGGGCTTGCTTGTAGACCAACTTTTTCCTCCTTTTGGAGTTCCTTTGCGGGGTTGGGGGGGGATATTTCTAACATTTAAAGTAACAGTAACATAATCATAGCTTAATATACATTGGCAAGCCAAGCCTAGGGTTACATCCCTAACAGAGACCAAGATGTCGGGCAGGCCGTGCGTGGAGAAAAGTCTCCGTAGCACCTTGATGACCGCTTCTGCGTGGTGGAGGTCATCAGGACTACCTCTAACCACTTTGAGTAAGCATCCACAACTACGAGGAAGGTCTGGCCATGAACTGGGCCAGCAAAGTCAATGTGCACCCTAGACCAGGGTGCTTGAGGTCGCTCCCACTCCTTAGCGGGCACCTCTGGGGGAGCTGGTCTGGACTCATGGCACGGTGTGCAGGTAGCCACCCATTCTTCTATCTCCCTGTCCATGTTAGGCCACCACATGAAACTCCTAGCCAAAGACTTCATCCTGACAATTCCAGGATGCCCCACGTGTAAAGCCTCCAATACTGCAATGTGCAGTTTGTTTGGAACAACCACCTGGTCCCCCCACAGTAAACAGACGTTAATTACCGACAACTCATCGCGTTTTATAAAGTACATTTTAAAATCAGCCCCAACAGGCCCCTTGGGCCACCCCCTCCACACCCAGTTCAAAATTTGTTTGATGGTGGAGTCCTTTGCAGAATGACGGGCAATGTCATTGGACGAGACGGGTCTGGTCTCCAGCAGTGGTGGGTTCCTGCTGGTTCACACCGGTTCATGCGAACCGGTTCGTGACCGGACCCGGAAGTAACTTCTGGGAACCGGGGCACCGGCCCTGTTGCTCGATCGCCACCGTTGCAGTCCCGTCGCAGCTCGCTCGCTCCCCCGCCCATCTGCACTAAACTAGGCTAGCCCAGCGCGCCTCTCACTGATTGGCTGGAGTCCAGCCAATCAGTGAGTGGGCTGGAGGTGACCAGTTTAAAAGCATGGCGCCAATGGCCAACATTCCTCTTTTGAAAAGAGTCTTTCGTTCGTTCCCGAGCAGTCTCGCATCGCAATTGCTGACCGGGTCCTCCATTTCAAAACTCCCTTCCCTTCACCTTCCAGGAGCTTGCTGCTTCCCTCAGGTAAGCAACTAAGCGCGAGGGGGGGCGGCGGGACTCGGGAGGCTAGCTTACCCAGCTTACGAAAGCTGCGAGCTGGCGTAGGCCACACGGCCAAAGGCGGGTGAGCGGCGGCGGCCTAGCTTTTGCGAGGGAAGGCCTTCTTCAGGCCTTCCCCATCGAAAGCCGCGGCCTCGCGTAGGCCACACGGCTGAAGGCGGGTGGGTGGCGACAGCGGCCTACACCACGAGGGCAGGCGGGCGGGTGAGCGGCGGCAGCAGCGGCCTAGCTTTCGTGAGGGAAGGCCTTCTTCAGGGCTTCCCTATCGAAAGCCGCAGCCTCGCGTAGGCCACGCGGCCGAAGGTGGGTGGGCGGCGGCGGCGGCAGCAACCTACGCCACGAGGGTGGGTGGGCGAGCAGCGGTGGTGGCGGCAGTGGCCTTGCTTTTGCGAGGGAAGGCCTTCTTCAGGCCTTCCCTATCAAAAGGCGCAGCCTCGTGTAGGCCACATGGCTGAAGGCGGGCGGGCGGCCGCAGCAGCGGCCTAGCTTTCGCGAGGGAAGGCCTTCTTCAGGGCTTCCCCATCAAAAGCTGTGGCCTCGCATAGGCCACGTGGCCAAAAGCCCCCCCACCTTTCTCCAGCCTCGCCTGGCTAGCTAAGCCTGCCAGGCGACCTGCTTACTGACAACCCTGGCCTTGTCCCTCCAGTCCAGTGTCTTACCTGTCCTGCTGCCTCTCTGCCTGCCTGCTCCCTGTTGCATCCATCCATTGCATCGGAGTCGGATCCATCGCATCAGAGTGCTGCTGATTCTGCCTGCTTGTAAGTGACCTGGTTTTTTTTCTTTTATTTTTTGATGTATTTTAAAATTTATTGTGCATAGACTTTTTAAAAATAGTTTTACTTAAAAGTATTGAGTATAGAATATTTTAAAAAGGTTTACCTCAATTTATTGTGTGTGGATCCTTTTTTAAAATTGTCTTAGACTATTTAAAAAAAGATTCTATCCAAAATAAATTAAAATAAACAGCTTTAAAATATTATATGCTTAATACTTTAAAATGTATTGTGCATAGAATTGTTTTTAATCATTTTATAATAATTTATTGTGTATGGAATATTTTTAATGGTTTCATTTTAAATTGTGTGTGGAATAGTTTGAAATGGTTACAATATAAATCATTGCTGGTGAAATAACTGTTACAGTATACTATGGCTGGTACAATACCTTAAAATAGTTACAGTATAAATTATTGCTGGTGGAATAATGGTTACAGTATATTATGGCTGGTACAATACCTTAAAATAGTTACAGTATAAAGTATTGCTGGTGGAATAATGGTTACAGTATACTATGGCTGGTACAATACCTTAAAATAGTTACAGTATAAATGATTGCTGGTGGAATACTTAACAATGGTTTTAAAGGATTTTTTTAATTTATAGAATAGCTTTTTAAAAAATTATTTTTAGGGCATTTTTATTTTTAAATTGTTTATAAAATATATTTACTACAAGAAATGTTATTCCTTTTTGCAAATGTTTTCTTTGTGATGCAATATGTTGCTTTTAAGTGTTCAGACCAGGTTTATGTGTCTCAAAGTGGCTGCTTTTCTATGGGCAGGCCAGGTTGGTGCAAGGCAGCTTTGCCAGATTTAGTGTGTTTCACCCTCGTTGTTTAGGTAATTCTGAGGTGGTTGATGGTTCTGTGAGCTTCCTGGCACTGTCCTTTATAATTTCCCACAATGCCTTGATGGTTTTTATCCCAGTGGCTTTGTCTTTCCTGTCCTTAGGGCTAGGGGAAAAAAACTGGTTTCATTTGCAGTCTTTTTTTTTGGGGGGGGGGGGGGGTGTTTCTTATTTTTTGGTGTTTTCCTGGCACTGTCATAGTTTGTGTGGGTGTGTGATGTCCCACAGTTATCTAAGCATTAATAATGATCTAGTAATATTTCCTTATACATTTTAGGGACCCTTCCTTACATAATTGGTGTTTTCTTTCATACTTTTGGATTTCTAATTTCTGCTTCCGTTAGTTAGCAATTGCTAAAACAAATCCCATGTGAAAAAGTATTCAAAGCCTTCTTGATTTTAATTGTCAATTTATTTATTCCTGCACATTGTAATATTTATTCATTTTCATATCTCTGTTTTTCCACTGTTGTGCAAACACAGTTCCAGCAGCTGCTAACATGTGTAAAATTAAATATATATTGTACTCCCTTTCAAATAGCCAACAAAATATTTCTGGTTTTAATTCCATATCTGGCTTTACATTTCCAGGTGGCACCAGCAGGGAAAAGCAAGGATGCACAACAAGCATCGCTCAGAAAAAAATTAAGGGAACACTTTCCTTAGAGCAGTAAGCAATGGGAGCAGGAAGCTTTAATCCGTGGATAAGTCAACTGAGAAACATTTATCCAGTACTTGCACAATATTTTCTACTGTTTACGATCTGGCGCAAAGATGTAATCCATTCTCAGACATCGAAGCGCAAGTAAATTTGCTAAATACGGTTGAAGTGGATGTGGGAGTTGGCTTGCATTCACAGAGATCGGCAGTGAAAATTGTTGAATTCATTGCAAACCAAATCAAGACCTCCGTGTTTTCAAGGATTATTGCAAATAATCAAAAGGTGTGTCTAATAATTGATGAAGCCTCAACACTTTCAATGAGACCAGTGCTGATAGTTTTTGTTAGAGTTGAGGATCCAGAATGCCCAGCAACCGTCTTCGTTGAGCTTCTGGAATTACAGAGACAAGATGTGGAGACCATATATTCCGCATCGATGGGAAGCTTGCATAGAGTTGGATTTACCACCGAATATCTACGGAAGAATTTAATCGCTTTCTGCTCCGATGATGCCAACGTTATGCTTGGAAGAAAATCTGGAGTCAGCGCCAGAATAGCTCAAGACTTCCCAAACATCATCATCTGGCACTGCCTGAACCACCACCTGCAACTTGTGCTGGATGATGCAATAATAGAAGTGAAGCAGATCAACCACTTCAAGATCTTCCTGGATAAAGTACACACCACCTTCCACAAATCCTGCAAGAGCCAGAATGACCTCTTCCAAATCTCCGAACAATTGAGCATAGAAATTGTGAAGATTGGCAGAGTTTTGGGACCAAGATGGGCTGCCAGTAGTTTAAGGGCAACCATGGCTGTGTGGCGTGCTTATCCAGCACTACATCAGTTTTTTCAGGGCAATGAAAAGTTCCCAGGCATGGCTTCCCGTTTTGAAAAATTAATTTTTTTGCAGGATTTGGCCCTGATGATCGACATCCTAAATCAGATTTCTCGTCTGTCAAATGCTTTACAGGGGAGAGAGACAAATATCATCATGGCCGAAAAGTTAGTATTGCGAACAATCAATGCTTTTGAAGTGCTTAGACAGAAAAAGGGCAAATATGAAAACCAACTTGTGGAATTGCTAAAAACACAAGCCTTCAAAAACATCAATTTAGCTCCAAATCAACAAGTTGTTGCCCTTCCTCGTGGAAAACTTTTGGAAAGCATCATCACCAATTTAAAGAAAAGGCTGATGGATTGCGAAATAAATTAATACAATAGTAGAGTTGGAAGGGACCTTGGAGGTCTTCTAGTCCAACCCCCTGCCTAGGCAGGAAACCCTATACCGTTTCAGACAAATAGCTATCCAACATCTTCTTAAAGACTTCCAGTGTTGGGGCATTCACAACTTCTGGAGGCAAGCTGTTCCACTGATTAATTGTTCTCACTGTCAGGAAATTTCTCCTCAGTTCTAAGTTGCTTCTCTCCTTGATTAGTTTCCACCCATTGCTTCTTGTTCTACCCTCAGGTGCTTTGGAGAATAGTTTGACTCCCTCTTCTTTGTGGCAACCTCTGAGATATTGGAATAATGCTATCATGTCTCCCCTAGTCCTTCTTTCTCTTAAGCTAAACATACCCAGTTCCTGCAACCGTTCTTCATATGTTTTAGTCTCCATATTGATAAGGTGGTGTGCAGAAGACCGGCAAGCCAGTGATCCCTCCTCTGTAAGTAGCTGTCTTTATTGCTGGGTGTGGTGTGGTCTGTGCTGTGTTCATCCTTGAGATAGTGAAGTGCAAGCAATTAAGGTCTTGCTTTCTGTGTCTGTCCTTTGTGCAGGTTGTTGGAGCCAGGTGGTGAGGTGGTGGTGCAGGAGACGCAAAAAGGGACAGTAATTTTCCTTTTCTATTATTTTGTGTGCTTGTTTCATCCTAATGCAGTGCATGCAATTAAGGTCTTGCTTTCTGTGTCTCTCCTTTGTTCAGGTTGTTGGAGCAAGGTGGTGAGGTGGTGGTGCAGGAGACGCAAAAAAGGACAGTAATTTTCCTTTTTTATTATTTTGTGTGCTTGTTTCATCCTAATGCAGTGCATGCAATTAAGGTCTTGCTTTCTGTGTCTCTCCTTTGTGCAGGTTGTTGGAGCAAGGTGGTGAGGTGGTGGTGCAGAAGACGCAAAAAAGGAGAGTAATTTTCCTTTTCTATTATTTTGTGTGCTGGTTTCATCCCAATGCAGTGCATGCAATGAAAGAGTTCATTTCTGTGTCTCTTCTTTGTGCAGCCCATTCACTGGAGTCTGTGATACTGAAGACTGGCAAGAACAGTCATCTTCCTTCTGTAAGTAGCTCTTTTATTGTTTTTGTACTTATTTTAATCTTATTGTAGTTCACTCCCACCTGGTCACGTGGCCGGCAAGCCACTCCCACCAGGTCACATGGCCAACAAGCCACTCCCACAAAGGAGGCCACACCCACAGAGTAGGTTCCAAAAAAAATTGAAACCCACCACTAGTCTCCAGGCAGTCAATGAGTAGGACCGGCGTCTCGGGAGTGGGGTCAGCAAGAAGTTCTGGTAGGGGGCAGCAGCTCAATGCATCAGTGTGTCCCAACGTGGAACCGGGTCGGTGGATTAGGCGGTAGGAATAGGCAGCCAGGAAAACAGTCCACCTGGTCATGCGAGGCGATAACGACACCGGGGTAGGTCGGTCCCCAGCCAGTAAGCCCAGCAACGGCTTGTGGTCAGTCACCAGTTCAAAGTCCTGGCCGTAAAGGTATTCGTGGAACCTTTTTACTCCCGCCACTGCAGCCAAAGCCTCATGGTCCATCTGTCTGTAGTTCCATTCTGCAGCGGACAAGTTCCTAGAGTAAAAGGCAATAGGGGCTTCTGTGCCATTGGGCATGCGGTGGCTGAGAACAGCGCTGACGCCAAATGGAGATTCATTGCAGATCAACACCAACGGCAGGGTTTGGCTGTACTGGACTAGGAGGGAGTCAGCTGTCAGGAGTCATTTAACCACAACAAATGTGGCAGCCTTGGCTCTGCCCCAGGACCACTTCGCGTTCTTGGCCAGGAGACGGTGTAATGGTTCAGCAACAGTGGCTTTCTGTTTAAGAAAGACGCTGTAGAAATTAAGGAGCCCGAGGAACACCTGCAGCTCGGTTTGAGTGCGGTGTGTGGGGGCGTCCTGAATTGCTTTTATTTTTTGTGATGTCAGGTGAATCCCAGAGCCATCGATCATGTACCCAAGGAATTCGACTCTTGGTACATTAATTTTGCATTTTTCTTTTTTAAGCCGGAGGCCCTTTTCTCTAATTCTGGCCAAAACCATTCTTACTCATTTTAAAAGTTTCGCCTCATTTGCAGCCGATACCAAGATGTCGTCGAAATAGGGGACGACTCCTGGTATCCCCTGCAAAAGCCGTTCCATGACGCTTTGGAACAGTCCAGGGGCGATACTAACACCGAATTGCAGGTGGTGACATTTGAATGCACCCCTGTGCTTCACAATGGTTTGAGCCTCCACTGTAGCACCATCTACAGGCAATTGTTGGTATGCCTGCGCCATGTCCAATTTCGCAAAAAAATTTCCTGGGCCTAACGAATGTAATAGGTGCTGTACAATGGGTACAGGGTATGCGCTTTGTTATAGCGTGTTATTAATTGTACATTTATAGTCCGCGCAGATGCGGACTGACCCGTCAGGCTTGACCGGGGTCACAATAGGGGTCTCCCAGCATGCATGGTCAACTGGTTCTAGGATTCCCTGGCGCACGAGCTTGTCAATTTCCCTGTCAATTTTAGGGCGGAAAGTGAAAGGTACGCTCCTGGGTTTTAGCCTTATTGGTGCTATGTTGGGGTCCAAGCTAAAGGAGATTGGCATCCCCACATACTTACCGAGACCGGTACCGAAGACGTCCTCGAACTCCTTAAAGATGGCCTCAGCGCCGTCGTCTTTCACAGAGTTGATCCCCGTCACTTCCAACCCCAGGGCTTGGAACCAATCGAGCCCCAGGAGGCTCTGCTGGTTTCTGCTGACCACAGTCATGGGGAGTTTCCCGCAAAATTGTTTGAAGCTCACCCTGAAGGTGCCTTGGCCCACGATGGGGACCTGGTTCCCCTGGTAATCTCTCAGGCGGATGTCAGGGGTGTGAAGGTGCTGCTTCTGCAGGCTCGGAATGGCTTGCTTCAGGGTAGACCATGGCATGATCGTTAGTGACGACCCAGTGTCAATCTCCATCTCACACGGAGCGTCCTCTAGGAGGACAGTGACCATCAGATTTTTGGGCTACTTGGTGCGGACTTGTCCTATCAATGTGTGATAGGTAACTCTGTTTTCTCTCTCTGGGCACCCTTGTAGTTTCTGTCAGGCCCCTGGATTGGGCCTCTGTTGGCGGCTTGGTGTAGGTTTAGGCTGCCAGGTGGTGGCAGGGAATTCGCTCCGGCACACTTTGGCAATGTGCCCCTTTCACTCACAATGCTGACAGGTTGCATCGCAGAAACGGCAAGTAGACCGGGCATGGTCCCCTCCGCAGCTAGCGCAAGGAGGCAAACGCAAGTTGAATTTTCACACCGGCTTGGTGCGGCTACTGCGCATGCGGTAGCTGTCATCTTCTTCACTGTCAGAGCACTCAGGCTCCGCGGCCTCGTGGTGGACCCACGTTTGTTTCCGCGCTTCTTGTGGTACGGTTTGTTGGCACTGCAGGGTCTCAGTCGACTTGTCGGCTGATTCGGACGCTCTGGCCTCATCAAGTGCGATCTGCAGATTAAGATTGGATCTGGCAAGCAATCTTCTCTGCAGAGTAATGTCCCACACACCGCAGATTATGCGGTCCAATATCAGGTCGTCCAGGTCACGGAATTTGCAGTATGCGGCCGCCTTACGAAGCGCCGCCACGTATTCGTTAATTGATTCGCCCTCTTTCTGGTTCCTAATATTGAATTTGTGGCAGCGAACGTGCTTCGATGGCTTGGGCGCATATTGGGTCTTCAGCATCTGTTGCAATGCAGCCCAGGGGACCTCCTGGAGCGGTGTTGGCTCTGACAGGTTTTTTGCTGTTTCAAATACTTCTTGGCCACAGTACCCAAAGAACAGGTTCTTCTTCCGGCCTTCGGGGACGCCCATGAGGTCGTTCGCCTCGAGGAAGCATTCGAAACGTAACATGTACAATTCCCAGTGCTCGGCCACTGGGTCATACGGAGTTGGCGGGGTGTGCATATCCATTCTGCGTGCAGAGGGCGATTCAAGTTTTGCTGCTCAAAATGGTCGCTCGATGCCACACCGAAAGCTCCGGGCTCGATCTACTTGCTGGATTTCGCTGCTCTTTTTTCCGCCTAGTTGCCTTCCAATCCCATCCCCATCGCTAGTGTTAGATTGGGTATTGAAAAGGCAGACACAGGCTTATCGCAACAACAGCTCTTTATTAACAAGGAACAAGTGTGAACAATCCAGCAGCGTTTGGTCTGACAGCAGCCCTTTTATAGGGAGCTGTCAGACCTCTCAACCAATAGGCTTAAACCTCTGTTCCCGCTGGAACAGAGGACCTTGGTGGAAACCACAGTAGACAGGGTGAATATCTAACATCCACTATCTGAAAATCTCCAAACTAGGAAAGCTGTTTACATCATCACTAACATGAAAAGCATTTCTAGTCTGAATGGTTCCTAGACAAGATGGTGTTTTTGCCAGTGCTTTCCTTCCTTTCAAGGCTTCGGAATGGGACCTTTCGTCTCCTACCCTTGGCCTCACCCGCTTCTCCACCAGCGTTCTGCCTCAGGTGATTGTCCTCTGACTTTCCTCCTCAGCTGACACTCCCCCACCGATTCACCCTGGGCAATGGGCCACACCCCCTCCATCCCACGTGCTTCGGGTTTGTCCTGGGTTTTTCACCGCCCGGGACAGTTAGCCGCCCACCAATTCCGGCAACCATAAGCCAAAAGCTTGTTAGGAGAAGGAACGAGAGGGGTTGGAAACAAAGAACAGGAAGGGAAGAGCATGGGGGAGAGGTGGTAAGTACACCAGCTTCATCCAAAGGGAAGGGGGAGAGAAAGAGAGAGAAGGGAGGCAAGAAAGAGAAAGAAAGAAAGAAAGAAAGAAAGAAAGATAGATAGAAAGAAAGAAAGAAAGAAAGAAAGAAAGAAAGAAAGAAAAAGAAAGAAAAAGAAAGATTTAAAGAAAGAGGGAGGGAAGGGAGAAAGAGGGAAGGGAAAGTGAATGAGATATGGATGGATGGATGGATGAACGAAGGGAGGGAGGGAGGGAGGGAAGGAAGGGAAAAAAAGGAGAGGAAGGAAGGACCACAAACCCTGGCACTAGGCACAGCTTCAGAGGATGCTTTGAAACAGCACAGCAATCTAGGGCTGGAAGGGACCTCAGAGGTCATCTAGTCCAACCCACTGACCCAGCAGGAGACCTTATATCATCTTGGTTATTTTGGCACCTCTAACACAGAGGAGAAATTCCCAGAAAAGGAAGGGAGTTTACTAGGCAAGGCTGCCATGCAGAGGAAGGCAGAGATAGTCCTCGACTTATGACAACAATTGAGCCCAAAATTTTGGTTGCTAAGGGAGACAGCTGTTCAGTGAGCTTTCTCCCACTTTACGGCTGGTCTTGCCACCGTTGTTACGCGAGTAGTTGCAGCTCGTGAGTCACACAGTCGTTTAAGTGAATCTGACTTCCCCAAATCTCTGTTGCTAACAGAGGGAGCTGTTCATTGAACTTTCTCTCACTTTACAACAGGTCTTGCCACCGTTGTTACATGAGTTGCAGCTCATGAGTCACACAGTCACTAAGTGAATCTTGCTTCTCTCCCCCCCACCCTTTCCCTTCCTATTCTTTTTTTCCACCCCCTCCCATTCCTTCTCCTAACAAGCGTTTGGATTATGGTTGCCGGCATTGGTAAGCGGCTAACTGTCCCGGGCAACAAAAAACCCAGGACAAACCCTCCTTCTGCGAATCGGCTGTGCCGAAGCATGTGGGACAGAGGGGATGTGGCCAATTGCCCAGGGCGTGTCAGCCGAGGAGGAAAGTCAGAGAAGAATTGCCCAAGGCGAAACCCTGGCGGACAAGCAGGTGCGGCCAACCAAGGTGATTTTAAAGTACCAAGTAATTTCCCTGCCTAGCTTTGTAGTGAACTAAACCAATTACGCCGTGGAGTCAATGTGAGGCAAGCCTCTGTGTTCCAATTGGCGATGTATCCCCAAGGTAATGGATAATTGGTTCAGCTTGCTTCTATATACTTATACTTTAAAATGGAGCATAATAGCAACCTCTTCCAGCCACCTATCTCATATTTTTCTTTTATAGTGGGATTGTCCTGGAGGGCCTACTGGTTTCCTCAATCACCAATGCTTTCAACACTTGGGGAGAATGATAAACTGGCCAGAACCCCAGATTAAGAACCTTCTGACCTAAATAAAGGGCTGGGGAATCTTGTAGTAGCCAGGGCCACTATGTCAATAAAATAAATGGTAATAAGAATTGAGGCAACAGTATGCTAATATCAAAATAGACAGGACCTGGATTTCCTGGGAGTTGTGTATGTATGTGGGGATATTTGGGAAAAGTTGATCTGTAAAATCTACCTTTTTAATTTATTTTATTTTGTGTAAGGGGAAGTTTAAAAAGTTAAAGTTTCAAAACTGTGTTAACAAACTGTTATTGTAATCTACTAGTAGAAAGTTTGCCACAGCATCTTATCTATCCCAAATCATCCCAAAAGTTATAAATAATTTGTCTTGGATCAAATATCCATGTTTGCTTCTTAATGCCTCTCTTATCAATTGATGTTTAATTAAATATAATAGATTCAGTCTCTAGAATAAGTCTATCTTCCATTAAAGCGCACATAAAAGTAGTTACCTGTTAACTGTAATAAATCCACTGTGTCTCCCCAGGGGTGGGTTTCAAAAATTGTTACTACCGGTTCGGTGGGCGTGCCTAGGGGGGGGACATGTGACTGAGTGGGCGTGGCCAACTTGACCTCACTCACACACTCAGTCAGATGACCCCCCTGTCAGGGGAAAAAAAAACACCCTGTTAGAGATCGATGAACCGTGGCTGATTCCCTTCTGCATATCTTTTGAGATATTTAGAAAAGAAATACTCTTTAAGAAAATATTCTAATTAATAAACAAACTTTAATTAATGAAATAATAAAAGTAAATGAAAAACAAAAGTAACTAATTGGTTACATTTTGATAATGAAAAGCTACGTTTGCCAAAGTTGGCTGCCGAACAAAGAAGAGAGGAATTTTGGAATGTGTAACGCGTGCGCAATAAATCACTTTCAGATAAGAACCTTTTTTTGTTTTATGACCTGCGCAATAAAGCTTTCTTAGTTTAACTCTTGAGTGTCAGTTTAGGCAGTTCAGGCCTAGCAAACCTTTTAACATCGTGACACCCCTTCTTTTGCTAGTCTGGGCTGACGTCATCAAATCATCAATTAAGGCACATCTTCTTTCGCAGATACTCGTGTTGATTTGCGGCAAGTGGTTTGTTAAGCATGTCTGCAATCTGATCATGTGTAGAAACATATTGCAATTTAACAAAACCTTGCTTAACTAATTGCTTTGTGTTTTGATAACGAATGTCAATGTGTCTGGACCTAGAACCTGTAAAATGTGACTCAGAAATATAAACAACAGATACATTATCTTCCATCACGGTGATTGGTCGAATCGGACGTGTCCAGATATCTGTGATCAAAGCATCAAACCACGTTAGAGAATTACAAGCATCTGAAACACAAGCATATTCAGCTTCAGTAGATGAACATGAAACAAAACTCTGTTTTCTCACTTGCCAGTAAACAGGACAACCATTTAGGAACATCATGTAACCAGAAGTGCTTTTGCGTGACTTCTTGTCGCTCGCCCAGTCGGCGTCGGCAAAACAAATCAACTTTGGTTGATCAGTGTGTGTTGGTTCTAGCAATAACTTCATGTGCTTAGTGTGTTTTAGGTATTTCAACAACTTCTTAATGCATGACCAATGAAATTGTGTTGCCTTACCTACGTGTCGTGATAAAAGATTAACACTAAGTGCGATGTCAGGTCTGGTCCAACTACTAATGTATAATAGTGAACCAATGACTGAACGATAAAGTGTTTGATCCTCGAACTCAGGACTTGGTTCATGTGTTAAGTTGTGAAAATCTGTTTGCATGGGTGTCTTTGTTGTGCTAGCATCTTTCATGTTGCAATGATGTAGAATGTGGTCAATTTTCTCCTCTTGTGAAAGACTAAACCCCTTCTGTGTCTTTTCAATTTGAACACCTAAATAAGTGCTAATGTGTCCTAAAGATTTTAGTGTGAAGTATCTCTGCAAACTTTTGGCAAAAATCTCACTCATTTTCTTATTTGGACCAATATAAACAATATCATCAACATAAACAAGAATTATCTCATATGCATTGTTAGATCTTTTTGTGAACACGCATTCATCAGTTTCGGACTTAATAAAGCCCATTGAATTTAGTTTGTCAGTAAGACATAAATACCACATTAAACCTGACTGTTTCAGACCATAAAGACTTTTGTTCAGGAACCAGGTATCCCCTTCTTGCTTTCGGAATCCTGGAGGGCTTCTCACGTAGATCTCTTCATCTAGGTCTGCATGTAGATAAGCTGTGTCCACATCAAATTGGAAAGCTTCTAAACCAAGAATAGTTGCAGTGGTTAAAGCAATTTTTACACTTTCAGTTCTGACTGTTGGTGAGTAAGTGTTTGTGTAGTCCTCAGGATAACGTTGAGCGAAACCCTGAGCTACCAGTCTGGCTTTGTATAAAGACTCACCATTCGGTTTCTTCTTGATTCTGTAGACCCATCGGGTGCCAATGACTTTCTTGTTTGCTGGAGGTTTTGCAGGTGTGAATACATTAAGTTTCTTTAAACTGTCCATTTCATCCTGCATTGCATCATACCATTTGTCTTGTTCTGAATCAGGAAGCTGTTTGATTTGTGTGAATGTCTCTGGAGGAAGAGTAACGTTGCAAATCAAAGGTACTGGTGATTTTGTCAGTTGCCATGAATAACGTTGTGGAGGGATTCCTTTTGTGGCCCTCTTGGAGCGTCTAGGAACATCAGTCCAGTCTTCTTCTTCTTCTTCATCATCATCCTCGTCCTCACGTTCGTCGCTAGCATCAGCATCCGCGGCTTGAGAAGACGGAACATCAGGTTGTGAAGAACTGGTAGAAGGAATATCTGCCTGCGAATTGTCATCAGGCTGCGTGGCATCTGGAACACCATCTCTAGGAAAATAAACTTCAGGATCATTGGAATGAATCCTGGACCAGTCAATGTCTTCCTCAAAATTAGCAGATTGTGAAATGACAATCACATGTTTAGTATCAATGAATTTGTACCATTTTGAATTATCATCAATACCCATAAATCTCAGTCTCTTTGCTACTGCACCTCCCTTTCTTCTTTGACTTAAGGGAGTGTTCACCATAGCATATGAACCAAAAATATGGAGGTTCTTGAGATTAGGCTTGTAGCCATATAGCATGTAGAAAGGAGTTTGATTGATTACACTGCTCCAAGTACGGTTGACAATGTAATTTGCATATTTGATTGCTTCACCCCAGTATGCGTTACTGAGATTGGCATCTTCTAGAAGACAACGCATCATGGTTTGTAGAACCCCTTGTCTTCTTTCTACGACTCCGTTATGAGCCGGTGTATATGGAGCAGATGTCTGATGAAGAATTCCATTCTTACGCATCCAGTCCTGGAAACGCTGAGACATGAATTCTGCACCACGGTCACTCTGGATTCTGGCGATGCGAACTTGGTATTGTGTAGAAACAAATGCTGCAAAGTCTTTAAAGATCTGAAAGGTCTCAGATTTCTCTCTCATAGGATATACAAATCCATATCTAGAATGATTATCTACAATTGTTAAAAAATACTTTCTGCCACCAAGTGTTGGTGGGAAAGGACCCACTATGTCAGTGTGTACCAAATCAAAAATGCGTGTTGACCGGCGTGTAGCGTGTTTGGGAATTGCAGCCGCCTTGGATTTAGCCTTTTTGCAAACCGCACAATCCAAAAACACCTTACACCCCTTTAGATCCAAACCTTTTGCGAACTCCGGCATCTTTCTAAGAACACGGAAACTGGCATGCCCCAATCTTCGGTGCCACTTGTGAATACACCTGGAATGCAAAGGTTTACCAGTTAGTGAATTCTCAACATTAACAGTTTCATGAGGACCCTCAGGCTTGCTTTGAGCAATCTGTTTCTGTTTTCTCTGTTTGTTGGCTTTAGGAGCCTTTGGCACAGTAACGCTTTCTCTCTCTGGGACAACTCTCTCTGGGTCTGCGTTGTGCCTTTTTGGAGTTTGCATACTTGCCTGTGCTTGCCCTTTAGGCTTTGGCTTTAAGTAATAAACACCACCAATCAGCATGGTTTCAGCAACAATATCACCATCTTTAACTAAGTAACTTGCTTTTTCGAGGTGGTGAACCTGGAACTTTAAATCTCTAGACAAGTGACTTTGACTAAGCAAATTACTGGTTGCTGAAGGTATGTAATAAACATCAGGGATGTGTGTATCGAGCTCTTCAATGTAAACAGTTCCTTTTCCCATAACCTTGCAAGTGTGGTTGGTGAAGGAATACAGTTCTCGATACTCGGGCTCTGGTTCGCCCATCTCTGTGAAAAGTTCCCTTCTGTGGGTAACGTGCACAGCTGCTCCACTGTCTAAAGTCCACAAAAGACGTCTGTCGAACTTTGGATCAGGTTGTGGAACGTTGGTTATGGCCAGTGTTGCAAGCGGAGCTTGTGGATCACGCCTTGGACCACGACGACCTTGTCTTCCGCCTCTACCTCTGCCTCTGGAATCTGTTCCTCTGGGCTGGTACGTGGCGGGAGCTGGAACTCGTTGGGGACAATCCCGGGTGTCATGTCCCACACGGTTGCAGGTGTAGCATTTTGGCATCCTTGGAGCGTAGCCTCTTCCTCGGAAGGGACGTCTGGCTGGAGCCTTTGGTGCTGGAGGCCGTTGCAGATGTGGGGTAGCTAACCTGATAGCTTCGTCTTCCACTAAAAGTCTGCAAACGTGGTTAACTGTGCGTTGAGCAATAGGCACGTAGTTAATCTTTGCAACAGCATCTTTCCATTCATAATTCAATGAGTTAATGATGATGCTAATCATTTGGATGTCATCGATTACATGGCCATTTTGTCTCAATTCACTTCTCATTCTTTTCAGTTTGGTCAAATGTCCACCAATTCGTTCACCAGGTTTCAACTTCGAACCATGGAACTCAGACATGAGCAAACATGAGGATTCAATTGAAATGGGCCTGTAGCAATCTTCCAAAATAGCCCATATTTCTTGGGCAGTTGCATCAGGTGGAAAGATACCTTGGATCTCAATTTCCATTGACATGAGTAAAGTCGTGATAGCTCTGTTTTCAAGGTTTCTTATTGCAGGCGTCCAGGGTGGACGGGGAGGATCAAAAACCATGGAATATGTGCCTTCTCTTCGAAGCAAGAGCGCAATTTCACTGACCCAGGCTTTATAATTCTCTCCTGACTCCTTTAATTTGGACTCACCAGTCAAGGGGGTGACTGTGAATACCTGCTGAGGAACAATTTGTTGCTCTGGTTGCAAAGCTGGTTGTTGAACCAGGGGATGCTGGGGTTGCATCATTGGCCTTTGCGTGGCAACATCAAATTGGCTTCCTCGAATTTGCCTCTGGCTTTGCCTTTTTCCATCTAGGGAGAATTCCACACCGCCAGGGGGTATTGAAGACTTAACCTTTGGAGACAAAGTTTTGGCTTCTAAAGGACTCATAGACATATCTCTGAAAATCTGGTCCAATTGCTTAATCTTTTGCTGTAATAATTTTTCTCCGCCAGCAGATGGCAGTGCAGCTTCACTTCTTGGCTGCCTCTCCTTTCTATACGTATGCGGGAGTTCAGTTGACTCAAAGGGACCACGTGACCTCGGTGACGTGTACATGTCTCTTTGTTCTAATTGACCAATGAACTCTGTGGGGTGTGTCTTAGGCTGTTGTTTTGAAGAAGACAAGATGGCGTCCTCAGACATTTTGGGAGTGGGGGAGCTTCTTCTACTTCGCCTTATCTCTTCAAAACACACTCTCGCCTCCCTAGCATATTTTTCCAACAGTTCTATTTGATCTAGATAGCTTTGCATTTCTTGCTCACCATCTGGGGAGATGTTATAAAATCTGCTTTCTGCGTGGGAGGATATTTTCTGTGCCGGCAGTTGCCATTCATCAATCGTTTGATAATCTGCGAGGGTCTGGGAATGGAGTGGCTCTGGCAGAGTGGGAAGTTTTGGCTTGGCCCCCAAAAATTCATAATCTCCTGGAGATATTTTAGAAGGAGGAACCACTGACCTCGTTTCGTGGATGTCGCGTCCTGTAGCTCCTTCTCCCATATTTGGCTCGGCACCTGAAGGAATTTGTTGTTCCTGAAGCACGTTTTGATCTTGCTTCTCTGTGTCCGAGGGAGCCTCCTTGTCAGAGGAAGCTGATCCTTCTGTGCTCGCCCCATCTTTCTTTTTCTTTTTTTTCTTTTTCTCCGACATTGCTAATTAGGCTTAGTCGGTTATCTTTAGATAGCATGAAGGGAAAATACAGCCATAAATTGTAACCATCTCAGCTGGTATCATCAAAAGCCAAAAACTCTGCTACCAAGGTGTCAACCATCCTCTGCTACCAAGTTGTCAGGGGAAAAAAAAACACCCTGTTAGAGATCGATGAACCGTGGCTGATTCCCTTCTGCATATCTTTTGAGATATTTAGAAAAGAAATACTCTTTAAGAAAATATTCTAATTAATAAACAAACTTTAATTAATGAAATAATAAAAGTAAATGAAAAACAAAAGTAACTAATTGGTTACATTTTGATAATGAAAAGCTACGTTTGCCAAAGTTGGCTGCCGAACAAAGAAGAGAGGAATTTTGGAATGTGTAACGCGTGCGCAATAAATCACTTTCAGATAAGAACCTTTTTTTGTTTTATGACCTGCGCAATAAAGCTTTCTTAGTTTAACTCTTGAGTGTCAGTTTAGGCAGTTCAGGCCTAGCAAACCTTTTAACATCGTGACACCCCCCCCCAAGCCAAGCCCACCAAAATGGTGGCAAAAGTTTTTGACAAGTGGGGGGCGCCAGGCCAGGGCTCTTCTCTGTCTTCTGAATGGTGCTGGGGGCGAGCCGAGCAGCCTGCTCTTGAAGCGATGGCAACAGCAGAGTCCAGCGCTCGGGGAAGACAAGGTTAGCGTGCTCCCAGCTGTGCCCTGTGGTGCCTCCGCCGCCTCAGGGCAGTGGACTCAGCTGCAGCCTGGACAAGCCGAGGCTGCAGGGAACCCGCCACGTGCTGCATCCCCTTCCCAGTGTCAACTCCTAAAGTTGCCATGGTGAGGAAAGGGGGGAAGTGCATTCCATGCATACTTTCGGATAGAGTCGGATTTCAGATTACTGCAGCAGATTTGGGAGGGGTCCACCTCACTGAGGAATGTGATTTGTGACACAGACTGAGGGGAGGGAAAGAACAGGGGTAAAGTTCAGCTATAATTCAAATAATGCCCAGATCTGACTGCAAAAAGGTCTTGCCAAAATAAATGCTCCTAATAAATGACTAATTTTCTTTTGTAATTTGGCTTGGGACTCATGAATCAATTAGGGCATTTTCTTTGGAAACCTGACACCCAGCCTTTGCCCGCACCTCCACACCGTTTTCAGGGGCCCAGCTTGCTGGGCTGCCCCCGTATCCACCGTGGTACAGAAACATGGGTGAAAGCTGGGAGGGGGGTGCAACACACGGGGGGGGGGCTCCTTGTAGCCTTGGCTCATCCGGGCTGCAGCTGAGTCCACTGCCCTGAGCCGCGATAGCAGAGGGCAAAGGTGCTTCCCTTCGCTCTTGGTGGCGGGGGCTGCTTTATTGCACACCTCCTTCCCTTGCTCAGCTGCTACCACTGGGGTGCCACCAGGGCAAGCGAGGGAAGGAGAGGGGCTGGAGAAAGAAAGGAGGCATGCGATAAAGCATCCCTTGCCACCAAGGGCGAAGGGGAGCACCTTTGCCCTCTGCTATCGTGGCTCAGGGCAGTGGACTCAGCTGCAGCCCAGATGAGCTGAGGCTGCAGGGAGCCCCCCCGCGTGTCGCATCTCCACTCCCGACCCTATGGGGTTGCTAAACACCACAAGATATCTCCTAGCCCGGGATCTCAGATGAAGCTTGTCCACCTAGAGTTGTCAAACCTTCTGCCGGCCCAAGAGGAAGCTTCTGCTGCTGCCTTTACAGGTGCTGTAGAGGCGCACAACTTTCTGTTGGCTTTTCCCTCGATGGTGGTGGATCTGGAGCTCTTAGGATGCCACCGCGGCTGGAATTCCCTCTCCAGCTTCAAAGCACCGCAACCAACCAGGCAGCAGTCCAAGTAAGGTGAGGGCACGCAGGCCGAAGAGCGCTTTCTCCGATGACCTTGCAAAAAAAAAGAGTCTCCCGACATTGTCGGACTGGCAATCTCGGCCTCTCGATGAGCTGGTAACTCTTCGACCATCTTGGGATGGCTGCGCAGGGAATGTTGCCGGCTGTTGCCCTAAGCCTGCTTTGCAGAAGGCAAAGCAGCCGATTGCTGCGAGGACTCAACGGCGACTACTTCCATCCCCAGCAGGGAAAAACCACCCACTCCCACCCAGGACAAAATGGCAGCAAAGACAACGAGGCGAGGAAGAAATGATGCTCTGAGCCAGCTGTGGCTCTTAATGGCACGTGGATTGCAGGGCTGGCATCTCTCAAGCCCGGAGGGGGCGAGGGATCTGCTTAGAGCGAGCAAGGGAAGCACATCCTCACCACCAGCACCAGCCTCAGGAGCACCCTTTGCTGCATTGCTTCACTGCCACCGCCAGGATTTTTCCTCAGGGCGATCACAGGGCAGCTTTCGCAAAGCGGCTGCCCACAGGATCTGAGGGGATGAGATGAGATGGGACAGGACCTGACGCACCCTTCCTGGTCAGCCGCCCTCCCAGCAGCCTCCCCATCTCTTCCCTCTGTAACTAAAGAGAGAGACAAAGGGCCTGACTTGGCCAAGCTGCTTCTCCCCGAGCCTGAAGAAGCAGTTAAGGGCAGAGACCGATACTCTCCCCAGGCTCTCTCTCTTTCTCTCTCCTTCCTTGGGTGGATCTGACGGGACGGCGGGAGGAGCGGGCTTCCTTGCTGGGATTGAGGAGGGGGGAGGTAGAGCTGTTTCCCGAGGGCCAGAGCCACCTCCGGCCGCCTCTGGGTTAGGGTGGAGAACTGCCTTGAGCCTCCCTCTCTTGATCTCCTTGCGCCGGGAGCATCCTTCTCCCAGCAGGGGCAAAGAAGAAGAGCCGCCGCCCTCCTCCTCCTGTGGTTCCTGCCCAGTGCTCTATCTTCTCTCTCCCCTTTGCCTCCCCAAACTTGTTTACCCATCCCAGAGAGCTTGGGCTATGCTTCCCTCAGACCCGGCTGCCTTCCTTGCTGGCATCTCTCCTGAACGAACTCTTCTGTCCTTTGCTGTTGCAAAGAATCGGCAACTCTGCTTGCGCCACACCCACTTTGTTCTTTTTGAGAGCCGCTTTGCACCTTGTTTGCAAAGTGGCTCTCAATGAGAACGAAGCAGGCGTGGTGCACCCAGAGCCGCCACTTCTTTGCAACAGCCGAGGACCTCTTCTGCTTAGAGCTCCAAGCAGCGGGGAGGGGGGGGGCTGTAATGCCGGTGGCTTCGGGGGGCTCCTTCCCTCAGTGACACATTTTCTTAGCTCTAGGCAGATACGCCAGCGTTGTCCTTAAAGGCTGCTCCGCGCCTTTTGATCTTTCTCGGGCATGGAGAAAAGTGACCCTGTGAAGGGGCCGAGGTTGCTGCTGAACTTGGAAGCCGAGAGGCTTCTTTTCCACCCAGCCACTGGCTACAGGGTGCCAAAAACACCGCCGATTGCTGCCACCATCTTCGCTCATCCGCAGCTTTCTTCTCACCAGCTGGAGGACTTTTTGGCACCTTGCGACCAGCGGCTGGGTGGAAAAGAAGCCTTCAATCCTCCAGCACTCAAAGAGGCGGCTGAGAGGCTTCTTTGCCAGCCAGCTGCTTCCCAGCTCCAGTCAGCTTGCCGTCTGGTCAGCTTGCCGTCTGAGGGACGCGTTGTGTGGGCGAGTGAGTGGCAACCAGGGGACCAGTTCGAGGGCATGGCCAGCCTGCCATTCCTATTGGTTCGGCAACCCAGGCCCAATTACCACTACTGGTTTCCTCAAACCAGTGCAAACCAGTAGGAACCCACCTCTGAGTCTCCCTCAATATTCATAGAAAAAAGGAATTTATCACTTCCCCTTTTAGACACAGTCCTGATATTGTAGGAGGTAAAATTTGGAGCAACAGATGAAATCCACTTCATTAGTTCTGCAGCCATAAAAATGTCTCTTTGGTCTGGAACTGGATCAAAGTCATTTTGTGTAAATTTAATCAAAGCTACATGCCCTGACATATTTTGCAAAATCATTAAGGTGTCATCAACTTTAAAAGAGAAATACAGCTAGAAACTGCATATTTCCCCACTCTCCTTTCTTAGGTTTCAGCCACTGCTCAGCCATTTTAATCTATGAAACTTGATCCAGGAAAAAAGAACAAAGAAAGTATGTTTTCCTCTGTATTTCAATTCAAGTTTATAAGAAAAATTCAATAGAAATAAACTCCAGATAGTTTGCAAATTCAAAAAATACAGAGATCCAGTGGTGAGAGTCTGAGAGCACTTCACCCACCCCACCCCCATGCTGCGGTGCTTCCATGCAGATGGGACAGAGGTTATCCACAATGACATATATCACAAGGGGGGGGGGAGTCTAACAAGGGGTTGAAATAAATCAGCATTCAACCACTAATCAACTTTTAAAGCAAAAAGCAAAATGAAACCATAAATTTAAAAAGTTAAACCTCAGGCATGCTTAGAAAATGAAACTAGTGACAGGAAGATATATACACCCAGTGACTTTTTGATAGCTTCCAGAAAGAATTGGAATCTTCCCAACTGGGTCCACAATAGTCCAAAAGTCGTCTTGGGACATTCCTAAGTGCTCCCATTCAAAACCAGGGAGCAGCACTGCCAAAAAAACAGCTTTGGCAGTGAAATCAGCAGATCATTGTTAAGAGAAAAAAGAAACTCTTACCATGCAGCAGCCATCTTGAGGGGAAGTCCGTGATCTGTAAAATCTAAATAAAGGATTATACTCCACTTTTCCCATCTTTATCGTCCCCATTGAAACTTGAGAGGAAAAGTGGTTGCTGAAATTTGGTATAATTTGTGGAAGCCACAAATGTGCACTTTGACACATTCCTCCTCTATCCATTTATCCATTCCTCCCCTATAGATGTAAATCAGTGGTGGGTTGCTCTTACTGTCATTATCGGTACACTGATCACGCGCTCGTGCGTTCTGTTTGTGCACGTGCCTGACTTGCATTGTGCGTGCGTATGCAATCCACCACCCCTACAACAACCAGCTGATTGTTGGGGCTCACGCAGGCACTGCACGCTGTGCACGCGTGCCAGTGGTGGGTTTCAAAAAATTTTGGAACCTACTCTGTGGATGTGGCCTGCTTTGTGGGAGTGGCTTGCCAGCCATGTGACTGGGTGGGAGTGGCTTGCCGGCCATGTGACTGGGTGGGAGTGGCTTGCCAGCCATGTGACCGGGTGGGAGTGGCTTGCCAGTCATGTAACTGGGTGGGAGTGGCCAAGACAATGTCACTGAATTCTTTGCCCCAATGGATGAACTTATTTTAAGATTAAAATAAGTACAAAAACAATAAAAGAGCTACTTACAGAAGGAAGATGACTGTTCTTGCCAGTCTTCAGTATAACTGACTCCAATGAATGGGCTGCACAAAGAAGAGACACAGAAATGAACTCTTTCATTGCATGCACTGCATCGAAACCAGCACACAAAACAATAAAGACAGCTACTTACAGAGGGAAGGTTACTGCCTTGCTGGTATTCTGCACCACCACCTCACCACCTTGCTCCAATAACCTGCACAAAGGAGAGACACAGAAAGCAAGACTTTACTATCTCAAGGGTGAACCCAGCACAGAGCACACCCAGCAATAAAGATAGCTACTTACAGAGGAAGGATCTCAATGGCTTGACGATCTTCTGCACACCACCTTATTTCCTTTTTCTGAAATTTAGTTCTCAGTTCCAAAAAACAGGAATATATGAATTAGGTTCACTACTTAGGTCGGTCCAAGTAGCTATTCAGAAGTTAGTAGTTAGAAGCAATGGTAAAGCCAGATATGGAATTAAAACCAGAAATATTTTGTTGGCTATTTGAAAGGGAGTACAATATATATTTAATTTTACACATGTTAGCAGCTGCTGGAATTGTGTTTGCACAACAGTGGAAAAACAGAGATATGAAAATGAATAAATATTATAATGTGCAGGAATAAATAAATTGACAATTAAAATCAAGAAGGCTTTGAATACTTTTTCAAGTGGGATTTGTTTTAGCAATTGCTAACTAAAAGAAACAGAAATTAGAAATCCAAAAGTATGAAAGAAAACACCAATTATGTAAGGAAGGGTCCCTAAAATGTATAAGGAAATATTACTAGATCATTATTAATGCGTAAATAACTGTGGGACATCACACACCCACACAAACTATGACAGTGCCAGGAAAACACCAAAAAATAAGAATCCCCCCGCCCCCACAAAGACTGCAAATGAAACCAGGTTTTTTTCCTAACCCTAAGGACAGGAAAGACAAAGCCACTGGAATAAAAACGGCCTGAAGGCCTTCCCTGGCGAAAGCTAGGCTGCCGCCCCCCCCCCTGGCCGCCCCCCCGGCTTTCACTAGGGAGGTCCTGAAGGCCTTCCCTGGCGAAAGCTAGGCTGCCGCCCCCGCTAGCCCGCGGCTTTCACTAGGGAGGTCCTGAACGCCTTCCCTCGTGAAAGCTAGCCTCCCGCCGCCCCCGCCGCCCCCGCTGCCCCTGCCAGCCTGCGGCTTTCCCTAGGGAAGTCCTTCAGGCCTTCCCTCATGAAAGCTAGCCTCCCGCCACCCCCGCCGCCCCCGCCAGCCCACGGTTTTCGCTAGGGAAGTCCTAAAGGCCTTCCCTCGCGAAAGCTAGCCTCCCGCCACCCCCGCCACCCCTGCCAGAGCCTCCGGAGGGCAAAAAACAACCCAACACACAAAGCAAAAGTTCAGGAATGGACTTCCAGTTTGCATGTTGGGTTGTGCTTTGCAACAGCTGCGGGGTTAGAGGGAGTTTGCTCAGGAGCGACACCGGTGTGGTCGGAGGGAGGCATAGCCCAAGCTCTCTGGGACGGGTAAGCAAGTGTGGGGAGGCGAAGGGGAGATAGAATAGAGAGAGCTGGGCAGGAGCCACAGGAGGGGTAAAGCGGCAGCCGAGGGGGCGAGGAGATCCCGACTTGCACGCAGGAGCAAGGGCGCCTTTAGGCTTGCAGCTTTCTCAGCGCCGTTGCAAACCACGGCGGTCCCGATACCCAGCACCTTCCATCCACAGCAGCTGCACCCCGCAGCCTTTGAAGGCAACAGAGGCAACCGCTTTTCTTGGTTGGGGTGGCTTGTGAACCACCCCCCTTCTGCCGGGCCAAGAGCAGCTGACCTGCGAGGGTGCCGTTTCTCACCATCATTTGCGGGACTAAAAAGCTGCATGAAACAGTCTCTCCCACCCCGGCTCGCCTGTCTCTTTAATTCACACCTCTTTGTTTCCCCCTGAAATGACCTCATCCTCAGTAGAAAGCAATTGGGAAAGGTGTATGTGTTTCAGGGTGGGGGAAATAAGGTAAGGAGGAAGAACAGAGGCTTCTCGGCTTTCTCTCACCTCCTGGATAGCAGAGGTTCCTGTGCTGGGATGCCCTGCCTTTTCCTCCCTGAACTGGTGCTGGAGGGTGGGAATCTGATGTTTGTCTGGAGGTTGATTAGCCCAGGAGCAGCGCACCCATGAAGCCCAGCTGGGCGGAGGGACACAGAGTCCGGGAGGCAAGAGTGAGCCAAATTGCCTCTGTTCTTCCTCCTTATCTTATTCTCCCCCCCCCCCCGTCTCTCTCTCTCTCTCTCTCTCTCTCTCACACACACACACACTCACACACACACACACCCTTTCCCAATTGCTTTGTCCCGCTCCGGCCCTTTAGGCAAAGAGGCGCAATTTAAAGAGACAGGAGAGCTGGGGGGGGGGGAAGGGAAGCAGCATATTCCTCCTCGCCCATCGTGGCTGCCAGGGCTTCTCCTTCATAATGGGCTCCAGGAAGAGGATGGAATCCCATCTCCCCCATTGGGAGCTCTGCCAGAAAAGCCGTCCGGGAGGTGAGAGTGAGCACACACACTCACTCACTCTTTCTCGTTCTCAAGTCCACGGAGGGAGATTTCCTTCAGGATCAAAATGGCTGGTGGGACGCCTCAGCGCAGCGATGCTCCCTCCATGGACTTGAGGGGAAAGAAAGCCCCCTTTCCCCCCTTCTCAAATTGCAGCATGCCTGGAGAGAGAGAGAGAGGGAGGGAGGGAGGAAGAGCGCATACCACCTCCAATTAGTTCTCCAAGCTCAGGTTCTTGCTGCCGCGGCCAGCACTTCATGCCTGGCTGATACGTGGGTAACCGTGGCGTTTGAGAGGAGAAACACATACAGTCCAAGGGAGCCAGAGAGAGAGAATGCCTGCTCGCCTGCCCGTCTGCCAGGGCACTGGTTATCGGGGGCATTTCACCCGCAACCGCCCACCAGCTATCAGGGAGACCGCCGGCACTACCAGATGCCTCCCAGTGCAGGTGAGCCATGGTTGGCTGGGCGAGAGGGTCATGAGGCTTCAGGCCAGGACTGCATGAGCACGCCTGCCCCACCAAGAGTAGCAGTTGTCTCCATTGCCTCTGAAGGCGGCAGGGAGCAGCAGGTCCTGCGGGTGTGAGTGAAAGGTGCTGGAAGCCTCTGGAGGGGCATCCGGGGGAGCAGGGGGGGGCGTTTTTACCCTCCTCAGGCTCCTAGAAATCCTCTGGAGCCTGCAAAGGGTGAAAAAAACTGGACCATCACAGACCAAAAGTAGGGGGGAGGGCAGGGGTCACACGTGCATGCGTGGGGGTGGTAGTTGCATGCACATGCGCATGGGGGTCTGCACGCATAGGATTATGGGTGTGGCATGCACAGCCACGACCCCCCATGCTGTTGTGGCCCAGCAGGAGCCGTTGGAGCTGCCACCAGACTCCGACAGCGAGGGTCCCTATGAGTCGGCTCTGGAGGATGTGGAGGACCCTGGACAGGGTTCTGACTCCGAGCAGGGATCAGAGAGGCTGGTTGGCCACCAGGAGGCGCCTGAGGCATGGAGCAGTGGTGAAAGCCAAAGGGAGTGTGCTCCTGATGTCATGCCTTGGAGCAGTGGGGAGGAGACAAGGGACAGTGAGTCGGACGTCAGCAGTGAGTTGTTGTTGGTTGCTCGTTACCGAAGAGCTAATAGGCGTCAGGAACAGTTGCGCAGTTACAGGAGGTAATTGCACTCAGCTGATGGTAATTAGACTCCTCTCCAGACTATAAAAGGACTGCTTGTGCACACGCCCTTTTGCAGAAGTCAACACATGAACTAATGTGGGAGTACAGTCTTGTGAGCGTGGCAGGCTGGATTGCTGCTAATGCTTATCCGTGCCGGGTTGTTATTAAGGCTTATCTGTGTTGGTTTACTGCCAAGGACCTGTCTGTCTGTCAATAAATCTTGTAAAGTATCTTTGGCTCGGAGTGTTTTGGTGTGGACGAAGGGGGGGGGGTCAGAACACCCTGTCCTCCCCCCGCTTTTGGCACGCGATGCCAAAAAGGTTCGCCATCACTGCCCTATACCATTTCAGACAAGTGGCTGTCCAGTCTCTTGAAAGCATCCACTGATGGAGCACCCACAACTTTTGAAGGCAAGCCATTCCACTAGTTAACAGTTCTTACTGTTAGGAAGTTTCTCCTTAATTCCAGGTTGCTTTTCTCCTTGATTAGTTTCCATCCATTGTTTCTTGTCTTGCCTTCTGGTGCTTTGGAAAATAAGTTGGCCCCCTCTTCTTTGTGGCAGCCCCTCAAATACTGGAATACTGCTACCATGTCACCCCTAGTCTTTCTTTTCTCTAGACTAACCATACCCAATTCCTGCAACCATTCTTCATATGTTTTAGTCTCAAGGCCTTTAATCATCTTAGTTGCTGTTCTCTGCACTTTTTCCAAAGTCTCAACATATTTTTTGTAATGTGACCAAAACTGGATGCTGTATTCAAGGTGTGGACTTACTAAGGTTTTCTAAAGTGGTACTAATACTTCACATGATTTTGATTCTATGCTTCTGTTTATACAACCAAGGATTTATTTATATATTCATATTTAGGACAAGGACTCCAAGGTCCCTCTCACAGTTACTGTTTTTGAGCCTGGTTTCACTTAATCCGTACTTGTACCTTTGGTTTCTCCTGCCTAAGTATAAAACCTTGCTTTTCTCCACATTAAATTTTATGTTGTTATATAGGGCCCATTGTTCAAGTCTGTTAAGAACTTTTTGGAGCCTGAGCTTGTCTTCTGGGGTGTTGGCTATGAATCTATCACAGCAGATTCATAGAAATACTTGGCAAGAATGTCAGAATGCCTGAGATGATAATATTCAAGAGCTCCTGTGTTTAATATACTTGGGGAAGAGGAAGCTATTTATTGGAGTTTTGGAGAAATCACAGAGAAGCCTATTGGTTCAGATGATAACTCCTTTTTCAGAAGACACTCTAAGAAGGAAACTTTTGGTTTCATCCAGGTATCTTTCCACAAAAGGGAAAGAGTCGGAATAACAGATTTTTAAAATAAAAGTAAGAAAAAAGTGGTCTAGTTAATGTGTTACTACTAATTCAGGAAAGAAAGTAATGTTGGACTGATGCTGCCATTGCTCAGTTATATTTTTCTCTCTAGCTTATACAGGCATTCTTGGACCTGGGGGGCTCCACCAATTATAAGGACCGTCATGGGCTAACCCCACTCTACCATACAGCTATGGTTGGAGGTGATCCACACTGCTAACCTTTGCTGTACAATCAAGCCCACATTGGCACCACTGATGAGAATGGCTGGCAAGAAATACATCAGGTGAGGTTCTACATGCCAGTCAAAATTCACCACCCCAAGTTTCCATGTGTGGTAACTCAGTTGTGTGGGCAAGAGAGCTAGCAACCCATCATATGCCCTATATGTACTTCCTGCTAGGACTGGCTCAAAGTCTAAAGATTGAGGGGGGTGGCTGTGACTTGTACCTGTCCATGTAACCATCTAGCCTCACGCTCCATTTCTGACCTCTGCTTCTCCATGTACCAGGCCTTCCAACATGGAAACTCTCAACATTTGGAACACCACCTCTTTTATGGTGCTGAGCCAGATGCACATAACACATCCAGGAATACAGCATTGCACATCTGTGCATTCTACAACAAGGTATGAATGATTAATTTTTACAGTCCAACATTAATAAAGTGATTCCCCCCCTCCCAAACAGAGGCCCCCTTCACCCAAATACTGCGGGGCAGAGCAACGGCCGCCCACGTCAAGAGCTCCAGCTAGACGTCCCTTCCGAGGAAGAGCCTACGCTCCAAGGATGCCAAGATTCTACATCTGTAACCGTATGGGACATGACACCCGGGATTGTCCCCAACGAGTTCCAGCTCCCGTCACATACCAGCCCAGAGGAACAGACTCCAGAGGCAGAGGTAGAGGAGGAAGACAAGGTCGTCGTGGTCCAAGGCGTGATCCGCAAGCTCCACTCGCCACATTGGCTTTAACCAATGATCCACAACCTGATCCAGAGTACAACAAACGGCTTTTGTGGACTTTGGATAGTGGCGCAGCTTTACACGTTACCTACAGAAAGGAACTTTTCACAGAGATGCACAAGCCTGAATATAATCTACATGAACTGTACTCCTTCTCCAATCATCCTTGTAAGGTCATGGGAAAAGGAACTGTTTACATTGAAGAGCTCAATACATTCATCCCTGATGTTTGTTACATACCTTCAGCAACCAGTAATTTGCTTAGTCAAAGTCACTTGTCTAGAATGTTAAAGTTCCAGGTTCACCACCTAGAAAAAGCAAGTTACATAGTTAAAAATGGAGATATTGTTGCTGAAACCATGCTAATTGGTGGTGTTTGTTACTTAAAGCCAAAGCCTAAACCGCAAGCACAGGCAAGTATGCAAACTCCAAAAAGGGAGAGCACAGGCCCAGAGAGAGTTGCTCCAGTGAGAGATCCTGTTGCTACTCCAAAGGCTCCTAAAGCCAACAAACAGAAAATAAGGAAGCAGGTTGCTCAGAGCAAGCCTGAGGTTCCTCATTAAACTGTTAATGTTGAAAATTCACTAACTGGTAAACCTTTGCATTTCAGGTGTATCCACAAGTGGCATAGAAGATTGGGGCACACCAGTTTCCGTGTTCTTAGGAAAATGCTGGAGTTCGCAAAAGGTTTGGATCTAAAGGGGTGTAAGGTGTTTTTGGATTGTGCAGTTTGCAGGAAAGCTAAATCCAAAGCAGCAGCCATTCCCAAACACGCTACACGCCTGTCAACACGCATTTTTGATTTGGTGCACACTGACATAGTGGGTCCTCTTCCACCAACAATTGGTGGTAGAAAGTATTTTCTAACAATTGTGGATAATCATTCTAGATATGGATTTGTATATCCTATGAAAGATAAATCTGAGACCTTTAAGATCTTTAAAGACTTTGCAGCATTTGTTTCTACCCAATACCAAGTTCGCATCGCCAGAATCCAGAGTGACCGTGGTGCAGAATTCATGTCTCAGCGTTTCCAGGACTGGATGCGTAAGAATGGAATTCTTCATCAGACATCCGCTCCATATACACCGGCTCATAACGGAGTCATAGAAAGAAGACAAGGGGTCCTACAAACCATGATGCATTGTCTCCTAGAAGATGCCAATCTCAGTAACATATACTGGGGTGAAGCTATCAAATATGCAAATTACATTGTCAACCGTACTTGGAGCAGTGTAATAAATCAGACTCCTTTCTTCATGATGTATGGCTACAAGCCCGATCTCAAGAACCTCCACATTTTTGGTTCATACGCTATGGTGAACATTCCCTTAGCTCAAAGAAGAAAAGGAGGTCCAGTAGCAAAGAGACTGAGATTTATGGGTATTGATGATAATTCAAAATGGAGCAAATTTATTGACCCTAAACATGTAATTGTGATTTCACAATCTGCTAATTTTGAGGAAGATATTGACTGGTCCAGGATTCATTCCAATGATCCTGGAGTTTATTTCCCTAGAGATGATGTTGCAGATGCCACGCAGCCTGATGACCAAGATTCACAGGCAGATATTCCTTCTACCAGTTCTTCACAACCTGATGTTCCGTCTTCGCAAGCTGCAGATGCTGATGCTAGTGACGAATGTGAGGACGAGGATGAAGAAGCAGAAGAAGAATGGACTGTTGTTCCGAGACGTTCCAAGAGGGTCACAAAAGGAATCCCTCCGCAACGATATTCGTGGCAACTGACAAAAACACCCTTGCCTTTGATTTGCAATGTTTCACTTCCTCCTGATACATTCACACAAATCAAGCAGCTTCCTGATTCAGAGCAAGACAAATGGTATCAGGCAATGCAGGATGAAATGGACAGTTTAAAGAAACTTAATGTATTTACACCTGCAAAGCCTCCAGCAAACAAAAAAGTCATTGGCACTCGATGGATCTACAGAATCAAGAAGAAACCGAATGGTGAGTCATTGTACAAAGCCAGACTTGTAGCTCAGGGTTTCACTCAACGTTATCCTGAGGACTACACAAACACCTACTCACCAACAGTCATAACTGAGAGTGTAAAAATTGCTTTAACCACTGCAACTATCCTTGGTTTAGAAGTTTTCCAGTTTGATGTGGACACGGCTTATCTACATGCTGACCTAGATGAAGAGATCTACGTGAGAGGACCTCCAGGATTCCGACATCAAGAAGGGGATACCTGGTTCC
Source organism: Natrix helvetica (assembly GCF_964273705.1). Classification (NCBI taxonomy): domain Eukaryota; kingdom Metazoa; phylum Chordata; class Lepidosauria; order Squamata; family Natricidae; genus Natrix; species Natrix helvetica. The sequence goes on along the minus strand of NC_138555.1, from coordinate 58,546,716 downwards.
TAAACAAAAGTATTTATGGTCTGAAACAGTCAGGTCTAATGTGGTACTTACGTCTTACTGACAAACTAAATTCAATGGGCTTTATTAAGTCCAAAACTGATGAATGCGTGTTCACAAAAAGATCTAACAATGCATATGAGATAATTCTTGTTTATGTTGATGATATTGTTTATATTGGTCCAAATAAGAAAATGAGTGAGATTTTTGCTAAGTTTGCAGAGATACTTCACATTGAAATCTTTAGGTCATATTAGCACTTATTTAGGTGTTCAGATTGACAAAACACAGAAGGGGTTTAGTCTTTCACAAGAGGAGAAAATTGATCACATTCTGCATCATTGCAACATGAAAGATGCTAACACAACAAAGACACCCATGCAAACAGATTTTCACAACTTAACACATGAACCAAGACCTGAGTTCGAAGATCAAACACTATATCGTTCAGTCATTGGGTCACTGTTGTACATTAGTAGTTGGACCAGACCCGACATTGCACTTAGTGTTTTTTTTTATATAATATATTTATATTATTTTTACATTTAAAACAGTGCAATACCGCGGAGTCGGAGTGACCGTACCTTCATATTATATACAGCTAGTTTCAACCATTAACAATTAATCTACTTAATACATTGTCTATCCTTCTGTCCAATCACAATATATACATTTGTTCCAGTCTTGTCATCTTGTCTTATACCAATCATAAAATCTATTCCATACTTCAAAATATTCTGATTCCCCTTTATTTTTAAGTTCAAGAGTGAGCCTATCTGCTTCTGCACAGGCCAACACTTTTCTGATTATATCTAGCTCTGGTGGTGTATTTTCTTTTTTCCAATGCTGTGCATAGGTTATGCGCGCTGCAGTTAGTATATGTATGATTTGATAAAGCGTATCTTTCTTAAACCCCTCCAGTATTATGCCTAGGAGAAAAGTTTCTGGTTTGAACATCATTTGTTTTCCCACCATTTGTTCTACCCATGATTGAATCATTTTCCAATATTTTTTTGCCTCATTGCACGTCCACCACATATGATAGAAAGTGCCTGGTGTTTTTTTACACTTCCAACAATTTGGGGCCAGATTTTTAAACATTTTGGAAAGCCGTGCTGGGGGGAGATGCCATCTGTAGAACATCTTATAAAGATTTTCTTTATATGCCGTAGCCAATGTTCGTTTCTGATTAAGTATCCAAAGTTTTTCCCACTTAGCCAATTCCACATTGTAACCGAATTTTTTTGCCCAGGCGACCATGGTTTCTTTGACATGTTCCTCCTCTAGCTTATATTCCAACAAAAATCTATACAGCACTTTGATCAGTCTGTTTTCTGTCTGTATCAAAAGTTTATCTAATATTGTGTAGTCTTTGGCAATACCTTCGTTCTTCCTATCCTGTGCATACCTTGATTGTATTTGTAGATAAGACCACCATTCTACTTGTACTCCTAGTGATGTCAGTTCTGATCTAGTTTTGATCTCCCCCTGCCTGTTCAATAACTCTTTATATGTGACTATATTTTCCATATTGATTAAATTTGGGTGTATGTATGCTTCCATCGTAGATAGCCAAATAGGTATTTTAGTATAGTGGTCATGTTTAATTTTGTTCCATATTAGTAACAGAGATTGTCTGATGTAATGTCTACTAAAATATTTGTGTGCAGATCCTTTTTCATACCAGAGGAAGGCATGCCAGCCTGCTTGGAGGTCATGGCCTTCCAATTTGAGTAATCTTTTATTTCTCAGCATTATCCATTCCCTTAGCCATGTTAGTATGGCCGCAGTATAATAGAGTTCCCAATCTGGTACGCCAAATCCTCCCTTTTCCTTAGTGTCTTGCATAGCCTTAAGTTTTATTCTTGGTTTTCTTCCCTGCCAAATAAATTTCGAAACCAATTGATTCAAATCCTTGAAGACACCTTTTTCTAGTTTGATGGGAATATTCTGAAATAGGATATGAAATTTTGGTAATATATTCATTTTTATAACTGCGATCCTGCCCATCAGGGACAGTTGTAGGTTTTTCCACCTTTCTAGATCTTTCTTAGTTTTATTAATCAAATTAGTATAATTATCTTCTTTGATGGTCACACACCTCGCAGATAAATGTATACCAAGATATTTAACTTTTTTGACAATTTGAATACCCAATTTCTTCGTTAACTCCTCTTTTGCTTTTGATGTCATATTTTTAGTCAGCATTTTGGTCTTTGTCATATTTATCTTTAAACCCGCTATTTTCCCATACTCAGTCAATTCCTCAATGAGTTTCGTACCAGACTTTATAGGATCTTCTAACACAAACACTAGATCGTCCGCAAAGGCCTGTAACTTAAATTGCTCCTTTTTGATTTCTAGTCCCTTTATCTGTACCTCTTTACGTACATTCCTGGCTAATACTTCTAGGGTTAGTATAAACAGCAGGGGGGCTAGGGCACAACCTTGTCTTGTACCTTTCTGGATTACAATACTTTGTGTTAGTTCACCATTGATTATTACTTTGGCTTTTTGATTTGTATAAATTGCTCTGATCGTGTTTATAAATTTATCCCCACAATCCATGTATTCTAATTGTTGGTGCAAAAATTCCCAGTTGACATTATCAAATGCCTTTTGGGCATCGAGAAAGATTAGTGCAACCTGTTTTTCATTGTGCACTTCATAATATTCAAGAATGTTCAACATAATTCTCATATTGTTTTTAATTTGTCTTCTGGGGAGGAATCCGTTTTGATCTGTATGGATGAATGATGTAAGAATTTTTTTCAACCTTTCTGCTATTATTGAAGCAAAGATTTTGTAATCTGCATTTAGCAGTGAGATTGGTCTGTAGTTTTGTATAAACATCTTGTCTGTGTCTGCCTTAGGTAATCGTACAATGTTAGCCTCCGTCCATGATAACGGTGTCTTCGCCTCTTTCAACACAGCGTTGTAGACTTCCAACAACGTTGGGACAAGTATATCCTGGAATTCTTTATAAATTTCCGCTGGCAACCGATCCGGCCCTGCAGCTTTATTATTCTTTTGTCTTTGTATGGCCTCGGTTATCTCTGATGTTTTAATGTCCTCATTGAGCATGTCCTTAATCTCCTCTGGTACCTTTGGCAGATCTGACTTTTCCAAATACTGTAATATTCCTTCCTTTGTGTGGTCTCGGTTTTCTCTATATAATTGTTCATAGAACTCTTGGGTAATCCTTTTCTTTTCCTCTAGTTGGTAGCAGATCTCGCCTTTTTCATCTTGTAGTTTATTGATCCAATTCTCTTGCTTCTGCTTCCTCAACCTATAGGATAGCCACCGCCCCGGTTTATTTGCATTCTCAAAGAAATTTTGTTTTGCTTTTTTTATAGATTGTGCCAATTTTGCTTTTTCAAATATAGCCAATTCATGTTTAATCAATTCCATATTTCCTTTTATACTTCTGTTCTGCGGTTTCTTTTGAAGTTCACTCTCTAAATTTCTATACCTTTCTTTCAGCTCTCTTATTTTTAGATTCTCAGTTTTTTTCTTCCTGGCTGTGGCTGATATTGTGACCCCTCTTATAAATGCCTTAGTTGTATCCCATATGTTTTGTATGGATGTATCTCCTGGCTCGTTTTCTTTGAAGAAAATTCTTAGTTCCTGGTTAACTCTTTTAATATATTCCTGATCTTTTAGGATTGATCTATTGAGTAACCAACGATAACTGCCCTTTTGTTTTTTCCATATAATCCTCATGGGATTGTGGTCAGCCCATAGATTGGGTTCTATATCTATCTCCTTCACTTCCGAAATTAACTCCATCGGCAGCCAGACCATGTCTATCCTTGACCAGGATTCATGTCTATTCGAGTAGAAGGTATATTGGTTTCCCTCTGGACATCTTTCTCGCCATACATCATACATATTAAGTTCTTCAGCCATTTGGAAGAATGACCTTGGCAAAGTTCTCCTAGCTCCTTTTCTCTTCTTTCCACTTTTATAGTCCCATTTCGGGTCAACTATAGCATTGAAGTCACCCAGTAAACAAACATTTTCATTTCCCATCTCTCGAATAATGCTATGTAGTCTATGATAAAAATTTTCCTGGCCTTCATTAGGTGCATATATTACAACCAGTGACACCTTTTTTTGGTTTAACATTATTTCTACGATTAATATTCTCCCTTCCTCATCATGATAAATTAGTTTAGTCTGGATCGTGTCTTTGACATATAATGCTATTCCTCTTTTCTTTTGATCAGCTAGTGCCGTGTAAAGTTTACCCAATCTAGGACATTCTAAGATCTGGATCTGTCTTTTAGTCATATGAACCTCTTGCATTGCAATTATATCGTAATTCAAATGTTTTAATTTATTAAATATTGTTTTCCTTTTCTGGGGTGAGTTTAGACCATTAATATTCAATGATAGAATCTTGATTTCTCCCAACATACTTCTATGTGTATTTAGGTCGTGTGCTTCTTGTTGCCCTTGTTTCTCTCACTTCCTTTGGTTCTTCCCCTTTTTCGTCTAGAACGACTTCTTTCTCCTTTTGTGTCTCCACTGTTTCCTTTTCTCTTCTTATCTGTGCCCTGAGTCCTTGCCTCCTTGCTCCCGACTGTTCTCCTTCGTCTTTCCCATCCTCCTGCCCAACAAGATTATTGTAAAAATCTTCCGCTTGTTCCAGCGTGTCTATTCTGAATCTTCTATCTCTCCAAGTTACCAGTACGCCCTCCGGCATCAGCCATCTGAAGTTAATTTCAAATTTGTTCAGGACAGACGTTAAAAATTGATGGGGCCTTCTTAATTCTCTAATTCTCCTCGGTACCTGTTTTAGGACTGTTAGTTGTCATTGATTGTAAATTATCGGGTCGTCTCTTGTTCTATTCAGCACCTCGTCACGTATTGATTTTTTAACAAACTTTACATGGACTTCTCTTGGTAGATTATTCTTTTTTGCGTAGTTTGTCTGTATTCTATACGTCTCGTTGATCTCGCTTGCCATCTCATCCATTTCTATTCCCAAAGCCTTTGCCATTAGGTCTGCCATCGTGTCTGGTAAATCCTCGCCTTTTTCTTCCTTTACGTTCTGGAACCGTAGGAATTGGGCTGCTTTCTCCGATTCTAACGCGAGGACCATTAACTCAAGTTCCTTGTTTGTCTGGATCAGCCTAGAACTCAGCTGCTCCATTTTTCCATCCTCCTTTTCCAACCTTTCTTCTATTACATTTATTCTTTGTTCGTGTTTATTGATCTGTTCCTGGAACTTCTCAAATTTATCATCCATCTTCTGCATTCTCTCCTTTAATTCTACAGTATCATTCCTTATTTCTCTAATATCCTTTTTTAGTTCTTCGTGATTTTTAGCCATTACCTCCTGCATGGTCTGTAATATCATCTGCAATTCCTTGGTTGAATTGGATCTTTCTCTCTGAAGCATATCCTCCAAAGATCTTTGGTTCGAAGGGCTGGCAGCCGCTAAGGATGGCTGGGATGCTGGCTTCCTCCCCGTGCCAATTTTCGTTAGATTTGTAATACTTGTCATTTTTTGGAAGAATTGGATCCCTACTTTAGTTTTTCTCCAGAACTCCCACTTTCTTCTCTCCCTTGTAACTTTCTCCAGTCTTTCTTTCTTTCTTTCTTTCTTTCTTTCTTTCTTTCTTTCTTTCTTTCTTTCTTTCTTTCTTTCTTTCTGCCTGCCTGCCTGCCTGCCTGCCTGCCTGCCTGCCTGCCTGCCTGCCTGCCTGCCTTCCTGCCTTCTTTCCTCTCCCTCTCCTCCCTTTCCCTCTCCTCTTCCCTCTTCCTCTACTCAATTATCAATTTTAAATAGTGATAGGGGGTAGTAATAATAATAATAATAAATTTAAATTTATTAGCCGCTCCCTTTCCAGACAGGACTCGGGGCGGCGTACAGTGGAGCATATAAAACATATACAACACATAAACATACATATATACAGGACATACATACACGGAGGAGGTAACAAATTTCATCACATTGGACAATTAAAAGTCACCATTAAAAATACCCCAATTGTAAAACACAATTTAAAATTTAAGGTTTTTTAAAATTTAAAAGAACTGTCAGGAGGAGTAAGAAAAGTTTACGGTTGAGCCAGGCCAGATAATTGAAAGAGGTGGGTCTTCAGCTGTACACGGAAGGAGCGGAGATCGGAAGTAGTCCTGATGTCACGGGGGAAGTCATTCCACAGGGCTGGGCCCGTCACAGAGAAGGCTCTGCTCCTGGGTGTCGCCCCCCGGCACTGTTTGGCGGACGGCACCCGAAGAAGTCCCTCTCTGTGTGAGCGGATTGGTCGTAGGGATGTATGGGGCAGGATGCGATCCTGCATGTAACTAGGCCCTGTGCCATGAAGCGCTTTAAAGATCATAATCAAAACCTTGAAACGCATTCGGTAGACTACAGGAAGCCAGTGCAGCTCGCGCAGGAGAGGTGTTACAGGGGAGTATCTAGTCCTCCCCATAATCACCCGCGCGGCCGCGTTCTGGACCAACTGCAGTCTCCGAGTGCATCTCAAGGGAAGCCCCATGTAGAGAGCATTGCAGTAGTCCAGGCGAGACGTCACTAGCGCATGGGTGACTGTGCGTAGGGCATCCCGGTCCAATAAGGGGCGCAATTGGCGCATCAGGCGAACCTGATGGAACGCCCCCCTTGCCACGGCTGTTACATGGTCATCCATGGACAGCCGGGCATCTAGGAGGACGCCCAAATTGCGCACCTGTTCCATGGGGGCCAGTTGCACGCCCCCGATGGCCAGAGATGGAAGCAACTGGTTGAACCGGGAGGCCGGAAGCCACAGCCACTCCGTCTTGGAAGGGTTGAGTTTTAGTCGGTTGTCATCCATCCAGACCCGTACGGCCTTCAAACACCGGGACATCCTTTCGACGGCCTCATTGGGGTGGTTCGGGGTGGAAATGTATAGCTGAGTATCATCAGCATACAGATGATATCCCACCCCAAAGCCACGGATGATCTCGCCCAGCGGTTTCATGTATGTGTTGAACAGGAGAGGCGAGAGCACCGACCCCTGAGGCACCCCACATGTGAGTGACCTCCGGGTCGATCTCTGCTCCCCTGCCAACACACGTTGCGTCCGGTCAGAGAGGTAGGAGCCAAACCACCGTAAAACGGTGCCCCTGACTCCCAGCCCCTCCAGCCGGTGCAACAGGATACCATGGTCGATGGTATCGAACGCCGCCGAGAGATCTAATAGGACCAGGATAGAGGAACAGCCCCTATCTCTGGCCCTCCAGAGATCATCAACCAATGCGACCAAGGCCGTCTCCGTGCTGTGTCCGGGTCGGAAGCCGGACTGGCGCGAGTCTAGATAATCATTCTCCTCCAGGTGACGTGGGAACTGTTGTGCTACCACACTCTCTACAACCTTCGCTAAAAAAGGAAGGTTGGAGACTGGACGATAATTGACTAGGTCCATTGGGTCCAGGGAAGGCTTCTTGAGCAGGGGCCTCACCACCGCCTCTTTCAAGGCGGTCGGTAGGAGCCCCTCACCCAACGAAGCGTTCACTAGGCCCAGGAGCCAGTCGCGTGTAACCTCCCAGGATGCCAGTACAAGCCAGGAGGGACACGGGTCCAATAAACATGTGGTAGGTCGCAGACGTCCACGCAACCTGTCCAAATCCTCGATGGCAACCGAGTCAAACTCCTCCCAAAGCGAACCCTCAAGACTCGCCGCGGGCGTCTCAGATGGACTACTGAAAGGGGCCCATCCCATCCGGATTTGAGCGACTTTGTCCTGCAGATATTTCCCAAACTCCTCTGCTCTGCCCTGTAAAGGGGCTTCCCGCGGTCTCTCAAACAAGAGGGAGCGAGTCACCCGAAACAGGGCGGCAGGGCGGTTATCTGCGGACGCAATAAGAGCGGCGCAATATTGACGTTTGGCCGCTCTTAATGCCACAAGGTACGTCCTCAAATAGGCTCGTGCCTGTGCTCGGTCGAATTCGGAACGGGAGGATCTCCAACGACTCTCTAGGCGTCTCTTGTGGCGTTTCATCACCCTTAGCTCCTCGGTAAACCAAGGGGCCAGGGTGGTTCGTCGCCGCAGGAGAGGCCGCAAAGGCGCCACCCGGTCTAGGGCCCCGGTAGTCGCACTATTCCATGCGTCTACCAGGTCCTCTACTCGGGGGCGGGTCAGGTCCACAGGAGGTGGCCCAAGCTCCATCTGGAACCTATCTGGTTCCATCAGGCGCTTGGGGCGGAACCATCTAATACCTTCCGGCTCCGCCTCCCCGCAGCGGGGTGTAGCACCAGGGAAGTTAAGCCGGAGAAGTGAGTGATCTGACCATGACAGGGGAACAATAGTTGGGTCCCCTATTCCCAGATCACTCGTCCACTGGCCAGAGACAAAGACAAGGTCCAACGTGTGGCCTCCCTCGTGAGTAGGGCCCTGAATTAACTGGGTCAGGTCCATGGCTGTCATGGAAGCCATGAACTCCCGAACCCCCTCAGATGCTTCTCCCATCGACGGCAGATTAAAATCCCCCATCACTACAAGTTTGGGGGTCTCAACCGCCACCGATGAGATCAGCTCGAGGAGTTCAGGCAGGGCCGCTGATGTATAGCGAGGAGCCAGGTATACTATCAGCAGGCCCAACTGCCTCCCTGGGCCCCATCTCACGACGAGGGACTCACACCCGGATGTCTGTGGCACAGTGAACTCTCTCGGCTCCAAGTCTTCCCCGATAATCACTGCTACCCCACTGCCCCTTCCCTGGGCCCGAGGCTGGTGAAATGCTCGATAACCTGGCGGGCACATTTCCACGAGGGGTAGACCTCCCTCGTGGCCCAACCAGGTCTCGGTTATTCCTGCGAGGTCCGGCTCCCCCTCCGAAATTAGATCGTGAATGAGGGGGGCCTTATTGACAACGGACCTCGCGTTGCATAACAGCAGTCTCAGGCCTCGGGTCTGTAGATCCTGACCACCTAGTATGCAGGGGTTGGTACAAACGACCGGGAATGACCAAAAACCCCGGTCTCCCAACCGACTACGCGTTCTTGATCTGTCCTCGCACCTGCCCCTCCCCACGACCGTTGGTATCAGGGAGCCCTGCGCAAGAATGCTATCTTCCCTCTCCTCCCCCACTCCGCTCCCTCCTCCTTCGACCACAACTAGGTGCCTGGCTCTCCCATCCCTCCTGACCTGTTCCCCCCCCCCCATCCTTATAACCCCTTACAACTTTTAAAAAACATTTAATTAAAAAACCCCTCAACGTGCGCTTCCTCCACCTCTCTGGGTTAATGAACCCGTCCTCAAGGTGGGCCCTTGAAAGGGCAGGAGGCCATAGCTGCGAGAGGGGGGAATCTCGTAGCTGTAGTAGGTCTAGCCTCGTATATAACATAATTAGACAGGGCCAAGTTCGTCAAGTGGGAGCTGTAGATGTTAATGTGTATCAGCGGCCGCAGTTCCCACTAAGGGGATGGTCCTGGCAAGAAGATAGTCCAGGCAGGGGATAGGCTGATGAAAATAGTCCATATCTAGATGGAAATGCTGGCTAATGGAAATATGATAAAGTAGCCAGCTGGTGGATAAAAATTGCAGCTAAGAGGTAGTTGTAATGGATGGTAAGTCATAATAGGTGGTAGGGCAGATAGCCCGTAGTAAGTAGATGGTAAATAAGTGAGTGGGGGGGGGGTAGTAGTGAGCACAGCAAAACACTGGGTCTGACCTTCTGCATGGGCCTCTGATGTTCCAGGCCTCCGATTCCATGGCCTGCCCTAGATGAAAAGAATCCTCTGTCCATTTGGCAACCCAGGTGTTGTTATTGGGCCCGGGAGGGCTGCATCGGCCTCCCTGCAGCCCTTCCATCGTTCTTCCAACTCTCTGCTTCCTCCGGCGCCTCAGGCCTCACCCTCCTTCCTTCTTCCCTTCGGCGCCTTGGGTCTCTCGGGCCTCCCTCGGGCCTTACATTCCTTCACACAATCACCGGCCAGATTAGAGCTCAGCGATCCATAGTTCGTAATTTGGGCCGCTCGGCTCTCCTGGGTTGCCACCATCACTCTCATGTCACAGGCCAAAAACCGCCCAGTCACACAGTCACGCAATCACGCAGACTGCCCAGACCACCGCCGCTGTCCTCCACCGCTGTCCTCCACCTCCTCCAGCCTTCTCGCCCCCCTCCAATCCAATCTTTACCGCTCCGCTGCTCCGCTGGCTCTGCCGCTCCGACTCCGATTCAGAGAGCGCCGGCCGCCATGCTGGTTTAAAACGCCAGCTGCCACGCCACGACCGACTGGCGCGCTATCTTCCTCCTGTCCGGCTGCCCGGCCGACCCGACGGGCCAGCTTGGGGCCGGGCAGGTGCCAGGATGTTTGGCGCCAAAAATCCCCGACCCTCAGGGTGGAAATGAGGGTCGGCAGCATCCCGCCCGTCAGGAAGCCCTCCGCATTTAGCGGAGCTCAGAGGCAGTCCTCCATTCCCTCCGGAAGCTCCTCCTCCTCCTCTATATATCAATAAGTTTGTATGTTATATGAGAACAACTATCATAGGATAGGGAGAGAGTGAGAGAGACTTATCAATTTATCACTGTATATATATGTGTGTGTGTGTGTCACACTTATAATACTCCTAAATTTCTATTAATCTATTAATCTATTTTATTAATTTAATAAAATCTAAGAGTAAATTGCTTATAGTTATTACTTATATTGTGATCAAACAATCTCCTAAATTAATCAGTACTAATGCCAATAATATCGAAAAGGGTTGGGATTAATAATCTTACAGCAATAACAATAACAATAGCAGTATATTCCTTTGATGGTATTATTATAACATTAATTCCTATTTTTTAGGTTCAACCTTAGATGCGACCCTCCTGTGTTGAATAATTATATGAGAATGTTCTGGGTTCCCCTGCTCTGATGGATCTTCTTTCTCTCTCTCCGGTTGTTTCTATCAGTAGTGTCCAAAGATTAGCCTCAATATTCTCTAGTAGTCAGCTCTCTTGTTATCCAGAGAATATAGTCACCGAAATTCCTGTTTTCTCTTAAGGTATTTAGAGGGGGGGAAATTCCAAATTCCGCCAGTAGATGTCGCTCTTCCACTCTTCCAGAAGCTAACCAACTGCAAACTAACCACAGGCATATGTAGCAAAGTTATATTGCTTCCTTTTCTTCTTCCTCCTTCTTCCTTCAAGCCTTCAAGCCTTGGATAATTAACTCAATCCCCCTGAAGATATCTATGTAATCAGAGTTATTTACAACCGGCCTTTGTTATGTTAACAAATTAGATTTAGATTCAGCTCATCAGACAGTTCAGAGAGTAAAAGAAGACAGCCTCTAGCCTTCACTCAGCATATTACTCTCGCCGCTGTAATGGGGGGGGGGGGATAAACAGCCCCCCCAATTCCTCTTGGAGCCCTTAATCTCTTGAGTTGTTTTGGAATAAAAATACCTTCCACCAAGATCAGGAATATGTTAAATCACTTGCAACTCCGGCAGCTTCTCTGTAATAAATCCTCGCTTGCTTTGAACTGTTGTCAGCCCTCTGGGACGGCCATTAATTGTCGCCCTCTTCCACGCCCGGGGTTATGAAGGAGATTTCAAGCACAGACCATGAATTGCCATCCTATGGTCGTGCCAAACCAACCTTCTCTCTTCAGTCTTCCCTCCAGGAAGGCTTGGTTTATCAAAATCTTTTCAGCAAACCCCTCCGGACGTTAGATCTGGCTGCTGTTAATGGAGCTCTCTGTCCAAGCAGCCATTCGTGCTGGCAGCAAGCCCCGCCTCCCCGACATTGCACTTAGTGTTAATCTCTTATCACGACACGTAGGTAAGGCAAAACAATTTCATTGGACATGCATTAAGAGGTTATTGAAATACCTGAAACACACTAAACACATGAAGTTATTGCTAGAACCAACACATACTGATTATGCAGAATTATGTTGTTATGCAGATTCTGATTGGGCAAGTGATAAGAAATCACGCAAAAGTACTTCAGGTTACATGATGTTCCTGAATGGATGTCCTGTTTACTGGCAAGTGAGAAAACAGAATTTTGTTTCTTGGTCATCTACTGAAGCTGAATATGCTTGTGTTTCAGATGCATGTAATTCTCTAACATGGTTTGATGATTTGATCGCAGATATCTGGACACGTCCGATTCGACCAATCACCGTGATGGAAGATAATGAATCGGTGGTTTTTATTTCTGAGTCACATTTCACAGGTTCTAGGTCCAGACACATTGACATTCGTTATCAAAACACAAAGCAATTTGTTAAGCAAGGTTTTGTTAAATTGCAATATGTATCTACACATGATCAAATTGCTGACATGCTCAAGAAACCACTTCCAGCAGCTCAACACGAGTATCTGTGAAAGAAGATGTGCCTTATTTGATGATTTACCTGACATCAGCCCAACTAGCAAAAGAAGGGGTGTCACTGCGTTAATTGGTTTGCTAGCTGCGCTGAAGATTTACTGCGCAGGTCACAGTTCTTATCTGCAAATGATTTACTGTGCATGCACTTTCACATTCCTCCTCAACTTTCTCTTCTGATCTTCTGTTCGCCTGCCGAAGCAGGCAGGCACATAGCTTCGCCAAGATGTAATTCTACCCATTGCTATTCCCCCCCTTAATGAATATGCATACTAAAGATGAAGCTAGAAGAGAGAGTATGGCAGGCCAAAGATTCTTAAAGGAGCAGCTGCAGACCTGACAGGCTGCCTCTCTTCAAAAGGGAAATCGTTTCTGGAAAAGAGAATTAAAATTAGAAGTTACCATAACACAATTAACCACCTCTGCCACCCCCCTAAATATGTTTTAGACATATTTTTAACTATCATTGTGGTTTTCTCCTTATTCACTCTCAATTCAGCTACTTCCCCATATTCAGCCAGATTGTAATGGCTCTTCTATGATAACTACAAGATCGTCTGCAAAAGCTTGCAATTTATAAACTTCCTTCTTGAACTCCAATCCCTTAATTTGTTTATCTTTTTGAATTATTCTCCTTAATACCTCTAATGTTAATATGAACAGTAATGACAATAACAGGCACCCTTGCCTCGTACCTATAACTCTAGCCTCATATTGCTATAAACACATTGATAAAATTTTCACCAAATTCCATATATCTTTGCTGTCTCAACATAAAATCCCAATTAACATTATCAAAAGTCTTTTGCACATCTAAAAATATCAGTACCACTTGTGTTTCGCTATGCACTTCATAATATTCCAATATATCCAATACTGTCCTCATATTATTTCTTATTTGTCTTTTTGATAAGAAACCGTGGACTTGTGGGTGTGGGGGCAAGACCCTGAACTTTCAACTGGGTGAGGAAAACCAGGAAGCTTTCAGATTTGGCTTTTCCTAGATGGGCCAACATGGCTCTCTTAATAAATTGGAACTTTGAGCACTACTTTGCCTTGGACTCTGATTTAATTTTGGATGCTATTTGGAACCCTGACATCTTTAATCTTTTGGCCATTATTGCCATAAATATTTTATAATCCGAGTTCAACAATGATATGGGCCTGTAATTTTTATTAATGTCAAGTCAGTATTCTCCTTTGGAATCAGCGTGATGTTTGCCTCCGCCCAGGAAGCTGGTGCTTTTGCTTCTTTTAATACCGCATTAAATACCTTGATTAATGTTTGTCCTAGAGCAGTGATGGCGAACCTTTTTTGGCTCGCGTGCCACAAGTGGGGGGAGCGCAGGGGGGTTGAGTGCGGGCGTGCCGCACCCATAATGCAATGTGTGACCCCCCCAGTGCGCATGCGTGCACAATGCGCGACCCCCCCCCATTTTTACATTTTTTTTGCCCTCCCCAGGCTCCAGGGGCTTTATAGGAGCTGGGGAGGGCGAAAAGAGCCTCCCCCGACCCTCCGGAGGCTTCAGGGACTGTCCGGAGGCTTCCCTGAAGCCTTCGGAGTGCTTAAAACCACCCTCCGAGCAAACCGGAAGTGACTTCCGGGTTGCTCGGAGGGTCGTTTTAAGCGCTCCGAAGGCTTCAGGGAAGCCTTGGACGGTCCCTGATGCCTTCGGAACGCTTAAAACGACCCTCCGAGCAACCCGGAAGTCACTTCCGGTTTGCTCGGAGGGTGGTTTTAAGCATTCCGAAGGCTTCAGGGATGGTCCCTGAAGCCTCCGGGGGGGGGGGGGGAGGCTCTTTTCGCCCTCCCCAGGCTCCTATAAAGCCTCTGGAGCCTGGGGAAGGCGAAAAATAGCTTTTAAAAAGGTGAACTCAGCTGGCCAGCACGCACATGCACGCTGGCCAGCTGACAGGGCAGCGCCTCGCGTGCCCTGACAAATGGCTCCGTGTGCCACTTGTGGCACGCGTGCCATAGGTTCGCCATCATGGTCCTAGAGAATCTTGTAGTTCTATATATAGTTCTGATGGTAACCCGTCGGGACCTGGCGATTTATTATTTTTCTGTTTTTTGTTGCCTTTATTAATTCTGACATTCTTATATGTTTTTTATATCTTCTGGAACCTTGGGTAGTTCAGCTTTCTTAAAACATTGTCGTACTTTTTCTTCAATATTACATTCATCATCCTTGTATAATTTCTTATAGAAATCATGGATTACATTTTTCTTCGCTTCATTTTGATAAGATATATTTCCCTCCTCATTTTGTAGTTTGTTAATCCACCTTTTTCTTTTTGTTTTCTTAGTTTGTATGCTAGTCATCTCCCTGGCTTAATTTTATTTTCAAAAAAAGTTTTGGTTACTCCGTTTTATTTGTTGTGCTAAATCTTCCTTCTCGTGGTTGTTCAATTTATGCTTAGTTAGATCTATTGGTTGTTTGAAATCGCCTCTTTGGGGCTCCTTTTGTAGTCCAACCTCTAACCTCCTGAGTTCCTCCTCTAAGCTCTTCTGTCATTGTTTCTTTTTTAAATTTTCTTTTGCCATGTAAGCAATCACGATGCCATCATATAAGCCTTTGCGGTGTCCCATAGATTTTGTAAATTTGTTTTTTTATTTTCCTGGAAGAACAAGCGCATTTGTTCTTTCATCCTCAATCTAAATTCTTCGTCTTTTATGATTGATCTTTTTAAAGTCCATCTTGTCATTTTCTTTTGTCCCCTCCATCTTATTCTGACTGGATTGTGGTCTGCCCGGAGGTTAGTATCTATTTCTACTTCTTCCACTTCTGAGTTTAACTCTGTTGACATCCAAATGATATCAATTCTGGACCATGATTTGTGTCTGCTTGAATAACATGTATACTGATTTTCCCCTTGATTTCTCTCTCTCCAACTGTCTGTCAGCGTTCCAAGTATCATGCAGAATTAAATCAGAGTCCAAGCCAAACCTTTCCTTAAAATTCCAATTTAATAAGTCAGACATGGTACATCTGTGGAAATCCCAATTCTGGAAGTTACCTAAGATTCCCACCCAGTGTAAAGTTCATGATCTTGTCCCCACACCCACTAATCCATCATATGCTCCAATCTTCTTCTTCCATGCTGTCATCTAGACCCCACTGGTTCCGGTCAGTTGCCAAGGTGTGGAGACAAAGAATAACCTTGAGCTTCTAGAAAGGATTTTTTTTATTTTGAAAACAACACATTCTACCCATTGCTACCCTCCCCCTTAATGAATATGCTTACTAAAGATGAAGCTAGAAGAGGGAGTGTGGCAGGCCAAAGATTCTTAAAGGAACCGCTGCAGGCCTGACAGGCTGCCTCTCTTAAAAGGGAAACCGTTTCTGGAAAAGAGAATTAAAATTAGAAGTTACCATAAAACAATTAACCACCTCTGCCTCCCCCAGGGGGACCCTTTGGCTTATCAGGGAACTTCTCATGGAATTGTTTCACTAATTTATCCACTTTTAGATCCCAACTTTTCACCCACGTAGCTTCAGACAAAGGGTACCCCTTCCAATGCACTAAATATTGTAAGCGACCTCTATGCAGCCTGGAGTCTAAGATTTTTTTCACCTCCTAATGTGTTTCCCCTTCTACCACTACAGGAGGCGGGGGAGCTTGGGTGGATGGTCTTATGCTAGACCCCATTATTGGTTTCAACAAGCTACAATAGAATACCGGGTAAATTTCCCCTATAATTCTGGGTAGGCTGAGTTGAACTGTAACTGGGTTAATTATCTTTTCTATTGGGAAAGGACCTATTAATTTTGGACCCAATTTCTTGTTCAAATTTTTTATTAGTTTAACAATTTTTACAAGGAAAGGGGGTTATAGGGTTATAAAACATTTTGACAGCTACATCGTGCGGGGGGGAGAATCGAAGATAGAAAAATATCAACATTTACATAGGTATTAGCAGTTTTAAGTTTAACACAAAATCATCAGTATGTTTCAATCATTTGTTTTGTATCACTTCCATAAATGTACATTGTAACAACAATTGCAATAGTGTTTCAAATCACTTTTGTGATCTGAGTCTTCTAGTTGTTGCGTCCTCCCTCCCGTCCACCGGCTGAGCCTCAGCCCCTCCCTCCTTTGTTTCTTGTGTAACATCCCCCATTTTGCCTAAGAGAGCACTGTGTTTTTTAGTGAAAGCCTCTGCTTCCACTACTGTGTTAATTCTAATTCTGCTGCCCTCCCAAAAAATCAACATGCCTTCTGGAAACAGCCACCTGAACCAAACCCCATTATTGTATAATTTTTTTGCTAAGAAGGAATATTTCCTTCTGTTATCTTTTACTTTCTTTGGGATCTGTTTAAGAATGGTTATTTCTTTATCTTTATATTTTAATGGTCCTCCCCTTTGAGCTCCTAGAACCTCATCTCTTGTAGTTTTTCTAAGAAATTTAACATGAACTTCCCTTGCAACATTGTGTGTTCTTGCATAGGCCTATAGATCAGATCAATGTCTCACCAAAGCTGTTGTTTATCTCTATTAATATATTCTGCTAGTATTATGGTCATAATCTCCTTAAGATCTTCGTTCTCAACTTCTGGCAAGTTTTGGAACCTAAGAAAAAAAGACATCCTTTCAAATTCCATTTTTAACATCTGATTTCCAAATTCTGCATTCCCCCTTTGGATTGTCTTCATCTTGTCTCTCATCCCAACCGCCCCCTCCTCCAGCACACCTATCCTCTGTTCATTCCGTGTGGTTTGCTGATTCGTCTCTCTGAGCTGTTCATTTAAGTCCTGCAATTGTTTTTTAATTTCGTCCTGTCCCTTTAAGATGATTTGAAGCATCTGTTGAGTAGACAAGTCCTTTGCACTCTCTTCAGAGGCTTTAGGTTGTAGAAAAGATCCCAGTTGTGACTGGTGAGCAGGGCTGGACGTGGAAGATGTTGGGGCCGATGAGGCCTTACCAGGCGGTAATTTCTTTGGACCCATCATGAGGCTCAGAGATAGTTGTTGTTCTGTACAAAGAGATGGCGTCTGTGGGAGAGCACAGCCAGTAGGGATCACCAAACAAACAAGTCCAAAGGAGAATAAGTCTTCTAGTAGAGAACTAGAGCAGATAGGTGGGTCAGAATGTTCCAAATCCAGGGGAATAACGTACTTGAAGAGGCTCCTGGAAGTCTCTGGGGTGGAAATTAGTTGAAAGCCATAAGGTTTTCCAAGGGAGGAGTCTCATTCATGAAGACAAAGAAGAAAGAGGAAGTTGGCCATATTGGCTCAGCCAGTACAGGTGGTCAGGAAACAACAAAATCAAAGTTCCCATAGATAGTTTAGAGAAGAATCAGTTCAGCCATCCTTTCTCTCGCAATTGTAGTAAAAAAGAATCCCCCCCCCATTATTTAAGGGAAGTGAAAGTAGATTTTCAAACTTTCTCTCTCCCCCATAAAAGGGAGAGATTTTTCAAGTGCCGCTTTTCCAAGGGGGGTGGAATTTCCCCCCCCTCCAATCTAAGCTCCTCCAGAAGTTGAAACAAAGTCCCAAAAAGAAAACTGCAAAACAGTCAAAAGAGTAAGAATGGTAAAAGACCTGGGGAGACCCCTCGGCTCACCGCTCTTCAGCTGTTTCATTCCAATTGATTGTTTCCTTCCAGGCTGCGTTCAGTGAAGCGTGCGGTGGCATTCTGCGCACTCCCTACACTCCCCGGCTCCTGGGGCAAGGCTGGAGAGCCCTTCGCGGCCGCTGCCGTTCCAGGGGGTCCCAGCGAGCCGCCCCTATGGCAGGGCGCCCCTCCAAGGCACCCTGTGCTCCCCCTAGACTTCAGGGGAGCCCACCGGAGCAGCAAAAAGGTGGACGCGCGCGTCCGTCACCTTCGGCTGCCGGAAGTCATCCGACCCAATTTCTTACTAGGCATCCTTAATCTTATGTATTTGGTAGATACAAAAACTTTGTTCCCCACCCGGAAGGGGGGTTGGAGGGAGCGATGTTTATCAGTTTGCTTCTTGTAGGCTTCTGCCGCATCTGCTAGAGCCTTCTTTGTATTTTCCCATCCCTTCTTTAGTGTGTCCATCCATTCATTCAGAGACATGGAGGAGGGAGGTTCTTTAGGCAGAACGAATTCCATGCCACTGGTAATCTGGAAAGGAGTTAATCCGGTACTGCTGTGGACTGCATTGTTGTATGTCACTTCGGCGAAGGGTAGCAAGTCCGACCAGTTGTCTTGCTGATAGTCCACATAACACCGGATGTATTGTTCCACCATCGCATTGGCCCTCTCCGCTGCTCCATTTGTGCTGGGATGAAATGCTCTAGCTGAGTCCCTGTGTGGACCCAATCGATCTGAGGAACTCTCTCCAGAACTTGGCGGTGAACTGAACTCCACGATCTGAAATGACCCTTTTTGGCACTCCGTGCAGGCGATAAATGTATTTCACAAACATTTTCGCTAATTTCTTTGTGAATGGCAGCCCTGAGCAAGCGATGAAATGCGCTTGCTTGGAAAACAAATCAATAACTGTCCTGATTACTCTATTACCGCTTGTGTCTGGAAGCTCAATGATGAAGTCCATTGCGATCTCTTCCCATGGTCGGCTAGGGTTGGCCACTTGTAGTAGTCCAGGGGGCTTTTCCGGCTGGGTTTTCATTGTGGCGCAAGTAGCACAGCTTTTTGCATAATCTTCCACCTCCGATTTCATCTTTGGCCACCAAAATTGACGCCTGGCAAGGTGGAGCATTTTTAGGAATCCGAAGTGGCCTCTTAGTTTCGCATCATGACTCCGCTGTAGAACTTGCAGCCTCATCCCTGCAGGGACGTACAGTTTGGACCCCTTCCAGGCTAAGCCATCATTCACCGTTAGGATGTCCTTGTTGTTGTTGAACCACGGGTCTGTCCGGAATGCCGCTTTCAGCTCAGTCGTCAGATTATCTTGGCTTTGAGTGGTGACTTGAGTTACCTGTTGGTGAGAGGGAGATATGATGGGGTGGATAACTTCTTCCTTCTTACTGTCATATTGCGGTTTTCTCGACAGAGCATCTGCTAACAAGTTCTTTCCTGCGGGGATGTGTTTAATTTCGAATTTAAACCTTTGGAAGTACTGTGCCCAGTGAACTTGTTTGGGGCATAATCTCCGATGGGCTAGGAGAGCTTCAAGGTTTTTATGATCAGTCCAGACCTTTGAACGGTATATCCCCCCCTTTCTAGGAGATGTCTCCAGGTGAGGATGCTCCACCCGATCACGAATGCCTCTTTCTCCCAAATGGCCCACCTTCTTTCAGTAGTGGTGAGTTTGTTGGAGATGTAAGCGCATGGCAAGAGGTGGCCTTCTTTACTCTTTTGCAGTAGTACCGCGGCTATCGCTACATCACTGGCATCCGTCTGGATTGTGAATGGTCACTCTGGGTCGGGGTGTTGCAATATGGGCTCTTGGGCAAAGATCCGTTTTAATTTCTCAAAGGCTTTTTGACAGTCCATTGTCCACTTTAGTGGTTGGTTTGCTTTTGGCTTTGTTGGGGAAGGGCCCGTTTTTAATAGCTCAGTCAATGGTAGGGCTGGACCCAGTGGCGGTCCCAGTCCCTGGTTCTTCCCAGAGGTAGTTATCTGGAATGGCGCCATCTGCTGGGAGGGGGCAGGCGTCCACTGACATTGAGCCCATCCATCACCCAGGAAGAAAGCCCACCCTAGGGTTGCTTGATTCATGGGCTCGGAGTCACCCCTTTGTGCTGGAGTAAAGCCAACATCAGTCACCTCCCCCCAGCTGCAAATGTTTCGTGCAACATCGACAGGACCCCAGATAAGCTGGCTTACTTCCTGAATCGAGTATGGGCGTACGTTGATCAAGTAGGCCCACAATCCCCATCTGATCGAGAGTTGATCCAAGAAATAGCCGAGGGGATGAATGAAGGGGAGGCTGCACAATGGATTGCGGAGCTCCATGACGAAGCGGCTCCAGAGCTAGATGATGTAACTGGGTTCATCCAACTGATGCGCGCCCGATTTAACAATCTTTTCCCCACACCCACTAATCCATCACATGCTCCAATCTTCTTCTTCCACGCTGTCATCTCCACCCCGCTGGTTCTGGTCAGGTGTCAAGGCGCGGAGACAAAGAATAACCTTGAGCTTCTAGAAAGGATTTTTTTTTAAACAACACATTCTACCCATTGCTATTCCCCCCCTTAATGAATATGCATACTAAAGATGAAGCTAGAAGCGAGAGTGTGGCAGGCCAAAGATTCTTAAAGGAACCGCTGCAGGCCCGACAAACACATGCTACCCCTTGCTATTCCCCCCCCCCCTTAATGAAAAGGCATACTAAAGATGAAGCTAGAGAGAGAGAGTGTGGCAGGCCAAAGATTCTTAAAGGAACTGCTGCAGGCCTGACAAAGGCACTGGCTTAAATCATTTTAAGTTTGGAAGATGAACAATTCTTAAATGTAGCTGATTTAAAAACTGCAATGGAGGTTTGGCTGAAATTGAGAAGTGTGCATGTGAGTGCATCAGCATGCAATATTGTGCACTTATCGAGACAATTGTACAGAGCCTGGCTGCTGCCACAAGAAAGCATAGAAAAGCATCTGCTGCACATGCAGACACTGTTTGTTGCATTAGAACACCCTGGAATGCAAATTCCTGAATCTCAGAAGGTGCTGTTGGTATTATATAGTCTTGATAAAACATGGGACATCGTTTCAGCCGTTTTTGAACAGGAATTATGTATGGAAGCCCTTAAAGCCTGTTTGATTTCTGAAGAACAAAAATGCCATTTTAGAAGAAACCACGAGAAGAAATTCCTGAGGTGGAGGTCCAAAGAGCAGAGAGAAAAAATCAACAGACTGGCTGCAGAGAACAGAGCAACAGAAGAGATCGGATTACATCCCAGCAAAGAATTCCCAAGAAGAAAGAACAGGAAAAACTGAGATGTTTTGTCTGTGGAGATAAAACTCATTTAAAGAAAGGCTGTTTACAAGGAAGAAAACAAACAAATGGACAAGCTGCTCTTGCAAAACTTAGCTATTTATTTATTTATTTATTTATTTTATTTGATTTCTAGACCGCCCCCTCTCCCCGAAGGGAATCGGGGCGGTGTACAGGTACCAGATTAAAAACCATACAAATAATCATAAATATAGTTAAAATCGGATTAAACTTTAAACCCCTGTACAAATTTATAAAATTAAAAACTTAGCCTAAGACCAACCCGTGAAATTTAAAAATACAGACTGAGGTGGGAGAGCTGGAATTAAGCCAAGCCAGCTAGATTAAACAGGTGGGTTTTGAGCTTCTTACGGAAGGAGCGGAGGTCCGTGGTTGTTCTAATATCAGGGGGAAGGTCATTCCAGAGGGTCGGGCCCATCACAGAGAAGGCCCTTCCCCTGGGCGTCGCCCGCTGGCACAGCCTAGTGGACGGCACCCGGAGGAGTCCCTCTCTGTGTGAGCGAATCGGCCGAAGGGATGTGTGGGGCAGGATACGATCCCGCAAATAACTAGGCCCTGTGCCATGGAGCGCTTTGAAGATGATAATCAGCACCTTGAAATGCACCCGAAAAGCTACAGGTAGCCAGTGCAGCCCGCGCAGGAGAGGTGTTACGTGGGAGTATCTAGCGACTCCAGAGACTGCCCGCGCGGCCGCATTCTGAATCAACTGCAGTCTTCGGGTGCATCTCAAGGGGAGCCCCATGTAGAGAGCGTTACAGTAGTCTAGCCGGGACGTCACAAGCGCATGGGTGACTGTGCGAAGGGCGTTCTGGTCCAATAGGGGACGCAATTGGCGCACCAGGCGAACCTGGTGAAACGCCCCCCTTGCCACGGCTGTCACATGGTCGTCCATTGACAGCCGGGCATCTAGGAGGACGCCCAAATTGCGTACCCGATCCACGGGGGCCAGATTTTCGCCCCCAACGGCCAGTGATGGAATCACCTGGTTGAACCGGGGTGCCAGTAGCCACAGCCACTCCGTCTTGGACGGGTTGAGCTTGAGTCTGTTACTTCCCATCCAGATCCGTACGGCTTCCAGACACCAGGACATCACTTTGACGGCATCGTTGGGGTGGTTTGGGGTAGAGATGTACAGCTGAGTATCATCCGCGTACAGATGGTAATCTACCCCAAACCCACGAATGATCTCGCCCAGCGGCTTCATATATGTATTGAACAGGAGAGGCGAGAGGACTGACCCCTGTGGCACCCCACAAGTGAGCGGCCTCGAGGTCGACCTCTGCCCCCCTGCCAATACAAATTGCACTAGGCCAGAGAGGTAGGAGAACCACCGCAGAACGATGCCCCTCACCCCCAGCCCCTCCAGTCGATGCAATAGGATACCATGGTCAATGGTATCAAAAGCCGCTGAGAGGTCTAGTAGGACCAGGATGGAGGAGCAACCCCCATCTCTGGCCCTCCAGAGATCATCCACCAACGCGACCAATGTCGTCTCCGTGCTGTGGCCGGGCCGGAAACCGGACTGGCGCGGGTCCAGATAATCAGTTTCCTCCAGGTGGCGTGGAAACTGTTGTGCCACCACACTCTCTACAACCTTCGCCAGAAAGCAAAGGTTGGAGACGGGACGGTAGTTGGCTAACACAGCTGGGTCCAGGGAAGGCTTCTTGAGTAGGGGCCTCACCACCGCCTCTTTCAGGACGGCCGGCAAGAACCCCTCACTCAAAGAAGCGTTAACTAACTCCTGGAGCCAGCCTCGTGTGACCTCCCAGGATGCCAGTACAAGCCAGGAGGGACACGGGTCCAGTAAACATGTGGGCCCTCGCAGTCGCCTACGCAACCTGTCCATATCGTCGGAAGTAACAGAGTCAAACTCCTCCCAGAGTGGAGCCTCAAGACCCACCTTCGACGTCCCCTCTAGACCACTAGTAGAGACCAACTCGCTTCGAATTTGAGCGATTTTGTCCTGCAGATACTCCCCAAATTCCTCTGCTCTACCCTGCAAAGGGGCTTCCCGCGGCCTCTGTTGAAGGAGGGAGCGGGTTACCCCAAACAGGGCGGCAGGGCGGTTATCTGCGGACGCAATAAGGGTGGCACAATACTGACGCTTGGCCACTCTTAACGCCACAAGGTAAGTCCGTAAATGGGCTCTCACCTGTGATCGGTCAGATTCAGAGCGTGACGATCTCCATCTGCTCTCTAGGCGTCTCTTGCGGCGCTTCATCACCCTCAGCTCCTCGGTAAAGCAAGGAGCCTGGGTGGTTCGCTGCCGCAAGAGAGGTCGCAAAGGCGCAACCCGGTTCAAGGCCCCAGTGGCCGCACTATTCCATGCAGCCACTAGGTCCTCCATCCGGGTGCGGGTCAGGGCTACAGGAAATGGCCCAAGCTCCATCTGGAACCTATCAGGTTCCATCAGGCATCTGGGGCGGAACCATCTTGGACATTCCGGTTCCGCCTCCCCGCGATGGGGAGTAGTGGCTGGGAAGTCGAGCCGGAGAAGTGAGTGGTCTGACCATGACAGGGATGTAATAACTAAATACCCCACTCCCAGATCACTCCTCCACCGGCCAGAGACAAAGATAAGATCCAGTGTGTGACCTCCCTCATGTGTGGGGCCCTGAATTACCTGGGTCAGGTCCATGGCTGTCATGGAAGCCATGAACTCCCGAGCTACCTCGAATGTCTCCCCTACCGATGGCAAGTTAAAGTCCCCCATGACTAGCAGCCTGGGGGTCTCAACCGCCATCTCGGCGATCACCTCGAGGAGCTCGGGCAGGGCTGCTGATGCATAGCGAGGAGCCAGGTATACAATCAGCAAGCCCAACTGTCTCCCTGGGCCCCACTTCACGCATAGGGACTCACAACCGGTTATCTGTGGCACAGTGGTCTCTCTCGGCTCGAGACCTTCCCTCACAATGACCCCTACCCCACCACCCCGGCCTAGTGCCCGTGACTGATGAAATGCGCGGTAACCTGGCGGGCACATTTCCACGAGAGGGAGACCTCCCTCGTGGCCCAGCCACGTCTCCGTGATTCCTGCCAGGTCCGGCTCCCCCTCCAACACCAAGTCGTTAATGAGGGGGGCTTTGTTGACAACAGACCTGGCATTGCATAGCATCAGTCTCAGGCCCTGGCTCTGTAGGGCCTGACCACTTAGATTGCGGGGGTTGGGACATATGACCGGCTGTACCCAACGACCACGGCCCCAGTCTCCCAACCGGCGATAAGATCTCTGGCTACCCTCGCACCTGCCCCTCCCCACGACCGTTGGAATAAGAAGACCCTCTTCTGGAATATCACTACTCCCCCCCCTTAATGGCTCCGCTCACTTCCTTATTAACTCCACCCGCCGGCTTGGTATTGGTCCCTCCCTCAGTCTGACTAGCCCCTCCCCCCACCCTGGAACCCCCTAAAACACGAATCAGACATTTAGCTAAAAAACCCCTAAGACTGCGCCTCGCCCATTGTAATAGCAGACACAAATGGTTAATAGATAGTGGGACTAGTCAAACATTTGTTAATAATTCTAAATTGTTTTTCAGATTGGATCCAGCGGGAGGAGATGCAGTAGCCTTGGCAAATGGCGAGAAGGCTAAAGTCATAGGAAAAGGCAGTGTGCTGATTCCACGTCTGGAGGAGGAGTTTAATAATATATTATGTGTGCCTGAAATGGAGCATAATTTACTGAGTGTCTCCAGTCTACACAAACAAGGGTTTGAGATCATATTTGTAGATGGGAGATGCCTCATAAAAAGAAATGGGAGTCTATGTGCACAGGGCATAAAACAGGATAATCTTTATGTGTTGTAGGGACAAAAGGTTCAATGTGCCCAAACGTTTGGAAATGTGGCACAACATGATTCATGCATTCATCTCTTGCACAGAAAGCTTGGCCATGCCAGCTTCAGAGTGTTACACTAGATGCCACCGTTTGGAGAAGGGTTAACCTTGAATGGGTGTAAGAAATACTTGGACTGTGCAGTATGTAAATCATCAAAGTCCAAGGCGTTCCCAGCAGTGACGTGCAGTCAGGGGAGGCAGGGGAGGCAGAGCCGCACCGCTCTCATCATGAAAATTTTAAAAAAAATACTCCGGGAAGCCGCGAAAGTGGCTGCGGTCCCCGTCATGTTGGCTCAGGAAGGAGGAGAATGGGACCACGTGTGCAGGGGAACGGGTTCGCGGCTGTGCTAATCTGAGGCTGTGCGATGATGTTACCTAGGCATTTTTTGCATTGGGCGAGCCCGGGATCCTTGCAAGGGGAATGGGACAACGTGTGCAGGCGGCTCCTCAGCGCACAGCCTCAGATTAGCACAGCCGCGATCCCCTTCCCCTGCACACGTGGTCCCATTCCCCTCCTTCCTAAACCAACATGAAGGGGACCGCAGCTGTGCTAATCTGAGGCTCTGCGCTGCTGAGGAGCCGCCTGCACACGTCCCGTTCCCCTTGCAAGGATCCCGGGCTCGCCCGATGCAAAAAATGCCTAGGTAACATCATCAGTGCTTGAAGGGGGGGGGGGGGAGAGAAGGAGAAAGGAGAAGTTTCTCTTCTCAGAAATGTCTTTTCAGTGGAGCTGCGGCAGCCTGCCTGCCTCTTTCTGACATTTCTGAGAAAAGAAACTTCTCCGTTTGGGCTGCGCCCGTGCGATCGGAGCAACCACGCGGTTTGATGACGTCACCAGCCTCACCAGTCATAAACATCACCGCACGTCACTGGTTCCCAGTAAGCAAGAATAGCCCAAGGCAGACAACAAGAGGTCTAGAGGTGGTACATGCAGATTTGGTTGGGCCAATGCAAGCCAGTTTGAGAAGAGCAAGGTATGCACTGGTCATTGTAGATGACTAGAGCAGGTTTGGGTTCTGCTATTTGCTAAAGAGTAAAATAGAGATGCTGCAGAAGTTCAAGCAATGGGTAAGCTTAGTAGAAAGAAGATATAAACAACAGGTATGCCAGCTGCAAACTGACAGAGGTTAAGAATTCATGTCAACAAGTTTTCAACAGTGGTTGGGGCAGTTAGGAATAAGACATTTGCACTAATCCATACACAGCAGCCGAGAATGGCGTAGCTGAAAGACGAAATGGAGTCTTACAAACAATGAAAGACTCATTGCTGAAGGATTCTTGTCTGAGCAGGTCATATTAGGGCAGTGCTTCTCAATTATTTTCTGTCATGCCCCCCCTAGGAAGAAGAAAACATTTCGCGCCCCCCCCCCCCACGCGACTGTAAATAGTCTAATTTGTCTATAAAATTGTTATAAGTACACCTCTGCATAACATAGCACACCGGTCTTTCCTCGACTCCC
This sequence comes from Natrix helvetica, assembly GCF_964273705.1. Classification (NCBI taxonomy): domain Eukaryota; kingdom Metazoa; phylum Chordata; class Lepidosauria; order Squamata; family Natricidae; genus Natrix; species Natrix helvetica. The sequence goes on along the minus strand of NC_138555.1, from coordinate 58,520,206 downwards.
ACCGTAGTCACATGCTTTCTTTCCTCTTTCCCTCTTACTTGTCTATCCTTCCTTCCACCCTCCCTTCCTCCTTCCCTTCCTTCCTGCCTCCCTTCCAGTTCCCTCCTTCCTCTTTCCCCCTGCCTGCCTGCCTTCTTTCCTCTTTCCCTATCCTCCTATCCTTCCTTTCTCCCTCCCTCCTTCCCTGCCTCCCTTCCAGTTCCATTCTTCCCTCCTTCCTTCTGCCTCCTTCCTGCCTGCTTGCCTTCTTTCCTCTTTCTCTCTTGCTTGTCTATCCTTCCTTCCACCCTCCCTTCCTCCTTCCCTTCCTTCCTGCCTCCCTTCCAGTTCCCTCCTTCCTCTTTCCCCCTGCCTGCCTGCCTTCTTTCCTCTTTCCCTATCCTCCTATCCTTCCTTTCTCCCTCCCTCCTTCCCTGCCTCCCTTCCAGTTCCATTCTTCCCTCCTTCCTTCTGCCTCCTTCCTGCCTGCTTGCCTTCTTTCCTCTTTCCCTCTTGCTTGTCTATCCTTACTCCCTCCTCCCTTTCTTCCCTCCCTCCCTGCCAGCAGCTCCTCCAGCATCCCAGCTGGAAGCAGCAGCACAACAGTCGCCGTTACCAGGGGCGAAGGGGTGGGGGTGGCAAGATCGGGCGACCGCCGCCCCTTTGTCCCTTCCCCAACAGCGGCTGTTGCGCTTCCGCTTCCGGACGGAATGTTGGCGGTGGAGCTGCTGGCGGGGAGGCGAGCTACCTGCATAAAGACGCCGCCGAGGGCATGGCAGAATATATCCTGGCTTGAAGTGGCAGCGCTGGGGACTGCTCAGAGACTCATCAGAGCCGCGGGCTGGAGCTGTGCAAAAAGTCTGCTTGGGCTGGGGGAGGGAGGGAGGGAAGCCTGGGACAGCCATGCTTCCCTCCCTCCCACCCCCGCCCGAGCAGGCTTCTTGCACAGATCCAGCCCGCGGCTCTGATGAGTCTCTGAGCAGTCCCCAGCGCTGCCACTTCAAGCCGGGATATATTATGCCTCGCCCACGCCGCCGCCGTTGCACCCAGATGGAAAGGGAGCCTTCGCCCCCCCCTTTACGGAGCCTCGCGCCCCCCCAGGGGGGCGCGCCCCACTATTTGAGAACCGCTGTATTAGGGTGAAGCCATGGTGACTGCTAATTATCTGATCAATAGGCTGGGAGTTCCTCTATTAATGATACTACATATTCTGTGCTATATGGGAGAAAGCCATCTCTGGCACATTTAAGGGTGTTTGGAAGCAATGCATGGGTGCATATTCCAAAGGCAATCAGGCGAAAAGGACAACCAAAAGCTAAAAAGCTCAGGTTTATGGGCTATGAGCCAGGCTCAAAGAGCTATCGCTTTAGCGATGGGAGCAGAAGGATAGTAATTTCAAGGTCTGCTAGCTTTGCAGAGAAAAATTGGGGCAGCATGGATGCCAATTTTAGGGATGATCCACTTAGTGGCAGTGTCAGCGTTCAGGGAGGAGAAGCTGAAAAAGGACAAGAAAACGAGTCAGGAGAAGATGATGACTGATATGAAACAAGAAATGGTTGACACACAAGAGCAGTCAATGCCACGCATGTCAGAGCGATGGAACAAAAGGGATTCCACCTGACAGGTATTCTGCTAGTAAAGTAAATTTGTGTAAAGTATGGTATGAGCCAAGAAACTATCAGGAAGTATTAGCACTACCCAAAGTCGAGCAAGTGAAGTGGAAAGAAGCCATGGACAAAAAAATGAAATCCATGGGTGAACATAAAGTGTTCACATCTATGACTTTGCCAGAAGGTTACAAAGCTGTAGGATGTAAATGGGTATACAAAAAGAAAGTATTACCCAACAATGAAGTCCAATATGAGGCAAGTTTAGTGGCACAAAGTTTTTGCAAAAGAAAAATGTGCACTATGATAAGGTATTCACGCCAATGGTGAAGAGTGAAAGCATAAGGTTGGCACTAGCGTTGGCAGCAGCGTGTGGCCATAAAATTTGGCACTTTGATATAACCACAGCATTCCTCAATGCAGAATTAGAGGAAGAAATGTACATGGTTCAAGCACCAGGGTATGAAAGTAAAAACCCTGACACTGTGTATAAACTGAACAAGGGCATTTATGGGCTGAAGCAGTCAGCCAGAAAATGGAACATCTGTTTAGATATGCCATTGAAGTGTCTTGTGTTCAAGAGTTGCAAGGCTGATGGTTGCATATATACTGCAAGGTTACATGGTGGCGTTTGTCAATTATTAGCATTTGTGGATGATCTTTGTTTCATTGCAAAAGATCTGATACAGGTGAAGGAATTTGCTAATCAGTTGGAGAAAAAGGTTGAAGTGAAAAATTTGGGTGAAATACAAAACTATCTTGGTATAGAGATACAAAAACTGAGAAAGATGGTTACGTTCTCAGTCAAAGAGAGAAAATTGAACAGCCAGCAATAGGGAGCCTGTTATATCTGTCACAGTGGTCCTGACCAGACATAGCTTGTGCACTAAGCATCTTAAGTCACTTTACTGCTGCACCAGCACAGTTGCATTGAATGGGTGTAAAAAGAATTCTCAGTTATTTGAAGGGAACTGTGAATTTAGGTCTTCAAATACAGGTCTCTGAAGAATTAAAGTTAAAATGTTATGTTGACAGTGATTATGCCAACGATGTGCAAACCAAAAAATCCAATTCTGGGATTGTGGTATTATTTGGAGGGGCTTTAATTGGATGGAAGTCCAGAAAACAAACTACTGTCGCCATTTCTACGGCAGAGGCAGAATTTATTGCTCTATCTGAACTTTGTTCAGAAGTAACTTGGTACATGCAGCTCTTAAAGGATTTCACTTATAATATTTTATTTACAGTCACAGACCAAACATGAACAGTACAAAAGAGACACAGCAGCCAGTCACCAAAAGCCCAACTAAGGGAGGTTACAGCTCTCTCCTCTAATGGTCACAGCTCTCAAGAAAAACCTGGAAACCTGAGAGGTGATGTACGAGGAGACATCCCCAAGGCAATGCACATACAAATCACAGCTATCAGGACCAGGAGGGACGATTTCAGGAAGAGACAGTAACCTAGATCTGTCCACGCTATACATAGGGCAAAATAGAAGGACATGCTCCACTGTCTCAACCTCGGCTCTGTCACAAGGGCACAGCCGCTTATTAATCGGGAGCCTCTTGTAACGACCATCCAGAAGTGCTGAGGGCAAGACATTGAAGCGAGCTAGGGAAAAAGCTCTTCTATACTTGGGAATGGTTAGGGTATAAAAATAGGAAGCCATCCTCAATCCATAGTTGTTAACTTGGTTGAAAGTCAGGGGGGAGCAAGTTTTATTGGCTCTGGCTCGTAGATATTGTAAATCAATGTCCACGAGCCGTTGGGCTATCCTAAATTGGGCATCCTTGAGGTCATAGTTTCCCAAGGCATCCTCCGTGAAACCTAGCAGATGAAGTTTCTTCAGCAGCTCTTTCTCCCAGCGAGAAATATGGGAGTCCGTGAACACCAGGGAGAGGTAGCTGCCAGGAACTGCTAGAAAGAGCACCCGAAACCACCATTTAAAGGTGTTTATCCAGGCCATACATTCCACCGATCGAATGCCTAGTTCCAGGTATATCGAGGCAAAACCAACACAAGGGGGAAGACCCAGAAGTTTTCTAAGGAAAGCAGCCTGGGTTCTTTCAATGCAGTCCTTGAAGCCCCGTATCCATATGGGAATGCCATAAAGAGTTTGGGCCAGCGTTTTGGCTTTGTAAATACGTAGGGCAGAAGGAATGAACTGGCCACCCTGGGTATAAAAGAATCTTAAAATCTGCTGGTGACTACAGGAGGCTGAATTCAGCACCTGGGTTCTATGTCTAGTCCAGGCACCAGTGTTCTGAAATTGGATACCTAGATACTTAAAATGGAAAACCTGCTTAACAGCATTGCCACTGATATCCCAGTTATACAATTTCCAGGCTCTAGTAAACACTAGTACTTTTGATTTATCATAGTTAATAGCCAAATGGTTTTCAGCACAGTAGGACCCAAATGCAGAAAGTAATCTTTTCAGTCCTGGCCTTGACAATGAAAGGAGAACCGCATCGTCAGCGTAAAGAAGAAGCGGGATCTTTGTAGTTGTCAGCTTCGAGGCGTGGGACTCAATATGTCCGATGTAACCAGCCAGGTCAGATCAAAATATATTAAATAGAAGAGGAGCCAGAACACATCCCTGCCTTACTCCATTCTTAATCGGGATAGGATTAGAAAGTTCTCCCTGCAGACCACACCTGACCTGGCTGGAGGTCTGATTGTACAAGGACCTAATTAAGAACAGCAAACGTCTGTCAATAGAACTTTTAAGTAGTTTTGACCACAACAAACCCCTAGGGACTGAGTCAAATGCTGACTTTAGGTCGATGAAAGCAGTGAAGAGTTTGCCACCTGGTATAGTGGTATATTTGTCGACCAGGTGCGCTAGGGCAAAGCAGTGATCTAGTGTGGCACAGCCCGCTTTAAACCCAATTTGTTCAGCGCCAATGATATTGGATTCCTCAACCCAAGTGAGGAGTCTGCGATGGAGGTATTTGGCATACAGTTTCCCAATAATGGAGAGCAGGCTTATGGGGCGATAGTCAGCTGGGTTGTTTCTATTTCCTCGTTTAAAAACTGGCACAATAATTGCTAAGCTCCAGGAGGAAGGTACTCTGCCAGAGGAATTAATATATGTAAAGAGTCTTGCCAAAAGAGGAATCCACCATTCAGGGTTGGATATTAGCAGATCAGGGGGAATAGCATCAGGGCCAGGAGCTTTGCCTGACTTAAGTTCAGAGATAAACTCGGTGATCTCAGCATGGGTCACAGGTTGCCAGTCAGGGGCTACAGGAGATAGCTGTGGGTCAGGCACGGTTGAACTTGCTGACGCCTGGTAAATTGCCAAGAAATGGCTTTCCCAGTCTCTGTTAGAGATGCAGCATAGAGGGAGTTCCCGATGGCCTGGCAAAGAGCTGGCAGCAATTTGCCAAAATAATCGGGTGTCCTTCTGCTGGATAGAGAGGAGAAGTAAATCCCACTTCTCTCTCTCTTTAGCTTTCTTTTTCTTAGCAATTAATCCTTTGTACTCACGCTTCAGGCGGTAGTAGTCCTCTGGCAGGCGTTGGTCCCCTCGGTTGCGGTAGAGCAGGTAAACCCGTTTAATCTGGTTCCTAAGCATCAAGCAGTCTTTGTCAAACCAAGTATTACTTCGTGATTGATATAGACCACTCGGCCCACAGACGGCTCCAAGCTCCCTTTGGACACTCTTAATTAGTGATTCAAAGGCCAAGACTATCTCCGAGCCACTGCTTGCTAGTACCTGATTGTACAGGTTGAGACACTCCAGAGATGATAAAAAGGAGTGAAACTTTTTTTCAATATTGGGAGACCATTTGATCCTCCTTGTGTACGAGGCCACATAGGGGTCTAATATCTGAGGGCCCCTAGGGAGATGTATATTTGAAAAAAGCTCAATGATTCTAACCAGGGGGTAGTGGTCACTCTGCGTAAGGCAATCCACATAAAAAGTACGGACTGCTTCTCTTAAGGGTCGAGATACCAGTACAAAATCAATAACACTACTCCCACGTAAGGAACTAAAAGTAAATTTGCCAGCCAGATCACCTAGTGTACTCCCATTAAGAATTATCTTGTTGTGTTGGGCTGCTAGAAGGGCTAACTGGATGCCAGCAAAATTTGTTAATTCGTCCTTAGAATGTCTGGCTGAAGTCAGATGGCCTATGGCCTGGAGGGTTTCTTGGGGGTAGAGTGCCTCTATCGCTGGAGGGACTTGAGCTCCCAGACGGGCGTTAAAGTCACCCCCTATTAGGATGTACATTGCTGGGAATTTAGTTTCCATACAGGTAATATAGTTCTCCAGCGTGCCCCATTGAGCCTTGACATCGGCTTGCTTCCTCTCCGGGGGAAGATAAACATTGAACACTAACAGTTTGCTGCGTCCTTTCTTAATTAAAAGTGCCATAGCTAAAGAGCCACAGGAGGGTAGTTCCACTGTCTCCACTTTCAAAGAAGTAGAGACCAAACAAGCTAGACCACCTTTAGGCCTCCCTGCCGTAGATTGTCTAATAGCGGCCAATGAGATGGCCGTAAACACTGAAAAGGATATCTTATCACAAGCCCAGGTCTCCTGAAGCAGGATCACATCGAATGAGTGGATATAGTTGGCAAATTCTGCAGTGCCGCATCTTCGCCCCCAGCCTGCAATGTTCCACGAAAGGCACTTCAGTGTGCAGGGCGGGGGGGGGGGGGGGGTAACCGGGTTTACTAGTCATTCTGTGTTAATTTTTTCCAGAGCACCCTTTGGATCCAAAAAAATACATCCATTATTAGATGCCAAGGTCATCCTCTTGGGAGGCAGAAGCAGGGGAAAAGAGAGCGGAGGTGAGCCTTGCTCGTGGGGCTGTAAGACTCTAAGCGCACTCCAGTTCGTACTTGTGGCATTGACTGGTTGCTTAGTTGGAAGGTATTCGGCAGTGTCATCAAGCAGGGTTTCAGTTAGCCCTGCGTCTCCAGGTTTATGAATTAAACTTTTTGGATGAAATGCCAATGGAGTGTCTGCTGGTAAATCAGTATAAAACCCCTGAGGTCCAAAGGAATCCTTGTCAGAGATTGATAGACTCCGAAGCTTGGACTTAACTGCATCCAGACGCTTTATAATTTGGGCTCTTTCCGATTGAGGAAGCGCTCTAAAGGAGCCAAAGAGCTGCGTCTCCTCCTGGTTCCAAAAGCCGTCTTGACACAGATCAGTCCCGTAGATAGGTGGAATCCCAGAGACATTGACCTGGGACCCATCAGCCAAGAGACCTTGGGTGCCCTGAGCTGATGTCGCTTCTTTTGGGGCCACCTCTTCCCAGCTGATCAAGTCGAGGGAAGCTTCCTGGTAAGATGTTTCATGCTGCGTCGGGCTGATTTGGCCAGTTGTAGGAGGAGCAGTTAGCCTACCGTCTGAGAGAACGCCAGCTGAGGGTTGTGCAGAAGTAGGTATATAGCTAATATATGGTGCATTGTCTGGGATAGCATTCGAAGTTGGCTCATTGATATATTCCACTGAGGATCTTTTGGGGGCAATAAGTCTCCTGCCACTCACAAGTTGTCGGTTGCTCAAAAGTGGCTTAGTCGATATGTCTTTGAAGACTCTTCTTGGCAGGATGCCAAAGGATCTTAACCAGGATCCTCTTCTGAACAGTAGTTTTGGAATGTTGGGATTGTCGAAACTAAGCAGCACTCTGGAGCAGTATTGAGGGGAGGGTAAGGGTTCGACCTTCTTCAGATCATCAGCTTTGAGCCCCAGTAAGTTAAATAGGTGACCCCTTGCCAGCTGTGTTGAACTCCAGTAAGGTAATTTGCCATTAATGGGGTTAATGATGAGGGCCACCTGTTTTGGCTGTAAGACCAGGCGGCTATTCACGTCACAGGATGTGGAATTCAGACTGTTAATAGAATTTTGTTGACCAAGATTTTGTTGGCCAGTGCTTTTCTTGAAGCTTTCCCTGGGATTTGGTAGGGAACACCTTGTCGCCACCACCGACTGCCAAGCGATCTTCCCAGAACACCCACTGGTAATCCAGGAGACTAAGTAGTTTAAAGTAGTTACTATTCTATCAACTGGAGCTGAATGCTCGCTGTAGTTTCTGCAACCAGAAAACATTGCTGAGCCAGAAGCTCTACAAGCGTAGGCTCATGCAAGGGGTGGTTAGGGGCCGCAGTTTCAGGTAAGTCTTCATTCTCAGCTCGGGGGGGTGGCACCTTCAGAAGCTCCCCGACCAGAAGGCTGAGTCAAAACAAAGTCCTCAATCTTAGATTGCTTCAAGAGAGGTTGAAAAGCCAAGTCAACGGGAGATCTGCTCCTTTTCCTTGTCTGCTGCCCAGTTCCCTCTCCAGTCATTTTCAGGGCCTCCATTGAGGCAGGGCCACCAGAAAGCGGTGGAGTTAAAGTTGGGATTTCTAATCCCTTATCCCGGCATGGAGCTGGCTCACTTAAAGTTGCTGAGTCATTTGTCTTCCGAGTATGCAGAGGGATCTGTGAGCCTCCCAGCAGACCTCCCAACTGACTCCCCTCAGGCTGTGCTTTCCCAAACAGTGCCGAAGCCCCGCAGCTGTCCGAATGGGGAAGGGGGGAGGATGCACAACCCACAGTTGGAGAAACAAGCCGACAATATCCATCAATTCTCTGCTGCCCCTGCAATCCAGCCCCACCCTCCTTACTGCTTGGTGAGCGCTGTGCCGTCTTTGTTTTCTTTCCCCTGGGAGAGGCCATCCCGTGGTTCCAAGTAGGAGACCTGTCTTGGTCTGTTTTATCACTTTGCAATAGAGAATTTGCAGTGTCCATTATCTGAAAAAAGTCTTTTATCTTGGGTTGTCTGGGCGTTGTCGCAGCCATGGATAGCAAGTTTGTTGCTTAGTAGAGAAAACTTTCCTCTCATTCACTAAGGGCTTTACTACCTGGAGTAAAAACTGGAGTAAAAGCTGGAGTAAAAGATGAGCCTCTCAGGTAGTAAACTTAAAAAATTTTAAATTTAAAAGTTGAAAGTTAAAAATTGATTAAAATAGAAGAATGTTTTTCAGAGGAATCAAAATAGAGAGTAACAGGAGAACAAATGTAAGAGTTAAAGTTAGAAATTGATTAAAAAAATAGAAGAGTGTTTTTTAAAAAGAATAAAAATAGAGAGTAAAAAGGAGAGCAACGTTAAAAGTTTAAAAAGTTGATAAAATGATTAAAAAGTAGAAGGTATTAAGAAAGGAGAAGAAGAAGAGAGTAAAAAGCAGAGTAAAAAGCAGAGCAAAGCTCAGAGCTGCTGCTCCCCTCCCTCACAGCTCGTCAGATTCACTTAACGACTGCATCTTAAAGGATTTAACGTTAATGTTAGAAGTTAATGAAGCTGTAACAGTGTTTGAAGATAATGCTGCTTGCATTAAAATGGCAACAGGTGACAGAGTGAAAAATAGAAACAAGCATGTGTGATGGGCTAGCTGCTAAAGCAAGGTCATGGCACACACTTGAAAGTAAATCAGGAAGATTTATGCAATTCTGCAATTCTGGAGGTCTGTCTGGCAAGAACAAAGAATGCTTATCAACAGGAAATATGCATGTGGGAAGCTTGTAGCAATTATGGGTAGTTAAACAACTTGCAGACCTCAGCTAAAGGTTAGGGATGGCCTGCAGCAAATGAAATGCCTATTAGATAACTCCTGGGGGATTCATTAGCCAAGGTTTAGGAATAGGGACAGTTAGAGACCAATAGAACAAATTGCAGAATTATTACTAAAATGTTCATTAGATGATATTTCTTGTTATCTCACCTTGTCCCGCCTTCTCCTTTAATGAAAATGTATAAAGCTTACTTAATCCTTTGTTCTTGGCCTTTTGACCAGGAACCCTTTTCCTTGGAGTACTCCAATAAAAAGCAATCAGAAAACCTGCACCTCGTGTCTGGTGTCCATCATTGGCTTCGGCACCAGGCTCAGACCCGAATTGGGGACAGTAGATATAGTTCATACCTTTTTTTAATGAAAATTATCAGTACTTTTGATCAGTGACGTCATCAAAGTAAACAAACCCACGTGCTGATTACGTCACCAGATCATGCCCCTAAGCGGAAGTGACGTGCACAGCCCCCACCCTCCGGATGTGACGTGCATAGCCCTCCTCTTCCCTACCTACATGCTGCCTCTTGAGTTTGCTGGGAGAAAGAAGAAGGAAGATTTATCTCCCTCACCATTTGCCTTTGCTGGGGAGGGAAGGCTAGCATTTAGCAACAAAAGGAAAACAAGAGAGCTTCTCACCACCTCCAACGCCTTTAGGGTGTTCAGGTGAAGCATTTTGGTACTTTAGGAAGTTAAAACCCACCCCACTCCTAGAAAAATGAAATATCCTAGGAAATATTGAAAAGGCAGAATATTTCCCTGGATGTGAAAAGGGAGAAACTTTTTTTAAAGACAGAATAGCTCCCTGCAGCTTCCTGCCCAACCCCTTTGTCAATGAGCCATTAAGATGCCCAAACCAGTCCCTTTACATAATAAAGAGTTCTCCCCTTCAGCTCCAAGGTGATGGGATTAAGGCATGATTAACCTTTATCCACTCACCACATGGCATCTGAGAACTCAACCAAACCTGGATTCAAAACACAACCTAGAGAGTTGGACAGAATGGGGGAAATTCCATAACATAAGACTAAAGCTATGTCTGTAAAGAACTGTATACTTGGCCTTTCCTCTTCTTCACCTCAGAAACAAAGGACTGCTAGCTCAAACCACAACTCTCGAACTTGCTGCTGGTGATTGGATCCTGATAAAACCTGACATCGTTGAAGAAAAGAGACCACACCAGCTCTTAGTCGAAGGGAAAGGTTTATCGCGCAAGGTTCAGCAGCGATAGCTCAAGCAGAATCTGAAGGGTAGTTAGCCACAAGCTTTTATACTCTACTACCCAGGTAGGCCACGTACACATCAACCCTAGTAACAGGATATACATTAGCTTTGCTTGACTGCCATATAAGGATATAATTGTACCAAGTTCCTGGCTCCTTTGTTTCGGCCTAGTCAGGCAGATAAGGGTGATCAATCTCCTGTTGCATGCTTGAAGGAGTCAGGGCGTTACTGCCCGGCCTAACCTTATCTGTATGTCAACCTTCTACTTTATTCCCCACTTTTAAACTCTTCTAACTTTTCAAGAGGAGTTTCACAATCATCCAAACCTGTTATTTTTTCATATTCCCACATAGCCATTACCTGAGCTACAGCTTCTCTTTTTGCTAATAGCGAGAGACTGTTAGATATAGTTCGCACAAAAATGGGGAGGACACATGGGAGAATAACACAGCCCGTAGCAATTAGACCTATAAGAGCAACTATAGCTTGCAAACCGGGTAGTTTAGGGAACCAGCCACTAAAGATCTCTTTGAAATTGAATCCATTCCATTCCTGATCAGCATTATGGGTAAGTTGTCTCATTTCCATAGTCAATTGTTTAATAACTTTTCCTGTCTCATCAATCTGTAAACAACAAGTTAGAGAGGTTGAACTTTCCACACACACCTCCTTCCTTAGCCAAAATGTAATCCAAGGCCAACCTATTTTGATATACAGCCATCCTGAGCTTATCTGTGGCTTCAGATAATATGTTCAACACCTTGTCCAGCCTTTTGCCAGCTAGGTCCAGGACTGCTTGTAATCTGATAATCCTATTCAGCGTATAAATAGGGGTCCTATACCCATATGATCCATCCTCCGCCCAAGTAGCCTGTCCGTACGTACAAACTATTCGTTCAGAGTCCCAAACACTGGTCTTCTCATACTCTGCCAACTCTTTACATGGAAAATTAGAGACGGCCGTGTCTATGTTCCTTTTGCGTCTCTGCAGGCCTACTGGATCATACACAGGAATACCCAACACTTGTCTTGATTGCATAGGCAGAAGGAAGAAGGAGGGCTTGATCCAACCTAGGACAAAAGATCCCAACCAGTTCCCAGGTAGTCTCTCGTATGCCAGCTTGCCACATATCCAGTACATATTGTCTGGTCCATCTGTCTTAGTGGAGCCATTAAGGTGATTTTGTCCACCTTGCTTCTAGTCCTTCATGAAATCGGGGATTCTAGATCTGAGTCAGACTCCGCCTCTGTCTTCAGCGGGGCTGATGCCCCCCTTTGTTTTGGCCTGACTGGGTCTTCCTTCAGGATTGGCACTCCTACTACCGGGGGTGGCTGAGGCATTGGGGGGTAGCGGGGGACGAGGCACTCGTCTTCCTCCTGTCTTCCAGTTAAGATTGCGGCTGCCCCCTTTTTTGTGTGTAAAATTTTCTTCCTCTGGGTAGATTCTAGGGTGTGATATACACATACCCTCAGCATTTCGTCTTTGCATTTTTTAACCCAATCAGGACTTTCTTCGACCGCAATTTGCCATTGATCAATATATTGATATTGATGTGGATGGCAAATCTCTGGATCGGTTACGATTTGATGAACTAGGCTTATAATTCAGGGATCTAGGGTCCCTTCTGATGGCCACCCTACACAGAAAGTGGGCCATTCCGACTCGCAAAGCTTCTTCAGATTAAACGGGGTTGCTGAGGGGTCCCCATAGGCTCCACTATATGCCCTTTTAAAATTCTTCAACATACACTGGAGAGGTGTTCTTGGGGCACTCCCTCCTCCACTCATGTTCTAAAATACTACCACTGACCTGCGGTGCTGGATGTTCGACGGTCACCAACAGGAACTGCAGTGGTTTAACCTCCCACACAACCTAACACGGACTTCTTTAGGATCGACGTCCTGAGTCCAGGACGGTGATCAGGCACCCTCTTCTACTCTCAAGCAGAGTAGGTACACAACACTATATCATACTCGCCTGCCGGCAGGTTTTTCCTCACCCACTTGTCCTGGCCAGGATTCGTTCAGATTCTCTCCTTTCCCTTTTCACACAAAGGGTCCTTGGACTGACTGGATGTGCCCTTGGTGGCGGACGGCGTCCTTTCCCTGTTCCTCCAAAGCAAAGAGCCTTGTGGCGCCTGAGGTACCCGGGGCTCAGATCCCTCCGCCAGCGCGGGGTCCTGGTCGTCCAGAGTGAAAGATCGCCTGGCAAGCCCTTCGTGGTCGCCAGAAATGCTGCAGAAAAGAGACCACACCAGCTCTTTGTTGAAGGGAAAGGTTTATTGCGCAAGGTTCAGCAGCGATAGGTCAAGCCGAATCTGAACCACGAAGGGTAGTTAGCCACAAGCTTTTATACTCTACCACCCAGGATATTGATCATTGTTCAAAGTGCACCTTCTTCCCGTGTCATGTACGCCACGTACACATCAACCCTAGTGACAGGATATACATTAGCTTTGCTTGACTGCCATATAAGGATATAATTGTACCAAGTTCCTGGCTCCTTTGTTTTGGCCTAGTCAGGCAGATAGGGTGATCAATCTCCTGTTGCATGCTTGAAGGAGTCAGGGCGTTACTGCTCTGCCTAACCTTATCTTTATGTCAACTTTCTACTTTAACATGAGGAAAAAACTTAGCCACGCCTGGAGCAGACCTTCCCAAGCCTGACTGACCACCCTTACCAGCAAGCCAAGCCTAATGCCATCCAGCAAACATGAAAGAATGAACCCTGAGATGGACAAGTAAAGACCAAAAGACTCTTTTCAATCCCCAGAAGACAGCTGTAAAGACAATGGGGGAGGGTGGAAATTGATTGTAAAGTTTTCTTTCTGTGCTTCCTTCACAGAAATTCATTGTAAGGTTTTCTTTCTTGTCTCATTTATATTGTAATTAGTTTAATGTACTCATGTAAGAATTATATTTGAGAATGGCTAGCACAGCAAGTTCTGAACACCTTAGAGTTCTGTCTAGTGGGAGGGAAATGTTGTCCAAAATGTCTATTTTCTGTATTGTAGAAGTAGCTGCACACATGCGCGTGCACACAAACACACACACACACACACACACACAGAGAAGGGGGGAGGGAGGGAGGGAGAGGGAGAGAGAGAGAGAGAGAGAGATACTCCATTCAGAATTACTGTAGATTGAAAGTATCTCCTTGACTTACCTCCACACAAAGCTTCTCCTAGGTTGATTTTTGCCCTGGCACTAAAGCCCAAGCAGTGATATCTCCCTGCTAATTCCATGGGGGAGGGGCAGTTCCCCTCAGGCAATTCCCCCACTTGAAGAGCTAGCAGAAAGGATCTTCAAAACCCAAACCCTGACTGTGACTCACAAATTATGCTGTCCAGTTGCCCAGTAAAGCAGGATATGTTGCACTGGTGGTCTCATGAGTAGGAGTCCCAGGGCTCATTTTGTGTAATTTTAAAATACTAAATGGCCTGGATTGCACACTGGCTAAACTCAATTTGGCCTCACTAAAATAAGAGCTAGGGCAGGTTCAAGAACCATCTCTTGGAAATAGACAGCCTGTAGTTATTTAAAAGGCAAAACCATAGCTGCAAAGAATTTTGGGATGTCTGCTTTCTTAAAACCTTTCTTCAGCTCCAGGGTGATGGGATTAAGGCATGATTAGCCTTTATCCACTCACCACATGGCATCTGAGAACTCAACCAAACCTGGATTCAAAACACAGGCTGGAGAGGTGCCCCTGCATGGCCCCATGGGAGTCTGACTACCAATCAGAATACATTTCTTACACAGGAACAGGAAACAGGGAGGTGGGGCTGAACAGATTATAAAAAGGCCAGCAAGCCCCTTCCTTGCCCTCTCTCTCTTCGTCTCTTTTCTTCTTTACCCAACATCTGGAAGCATGTGATCACCTTTTCTGTTCAGGACTCAAGCCATGTAGTCCTGTCCACCATTAAACCATCTTTCCAAGCAGCCTCCATGTCTCCAGTGTCTTTTTCCCCACTTGGAGCTGAACCCAGAAGGACATTTCAACAGTACTAGAACCTAGTTCGTTTCCAAAACACCAAGAGTTGGTATTACCATTGCGGAAATGTTAGATACTCCACCCCCATCTAGTTGTTGACAAGGACAATCACAGTCTCCACTCAGGTCCTCTCCTTTCAGGCAGAGCAGGGGACCCTGATTGGCTGGAGAGCTGGGCAGTTTCCCCTTAAAAGGGGGAGCTGCCAGACCCTAGTCAGAGCTTGCCTGAACTTGACCTAATAAAGAGCTGTTGTCACCACTTGCGTTTTGTGCCTTCATTACCTTATCTAACACTGGCGACGAAGGTGGGATTTGAAGGCAATTAGGCTGACAAAAGAGCGAAACTCACTACAAAGGGCTTGAGCGAAACTCACTACAAGAGCTTGGTCACGAGACAGGGATTCCGCCTGGAGCACAGGGAGGCATACTAGCCATTTGTGAACCCAGAGAGAGAGTCAGAATGGCCACCTATGCCCAACCACCTCCGTTCAACCCAGCCACAGACGACTGGGACGCCTATCTGCTGCGGTTCGACGTTTTCTTGGGGGCGAACGATCTCGGGGGCGCCTCGGATCTCCGGAAGAAGAATCTGTTCCTGGGATACTGCGGCCCCGCAGTTCTTGACACCGCCAAGAACCTCTCGGAACCTTACAGCAGGCATTGAAGACCCACTACGTCCCGACACCATCCAAGTACGTACGGCGCTATCACTTTCACCAGACGAACCAGTTGGAGGGCGAGCCCATAAACGAGTACATCGCCGAACTCCGGAAAGCCGCAACGCATTGCGAATTCCGGGATCTGGACGATGCGCTGTTGGACCGGATCATAATGGGGGTCCGAGACCGGGGCCTGCAGGCAAGACTGCTGGCAAGGAGCAACCTTTCCCTCCAGATTGCCCTCGACGAAGCACGGGCGACCGAGTCCGCGCAGAAGTCCGTGGAAACTCTCCAACGCCTTTCCGCACCCTCCGAGGCCCCCAGGAGCACCTGCGTCCATCGCGAAACCATAGAACAAGAGAGCTCCGAGAGCGACGAGGAGGTCAGCCACCGCATGCGCAGCAGCCGCGCAGTACCGGCGCGAAAACTCAAATCGCCGGGCCTGCCCTGCGCCAGCTGTGGCAGCGATCATGCGAGAGCAACCTGCCGGTTCCGGGACGCGACATGCCAGCGATGCGAACGGAGGGGGCATATAGCCAGGGTATGCCGCAGCGAACCACCTGCAACCAGCGGTCGGCCCAAGAGAACGGAAAGAGGGCCGAATCGGAGGCAGCGACCCAGCCAGAGGCAGCTCCGCAGGGCAGAGGTGGACGACCACGTAGCCAACCTCACCGCATCCGACCAGGAACACCAGGAGCATCACGCGATTCCAAGTGTCACGGTCCCTGTTCGGCACATGCGGATCAGCCGCCCTAGGAAGCTCAAGGTCACCGTTTTCATCGAAGGCGCCCCCTGCGAGATGGAGATCGACACCGGGTCAGCTCTCACAATCATTTCATGGGCAGTACTAAAACGAACGGTCCCCACGATGCGAAAGGAGGACCTCAGGAGCCCCGACATCCGTCTCCACGACTATCAAGGAAACCTGGTTCCCCTCGTTGGTCAAGGCACGTTCACGGTACGCTACAAATGGACCACGAAGAAACTGCAGGCGATCGTGGTGCGGGACAATCTCCAGAGCCTTTTCGGACTGGACTGGTTCCAAGCTTTGGGAATGGTCGTGGCCGAAGTCAACACCCTAGAAGAAGCAGACACAGCAACCGTTGCTGCCACAGGGAGCGCCGCGGAAACCATATTTAAGGAGTTCCAGGACGTGTTTGCTTCCGGCCTGGGTGAGTACAAGGGGGCCCCCATATCATTTAGCCTAGACCTGAACGTGGCCCCAATTCAGCTCAAACCCAGGAGAGTGCCCTTTGCGCTCCGACCTAAAATCGATAAAGAGATAGACAAACTGGTGAGCCAGGGGATTCTCGAACCCGTCGATCACGCCCGGTGGGAAACACCAATAGTGACTCCAGTTAAGTCTGACGGGTCAATCAGATTGTGCGCCGATTACAAATGCACAATCAACAAGGGGTTGCAACAGAGTGCGTACCCCGTACCTGTAGTCCAACACTTACTACATTCGCTCGGCCCAGGGAAAGTTTTCGCAAAATTGGATTTGGCGCAGGCGTATCAGTAGCTGCCAGTAGATAGCGCTACTGCAGAGGCCCAGACTATAGTAACACACAGGGGGGCGTTCAAGTGCAACCGCCTGCAATTCGGCGTTAGTATTGCCCCTGGGTTATTCCAAAGCATTATGGAACACCTCTTGCAAGGGATACCGGGAGTCGTCCCATATTTCGATGACATCCTGGTCTCCGCTGCAAACGAAGCGCAACTCATAGAAAGAGTTCGCGCTGTGTTAGGCAGGATCCGGGAAAAGGGCCTCCGTCTCAAGAAAGAGAAGTGTAAAATTAATGTACCCAGGGTAGAGTTTCTAGGCTACATGATTGACGGCTCCGGGATTCACCCGACAAGCCAGAAAATCAGGGCCATTAGGGAAGCCCCCACTCCCCGGAATCAGGCTGAACTCCAGGCATTCCTTGGACTCCTTAACTTTTATAGCGTGTTCCTTAAGCAGAAAGCGACGGTTGCTGAACCGCTACACCGCCTGCTATCGAAGAACGCGGAGTGGTCATGGGGGAAAGCCGAAGCTAAGGCGTTCGCTGCCGTGAAGGGACTTTTATCAGCAGACTCTTTCCTGGTCCAGTACAGTCAAACCCTGCCGTTGGTATTGACCTGCGACTCCTCCCCGTTCGGAGTTGGCGCTGTCCTGAGCCACCGGATGCCGAACGGCACGGAAGCCCCAATTGCATTCTATTCGAGGACGCTGTCCACCGCCGAACGGAACTACAGCCAACTGGACCGGGAAGCCCTAGCTGCCGTGGCGGGGGTCAAGCGATTCCATGAATATTTGTACGGCAGGGATTTCGACTTGGTGACTGACCACAAGCCGCTGCTGGGACTGCTAGCTGGAGATCGCCCAACACCGGTGTCCCTCTCACCCCACATGACCCGGTGGTCGATTTTCCTGGCCGCGTACTCTTACCAACTCATCCACCGTCCGGGCGTCACACTGGGGCACGCAGACGCACTGAGCCGATGCCCCCTTCCGGAGCTGCTCGCCGATCCAACACCTGAGACCGTCGTTCTCCTCATCGACTGTCTAGACTCGGGCCCCATCTCCTCCAGGGACGTCGCACACCACTCCGAGAAAGACCCAACCATTAAACAAATTTTAAACTGGGTGTGGAGGGGGTGGCCCAAGGGGCCGTTTGGGGCAGAGCTCAACCCATTCGCCACAAAACGAGACGAACTGTCCGCTATCCGGGGTTGTTTGTTGTGGGGGGACCGAGTGGTCATTTCGAAACAGCTACAAGTGGCCGTGCTAGAGGCCCTCCACAAGGGTCACCCGGGGATAGTGAGGATGAAGGCGTTGGCCCGGAGCTATGTGTGGTGGCCCAACATGGACAAGGACATTCAAGAGTGGGTGGCCACATGCACACCGTGCCAAGAGTCCAGACCGGCTCCCCCAGAGGCACCCCCGAAAGAATGGGAGCGACCCCAGGCACCATGGTCCAGGATCCACATAGACTTCGCAGGGCCAATGCACGGGCAGACTTTCCTCATCGTGGTGGACGCATTCTCGAAGTGGCTGGAGGTAGTCCTGATGACATCCACCACCACAGACGCTGTTATCAGGACGCTCCGAGGACTATTCGCGACCCACGGATTCCTAGATGTGCTAGTATCAGATAACGGCCCACAGTTCACGGCCAAGTCTTTCGAAGAATTCTTAGCAACACAGGGAATCCGGCATGCCCTTGTCACCCCATTCCACCCGGCGTCCAACGGCCAGGCAGAACGGATGGTGAGATCTACCAAGGATGCACTAAGCAGAATGGGCCCGGGTGACTGGAGAACCCGCATAGACCACTACCTCCTAATCCAGCACATCACGCCGAGCGCCACCACCGGCAGGAGTCCAGCGGAGCTGCTCATGGGGCGCCGACTCAGATCCCATTTAGACCACCTGCACCCCAACTACTCCTCCGACACACGGCCTGACTCAACGGGAAAGATCCGGGCATTCACCATCGGAGACCCAGTCTATGCCCACAATTACACAGGGGGAACCCTGTGGATGCCCGCAACCGTCGTCGGAATATCGGGGCCGAGATCATACTCAGTCAGGCTCGAGGACGGGCGTCACTGGAGGCGGCACATCGACCAGCTCCGGGGACGAGTGGAAAGCTCCCAGAACCGGCAATCGCCACCGACACCAGCGCAGGTCGAGCCGCACCCCCCACAGACCGGGGCGGAAGGACTTGGGGACTTAGCAGACTCTAACGGGGCACGGGCAAGGCCTCGAACAACGATGCCAGCCAAGACATCCGAAGGGTTCCAGGAATCCCCGTCCGACGAGTCCGGAGAAGGAACGGGGCCGACCGTCCAGCGTGAGGACACCCAACCATCGGAACCACGCAGGTCCAGCAGGTCGACCCAGAGGCCCGTCTACCTGCGTGACTACGTCACTTACTAGAATGCTCCATCCTAGGGGGGAGGGGTGTTAGATACTCCCCCCCCATCTAGTTGTTGACAAGGACAATCACAGTCTCCACTCAGGTCCTCTCCTTTCAGGCAGAGCAGGGGACCCTGATTGGCTGGAGAGCTGGGCAGTTTCCCCTTAAAAGGGGGAGCTGCCAGACCCTAGTCAGAGCTTGCCTGAACTTGACCTAATAAAGAGCTGTTGTCACCACTTGCCTTTTGTGCCTTCATTGCCCTATCTAACAGGAAAGGCTTCAGGAAAAACATCAAGCTTTCCTTAAGTAAAATAAGCAGGAAGAAATGCAACAGTTAAACACATTTTGAAGTAACATTGCATGAAGTGGGGTCAGGCAAATATTTTACTCTCTTGCTGTATACTTTTAAAAGCTATCCTATTTAGAGGTGTTGCTCTGTTGCAAGAAATGTCCTTCTGGGTTCAGTTCCAAGTGAGGAAAAAGACACTGGAAACACGGAGGCTGCTTGGAAAGATGGTTTAATGGTGGACAGGACCACATGGCTTGAGTCCTGAACAGAAAAAGGTGATCACATGCTTCCAGATGTTGGGTAAAGAAGAAAAGAGTGAGATGCTGAAAATCCCTGGTTTTATGCTCTCTTTGGCCTTTGGTCTTGAGCTTGTATTCTGATTGGTTGTCAGACTCCCATGGGGCCATGCAGGGGCAACTCTTTAGGCTGTGCTTTGAGTCCAAGTTTGGTTGAGCATTGCTTCTTCCCAGGTGCCCTGTGGTGAGATGGGTAAAGGGCTAATACTATTATGCCTTAATCCCATCACCTTGGAGCTGAAGAGGGGATATATTTGTTATGTAGAATAGACTGACTCAAGGTCCCTAATGGCCCATTGACAAAGGTGGTGGCGACTGAGTTTTTGCCGCTCTTGAGTTTCTACTTCTCTTTTTAGGGGAAATATTCTACCTTTTTAATATTTCGTAGGATATTTCATTCTTCTAGGAGCAGGGTGGGTGCTAACTTCCTACAGAGGTATGTGAATTTAACTCTTCATTGTTTGGGTCCCTCATTTAGCAGAATAGGTACTGGAAGCTTAACATTGGTATTTGAGAGTAAGGGAAATGAGGGGAAAACTGAGTCCATTCTAAATTTGAACATTAGTGGTATGATTTTGAGGACTATTTTTTTTGGGGGGGGGGGGATGACAAAATATGAGACTGAGAAACAATGACTTGTGATCCATGGGTCTCCCACCCCAATCGCTCTCTCTTACGTATATACACGCACCACTTGAGATTATAAACTCAAGGTGAGTGAATGGCCTAATGTTAAAAACGTTTCCTCCCCTACGAAACCCATCAGATCATATCTATTTACCCCAAACCAGTTCTGAAGCTTCCAATATGGACCTCAAGACTTATCTGGGTCGACAAGGCTGTTTTTTGGTGACATCTGTGTGGCGGCCCCGTGATGGGGAGCAGCTGCGATCACCACGGGGGCAGCTGGAGCTGCGCAATTTTCCTGTGGTGATCTTCTGACCCTGGATTGCTGTGGCAGGTGGGATAGATGGCTGAGCATAAAGTAACTCGTCTGGGAGATTCATGCTGGTATCACTGTTGGCTCACAGCAAAGTATGTGGTACTGTAAGGTTCTGAGGGCCATCCCGGTGCCGGCTGGCATATTGTGGAGTCCCCTGGAAAGGGACTAAAAGGTGATGGTGATGTTAGATAAAAGTTAAAAAGGAAAAACAGGGAGAACTGATGATGGAGAATGATGATGCTATGCTTTAAATTATCCAGAAAATCCTCCTTTGAATCTTAGAAGCCAAAGCAGGGGCTTGAAAAGATTTTGTGTATTCACATCTCGGGCTTCAGTGTCTACCCAGACCAGGCCTTGGCAGTTATGGGCCCTTTGTGACCTGCGGACTTCAAATCCCAGAATTCATGAGTCAGGCTGGCTGAGGAATTCTGGGAGATAAAGTCCACAGGTCGTAAAAGGGCCATACCTGCCCACCTCACCCAGACCCTTGCCTCACCCACTGATGGATGAAGAAACATGATACCCATTTGTTCAATTTGGATCCTTATATCCTTCTGGTTCTCGGCTTTGCTGAGGGAGGAGAGTATTAGAGGAGAGTGTCCACATCCTTATGGGAGTAGCTCCTGATTTACAAATACAAACATCCTGAAAGTGGGGAACTAAAGGAATGTCAAAAGAAGACAACCCAAGGGAAAACAGGTTAAAGTGGTCTTTGCCAAAAGGTCCTCTGCGGACCTTCTTTTCAGGGGTGGGTTTCAATTTTTTTTACTACCAGTTATGTGGGCGTGGCTAGGTGGGGACGGGGGGGGGTCATATGACTGAGTGGGCGTGGCCAACTTGACATCACTCCCGCCCACTCCCACTCAGTCATATGTCCCCCCCCACCTAGCCACGCCCACAGAACGGGCGAAAATTTCTGTGTTGCCAGCTGGGAGGCTGGCAAAGAAGCCTCGTTTTCCCCTCAGCGCCAAACGAACCATGCCCCCCCCTACACACACACACACACACACTCCCCATCTAGCTGCTTTGTGCAGGAGGGTGTGCACGGGCAGGAAGACACCCCTCAAGTGAGCGCCAAAGCAGGGCGGGTGGTTGCTCGCTTATAGAGGGTCTTAGCAGGATGCAAAAGGACGTGGCTTCTCTCCTGCACTAAGGCTGCAGCCATTGCCTTGCGGGTTATTCCTTCCCCCGCCCACGAGAGGAGGAGGAGGGGAAGAGGAGGAGGGTCGCTGGAGCCTTAGTGCAGGAGTGGAGTGGCCCTGTAGCTCCCTTCATGCCACATTTGTGAGTAAGGCAACCTTAGCTTCCTGCCACTTTGGGCTGGAACTTGCACCCTCCATGCCGAGGAGCTGCGAGGTGTAATGATGTGTATGTTTTATGTTATATTTTAAGTTCAATTGTTATGCCCAGTTCTTTATGCATGTTAGGAAACAGTTAACATTTCTAGTCATGTGATCTGGGGGGCAGGAAGTAGTTGTAAGATGGCTGCTGCTGAGTAAACACAACCCTCTGGTTCAAGCTCCTTGCTGTCTGCCTTTATTTGTATTAAATCATCACACAGGGGGGCGGGGGGCATGGCAAGGCGATGGCTGGGGCCTTAGTGCAGCATAGAAGCCACGTTCTTTTGTGTCCTGCTAAGACCCTCCTTAAGTGAGCAGCCAACCGGCCCGCATGCGCCTTGCTGCGCTTTGGCGCTCGCTTGAGGGGGGGTCTCCCTGTGCACACGCACCCTCCCAGCCCTGCCACAGACAGACAGACACACATACAGAGAGAGAGAGATCGGCTGACGAGTGAGGGCTTTCTCCGAGCCTAACACCCGGGGTGGGCGTGTGAGGTTTGGCGGGGCCAGCTCCTTTTTCCTGCTGCCCTGAACCTTCTAAAGCCGTGGCTGGGTGCTGCTGGCCTCTGCCCCTTTTTGACGTCCCCTCCTCCCGGATTCCATTCCCACCCCGCCAGCGCTTGTGTGTGAAGACCAGCGTCTATCCCGGCTGGGCCAGGCCAGTGTCTCTGGGCGGAGAACAGGCTGCCACTTGCCGCCGCCCACCCGCTTGCTTGCATCACAATATATTCATTTCACATAACGCCACACTTAGGAAGCTAAAGACAGTGCAAAGCACTGATTTCTAGTCATACTCGATCTTTACTTCCTAAGAGAGTCTTTTTAGTCCATGTAGATCCAAAGACATTCAGGAAATAAACACAGCAGGGAGCTGGATTCCAATGCTTCACTATGAGTTACACATAGTTAACTGAAATTAAAATTGAAAATGAGGCTGGCAAAATGAGACGTTGAGCATAAGTGAAGAAGATTTGATGATTTTGTCCTTTTTGACTATGGTAAATCCAAACAGATCAAATTATTCTTTCCTGATGAAAGAAATATCCTTCTGGGTTCGGCTCCAAGTGGGGAAAAAGACACTGGAGACATGGAGGCTGCTTGGAAAGATGGTTTTAATGGTGGACAGGACCACATGGCCTGAGTCCTGAACAGAAAAGGTGATCACATGCTTCAATGTTGGTGGCGAAGAAGAGAAGGGAAGGGAAGGGGCTTGCTAGGCTTTTTATAACCTATACAATACAATACAATACAATAGTAGAGTTGGAAGGGACCTTGGAGGTCTTCTAGTCCAACCCCCTGCCTAGGCAGGAAACCCTATACCGTTTCAGACAAATAGCTATCCAACATCTTCTTAAAGACTTCCAGTGTTGGGGCATTCACAACTTCTGGAGGCAAGCTGTTCCACTGATTAATTGTTCTCACTGCCAGGAAATTTCTCCTCAGTTCTAAGTTGCTTCTCTCCTTGATTAGTTTCCACCCATTGCTTCTTGTTCTACCCTCAGGTGCTTTGGAGAATAGTTTGACTCCCTCTTCTTTGTGGCAACCTCTGAGATATTGGAACAATGCTATCATGCCTCCCCTAGTCCTTCTTTCTCTTAAGCTAAACATACCCAGTTCCTGCAACCGTTCTTCATATGTTTTAGTCTCCAGTCCCCTAATCATCTTTGTTGCTCTTCTCTGCACTCTTTCTAGAGTCTCCACATCTTTTTTACATCGTGGCGACCAAAACTGAATGCAGTATTCCAAGTGTGGCCTTACCAAGGCATTATAAAGTGGTATTAACACTTCACGTGATCTTGATTCTATCCCTCTGTTGATGCAGCCTAGAACTGTGTTGGCTTTTTTGGCAGCTGCTGCACACTGCTGGCTCATATTTAAATGGTTGTCCACTAGGACTCCAAGATCCCTTTCACAGTTACTACTACTGAGCAAGGTATCACCTATACTGTACCTGTGCATTCCATTTTTGTTGCCTAAATGTAGAACCTTACTCTTTTCACCATTGAATTTCATTTTATTAGATAGTGCCCAATGTTCAAGTTTGTCAAGATCCTTCTGTATCTTAAGCCTATCTTCTGGAGTGTTGGCTATTCCTGCCAGCTTGGTATCATCTGCAAATTTGGTGAGTTCCCCATTTATTCCCTCATCCAAATCATTGATGAAGATGTTGAAGAGTACTGGGCCTAAAAGAGAGCCTTGGGGTACTCCACTGCATACTTCCCTCCATGTAGATGCAGTTCCATTGAGAACTACACGTTGAGTGCGGTTGGTCAGCCAGTTACGAATCCATCTGGTGGTGATGCTGTCTAACCCACATTCTTCTACTTTATCTAGTACCTTGTTTCCCCGAAAATACAACCTATCCTGAAACTAAACCCTTGCGACATTTTTCGCGTGCGCAAAAATATAAGCCCACCCTCAAAAATAAACCCTCTGGACAATCCCCCCCCCCCCTCTGACCAGGCAGAACACCGCTCGCCGACCTAGCGGTATCCCGAAGGCACCAAGCCACGGGAATGAGGTGGGGGCAAAGGGGCTTGCGTTGTTTGGTGCTTTCGGGGTACCGCTAGGTCAGTCAGCGGCGCTGTGCCCAGCTGAAGAGGGGGGGGGGTTGCTGGGCAGCTGCTCTCTTGCGAGCGGGCTCCCGAAGAGCCAGGCACACCCTCAGGGTAGAATGGCTGTGTTGCGCTGTCGCAGCAGCAACGCAGCAGCCATGAGGTGACGAAGCTTATGAGCAGCCGCCCGGCAACCCCCTTTTCCAGCCGGGTACAGCGCCGCTCACCGACCTAGCAGTACCCGGAAGGCACCAAGCAACACGAGTGCCTGTTCGCCGCCCTCCGCCTCCCGCGGCTCGGTGCCTTCGGAATGCCCGTAGGTGAGTGAATGGGGCTCTGCATGGCTGGAGGGGAGTTTTGCAGCGGCTTTTCCTCTCCCCGCTCGCGCGAAGGGCATCTGCGCTGCTGGCGCCATCTGCCGCTTGGGTTTTTTTTCAAAGCACGGAGGATGGATGCCGCTCTGGAAGTACGCTCTATGGTTGTGGGCTGCGAAATCCCCTCCAGCCATGCAGAGCCCCATTCACTCACCTAGGGGCATTCCGAAGGCACCGAGCCGCGGGAGGCGGAGGGCAGCGAACAGGTGCTCGCGTTGCTTGGTGCCTTCCGGGTACTGCTAGGTCGGTGAGCAGCACTATACACGGCTGGAAAGGGGGGTTGCCGGGCAGCTGCTCATAAGCTTCGTCACCTCATGGCTGCTGCGTTGCTGCTGCGACAGCGCAACACAGCCATTCGACCCTGAGGCTGTTCCCGGCTCTTTGGGAAACCAGGCACAAGGGAGCAGCCGCCCGGCAACCCAAAAATAATAAGCCCTCCCCTTTAATAAGCCCAAGGCCATATTTCGTGGGTCAAAAAAATATAAGCCCCTGGCGTATTTTCGGGGAAACACGGTAGTAGGTTATGGCCTACCTTATCAAAAGCCTTACTGAAGTCCAAGTAAACTATATCGACGGCATTCCTCTGGTCCACTAATTTTGTCACTTTGTCAAAGAATGCAATAAGATTAGTCTGGCATGATCTGTTTTTGACAAATCCATGTTGGCTTTTGGCTATTACTTTGTTTGCTTCTAGGTGTTCGCAAATTTGTTGCTTGATTATCTTTTCCAGAATCTTTCCTGGTATTGAGGTTAGGCTGATAGGTCTGTAGTTTCCTGGATCTAATTTTTTCCCTTTTTTGAAGATGGGAACCACATCAGCTCTTTTCCAGTCCTCTGGTAGTTCCCCGGTGTTCCAGGATCTCTGAAAGATATAATTCAGTGGTTCTGAGATCTCGTGTGCTAGTTCCTTCAGAACCCTGGGGTGTAATCCATCCGGTCCTGGTGATTTGAACTCGTCTAGGGTAGACAGGTGCTCACTTACCATTTTCTTCCCTATTTCAATTTGTGTTCCTAATCTGATTTTTGTGGTGCTGCTTTTGATAGGTTGGACTGTTTTATCCCTTTGTGTAAAGACAGATGCAAAACAAGAGTTAAATAGTTCTGCTTTCTCCCTGTTGCTTGTCACCTTCTTGCCACTTTCTCCTAGCAATGGACCAATTGTTTCCTTAACTTTTTTCTTGTTTTTAACATGTTGGAAGAAGCTTTTTTTGTTAATTTTTACTTTTGTGACAAGCCTTTCTTCATTGTGAGCCTTAGCTTTCCTCACTTCATCTTTACAGGCTCGGGCTATTTGCTGATATTCTGCCTTAGTTATGTCCCCCTCCTTCCACTTTTTATACTTACCTTTTTTGTCTTTCAGTTTGTCAGAGAGTTCTTTATGCAGCCATGCTGGTTTCTTTTGGGAGCTGTTATTTTTCTTCTTCATTGGTATTATGCTAGACTGGGCTTTTGTAATCTCATTTTTCAAAATTTCCCAAGCTTCTTGAGTTGTTTTCCCCTTGAGGATTCTCATCCATGGAATTTTTCCCAAGCTCTCTCTAAGTTTATTGAAATTAGCTTTCTTAAAGTCCAAGACTCTAGTTTGACTTTGTTCTACTACTTGTGTTTGCATAATGTTGAATTCCAATATTGCATGGTCACTTGCCCCCAGGGTTCCTATGGCTTCAACACCTTCTATCATTTCCTCTCTGTTAGTGAGAATTAAGTCCAATATGACTGATCCCCTTGTTTCCTTCTCTACTTTTTGGAAAACAAAGTTGTCTGCTAGGTTTGTTAGGAACCTGTTGGATCTTCCACTTGGTGCAGAGTTTGTTTCCCAGTTGATGTCAGGGTAGTTAAAATCTCCCATTACTATTGTGGTGTGCTTCCTACATACCTTAGTTAGCTGACTAGCAAAAAGTTCATCTACTTCCTCTGCTTGGTCGGGTGGCCTGTAGTATAGACCTATGGCAATGTCATTTCCCCCACAACCTTTAATATTGACCAAAATGCATTCAAGATAGTTCTCATCATTGTTGTGCTCTATTTCTGT
The DNA here is from genome assembly GCF_964273705.1 of Natrix helvetica. Classification (NCBI taxonomy): domain Eukaryota; kingdom Metazoa; phylum Chordata; class Lepidosauria; order Squamata; family Natricidae; genus Natrix; species Natrix helvetica. The sequence goes on along the minus strand of NC_138555.1, from coordinate 58,493,442 downwards.
AGAGACATAGTTATTTCTTATATATAGTGCAACTCCACCTCCTCTTTTATTTGGTCTATTTCTTTTAAATAATTTAAATCCTTCTAGCTGTATGTTCCATTTGTCAGTTTCATCCCACCAAGTTTCTGTAATGGCAATAATATCATATCTGCCCCATATCTGACCTGTTCAGTCCCACCTCTCTGTTTCCTGTTCCTGTGTAAGAAATGTATTCTGATTGGTTGCCAGACTCCCATGGGCCATAATAATAATACATAATAAAGAGTTCTCCTCTTCAGCTCCAGAGTGATGGGATTAAGGCAGGATAATATTGCCTTTTACTCAACTGACCACATGGCATCTGAGAACTCATCCAAACTTGGATTCAAAACTCAGCCTAGAGGGTTGCCCTTGCACGGGCCCATGGGAGTCTGGCAACCAATCAGAATACATTTCTTACACAGGAACAGGAAACAGATAGTTGGGGCCGAACAGATTATAAAAAGCCCTGCAAGCCCTCTTCTCTTCTCTTCCCTTTCCTTCTCTTCTTCTCCCCAACATTGAAGCATGTGATCACCTTTTCTGTTCAGGACTCAAGCCATGTGGTCCTGTCCACCATTAAAACCATCTTTCCAAGCAGCCTCCATGTCTCGTGTCTTTTTCCCCACTTGGAGCCGAACCCAGAAGGACATTTCTTCCAACACTAGGATATTTCATTTTTCTGGGAGAGGGCTGGGTGATAACTTCCTACATTCCCCTCCCCCTTCACTATTGCATACAATCCCTGCAATATATGGGAATTTATCAGTATATAGATAGGACAGAATGAGACTTAAGCATTTGGCAGAAGCTGATCTTTGATCAGGGTGTGCAGGATTTTGTAAGCCATCCAGAGTAATTTATCTGTGAGTTGGACAGCTATTTAAATTTGTTTAATAAATAAAATATTTTTTAAAGTCAAAATGGTGGCCATGAACATACAAAATGCACATGGTTTTGATCATATGGTTGTGGCTGCCATGTTAACTTATTTGACTTCACCCCTGTGAACAGTTCTCCGTCTGATTACAATTCTGGGCAGGTCAGTATTCTTTCAGAGCTGAAATCTGCAAGGAAAGCTACATTTGGGTGGAATATGTTGGTTTATTTGAGAATCACCCAGCACATATTCAAAGAGTTGAGCAGGATTCATCATATAGAAAAAACTTCTTTATCTACAAAATACAAAAACATGATACAAACAATACCCATGCATCACTTGCAACATGGTAGAGAAAGAACAAACTCTGAACACAGAATAGCTAAACCATACCCAGACTAAAGCCGGCTCACATGGCTCTCACAGCAAATCCTGTGTCTCAGTCAAAAAAACAGTTCCCATTGGCTGGATCGTTGCCATGGCTATTAAAGTTCATCAATTCTTTAGACACTGACACTCCTCCCTTTGTGACCGGAATAGACATAAAACCAAATAATTTAATAATCTTCCCATGGTTCACTCCACCCAATGGCTTGGTCATTACATTTGCTAGATTGTCTTTTTTTTTTTGCAGTTTTTTTATTCTCTTACATACCATTTTAAGTATACATTCACATAATTGTTATTCTTCTTTACATTTGACATTCTTATACATTTGTTATTTCATTTAATAGGTTATAATATACAGTTTGGGTTGCTTTATTTACCATCCCTTCCGCCTGTTGTAACACCATCTTATTTTCCCTTTCTTTTATCCCTCCCTCCCTCCTCTACTTTCTTCTTTCCTCCTCTGCTTCCCCTTCCTTCTTCCCTTACCTTTCTCCTACTCCTACTCCTACTCTTCCTCTTCCCCTTCCTACCCTCTCTCCTTCTCTTTCTCTCCCTTCCATCGGCCTCTCCTTACCTCTTTCTTCTCCCCCCCCTTCCTCTCATTCTCTCCTCCTCTCTCCCTTTCTTTTTCTATTGTTGTAGGTGTCTCTTTCAAATCTCAGTTTGCTTCCTTGGGATGGTATTTCTGCAGACCCAAATATAATTTGGTATCATTTCTTATTCACTTACCTTGGCTAATCTATCCTAACTATGACATTCCCCCCCCCCCACCCCTTTATATCTCGCTATTGAATATATACTTATATATATTGTCTTCTGAAGAACAGTGAAGCAAGCAAATTAGTTTACCTTTGATGGCTTCTCTTACATTACAATATTTAATGTCCACATGTTGTCCCCAATTCGGGTCTGAGCCTGGTGCCGAAGCCAATGATGGACACCAGACACGAGGTGCGGGTTTTCTGATTGCTTTTTATTGGAGTACTCCAAGGAAAAGGGTTCCTGGTCAAAAGGCCAAGAACCAAGAACAAAGGATTAAGTAAACTTTATACATTTTCACTAAAGGAGAAGGCAGGACAAGGTGAGATAACAAGAAATATCATCTAATGAACATTTTAGTAATAATTCTACAATTTGTTCTATTGGTCTCTAGCTGTCCCATTCCTAAGCCTTGGCTAATGAATCCCCCAGGAGTTATCTAATAGACATTTCATTTGCTGCAGGCCATCCCTAACCTTTAGCTGAGGTCTTCAAGTTGTCTAACTACCCATAATTGCTACAAACTTTACACATGCATATTTCCTGTTGATAAGCATTCTTTGTTCTTGCCAGACAGACCCCCAGAATTATAGTCTTCCTGATTTACTTTCAAGTATGTGCAACCATTACCATGCCTTTTTTGACCTCCCCTGCAGATGTAATGGAAAGAGGGGCTGTCATCCCAATCCAAAATGCTCTTATTATTTCAAAATAAGGCAAAGATGAATATTACATCTCTTGAATTTAACATGTAGTTTACCTCCAACAGAACTACTAGGAAAAGAATAGAATCAGCCAGAGAACAGATTTTTCTCCTGTAAAAGTGAAGAGGAGTTCAAAGTAATTCATTGTACTGTACATACTTGCCTTTATCTTAGCCTCTTTTTCCCTCTTTCCTCTGGCAGTTACAGAGGCTACCGAAAGGAATCTGCTGGAAGCAGTAAGCTGAGTTGTCAAAGTGTGAAGCAGAAACTTTATTCAGCTGTGCCTGGCCACACATTCATGGCTGTGAAACCCTACCAGGCCCAGGGTGAGGGTGAGCTCTCCATCAGCAAGGGCGAGAAGATCAAGGGTACGTTGATCTTTGTGCATGCCGTTGGATTGTTCAGGGATTCTTCAGGAGTCTACAGTATTGTTTGGCTTCTTAGAGAGTGTAGGAAGTTAGCACCCACCCCTCTCCTAGAAAAATGAAATATCCTGGGAAATATTGAAAAGGCAGAATATTATATTTCCCTGGATAAGAAATGGAGAAACATGTTTTTAGGCAGGAAACAGACTCACTCTTAACAGCCCCCACTTTTGTCAATGGGCCATTAAAATGCCTGAGTCAATCTATTCTACATAACAAAGGTACCCCCTTCAGCTCCAGAGTGATGGGATTAAGGCATGATAGTATTAGCCCTTTACCCATCTCACCACAGGGCACCTGGGAAGAAGCAATGCTCAACCAATCCTGGACTCAAAACACAGCCTAGAGAGTTGCCCCTGTATGGCCCCTTGGGAGTCTGACAACCAATCAGAATACAAGATCAAGATCAAAGCCCAGAGAGGGCATAAAACCAGAAACTTTCAGCATCTCAGCCTCTCTTCTTCTTCATCTGACATCTTGAAGCATGCAATTCCCCTTTCTGTTCAGGAGCTCAAACCATGTGGTCCTGTCCACCATTAAAACCATCTTTCCAAGCAGCCTCCATGTTTCCAGTGTCTTTTTCCTCACTTGGAACTGAACCCAGAAGGACATTTCTTCCAACAGTCCCAAAGGTGCTTTTTACAAAGGTAACTGGACTTCGTTTTTCTTGAAGAATATTTTGCTTCTCATTCAAGAAGTTTCTTCAGTTCTCACTGAACTGACCTAAGCAGAACTGAAGAAGCTTCTTGGATGAGAAGCAAAACATCCTCAAGGAAAAATAAAGTCCAGTTGCCTTTTGAAAAAGCACCTTTGGGTTGAGATACAGTTTTTCCCCCCAAATTAAAAATGATTAATAAAAAGGGGAATTTTCCCATCGAAAGTTAAAAAACAAAAATCAGATCTAGAAAGAACAAAATTTGTAATATACTCCTGTGTAAGTTTAAGTCCAATTGGATGACTTTCACTGCCTGAAAATATGTTCCTTATGAAAATAAGAGTGGTTTCGAGTTCAATAGTAAGCAGTGAGAGGACAGAAAAAGAAAGTTGTAAAGTTATAAAAGTCCAGCAAGGGGTTATAAAATAGGTCAGCAGTCAACTAGTCGTAAATCAAAAGGTAATGAAGCTTTAAAAGGTGAAATTAAAACCCATGCTGTGCTTAGGAAGAAGGAAAATATGGTGAGAGACCTGACCTTCCAATCACTCCTTACCAAGAATTGCAGTTATCAAGACCCCTTTCTTCTCAGCAGGTACATGATTGTCTGAAGGTATTCAATCCTTCCTTAGTCTCCCTTTCAAAAAACATGTAGTAAAGCCGCCAAATGACCATCTTTAGCAGCAAAATCAGCTGTTCATCGGCAGGAGAAAAAGAACCCCCCACCTTTCAGCACACCATCTCAGAGGAAGTCCCCAATGGACCCCAGTTCTAATTTACTGCTTCTTCTGATTTCCCCCCAGTACTGACCCTAAAGTATGTAGCACTCTAAGAGAAAAGCAACTCATCTCTTCAGCTTGTCTCTTTTCTTTCTCGTGCTTGGTGGTGACCCCCCACCCCCCAAGGCCATTTTCCATTGTTATTTCTCTGTGTTCAGGGCAAATATCTGCATTCAGAATTCTTTCATTCTAAGCTTCTATCTCTTGCAGCAAGATCCACTTAGTCTGAGGTTCAAATTTTAAAAATGCAGTAGATCTTACAAGCCACAGAAATCTATCATTGCTCTAAATCAGGAATGGAAGACCTTTCTTTTGTGAATGTTTATGTTGCTTCAGAGGCAGAGGTGGGTTCCTCCTGGTCCAGTCTGGTTCGGCTGTTTGGATGGGGATTGTGAATTTTCTTGCATGCTTACAATGCATGCTTACAATGCATGCTTACAATGCATTCTTACAATGCTTACAATGACTATGAAAACACATTAACTGATGCATACCCAGTGGCATACGTGTTGCAATTACTAAGGCCGATGCTAGTGTTTTGTTAATATTTTTATTGTTTGTGGCCCTGAAAAGGACCATTTAGGTAACCAAACATGGTTACTAATATGAAATTGGCCAGCCCTTATTGCTTATTACCAGGCAGCATCGCTTCGGCATAGACTGTATAAGCCTTTGCATGTGATCTTTGGTGACAATATGGTGCCAGGCTGCAATAATGGATTCAATCAGCTCCTGCTTGGTCTTCGGATGCTTCTTGCTTATTTCGTAACAAATCTTAGCCCACAAGTTCTCAATTGGGTTCAAATCCAGGCTCTGAGCTGGCCAACCCAGGAGTCGAACACCATGCTTCTTCATCCACTGCTGGACAGACTTGGCTCGATGACAAGGAGCATTGTCATCCTGGAAGTAAAAGTTCTTCCCTACAAGTTGTTGAGGTGAAGGAAGCATGGTCTTTTCCAGGACTTCAACATACTGCTTGGAATTCATGATTCCCTGCACGATTTGTATCCAAACAATACCAGAAGCAGTGATACAGCCTTAGATCATCACGTGCAATGGATGCTTCACAGATAGATTCAGGCAGTACGGCCTAAATTCTTCAGCTGGAAATCTTCTGACATACTTATTGCACTGATTCCCAGTCAAGTAGAAATTGCTCTCGTCACTGAAGATGACCTTGGCCACTGTTCGTTGGTCCAATTGGCATACGTCTTGGCCCATGCAAGTCGACGAGAGCGGTAAGTGTCTGTGAGCAAAGGTTTACTTTGAGCCCTGCAGCCTTTGAACCCTCTGGCAAGCAGTCTGCGATGCACTGTGCTTGTGCACACTTTTACATCACATGTTCCACCCTAAATTCTTGTAATCTGAGGTGAGGTGAGCTTCCTGTCAGCCATTGAAATGCGTTGCAGAGCCTGATCTTGCCATTTTGTCGACTTTCTTGGTCTTCCAGAGTGGAACCTGTCATCAACTGAACCAGTTATTTGGTATTTTTCAACCACTCTGCTGACTGTGGTGCGATGGCATTTCACTCTCTTGGCTATTTCTATGCAGGAGTAACCCTCTTCATGAAGCACAATGATGCGATGCCTCTGCTCAGTACTGGTGAAAGCAAAGGCCTTCATCCTTGCCCACAGCCAGAGCTAAATTAAATTTCTCGATGCTTTTCATGCCTATTTATAGTCAGAGAGTATGACAACATTGATTGGCTCATAGATTTCGCCTCTGTGCATTTTGATTGGTCAGCCAAAGCTCGCTGCTGATTGGCTACTTTCAATCCTAACATTCTTGAAAATTCAAGTTGTGTTTGTTTTAGCACATAAACTCACTCAAAACCTTAAAAAGACTGTTTATATTAATAAAAATTATGCATCTCAATCTGACTACATACATTTTCATCAAAGTACTAATTTTGCGTGGTTTCTATGAGTGAAAAGTTGATTAAACATGTAAATACAGCTTAAAACTGAAAGTGTGCAGGACTTTTTCACACAGCTGTAAGTACTGAACCTAATTCATATATTCCTGTTTTTTGAACTGAGGAATAAAATTCAGAAAAAAAAATCTGTATTGCTCTGTGAATCTACCTATGACATTCATTCTTCTTGATTTAATTTCTTAGATGAAAAACTATATCTTTCCTATTTGTTGGGGGACATCCTTCCTGAAAAGACTGTACATTGTTGGGTGAAAGCAGAGGTCCCTTCTGTTACCTGTAGTCCTCAGCTTACAACCACAATCTAGTCCAAAGCACAATATTGTTTTATTTCTTTTGCAGTTAGTATTATTTAACAGGATGAAGAAGAGGCAACAGAGTATGATCGCTTTCTTCACCAAAAAAAAAAACAAGACAGGAGCAATCAGTTGATCCACAACAGTTACCAGCACCACCAGCACCAGCAGGTGGACCAGCACCACCATTGCCAGCACCGCCAGCGCCAGCAGGTGGACCAGCACCACCATTGCCAGCACCGCCAGCACCAGCAGGTGGACCAGCACCACCAGTGCCAGCACCACCAGCACCAGCAGGTGGACCAGCACCACCACCACCAGCATGACCACTTCCATCACTTGAAGTCGGAGAAAGCAGCAAGTCCATTTCCTCCACTGAAAGTCTTCCAAAACTTCCTGACTGCTGGAATTTGCAGCAATACAGAAACTTCAAGGAGAAGTATGATGGACTGGCAGTGTCCAACGAAAAGTTAGGTTGTGAGTACTGTACGCAACACAGGCTCTCATTAGAGAAAGGTGTTTGTTAAGTAAGTAAGCTCCCCGTTAGGAGAGCGAGTGTGCAGAGAAGTGTAATGAGAGTGGTATGGAAGAACACACACAAACCAGCATACAGGGACACTGAATAGTATAAAATATAGTAGTTTACTATGTGGAAATATAGAGGTATTCAGTGTCCAGTTTACAGTCCAAGTCATGCACGGTACAGTCAGTCAGTTATCAATGTTCTCAGTTTAGCACACGAAACAGCTAACAGTAGCAAAACACAGTACCTCACAATACACCGATCAGCGTCTAACAAACAGAGAGCTAACAGTCATTCTGGCTCCCTCTTATGGCTGCTTGAGGTAACAGCAACCCAATCACATCTCTCTAGCATTTAAAGTAACAGATACATTTGTTACAATCATGGCTTATATATATTGCCAAGCCAAGATTAGGGTTACATCGCTAACAGTGTTCATGTTTCCAGAGAATCCAAAAATTTCCAGGTTGAGGCAGCAGGGACAAATAAGGAGAATCAGCAAGCATCTCTCAGAAAAAAAATGAAGGAACATTTTCAGTCAAAAGTACACCTTATTTGTAGAGAGAACAGTAAACAATGGGAGCAGGATGCTTTAACCAAATCTGTAGATAGGTCACCTGGCAAACATTTATCCACTACTAGCACAATATTTTTTACAGTTTACAATCTTGCACAAAGACGTAAACTATTCTCAGACATTGAAGGGCAGGTAGATTTGCTAAGTGCAATTGGAATAGATCTGGGAGTAGCCTTGCATTCACAGAAATCCACAGTGAAAATAGTTGAATTCATTGCAAATGAAATTAAAACCACTGTGTTTGCCAGTATTATTGTAAAGAATCTGAAAGTGTGTTTGATCATTGATGAAGCCTCAATGCTATCAATGAAAGCAGTTGTGATAGTTTTTGTTAAAGTTGAGGATTCAGAATGCCCAGCAACCATTTTCATTGAGCTGTTGGAATTGGAGAAACAAGATGTGGAGACCATATGTTGTGCAGCAATGTGAAGCTTATGTAAAGTTGGGTTTACCACCGAATATCTGCAGAAGCATTTAATGGCATTCTGCTCTGGTGGTGCCAGCGTTATGCTTGAGAGAAAATCTGGAGTCAGCACCAGAATAGCTCAAGACTTCCCAAACATTGTAATCTGGCACTGCTTGAAACATCGCCTCCAACTTGTGCTGGATGACTCCATAAAAGACATCAAACAACTGAACCACTTCAAGATATTCCTTGACAAGATACACACCACTTTCCATAAATCCTGCAAGAGCCAGACATACATTTTCCAAATCTCTGAACAACTGGGCATTGAAATCGTGAAGATTGGCAGAGTTTTGGGACCAAGATGGGCTGCCTGCAGTTGAAGGTCAACCATAGCTGTGTGGTGTGCTTATCCAGTGCTACATCAGTTTTTTCTGAGCAATGAAAAGTTCCCAGGCATGGCTGCCCGTTTTGAAATTTTACATTTTTTGACTGATTTGGCCCTCATGATTAATATTCTAAATGAGATTTCTCTTCTGTCAAATGCCCTGCAGGGGAGAAACACAGACATCATCAAGGCCCAAAAATTGGTATTGCAATCAATTAAAGCATTTGAAATGCTTAGATGGGGAAAGGGCCCATATGAAAAAATGGTTGACAGAAAAATAGCTTCAGAAGCCTTCCAAAACATAAAATTAGTTCAAAATCAACTATTTGTTGCCCTTCCTCGTGAAAATCTTTTGGCAAGCATCATCACCAATTTGAAGAAAAGGCTGATGGATTGCAAACATCTAAAAACAGGTAGACAATTGCCAGCCGCAAACAAATTACAATTTCTCACATATTTGGAGCCGGATTACTGGAACATTGAAGATGTAGTCATTCCATGGGCAGAAGCAGAGGAAAGATTGATTGGATTTGGTGAAATGTTTAATTATGAAATTGATTTGAACGACCACAGAGATTTTTTGGAAAATGTGCTCAAAGATCCAAAGAACTACAAAATTCCTGACAGTATAAAAAAAGCTAGAGATGTTGTCAGGACAGTTGCTGTTAGTTCAGCAGATGCGAAAAGGGGGTTCTCAAAAATGAACTTCTTATGTTCAGAGCAAAGAACCCGCCTAATTGTTCCAAACATTAGTAATCTGATGACGATAAGCATTGTTGGCATGCCTGATAAGAGATGGGGCCCAATTCCTACAGTCAAAAAGTGGCTCAGAGCACACCATCACACAGCTGATGATCCATGAGTGAAGACCAAGAAAAGTGCAACTGAGGAGTCTGGGAGCCTAAGAACAAACTGGAAACATCTTCAACCACAAAACCAATAACACAAGTAAGTACTTGAGTGTATCTCTTTCATTGTGTTATTCTTATGTAAGGTGTAAGTGTATGCAATTAAAGTCTTCCTTTCTGTGTCTCTTCTTTGTGCAGGTTATTGGAGCAAGGTGGTGAGGTGGTGGTGTAGAAGACCAGCAGGACAGTCATCTTTCCTCTCTAAGTAGCTCTTTTATTGTTTTGTGTGCTTGTTTCATCCTTAATGTAGTGCATGCAAATGAAGAGTTCCTTTCTGTGTCTCTTCTTTCTGCAGGCCATTCATTGGAGAAAGGTGGTCAGTGATGTTGAAGATGGGCAAGGACAGTCATCTTCCTTCTGTAAGTAGCTCTTTTGTTGTTTTGTGTAGTTATTTTATTCTAATTTAAGTAGTAAGTGCACAAAATAATAAATTTACTTAATACAATACAATACAATACAACACAACACAACACAATACAATACAATACAATACAATACAATACAATAGCAGAGTTGGAAGGGTCCTTGGAGGTCTTCTAGTTCAACCCCCTGCCTAGGCAGGAAACCCTATACCGTTTCAGACAGATGGCTATCCAACATCTTCTTAAAGACTTCCAGTGTTGGGGCATTCACAACTTCTGGAGGCAAGCTATTCCACTGATTAATTGTTCTAACTGTCAGGAAATTTCTCCTCAGTTCTAAGTTGCTTCTCTCCTTGATTAGTTTCCACCCATTGCTTCTTGTTCTACACTCAGGTGCCCTGGAGAATATTTTGACTCCCTCTTCTTTGTGGCAACCCCTGAGATATTGGAATACTGCTGTCATGTCTCCCCTAGTCCTTCTTTCTCTTAAGCTAAACATACCCAGTTCCTGCAACCGTTCTTCATATGTTTTAGTCTCCAGTCCCCTAATCGTGTTTGTTGCTCTTCTCTGCACTCTTTCTAGAGTCTCCACATCTTTTCTAAATCGTGGCGACCAAAACTGAATGCAGTATTCCAAGTGTGGCCTTACCAAAGCATTATAAAGTGATATTAACACTTCAAGTGATCTTGATTCTATCCCTCTGTTGATGTAGCCTAGAAATGTGTTGGCTTTTTTGGCAGCTGCTGCACACTGCTGGTTCATATTTAAATGGTTGTCCACTAGGACTCCAAGATCCCTCTCACAGTTACTACTATTGAGCAAGGTACCCCCTATACTGTACCTGTGCATTTCGTTTTTCTTGCCTAAATGTAGAACCTTACTCTTTTCACCATTGAATTTCATTTTATTAGATAGTGCCCAATGTTCAAGTTTGTCAAGATCCTTCTGTATCTTAAGCCTATCTTCTGGAGTGTTGGCTATTTCTGCCAGCTTGGTATCATCTGCAAATTTGGTGAGTTCCCCATTTATTCCCTCATTCAAATCATTGATGAAGATGTTGAAGAGTACTGGGCCTAAAACAGAGCCTTGGGGTACTCCACTGAATACTTCCCTCCATGTAGATGCAGTTCCATTGAGAACTACACGTTGAGTGCAGTTGGTCAGCCAGTTACGAATCCATCTGGTGGTGATGCTGTCTAACCCACATTCTTCTACTTTATCTAGTAGTAGGTTATGGCCTACCTTATCAAAAGCCTTACTGAAGTCCAAGTAAACTATATCGATGGCATTCCTCTGGTCCACTAATTTTGTCATTTTGTCAAAGAATGCAATAAGATTAGTCTGGCATGATCTGTTTTTGACAAACCCGTGTTGGCTTTTGGCTATTACTTTGTTTACTTCTAGGTGTTTGCTAATTCGTTCCTTGATTATCTTTTCCAGAATGTTTCCTGGTATTGAGGTCAGGCTGATAGGTCTGTAGTTTCCTTTTTTTATATATATATATCTTCTTTTTGTAGGTCATTCATTGGGGCAAAGAATTCAGTGACATCGACTTGGCCACTCCCACTCGGTCACATGACTGCCAAGCGACTCCCACCCGGTCACATGTCCACCAAGCCACTCCCAGCCAGTCACATGACGGCCAAGCCATGCCCACAAAACAGGCCACACCCACAGAATAGGTAGTAAAAAGTTTTTGAAACCCACCACTGTTCAGAGGTAAAGCTGACATGGCAGTAACAACTCAGGATCAAATCCCAGAGTGGATATTACAGGAACCAAATGTATTTCTCTTTCTCAGTTCCTTTCTTTTTCTTGCTCCCTGCTCAATAAACTGCTAGATTGGCCTTTATAAATGTCCAAATTGATCTTTTGTTTAGCTGAGAGCTGTTTGGTGCTCTGGGCCACTCCCTAAATTGATGTTATGTAGATAATAATCTATGAAATTACTGGAGCAGTAATCCTAAAATAAGAGGCCTGATTTCAAGTCTACAGGAGAACAGAGCTGGTGATCAGATGCAGAAGACCAAAGGCCTCCTGCCACTTTAATATGCAGAAGGAGGATTCTCAACAGGTGTGGTTGGTAGGACTTTCATGTCATTGAGATGTTCCTTTCTTTGTTGTACAATTTATTTTCAGTTGAGGGAAATGTAAACAAAGCTTTCAGAAGCAGCATGAGTATGGAAGTGGCTGTATAAGGCCGCTGCCATATATTATATGTATATGATATGCACATATTATATGACCATATAAGGCCATACACTTTAATAACAGTAGGCTTCCATCACAGTTAACCTTTTCTTTCTTCTTCCCCATGACTGCAAACTATAGTAAATTCCCCACACTATTTTGTAGAACAAAATCAAAAATGGAAGGGGAAGATGATGGATCTCTACTGTATCTTAAAAAGCAAACAGGAAAAAGAGCCAACCTCATTAAAAGCACTTTGTGCTACAGTGTGTTGGGGCTGAGGTGGTAGAGTTTAAGAGCAGAAGTGTTCGTCTCTTCCCACCCCTGGGCCATACCTGCTGAGTTCATCAGTCATTTCCTTTCCTTGGAGAACATCGCTAATGGGTCCTTGGTCCACTAAACTAGCTTGGTCTCCTAAGGTATGGTGGGGGACTGTATCTTCCTAAGGTATGGTGTGGGAGGCAGGGAATGCTGCAGGTCCCATCCCCTAGAGCAGGGATGGTGAACCTTTTCGGCACCAAGTGCCCAAACTGGAACTCGCACGTGTGCTGGAGTGCTGGAAACCCGAAGGCTGACGCCCTCTCCCGCATGCCTCAGAACAAATGTGAACGGGAGCATGTACTGGATGCCATCATTCCCTCTACCCAAACCGCTGCCCAAGTGACCACCAGACGGCAACGCCGTGACCGGCAAGACCAACTTGCAAGCGACCTAACCACGAGGCTCAAAACTGAACTGCTAGCAGACCCCTGGTTCCAAACCAACCAACACATCTTGACAAAGAGAGATGACCTTGCATGGAAGGGGATAAAACTCTACGTCCCAGAATCCCTACATAGCCTAGTTCTCCAGAGGAGTCATGATGCCAAACCAGCAGGCCACTTTGGGTTCCTAAAGACTTTACACTTATCCCGGAGGCAATTCTGGTGGCCTGGCATGAAGAAAGATGTAGATAGTTACGTGAAAAGTTGTACCATTTGCTCCACAATGAAGAGACGACCAGGAAAACCCCCTGGACTACTGCAAACAGTAGCAGAACCAACAAGGCCGTGGGAGGAGATCGCAATGGACTTTATAGTAGAGTTGCCAAAAAGTGGGGGAAACACAGTGATTTGGACTGTAATAGACCTGTTCTATTACAGGCACACTTCATACCCTGTAGCGGACTACCCTTGGCTCACAAGCCAAGGCCGATGAAACGTAGCAGGGAGACAGGTATGTAACAAAAAGGCCCACCTGAACTCCAAGGCCCCTTTTCACAAAAAGGGACTCACACCCGCCTATCTGAGGCACAGTGACCTCATGAGGTTTGAGACTTTCCCTAATAACCACTGCCACCCCTCCGCCCCTGCCCTGGGCTCTCAGCTGGTAAAACGCCCGGAAGCCTGATGGGCATAGTTCACTAAGGGGAACACCCCCCTCATGGCCCAACCAGGTCTCCGTAATACATGCCAGGTCCGCTCTACCCTCTTGTATGAGGTCGTAAATGAGGGGAGCCTTATGCACCACGGACCTGGCGTTAAGCAACACCAGCAGGAGACCAGGGTCCTGTAATCCCGAGCACCCGGGGGTGCGAGAAGGGCGATGAGGGTCGGAACGTGCAATCGCTCTTAAACAGCGAACCCGCATCCTCCGAACATAATTTGGCCCTCAGCCCCCACCATATCTGCCTCTCCCACAAACAGTAGAGATGGTAAACCCCCCAATGGAATGGCTTAATGTCTCCCCCGGAATCCCAACCCTTCCCAACACTCCCGACCTGCGCCCATTAGTTAGCTCTGGCCTGTGCCCTGGCAGACTCCCCCCCAAGCCTGTCTGAGCCATCCGAATCAACCCCCCGCCCCCCCTTAAAATTTGATTTTAAAACCCCTGTAAAAAACCCCTAAGAAATCTCTTCTTCGCATGCCACCTCTCGGGATCCCAAGATACGTCATTAAGGAAGTGTCTTGATAGGCAAGAAGGCCATCCCCAGGAAAGGGGGAGTTCCCGGAGGGAGTAAAGTTCTGTCGCAATATAACATAGAGGAGAGTGTGGCATCAACCAAACGGGATGACATCATGGGGAGATGGAACGAGGAGATGACATGTCCATGGGGGCTGGGCAGCCAACAGTGTTCAAGGGGGTAGCGGGAAGCTTGTGTCCATCATAGAAATGGTCGGTGTTAAGAACAGTATGTAAGAGTAATGGCCAGCTGTCAAAATCGCAGCAGATGATAGATTGCGAGGTGGTGAAGTGGCCAGTGATGGCGGCGGTGAGGCAGCGGTGGTAGCGGTGGCTGCTCCAACTTCAACGACTCCAACAGCCAAGCTCCGTCCACGCCAGCCGCACTCATATCCGTCACCAGGGCCTCACTCCATTGACCCAGTCCATAGTGTCACAGGAGGAGGGACCAAATGGCCAAATGGCACAGTACGGTGGCCCAGGCAATGGCGGTGATACCGGAGGGGGCCACAATGAAGGACCCCCTTCACTCCAACTGTGCCCACGCCAACTACCTAAGCCATCTTCCGCTGGCATCAATATCCATTCCAGCTGCCTCAGCCACTCCCCGCTGATCCAATCTATCATGTCCATAAGCAAGGTGGAGGGGGGGGAGCAACTGGGATAACACCACGGTGTGGGGAGCGGCAGCTGCAGAGACCCCAGGCCGGGCATCCCGCCGCCGCTGCCACCGACCACTCCTACACCAGCTGCAGAGACCCCAGGCCGGGCATCCCGCCACCGACGACCACACCCACGCCGGCTGCAGAGACCCCAGGCCAGGCGTCCCACCGCAGCCTCTGACCACACCCACGCCGGCAGCCGCCGCCGCTCTCCATTCTCCTTTCACCGCCAACCGCCCTATTTCACTCACGACGTTCTGGCTACAAGGCAGGACATCGCAGCTCAAGGGTCCCAGGAAGTTCTCATAGCTGGACCTGGAACCAACGATGGGATAGGGTACCCCCTGCAAGCCCCAAGAAGGACAATCATCTCCCCGAAGCTCTCCTCAAACGCGACAGGACACCATCCACTGCAAGTCTAGACTTTTGGAAAAAATGCAAAGAAGTTACTTCCTGTGGATTCTGTACAGCATCCCATAATCCCTCACTACGCAGGAGTATGCTGCACTTCATAGACCAGGAAACATAGTTTGTTCCATCCAACCGGGTTATCAGTGATAGACTTGCTGATGGGGCGTGTGCCATCTTCTCCATAATAGTAACACTTAAAAACTAAACAGCTGTCTGTATACGGTATTGCGTATCAACACCAACTCTCTTTTTAGCTACGTCTGGTACACTCTGGGCCCATAACCAGTGTTAAGTAATTAAGATCCCCGTTAGGAGAGCGAGTGTGCAGAGAAGCGTAATGAGAGTGGTATGGAAGAACACGCACAAACCAGCATACAGGGACACCGAATAGTATAAAATATAGTAGTTTACTATGTGGAAATATAGAGGTATTCAGAGTCCATCAGACAGTCCAAGTCATACATGGTTCAATCAGTCAGTTATCAATATTCACAGTTTAACACACAAAGTAGCTAACAGTAGCAAGACTCAGTAACTCACGATACAGTATCCGATCAGCGTCTAGCAAACAGAGAGCTAACAGTCATTCTGGCTCCCTCTTATGGCTGCTTGAGATAACAGCACATTAATGGACCACATTATAGCAGTCCTTAAAGCTACAGTACCACCATCCCGGTTTATATATTGCTAACCCAACTGTTAGCTTACATTCCTAACACCGGGCTCCCAGCCGGAATTCCTTTTCTTTAGCTTCTGCAGCTTCAACTATTTCTTTAGAAGGTGCATACTGTAGATAGTATCGACAAATACAAGCGATCCGTTATCTTTGGCCTTCTCTGCTGCAATCTTTTCTTCTCCATCTTCACTGAAATTTCGTACTGCCCAGGGTTGGGTCAGCACTGGGATTCAGTACCCCTATAAAAGTAATTTTAAAGGCAGAATTGGGATAATGTCAGCATTCCAAGTATCATGCAGAATTAAATCAGAGTCCAAGGCAAACCTAAGATTCTTAAAGGAACCGCTGCAGGCCTGACACCTTACATATGACCCTCCTGAATTAAGTAATTATATAAATATTCTGAGTCCCCTTGGTCCGGTAAATCTTCTTTCTCTCTCCCTGATTGTTTCTTTTAATAATGTCCAAAGATTAACATCAATGTTCTCCAATAGTCAGGTCTCTTGTTATCCAAGGGGTATAGTCACCAAAAGTTCTGTTTTCTCTTAAGGTATACCATGGGGGTGGGGGTGGGGGGGGATTCCAGATTTCACCAGTAGATGTCAGTCTTCCACAAGCTAATCAGATACAGACTAACAAGGTACAGACTTGACAAAATGCACTATCATGAGTCAGCTTTTTTTTTCCAAACCTTCAATAGTTAACTCATTTCCCCCTGAAGGCATCCATGTAATCAGAGTTATTTACAGCCGGCCTTTGTTGTGTTAACTAATTAAGTTTAGATTCAGCTCCTCAGACAGTTCAGAGAAGGAAAGAAAAAAGTCTCCAGCCTTCGCTCAGCGTACTCCTCTTTCCGCTATAAAGGGGGGGATAGAAAAAACAACAACCACACCACTCCTTCTTTGAGCCCCTTAATCTCTTGAGCTGTTTTGGAATAAAAATACCTTCCACCAAGATCAGGAATCTGTTAAGCCACTCCCGACTCCTGCAGCTTTTCTGTAATAAATCCTCGCTTGCTTTGAACTGCTGTCAGCACTCTGGGACGGCCTTTACAGATTGCCCTCTTCCACGCCCGGCGTTATGAAGGAAATTTCAAGCGCAGACCATGAACTGGCATCCTATGGTCGTGCCAAACCAACCTTCTCTTCAATCTTCCCTACAGGAAATCTTTGGTTTATAAAAGTCTTTCCAGAAACCCCTCCGGACGCCAGATCCAGCTGCTCTTCATGGAGCTCTCCGTTCAAGCAGCCATTCATGCTGGCAGCTAGCCCCGCCCCACTGTTGTTTTATTGTTTTGTGTACTTATTTTATTCTTATTTAAGTAGTAAGTGCACAAAATAATAAATTTCCTTTTTGTATATCTTCTTTTTGTAGGTCATTCTTTGGGGCAAAGAATTCAGTGACATCGACTTGGCCACTCCCACCCAGTCACATGACTGTCAAGTTACTCCTACCCAGTCACATGACTGCCAAGTTACTCCTACCCAGTCACATGACTGCCAAGCTACTCCCACCTGGTCACATGACCACCAAGTCACTCCCACAAAACAGGCCACACCTACAGAATAGGTTCTAAACATTTTTGAAACCCACCACTGGATGGAACCCTTTAAAAGGCTTGTGTCATCTGCTGTTGCTGGTGTGTGTGTGTGATGTTATTATATTATAGTAATTTATTTAATTCTTTTTTATTAGTTTTATTGTTTTAAATGAGGTTTTATATTCTGTAAGCTGCCTTGAGTCACCATGGGTGAATAGGCGGCAATATAAATTCAATAAATAAATAAATATATCAACATGCAAGTAAAATTCAACAGACAGACAAATTGTTGAACAGAGAGGACCAGAATCTGGGAATCCCTGGGAAATCTCAAGGCAATATTTTAGTGTAGGCTTCAAAATTAGTCGAATTAAAAAATAAAAAAGCAAATTAAACTCAGTTGGTTATTCTAGTCAGGTCCTTTTGCACATAATAATCTTCTAGGGAACTCTAGGCCAAAAGACTGTGGATCACCTAAGGATGATAGATGTTGCTAGGTGTAGATTTGGGCTTGGCTCTTGAACCAAACTGGCTACGAGGAAAAGACAGACCACTGGTTTACCTTCATATCATCCCTAGTATTTTTATGCCCCTAACAATGCCTATCTCCTTTGCAGTGCTGAGTGTTGGAGAAGGCGGCTTCTGGTCGTGTAGGCTGTTTCCCCTCAGACTGTGTGGAAGAAGTGCCCAACAAGTCCCAAGAAGGGAAGCAAGGTAGGTGTTCCAGATCATACCTTTATTTGTTACAAGTGCTTTTATGCCACTTCAATCACCTGATTCTAAGACTTAGAAGATAGTAATCTTTTGCAATACCATCCACATGATCAAAATGTATCAATATGTCAAAAATAAAAACAATCAACTATTAAAGTATTGCAGTCATAATGCCATAGCACTATACCACATCAGACAACAAAGATTCATCCCAAACTCAGGTTCCTCTATCTACTTTCACCACACTCCCCTAATGTATGTTGAAAAAAACCTTTCAAAAAAGAAAAAAAAGTTCCTGAATATTAAAAGGGGGGTTTAGTTCTCATGTCTGATGGGAAGGTGTTTTATAGGAAACGTTCCCCTGCAGGGAATGCCTACCTCTGAGTCCCTTATTGTTACAGCCAACAAGGAGTGAGAACTCTCAGTGATCTTCCTCTACAGGCAGTGTTATGAATGGACAGATTCTGTTCGGAACAAGTGCTCTCAGATAGCCTGGGCCAAGCTATGTAAGACTTTAAAGGTGATCACCAGCACCTTGAACTGTTGCCTTCTCTGTGTATACACACACACAGAGTCATGACAGTTCACTTTCTACAGTTTCTGAATACTTCATTCAATGAAAATATGTGTCCTTTTTCATTAAATGGAGTAAATTTTTGTCTCATTACTAATCAGAAAATGTTACTACGCTAAATGGTTTCACATCATTGCAAGGACACTTTCAAGGACAATTTACTAGATATACACTCCACTGGTGGGATTCAATTTTTTTTACTACTGGTTCTGTGGGCGTGGCTTGGTGGGCATGACAGGGGAAGCATATTGTAAAAATCTCCATTCCCTCCCCACTCCAGGGGAAGGTTACTGCAAAATCCCCATTTCCTCCCAATCAGCTAGGACAGTGATGGCGAACCTATGGCACACGTGCCACAGGTGGCACGTGGAGCCATTTGTCAGGGCACACGAGGCACTGCCCTGTCAGCTGGCCAGCGCGCATGTGTACGCTGGCCAGCTGAGTTCACCCTTTTTTAAAGCCATTTTTCGCCCTCCCCAGGCTCCAGAGGCTTTATAGGAGCCTGGGGAGGGCAAAAAGAGCCTCCCCCCCTGAGGCCCTCCGGAGGCTTCAAGAGCTTCCTGACGCCTCCGGAGGGCGTCCGGGGGGGCGGGGGAGACTGTTTTCGCCCTCCCCAGGCTCCTATAAAGCCTCTGGAGCCTGGGGAGGGTGAAAAAAGCATGTAAAATGGGGTGGAGCACCTGTAGTGCATGCATGCGCACTGGGGGGGTCGCACATTGCATTATGGGTGCGGCACGCCCACACACGACCCCCCCCGTGCTCCCCCCACTTATGGCACGTGAGCCAAAAAAGGTTCGCCATCACTGAGCTAGGACTTGGGAGGCAGAGAATAGATGGGGTGGGGCCAGTCAGAGGTGGTGTTTACTGGTTCTCCAAACTGCTCAAAATTTCAGCTACCGGTTATCCAGAACTGGTCAAAACCTGCTGAATACCACCCCTGATGCACTCTAATAACAAACTCAAATGGTCAAGAGTGAACCTTTGTGTAGTCAGAACAATATACCACCAAGGGCAGGTATCAACAGGATAGGGGAAATCCCATGGTTTGCAAACATATAAGAAGTCTTTAAGGAAGAAAAATTGGGAGTGGGGGGGAGCTGCCAAGCCAAATGGGTGTGAGAAACGGTTCTCTGTGGAACACAGCCACTTACAGCCACCCGGTAGGCTCTTTGGAGCCATAGGTTCCTTGGAGAGGGACAGGAAGAGTGGGGCATCCTGCCAACCTGATTCCAGATGGCGGTCTGGGCTGGGAAGACAGGAGAAGCCCCGGAAAGATCAGACGGGGAAGAAGACGGTCTGCAATGGTGGCCATGAAGACCTGACAGCTGGACAAGACTAGCGGAGAAGGAGAGGGATGACGGAGTGACAGAGCCTGGGGGCAGTCAGTTTCAACAACTTCATGTAAGTGATTTTGGGAGAAAGACCTTTCCGAGAAGATTTTTGGTGATGGAATAAAGGAGAGAAGGGGCCCCAGGCAGAAGGAGGGTGGAAAATTTTTCCCCCATGGTGAAAAAACGGTGAATAGGAGTGTGGGCGAACAAGGGAGAGCTGTATTAAAGAGAAGTTGGGGTGGAATGCCAGAAGATTATATATAAAAGAAGATCTATATAAATTTGGAAGTTAAAAAGAGCTGACTAAGCTGAGGAAGCTGACATTTTGAACAGCGACAGAGTTTATGCTTGCACAGAAAAAGAGGCAAGAGGGATGTCTGCTGGCCAAAGAGAAGATTGACATCTGCAAAAGCTGAGAACTGGAAGGGGAAAAGGAAAAAAAAACCTTTGTCTTTGAAAAAGTAAATGCGCTTGCGGACTTTGCTGCTCAGGATTTTTTGGGAGAACGTTAAGACATTGTTGTGATTGAAAGAATGACATATTAGAAACTACAACACATAAAACATATAAAACATTAAGACATTTGTAGAAGCAAGAAGTAAGAAGAAAACTTTTGAGAACTGTTGAGGACAGAAAATAGTAAATTGATTTAAGAAATAAGTACCTTTGTGGTCAATAACTATAAATAGTAAATGAAATAAAGGGCATATCTGTAATGCCCTGGGGTGAAACATAAGAACTTTCTAGTCTCTTTTGGGAGCTAGTGATATTCATACTAATGTATATTTATATGTATATCCACATGTTTACTGCTAGAAGTGATTGTCGTTATTAAGGGCTAGCATTAATATTTTTTTTCTCTTTGATTACTGTAAGTGATAGATATTTAAAACAAGAACCTCCATTAACCCCTATTATATTCACTACGTTAGCCTTATAGATCCCGGGATAATACGGATAATTTAACAGTATTGGAGCAGTGGAGGGGGAAATAAGAGGGGAAAGGAAGTGGGAGTGGTGGTTTAAGAGGTTGTTAAGGATGACAAGCATCACAAATCTAACTAAGATTGGGACAGGGAGAAAACAGACTACCGAGTCTACATTGGCTATTTTGAGCCCGTCCAGTCAAAGAACTATTGAGGAAATGATGCAAAGAGAAAGATCCAACTCATTTAAAGATTTACAAGTCATGCTGCAATCAATGCTGGAAGCCATGTCAAAAAATCATGAGGACTTTGTCACTGCGTTAAAATTGTTTGCTAGCCTGAACTGACTGAATTGACACTAAATAGTTAAACTGAAAAAGAGTTATTGCGCAGGTCATAAAAGTTCTTATCTGACAGTGATGTACTGCGCATGCTTCACACATTCCAGAGCTACTTCTGATCTTTGTCCGGCTGCCAGGAAAACTGGGAGACAGAACTTTTTTATCAAAATGTTACAATTAGTTAGTATTTGTTTTATTTCTTCATTTATTATTTTTATATTAAAGTTTGTTTTTAATTAGAATATGTTTCTCCAGAAAGTTTATTTCTTTTTCTTTGCACCTTAAAGAATATGCCTGTTGGAAACAGCCCCAATCTAAGACCTCGTCTAGTTCAGGGTGAAATAAATCTTCCCCTGACAATTAATGGAAGCAGAGAGATGGTTATAATTTACGGCTGTTTTCCTTCAAGCTATCTTAAGAGATAACCGGCTAGGCTACTTAGCCATGCCGAAGAAGAAAAAGAAAAAACGTGGAACGAGCTCGGATGGGTCCACTTCTTCTGATACAGAGACTCCCTCAGACACAGAGAAGCAAGATTCCTCACACTTACTTCAAAAGCAACAGATTTCTCCAAGCCCGAGCCAGATGTGGGGGCAACTCTTAAACAAGAGAAAGAGGCTACAGGAGGCGAGATCTACGAATCGAGGTCAGTAGTTCCCCCTTCTCACTATGAAAGCTCACAAATACCTCCAAGAGATTATGATTTATTGGGGGCAAAGCCAAAACTTTCCACATTACCAGAGCCATTTCACTCCCAAACTCTTGGAGATTATGAAACAATTGATGAATGGCAAAAGCCTCCGCGGCAACTGCCGACAGAGGAAAAACACCCCCACGCAGAAAGTGAAACTTATGAATCCTTCTCAGGCACTGGGGAAGAAATGCAAAGCTATCGTGATCAGATAGAGCTGTTTGAAAAATACGCCAGAGAAGCGAGAGAATATTATGAAAGAATGAAAAGAAGTAGGAGGAGTTCCCCCACTTGCCCAAGTTTTGCCTCCAAAGGTTAAGTCTTCAGCGCCCCCTGGTGGTGTTGGATCCTCCCTAGATGGAAAAAGGCAAAGCCAAAGGCGAATGCAAGGAAGTCAATTTAATGTTGCCACGCAAAGGCCAATGGTGCAATTACAGCACCCCCTGGTTCAACAACCAGCTTTGCAACCTGCACAACAAGTTGTTCCAATGCATATCCCTCAGCAGGCATTTTCCGTCACTCCTTTGACTGGTGAGTCAAAATTAAAGGAGTCAGGAGAGAATTATAAAGCCTGGGTCAGTGAAATTGCGCTCTTGATTCGCAGAGAAGGCACACACTGTATGGTTTTTAATCCTCCTGCCCAGCCATGGACACCTGCAATGAGAGATTTGGAAAACAGAGCAACCACGACTTTACTCATGTCGATGGAAACTGAGCTCCAGGGTACCTTTCCACCTGATGCAACAGCCCAACAAATTTGGGCTATTTTGGAAGATTGCTACAGGCCCGTTTCAATTGAATCTTCATGTTTGCTCATGTCTGAGTTCCATGGTTCGAAGTTGAAACCTGGTGAACGAATTGGTGGACATTTGACCAAACTGAAAACAATGAGAAGTGAATTGAGACAAAATGGCCATGTAATCGATGATATCCAAATGATTAGCATCATCATTAACTCATTGGATTATGAATGGATAGATGCTGTTGCAAAGATTAACTACGTGCCTATTGCTCAACGCACAGTTAACCACGTTTGCAGACTTTTAGTGGAGGAGGAAGCTATCAAATTAGCTATGCCACATCTGCAACGACCCCCAGCATCAAAGGCTCCAGCTAGACGTCCCTTCCAAGGAAGAGGCTACGCTCCAAGGATGCCAAAATGCTACACCTGCAACTGTGTGGGACATGATACCCGGGATTGTCCCCAACGAGTTCCAGCTCCTGTCACGTAGCAGCCCAGAGGAACAGACTCCAGAGGCAGAAGTAGAGGCGGAAGACAAGGTCGTCGTGGTCCAAGGCGTGATCCACAAGCTCCACTCGCAACATTGGCCATAACCAACGTTCCACAACCTGATCCAAAGTATGACAGACGTCTTTTGTGGACTTTAGATAGTGGAGCAGCTGTGCATGTTACCCACAGAAAGGAACTTTTCACAGAGATGGGCGAGCCAGAGCCCGAATATCGAGAACTGTACTCCTTTACCAACCACACTTGCAAGGTTATGGGAAAAGGAACTGTTTACATTGAAGAGCTCAATACATACATCCCTGATGTTTATTACATACCTTCAGCAACCAGTAATTTGCTTAGTCAAAGTCACTTGTCTAGAGAGTTAAAGTTCCAGGTTCACCACCTCGAAAAAGCAAGTTACATAGTTAAAGATGGAGATATTGTTGCTGAAACCATGCTGATTGGTGGTGTTTATTACTTAAAGCCAAAGCCTAAAAAGCAAGCACAGGCAAGTATGCAAACCCCAAAAGGGAACAGCACGGGCCCAGAGAGAGTTGCTTCAGAGAGAGAACCCGTTGCTACGCCAAAGGCTCCTAAAGCCAACAAACGGAGAAAACAGAAGCAGGTTGCTCAGAGCAAACCTGAGGTTCCTCATGAAACTGTTAATGTTGAGAATTCACTAACTGGTAAACCTTTGCATTCCAGGTGCATCCACAAGTGGCACAGAAGATTGGGGCATGCCAGTTTCAAGAAGAAACCGAATGGTGAGTCTTTGTACAAAGCCAGACTTGTAGCTCAAGGTTTCGCTCAACGTTATCCTGAGGACTACACAAATACTTACTCACCAACAGTCAGAACTGAAAGTGTAAAAATTGCCTTAACCACTGCAACTATTCTTGGTTTAGAAGTTTTCCAATTTGATGTGGACACAGCTTATCTACATGCAGACCTAGATGAAGAGATCTACGTAAGAAGCCCTCCAGGATTCCGAAAGCAAGAAGGGGATACCTGGTTCCTGAACAAAAGTCTTTATGGTCTGAAACAGTCAGGTTTAATGTGGTATTTATGTCTTACTGACAAACTAAATTCAATGGGCTTTATTAAGTCCGAAACTGATGAATGCGTGTTCACAAAAAGATCTAACAATGCATATGAGATAATTCTTGTTTATGTTGATGACATTGTTTACATTGGTCCAAATAAGAAAATGAGTGGGATTTTTGCCAAAAGTTTGCAGAGATACTTCACACTGAAATCTTTAGGACACATTAGCACTTATTTAGGTGTTCAGATTGAAAAGACACAGAAGGGGTTTAGTCTTTCACAAGAGGAGAAAATTGACCACATTCTGCATCATTGCAACATGAAAGATGCTAACGCAACAAAGACACCCATGCAAACAGATTTTCACAACTTAACACATGAACCAAGTCCTGAGTTTGAGGATCAAACACTATATCGTTCAGTCATTGGTTCACTATTATACATTAGTAGTTGGACCAGACCCGACATTGCACTTAGTGTTAATCTTTTATCACGACACGTAGGTAAGGCAACACAATTTCATTGGGCATGCATTAAGAAGTTGTTGAAATACCTGAAACACACTAAACGCATGAAGTTATTGCTAGAACCAACACACACTGATCATCCACAGTTAATTTGTTATGCTGATTCTGACTGGGCAAGCGATAAGAAATCACGCAAAAGCACTTCTGGTTACATGATGTTCCTGAATGGATGTCCTGTTTACTGGCAAGTGAGAAAACAGAGTTTTGTTTCATGTTCATCTACTGAAGCTGAATATGCTTGTGTTTCAGATGCTTGTAATTCTCTAACATGGTTTGATGCTTTTGATCACAGATATCTGGACACGTCCGATTCGACCAATCACCATGATGGAAGATAATGTATCTGTGGTTTATATTTCTGAGTCACATTTCACAGGTTCTAGGTCCAGACATATTGACATTTGTTATCAAAACACAAAGCAATTAGTTAAGCAAGGTTTTGTTAAATTGCAATATGTTTCTACATATGATCAGATTGCAGATATGCTCAACAAACCACTTCCCGTAAATCAACACGAGTATCTGCGAAAGAAGATGTGCCTTAATTGATGATTTGATGACGTCAGCCCAACTAGCAAAAGAAGGGGTGTCACTGCGTTAAAATTGTTTGCTAGCCTGAACTGACTGAATTGACACTAAATAGTTAAACTGAAAAAGAGTTATTGCGCAGGTCATAAAAGTTCTTATCTGACAGTGATGTACTGCGCATGCTTCACACATTCCAGAGCTACTTCTGATCTTTGTCCGGCTGCCAGGAAAACTGGGAGACGGAACTTTTTTATCAAAATGTAACAATTAGTTAGTATTTGTTTTATTTCTTCATTTATTATTTTTATATTAAAGTTTGTTTTTAATTAGAATATGTTTCTCCAGAAAGTTTATTTCTTTTTCTTTGCACCTTAAAGAATATGCCTGTTGGAAACAGCCCCGATCTAAGACCTCGTCTAGTTCAGGGTGAAATAAATCTTCCCCTGACAGACTTGAAGAAGGGGATAGGAGAAGTAAGAAGTGATACGGGGGAACTTAAAGAAAAGATACAATCGATGGATGGAAAGTTTGAAAGCTTCCAACAACAAATTATGGGAAATGAACGGAAACTACAAGAGATGGAAGAGAGAATGGAGAAAGAGGAAAAAACAGTCAATGAAATGAACAAGAAACCAATCCAAGCAAACAAAGAGTTAGAGACAACCATTATTTTTCTTGAATCAGAGAAAGCGACACATTATCTATGCTTTCAAAACATAAGAGAACAGAAAGGAGAAGACCTTCCAGAGATGATGGCGGAGTTATTGGCTAAGGCTCTTGGAATTGGAAAGGAAGAGATGCTGATTGAAATGGACGAAATGTATAGAATCCATACCAATTTCGCCAGATGGCACAATCTTCATGTTCACGTTAGATTTTTTAAAAAGTGAATTCGAGACAAAATTCTCCACAGGACTAGAGATGATCCTATAGAACACAGAGGAAGGCAATTAGTAGTGCTTAAGCAAGTACCGAGGAGAGTGAGCGAGCTAAGAAGGCCACATCAATTTTTGACTTCCAAACTGACTAGACATAATATCATTTTCAGATGGTTGACTCCAGAGGGGATAATGGTTTCATGGCAAGAAAAAATATTTAGAGTAAACACCATAGATAAAGCGGAGGAATTCTATAAACAGAACTTTGGCAGTGAGGATGAATTAGAGGAGAGAGAAGTAAGAGAAGAGGGAGGTCAAAGAGGTCATAGAAAATCTATGACTAGGAGGTCATAGAAGATAAAGAACTGGAAATCAGAGAGAGGGAGAGTGGGAAAGGAGGAATAATGGGAAACAATGAGGGAAGACTTAAAGAACCAAGAGAAGCTAGATCAACAAGGGTAACAAGACCTAGATACAGGTAGAGAAATGCAGGAAGAAATTAAGATCCTATCCTTGAATATCAATGGACTGAATTCTCCCCCCAAAAAGGAAAAAAAAATATTCAAGAAACTTAACAAAATGAATTTGGATATAATAGCAGTGCAGGAGGTGCGCATAAAGAAACAACATGAACAACTATTGGCCTACCCCAAATTGGGAAGTATGTTTGCATCGCTATCACAACACAAGAAGGGAGGGGTAGTGTTATATATTAATGGGAAGATTCCAGCTAAGCATATTTATAAAGATGACGAGGGCAGGATCTTAATTGTAGAAGTAATATTAAATCAAAAGCAGATTGTATTTGTAGGAATTTATGCCCCAAATGAGAGGCAAGAACAATTTATAGGAAATTGCACAATATTATCAAGGAGATAGAAGGTGATAATATTTGTATTTTGGGTGATTTCAACGCAATAGTTGATAGAAAATTAGATCATAAAAGTAGCAAAGTAAGAAAAGGAACAAGAAGAATACTACTCAAAACCTTTTTTAAAAATGGTACAGGAGTTTGAATATTCAGGATAGTGTCAGGCCTGCAGCGGTTCCTTTAAGAATCTTTGGCCTGCCACACACTCTCTCTCTAGCTTCATCTTTAGTATGCATATTCATTAAGGGGGGGATAGCAATGGGTAGAATGTGTTGTTTTCAAAATAAAAAAAATCCTTTCTAGAAGCTCAAGGTTATTCTTTGTCTCTGCACCTTGGCAACTGACCGGAACCAGCGGGGTGGAGATGACAGCGTGGAAGAAGAAGATTGGAGCATATGATGGATTAGTGGGTGTGGGGACAAGATCATGAACTTTCAACTGGGTGGGAATCTTACCGTGTTTCCCCGAAAATACGACAGGGTCTTATATTTTTTTGACCCACAAAATATGGCCTTGGGCTTATTAGAGGGGGAGGGCTTATTATTTTTCAGGTGCAGGAAGCAGCAAGCCCACCAGCCCCACCCTCTCCGTCCCACCATCTGCTTGCCTGCGGCCACAATGACCCAACTTCTCCTTGCATCCTGGACTTCGCCTGCCCTGCTTGCTGGCCGCGGAACAGCTGACTGTGCTGCTCTGGCCTCGCGGGAGGGGGGAGCGCTTCCTGGAAGAACAAACGAACACACACACACCCTACCCCTCCAAGGCAGCCACATCCCTTCACTAACTTGCTTTTCAGCTCCATTCTCCGTTCCACGTGCAGGACAAGAAAAGTAGACTGTGTGCCTATGGTAAAAAAAATACCAGAAAATACCTTCCAAGTTCTCGCAAAAAAAAAAAAAAAGATCTCGCGAAGTTGGAAGTAAACTAACAAGCTACTTTTCTTGTCCTGCACTTGGCAGTGGAGAATGGAGCAGGAAAGCAGGTTAGTGGAGGGATGT
The DNA here is from genome assembly GCF_964273705.1 of Natrix helvetica. Lineage (NCBI taxonomy): Eukaryota > Metazoa > Chordata > Lepidosauria > Squamata > Natricidae > Natrix > Natrix helvetica. The sequence continues at coordinate 58,465,367 of NC_138555.1, read as the reverse complement.
GGCTGCCTTGGGGGGGGGGGGGTAGGGATCTCTCTCACACAGACACACACACCATCCTTTCCTTGGGAGCTCTGCACAGACGCAGAGAAGGCTTTGGATAGAGCATTTGAGGGATGTGCATCTGCGCTGAGATCCCAAGGAAAGAACGACTGCCAGGAAAAGGGGGGGGGGGATTTTGCCTCTTATCCTATTCTGAGTCTTTGCTGAGCTTCAGAACAGGATAAGAGGAAGGAAAATCTCCCCTCCCCATTTTCAAGCCGTTCACAAAAATGCCTCATTCCGAGCCTTCGATCCTGCACGGTAGGTAACTTCCAGAATTGGAATTTCCACAGATGTACCAACATATCTGACTTATTAAATTGGAACTTTAAGGAAAGGTTTGCCTTGGACTCTGATTTAATTCTGCATGATACTTGGAATGCTGACATTATCCCAACTCCCTTGCAGACGGAATTAGACCTGCGAGATGAAGCCTCAGGATTTATGACTTCTAAAGAATGCCTGCTAGAAGGAGAGAGGGGCACCAGGGAAGCTCCGACAGACAACTGGACGATGGCCAGAAGGTCTGAGGAATGGAGATCCCAGCCACCCACATGCAGTCTTTCTCTGATGGCCCTCCCAGACCAATTCGAACGGCTAAACATAAGTGGAATCAACCCCCTCGCCCCCTCAGGACCACCTAAGTGGAACCTAGCACAGCCTACATTCTCCTTTCCTAGCAGAGAATTTGCTATGCAGTGGAGTGGAGATCTTGGCTCTTTCCACACAGCAACCAGCGAATCAAACCAACCCCTTACTGCTGGAGTAAAGCCAACATCAGTCACCTCCCCCCAGCTGCAAAGGGGTGGCTCCAAGCCCATGAATCAAGCACCCCCAGGGTGGGCTTTCTTCCCGGGTCATGGATGGGCTCAATGTCAGTGGATGCCTGCCCCCTTCCAGCAGATGGCGCCACTCCAGATAACTGCACCTGGGCAGAACCAGGGACTGGGACTGCCACCGGGTACAGCCCCCCACCCCTCAGCAATGCCTCAACAGGCTTTTGCCCAACCAATGGGTGTAGCCCAACAAAGGGGCTTACCACCTCAGGCAGCAGGCCAGACTACGATACTGGCCAGAAAGACTCTTGGTCTACACATTCAAAAAAGCCTTAGATCCCAAAACTGAAAGAAGCTTGTGCCATAAGGGGGGTCCCAGAACGTCTCCAAGAATGGTACACCACTGCAATCATACTGGACCACGAGATTAACACCTATCCAAAGCCTGGGACCGGAACCACTGCCAAAAAACCTTTGGCCCACCGAACGCAGAGGCAGCGAGCTGAAAAGCCTCCACCAACCCCTCGTTCCTCGGGGCCCATTATAAAGTGCTACCGATGTGGTCAGCTTGGCCACAGAGCACCAGAATGCCAGGCTCCAACCCCTGTTCCACAACCGGGCCAACCACCTGCCAGCGCAATGAAGAAAAAAACCAGAAAACCACCAGAAAAGAGTCGTCTGGTACAACAGCCAACAGAGGTGGAGAGCTATGCCATTGAAGAAGCCCCTGCCACCTCGGAGGAGGAGAAGGAGGAAGAAAATGCAGAAGACGACCCAATGGTGAGTGCACCTATCTGCCCCTTCTCGATAAAAGCCAAACTCCAAGTGCCAGGAACGGGGGTGGAAGGGGAAGTTGGGGCGATCGTAGATACCGGCTGCACCTGATGCTTAATCAGCATGTCAATAGTGGAGCAGCTAGGTATACGCACAAAACCCCTAACCCATCCTATTCGTTTGAGCAAGAAGATGGAACCCTAATTGGGGGGACTCCAGCCATAAAGATCACCGAGTTAGTAAAGTTGATGATAGGCTGCCACTATGAGTTCCTCAGATTCATCGTGGCCCCTAGAATGCAAGAGTCAATTATCTTGGGACTTGCATGACTGGACAAGTGGGCACCTACTATAAAGTGGGAGGACGGCGTTAGAAAATTGATTATTGGGTTTGGGCTGTTACCACCGGTAGAGCCAAAAGGCCACCCAGGAACGAGTGGACCCAAGAACCCAAACCATCTGGAACCTGCAGCACCCGCAGCAGACACCAAACCTCCGGGGATCCAATGAATCGCAAAGAACTACTGGGATTTGGTGGAGGTGTTCAGTGAGGAAGACGGAAACTACCTTCTACCTCACCGCCCCACAGATTGTGCAATAGACTTCAAACCTGGGGCAACCTTACCAAAGCCAAAAATGTACTCTATGACTCTCAAGGAGATGATTGAATTGAGGAAGTACATCGACACCAATTTAAAAAGGGGTTTTATTGAACCAGCTAAGTCAAAAGTAGCGGCTCCAGTGCTCTTCAGAGAAAAGAAAGATGGCGGAGTTCGCCTCTGTGTGGATCTGAGACGCTTGAATGCGATATGCGAAAAGAACACCTATCCCCTCCCCCTCATGAAAGATATGTTGAACCACTTGGCTAAAGGCAAGATCTTCACCAAGCTGGACTTGAGAGAGGCGTATTACCGCATACGAATCTGAAAAGGGAATGAGTGGAAGACTGCTTTTAACACTCCCCTGGGCAGCTTCCAGTACAAAGTCATGCCTTTTGGACTACAAGGAGCACCCGCAGTCTTCATGCAGTACATAAATGAAGTGCTACATGACCACCTGTACTGCGGAGTACTCTTTATTTAGATGACATCTTGATCTTCTCTGAGACCCTGGAAGAACATGTGAAACTGGGACGGCAAGTCCTGAAAAAACTTGCAAATTTTTATAGACAGTTCATTCCGACTTTCGCGGAAATTGCCCTACCATTGACTGAGCTATTAAGGACCGGCCCTTCCCCAACAAAGCCAAAAGCAAACCAACCGCTAAAGTGGACAATGGACTGTCAAAAAGCCTTTGAAAAATTAAAACGGATCTTTGCCCAAGAGCCCATATTGCAACACCCCGACCCAGAGCGACCATTCATAATCCAGACAGATGCCAGTGATGTAGCGATAGCCACAGTACTACAGCAAAAGAGTAAAGAAGGCCACCTCTTGCCATGCGCTTACATCTCCAACAAACTCACCGCTACTGAAAGAAGGTGGGCCATTTGGGAGAAAGAGGCATTCGTGATCGGGTGGAGCATCCTCACCTGGAGACACCTCCTAGAAAGGGGGGGATATACCGTTCGAGGTCTGGACTGATCATAAAAACCTTGAATCTCTCCTAGCCCATCGAAGGTTATCCCCCAAACAAGTTCGCTGGGCACAATATTTCCAAAGGTTTAAATTCGAAATTAAACACATCCCCGCAGGAAAGAACTTGTTAGCAGATGCTCTGTCGAGAAAACTGCAGTATGACATTAAGAAGGAAGAAGTTATCCACCCCATCATATCTCCCTCTCACCAAAAGGCAACTCAAGTCACCACTTAAAGCCAAGATAAGCTGATGACCGAGCTGAAAGCAGCACTCCGGACAGACCCGTGGTTCAACAACAACAAGGACATCCTAACGGTGAATGATGGCTTAGCCTGGAAGGGGTCCAAACTGTACGTCCCTGCAGGGATGAGGTTGCAAGTTCTACAGTGGAGTCATAATGTGAAACTAGGAGGCCACTTCGGATTCCTAAAAACGCTCCACCTCGCCAGGCGTCAATTTTGGTGGCCAAAGATGAAATCGGAGGTGGAAGATTATGTAAAAAGCTGTGCTACTTGCGCCACGATGAAAACCCGGCCGTGAAAGCCCCCTGGACTACTACGAGTGGCCAACCCTAGCCGACCATGGGAAGAGATTGCAATGGACTTCATCGTCGAGCTTCCAGCCAGCAGCGGTAATAGAGTAATCTGGACAGTTATTGATTTGTTTTCCAAGCAAGCGCATTTCATCGCTTGCTCAGGGCTGCCATCCGCAAAGAAATTAGCGAAAATGTTTGTGAAACACATTTATCACCTGTACGGAGTGCCAAAAAGGGTCATTTCAGATCGCGGAGTTCAGTTCACCGCCAAGTTCTGGAGAGAGTTCCTCAGATCGATTGGGTCCACACAGGGACTCAGCCCAGCATTTCATCCCAGCACAAATGGCGCAGCGGAGAGGGCCAATGCGATGGTGGAACAATACATCAGGTGTTATGTGGACTATCAGCAAGACAACTGATCGGACTTGCTACCCTTCGCCGAAGTGGCATACAACAATGCAGTCCACAGCAGTACAGGATTAACTCCTTTCCAGATTACCAGTGGCATGGAATTCAATCCGATGCCTGAGCTGCCTAAAGAACCTCCCTCCTCCATGTCTCTGAATGAATGGATGGACACACTAAAGAAGGGATGGGAAAATATGAAGAAGGCTCTAGCAGATACGGCAGAAGCCTACAAGAAGCAAGCTGATAAACATTGCTCCCTCCAACCCCCCTTCCGGGTGGGGAACAAAGTTTTTGTATCTACCAAATACATAAGATTAAGGATGCCTAGTAAGAAATTGGGTCCAAAATTTCTAGGTCCTTTCCCAATAGAAAAGATAATTAAACCAGTTACAGTTTGACTCAGCCTACCCAGAATTCTAGGGAAAATTTAACCGGTATTCTATTGTAGCTTGTTGAAACCAGTAATGGGGTCTAGCATAAGACCATCCACCCAAGCTCCCCCGCCTCCTGTAGTGGTAGAAGGGGAACCACATTAGGAGGTGAAAAAAATCTTAGACTCCAGGCTGCATAGAGGTCGCTTACAATATTTAGTGCATTGGAAGGGGTACCCTTTGTCTGAAGCTACGTGGGTGAAAAGTTGGGATCTAAAAGTGGATAAATTAGTGAAACAATTCCATGAGAAGTTCCCTGATAAGCCAAAGGGTCCCCCTGGGGGAGGCAGAGGTGGTTAATTGTTTTATGGTAACTTCTAATTTTAATTCTCTTTTCCAGAAACGGTTTCCCTTTTAAGAGAGGCAGCCTGTCAGGCCTGCAGCGGTTCCTTTAAGAATCTTTGGCCTGCCACACTCCCTCTTCTAGCTTCATCTTTAGTAAGCATATTCATTAAGGGGGAGGGTAGCAATGGGTAGAATGTGTTGTTTTCAAAATAAAAAAATCCTTTCTAGAAGCTCAAGGTTATTCTTTGTCTCCACACCTTGGCAACTGACCGGAACCAGTGGGGTCTAGATGACAGCATGGAAGAAGAAGATTGGAGCATATGATGGATTAGTGGGTGTGGGGACAAGATCATGAACTTTACACTGGGTGGGAATCTTAGGTAACTTCCAGAATTGGGATTTCCACAGATGTACCATGTCTGGCTTATTAAATTGGAATTTTAAGGAAAGGTTTGGCTTGGACTCTGATTTAATTCTGCATGATATTTGGAACGCTGACAGATAGTTGGAGAGAGAGAAATCAAGGGGAAAATCAGTATACATGTTATTCAAGCAGACACAAATCATGGTCGAGAATTGATATCGTTTGGATGTCAACAGAGTTAAACTCAGAAGTGGAAGAAGTAGAAATAGATACTAACCTCCGGGCAGACCACAATCCAGTCAGAATAAGATGGAGGGGACAAAAGAAAATGACAAGATGGACTTTAAAAAGATCAATCATAAAAGACGAATTTAGATTGAGGATGAAAGAACAAATGCGCTTGTTCTTCCAGGAAAATAAAAAACAAATTTACAAAATCTATGGGACACTGCAAAGGCTTATATGAGAGGCATCATGATTGCTTACATGGCAAAAGAAAATTTAAAAAAGAAACAATGACAGAAGAGCTTAGAGAAGGAACTCAGGAGGTTAGAGGTTGGACTACAAAAGGAGCCCCAAAGAGGCGATTTCAAACAACCAATAGATCTAACTAAGCATAAATTGAACATCCTCGAGAAGGAAGATTTAGCACAACAAATAAAACGGAGTAACCAAAACTTTTTTTGAAAATAAAAATAAGCCAGAGAGATGACTAGCATACAAACTAAGAAAACAAAAAGAAAAAAGGTGGATTAACAAACTACAAAATGAGGAGGGAAGTATATCTTATCAAAATGAAGCGAAGAAAAATGTAATCCATGATTTCTATAAGAAATTATACAAGGATGATGAATGTAATATTGAAGAAAAAGTACGACAATGTTTTAAGAAAGCTGAACTACCCAAGGTTCCAGAAGATATAAAAAACATATAAGAATGTCAGAATTAATAGAGGCAACAAAAAAATTAAGGAGAATAATTCAAAAAGATAAACAAATTAAGGGATTGGAGTTCAAGAAGGAAGTTTATAAATTGCAAGCTTTTGCAGACGATCTTGTATTTATCATAGAAGAGCCATTACAATCTGGCTGAATATGGGGAAGTGTTGTGGCCCAGCAGGAGCCGTTGGAGTTGCCACCAGACTCCAACAGCGAGGTGTCCTCTGAGTCGGCTCAAGAGGAGGTGGGGGACCCTGGAAAGGGTTCCGACGCTGAGCAGGGCGCAGAGAGGCTGGTTGGCCACCAGGGGGCGCCTGAGGCATGGAGCAGTGGTGAAAGCCAAAGGAAGGGGGCTCCTGATGTCATGCCTTGGAGCAGTGGGGAGGAGTCACAGGACAGTGAGTCAGACATCAGCAGTGAGCTATTAGATGCTCGTTACCGACGTGCTACCCGGCGTAAGGAGCAATTGAGCAATTACAGGAGATAATGGCTCTCAGCTGCTGATCATTAGACTCCTCTCCAGACTATAAAGGGACTGCTTGTGGACACACCCTTTGCAGGAATCAACTGATCATTGGAGTTGGAGAAGCTCAGATCTGTGTCGTACTTTGGCAGGCTGGATTGCTGCTAAAGGTTTTACCTGGATTACTGTCAATCTGTTCCCTGGACCTTGGCTGCTAAAGTGATTATCTGGAGCTTGGTAGCTGGATTGCTGCCAAGGGGTGTCGCTGTAGCTGGATTGCTGCCCAGAGTGCTATCTTGACCTTGGCAGGCTGGATTGCTGCCAAGGTGGAACCTGTATGTCAATAAACATCTTTGAAGAGACTTTGTGTCGGAGTGTCTTGGTATTCAAGAGGAGGGGGTCAGAACAGGGAAGTAGCTGAATTGAGAGTGAATAAGGAAAAAACCACAATGATAGTTAAAAATATGTCTAAAACACTGAATGATTATTTGACCAAGAGAATAAACATACAGATAGCAAAGAAAGTGAAATACATAGGAATACAGCTAACGGCAAGATGTATAACAATAAAAGAAGATAACTTATTTTTTTTAAAAGAAGCAGCGGGCGATATCGGCAAACTTCGTGGCAAGTGACCCACTCGCTTTTCTGACCCACCCTCTCTCAATATCAGGAACCAAAGGAAGATTTCAAACAATATTGTGGTTCCTAAAAATTGTTCTTGTGACTTGTTATCTCTCTGTGTATTAGCCTGCATGTGTGTTTCCGTCATATACTCAAGGGCAGACCTAATCCTACTGCGGGAGTCCCCCCTCGTGCAGGTCTGGCCCTCTGCTCTTACGAGGGCACACCTCGATGAGGGATACATTAATCTAGAGAGGTGGGCGAGGCGTAGCCTTAGGGGGTTTTATCTAAATTTTTGATTCGTCTTTTAGGGGGTTCTAGGGTGGGGGGAGGGGCTAGTCAGGCTGAGGGAGGGACCAGTGCCAAGCCGGCGGGTGGAGTTAGCAAGGAAGTGAGCGGAGCTGTTAAGGGGGGGGGAGTAGCGATACTCCAGAAGAGGGTTTTTCCATTCCAATGGTCGTGGGGAGGGGCGGGTGCGAGGGTAGACAGAGATCTCATTACCGGTGGGGAGACCGTGGTCGTTGGGTACGGCCGGTCATATGTCCCAACCCCCGCAATCTAAGCTGAGGGTGATGAAGCGCCACAAGAGACGCCTAGAGAGCAGATGGAGATCGTCACGCTCTGAATCTGACCGAACACAGGTGAGAGCCCATTTACGGACTTACCTTGTGGCGTTAAGAGTGGCCAAGCATCAGTATTGTGCCACTCTTATTGCGTCCGCAGATAACCGCCCTGCCGCCCTGTTTGGGGTAACCCGCTCCCTCCTTCAACAGAGGCCGCGGGAAGCCCCTTTCCAGGGTAGAGCAGAGGAATTTGGGGAGTATCTTCAGGACAAAATCGCTCAGATTCGAAGCAAGTTGGTCCCTACTAGTGGTCTGGAGGGGACGTCGGAGGCGGGTCTTGAGGTCCCATTCTGGGAGGAGTTTGACTCTGTTACTTCCGACGATATGGACAGGTTGCGTAGGCGACTGCGAGCCACCACATGTTTAGTGGACCCGTGACCCTCCTGGCTTGTACTGGCATCCTGGGAGGTCACACGAGGCTGGCTCCAGGAGTTAGTCAACGCTTCTTTGAGTGAGGGGTTCCTGCCGGCCGTCCTGAAAGAGGCGGTGGTGAGGCCCCTACTCAAGAAGCCTTCCCTGGACCCAGCTGTGTTAGTCAACTACCGTCCCGTCTCCAACCTTTGCTTTCTCGCGAAGGTTGTAGAGAGTGTGGTGGTACAACAGTTTCCACGCCACTTGGAGGAAACTGATTATCTGGACCCGTGCCAGTCCGGTTTCCGGCCCGGCCACAGCACGGAGACGGCATTGGTCGCGTTGGTGGATGATCTCTGGAGGGCCAGAGATGGGGGCTGCTCCTCCATCCTGGTCCTATTAGACCTCTCGGCGGCTTTTGATACCATCGACCATGGTATGCTATTGCATCAACTGGAGGGGTTGGGGGTGAGGGGCACCGTTTTACGGTGGTTCTCCTCCTACCTCTCTGGCCGAGCGCAATTTGTATTGGCAGGGGGGCAGAGGTCGACCTCGAGGCCGCTCGCTTGTGGGGTGCCACAAGGGTCGGTCCTCTCGCCTCTCCTGTTCAATGCATAGATGAAGCCACTGGGCGAGATCATTCGTGGGTTTGGGGTAGATAACCATCTGTACGCGGATGACACCCAGCTGTACATCTCTACCCCAAACCACCCCAACGATGCCATCGAAGTGATGTCCCGGTGTCTGGAAGCCGTACGGATCTGGATGGGAAGTAACAGACTCAAGCTCAACCCATCCAAGACTGAGTGGCTGTGGCTACCGGCGCCCCGGTTCAACCAGCTTACTCCATCACTGGCCATTGGGGGCAAACATCTGGCCCCCGTGGATCTGGTATGCAATTTGGGCGTCCTTCTAGATACCCGGCTGTCAATGGATGACCATGTGACAGCCGTAGCCAGGGGGGCGTTTCACCAGGTTCGCCTGGTGCACCAATTGCATCCCCCATTGAACCAGAGTGCCCTTCGCACAGTCACTCATGCGCTTGTGACGTCCCGGCTAGACTACTGCAACGCTCTCTACATGGGGCTTTTTATGGTTTGGTTTTAAGGTTTAAGTTTTTAATTCTTATAAATTTGTACAGGGGATATTTAATTCAATTTTAGTTATGTATATTATTGAGTGTTTGGTTTTTTAAATTTGTACCTGTACACCGCCCCGAGTCCCTTTGGGGAGAGGGGGTGGTCTAGAAGTTTAATAAATAAATAAATAAATAAATAAATAACTACAATAAACTAATTGACCAAATTAAGACTGACCTGGAAAGGTGGAAAAATCTGCAACTTTCTCTCATGGGGAGAATTGCAACAATAAAAATGAATATCTTACCAAAAATACTCTTCCTATTTCAAAACATACCCATAAAATTAGTGAAGGAATTTTTTGAAAATTTGAACAAAACAATATCCAAATTTATTTGGCAAGGGAAGAAACTGCTGTACTCACATGGGAGAGTGAATAAGCTTAAAGAATAGGAGGCTACTAACGCCGGAAGGGTATGATATGCAAATAGGATGGCATGCATTTTTGTGGGATGGTAGACATAGGGCTCACCAGTACTTCCAGAGGCACCATATTAGACAAGCTCTTCTTGAGGTTTGGATAAAAGTAAAACAACAGAACTATATGGAAATCCCTGCCTGGCTCTCTACATTGGAGGTGTTGCTACACCCAAACTTTATTAAATCAGGGAAAGTAGTTACATATAAGGATATATTAAAAGAAAGAGCGGAATTAAAATCTTGAAAAGAACTACAAGAAGGAGTAGAATTGGAATGGTGGGTGTTGTGGCCCCGCAGGAGCCGTTGCAGCTGCCACCAGACTCCGACAGTGACTGCTTGTGCAAACGCCCCTTTTGCAGAAGTCAACACCTTAACTAATGTTGGAGAACAGTATTGTGGCTTGACAGGCTGGATTGCTGCTGAAGCTTATCTGTGCTGGATTGCTGCCAAGGACCTGTCTGTCTGTGAATAAATTCCGTAACGTATCTTTGGCTCGGAGTGTGTGTTGGTGTGGGACGAGGGGGGTCAGAACAGGTGGGCATACCTGCAAATTCAATCGCGCTACATGAAAGATAGAAAGGAAAGGGGCATCAAGAAAGAATTAATGACACTAGATAAAATTCTATTAGGAACAGATGAAATGGTGATAAAGAACATGTATCAATATCTATTGGAATATAGAATGGCGGAAGAGCAAGTGAAGGAAACTATGGTAATGTGGGCCAAGAACTTTGGTTACAACATTGAACTGCATAAATGGCAAGATCTATGGGAAAGAAATAGGAAATTAACACCAGCCACCTCGTATAAAGAAAACTTATACAAAATATTTTATAGGTGGCACCTCCCTCCTACAAGGTTAGCAAAAATGATTAAGAATCGATCTCCGCAGTGTTGGAAATGTAACTTGGCATTAGGATCTTTTTATCATATGTGGTGGTTATGTACAAAAGCCAAGGAATTTTGGCATCAGATAAAGACATGGTTGGAAGAGATGTTAGATCAAAAGATAGACTTAAAACCAGAACTATTCCTATTAGGAATTACAAAAGAGAAATACAGTAAAGGATTGATATATTTAATGCTGCAAGTTATAACCACATCAAGATTGGTTTATGTGCAAAATTGGAAAAACAGAGATGCCCCCAATGAAGAAGAGGTAATAAAGAAAATTTTGGTCTGTGCAGAAATTGACAGACTAACACTAGAAATCAAAAATAAAGATGAGACAGAATATTATGGAATTTGGAACAAAATGTATCAATGGTTGGAGTGAGGAAAAGGAGTCGGAACAGAATATATTGAGGATTTGCAAAATTGGAACTGGATAATACGTAGACAAATAGACAAAGGAGGACAAGGGATATGTTTATAAGATCAAAGTAGCTATGTACGATAAGTAGAAACTGTTGTCAGTTTTCGAAGGGTTAATGAAAACAGCCAAACAAGGAGACTGTTTGAAAATGCAGTTTATTTTCTTCCTCTGGCACGAACCAACAAAGCACTAAGGCAATGAATAAATTGTCAGAGCTGACACCCGGTGTTCCCCACCACCTTTTATAGTTACTTGGTAATTAGGCTAAACCCCACCCCACAGCACGTGCGCACACACATCACCTCATGACCCAGAGTGAAAACCACCTGGCAATCAATCATGGAGAGCTTTGTAGAGTTCTCAGCTGGACTGCTTGTGGAGGAGGGAAAACTCCATCTGGTAAGCACAAGTCTTGGCAGCTGGCCCAGTTGTCCCTGTCAACCCCTAAGGCGTTTCCATGACTACAATCAACTTGAGAAGGGGGGGGGGGGGATGCCATGCATACTTTTGGCCAGAGTAAAAGTCTCATATTTCTGTACTGGGATGTGAATGCACATGTCCAGAACCCTGCCATAACATCCTGTTGGAGAATGTGATTGATGACCTCAGCCAGAGGGGAGGGGGCACAGGGGTAAAGGTCAGATGCCATTAAGTGTGATTTAGTTTCAGCTACACAGAAGTCCGTGCCAAGATGTTAGTCCTAATAAATGAATGGGGTTTTTTTGAACTTTGTCTCGGGGCTCGTAAATTAATTAGGGCAACTCTTGTAAACTTCACAGATAGCTGAAACTAAATCACACTTAATGGCGTCTGACCTTTACCCCTGTGCCCCCTCCCCTCTGGCTGAGGTGCGGAGAGCCATCTAACGATACCACAGCACCAAGGAGCCTTGGTGGGCCTCGGATAGCCGGGCCACCCGGCCCGGTGCAGAAAGGCCGCTCCATCGAAGAGCACATTCCAGGGGGGAGGAACTTTCTAGCTGACACCCTCACCTGCATGCCTCAGTACAAATGCGAATGGGAGCATGTAGTGGACGCCATCATTCCCTCTACCCAAACCGCTGCCCAAGTGACCACCAGACAGCAACGCCATGACCAGCAAGACTAACTTGCAAGTGACCTAACCACGAGGCTCAAAACTGAACTGCTAGCAGACCCTTGGTTCCAAACCAACCAACACATCTTGACAAAGAGAGATGACCTTGCATGGAAGGGGACAAAACTCTACATCCCAGAATCCCTACGTACCCTAGTTCTGCAGAGGAGTCATGATGCCAAACCAGCAGGCCACTTTGGGTTCCTAAAGACTTTACACTTATCCCGGAGGCAATTCTGGTGGCCTGGCATGAAGAAAGATGTAGACAGTTACGTGAAAAGTTGTACCATTTGTGCCACAATGAAGAGACGACCAGGAAAAACCCCTGGACTACTGCAAACAGTAGCCGAGCCAACAAGGCCATGGGAGGAGATCGCAATGGACTTTATAGTAGAGTTGCCAAAAAGTGGGGGAAACACAGTGATTTGGACTGTAATAGACCTGTTCTATTACAGGCACACTTCATACCCTGTAGCGGACTACCCTTGGCTCACAAGCTGGCTAAACTGTTCGTGAAGCATATCTACCGACCTCGAAGTACCTCGAAGAATTATCTCAGACAGAGGGGTCCAGTTCATGGCTAAGTTCTGAAGGGAGTTCCTTTGGATCATCTCAGGGTCTTAGTTCATCTTTTCATCTGAGCACCAATGGAGCAGCAGAGAGACTGAACGCCATGGTAGAGCAGTACCTGAGGCGTTATGTGAACTATCAGCAGTCCAATTGGGCAGACCTTTTATCTTTTTCTGAGGTCGCGTACAATAATGCTGTCCACAGCAGCACAGGACTCACACCATTCAAAATAGTGAGCGGTATGGACTTCGTCCCAATGCCTGAGTATCCAAGGGATCCCCTTTCCTCAGTCATGCTGAAAGTGACCTGGGAAAATGTCAAAAAGGCACTGGCTAAAGTGGCACAAACCTATAAGAAACAGGCAGACAAACACCGGACTCCGCAACAGCCATTCCGGGTGGGAGAGAAGGTTTAGCTCTCCACAAAATATTTGAGATTAAAACTGCCTAGCAAGAAACTGGGGCCAAAGTTTATGGGACCATTCCCCATAGTAAAGATCATCAACCCAGTCACAGTGCAATTGAAACTGCCTCGATTGTTGGCGAAGATACACCCAACATTCCATAGCAGCCTCTTAAAACCCGTGATTGGATCCACTCTGAGACCACTACCCCGGGAGCCCCTGGGCCCTCTGGTCATAGGGGGCCAAACCCATTATGAAGTTCAGTGTATCCTTGATTCAAGGTGGCACAGGAGACAACTCCAATACTTAATCAAATGGAAGGGCTACCACTTGTCAGAGGCATCTTGGGTGAAAAGTAGAAATATCCAGGCTGATTGCCTTATAGCAAAATTCCATGCAGAAAATCCAACCAAGCCTGGGGGAGGGACACATCCCTAAGTTATACACCTGTACTCAAATTGCTTTGTTTTATACAGGTCTCTTTCAGGAAGTGAGGGGAGCCGGATGTCAACGCCTAAGGCGTTTCCATGACTACTATCAACTTGAAAAGGGGGGGGGGGAAATGCCATGCATACTTTTGGCCAGAGTAAAAGTCTCCTATTTCTGTACTGGGATGTGAATGCGCATGTCCAGAACCCTGCCATAATGTCCTGTTGGAGAATGTGATTGATGACCTCAGCCAGAGGGGAGGGGGCACAGGGGTAAAGTTCAGATGCCATTAAGTGTGATTTAGTTTCAGCTACACAGAAGTCCATGCTAAGATGTTAGTCCTAATAAATGAATGAGTTTTTTTAAACTTTGTCTCGGGGCTCGTAAATTAATTAGGGCAACTCAGTCCGTCCGTCCCTCCCCCCCCCCCCCCCGAATGTCAGCTGGAGCTGACATGCGGCCCCTCTACCACGAAGACAGCATCTGGGGAGCTAAAAAATTGTAGTCAGTTAGGAGTCGAAGGACCCCTTCCCCCCGGTTTTGAGGGATGTCTGCGGTGGAATCTCGATACCAGGGAACATATCTGAAAACTGGTTAAGGTGGAGGGAACTGATAGAGCTCATGTTTGCAGGACCTGATGCAGACAAATAGACTAATCAGCAGAAAGCAGCACACTTTCTAATATGTGTGGGACAGAAAGGACGTGATATGTGCAGAGCCTGGCAAGCAAGTGGAGAGATCACTGCAGAGGACAAAAAGAAAACAGAGGTACTGTTTGCAAAGTTTGAAGCATACTGTAACCTGAGAAAAAACTCCACAGTGCAGAGAAAACTGTTTTATGAGAGAAACCAGTGTGGAGGTGAATCTGTGGATGATTGTGTGACCCAGCTGCACTTGTTTGCCAAAGACCGTGCTTTTTATGATACTGGATATATGATTAAAGACCATATTTAATAAAATAAATATTTTGATGGGCAGTAAGTCTAAGGAAGTTCAGGAAAAACTGCTGCAGGAAGAAGACTTAAATCTTGAGAAAGCCGTAAGGATTGCCAGAGCATATGAAATATCAAGAAAAGACATCCAGATACTGGAAGGAACACAGCACCAGATCAATGCTATAGAAACTCAAAGCAGTAGATATGGTCAAGAAAGGGCATGCAAAGGAACAAAAGGCACCTATGGCACTGGAACAAGTAACAAAGAAGCAGCTTGTGGATATTGTGGAAATATGCACCATAAAAACAGTGTCTGTCCTGCAAGGGGGCAAACATGCAACAAATGCAGGAAAATGGGACACTTTGCCAGGGTGTGTAAACTGTCTTTGCAAACCGGAAGGCCACCAACACGGGCTGTATATGCCATAGAGGACAATGATGACGATGCAGGGTCAAACTCGAACTGCTCCCCGATATATCTTGTAGCGATACAGAAAGCACCTCAGTCTGCAGATGAAGCCAATGTAACATTACAGATAGGGGCCAATAAAACTCCAGTCACATTCAAAATAGATACTGGGGCACAAGTAAATTGTGTGCCAAGCCACATATATCTGGAACACCTCAGGAATGAATCCCCTTTAGAGACTCTGAATTTACCAAATTTAATGGGATATGGTGGTGAAAAGCTGAAAGTAATGGGTCATTGTCAGGTACAATGTGCCTACAAGGGATCGGAAAGGGCTTTACAATTGTTTGTGATAGAAACGCAAGCCCCAGCTGTGCTAGGTCTCAAAACAAGTAAAGAGATTGGACTTGTGAAGATCATAATGACTGTGGATGGTGGGCATAGAGGTCTGATGGAAGTTGACATTAAACGTGAGTACTGTGATCTATTCAAGGGCCTGAGGTGTCTCCTAGGCATAAGCCACATACGTATAAAGGAGGGTGCACAGCCTGTCATCCATGCAGCAAGGAAAATACCTCTAACTATTGTGGATAGTTAGACAGGAACTCACTAGGATGGAGAAGTTGGGAGTAGTAAAGAAGGTCACTGAACCATCGGAATGGGTCAGTTCTATGGTTGTGGTGGAGAAGAAGAACACAGGTGCAATTCGCATATGCATCGACCCATGTGACTTGAACAAAGTAATAATGAGAGAACACTACAAACTCCCCACCATAGAGGACATAGCACATAAGCTTGTAGGAGCAACAGTGTTCAGTGTATTAGATGCCCAGTCTGGTTACTGGCAATTGCGTCTTGACGAAGCTAGCAGCTACCTCACTACTTTCAACTCCCCTGTGGGTTGATGTCGCTTCACAAGGGTGCCTTTCGGCATAGCATCGGCACAGGAGATATTTCAAAAGAAATCACATGAACTAATTGCTGGTCTACAGCGTGTTGAAGTAATAGTTGATGATTTGTTGGTCTATGGAAAGGATCAAGTAGAGCACGACAGAAACCTTACTGCTTTTCTAAATCGATGTCATGAGAGAAATCTTAAACTCAACCCAAATAAAATGCAAATTGGGGTAGGAGAAGTGACATATTTTGGACACCTACTAACCAAAGAGGGCTTGAAGCCTGATCCAAAGAAGATCACAGCAGTTCTTAACATGAAAGCCCCAGCCTCCAGAAAGGAACTGGAGGAACAATTATCTATCGAAATTCTCTAAGGGCCTCACACAACAGACAGCACTGTTACGTGCCTTGCTGCAGAAGGATGCCATTTGGTGTTGGGATGCAAACATGGAAAGGACTTTTGACAAAGTGAAGAAACTGATCACTAAATATCCAGGGCCAATACTGAAATACTTTGACGTAAATGCTGACACTGTGCTTCAAGTGGATGCATCCCAGTTTGGGTTAGGTGCTGTACTGACTCAATAAGGACATCCGATGGCTTATGCTTCAGGTGCACTGACCACGACACAAGCTAATTATGCTCAAATTGAGAAAGAGATGTTGGCCATTGTGAATGGATGTGAGAAGTTTCACCAGTACATATATGGCCGTCCAGTAATTGTAGAAACCGACCACAAGCCGTTGGAGTACATATTGCAAAAACCACTAGCTTCTACACCTCCACGCTTGCAGCGAATGGTTATGAAATTACAGCAGTATGATCTCACAGTGAAGTATAAGCCTGGGAAGGAAATTCCAATGGCAGATTGCCTGTCAAGAGTGTTTCCAGAAGGACATGAAGCCAGGGGTGAACCTGAGTTGGAAGAGCAGGTACATACAATACTAGTGAACATGCCAATATCAGATGTACAGCTGGAGAAAATAAGACAAGACACCAAACAGGATAAAGTACTAGAGAAACTAACGCGTGTTATGTGCAATGGCTGGCCAGAAAAACACAAGAAGCTGTGTCCTGAGCTACAGGAATTCTGGCCTGTGAAAGATGCACTATCCATTCATGAGGATATCATACTAATGGGTAAGTTGCAGCGGGCAGAAGTAATGGAACAAATTCATCAGGGACATTTGGGCATTACTCTGTGTAACCGCAGAGCACGGGAGGTGGTCTACTGGCCTCAGTTGGACTCTGACATTGAAACACTTGTAAAGAAGTGTGACACCTGCCAGACATTTCAAAAAAACAATGCAAAAGAACCTCTTACACCGTGGAATGCTCCTTCACGGGCATGGCAGAGATTGGCTACGGACATTTTTCATTTTGGAGACATCCACTATCTGATAATAGTAGACTACTGCAGCAAATACTTTGAACTAGTGCAACTGGGAAGTCTAAAAGCGGCAACAGTCATATGGGCCTTCAAGACAATACTCTCAAGACATGGAGTGTGTGAAGAACTGGTGTCTGATAATGGGCCACAATTCTCATGTGCTGAATTCCAGTGCTTCCTGCGTGAATGGGGAATCAAGCACAAACCCACAAGCCCTTATCACCCACAGGCCAATGGCCTAGCAGAGAAGTATGTTGGCATAGCCAAATCCATTATACAGAAAGCACAAACGTCAGGGCAGGATGCGTATTTGGGCCTACTAAACTATTGTGCAACACCCATTGAGGGCTTATGCTCACCAGCTCAGCTGTTAATGGGAAGAACACTGAGGACTACAGTGCCTACTGCTCCACATAAATTGCAGCCTCGTTCCATCGCACATGAGCGGGTAATAGTTCAGAGGAACATAAACATGAGAAAGCAAAAACTGTATTTTGATAAATCTACCAAGCCTCTTCATCCACTGTGTGCTGGGCAAGCTGTGAGACACAGAGTCACTGGGAAAACATGGGAACCTGCTCGAATTGTCAGAGAGGGCAATTCACCAAAATCATATGTAGTTGAAACCAAGTGTGGAAAGCAATTGAGAAGAAACAGGTGTCATCTGCGTCCAGACATGGCTGCCGATACTGCGTTGGAAGAAGAAAACAACAAGGAAAGTGAAGCGCAAGCGCATGATGGCACAAAACTCCTGAACACGAATATACAGCCTACCGAGAACACCAAGGACAATGTAAGCATATCAGCATGTGACAATGCTGGGACCGACTCACAGCCTGCAATTTTACTGATGATCAGACAGCGGTAACTTTTTCTCGCTATGGTCAAGCTATTAAACCAAAAATATGGAAAGATTTTGTATCATATTAGATGTTTTATACTTAAGAAGGGAGATGTAATGGTGTGTATGTTTTATGTTATATTTTAAGTGCAATTGGTGTGCCTAGCTCTTTAAGAAGGCTAGGAAACAGTTAACCTTTTTAATGATGTTATCTAGGGCAGAAGTCAGTTTTAAGATGGCTGCCGCTGAATAAAGACAAGCCTCTAGTTCAAGCTCCTTGCTGTCTGCCTTTGTTTTATGCCAAAAGTCATCACATGTAATGATGTGTATGTTTTATGTTATATTTTAAGTGCAATTGGTGTGCCTAGCTCTTTAAGAAGGCTAGGAGACAGTTAAAACGGTTTGAAATGCAGTTTGTATTCTTCCTTCGGCACGAACTGACCAACAAAGCACTAAGGCAATGAATAAATTGTCAGAGCTGCCATCTGGTGCTCCCCACCACCTTTTATAGTTTCATAGTAATTAGGATAACCTGCACCTTGCGCGTGTGCACACGCATCCCCTCGTAACCCAAAACAACACCCGGCAATTAATTGTGGATTGTTGTCAGTCAGTTATCACCAGCTTTGTAGATTTACTCAACTGTTTGTGTAAGAGTGACGCCTGGTGAGTCTTGGCAGCTGGCCCGGGTTTCTCCCCTGAATGGCAGCTCCAGGCCTCTGGGATGGCCAGAGCTGACATGTGGCCCCCTACCACAGAGACAGCATTTCGGGAGCTACAAATTACAGTCAGTTAGGAGTCGAAGGACCCCTTCCCCTTGGTTTTGTGGGATGTCTGCGGTGGAATCTCGCTATCAGGTGGGGCGCCATGCAGTCCTTGCTATGAACCCACGATGCCTCTGACAGGGGATAACCTTTCCATAACACAAGGTATTGTAACTGTCCCCTGTGCCACCTGGTGTCTAGTATATCTTGCACTACATAGTGCTGTTCCCCATCTACAGTAACTGGGGCTGGCAGCTGTACCGGGTCTCCTCTGATATCAGATGCCTGAATTGATCAGAGCAGGCTGCAGTGGAAGACTGGATGTGTTTTCCCCAGTGGGGGTGGGGGAGCCTTAGCTGCACTGTGACTGGGTTAATAACTTGCACGATTGGGAAAGGCTCAATGAATTTGGGCCCGGGTTTCTTACATGGCAATGGCAGCCTGAGATGTTTAGTGGAGAGGTATACCCTCTGGACCACGTGGAAAATTCTTTGCGCCTTCCGCCTTTTATCGGCGTTCTTTTTATATGTGGCAAAAGAGTGACGTAACGCATCCCTCATCACTTTCCAAACTTTTTGCATCCGGGCTATCCACTCCTGCGACGTCGTGTCATCTGGGCGCACTGGAGGACACTCCGGAATTGGGATGACCCCCCCCCCCCGTAGCCACATAAAATGGGGTAAACCCCGTACTTTTGTGCACTGCATTGTTATATGCAAATTCTGCAAAGGGGAGGAGTTCAGCCCAATCGGTCTGTTGGTACTGGATGTAACACCTTAAGTAACCTGGAAAGAAAGTTACAGAAAGTGGAAGGAGGTCTGTGGAAAGACATTTCAGAATTGGTTGAGATAGCTTAATGCAGGGTAAGAAGAAAGAAGAAAGAAATTCAGAAGGCTCGCTGAAATGCTATCTTCCTAGCAGATGCCCTTAGGCAGGAAAAGAATTAAAAATATACTAAACAATGTATGATTGTATGTATGATGCATGAATGTATGATTCATACACCCAGACCAAAATGGATTTCTATCCAACAGACATATAAAAAGCAATATACAAACGATAATGGACATATTAGAATACTACGAGATACACTCAGGAAAACAAGCAGCATTGATAATTATTGATGCACAAAAAGCATTCAATAACTTGAATTGGGATTTTCTTATAAATCAATTAACAGTAATGAACTTTGGAGAGAAATTTATCGGGATGATCAGAGCAATATATTCTAGTCAGAGGGCAAAAATAATACTAAATGGGGAACCAACAGAAGGTTTCAGTATAACTAAAGGGGTAATACAGGGATGCCCTCTATCCCCCCTGTTATTTATCCTCTCAATAGAGACATTGATGTTACAAATTAGACAGAACCAGGACATAAAGGGATTGAAATTTAGAACACAGGAATACAAAGTGCAGGCCTTTGCGGACAATCTAACATTTATCATAGAGGAACCCCTAGAAACTGGACTAACATTATTACAAGACATAAACCAATTCGGTAAAGTGGCAGGGCTTAAAATAAATAAAGAGAAAACTAAAATATTAACTAAGAATTTAACCAAAAGACAAAATGAAGAACTGGAGGAGAAACTGGGAATTTCGAGGGCCAAGAAAATTAAATATTTGGGAATATGGTTACTGGCAAAACATATTACAATAAAAGAAGATAACTACAATAAATTGCTATGACAGATACAAAAAGATTTGGATAATTGGACTAAATTACAGATATCACTAATTGGCAAAGTTTCAATAATAAAAATGAATATATTACCCAAACTACTTCATGAAAATCCCAATCTGGTTATCAACGATGGAGGCAATGACATATCCAAATACTATAGATCTCAGCAAAATGGTAAGATATGCAGAACTCTTAGATGAAAAAGGAGAACTAAAACCAGTACAAGATCTGAAAACACAAGGAATAAATATGGAATGGTGGCCCTATTTACAAATTAAAACAAGATTAAAAAAAGATCGGGAACAATATGGAATACACGAGAAACAAATGGAATTGGATAAAATATTATTAGGAACGGGAGGAGAAATGATTACCAAATTATATAATTTTCTTCTAAGATATAAAATGGAGGAAGAGACAGTAAAGGAGACAACGTTTAGCTGGGGAAGAAATTTTGGCCATAATATAGAGTTAGAAAAATGGGATAAAGTATGGGAAAGAAAATATAAACTTACGACAGTAGTAGCTTACAAAGAAAACCTCTATAAAATGTTTTATACATGGCATTTGCCCCCAGCAAGATTGGCCAAAATATACCCAAATTTATCCCCCAATTGTTGGAGATCTAGCCACAAGTCTGGAACATTCTACCATATGTGGTGGACGTGCCCCATCACAAGGAAATACTGGTGCAAAATTTGGAAATGGTTGGAAGAAATTACAGAGCAAAAAATAGAACTCAAACCAGAAGAATTCTTATTAGGACTACTAGACCAAAAAATGGATAAACAATCTCAATACATAATCATACACATACTCACATACTCACTGCAGCCAGGATTGCTTTCTCACAAAACTGGAAAAAAATCAATACACCCGCAGATGAAACAATAATTAGAAAAGTACTCGAATGTGCAGAGATGGACAAAATGACAATAGAACTAAAAGAAAGAGAAGAATCAGATTTCTATAAAATTTGGAATAGAATTTATAAGTGGCTAGAAAACAGAAGCCAAAACAGAAAATAGAGAATGTAAATATAATGGTGATATAAATAATTAATATTATTATAAGTGTTACTACTACTGTTGTTATATTATAGGACAAAGTACAAGCTATAGGAAGGCAATGCAAAATGGAGAACTAGAAAGTCTAAATATGAAAGCCAATACAGAAGGCTGTATAATTGTTTTACATTATTATGTACATTTTGTTTTTTTCTTGTTGTGTTTTTCTTTCTGTTTTTAAATATTAAAATGTTCAATAAAAACTATTTTTTTAAAAAGAAATTGGCTAACCCTAAAACACTCTGCAACTGCTTGCGGGTTTTAAGAGCCTGCCAGTCCAACACTGCCTTTACCTTCGTGGGGTCCATCTCCACCCCTTTAGGTGAAATATGGAACCCAAGGTAATTCAGTTGCGTCCTGTGGAATTCACATTTAGACAATTTGATGTATAAATGTGCGTCCAGCAGCTTTTAAAGTACTTGACGTACAAGAGTTACATGTTCCTCCATGGTCTTGGAATATATAAGGATATCGTCTAAATAGACGAGTACCCCTTGATACAGATGCTCATGCAGCACCTCATTAATTAGCTGCATGAACACTGCTGGGGCTCCTTGCAGTCCAAAGGGCATAACCCGGAACTGGCAACTGCCTAGAGGACAATTGAAGGCTGTCTTCCATTCATCACCAGCCTGAATGTGTACCCTATAGTACACCTCCCTGAGATCTAATTTCGTGAATATGCGTCCCTCCACTAACCTAGCCAACATGTCCTTCATTAAAGGGAGGGGGTACAGATGTTCCATACAGACGACATTAATCCCCTGGAAGTTGACACAGAGGCATATGCAGCCATCCTTTTTCTCCCGGAAAAGAACGGGGGTGGCTACCCTTGATCTAGCTGGCGGAATAAAGCCCCTTTTTAAATTCTTTTCTATGTATATCCTCATTTCTGCTACCTCTTGCGGGGTCATAGAATGCATTCAGGGCTTTGGCAGTTTAGCCTCAGGGAGTAGTTCCACGGCACAATCCGTGGGGCGGTGAGAGGGAAAAATATCACCTTCCTGTTCACTGCATACATCTATTAAGTCTGCATATACCTGATGTGAAGTTTCCAAGAGTTGGCCTAATTAATTTACGAGCCCCGAGACAAGTTTAAAAAAACCCATTCATTTATTAGGACTAACATCTTGGCACGGACCTCTGTGTAGCTGAAACTAAATCATACTTAATGGCGTCTGAACTTTACCCCTGTGCCCCCTCCCCTCTGGCTGAGGTCATCAATCACATTCTCCAACAGGACGTTATGGCAGGGTTCTGGACATGCGCATTCACATCCTAGTACAGAAATATGAGACTTTTACTCTGGCCAAAAGTATGCATGGCATTCCCCACCCCCCTTCTCAAATTGAAAGTAGTCATGGAAACGCCTTAGGCATTGTCATCCAGCTCCCCTCACTTCCTGAAAGTGACCTGTATAAAACAAAGCAATTTGAGTACAGGTGTATAACTTAGGGATGTGTCCCTCCCCCAGGCTTGGTTGGATTTTCTGCATGGAATTTTGCTATAAGGCGATCAGCCTGGATATTTCTACTTTTCACCCAAGATGCCTCTGAAAAGGGGTAACCCTTCCATTTGATTAAGTATTGGAGTTGTCTCCTGTGCCACCTTGAATCAAGGATACACTGAACTTCATAATGGGTTTGGCCCCCTATGACCAGAGGGCCCAGGGGCTCCCGAGGTAGTGGTCTCAGAGTGGATCCAATCACGGGTTTTAAGAGGCTGCTATGAAATGCTGGGGGTTTCAGGCCTGCAGTTATATTCCTTTTTAGGATCTTCGGCCTGCCACACTTTCTATTATTTCATTATGCTGTTTCATTAGTGTAGTAATTGGGAGGGGGGAATAGAAAGGAATAGAATTGTGGAATGTGTTGTTGTCATTCTTTTCTAGAAGCCAAGGTCATCTTTTGTCTCCGCACCTCGACACCTGACCGGAACCAGCGGGGTGGAGAGGCCAACGTGGAAGAAGATTGGACCATGTGATGGATTTATGGGTGTGGGGATAAGATCAGGAACTTTCAACTGGGTGGAATCCCAGGAAGTTCTTCAGATTTGGGATTCCCCAGATGTGCCAACATGTCTGTCTTATTAAATTGGAACTTTAAGGATAGCTCTGCCTTAGACTCTGATTTAATTCTGCATGATATTTGGAACGCTGACATTATCCCAAATCTCTCTTTAAAATAAATCACCAGCACCTCAGCACAGGGGGCTGGTGAGGGGGTGCTGATTTCCCAACGCTGACCGGGTCAGCGTAAAATATCAGCAAACAATTATGAGAAGGCTTTTTGAGATAAGAAGCTGAGATGAGACGCTTCTCTGCAAAACTTCAGAGTGCAAAGGAATTTCTGTTTGAAGCTTCTGTATGAAGCCTTGAATGTGAATGAGTTTCTGTTTGAAGATTTATAGCATCTGGAGGAATGCAGTGGAGGAAAGATTCTGCACACAGCTGGAAGCGACAAAAGGACAAGCGACAGGAACTGGGTATGTTTAGCTTAAGAGAAAGAAGGACTAGGGGAGACATGATAGCAGTGTTCCAATATCTCAGGGGTTGCCACAAAGAAGAGGGAGTCAAACTATTCTCCAAGGCACCTGCGGGTAGAACAAGAAGCAATGGGTGGAAACTAATCAAGGAGAGAACCAACTTAGAACTGGAAATTGGGCTGCAGCTTGTGAATGAAGCACCACCAAATTGGGCTTTCTTCCCAGAGTATAGATGGATAAGATTCTAATGGGTAACTCTGTGGCCATCAGCATGGGAAAATACTCCAAGCCAACAGAGGGCACCTACTTGGCACATAACTCCTCCAAGCCAGCAGAGGGGTACTTGGCACATAAAACCCCCCAGCCAGCCATCGTTGGTTAAACTGCAACCTGTGAATCAGGCAACCCCGGGATGGGTCTTAACCCCAGGTCATGGATGGAAGGCATGCCAGTGGGCACATGCCCTCCCTCAGCAGATGGCACCATGGCAGACAACTGGGCAGTGGCCAACCGAGGGATTGACCTCCCCACCGGTTCCAGTCTCCCCTGCAAGGCGCCAACAGGTTCTTACCCACCTTCCTACATAGAAGAGTTCTCAACAATGGAAGAAGGGATGAAAGAGGAGAAGGCTGCAGGATGGATGGCAGGACAATGTGCACCTGCAATGCCCCAACAGTTTTCTTACCCCACCTTCCTACAGAGAAAGGGTCTCAGCAATGGAAGAAGGGATTACCAAGGGGTCCAAGCCGCAAATGTGCGCACCAACTGCCACGGCAATAAAGAGAAGGCCCCAGATGCCACCAGAAAAGAGCCATCTGGGCCAACAACCTCTGGAAGAGGATCCCCAACCTAAGGTGATGAAAAGTCCTACCAAGAGGGAGGCCTCGGAGGAGGAAAAGGGCAAACAACCTCTGGAAGAGGATCCCCAACTTAAGGTGACAAAAAGTCCTACCAAGGGGGAGGCCTCGGAGGAGGAAAAAAGCCAACAACCTCTGGAAGAGGTTCCCCAACCGAAGGTGATGAAAAGTCCTACCAAGAGAGAGGCCTCGGAGGAGGAAAAGGGCCAGCCAGGGATGATTGAATCCAAGAGCCCAGAACCTGCAGCACCTGCAGCAGAGACAAAAACCCCAAGGGTCCAACAAGTACCAAAAAACTTGTTGGGGGATGCTTTGTCGAGTAAACCGCAGTATGAAAGTAATGGAAGCCAGGATAAGCTGATGACAGCTATGAAATTGGCGTTCTCAACAGACCAGTGGGTCAACAATTGCCAGGCTATCCTAACAATGGAAAATGGATTAGCCTGGAAGGGGTCCAAACTGTACGTCCCCGTGGGGTTGAGGCTGGAAGTTCTACAACGAAGCCATGAGGTGGAACTAGGAGGCCACTTTGGATTCCTAATAACGCTCCACCTCGCCAAGCGTCAATTTTGGTGGCCAAAAATGGAATTGGAGGTGGAATATTACGTAAAAAGCTGTGCTACTTGCACAACGATGAAACCAATGCCGGAGAAGTCCCCTGGACTACTACAACAAGTGGCCAGCCCTAACCGACCATGAAAAGAGGTCGCAATGGGACTTCCAGTGGCAACGTAGGTGCTGATGGACGTTCCTTTGGGAACGCCAGCTCCAAGATCGCGTTCGGCTGCCAGAACAGCGTAAATCAGCTGTCTGGCAGTTTGAAAGCTCTCCCCTCGGGAAAAGAGCGGGAGGTGAGCAACAGGGTAAGGGTAGAGCTCCCTTAGACCCACAGGAGTAATTCTGGGGGTTGAAAGGTGAGAGCCCCCCTGCAGCCCGATAGTGCTCCGCTCCCGGGGCGTCTCTGCATCGGCAGAACAAAGCACCACGACCACTCCTGCTATCATTGCATTAATCTACATTTGAATAAGAAGCAGGCGGAGCAAAGACAGGAGTGATTATAATCGCAAGTACAAAACTTAACTCAGATTTATTATAATTTCCTTCTGTGAAGATTAAGAGGGATAAAAGTGAAGATGGCACCTGAACATCAAAGTGAACTTAAGAAGCAAGTATCTGTTAAGTGCTTGCTAAAGTTGTAAAAAGAATCAAGAGCTGGAGACTAAACAAAACAGCGTTGGTTCGCTAACAAGCTATAAAAATTAACAAGTCTGGTGGTTAGGTGGACTTTCTGGATAAGCAATTTGGCCGCTGAAAAGTTTGATTTGATTATTTGGAAATGGCTTCAAAGCAAACTAAATTAACTGCCTCTAAGAGCGCTAGAAGCTCTCCAGCCCAGACACAAAAATTGCAATCTTTATTACCCCCAGCAGAAGCATTACCACTTGAAGCCCTTCAAAGTAACCTTCAAAATGCCTTAAAGGAACAAGCTTCTGCTCTGGAAGGTAAAATTACTAAAGCTCTTAAAGATGTGTCTAACGAAATGTCTGAAATTAAGGACTTAATCCAAACTCGCAACCAGCAAATAAGGGAAGATATAGTGGATACATTTAAGGGTTTGTTTGGTTATGTAACATCACTGGAGGATAGAGTGGAAGAAATCAATCAGTCCAATGTGAATTTGGAGAACAAGGTTGTAGACATTCAAAGCAAGATTGATAAGTCAGAGGCAGAAGTCACAATGACACAATATAGACCTATGGAGTTTGCTTTGAGAATAAGAGGCTTGAAAGAAAGTAACCAAGAAAATTTAAAAGAGATATTTGCAGAAGCTTTTGTCCAATTAACTGGTGAATCCAAGACCGAATATGACTGGCAGATGGACAAAATTTACCGTGTAAATTCATGGATTGCCAGACGGAGACAACTACCAAGAGATATTGTAATCTATTTTGCTACCAGGAAAATAAGGAATGGGATATTACAAGCGACGCATAAAAACAAATTGCAGGTTGCAGGTCAAGAGGTGATAGTATTAAAAGAAATTCCCCCTAAAATGTTCAGATCTAGAAAGGATTATGCATTCCTAGTGGATGAACTCAGAACTCGCCAGATACAGTACAGATGGGAGGTTCCAGAAGGATTGGTGGTGAATTACTTAGGAGAAAGATATCGTCTTAGTTCAGTCTGGAAAGCAAGAGATTTTTATAGCAATGTATTAAAGGCTGGACACCCTCCATCTCCAGGATCTAGAGGAAGAAAAGAAGCAGGGGAAGATAAACAGGAAGATATCCAGGCACAAGCGGGTGCTGCTCAAACCCTGGACTTACTTGAGATAGAAGAAATCATGGAACAAAGACAAACCCGAGCGGTTACCAAACGTAAAGAGCAAGAATTAAAGATGCAACAAGCCCAGACAACAATCCAAGAAACTATAAGCATAAATACAGAAGCTGTGGGGGGAGCCAGACCGAAGATGAAATTTCAGCAGGATTTCCAGGTCACTCTTAAAAAGCTTCAGGGGGCTGAAGATGACAATTAAATTCCACTATCTGAAACAATTTAAAAATGATGTGATTTGTCTGCAAGAAACACATATTAGAACACAGGACCAGAAATATCTGATGAATGCAAGATTGGGACTACATTTTGTGGCATCTGCTCCGGAGAAGAAAAATGGTATTGTCAGGCCTGTAGTTATGTTTCCTTTAGGATCTTTGGCCTGCCACACTTTCTATTATTTTCCTATGCTGTTTCATTAGTGTAGTAGTTGGGAGGAGGGAATAGAAAGGAGTAGAATTGTGGAATGTGTTGTTGTCATTCTTTCTAGAAGCTCAAGGTCATCTTTTGTCTCCGCACCTTGACACCTGACCATAAGCAGAGGGGTGTAGATGCCAGCGTGGAAGATGAAGATTGGACCATGTGATGGATTATGGGTGTGGGGATAAGATCAGGAACTTTCAACTGGGTGGAATCCCAGGAAGCAAATCAGATTTAGGATTTCATAGCACAATGCCAACATGTCTGTCTTATTAAATTGGAGTTTTAAGGATAGCTCTGCCTTGAATTCTGATTTAATTCTGCATGATATTTGGAATGCTGACATTATCCCAAATCTCCCTTTAATATAAATCACCAGCACACCCCCTCGCACGGGGGGGGGGGGCTGGAAAGGGGTGCTGAATTCCCAACGCTGACCGGGACAGCGTAAAAGATCAGCGAACAATTATGAGTAAGCTTTTTGAGATAAGAAGCTGAGATGAGACGCTTCTCTGCAAATCTTCAAAGGCAAAGGAATTTCTGCTTCCAGATTTATTGCATCTGGCAAGAGGCACAGCCTGAGGGGGATGGAATGGAGGGGGCTGGAAAGACTTTTTCTACACCCGACTAGAGGATGGCCAGAAGAATGAATGGAGATCCCAGCCATCCCCACGCAGTCATCTCTAATGGGCTTCCCAGACCATTTCGGACAACTAAACGTGAATGCATGCTCCCCCTACTTCCCCCCAGCTTGGAAGCAAGGCTTGGAAAAAAACCTGGAGTGGAGATTTTGACTCCTTCCAAACAGCGATAAATGAAATGACCCATTACCCTGCAACTGAGTTGGAGACAGATTCCCTATCAAAAGGGGAATTTCAACCCAGCCAGCAAGAAGGGATTTGGCCAGCATCTTTCACTTTGCCAGCCACCACAAATTGGGCTGCAGCTTGTGAATGAAGCACCACCAGATTGGGTTTTCGTCCCAGAGTATGGATGGATGAGATGCCACTGGGCACCTCCTGTGCCATCAACATGGGAAAATGCTCCAAGCCAGCAGAGGGCACCTACTTGGCCCATCACTCCTCAAAGCCAGCAGAAGGGTCCTTGGCACATAAACCCCACTAGCCAGCCATCGTTGGTTGAACTGAAACCTGTGAATCAGGCAACCCCAGGATGGGTCTTAACCCCAGGTCATGGATGGGAGGGATGCCAGTGGGCACCTGCCCTCCCTCAGCAGATGGCACCATGGCAGAAAACTGGGCAGTGGCCAACCAAGGAATTGACCTCCCCACCGGTTCCAGTCTCCCCTGCAATACCCCACCTTCCTACAGAGAAGCAATCTCCACAAGGGAAGAAGGGATTACCAAAGGGAGGCCTGCAGGATGGATGGTAGGACAATGTGCACCTGCAATGCCCCAACAGGTTCTTACCCCACCTTCCTACAGAGAAGAGTTCTTAATAATGGAAGAAGGGATGAATGAGGAGAAGACTGCAGGATGGATAACAGAACAATGTGCAGAGGCGGTTCCTAAGTTTAGAGATGTAACTAGGTTCCTTTCCTCGTGGGGGCCAATAAAATGCCACCGTTGCTGTCAACTTGGCCACAGAGCATCAAAGTGCTTGGCTCCAGCCCCAATGCCACAAACATGCGCACCAACCACCACGGTGGTAAGGAGAAGGCCCCAGATGCCACCAGTAAAGAGTCATCTGGGCCAACAACCTCTGGAAGAGGATCCCCAACTTAAGGTGACGAAGAGTCCTACCAAGGGGGAGGCCTCGGAGGAGGAAAAGGGCAAACAATCTCTGGAGGAGGATCCCCAACTTAAGGTGATAAAGAGTCCTACCAAGGGGGAGGCCTCGGAGGGGGAAAAGCCCAAACGACTTCTGGAACAGGATCCCCAACTTAAGGTGATGAAAAGTCCTACCAAGGGGGAGGCATAGGAGGAGGAAAAGGACCAGCCGTGGATGATTGAATCCAAGAGCCCAGAACCTACAGCACCTGCAGCAGAGAGCCATAACCGGCCATGGGAAGAGGTCACAATGGACTTCATTGTGGAACTCCCAGACAGCAGTGGGAATAGAGTAATCTGGAAAGTTATTGATTTGGTTTCTAAGCAGGCACACTTCATTGCTTGCTCAGGATGGCCATCCGCAAAGAAATTAGCGAAAATGTTCGTGAAACACATTTATCGCCTGCACGGAGTACCCAAGAGGATCATTTCAGACTGCGGGGTCCAGTTCACAGCCATGTTCTGGAGAGAGGTCCTGAGATCCATTGGGTCCACACAAGAATTGAGCTCAGAGGTTCATCCCAGCATGAACTGCGCAGCAAATAGTGCCAATGTGGTGGTGGAACAATACATCCGGTGTTTTGTGGACTATCAGCAGGACAACTGGTCGGACTTGCTACCCTGCGCCGAAGTGGCATACAACAATGCGGTCCACAGCAGCATGGAATTAACTCCTTTTGAGGCAGCAGGTAAATGGGTACCTTACCCGAAGGGTATAAGAGCCTCCCAGGCTCCCTTTGATCAGAAGTATATTCAAGTCAGCATATTAATTGACCTTTGATTTAGGCTACTTAGTAACTGTTACAAACTTTACGGAAACAGAAGTTGCAAAACATTTTAAGAGACGGACGAAGGAAACAGATTTGTGCAAGATATGAATCTGCCAGCTTGTGTATTAATAAACTGTTGCATTAGGAGGACGCTGATACCCACAGTTTCACTTCTGCTTATGTATTTTTCCATAGGATGCTTTCCATATTTTTATGTATGAATGTGTAATATTATCAAATATGGTATGTAACCTCCCCTAAGACGCCCCCAGAACCTCCTTTTCTCAGAAGTACACGCCCGTGTAAACCCCCCTAAACTCAGGTGGGTATAAAACCCCTGTCCTGGGCCTAGCCAGGACAGTTCAGACTTTGCTGTGTTAACGCTCTGAACTCGGATGCATCAATAAACCTGTTTTCTCTCGAACCTTGTGGTCTCACATCCCGTTCCTGGCGAATTGAGGTTTTAGGCCCCAATCCGCCGCAACACTTTCCAGATTACCAGTGGCATGGAAATTGTTGCCATGCCTGAGCTGCCGAGAGAACCTCCCTCCTCCATGTCTTTGAATGAATGGATGGACATGCTAAAGAACGGATGGGAGAATACGAAGAAGGCTCTAGCAGTTGCATCAGAAGCCTACAAGAAGCAAGCTGAGAAACATCGCTCGCTCCAAAACCCCTTCTGTGTGGGGGACAAAGTTTTTGTATCTACCAAATACATAAGATTAAGAATGCCTAGCAAGGAATTTGGTCCAAAATTTCTAGGTCCATTCCCAATAGTGAAGATAGTAAACCCAGTTACAGTTTGACTCAGTCTACCCAGAAGTCTAGGGAAAATTGGCCCAGAATTTCATTGTAGCTTGTTGAAGCCAGTAATTGGGTCTAGCATAAGAGCATCCACCCAAGCTTCCTCTCCTCCTGTAGTGATAGAAGGGGAAACACAATCTGAGGTGGAAAAAATCGTAGACTCCAGGCTGAATAGCGGTCGCTTACAGTACTTAGTGCACTGGAAGGGTTACCATTTGTCTGAAGCTACTTGGGTGAACAGTGGAAACCTAAAAGTGGAGAAGTTAGTAAAACAATTCCATGAGAAGTTTCCTGATAAGTCAAAGGGTCCCCCTGGGGGGAGAAGAGGTGGTTAATTGTGTTATGTTAACTTTTATGTTATTCTCTTTACAGGAAACGTTTTTCTTCTGAGGAGAGGCCACCTGTCAGGCCTGTAGTTATGTTTCCTTTAGGATCTTTGGCCTGCAACACTTTCTATTATTTTCCTATGCTGTTTCATTAGTGTAGTAGTTGGGAGGGGGGAATAGAAAGGTGTAGAATTGTGGAATGTGTTGTTGTCATTCTTTCTAGAAGCTCAAGGTCATCTTTTGTCTCCGCACCTCGACACCTGACCGTAAGCAGAGGGGTGTAGATGCCAGCGTGGAAGATGAAGATTGGACCATGTGATGGATTATGGGTGTGGGGATAAGATCAAGAACTTTCAACTGGGTGGAATCCCAGGAAACAAATCAGATTTGGGATTTCATAGCACAATGCCAACATGTCTGTCTTATTAAATTGGAGTTTTAAGGATAGCTCTGCCTTGAATTCTGATTTAATTCTGCATGATATTTGGAACGCTGACAGGTATAGTTATATACTTAAGAAAAGATTTAAAGGCTGAATTAATTGAAGCAGATCCTCAAGGAAGATATTTTGCAATTGAACTATTAATAGAAGGAAAGAAAATACTTTTAACAGGAGTATATGCCCCCAATCAACTATAAGAAATTTTTTACAAGTTGCTTCATACAAAATTAATACAATGGGATTTTAGATCGTGTATATTACTGGGTGATTGGAACGGCATATTGGACACTATGAAGGACAAGAAGAGACTCTTGCAAAATACTCAAACACGAGCAAGATTGCCTAAATCTTTTTTTGATATGATAGATGATATGGAATTGAGAGATATCTGGAGAGAACAGAATCTTAAAGAACAGGACTTTACATTTTTTTCCGATAGGCATCAATCCTTTTCTAGAATTGATTTTATACTAATTACAAATGATTTCCTTTCCAGGGTGAAGAAGATGAAGATATGCCCGAGAACTCTAACAGATCATAATCCGGTTTGGATGGAATTGGAATATGGAGAGGGATCTAGGAGGTCTTGGAGGTTAAATGAAAATCTATTTAGATACGAGAGAAATGTTACAGAATGCAAAAAATTATTGAAAGAATATTTTGCTTTTAATATGCATAAGGGGACATCTATGGAAATGGTTTGGGATGCAAGTAAAGCATATATGAGAGGTGTTTTAATAAAGTTAAATAACCTACATAGACGTAGACAGGGAGAAAAGCGAAGGGAATTGGAAGAAGAGATAAAAAAGAAAGAGCAGGTGCTAATATCTAACCCAGATGATAAGAAGACAAAAGAAGCAATTACTTTACTGCGAGGGCAGTTTAACATGTTGATGTCAGATCAAGTAGCCACTAATCTGCTATACGCTAAACATAATACTTTTTGTAATGCAAAGAAACCAGGCAGGTGGTTAGCATACATGTTAAGGAAGAAACAAAAGTTTCGTACTATAGAGAAAATAGAATACAAAGGTAAAGAAGTCTATCAACAAGAAACTATTAAAAAGGCTTTTTTAGAATTCTATACTAGACTGTATGCTGATGATAAAATGCAAGGTTTAGATATAGATAGATATTTGGAGAAAGGGAAAATCCCTATAGTTACAGATGAGCAAAGGGAAAGACTGAATCAACTGGTAACCACGGAGGAAACTCTCCTGGCTATTAAGCAGTTAAAAATTGGCAAGGCCCCTGGTACAGATGGATTGACAGCGGTTTATTACAAAAAGTTACAATTAGAAATGGTAGAACCTCTTAAGGAATTATTTAATAAAATTCAATTGGAAGGAAGGGTACCACCATCTTGGAGAACAGCCTTTATTTCCCTGATTCTGAAAGAAGATCAGGATCACACTCAGCCAAAAAACTACAGGCCTATATCATTACTTAATACAGATTATAAAATTTTTGCTAAAATATTAGCAAATAGGCTGATGTCAGTTATACGACAAACGATTCACAATGATCAATCTGGTTTTATACAGGGGAGACAAATGAAAAGTAATGTAAGACAAATTGTTAATATATTGGAATATTTGGGGAAGAATAACCAAGTCCCCGCAGTGCTTATATTCTTAGATGCGGAGAAAGCATTTGATCGAGTGAATTGGCAATTTCTAATGAAAATAATACAAAACATGCAGCTTGGAGAGTATTTCACACAATCTATCAAGGCAATATACCAGAAACAGACAGCACAAATTATAGTTAATGGTGGCTTAACAGAATCCTTTAAAATTGAAAACGGAAGAAGACAGGGGTGTCCCCTGTGTCCATTATTGTTCATTTTAACCTTGGAGTTATTATTGAACAGAATACGTGGGTCAGATGATCTACAAGGAATTAAGATTAGGCATTATGAATATAGAGTACGAGCATTTGCGGACGACTTGGTTGTAACTTTAACCCAACCGGGGAAATCAGCTATAGGTTTAATGAATATAATTAATCAATATGGTCAAGTATCTGGGTTTAAAATAAATCTAGGGAAAACAAAGATGATAGTTAAAAATATGACCATAAATCAAAAAGAAGAATTAGAAAGAGTAACAGGATGTGAGATAGTGAAAAAGGTTAAATATTTAGGAGTTCAAATTACAACCTCAAATGGGAAACTATATAAGTACAATTATGAACCATTATGGCATAAAATACAGACAGAGATGACTAAATGGAAAAAAAACTACAACTGTCTTTGTTGGGAAGGATAGCAGCAGTAAAAATGAACATTTTGCCCAAGTTTCTATTTCTTTTTCAAATGATACCAATACTCAAAAAAGATGCAAATTTGGAAGAATGGCAGAAAGGTATTAATAATTTTGTTTGGGCAGGGAAGAAACCGAGAATAAACCTTAAAATAATGCAAGATATACGTGAAAGGGGAGGTTTGAAAATGTCCAATTTAAAAGCAGTAGTTTTATCAACAATCAGCGATTGGATTAATTTAACAGAGGATAGAATATTGAATATAGAGGGATATGATTTGGTATACAGTTGGCATGCTTACTTAATATATGATAACAAGGTGGACAAGATTTTTAAAAGCCATATTTTAAGGAATGCTCTACTGCGTGTCTGGAAAAAATATCAATATAAGTTAAATGATAAGATACCTATGTGGGTAGTGCCCAGACACGCAATAGAGAATATAAGTATAGAACAAAAACAGGATGTAATTACATATAGAGAGCTTCTTAACATAGAAAGAGGTGTACTACAGTTAAAGCCTTTGAATGTACTAAGAGAGGAAAGGGTAATTCAAACCTGGTTTCAGTATGAACAGTTACAGGCCAGATGGAAAAAAAGATCAGAAAATTGGTATCATGCAAAATGAGGATAATTTGGTAAAACAAATTAGGGACCAGGGTCAAATGCATATAAAAAGGTTGTATAATATACTGATAGAAATGGATTCTCAAACAGAGTTAGTTAAAGATTGTATGATAAAATGGGCACAAAACTTTGAAGAACCAATAATGATGGAAACATGGGAAAAGATTTGGGTAAGGAATGAAAAATTTACACAAGCTCAAAACTTGAGAGAGAATTTTTATAAGATGTTTTATAGATGGCATTTAGATCCTAAAAAGTTAGCTTGTATGTATCCAAATTTACAACCTAAATGTTGGAGATGTGACTATGCTGACGCTACGTATTACCATATATGGTGGACTTGCAAAAAAGGTAAAGCATTTTGGATAAAAATATGGTGGATTATTCAAAATATTCTTAAAAAGAGGATAAAGTTCACTCCCCAGCTGTTCTTGTTAGGGATAATTACAGACTGTGCAGTTATAGAGACTAATTTGATTCTGAATTTAACAACGGCAGCAAGATTGCTGGTGGCGCAGTACTGGAAGAAGGAAGAGTTGCCTACTATTCAAGAATGGATGTTAAAAGTAGTAAACTTAGCAGAGATGGCCAAAATCTCAGCATATCTCAAGGACCATTCAGATGAGAAATACAAGTTGGAATGGAGAAGATGGACTGAATATATTCAAAATAAATATCGGACTAAGAAATTCCAATTAGCTTATGAGTGAAAGAACAAGGATTGGTATAATTTATCTAAAGTTAGCTTAACAAAAGAAGAGTTAAAGTACAAGAGGAGGAAGATGTTAAAGTTAGTTAGCTTATGTTAGCGTATGATTGTTAAATGTTTATACCCTGTATTTTGCTCTGGGAGGTTGTGGGGAGGGAGGGTTGGAGGGGGGGATTGGGGTGGAGGGAGGGGAGGGGAAGGGGATATATTTGTAAAATTTATTAAAACTCTCTAATAAAAAAAAAAGAAAGAGGTCGCAATGGACTTCGTCGTCGAACTACCAGACAGCAGTGAGTGGGAATAGAGTAATCTGGACAGTTATTGACTTGGTTTCCAAACAGGCACACTTCATCGCTTGCTCAGGGTTGCCGTCTGCAAAGAAATTAGTGAAAATGTTTGTGAAACACATTTATCGCCTGCATGGATTACCCAAGAGGATCATTTTAGACCGTGGAGTCCAGTTCACAGCCATGTTCTGGAGAGAGGTCTTGAGATCCACTCGGCCCACACAAGAACTGAGCTCAGAGGTTCATCCCAGCATGAACTGCGCAGCAGAGGGAGCCAATGCGGTGGTGGAACAATACATCCGGTGTTATGTGGACTATCAGCAAGACAACTGGTCGGACTTGCTACCCTTCGCCGAAGTGGTGTACAATGATGCGGTCCACAGCAGTACGGGATTAAGGGATTTCCAGATTACCAGTAGCATGGAATTTGTTGCCATGCCTGAGCTGCCTAGAGAACCTCCCTCCTCCATGTCTTTGAATGAATGGATGGACACGCTAAAGAAAGGATGGGAGAATACGAAGAAGACTCTAGCAGATGTGGCAGATGCCTACAGAAGCAAGCTGATAAACATCGCTCGCTCCAACCCCCCTTTCGTGTGGGGGACATAGTTTTTGTATCTACCAAATACATAAGATTAAGAATGCCTAGTAAGAAATTTGGTCCAAAATTTCTAGGTCCATTCCCAATAGTGAAGATAGTTAACCCAGTTACAGTTCGACTCAGTCTACCCAGAAGTCTAGGGAAAATTGGCCCAGAATTTTATTGTAGCTTGTTGAAGCCAGTAATTGGGTCTAGCATAAGAGCATCCACCCAAGCTTTTTCTCCTCCTGTAGTGATAGAAGGGGAAACACAATCTGAGGTGGAAAATTCATAGACTCCAGGCTGAATAGGGGTCACTTACAGTACTTAGTGCACTGGAAGGGTTACCCTTTGTCCGAAGCTACTTGGGTGAACAGTGGGAACCTAAAAGTGGAGAAGCTAGTAAAACAATTCCATGAGAAGTTTCCTGATAAGTCAAAGGGTCCCCCTGGGGGAGAAGAGGTGGTTAATTGTGTTATGTTAACTTTTATGTTGTTCTCTTTTCAGGAAATGTTTTCTTTTGAGGAGGCCGCCTGTCAGGCCTGCAGTTATATTCCTTTTTAGGATCATTGGCCTGTCACACTTTCTATTATTTCATTATGCTGTTTCATTAGTGTAGTAATTGGGAGGCGGGAATAGAAAGTAGTAGAATTGTGGAATGTGTCTTTATTGTATAAAGATACCAAATTATATGACATTGAAACAGAACCACACGAATTGGATAAAATTATTCAAAGCTCAGATAGAAAAATGATAGGGAGAATATATAAATTTCTCCTGAAGTATAAAATGGAAGAGGAAATTGTGAAAGAACAAATGATAAAATGGGCGCAGAACTTTGGATATAATATTGAATTAGACAAATGGGAAAAGTTTTGGGGAACAAACTTAAAAATGACACTCTCAGTTGCATACAAGGAAAACCAGTACAAAATGTTTTATAGATGGCACCTGGCACCAACAAGGTTAGCTAAAGTATCAACAAATACCTCCCCAAAATGTTGGAAATGCGAATCGATACACGGAACGTATTACCATTTATGGTGGACCTGTGAGGAGGCTAAAAATTTTTGGAAAAAGATCAAAAATTGGCTGGAGGCAATAACGGGAGTTAAAATAGAATGGAAATCAGAAATCTTTTTATTAGGAATAATGTCTGCGAAATACAAAAAAGAAATCCAGTATTTAATACTATATATAACTACGGCGGCAAGGATTGCCTTTGCCCAGAAATGGAAAAACAAACTCCAAGTGAAGATGAAATAATAAGAAAGATTATGGACTGGGCTGAAATGGACAAACTAACTAAAGAAATTCAGGGAAAAGAAGAATCAGAATTCTACCAGATATGGGATAAATGGTATAGGTGGATGGAGGAAAGAAACAAGAATCAATGAAGGAATGTAACAAAACTCAAAAATAATAGTTATGAGTAAAATAAGAAAGTTAAGAATGGTGAAACTCAAATAAAATACAATTGAATTAGAAATAATATAAGGTGAATGCTATCGATTGATAATTGCTACTAGAAAGAACAGGAAGCTCCTGTTTGCATTGTAATGTGTAAATGTGTTCTACGTCTAAGTTTTGTGTGTGTGTGTTTTATATGTTTGTTAATAATAATAATAAAAAAAGAAAGTAGTAGAATTGTGGAATGTGTTGTTGTCATTCTTCTCTAGAAGCCAAGGTCATCTTTTGTCTCCGCACCTCGACATCTGACCGGAATCAGTGGGGTGGAGATGCCAGCGTGGAAGAAAATTGGACCATGTGATGGATTTATGGGTGTGGGGATAAGATCATGAACTTTCAACTGGGTGGAATCCCAGGAAGTTCTTCAGATTTGGGATTCCCCAGATGTGCCAACATGTCTGTCTTATTAAATTGGAACTTTAAGGATAGCTCTGCCTTAGACTCGGATTTAATTCTGCATGATATTTGGAACACTGACATTGTGTATCTTCCCCAACAATTGAGGCAGTTTCAATTGCACTGTGACTGGGTTGATGATCTTTACTATGGGGAATGGTCCCATAAACTTTGGCCCCAGTTTCTTGCTAGGCAGTTTTAATCTCAAATATTTTGTGGAGAGGTAAACCTTCTCTCCCACCTGGAATGGCTGTTGTGGAGCACGGTGTTTGTCTGCCTGTTTCTTATAGGTTTGTGCCGCTTTAGCCAGTGCCTTTTTGATATTTTCCTAGGTCACTTTCAGCATCGACATCCAGTCAGCCAAGCTGGATGTCCCTTGGATACTCAGGCATTGGGACGAAGTCCATACCGCTCAATATTTTGAATAGCGTGAGTCATGTGCTACTGTGTACAGCATTATTGTACGCGACCTCAGCAAAAGATAAAAGGTCTGCCCAATTGGACGGCTGATAGTTCATGTAACACCTCAGGTACTGCTCTACCATGGCATTCAGTCTCTCTGCTGCCCCATTGGTGCTCGGATGAAAAGCTGAACTAAGACCCTGAGATGATCCAAAGGAACTCCCTTCAGAACTTATCCGTGAACTGGACCCCTCTGTCTGAGATAATTCTTTGAGGTACTCCATGCAGTTGGTAGATATGCCTCATGAACAGTTTAGCCAGCTTGTGAGCTGAGGGTAGTCCACTACAGGGTATGAAGTGTGCCTGTTTGGTTTGGTTTGGTTTGGTTTATTTGGATTTATATGCCGCCCTTCTCCAAAAGGACTCAGGGCGGCATACAACATTAAAAAACACACATCCCAAAAGTTAAAAAAGATTAAATCCATATCCAAGAAAACAAACCGAATTAAAAACAAAACAAAACAATACATTTGAAATAAATTAAAATTAACAGGCCAGGCCGGCTTGCTGGAAAAGCCAATTTTTTAGGGCGCATCGGAAGGACCGGAGGTCGGGGATTATGCGAAGCTCTGGGGGCAGCTTATTCCAGAGGGAAGGCGCTCCCACAGAGAAGGCTCTCCCCCTGGGGGTCACCAGCCGACACTGCCTGGCCGACGGCACCCTGAGGAGGCCAACTCTGTGGGATCGTACTGGACGGTGGGAGGCTACTGGTGGCAGTAGGTGGTCTCGCAGGTACCCTGGGCCTAAGCCATGGAGTGCTTTAAAGGTCATAATTAATACCTTGAATCGCACCCGGAAAACAACCAGCAACCAGTGCAGGCCGCCTAAAAGGGGTGTAACATGGGAGCACCTAGGTACCCCCATGACAACCCGCGCAGCTGCATTCTGGACCAGCTGAAGCCTCCGGGTGCTCTTCAAGGGCAGCCCCATGTAGAGAGCATTGCAGTAGTCCAGGCGAGAAAGGACGAGGGCATGAGTGACTGTGCACAGAGCATCCCGAGAACAGGTCTATTTGGAGAACAGGACCTGTTTGGAGAACAGGTCTATTGCAGTCCAAATCACTGTGTTTCCCCCACTTTTTGGCAACTCTACTATAAAGTCCATTGCGATCTCCTCCCATGGCCTTGTTGGCTCGGCTACTGTTTGCAGTAGTCCAGGGTTTTTTCCTGGTCATCTCTTCATTGTGGCGCAAATGGTAAAACTTTTCATGTAACTGTCTACATCTTTCTTCATGCCAGGCCACCAGAATTGCCTCCGGGATAAGTGTAAAGTCTTTAGGAACCCAAAGTGGCCTGCTGGTTTGGCATCATGACTCCTCTGGAGAACTAGGGTACATAGGGATTCTGGGATGTAGAGTTTTGTCCCCTTCCATGCAAGGTCATCTCTCTTTGTCAAGATGTGTTGGTTGGTTTGGAACCAGGGGTCTGCTAGCAGTTCAGTTTTGAGCCTTGTGGTTAGGTCGCTTGCAAGTTGGTCTTGCCGGTCATGGCATTGCCATCTGGTGGTCACTTGGACAGCGGTTTGGGTACAGGGAATGATGGCGTCCACTACATGCTCCCGTTTGCATTTGTACTGAGGCATGCGGGAGAGGGCGACAGCTAGAAAGTTCCTACCCCCTGGAATGTGCTTTAAAACAAAATCAAAATGGTTGAAGTATTGAGCCCATCAGACTTGTTTGGATGATAGCTTCCGTGGGGTCCTAAGCGCCTCTAGATTTTTGTGGTCGGTCCAGACTTCAAACGGTTTCTGGCCCCCTTCCAATAGGTGTCTCCAGGTTAGCAGTACCCATCTCACTGCGAAAGCCTCCTTTTCCCACGTAGCCCATCGTCTCTCTATGTCTGTGAGCTTTTGGGAGGTGTAGGTGCAGGGTTGTAAGTTTCCTTGGTTGTTTCTTTGGAGTAGCACCGCTCCCACTGCCATGTCGCTGGAGTCTTCCTGGATCACGAAAGGTTGCTCATGGTCAGGATGCTTCAGCACTGGCTCCTTTGCAAGCATTTCTTTTAGTGTTTCGAACGCCTCTTGGCAGGTTAGGTCCCACTTTAGGGGTTGTCCCGGACGGGGTTACATTCCTGGGCTCCCTGTCTTCAGGAGGTCTGTTAGGGGTTTGGCAACTTTCGCAAAGGAGGGGATGAATTGCCTGTAGAAGTTCGCAAAACCTAGGAAACTTTGTAGTTGCCTGCGGGTGCGAGGGGGTTGCCAGCCTAAGACGGCTTGCACTTTGGCTGGCTCCATCTCTATTCCCTCATTTGACACTCGGTAAACCAGGTAGTCTAACCAGGCACTGTGGAATTTGCATTTTGATACCTTGACGTACAGGTTGGCTGCCAGAGGTTTTTTCAGTACTTGGCAGACCAGGGGTACGTGGTCATCCATGGTTTCAGTGTAGATAAGGATGTCATCTATGTAGACGAGGACCCCCTTGTAGAGGTGCTCGTTCAACACCTCGTTTATTAACTGCATGAATACCGCTGGGGGCCCCTGCTGTCCAAAAGGCATCACTTTGAATTGAAAGCTCCCTAGGGGGCAGTTGAATGCTGTTTTCCACTCATCGCCCTCTCTGTTTCATACTCGCTAGTATGCTTCTCTATCTGCAATACCACTCGATCAGTTACGTGCATGGCTGGTTGGCCCCCCAATAACAACCCGTCCATCTGTTCGAAATGGATCGGCCTAGCCAACTTCCTGACGCTCACCCCCAGACTATCAGTGATTGTGGCGTTCATTAAGCAACGAGTGCACTCTGAATTGATCAGGGCTGTACATTGTCATTGCCTGGCCGCTTCCACCACTACCCATATCTCAAAAGGTTTGATGAGCTTAGTTATCATTGGGTCGGAACCCTCCTCCCCGTCACTTCCACCAATATTTAGCATATCACCCGATGGGCTGGAGTCAACTGGTGTAGGAACTGGTTGACTCGCCCTGTGTGACTTCTCCTGGCTGCCCCTCATGCTCTTCTTGGCTGTCCCCCTTTTGTTTCTTGGTGTGCTCATGGACGCTGTAGGACCAGTCTCATGGCACACTGCTGCTCTATGCCCCCCCCCCCTCCTGCATCAAAAACATGTTATGGGTGGCCGGATGGGTGTTCTCAGTGCAGCTGCCATCGGGGAAGTAGGTTTCACAATGGAAACTGCTGTGGATTATGGGGTTTTCGAGGCAACTCCGATAGGATGCATCTGTGGCAGTCTTTGTCCTCATGTACCCCACTCCCTTCCTGGCTTATCCTCACAGAACTCTATAGCTAATTCCGTGGCAGCCTGGAACCATGCAGTCAGTCTAGGTGGCAACCCTCTGTAGATGCAGGCCTGGCGTAGTGTTCGGCCTTGAAGTAATGCACCACCAACCTCTCTGGCTACATCCTCACTTTGCTGGCCAGACGCCAGAACTCTCTGATATATTCGGCTACTGGCTTCCCTCATCTTACAGCCAGCAATTCTGCTTCCACCCGCTGGATCCTTCGAACCTTTCCTACAGTGCCATCAGGAACATGTCACTGCATTTATTTGGTTTGCTAGCTGTGCTGAGATTTATTGCGCATGCCACAGTTATTATCTGACAAGTTTTACTGGGCATGCACTTTCACATTCTTTCTTAACTTTCACTTCTGATCTTTTGTTCGCCTGCCAAGGGAGGTAGGCACAGAGCTCTGCCAAGATGTGATTTATTCAGTTAGCAAGTTTGTATTTTTACTTTCTTTTATATTAAAATGTTTTTTATTAGATCATGCCTCGGGTTTATTTTTGCTTATTCAAGAAGTATACTTCGAGGAGAAGCCACGATCCATCATCATTAATTACAAAGGGTTTAAATTATATCCCTGACATGGCACCAGAGGTTGGTTGTCTATTTTATGGCTTTCTCCTTGTTTCGTTACTTTGAAGATAAGCGTAATAGGCTAATCTAGACAGGATGATTTATAGCGACTGAGGAACGCTTAAATCATTTTCTAACATGCCGGGGGAAAAAAAGAAACCGAAATATTTCTCTTCAAGGCATTCAGATATTTTTCACCCTCTCCGATGAAGAGAAGAAAAGTATTTTAGAAAGATTTACAACTCTTGATGCAACCAGACCGGGTGAAGAACCTACTGTGGGAGAAAGATCTCAACAAGATGGGACTGCTCCAGGAGATGACAATCTACGACTGAGGTCAGTAGAGTATCTTCCTAATTATGCATGCTCCCAAATATCTCCAAATCAGCCACCCAGTCGGCAGCCTCTCCGTCCATCACTGTCGTCATGGCCATCACCCTGTCCCACTGCAACATATACATATGACCGTAACAATCCATGTGATATAACACCTGGCCTAAGAAGAGGGCCACTCTTTCCGAGGTACCATCAAAAGTAGCCTGTATTAGACAAAGTCAATATAAATAAAGGGGTCAGACAAGGATGCCCACTATCACCTCTTCTATTTATCCTCTCATTGGAGGTTTTACTAACACGGATTAGGGAAAAAGAAGAAATTAAAGGGTTAAAATTTAAAAAGAAGAATACAAAACTGAGGCATTTGCGGACAATATGGTTTTTA
The DNA here is from genome assembly GCF_964273705.1 of Natrix helvetica. Classification (NCBI taxonomy): domain Eukaryota; kingdom Metazoa; phylum Chordata; class Lepidosauria; order Squamata; family Natricidae; genus Natrix; species Natrix helvetica. The sequence continues at coordinate 58,422,257 of NC_138555.1, read as the reverse complement.
TAATAGAAGACCCCCTTGAAACAGGGAAAATATTAATTCAAGAAGTAGAGGAATTTGGTAAAGTTGCAGGCTTAAAAATAAATAACAATAAAACAAAGATAATTAGTAAAAATCTTACACAAAGGGAAAATGAGGAATTAGAGAGAGTATTGGAAATGCAAATAGTTAAAAAGGTAAAGTATCTTTGAAACTGGCTAACAGCTAAATGTTCTACCATAAAAGAAGACAATTATTCAAAATTATTACAACAGATACGAAAGGACTTTGAAAATTGGGCTAAATTACAATTATTGCTGATTGGAAGAATTGCGGCCATAAAAATGAATATCCTACCAAAAATTTTATTTCTATTCCAAACTGTACCAGTAAAATTAGGGTTTTTTTCATGGAACTAAATAAAATAATTTTAAAATTTATTTGGCTGGGGAAAAAAGATAGGATAAAATTAAAATTACTACAGGACTCTAGAATCAAAGGAGGATTTGGCCTCCCAGATTGGGAGCTTTACTATCAGGCAGTAGCGGTAACATGGCTCAAAGAATGGATAGTACTTCAAAATAAAATAATATTGATGATAGAGGGTCATGATTTACAGCTGGGCTGGCATGGTTTTATCTGGGAGGGAAAGAGTAAAGCCCATAAATATTTCCAGAGGCATCAGGTAAGAGGGGCCTTACTAGAAATATGGATGAAAATCAAAAGAAACTTCTACACAAAAATTCCCAGATGGATATTGTAGGTTTCAGAAATCCATCACGCAGTTTGTGTCCCAAATATCTGTCTGCCTCTCGCAGAGTTTATTTGGCTTTTATAAAGTTTTTACAAGCAAAGCACAGAGCAACAACACATTACTTTTGGTTTTACTCCCCCAAATCTTCCCTAGTGAATTCAGAAAGATATTCAGGCCAAAGTTACCTCATGCCTTTGCTCTGGTTGATTAATGAGCTAATAGATAACGGCTGTGCATCACCTTTCCTTTATTCCTGCATCTGCTTCTGCTAATTAGGTGAGCTTGTAGGCTTCCAAGATAAACAGCCACTGAGACCATGGTAGTTTCTACGCATGTCTTTACGTAAGCCTTACCTCTCATTCCTACAGGATATCAACCATGGAAGCAATTATCTACCCCAATGTAATAGATTTGAATAGGATATTGACATATAAGGAGTTATTGGATGGGCAAGGAAAACTTAAAACAAATCAGGAGTTAAAATTACAGGGAATTGAATTAGGCTGGTGGCCGTACCTACAAATTCAAACAAGATACCAAAAGGACTTAGAACAGTACGGATTTCAAAACAAACAACAAGAATTGGACAAAATAGTAACAGGAAAAGAAGAAAAAATGATTACAAAAACATACAATTGTGTCTTAAAATTCCAAATGGAGGAGGAAACCGTGAAGGAAACAACGATAATTTGGGCTAAAAACTTCGGTTATAATATTGAATTGGACCACTGGGAAAAAGTATGGGGAAAAATTTATAAATTGACAATGTCAGCATCCTATAAGGAAAACATTTACAAAATGTTTTATAGGTGGCATTTACCACCGGCAAGATTGGCCAAAATGTTCCCAAATAGATCTCCAAACTTTTGGAAATGTAATTGACAACAGGGGACCTTCTATCATATATGGTGGACGTGTCCAAAAGCCAAAGACTTCTGAACCAAAATTCAAAAATGGTTAGAAGAAATAATAGAACAAAAAATTGACATGAACCCTGAGCTGTTTCTTCTAGGCATAATAAAATATATATATATATATATTAGTAAGGATATCCAATATTTAATGCTTCATATATTCACTGCTGCCAGAATTTCATATGCCCAAAGTTGGAAACAAAAAAACATTCCATCAAATGCAGAAACCATAAAAAAGGTGTTAGAATGCTCAGAAATGGACAAACTAACGATGGAACTAAGAGATAGAGAGGAAACAAGATATGGAACAGGTGGTATGACTGGCTTGAAAAGAGATGTAAAATCAATGCATAAGGAACACATAGCAAACACAATGAAAAGAGATGGCATATATTTAGAAAGCAATAGAGATGGAAATCTTGTATATAGATGTATATATTGTAAAAATGAGAAAGTATGAAACAAAGAAGAATACGGATAAAATAATAGAATGGAAAATGGAAAACCTGAAATTAGAAAAAAGAAATACCGATAACAGAAAGCTGTAAAAGTGTAATTGTGATTGTAATGTTTGAAAAATGTCAAATAAAAAAAATTAATTTAAAAAAAGTAGCCTGTATTGCCGGTGGGCCCCAGTATCCCATCACTCCGGGTCCATAACCAGCTGGAGACCCCCTCTGGGTAAGGAGAGGGTGGGGTGCGTAGTTCTCTCATGCTGCTCGTCTCCGGCAGGTGTCCCGGGCAGCTTGGGGTACCCCTAGTCTGGGCTGCTGATCTCCTATTCTTGCGGCCCCTTGGGCACCATACCGTTCTGGACTGGTTGTCCTGGACTGTCCAACGACTCCCCCTGCCTGTCGGGGTCCATGTTCCAGGGACCCTGCCACAATATTTCTCCAACCACTGCCATGTCCATTGTCTCGGAAGCCCACTGCCCCAAACATTTCCTGCAGCATCTGTAGGGCTTGGCTGCCCACTGCACTGGAGCAACTCCAATTGTTGTCTGAGGTGCACCTTTCAGGCCATTGGGCGAAATGGGTTCCAGAAGGGGTGAGTGGGGGAGCATGGGGTGGAAAGCCTCTGTGGTCCTGAGCCATTGGTGAGCCCAGACACCAATCCTCTGTCATTCCTGCATGGGCCTGCCACACATCGGCCTCTAAAGGTTCTGCTGTAGGCTTCCATGCCACCAAGTGGTCCTTAGGCCTTACATCTGGTGCCTCTCCTACTGGTCCTGACACAGCCTCCAGCACAGTTGTATCAGTTGCCACAGCAGACTCCTCCAAGTCCACAGCCTCCAACCCAAGCACTGTACCTTCAGCCATGGTGTGAGCTCTGGTATAAGCTCTGGTGGGAGCTCTGACAAAACTGTCAGGTTCCGAAGGGTTAATGAAAACAGCCAAACACAGAGATGGTTTGAAAATGCAGTTTATCTTCTTCCTCCGGCATGAACTGACCAACAAAGCACTAAGGCAATGAATAAATTGTTAGAGCTGACACCAGTGGTGGGTTCCGGATCCCGTTCCAACCGGTATGGTTGGAACGGGCCCAGCGTCGTCCAGCGATGCCTTTGCGAGCCTCCGCAATGCTCCAGCTGCTCGGCAGAGTGTTGCGCAGGCGCTGTATGTGCCATGTGCATGCGCGTAAGCGCCGAAGAGTTTAAAGACAGGTAAGGAGCATGGGCGGGTGGTTGGGCCCTTCAGAGCACCGTACCAGAATGGTATCAGGTGCTCCGGGCAGGCTCCAGTACGCCCGTACCGGGGTGTACCACCTGCAACCCACCACTGGCTGACACCCAGTGCTCCCCACCACCTTTTATAGTTACTTGGTAATTAGGCTAAACCCCACCCCCGCACGTGCGCACACCCATTACCTCGTGACCCAGAGTGAAAATCACCCGGCAATCAATTATTTATTTATTTATTTATTTATTTCTTGGATTTCTAAACCGCCCCCTCTCCCAAAAAGGGACTCGGGGCGGTGTACAGTCAGATGCAGATAAAAATACAATAATATAAAACAATTAAATACATTTGGATGGAGGAGATAAGGCTGTACAAGAAATAAATATACTATAAAAACCCTAAAAACATCCCCAATTAAAATACCCAAACCCAATTAAAATATATCCCCGGGAGGTAAAACTAAGAGAGTGCCAGGCCAGCTGCTTGAAATAGGTGAGTCTTTAATTTTTGACGGAAGGAACGGAGGTCGGTGGTAGTTCGAATGTCAGGGGGGAGGTCATTCCAGAGGGTTGGGCCCATCACAGAGAAGGACCTACTCCTAGGTGTCGCCCGCTGGCATTGCCTAGCGGATGGCACCAGGAGGAGTCCCTCCCTGTGTGAGCGGATAGGTCGCAGGGACGTGTGTGGTAGGATGCGATCCTGCAGATAACTAGGTCCTATGCCATGGAGCGCTTTAAAGATGGTAATCAATACCTTGAAACGCACCCGAAAGGCCACAGGTAGCCAGTGCAGCTCGCGCAGGAGAGGTGTTACGTGGGAGTAACGTGTACTCCCCATGATAACCCGCGCGGCTGCATTCTGAACTAGCTGCAGTCTCCGGATGCGTCCCAAGGGAAGCCCCATGTAGAGGGCATTGCAGTAGTCCAGGCGAGACGTCACCAGCGCATGAGTGACCGTGTGCAGGGCACTCCGGTCCAGTAGGGGGCGCAATTGGTGCACCAGGCGAACCTGGTGGAACGCCCCCCTTGCCACGGCTGCCACATGGTCCTCCATTGACAGCCGGGCATCAAGAAGGACGCCCAAATTGCGCGCCCGCTCCACAGGGGACAGTTGTTCGCCCCCTATGGCCAGCGATGGTGTCAGCTGGCTGAACCGAGGTGCCGGTACCCACAGCCACTCGGTCTTGGAGGGGTTGAGTTTGAGTCTGTTGTCCCCCATCCAGACCCCGACGAACAATCATGGATTGTTCGCAGTCAGTTATCAGTTCTGGAATGTTCTCAGTGGAAACCTCCTGGCAGTCAATCATGGAGAGCTTTGTAGAGTTCTCAGCTGGACTGCTTGTGGAGGAGGGAAATCTCCATCTGGTAAACACAAGTCTTAGCAGCTGGCCCAGTTGTCTCCCCTGAATGGCAGCCGGAGTTGACAACTGTATTTATTGTTATGTTAAAATATGTATGGAAATGAGAGAGCTAGAAAGGTCACTCTATGTCCAATGTTTTAATGTTTATTTAATAAAAATTTAATTTTAAAAAGGAAGAAAAATCTAAGAAGAAAGAATTAAAGAAGTCTGGTGGGCACAACATGCTTTTTGACTATTGATTTTATTTAATTTTTTAAAGCTGTCCTTGGTGGGGAAAGGTAATAGAATGGAGTAACTTTGAAAAGGACATACAGTAAATAGCTTACTGGAACTTTCACTTTTTATTTGAGTAAAAGACCACCTTGCCAGTACTACTCCATTTCTTATCTGCAACATGGAGAAACACTTTCAGCATTTTGAGGAGGTAGATAACAGAATTCTTAGAAATGTCTAGGATTATGGATTATTATTTAACACTCATAGAGAAGGCAGCCTTTTCTCCCCCTTGCCTATATTTTTTTGCACTCATAGCAACTCTGGAGCTATTTTGCCCCACTGTATAAACATTTCTGTGGAAGGATATTACATCACGGCATAGCCTGGGATTTTCAAACTGTGTTCCACAGAACTCCAGGGTTCCATGAGAACTTGATGCGTTACCACAATGATTTTTTAAAAGGTTTTGTTAGATCGGGTAATGGAAAGGCACACTCAGGCTAAAGGCAACAAAAGCTCTTTATTATAACACAACAATTAAGAACAATCCAGCAAAGGTTGAGTCTGACAGCAGCCCTTTTATAGGGAGCTGTCAGACCCTTCAACCAATGACATTAAACCTCTGTTCCCACCGGAACAGAGGACCTTGGTGGAAACTATTATAACTGAAGCTAGTATTTAACAGGTTTACACAATTAAATATAGCCAATTTTTTTAAATAAAAGTTTTTATTTTATTTTTAATTTTCAAAACAAACACAACACATCCTTCTTTACATACTGTAGAAAGTGTATCAGTTGGTTACAAAAAGGCTTATGTGCATCTCTTCCACAGTCAACAAACATAATTCATATTAACTCAAATATTTTAACTCAGATATTTATACATGTTACCATCATCATACCTCCATTTTCATTTGACTATAATTGTTTAAACGTCCTTCATCATAAAATATACCAAGATTTAATACATAACCACATACTGGCATTTCATTTACTATTTCTAAAATCCTCCAATAACAAGGAATCCTTATGTCCTATTCTAGCTAAACATCCATAATATTTAATAACAAAGTTTTCTAATCCTTCTTTCCAAATCACTGTTTACAATTTACATCCAATTTCCTTATGTTGTACCCATACGTGTATATATGTTGTTATCATTATCCCTCCTTTATTTAACTATATCCTGTATCATAACATTTCCTCCTATTAATCAAGAGTTAACTGTATCTAACTTAGTTCTTTTTAATTAACCTTTATATATAATCCAAAAGGATTTCTAATCTTCCTTTCATGGGTACCATTCAATATTCATATCCAGTTATTACTTATCATAACGCTACACATTATATACATTGTTATCATTATCAATTATTTATTTAACTATATCTATTGTCACTAAATTTCACTAAGTTTAACTAGTTTTAAATTATACTCTTCCATCTATCAACCTGTATCTTTCCAGTAGCAAAACAGTCTCATATCTTCTGCCATTTGTGGTGTCAGTCCTCTAATCATCTCCTTAATCAACTTTGTATGGACTCCTCTTAGCAACTCTTTGCTTATAAAATCTCTCATATAATTTCGATGCCCTTCTTCTGTTTCCTTAATCGGCTTATCTTTGATTGTCGGTAGTGTTATCAATGATATTGCTAATAAAATTTCTCTCTTTAAATCCATAAATTCTTTTGTTTTCTCTTCTTCTGTATCTTGCCATCTGGGGTAGATTTCCCCTCCATTTAATTCCTCTTTCAGTATTCCACTCTTTCCATTTTCAGAGACTAACCAATCACCATAAATATCAGCAATTTTAATTTCTTTATATTCATTTTCCGCTTTGATTTTTAGGATTTTTAACCGCAACTTTTTCCATTTGATTAACATCTTCAACTTCTTCATCATATTTTGCTGTTAGGTGCACTGTCTTCCAACTTCTTCTCTATCCTCTCACGTGTATCTGATAATTTCTGTATTTCTGAGAATATCTTTTGCAGACTTAAAACTTCTTTCTGCTGTTGAAATTGTGCCATTATTTCCAGCTAACAAACACTGCTGCTCTAGCTTAGAAGGTTTTGACAGGATTAAGCATAGATTCACAATAACATTTCACCTTTCTCTGGTTAAAAATATACTTCAAAGGAACATCTGTGTGCTTTTCTTTTTATCACTCTCTATAAACAAGCTGTGAGACCTTGAAGTGCCAAGCCAGGATAATCAGTGAAAAAAAATAAAAGTGTTTTGTTTCCAATACACAAACCTCCAGCCTCCGAGTAGCAGTGTTATTGTTGCAATGTTGCAATTGTCTTTGTTTCTTTTTGTATCTTTTTTGTATTTCAAGTTTTAAAAAGTCCGATTCTTAAATGAGTTAGAAAAACACCCACAGTAATGAAAGAGGAGAATTTTAGTCCATAGATTACAAAGAATAGTAAAAGAAAAAAAAATAGAAGAGGAAACTTAATCCATTCGTTTTAAAAGGCTTGCATAAATTCCATCCATGAAGATAGCGTTTAAAAAGTAAGATAACCCACTGTCCAAAACCATTCCAAATTTAATTCTGCCGCTTATTTCTTATGTTCTCCAATTTAAATTAATTTTAAGTTTTTTATAGACAGTCACTTTTAAAACAGTAAAAATTCCTCACCAGCTGGAAACACTTTCTCTTTCCATATCCTTCCGTTTTGGAGCCACCCCGACTTCATCAACCAAATGGCTGGATTTTTTGTCACCGGCTTGAAGAACTACTCTTGGATCAATCAGGGACTTTGCGATGTCCCTGAGATCAGCAAGACGTATTCTTCCTGTTCACCATCTCTGCGGGACGGTTTAGGTCCATTTGGACCACCCAGTGGCAAAAGTATCAACTGCGATCTCAGAGCATTGAGATCGCACGTCGTCTCGTCACAACTTCGGCTCCTCCCCCATAGCCAATTTTCTTTGCCTCTTGATCAGAGGTTCTGGGGATTTTTTCAGCAGGTTCCGTGGCCTGGAGAAGTCTGGAAACCCCTGACACAGCTTACTTCTACATCAGTGCTGGGGGGAAATGGGCAGCAATGATATAAACTGGGCCTATACCTCTGAAAATATAGCACATCACAATGGAGCTGCCTTTCATGTAGGTATTATGGATGAAAAGTGGCCCAGAATGCTCCCCTTGCTTTAATGTAACCACAAAAAAGAGAGAGGGAGGGAGAAATGGGAAGGAAGGCTTTACTGCAAGGTATTAAACTAGTATTTGTCAAACTTGGCAACTTTGAAGTGTGAACTTCGAAGAATTCTCCAGGAAGCATGGTGGGGCTTTGTTCAGTTTTTTATTCTCTCTCCCGTCATCACTTTAAATTAGCATTAGCTAATACTCAGTCAAAAACATTACACTGGTATTTAATTCCCACCAAAAGTGTTCAGGATGCATGATGCTACATGTCTCGCTGATATATGAAAAACATATGGGTAGATTAAAATGTAGGGAGATATCTCTCCACTATATATTCTCTTTTAAAATGCTGGGTTTTGTAAAGAATTGAATTAAAGGAATCTTTGAAGATGAGTGGTTCCTAGCAGGACCAACAGCCCCCCCCCCCCCAGCAGGTGTTTGATGAAAAGAAAGAAGACAATAACACAAGTGGGTTTCAGTGGACATCCTTTGGCATGATGCATTCTTCTTGCAGAATGCTGCCTTACTTGTAGTATAATGTAGTAATGTTTATCAGTCATACAGTATGCCCATGAACATTTTACAAACACAAATAAGAACACATACAACTCACATGAGCTTTCAATGCATAATATTTCATACTTTCATACTTTTTCCATACTTTCATAGTTTTTTACTATGTAGTTGTTTTAGCAATAGCACTTTGACTTATACCACTTCATAGTGTTTTACAGCACACTCTAAGCAGTTTACAGAATCAGCATATTGCCCCCAACAATCTGGGTCCTCATTTTACCTTCCTCGGAAGGATGGAAGACTGAGTCAACCTTGAGCCGGTCAGGATCAAACTCCTGGCAGTGAGCAGAGTCAGCCTGCAATACTGCATTCTAACCACTGCGCCACTATGTCTCTTTTGCCCCATACATGGGATTTCATAGAGCTCTAGACATAATGATATTTTTATTCATGAATTTTCACAGCTTGGATATGATGATAATGTCGTGAATCATAATTTCCAGCAGCCCTGGCAGACTCTATTGGTGAAGGGAGCTGCTATATAGAAATACTGTATATGGAAGGTTACAGGTTCCCCATTCCTGCCCTATTTTGAGGGGTGCTCAAGACCAATTAAAAGGTCAAGAAACTGAAAGAGGAAAATTAGGGACCTCAACGTTGTGCATGACCACTTTTTATAGATCTCTCTGGCCATGTGTCTTCCAGATATGTTGGACTTCAACTGCCAGAATCCTTGGTCAACAGGGACAATGGTTATTCTAGTTAGAGGTTCTTGTTCCACCTTAGAAATGAAAGCCAGCTGGATGACTTTGGGCCAGTTACTCTCTCAGCCCAATCCACCTCACAGGGTGGTTGTTGTGGGGAAAATACAAGAAGGAGGAAGAAGAATTAGGTACGAGTTATTTATAAAAAATAATAAAGGTGGAATTTAAAAAATCTTTTAAAACAGGACCAGGGGAGGCTGATTTAGGACTAGAAGAGCAGGCCTCTGCATATAAGTTATACACTCTATATCTTGAGCACTGTGGTAAAATAGATTTCTCTTTAAATTATAGCCATTATCTCAAAATGTGCATAAATAGATCAGTGATCCTTTTTGTCCTTCTTTTGGAGCATATCTTCCTGGAGCTGGCTTAATTTCTTTGCTGGACTAAAGAGAGGCACGGGGAATTTGATCTTCCATGTTTCAAGCCCTAACACACTTTCTTGTCATAAATAATAGCTTTTAGTGAGAACTTGAATAGACAAGATGTTGGTGGTCAAAGTCTGCAGTTAGTTGTTTCAGGAGTGGCAAGCACCATAGCATGCAGGGTTTTGATGTAAAGGGGGTGAGCTAATATCTGAAGGGGTGAAGGGATTAAATTATATCAAGTCTATTGGAAGTTTATGCAATATAATGATTTTCCTATGTTTTCTACTTTAGAAGGGCAGGAAACTGAAAATTAGCAATGCAGTGGGAGAGGGCTTAGAAAGTCCAAGAAAAGAACTGGCCCTAATGAGCTACTTTTGGCTTACATTCAAGTATGCATTATCATTAATACTAATCATCCATAATCTCTTACAAAGTATAGATGTGTGCTGGTAACAAGTACTGTATACAAAATCTAAATATTAGGAGACACTGCAGCTGTTTATAGGCAAGTTGGAAAGTATGCACTTGATTTCCTTTTATTCCTTTTCTTTGACATTTCCTTTTTCCATGGACATCTTTTTTCGCTCTGTCATTAGCTGTTCTAAATCTGTGTTGCCACTGAGTGGCTACTGGAGGAAAAGTGTCCTGAACCCAGAGAAAATGCTACCTTGATTTCATATGCCCCTCTGCTCTAATCCTATTCCCTCTCCACTTTGCTTTGCAGAGAGCCGCAGTGATAAAGCCAAACAACTCTTCAGGCACTACACAGTTGGTTCCTATGACAGCTTTGATGCCCCTAGGTGAGTGGAAGATCCCCAAACATTAGGCCATCTGGGGTGGTGTGCAAAGTGCAAATGTGTGGAAATGCAGCCATGCAAAGGAACATAAATGTTATTTGCTAAAGCTTCCCCACCTTGGCACTCTCTTGATATTTTGGGACTGTAACTTTCAGAATGCTGGCTGACAAATTCTAGCTGTTGCAATTCCAGCATATCTTAAGAGAGCCAAGTTGAAGAAGGCTGGCATATTTATTTATTTATTATTTATTTATTTATTTATTTATTATTTATTTATTTATTTATTTATTATATTTATTTATTTATTTATTTATTTATTTATTTATTTATTTATTTATTTATTTATTTATTTATTTATTTATTTATTTATTATTTATTTATTTATGGTCACAGACCAAACATAGCATATTAAGATCATAAAGGTCACTATTTTCTTCTGGTGCCATTATACACATAGGTAGTCCTCGACTTTCAACCACAATTGAGCCCCAAATTTCTGTTGCTAAGTGAGACAGTTGTTGAGTGAATTTTGCCCCATTTTACAACCTTTCTTGCCAACAGCTGTTAAGTGAATCACCGCAGTTAAGTTAGTAACATGATAGTTAAATGAATGTGGCTTCCTCATTTACTTTGCTTGTCAGAAGGTCACAAAAGGTGATTACATAACCCCAGGACTCTACAACCATCATAAATATGAACCAGTTGCCAGGCATCTGAATTTTGACCATGTGACCATGGGGATGCTGCAACAGTCATAAGTGTGAAAAATTGTCACAAGTCACTTTTTTCAGTGCCATTGTAACTTCAAACAGTCACTAAATGAATGAATGTAAGTCGTGGACTACCTGTATCCAGACCTCATCAGTTATTTTGTAATGAACTTCAGCCTTCTTCTGATTATTAATATACTTCCCCCACTCTGGTGTCTTCCAGATATGTTGGACTTTATTTCCCAGCATTCAATGTATTTTAAGGCTATCATGTGATTTCTATCCTGGAGGGTCTAGTGGACTCAGGAATTATTTATTGTTTGTATATTTAGTGGTTTTTATTGCATCTGAAACAGTCATAGATTGAATCAGGATATTCCATGAAGTTGATACATGTCTATAAAAGGTTTGCAAGCCTATACCTATTTCCTTGTCAGTATGCCCCACTGAGCAAAGCAGGACTGTGTTTAATAAAATTTCATAGGATTTCTCTGTCAGTAGGATTTTATTTATGCTTGGAAAATGACTATATTTAGGAATTAAGAGAAATTGGTCTTATACTACTAACTTGCACTCCTCTGTAGAATGTAGTCTGGTCACTGGCATGAGTCATCTCACATTGTTGCAGAAAATGACAGGCTTAGACGTCTCAGGATGCAGGAGAAGTTTATTGGCAGCCAGGTTCAGAAAACTAGCCCATGGCTAGTATTGCAAGTTCTGAACAACCTTCATTATCGAAGCACGCATTCTTATACATTCTCAAAAGCGGTGCAACACAGAAGCACTTAACTCATTTCTTATTGGTTATTTTGAAGAAAAAGTCTTATAAGTAGATAGGGTCTTACTTCTCCTTTTGTCTTGGGCCACAGGTACTGACTACGTGTCTTTATGCGAACTTTAGCTGAACCTTGTGGTTTTGGGCTTTTGACATAAGGACATTTACTGGAACATTTACTGGACTTCTGTGGTTGAAGGCTGATGACATTTCTCTGTCTTCTTACATGCAAGCTTTTTTATCTGTCCCTTATGCCACGTCTTGTTTTTATATTTTAATCCACATTTTATTCTGCTTTAACGTGATCCGTTACCTTGAAAAGTAGTGTAATGCATCAAGTTTGCTCTAAGGGTATTGTGTGAATATGGGAAAGGGGGCAGACAGGGAAAGCACATATTGGTGGAATATGACTGCACAGTGTGGTTCAGGTCAGGGGTGGGTTTCAAAATATTTTACTACTGGTTCGGTGGGCATGGCTAGGGGGGCATGTGACTGAATGGGCGTGGCCAACTTGACGTAACTCATGCACATGCCCACTCAGTCACATGCCCCTCCCCCCACTTAGCCATGCCCACTGAACTGGCAAAAATTTCTGTTCTCTTTCCCTGCTGCTGCCAAATAGTCCGTGCCCTCCCCCCTACAGATTGATGCCGCAGAAAGGAAGGAAAGAAGCTGGTCTTGGGAGGGACCTTCCCTCCCCCTCCGGAGAGCCCATGCGGGGAGAGAGGAGGCGGGCTGGTTTGAAGGCGGGCGGGCAGTTTGTGGCTGGCGCCTCCTTCGCTCATTGGGGCGAAGGAGGCACCGGCCACAACCCGCTTCCCTTACCTTGTGCCACTGCTGCTCATGCCAGACAGTCCCGGCCACTTGCCTGCTGCCCCATCCCCACCCCGATCCCAGGCGGTCGGTCGCTGCTGCTGCTGGAGCTGCTTTCCCTGCTGGGTTTGGGGGCTTCTGCCCCTCGTGCCACACTTTGCAGCCGGCGGAGCCCCATGCAGACCTCTTCGGTCTTCTTGGAGCAGCACTCTGCCCTGATCAACCTGGCTTATGGCACCTTCCACAGTCGCTCTGGATCTTGCGGATTTTTCAGGGTTTTCTTTTAAAAAAGAGTCTGAGTCTAACCATGGTTGATGGGCCTTGCCTTGGGGTGGGGGGTGAGTCCAAATTGCACCCCACTGCAAGCATCTCTCAGCCGTTCTGTGCAGGGAAAACCCTTGCACAGTAAAGAAAACCTTGTGACTGCGAGGCAATTAACAGCTTCTCGAACGTGAGAAGTTTTTCTTTTCTGTGCAAGGTTTTTCCTTGCACACAACAGCGGAGAGATGCTTGCAGTGGGGTGCAATTTGCGTGTGGCAGGTGGGGCAGGGGATGGGGTGGGGTGACCACGAGATGCCCATCTTACCGGAGACTGGCAGCTCCGGATCGTGCAGCTTGGGGGGGGCGGGGTTCTTTAAAAAGAATCCTCTCCAGATGAGCTTGAAAACTTCTGAGGTTGCTCCGGATGGGGCAGGCAGACAGGCAGCATGCCCCCCCCCCCTCGGGTGCTTGCAGCCTTGGAGCCTGCAGCAAGTAGGCTCCAAGTTCACTTGCACAGTAAAGGCAATTAACAACTCACACTCACGAGATTTTCTTTACTGTGCAACCTCCTAGCTCCCACCAACCCACTCCCCCCCCCACCCATCCCCTCCCCCCCAAACATCCCCCTGCTTGGGCACAGCCACTCACCGGTTCTTTCTTCTGGTTCCAAACTAAGCCCCAGTTGGTTGGTTGGTTAAAGTGCGGGTTGGATCCTAATGCTCCATCACTGGAGGCTTTTAAAAGGGGGAAGTTTTTGGCAGCTGACTGGCAAAGAAAACTCTCAGCCATGACCGGCACCACTGCCACTCCCGCGAGCTGGGCAGGTAAAGGAAGTGGGCGGCGGCAGCAGCCTTGGTCTGGCGCAAGCTGTGGGCCTGGTCTGGGGAGGTGAGGAGCAGCTCTCCCGGGTGGCTGCTGTGACTGCTGCGGGAGGAGCGCCCCTTCTTGCCTCTGATGGGCCTTCCCCACGGTTCTAGCTGCTGGCGTGCTGAGCTGGGCCTCAGGGCTGACTGGGTCCCATCCTACAGAACCGGACCGAACCGGTAGGAACCCACCTCTGGTTCAGGTCCTTTCTAGTGTGCTGATTATATAAAATCTTTAAAGGCATCATAATCAAATTGAATGAGTAACATGGAAAAAGGAGGAACTTGTACTGTTAGCCAGTGACTGGTTATCTCTTTCAAAGCCTAAGTACTAGCTGGGTTAGCTGTTGCTGCAAAATGGCAGTCTTGTGGTAAGTCTTAAAAACTACCAACTTAATGTTGATCTAATGTAAACCAGCTCACCTCATCATATGAGGCAGAGCCTACACAGTTGGGAGGCCTTTTCTTCTGGTTTCCAGGAGAGGGTTTTTTTCCCCTTTCAACTGCCTTTCCTTAAAACATCTTAAACTATAATGATGCATGACTAAAAATAAGTAACATTTCTGAACAATAAGGTCCCATTTACTCTGCCCTTTCTCCTAAGGTGGGCAAAGCAACAGGGTTCTTCACGCATAAACACTTTTTCACAATCACAAAAACCCTGTGAGATAAGTTAGAATGCAAATAAATGCTATCAGTAGTTCACATACTAAATTTCATAGCTAAGTAGAGATGTGGACTCAAGTTTACTCAAGACTAGCTATTGCTAATACTAGAAATCTTGTTGCTCTTCTGTCAGTAGCTTAACAACTGAGCTAAATTAGATGGCAGAGGATGTGATAGTTAAACAATTATTCAAAACATGGGAATTGGGGCACAGGTTACACTGCATGTATTTATAATATCATTGTGCAGTGACACAATGTGCATGTAAAAAAAGGCTTGAATTGCACATTCATAACTACCATTTGAGGGTTTTTTAAATCCCTTCCTGCAGATGTCCCTGCTTTAATGTGGCCCCCAGGTCCAAAATTGCTATTCAGCTGTGTTTTTAATGTGTTGTGAGAATTACAGTCATTTATTTACATTATGAAATGCATGGGAAGCAATAATACATTAAATGTAGTTCTTGTCTTAACCATTCCCATTTCCTTTTTCGGACCACAGCCCTGGCAACTGCAGTGGAAGATGATCCTAAGTAGTAAGAGTACATACCGTTTTTAGGACTAGTTAGCCTCGGCCCTTTTGTTTATGTTGTAACCCCACCCCTTTTGTAACGTGTTTTATGCTGTAGTTCCACCCCCCTTTTGTGTTGTGTTTTGTTTACAGTGTAGCCCCAGGAAGTACTTTAATGTCAATGTGAGCCACCCTTCCGTGCCCCATAATCCTTCTCACCCATTTGTACAGGTGCGTCAACACAAGCCTCCCCATCGTTTCACACGTTGCCTTTCAAACAGGGGCACTGTAATAACAAACATGCCAGACCTACCTGTACCACAATCCCTTTCATCTTGAATAATTGTGACATAGTAATTATTCACTGGAAGACCTCCCCATTGGTCAAATCAAAAGAAGTCCATCTAGAGTACATGGGGCCTAATACTAAACAAACAGATGTTTTCCTGATCGATTGATAGATGTTTGAGCCAGAGGGGGATCCCAAAATTAATTAAAAAGCCTGTTTACATACTGTGAGGTGTAAAGTATTTACCAATGTAAAGTAAGCATACCATGACTCAGTTCCTGAGACAAGATCCTGTTGTAATGCAAGGAATTTGAGACTCCATCTTATCTTTGCTCGTGTGTGTGTGTTACGGTGCAGGGAGATAAAAATAAAATGCTATTTTGCAAAAGGCCTTTTTGTAAGAGGGCTTTGGTTTTTTGAAACGGTTCAGGGATAGGGGGGTAAAAGGCTGGAAAACAGGGTTCCTGAGTGGGATACAGTCAATATATGTAAAAATTAAAAATAAACTGTGGTACTTATGCACATGCTTATTTAAGGCAATAGGGCACAGGGCAAGTTGGGGCCTCTCCTGGGGTGGGTTGGCCTGTGGATATGCTCAGTATATGCTTGTTAGAGAGCATGCGTGCAATGCTCGTGATTGCACATATGACAAGCTTGCTTAGGGGTGTGGGAATGGAACTTCACCAAGACAGTGCTGTATTAGGAAGACCAGTACAGCCCATAACCAAACTGGAAGTCACTAGAATAACAAAGCCAGCATACATTCTAAAAGAAACATCCTGAGAATAATTACCAGGATATCAGGACAATTAGAAATAGCTGCAGAGTACAAAATAATACAAAAGACTTAGGAAGTGCAGGAAGAAGCTACCTTTAAGAGAAGAAAAAGGTCAGAGTGACAACAAAGACTGATTAGCTCAGGGCGAAGATGTAGAAATAGGAAATACAGTAGAAGACACTAGGGCTCAAAGGAGGGGACCATTAAAATATAAAGATAAAGAAATAACCATTCTTAAACAAATTCTGAAAAAAATAAGAGATAAGAGGAAGAAGTATTCCTCTTTATCAAAGAAATTATATAATAAAGGAATTTGGTTTAGATGGTTATTGCCAGAAGGAATGTTGATTTTCTGGGAGGGCAGCAGAATTAGAATTAATACAGTTGCGGAGGCGGAGGCCTTCATTAAAAAACACAGTGCTCTCCTAGATGAAACAGGGGACAGTACACAAGACATGAGGGAGGGAGGGGCCATGGCTCTGCCAGAAGACAGGGTGGAGGAAGCAATATTGAAAAGACTCAGGTCACAAAAATAAGTATATTTGAAACATTATTGCAATTGTTGATATAATGTAATTGTTGGAAGTGACACATGAGATGATTGAACATATGGTTGGTACAATGTAAAACAAAAAGCTGTTACTGTTTATCTTTTACTTTTTGGTTTTTTCTTTTGTAAAAGTTGTGAGATTTAGGGGGATTTCTACCTTTGGCACGATGTAGCTGTCAAAATTTTTTGTATACCTACTTACCCTTTCCTATAAATGTTTTTAAAAAAACTAATAAAATTCTTATAAAAAAAAAACAAAGACTGATTAGCTCAGGGCTAAGATGTAAAAATAGGAAATACAGTAGAAGACACTAGGGCTCATCCCTGCCCCATCGGAAGTACTTTAGGGCAGAGGAATAACAAAACTCAAGACAGGATTAGAACCATTAGCAAAGGCACACACAAAAAGGGATAAAACAATAGTACAAAGAAAACAAAAGGACTTCAAAGAGGAAAATGGTATAAAAATGTACACTTACTGTATGTCAGGGTCAGGTCACCCAGGAACGCTGATCCACATCACTGTCGGTCTTGCTTTCCTGAAATAATAAAGACAACTTGCTTTCAAACACAGCGTGCTTCGATCCTAAATTCATTCACTCAGCCGGTGATGCTCTCCCAGCCGGGAAATCCGAACCCGCAGAGGAAACCTTTTTCCATTTAACAGGGGCATGTTCAGACCTGTCCCAAGTGTGACCTGCTTTTCACAGGGGTTGATAAAAAGGAGGTCTCGGCAGACACTAGCCAAATTGGACGCATAAAACGTAGACAGCACTTAATATTAACATGGTCCCTTGTGCCAGAAATAATAAAAATGATGTCAAGTTAGAGTCAGAGGATGATTTATTCAATGTAAATGTGAGACCTGAACCAGCAAAGAGAGGCCGTCGAGTTAGGAAAAGATGTAAAATGTTTAATATCAAGAGTAAGCGTGACTTGGTGCTTAAGATTTGTTATTGTAGGTTCTGTCAAACAACAAACGATGAGTGGATGCAGAATGTGTAAACCTCCCAAAAAAAGTTTCATGATTTTGAAAAATGAATATATAATGTAAGGTATTTCTTCTTTCAGAGCTGGTCGTTCAACAGAACACAGGTCTTTTGCAAATTGTCAAGAGTTGTGTTGCCAAAATTCTCCATCATTGTTTAATAGGATGCCTGCAAAATGAAGACCAAACGGATGGAGCCGATGAAACAAGCATTGTTGACTTCCGGTGATGTCATTGGCGATGGCGGCAGGCTCGGAGATTGCTCCGAAGCCTAGCTGACTAACCAGGGGTCTGGCGACATAAAGAGCAGCCGTTTGTTGGTCTCGGAGGGACTCGGCGAAGACGGAGGGCGCTTTTCTGCAGGCGGGGTGAGGTGCGATCTCCTCGGCAATGCAGAGGCTTAGCCCTGATCCCAGATGTCTGAAGAGGGACACATGGCGGCCCCAAAGCCATGATGCAGCATTTTTGTTCGGCGTAGAGATTTTGGTGTGAATACCCTCAATTTTTTGCTATCTGGTTATCTTTGGCAGTTTTTTTCTCTCTTTGATTGGACTTTTAGCAGCAGTGGTAAGTAAGAGCAATTATGACAAGCAGGAGCAAACAAGCAAACAATCGAAGAAGGATTAGCATCATAAAGAGTTGTTGAAGGCGGCCCAGGTGGTGGAAACAGAGTTACCCTGAGGCACAGCTGGTGTATATCTGCAGACCTGCCCTGCCTGTCCTCAAGAGATCTGGAGAACTTTGTGTGCTGCTGTAGGAGACTGAAGATTTCATTTGAGACAGACAATATTCTATTCACTGCGCGTATCATTTTTTTTTCTCTGTTTTTGGGGCTGGAGTTGGACACTTGAAAGAGGAATATTGCTCCTGGACAGAACGGATGAACTGAACCTTTTTTTTTTCTCTTTGAGGTTTGATTTTTTCTTTTTCTTTTTTGTGTTGGTGTATTTGCTTCTCCCCCCTTTCCTTTTTTTTTTGATATGAGCTCCCCCTTGTACCTTTTTTAAGATCTTCATATGGGACTATATCCATATATATTTATATGGGACTATACCTTTATCTGATTACATTCACCTATTTTCCCTCATAGATAGTAGTAAAATAAGTCTGAATATTGCTTAAACGGGTAGCAGATAGCTTATGAAACAGTGGGAGAAGCTTCTTAATCTAATTGATATGAGCTGGGCAAAAGGGGGAAAAAAGACCTCGGCACTACTTACTCAGCCGTCCCCATCTACAACCCCTCCAACACCACACAGAATTTTAGATAATATGGCGGGGGTAGAGAAAGCACCTACATTGCAAAATATACAGACGACTTTGCTATTGATACAAAATAATATGGCTAGGAATCAAGAGGTCACCGAAAAATCCCTGGCTGACATCAAAAATGAAATGGGAGACATGAGGGGAGAAATGAAACAGCTGTATTCACAGCAAAAGGAGATCTGGGCAAAAATGGAGAAACAGGAGGGTCAAATTCAAGATTTAGGAGTAAAAATGAAGGAAAGTGAAGGGAACATGGCGAGGTGGGAGATGAGGCAGTTTCAGATCAATAGAAGATTGGAAGATGAGATTGTTTCGTTGGAACTAGAAAGGTCAGCCTTCTTTCTTAGATTTCAAAACATTCCAGAGGAAAGAGGGGAGGAGTTGAAGGAAATTATGGTTGAGATGATTGCAGGGATCGCCCAGAAAGATAAGCTGTTGATACAGAATGATATTGATGACGTCTATAGGGTCTATACCTCCTATACCAGAAGGCAGAAACTGCTACGTGAAGTGCATGTGAGGTTTAGCAAACGATCTCTGAGAGAAGAAATTTACCAGAAGGCACGTGACCAGAATACCATATATGCGGGAGAGATGGTGACAGTACTAAAACAGCTACCAAGAAGAGTGAGGGAAAGGAGGCAGAAATATCAGGACCTAACAGCACAATTGAGGAAACTTCAGATGATGTATAGGTGGCTTTTTCCAGAAGGGGTGTCTTTCTTCTGGCAGGGCCAGAGGTTTCAGATTGAATCATTGCAAGCTGCACAAGATTTTATGGAAAGTCAGTTGATGAGGGGAACCCAGAGTAACAATGGAGAATTGGATAACAAGAGCCGAGGAGATGAGCGAAAGAATAGTGCCCCGGGAGATGAGAAAGGGGGAAATGAGAGTCAAAACAGAGATGAGAGACCGCAGACGAGGCAGACAACAAAATCCAAAGCCCTACATAAATAACCATGGCGGATGAACTCCACTTAATCTCTTTAAACATAAATGGTTTAAATTCACTAAGAAAGAGAAATAAAATACTGAATGCTTTACGGAAAAAGAATTGTGATCTGACATGCCTGCAAGAAGTACACATAGTGAACCACCAGCGAATTGTGTTGCATTATCCCTGGCTGCATATAATGCACACAAGTTTAGCAGATGAAAAGAAAAGGGGCATTGTGTTGTACGTTAAAGATCATATTGATTCTAAATTGGTGTATATTGATGGGGAGGGAAGGCTTTTAATGGTTGAATTGAAATTTGGTCGATATAGAATTCTCCTGTGGCCATATACGCTCCGAAGCATAATCAGAGTACCTTTTTTAGAAAGTTGCATCAAAAAATTGCAGAGTTAGGCTATGACCATATATGTGTGGTGGGCGACTATAACGCAGTGGCAGATAGGACAATGGATTATAACCCAGGAAACAGCCAAGGGGGGGGAATTAAGAGATAGAAGGAGGGCCCTCCCCAAAACTTTTGAAGACATGAGGGAGGAATATGAATTAAAGGATGTATGGCGTGAATTCCACCCACAGAAACAACAATTTACCTTCTTTTCACATAGACATCAATCTTGTTCTAGGATCGACATGGCTTGGATTACACCAGAAATCGGGGACCTGATTAAGGAAGTAGTGATTGAGGTTAATACCTGGGCTGATCATAATCCACTCTTATGGTGTGGAAAGGAGTAAGGAGGGGGAGGAAGAGAAGGTGGATAATGAATACAGAAATAGTGAAAGAACAAAAATTTCAACAAATGTTTAAAAGGGAAACGAGGTTTTTTTTTGAGGAAAATAGGAAGGGAGAAATAACCCCACAGATACTTTGGGATACGGCCAAGGCCTTTATGAGAGGCCTAGCCATTAAATATACAATAGGCACACACAGGAAAAAAATGGAAGAGAGGGCAAGATGGGTAGCCCAATTGGAGTTGGTGGGAAAAGCCTTGCAACAGGACCCGTTAGATGATAAGAAAAAAGAAGAAATGGCTAGAATTAAGCA
Organism: Natrix helvetica; assembly: GCF_964273705.1. Lineage (NCBI taxonomy): Eukaryota > Metazoa > Chordata > Lepidosauria > Squamata > Natricidae > Natrix > Natrix helvetica. The sequence continues at coordinate 58,401,287 of NC_138555.1, read as the reverse complement.
TGGGATATCTCTTCTAGACCAGGAGGATGTAGCTCGGAAACTTAGGGGGATTAAGCAAAACCTTTTTGAGCACGCTAACAAAACGGGCTGTTGGCTCTCATATAGACTTCGGAAAGAAAGAGAGAGCAGACGTATAGCACAACTGCAGAATAGTAAAGGGGAATTAGTAGAAACCAAGGGGGAGAAACAGGAAATTATTCAGGGTTTTTTTCAGCAACTATATAGTAGAGAGGAAATCTCAGAGGACCAAATTAAAGAATTCTTGGATAATGCAAATCTACCTAAGATTTCAAATGAAGGGAAAGGGGTACTAAACAAAAAGATAACAATAGATGAACTAGAAAAGGCAGTCAAAAAATGAAAAACAACAAAACTCCTGGCATGGATGGTTTGCCAGTCAAAATTTATAAAACCTTTTTGGAAACCCTAGGACAAGATATGATAATAATATTTAACGCTGTCTTGATGGAGTCTACTGCACCAAAATCGTGGGCTGAGGCCTATATAACCTTTTTACCTAAGGCTAGAGCTGAACGTACCCAAATTAAAAACTATAGGCCCATTTCACTTTTGAATGTGGATTATAAAATCTTTGCAGCTATATTGGCAGATAGACTTAAATTTTTTCTTAGCAAATTTATACACCCTGATCAGAATGGCTTTCTGCCATCGAGGCATTTGAAAGACAACGTTGGAATCATTTTGGATGCCTTAGAATATTATGAAGCCCGGCCGGACAAAAAAGTGGCCTTTATGTTTCTCGACACACAGAAGGCATTCGATCGGGTAAATTGGAAATTTATACTGTCACAGTTAGAAAATATGAAGTTTGGAGAAAACTTCTTAAATGCGGTTCGGGCAATTTATGTAAGACAAACCGCGACATTACTGGTAAATGGAGAAGAGGCGGGTGATATTGAGATTGGCAAAGGCACAAGACAAGGATGCCCGTTATCTCCTTTACTGTTCATCCTTACATTAGAATCCCTTCTTAGAATAGTGAGGAGTGATATACAAATTAAAGGGTTATGAGTTAAAGCTCAGGAATTTAAAGTTCAGGCTTTCGCTGATGACCTTGTTTTTATTTTAGAGGATCCTACGGTTTCTGGGATACAGCTTTTACGGAAAATAGAGGAGTACGGTATGATAGCGGGGTTATGTATAAATAAAGAGCAGACAAAACTGTTAATCAAGAATATGACTTTGAACCAGAAAAGGGGAGTACAAAGCTTGTTAGGGATCAACATGGCCCATAAAGTACAATACTTGGGAATTTGGCTTACGGAGAGATGTTCCTCTATCAAAGTAGATAACTATATGAAACTATTACAACAGGTATCTAAGGATATGATAAATTGGAGTGGTAAACAACTGTCTTTGATGGGCAGGATTGCGACAGTAAAGACACATGTACTACCGAAATTTCTGTTTTTGTTTCAAACGGCACCGACTAAATTGGACAAAAAATTTTTTAGATCCTTGGAGATAATAGTGGCCCGATTTATATGGCAAGGCAAGAAAGCACGAATTAAAGCCCAAATGTTGCAAAAACGTAAAGAATTGGGAGGCTTCGGAGTACCCAACTGGGAAGCATATTATAGTGCAGCAATTATGACATGGGTGAAGGATTGGGTGACGTTGAGTAGAAGGCGCTTATTGGCTATAGAGAGACATGACCTCCCACAGGGATGGCATGCCTCCCTCTGGCAAGAAAAAGATACCCCCCACAGGTATTTCATGGGACATTATATTTGGAAGATTTTGATAGGGATGTGGGAAAAGGTGAGGAAAAAGTATTATCTTAAGGTTCCGTGCTGGTTGGCACCGTTGGAGGCCTTAACGCATCCCAGTGTATTTAACTGGATAAGAAATATAATATATAAAGACATAATGACAGAAGATGGCAACATGAAAACAAAGGTGGAATTAGAGCAGCAGGGTAGGAATCTGGAATGGTGGGAATATTTACAGATTAGAAATAGGCTTAAAAGCGATAAGGAACGGTTTGGAATCTACACAAACCCTCAGGAGCTGGATAAGATTTTGTTCGGCGGAGATAAAAAAATTGTTGTCGAAGATCTATCAATTTTTGACCTGTCAAGGTGTTAAAGAAGAGATGGATAAAGGCCCTTTAATAGGATGGGATCCTTTAATGGTGGGATCTATGGAGTAAGACTATTAAACTCACGATATCTACAGCGTTTAAAGAAAATATATATAAGATGGCTTATAGATGGCATTTTCCCCCAACGAGGTTAGCCAAAAGGTTTCCTGGGTTATCCCCACTGTGCTGGAAATGTGGAAGAAGGGATGGCACATTCTACCACGTCTGGTGGTCCTGTATTGAGGCCACAAAATACTGGAGAAAGATTCAAAACTGGCTAAGAGAGGTTACCGGGGCAAGTATGGAATGGAAACCCGAGACTTTTTTACTAAGCATAAAACCAGAAAACATGAGTAAATCTATATGGCATTTGAGCCTACATATAATTGTGGCCGCAAGAATAACCTATGCGCAATTTTGGAAATCTACTACCATACCATCGGAAGATGTCATAATTAAAAAGAGTTATGAATGTGCAGAAATGGACAGAATGACGGGTTGGCTGAGGGACAAAGGAGAAACGGAACATTATCTTAGCTGGAACTTATGGTATATGTGGGCGACAAAGAGAACAGCAGGGACTGTTGTTAACAAAAAGTTAAATAGCAGCTGTTAACAATGGGAACTAAAAGTGAACGTGAGTATTGTAATAGATCCCTGAACTTTGTAACAAGAAGATGCTGGTTAGAAACTAAACAATGAGGAAGAAAAGAATGTTGGCCTGTGAACGACTGTCACCCGGGGGGGAGGGGGAGGGGAGGGTTTGTTTGTTTAAAGCTGTATTTGCATGTCTTATTAAAAAGAAAATGTATAACCAATAAAGATTACTTTAAAAAAAAAAAGAAACAAGCATTGTTAAAAGCATGTGTCTTCAAATATCTAGACCTCAAATTGTATGGATAATCATTAATATTTCAGACAAAATTAGTAAATTATATTTCACAAGCGATACCCTGAATGAAGTCAATGCCTGTATAGAAAGCATTGAGAAGGTGAAGGACCCACTGGCGTTAATGACAAAGATACAAGATACCCCTATATCTGTCAAGAGATTGATATGTCAAAGTGTATCAGAAATTTATTACATGAAAATGTTAATGTAAATGGTGTGAATTTCAAATTGAACAGTTATACTGAGCCAATTGGAAATGAGTTGTTATTTCTGTTCTGTAAGGGGTAATGACTCATGGATTATACGTGATGTCAACAGCATTGGGTGGGTGGGTGGGTGAAGCGTGGTGGTGGTACTGGATGTGTATTGAGTTGAAACTGATAAGAATGTGCTAGGCATTTAAATATAGGTGCACCGCTCTGTTAACCGGTAAATAAATACTCTTCAGGATGGCCAAGACTAATGCAAGTGCTTTTATAACTATGAAAGACATAACTTAACATTGATATATTGTTATATACAGATTTATAGGGCAAAAAAGTATAATGGTATATATATATATATATATATATATATATATATATATATATATATATATATATATATGTGTGTGTGTGTGTGTGTGTGTGTGTGTGTGTGTGTGTGTGTGTATGTGTATATGTGTATATGTGTATATGTGTATATGTGTATATATGTATATATGTATATATGTATATATATGTATATATATGCTGGTTTTGTTGTATTCGGGTCTTTTCCCGTGTAAGATTGAGATTGTCTTTGCAACGTTTCAGCGAGATCTCACTCGCCATCTTCAGGCTGTGGTCTTTGGCTTAAAGTGTGACCGGAGCTGCCGTCTTTCTGTATATCTTGGTGGGAGGGGATGGAGTGCTGGCTTTGTTTCAGTAGGTGGAATGATTGGTTGTGTGGTTGTATCATGATTGGTAGATTGGTGCTGGCTGTGTGTTCGTTGTTCTTTTGTATTGTAAAGGCCTGGATGGTGGGTGGGGTTCGTTTGTTGACTAGGGCTGGTTTCCAGATGTTTGGTAGGCAGGAGGTATCATCACGTTTATTCATGTTGTGGGGGTGTTTCTCTATTTCGATGGCTTCCATAATTATTCTCTTGTTGAAGTGTTCTGTTTTGGAGATTAACCTGGTTCCTTCAAAATTATATATATATATAATATTAACTTTATGTTTATTAGGATGATGCTACAGATTCCGAGTGCGCTAAAGCATGTGAAGGTATTCTTTTTCCTTTTACCAAGCAAATATTAGAGGGACAGGTTGGTCTTTTGTGTAGCAATAGAGATTCCAATCTGATTCATTTTTTCTTTCAGAGTGTGAGGAAGATGATATGTTTGCCACATTTACAATGCTTACAGAGTCACAATGGCTCATGTATATCAGGGGTAGCAATGCAAACCCCTTGGTGTCCACAGAGAGGGTATTAGAAGGTATGTTACTTAATTTGCAGACTTTACCATTGTATAAATGACATTGCTTGTTGGGCGGGACTGGTCTATCATCATAATTCATGTATAAGGGTTGTGGGGGGGGGGGGGGTCCTCAGGGTTCAAACTATAGGTCTTTAGTATGTTGTTGGAAGAAATGTCCTTCTGGGTTCAGCTCCAAGTGGGGAAAAAGACACTGGAGACATGGAGGCTGCTTGGAAAGATGGTTTTAATGGTGGACAGGACCACATGGCTTGAGTCCTGAACAGAAAAGGTGATCACATGCTTCAATGTTGGGGAGAAGAAGAGAAGGAAAGGGAAGGGGCTAGCTAGGCTTTTTATAACCTGTTCAGTCTCACCTCTCTGTTTCCTGTTCCTGTGTAAGAAATCTATTCTGATTGGTTGTCAGACTCACATGGGCCCATGCAGGGGCAACTCTCTAGGCTGAGTCCAGGTTTGGTTGAATTCTCAGAGTTTTCAGATGCCATGTGGTCAGTTGAGTAAAGGCTTATATTATCATGCCTTCATTCCCATCCCCTGGAGCTGAAGGGGAGAACTCTTTTATTATGTAAAGGGACTGGCTCAGGCTTTAATGGCTCATGGACAAAAGGTGGGGGCAGGAAGCTGCAGGGAGAGTTACCTTGTCTTTTTGAAACATGTTTCTTTTCACATCCAGAGAAATATTCTGCCTTTTCAATATTTCCTAGGATATTTCATTTTTCTGGGAGAGGGCTGGGTGATAAAAAGTGGAAGGAGGGGGACATAACTAAGGCAGAATATCAACAAATAGCCCGAGCCTGTAAAGATGAAGTGAGGAAAGCTAAGGCTCACAATAAAGAAAGGCTTGCCACAAAAGTAAAAATTAACAAAAAAAGCTTCTTCCAACATGTTAAAAACAAGAAAAAAAGTTAAGGAAACAATTGGTCCATTGCTAGGAGAAAGTGGCAAGAAGGTGACAAGCAACAGGGAGAAAGCAGAACTATTTAACTCATGTTTTGCATCTGTCTTTACACAAAGGGATAAAACAGTCCAACCTATCAAAAGCAGCACCACAAAAATCAGATTAGGAACACAAATTGAAATAGGAAAGAAAATGGTAAGTGAGCACCTGTCTACCCTAGACGAGTTCAAATCACCAGGACCGGATGGATTACACCCCAGGGTTCTGAAGGAACTAGCAGACAAGATCTCAGAACCACTGAATTATATCTTTCAGAGATACTGGAACACCGGGGAACTACCAGAGGACTGGAAAAGAGCTGATGTGGTTCCCATCTTCAAAAAAGGGAAAAAAATAGATCCAGGAAACTACAGACCTATCAGCCTGACCTCAATACCAGGAAAGATTCTGGAAAAAATAATCAAGCAATGAATTTGCGAACACCTAGAAGCAAACAAAGTAATAGCCAAAAGCCAGCATGGATTTGTCAAAAACAGATCATGCCAGACTAATCTTATTGCATTCTTTGATAATGTGACAAAATTAGTGGACCAGAGGAATGCCGTCGATATAGTTTACTTGGACTTCAGTAAGGCATTTGATAAGGTAGACCATAACCTACTACTAGATAAAGTAGAAGAATGTGGGTTAGACAGCATCACCACCAGATGGATTCGTAACTGGCTGACCAACCCCACTCAACGTGTAGTCCTCAATGGAACTGCATCTACATGGAGGGAAGTATGCAGTGGAGTACCCCAAGGCTCTGTTTTAGGCCCAGTACTCTTCAACATCTTCATCAATGATTTGGATGAGGGAATAAATGGGGAACTCACCAAATTTGCAGATGACACCAAGCTGGCAGAAATAGCCAACACTCCAGAAGATAGGCTTAAGATACAGAAGGATCTTGACAAACTTGAACACTATGTAATAAAATGAAATTCAATGGTGAAAAGAGTAAGGTTCTACATTTAGGCAACAAAAACGGAATGCACAGGTACAGTATAGATGATACCTTGCTCAGTAGTAGTAACTGTGAAAGGGATCTTGGAGTCCTAGTGGACAACCATTTAAATATGAGCCAGAAGTGTGCAGCAGCTGCCAAAAAAGCCAACACAGTTCTAGGCTGCATAAATAGAGGGATAGAATCAAGATCACGTGAAGTGTTAATACCACTTTATAATGCCTTGGTAAGGCCACACTTGGAATACTGCATTCAGTTTTGGTCACCACGATGTAGAAAAGATGTGGAGACTCTAGAAAGAGTGCAGAGAAGAGCAACAAAGATGATTAGGGGACTGGAGACTAAAACATATGAAGAACGGTTGCAGGAACTGGGTATGTTTAGCTTAAGAGAAAGAAGGACTAGGGGAGACATGATAGCTGTGTTCCAATATCTCAGGGGTTGCCACAAAGAAGAGGGAGTCAAACTATTCTCCAAGGCACCTGAGGGTAGAACAAGAAGCAATGGGTGGAAACTAATCAAGGAGAGAAGCAACTTAGAACTGAGGAGAAATTTCCTGACAGTTAGAACAATTAATCAGTGGAACAGCTTGCTTCCAGAAGTTGTGAATGCCCCAACACTGGAAGTCTTTAAGAAGATGTTGGATAGCCATCTGTCTGAAACGGTATAGGGTTTCCTGCCTAGGCAGGGGGTTGGACTAGAAGACCTCCAAGGTCCCTTCCAACTCTACTATTGTATTGTATTATAACTTTCCACAGTATGTTAGGGGGTTCTTTATCTTCTCTGTAGCAAGAAGGGTACCTGTTCTGACCCCCCTTCCTCCGTTGCCCACACAGAACACACACTCCGGAACAGTACAAGGGAACAAGGTTTATTGCACAAACAGACAAGAGGTTCCGTGGCAGCAAGCCACCAAGACAAAACTCACAGGAACAGAACACAAAAGCAGCTATCCAGCTTGCCAGGATCCCAGACTAGAGCTTCTGGCATAAGTCTTCTGTTGACTGCTGCGAAGGGCGTATGCAAACTCAACCCTTTTATAACCTAAAAAGGGCACCTCCCAAACAGCAGCTGAGAGCTCTTTACCGCCTATAATTACGCCCACGCTCCTTGCGTCTGTGGGCGCGCCGGTAACGGGCGTCCAGAAACGCCCTGCTGAGTTCTGACTCACTGCCTCGTGAGTCTTCCCTGGTGCTCCAAGGCATGGCATCGGGAGCCCCCCTCCTCCGGCTCTCACCGCTGCTCCATGCCTCAGGCGCCTCCTGGTGGCCGACCAGACTCTCGGATCCCTGCTCAGCATCCGAATCCTGTCCAGGGTCGCCCATCTCCTCTGGAGCTGACTCGTAGGGACTATCATTCTCGGAGTCTGGTGGCAGCGGCAATGGCAACGGCTGGGCCACAACAGGTACCTATATGCTTCGGTGTTTCTTTCAGATTGGGGTGATGAGGATGAAATGTTTGCTGCTTTTACAATGCCCACAGACTCTCAATGGGCCGCATATAACAGGGGTCACGGGGACAAATTCCCAAGGAAGAGTGCTTCACAAGTTGTTCAAGGTGGTGGGAACCCGCAAGCAAGCACATCACATGCGCCTGTGGAGGAACAGCTGCCAGAAATGGAGCTGCAGATAGCCACTGTTGGAAGGCAAAGTTTTCCTGGTTCGTTCCCAGCCGGGAGTCACCACCGACGCTAAAAGAAAGTTTCGTGAAGACAGCTGCCTGGAAGTTATGAGTTTTATTGAGGAAAAGGAACAGGAAGGATGAGACGCAGCTCTATCCTTCCCGGGTCTGCAGCACCTTATACAGTTTGGTTTTCCCTTATATACAGTTTTTCTTGCCTCAGGCTACTGTGCAAAATTCAGTGTTTAAAAAAGTTCTTTTATTCTGGATGATTGTTCTGATCTTGATTCTCTTGTCTTTGGGTTTCGTTCGTCCGGTATCTCGTCCTTGGGCTAATCCTATCATAAAACACGAGGAGGGTGTTTTCCTGTTTGGGGCGCTTATACAAAGGTGTCTGCTTTATGTAAATGGTCATGATGTTTGTGTTATCTTGGAGTTGGATTTTGTGCTTTTGTTATTCTGGCCGGTCATTGCTAGATTCGGGGATTTCCCAACTCTGTTACCCTTTTCCTAATCCCCTTATCTTATTTCTTTTGTGACCAAGTGTAACCTCTTCCTGGCTACGTGTGTGGTTTTCTCTGGCTATGGCTCCTGGCTACGTGTTTATTAATTTGTTCCTGTGAATGCCGTCTGGGTTATTTCTGTTACCTTACTACAATCCCTCATTCTGAACTGGGGCAAAATAATTGATGTTAATTATTTTCGCCCCTCAGTATCGTTGGGTGCCTCATCGGGGTATACTTGAAAGTCCCGGTCTATCTGGATCATCATGAGGGCTGCTTGGCTATGTTTAGTTGTTCTTTGTGGGGTTTGAGTGGGTTGGCAGGTCCTTAAGCAGGCTAAACAAGGGGGAATACAATGGCAGAGACAACACATGAGGGCTCCTATGACACAGACTGCGATGATTCCTGCCAGGAGTATTTTTAGCCAATGGAAGTCTGGTAGCCAGGAATAAATCCATGACCAGTCTATAGAGGGTTGGTCCTGGCCTATATTCTGAGCCAATTCTTTTAGGTGGTGGATGTCCTTCTCTACAGTTTCAGAACTTTGATCTAGGTTGAAGCAGCACAATCCTCTGAATTCCGCGCATCCATAGTTATGTTTCAACAATAGGAAGTCTATTGCTGCACGATTCTCCAAGGTGACCTTTCTAACTTGTCGCAGCTCTCTGTTCAAAGCATCCAGCTCATGGGAAGTCGAATTTAAATCTTTTGCTAGGGTACATGCCAGGCTATTCAAATTTCTGGAGTTTCGCACTGCTAGCCCTGGCACTCCACTAGTGATACCGCCAATGAGACATATTCAGCTTTTGTCAGTAGGGATACTTTAGATTCGCAGTCTGAGTCTAGGGAGTGAAAGGCCCTTCTGTGCCGCCTCTGTAAGGAAGGCATGAGCATGGTTAACTTTCCTAGGGTGCACGGCCCCCCTGTGGAGTTGGCCGGTATATATGAATAGGCTTGTAATCCACATAGTATAAACCATCCGTGGGGTAGCCTCATGTAGCTATAGGAGTGGGGAATGTTTTCTGTATGGTTGCATTTGAGGTTGGTGTTGTTGAGGTTAGTGCAACCTACCCTTCTTTGGGCTTCTCATCCCTCGACCCTAAAACACCAGGATGAGGATGAGACGGCTGCTATGTGTAGAGTGTACATGTCTAAGCTTTTAGTCTTGGTGACGTTTCCCCAATCATAAATGGTTGAGTATGATGGAGTGATGGGGATGTGCCTAAGCTTAGTGTCGTTGTGAATGGCTTGGGGTCCCACTGCCACCCCCATGAGGCATGTTTTTAAAATGTCTTTCACTGATCTCCCCCCCCTCTAGGCAGAAGTCTGTGGTGTTAAGCACTTCCCTTGCTAAGTATTCCCAGATGTTTCCTTTCTCTGGGATGAGGTTTGGTTCTAAAAATGCAGTTACTTGAGTTACAGTTAACATTATACAACAACATAAAACCTTTATCCCAATATTTTCTTTTCCTATTTTAAGCTAAACACCCCCCCCCCCGTCCTTTTTTTTTGGAAGTTAAAAAAAAAAAGGTTTAAGATTTAACCAATGAGTCTTTTAGGTTAGTTTACTGTTCCTTCTCCTGGAAGAAGGCCTCCAGAGTCCACTGTTGAGTTTCTGAGTTCCTTTTCAGTTTAATTGGTGGGATGTCAGCACTGTGGTCTACAACTGCGGGCTTGACATGAGTCCAATGAATCCAGGAGTCCTTTTCCGCAACCTTTACAGCTGTTTGTGTAGTCAGCAAGACTTGGTAGGGTCCTGTCCACCTGGGTTGTAGTGATGTTGTTCTGGTAAAGTGTTTTATCCACACCGCTGCCCGGTTCATATGGATGCAGGTTTTCCTCCAGGGGTAGTGTCTGGGTCAAGGCACTCTGTGTCCACAGAGTCTGGAGTCTTTTATGTAGGGCTGAAAGATAAGAGCATAATACCATATCCCCCCTCTCTTAAGTTTAGGGAGTGTGGGTCTAGATCTTTTAAGGTATCAGGTGGTCTTCCAAAAAGTATTTCAAACGGGGAGAGTCCGATATCTCGCCGTGGCCTAGTCCTGATATGAAATAGTGCAATGGGCAATACTTTTGGCTATGAGAGATGCGTTTCCTGGCAAAGTTTTCCCAGCAGGGTCTTAATCTCCCTATTAGAACATTCAGTTCCACCCGAGGAAGAAGGTGAATAAGGGTAGTGAAGGTTCTGGGTAGTACCTAGAGCTTGGAATATGTGATCTAAGGCTTGTGCTACAAAATGTTTTCCCTGATTCATGTCTAGGACTGTAGGTACCCCAAATCTTGGTATAATGTCTTTGATGAGGTGCCTAGCTGTCTCTAAGGCTGTTGCGTGGCGGCAGGGGAAAGCCTCTACCCAGTGTGTGAGCTGATCCCGGCATACAAGGGCATATTGGTATCCATCTGCTTTGGGTAATTGTATGTAGTCCATTTGTATTTTTTCGAATGGTCTCTGTGCCCAGGGTCTACCGCCTTCATGAATGCTTTTCCTAGATGAACTGTTATTGGCCTGACAAGTCTGGAATGTGCTAGTCACTCTGGTGGCTTCGCTATAGATCCCTGGCGCATGCCATACTCTTCTAGCAGCATCTACTATCGCTTGTATCCCACAGTGACCTTTTTTTTTTTAACAAAGTTTTATTGGTTTTTTAAAAAAAATAAAAAGGAAAGGGGTAGTGGAATAAGTTACAAATTTTGGCAGTCACAATATGTAGAAGGTGTCCCCTCCCCCCGTGCTCATAGTTTTCATTTATAGATTAGTTTAATACTAAATAATAATATTTTGTCAGCATATAAATTCAAATAATAATTTCAATCAGTTTATATCAAGCAGATTTTCATTTTTGTGATCTGAGTTTTCTTGGTATTGCCCCTTCTCCCCCCGCCAGCAGAGCTCCGGCCCCTCCCGTGTCCTGTAGGTCTGGTATAGGATCATCGGATTTATCTAGGAGTTCTTTATTTTTTTCCATAAAGGCCTGAGCCTCTGCGGTTGTGTTGATTCTAACTCTTGTATCCTCCCAGAATATTAACATGCCTTCAGGCATCAACCATCTGAACCACACCCCTTTCTGGTATAACTTCTTCGCTAGTTGCGAATAGTTTTTTCTTTTCTCTCTCACTTTCTTAGGGATCTGTTTCAAGATGGTTATTTCTCTATCCTGATATTTCAAAGCTTGCCCCCTTTGTGCACTCAGAATCTCATCTCTTGTAGTCTTTCTAAGAAATTTAATATGCACCTCCCTTGGGACATTATGTGTTCTAGCGTATGCTGAGTTTACTCTATAAACCAGGTCCAAGTCCCACCCCATCTGTTGTTTTTCTTTTTGGATATATTCAGCCAAAAGGTTTGTCATAATGTCCCTTAAATCTTCATCATCCGCCTCAACCACATTTTGAAACCTAAGGAAAAAGGACATTCTTTCAAATTCCATTTTTATCTGGTGGTTCTCAATCTCTTGGTTCCCCTTCTGCACCCCTTTCACCTCCCCCCTCATCTCAGCCGTCCCCTCCTCCAAAAGATCCAATCTCTGTGAATTTTTAATCGCCCGGTCTTGGTTCTCTTTAAGCTGCTCATTCATCTCCTTTAGTTGTGTTTTTAAGTCCTCCTGTCCCTTTAAGATTTGTTGAAACATCTGCTGGAAGTCCATCTCAGAAGGTTTGGGTTGCAACAAAGAAGTTAAAGTCTGTTGTCCACTGGGACTGGACGCTGAAGATGTCGGGGCGGAGACAGCAAAGCCCGGCTTCCCCGGGGGAGGTCTTTTAGGTGGCATTATGATGAGCAGTAAAAGTACAAAGTCAATACAGAGAGGAAACAATTAGAGAGGAAAACCGCCAAGAGAGATAAGGAGGCAAGGAGTCCAAGCAGAAGGGAACCTTTTCTGGTTTCAGCTTCTGGTAATAGAGTAAAAAAATCCTTTGTTCCAAGGGGAGTCCAGTACAACAAGGGATTTATCTGAGTGTCACAGAGACAAAGACAGGATGCCTGAAGCTCCTATGGGTGGAGTCAGATTTCAGTGTCTGTGGGGACGACGGAAGTATGCCATCTTGCCCTGCCAGCTTCGGAGTCGGGAGGCATAACAAAAAGTTTTCAAAGTTTTCAGATCATCACCTCATTTACAAGATTACAGTCCGAAATCTGTCTCTGTTATGAGCGTGATTTCATTGCATGGCTCTCTCCCTTCCTCCTCATCTAGGGCAGAGAGCAAAACCGTTTAAAGCCGCCTGTCCGAGGGGGGGGGAATCCCCCTCCCTCCAGTCACGCTTCTCTGAGCCGAGTTGAAAGTAACTCTAAAAACAGCTGGCAATTTTTTTTTTCCTTTTCAAGCAAGCGAGGGAACGGGGGGAAGTTTCCACCTCACCACACAGCCACTGCGTCCTTCAGATCTTGCGTTCTTCCAGCTGCCTCCTCACGAAGACGCCGGAGCGCCTCCCCATCATGCCTCCCGGTGCCTAGGGCGATGCGGGGAGCCCCCCCGGCCGCCACCAACTCAGGGGATCCCCCGCTACGCCGCCCCTTCGGCAGGAGCCCCTCCAGGACGTCCTGTGCCCCCCAGATAATGGGGAGCCCACCAGAAGAGCGTGGGGCGAGCAGAGCCTGCCCGTCGCGATCAGCAGCCGGAACTGGAAGTCCCCACAGTGACCTTTTGTGTGTAGCCTCTGGCAGATTAATCATAAGAGGTGTCATGGGGCTATTGGCTTGCCATCCGGCTCCCTCCAGAACCCATCCCTAAAAACTGCACCCAATGTCTCCTTCCATATTTCTGTTTCTCCATTTTCCAGGAAATCGGCATACGGGATGGTTGGGGTGGCTTTTATTGCTGCAACTGCCATACTTTGAGGGAGAGGTTTGGTTGCTGCCCATTTTGCCGTTACATCTGCATATCTGTTGCCCTTTGTGGTCAAGGAGTCATCCATTCGGTGGGCTCTACAGTGGATGACTGCTATGGAGTGTGGTAATTGAATGGCTTTTAATAGTTCGGAGACTAAAGTAGCGTGGGCTATGCGTTGGCCAGCTGATGTGAGAAACCCCCGCTGTTTCCATAGGGTTCCTGTGGCATGGCAGACTCCAAAAGCATACTTGGAGTCGGTGTAAATGTTTACAGACTGGTTGCTGGCAGCTTCGCAAGCTTTCGTTAATGCTATGAGCTCGGCCGTTTGGGCGCTATGGGAGGAGGGGACGGGGGAAGCCCAGATAATTTCATGTAGAGAAACAACGGCGGCTCCTGCTACCCTTTTCCCGTTATGCATATAAGATGAGCCATCTGTGTATAGTTCCATGTCCGGGTTTAGAAGTTGGGTTTTGGTTAGATCGGGGCATGGGGATTTAGCATCGTGAATCAGGTGGAGACAATCATGTAAGTTGCCCTCTTGTTCTGCAGGAAGTAAGGTGGCTGGGTTCAGAGTGGAACACCTTTCAAATGTTATGTGATCCGTTGTAAATAATTCAGCCTCATATCGTGCTAGGCGCTGCTGTGTGAAGGCTTGCGTTTGTGATTTTAACAGAATCGTAAAGACCTCGTGAGGTACCTTTAAAAGCAGCGGATGTCCCAGGACTATGTCTTTTGACTTTCTTACAATTTCTACTGTTGCTGCCACTGCTCTAAGGCATGGTATGGCTCCTTGAGCTACCGGGTCTAGGGTTACCAAGTAGTAGGCGACTGGACATTGCGCGGGGCCAAATGTTTGTGTTAAAACCCCTGAGGCTACTCCCATGTTTTCATGAATGAATAATGTAAAAGGTTTTTTGTAGTCTGGAAGTCCCAATGCTGGGACTGAGGCTAATGTCTGTTTAATTTCTTTTAGAGTTTGGTCTAAGGAGTTGGTCCATTCAATGGGGTCGGGCATAGCCTTTTCTGTTAATTGTATTAAGGGTTTAGCTAATTCCCCAAATGATGGAATCCATGGGCGACAGAAACCCAGTACATCCAGTAGGGCTCTGACTTGCCTCTTTGTTTGTGGAGGTTTCATGTTTAAAATAGTCTGTATTCTGCTGGGGGCTAGTTTCCTTATTCCGGGTGCTATGATGTACCCCAAATAGGTCACCTCTTGTTTTAGATATTGTAATTTAGTGGGTGACGCTTTGTGCCCTCTGCTAAAGCTTGCAGGAGGTGTATTGTGTCCATTTTACAGGCCTCCTCTGTTTCCGATGCCAGCAACAAATCATCTACATATTGTATTAGGGTCGAATTGTGTGGGAGTGATATGGAAGAAAGGTCTGTTTTTAAAATCTGGGAGAATAAGGTGGGTGACTCCGTGTAGCCTTGTGGCAAGCGAGTCCATGTGTACTGTTGGTCCTCCCAAGTGAAGGCAAAAAGGTATTGGGAGGTCCGGTCTACCGGGATACTAAAGAAGGCAGAGCACAGGTCTATGACTGTAAAATATTGTGCCGAAGCCGGGACCTCCGTGACTATGGTTGCAGGATTGGGCACTACTGGAGCCCGGGGTATCACGTGGTTATTGATTAGGCGTAAGTCATGTACAAATCTGAAAATAGGGTTCCCCTCTCGGTCTACTTTCTGTTTCTTTACAGGGAAGTTTGGAGTATTACATGGGGAGGTGCACTTGCGGAGGACCCCTTGCTTTAGATAAGCCTTTATTAGCTTTCTTATGGGCTCGATGGCCTCAGCCTGGATTTTATACTGCGGGGCGTAAGGTGGGGCCTCAGCTTTTACCGCTATTTTTACCGGGGAGGCTCCTTTTAAAAATCCTACTTCCGTGGCGTCCCAGCCCCATAGAGAAGAGGGTAGACTATTGAGGTCTTTATGCAGGGAGGTGGCCTCGGTGACTACCATATGGACGTTCTTTGTCGGGATATCTAGTAGCAAACCATCCTTTCCACATTTAATAGTGGCCCCCATTTTACACAGGAGGTCTCTACCCAGTAGGGAGATGGGAGATTGAGTACAGATTGTAAAGGAATGTTTTAGGGCTAGCGGACCTACATTAACTGGTATTTCCTTTGTGAACTCTACTGGGATGGTCCTTCCTCCTACCCCCATTATTTCGTCGCGGACCCCTTGTGCGATTGAGTTTCTAGTTGGGGGTGTTGTTATTAGTGAGGAGGTTGCTCCCGTGTCCGCTAGGCACTCATACTGCTTTCCCCCTATCCAGAGGGATATCATGGGTTCCCCTTCGGGGCCGTTCCTTAAGGGAATGGCCAATCCACAAAAGGTAGCCGAAAAGTCCGTGGTTTCATCCCCTAGTCATAAGGGTGACTGATCCCTGTCCCTCCCTGAGTCCCACATGTGTGTGTAGTTCTGCCTCCATTCGCCTCGGTTACCTGAGCGGCCCCTTTGCAAAGGCGCTCTAGGTCGGGTCCGGCCTGGGTGGTTTGCCGGGTTTTGTCTACAATCTTGTTTTATGTGTCCTTCCTCCCCGCACTGCAGACAGTGGGTGCACCGTTCTTGGGGCCTTCCCTCCCACTCACATTGCCGGCATTTACGCCACTGTGGTGGGGGAGGTGGCGATGTGTAAGCTCTGGGGTTGGGATTTAAAGTGGCAAAAATTTGTAGGTCCTCCCTTCTTTCCTCTCTCCTCTTTCTTTCTCTTTCCCTCTCTTTCCTGTCTTCCTTCCGATCTTTCTCCTCCTCCTTTAGCCTATCCCTTTGGTCATACATGAAGTTCGTGATCCTGCGCAACTCTGAGATTTCTAATGCAGACCAGTTCGAGACGACCCGCTGAAAATGCTCACGGATGTCATCAGCTGATTGATTGACAAACGCCGAGGCCAATATTCTTTGATCTTTCTGGCAGTGGAGGTCTAGGTGGGCATATGTGGTGGCCGCTTCTGATAAGTGTACCCAGAAGGCATCCGGATTTTCCACTTCTCTCTGTGTTACCCTTTGGAATTCGGCCCAGTTAAGGGGCTTCCTTCCTATTTCCTCTAGAGCCTCTATTAAATTTTCCTTCGCCCTACTGTATTCATCCCAGTGGTTTGTATCATTATAGTTCCAACTTGGATGGTGTAGGGGCCATGCTACCCTTGGCTGGGCTACTTCCCCCGGCACAGCTATGATGGGTTGTTTGGCAATTAGCTCAGTTGTTTCGAATAATTTGAGGAGCTCGTCTTTCATTTTCACCCCCACCCCACCCCACCTTCGCGCGCGCGCTCGAGTCTTCTCGTGCGCGGTTCTCCCTCTCGCGCGCTCGAAGACAAGCGCTGTTTACAGCAGGCAGGTGACGGGCTCTTCTTTCCCTCCTGGAAGATTACCTAGCTGGCTTAACGTTTGCCTTTATCCTCCTCGATCGGTGCATGGAGTAGGATAATGGGAGCTATTAGTCCTGGAGGGAATCGGGCGGAAGGAGGCAGCCGTGGGGATAGGAGGCAGCCGGGGGCCGAGAGTTGGATAGCCCGACCACCCAGGCATGTTTCGGGCTTGTTTTGGCCCGACAGGGTGGTCGGTGAAGAGCGGAGAGAGAAGAGGCTTGGAGGGCTGCAAACAGCAAGGAGAGAGCAATGGCGATGGCGTGGTGGCACCGAAAACGCCGAAAAAAAGCCGAAAAGCCAGAAGAAGAGTAAGGAGGAGGGGGTGAGAGGCTCCGGAGGCACTGAAGGTACTGAAGGCACCGGAGAGACCCCAGAGACATCAAAGGGCACAAGGGGAGCAACGGGACGCAACGGGACACTGGAGTAATCAGCTGATAGGTGAGAAGGGCTGGGAAGCAGCCAGAGGCAGCCGGAGGATCAAAGGGAGATGGCTGCGGCGACAGACGAAGGGAGGGAGCCGCAGCCAGGGACTCCTTGGGATATTTTATCATTCCTGGCTGCTCCCATACCCCTCCAGGGCCCTGCTGACTCTAATGGGAGCTAAGCAGCTGGGCCAAGAATGCCCCCCCCATCCATCGGGGGGGCTGTATCCATCTGGAAACAGCTGAGCTGAACTTTCATCTACCCTTCACCATTTTTGCTACCTTTGCTTTCCCCCTACCACCTGGGATATTTAATCATTTCTTGCCCTCCCCCCCCCCGCCTCCAAGTACCAAATACCACATGGACACTGGAATATCCCCTACCCTCCATTGAGACTCTTTTATCTATTAACTTTCTACCCTCCATTCCATTGAGACTCTATTAACTACTAACTTTGCATCATCTGCACCCCTACCATACTGGGACTATTACAACGTATTAATTTATTCGAGGTCAGACCTGCTCCGCCTGCGGGAGGCCCCTCTCTCGCAGGTATGGCCCTTGGCTCTCTCAAGGGCCAGCCTTGATGACGGGTTTGTGAACCCCGAGAGGTGGAAGAAGAGGAAGCTGAGGGGCTTTTTAGCTAAATGTTTTATATTGTTTTTAGGGGGTTCTGGGAAGGGGGGGGGATAACCAGGCCAGGAGGGAAGCCAGTGCCAGACGAACAGGTGAGTCCAGGAGGGAAGTGAGCGGAATGGGGGGGGGGGGTGAGGGAACAAGCTATTCCAGTAGAGGGTTGTTTTATTGCAACGGTCGCGGGGAGGGGGGGGATGCGAGGACAAGAGAAGATCACAAGGTCGGTTGGGAGACCGTGGCTGCTGGCTACGCCCGGTCGTTTGTACCAACCCCCGCAACCTAGGTGGTCGGGAACTACAGAGACAGGGCCTGCGGCTGATGCTTTGCAATGCAAGGTCCGTGACCAATAAGGCCCCCCTCATTAATGAGTTGATCTCTGAGGGGGAGCTGGACCTTGCAGCAATAACGGAGACCTGGTTGGGTCACGAGGGTGGTTTACCCCTCGTGGAAATGTGCCCACCAGGTTTCCATGCATTCCATCAGCCTCGGGCCCTGGGTAAGGGTGGAGGGGTGGCGGTAGTTATACGGGATGGTCTTGAGCCAAGGGAGTTCACTGTTCCTCAGATATCCGGGTGTGAGTCACTTGGTGTGAAATGGGGCCCAGGGAGGCAGTGGGGTTTGCTGATTGTATACTTGGCTCCTCGCTATACGTCAGCAGCCCTGCCCGAGCTCCTCGAGCTGATCTCGGAGACGGCGGTGGAGATCACCAAACTTTTAGTTATGGGGGACTTCAACCTGCCGTCGACGGGAGCAGCATCCGAGGTAGCTCGGGAGTTCATGGCTTCCATGACAGCCATGGGCCTGACCCAACTAATTCAGGGCCCCACACACGAAGGTGGTCACACACTGGACCTTGTTTTTGTATCTGAGCAGTGGACGAGTGATCTGGGAATAGGGGATTTAGATATTACCCCCCTGTCATGGTCAGATCACTCATGTCTCCGGCTGGACTTCCCTGGCGCTACCCCCCACCGCGAGGAGGCGGAGCCAGTTCGTCCAAGCTGGTACCGCCCCAAGCACCTGATGGAACCAGATAGGTTCCAGACGGAGCTTGGGCCATTACCTGTAGCCCTGACCCGTGCTCGGTCGGAGGACCTAGTGGCCGCCTGGAATAGGGCGACGGCTGGGGCCTTGGACCGGGTTGCGCCTTTGCGACCTCTCCTACGGCAGCAACTCACCCGGGCACCTTGGTATACCGAGGAGCTCAGGGTGATGAAGCGCCATAGAAGACGTCTAGAGAGCAGGTGGAGGTCCTCACGCTCCGAGTCTGACCGAACACAGGTAAGAGCCTATTTACAGACCTACCTTGTGGCATTGAGAGCGGCCAAACGTAGACATTGCGCCGCTCTTATTGCGTCTGCGGATAACCGCCCTGCCGCCCTGTTTAGGGTGACCCGCTCCCTCTTGGTTCAGGAGACGCGGGGGGCACCCTTACAGGGAAGAGCAGAGGAGTTTGGAGAATATCTACAGAACAAAGTCGCTCAGATCCGAAGCGGATGGGCCCCCTCCAGTGGTCTGGACGGGCCGTCAACAGCGAGTCTTGTGAATCCACTCTGGGAGGAGTTTGACTCTGTTGCCCCCGAGGATTTGGACAGGTTGCGTGGACGGCTGCGACCCACCACATGTTCATTGGACCCGTGTCCCTCCTGCTTGGTACTGGCATCCTGGGAGGTGACACGAGGCTGGCTTCTGGGCCTGGTGAATGCCTCGTTGGGGGAGGGATCCTTACCATCTGCCTTGAAAGAGGCGGTGGTGAGGCCCTTACTCAAGAGGTCTTCGCTTGACCCAATGGAGCTAGCTAATTATCGTCCAGTCTCCAACCTTCCCTTTCTGGCAAAGGTTGTTGAGAATGTGGTGGCACAGCAATTTCCACGTCACCTTGATGAATCCGACTATCTAGACCCACGCCAGTCCGGCTTCCAACCCGGACACAGCACAGAGACAGCCTTGGTCGCGTTGGTCGATGATCTCTGGAGGGCCAGAGATAGAGGTTATTCCTCTATCCTGGTCCTATTAGACCTCTCAGCGGCTTTTGATACCATCGACCATGGTATCCTACTGCGCCGGCTGGAGGGGATGGGAGTCGGAGGCACCGTTTTGCGGTGGTTCGGCTCCTACCTCTCCGGCGGGATGCAATATGTGTTGACGGGGGGGCAGAGATCGACCCTGAGGCCACTCTCTTGTGGAGTGCCGCAGGGGTCGGTCCTCTCGCCCCTTCTGTTCAATGCATATGTGAAGCCGCTGGGCGAGATCATCCGTGGTTTTGGGGTTGAATACCATCTGTACGCTGACGATATTCAGCTGTACATTTCAACCCCAAGCCACCCCAACGAGGCTGTTGAAGTGATGTCCCGGTGTTTGGAAGCCGTCGGGGTCTGGATGGGGGACAACAGACTCAAACTCAACCCCTCCAAGACTGAGTGGCTGTGGCTACCGGCGCCTCGGTTCAGCCAGCTGACCCCATCGCTGGCCATAGGGGGCGAGCAATTGCCCCCCGTGGAACGGGCGCGCAATTTGGGCGTCCTCCTAGATGCCCGGCTGTCAATGGATGACCATGTGGCAGCCGTGGCAAGGGGGGCGTTCCACCAGGTTCGCCTGGTGCGCCAATTGCGCCCCCTTCTGGATCGGGATGCCCTACGCACAGTCACTCATGCGCTGGTGACGTCTCGCCTAGACTACTGTAACGCTCTCTACATGGGGCTTCCCTTGGGACGTGCCCGGAGACTGCAGCTAGTCCAGAACGCGGCCGCGCGGGTTGTCATGGGGAGCTCTAGATACTCCCATGTAACACCACTCCTGCGCGAGCTGCACTGGCTACCTGTGGTTTTTCGGGTGCGTTTCAAGGTCTTGATTACCATCTTTAAAGCGCTCCATGGCACAGGACCTAGTTACTTGCGGGATCGCATCCTCCCACATACATCCCTGCAACCAATCCGCTCTCACAGGGAGGGGCTTCTCCAGGTGCCGTCCACTAGGCAATGCCAGCGGGCGGCGCCAAGGAGTAGAGCCTTCTCTATGATGGGCCCAACCCTCTGGAATGACCTCCCCCCCGATATCAGAACCACCACAGACTTCCGCTCCTTCCGACAAAAATTGAAGACTCACCTGTTTCGATTAGCTGGCCTGGCATAATTATAATTGTGACAACTGTTACCTCCTGGAAACATATTCTTACCTGGTTATTTATAGGGTACGGTTTTAAATTTAACTGATTTTAGGGTTTTTAGAACCATATTTATATTCTTCCGTACAGTTCTTTTAAATTTTTAACCTCCTCCTTATGTGTATTTATATCTGTATTTATATTTGTATTTAATACTTGTTATTTGTTGTGTGGACTGTACACCGCCCCGAGTCCTTTTTGGGAGAGGGGGCGGTCTAGAAATGCGAAGAAAATAAATAAATAAATAAAATAAAATAAGAAAACGTGCAACAACTGGGTCATGTCTCCCCATGAGGGGTTGTGACTTTCCACTATGGATTTTATGGTCTGTATCACTGTCTGGGGATCGGCCCTGAATGTGGGGGTGTCCCTCTTCCAGATTACCAAGTCTGAAGCCGAAAACGGGATATGTGTCAGTACATACTCTAATTGTCCCCTATTTCTCCCCGGTACTGGTTTACTTAACAGGGGAGCCATGAAATGTATTCCTGTCTCATCCTTCTCAGGGGGGTTATCTGTCTTCTCTACAGGTTTCTCTGCCGGGGGGTCTTTGAGTCTAGCTAGTTCAGCCCAGCAGTACCAGTAGGGTAAGTGGCTGGATTTAATTCTAGGTCTAAGTGCCTTCAGGATTTTAAAATTGAATGAACCGCTCCTTGGCCAAATTGGTCTCCCAGTTTCGTCCTTGAGTAAAGCCCATTCTCTACATATCTGTTTTGCTTTCCCTTTTTTCATTCCGGCCAGGACGGGCATTTGCTTTTCGTCCCAGGCCCCCAACAGTTCCCCTAGGGGGGGATCCGTGGCCACCCACGAGCTACCACTTCCCATGATCCCGCTCAGATGTGGGGCTCACTTCATCCTAGCCGGGCTTGCCACTTCGTATTCCCCATTTCGCGTCCTTAGAGGACCTTTTGCGCCCTTTTAAAGGGACTTTCTCTCGCCCTTCGGAGGGTCTATTCGCGCCCTTCGCAGGGACTTTTCTTTGTGCCCTTCAGAGGGACTTTTCACGTTCCTCACCGCGGGAACCTTCTTTCGCGCCCTTGCACGCAGGGACTTTCTCACCTCATACATCCCTACGACCTATCCGTTCTCGCAGGAAGGGACTCCTCCAGGTGCCATCCGCCAAGCAGTGCCAGCGGGTGACGCCTAGGAGTAGAGCCTTCTCTGTGATGGGCCCAACCCTCTGGAATGACCTCCCTCCCGATATTAGAATTACCAATGACCTCTGCTCCTTCCGACAGAAGCTCAAGACTCACCTGTTCCGACTAGCTGGCTTAGCTGATTGACAGTTCCATCTTCCACCTCCTGGCAAACATTTTATTGGGGAATTTTTAAGGGTATTTTAATATTTGTATTTTAACTAAGAATTGTACAGTATATTTTTTACCTCCTCCGTCTACGTCCACGTCTATGTCTATGTCTATGTTCATGTCTATGTATTTGTATATGGTTTTTTTAAAACATGACTGTACACCGCCCCGAGTCCTGCCTAGGAAAGGGTGCAGTCTAGAAATAAAAGTTATTATTATTATTATTATTTCTAACAGTTTTCAAGTCTTGGAGACCCGGAGGACCAGCCACACAGCTACCCAGGAGGGGTCCTGTCGTCAGCAGGTATGCGCACCTCCTCTTTTCCTTTCTCTACCTTTTTCTGGGCTTTATCTACAATTCACGATTTTCCTGGGATTTGTTTTCCTTTCTCCCAGCCGTATCGTTACCTTTCAGCAATATTTCCCACTCGTTGCCCGCTCGGCCGCTTCAGTATCCTTTTTCGCGAATCGGTTTTCACACTCAGACAGGAACCCCCCCTTGCTTTCTCAATCCTGCTGGTCACTGCCCTTTCAGACTAGCAGCAGGCTGAGGTGCGGCTGAGGGTTAGGCGGAGGAGGTGGATTCCGACTGCTACTTGTGGATCTGAGCTCTCTAACACACACACACACGCACACACTCTTTCACTCCCCGTGTTACCCTTAGTAAAGGAAAAAAAATTTTTGGAGTGGTACTCACCTCCTTTCAGGCAGATGTAGAGTTCAAACTCCGGATCTCCCTTTACTACCCTTTTTTAGCCACGCCGGGTCCGTGGAAGTCCTCCTGCAGATGAAAACATCCGCGGCTGGCAAGAGAGTGATTCCTCGGGCCCGGTTCGGTGGTTGGGTGAGCTGAGAGTCCCTTCTGTGGGTCGCTTTATGTAAATGGTCATGATGTTTGTGTTATCTTGGAGTTGGATTTTGTGCTTTTGTTATTCTGGCCGGTCATTGCTAGATTCAGGGATTTCCCAACTCTGTTACCCTTTTCCTAATCCCCTTATCTTATTTCTTTTGTGACCAAGTGTAACCTCTTCCTGGCTACGTGTGTGGTTTTCTCTGGCTATGGCTCCTGGCTACGTGTTTATTAATTTGTTCCTGTGAATGCCGTCTGGGTTATTTCTGTTACCTTACTACACCACTACACATGGATCTGAAGAAATGGAAATGCAAGGTATGAACTGATATTACATACACGTTTTTAGAAAACCGGGTTAGTAGGAATTTCCAGGTGGCAGTCAATATATTATTTGTACTATAATAAGTAAGAATACTAATCACTAATTAATTTGTGTGCCTACAGATAGAAGCAGTCAACAGGTCTCTGCAGAAGTACCAAGTCTTACAGGACCACAAAGCGTTTGGCAGAGTAATGAAACGCTGCAGGCCACATCATGCAGTGCATGGGATGTACAAGGACAGGAAGTTGAGCCCCAGCTGTCCACATCCCATGGCATACAAGGTTAATTACAATGTACAATAATTTCTAAATATGGATGTTTGCATTCATTAAACAGTGACAGCTCTTCAACATGATTTTTATTTTTATTTATTTAGAACCTGTTTGTAAAAAATCAAAAATGGGGGATGAGGAACAACATCCTACTGACATACACAGTGACATTATCAGTGAAGAGTATGATATGTCAGAAACACAATCAGCAGAGGAACGGGACCCCTTGGAAGATTCCGACTCACTAAGCACACCAGAAGCACTGGCTGTGTACCTGGAGAGAGTTCAAGCATGGCAGAGGAACCTGTTCCTCAGGGATAGGGGGCAATAGAATACTATGAACATTATAGATTTGTAAATATGGAACATGTTCAATCATTCACACAGGCTATAGATGTTATCCATAATGAGATACAGAATCGTTTGCACCGTATTTCCAGGGACATACGGCCAAACGATTTTGTACAATTGTGGCTGGATGCTGAGGAATTAGGCAGACCGCTCTTTAGTGTTAGGAGGCCTCTCGAGGAGTTAAATGCTGATCAGTTCCTTACTTATATAGAGAGTTTATTACAAAGCAATGTGGAGATCTTATGGAAGAACTCTTTGGAATTAACAGTCAGGATTGTTAAAAACCACGAGGGGGGAGGGCTTAGAAAGTTAGGAACAGTTCTATTCAGTAAGATTTTAGAGAAGAAAAGGCAACACCTGGTTGATTTCAATGTGGAGGGGCTATTTCTGTGTTTTGCAGGCAGCCTGCTGTTATTGTTAGATAACGGGGTGTCTACTAAACAAGAAATTATTACCAGAGCCATGGACCTCCATAAAACACTCAGAATATCTAGAGCCCACAGAATTGATTTCTCACAGATACACATATTTGAGGACTACTTCGGTATAACGATAAAGATCGCATTTTATCATGAAGGGGGGTGGAGATTTTTTGTAATTGGAGGGAGCCTGCAAGAAAAAGTGTTGTTTATGTTGTTACATGACCATCATTACTACGGGGTAAAAAACATCAAAGGTTTCATGGGTGTACGTTACTTCTGCAAACTGTGCCACACAGCCTATCACCATAAATTTAGACACGATTGTCAATATTTTTGTCGAGCCTGTTCAGTATCAGAATGCCATGAAGTGACTGGCAGAAGGGTGAGATGCCATATGTGCAAATTGCTTTGCCGGTCTAAGCCATGTCTTTTTTTTTTTTT
Organism: Natrix helvetica; assembly: GCF_964273705.1. Taxonomy (NCBI): domain Eukaryota; kingdom Metazoa; phylum Chordata; class Lepidosauria; order Squamata; family Natricidae; genus Natrix; species Natrix helvetica. The sequence goes on along the minus strand of NC_138555.1, from coordinate 58,376,414 downwards.
CCAAAAAGTTTTATTGGTTTTTTAAAACATTTATAAGGAAAAGGGTAGGTGGAATGGTTACAAATTTTGGCAGTTGCAAGTATGGCAGACGCCCCCTCCCTCCAAACTCATAAGATACATCTAAGTATAAAACATTAATACATGATCATAAAAAATCAGCATATTAATTCTAAAAAAAGTTTTCAATCAATTTATATAGTTATGATATATAGTCTAGATATAATTTCATTATTACTTTCGGTCTGTTTATAACAATGTGGTTTTCTTATTCATTTTTGTGATCTGAGCTTTCTTGGTGTTGCCCCATCACCCCCTGCTGGCAGAGCTCCGGCCCCTCCCGTGTCCTGTATGACCGTTGTAGAGTCTTCTGTTTTTTCTAGGTTCGCTTTATTTTTTTCCATAAAGGCCTGTGCCTCTATGGGTGTATTGATTCTGATTCTTGTCTCCTCCCAGAATATCAACATCCCTTCAGGCATCAACCATCTAAACCACACCCCCTTCTGGTATAATTTATTCGCCAATTGCAAATAGTTTTTCCTTTTCTCCCTAATTTTTTGGGGGATCTGCTTCAAGATGGTTATCTCCCTGTCATGGTATGTCAATGCTTGCCCCCTTTGTACACCCAGAATTTCATCTCTTGTGCTTTTCCTAATGTATCCCTGGGTACATTGTGTGTTCTAGCATATGCTGAATTCACTCTATAGACCAGATCTATCTCCCATTCCATCTGCTGCTTATCTTTGTGTATGTATTCAGCTAAAATATTAGTCATAATGTCCCTTATATTTTCCCCATCTGCTTCTATAACATTTTGAAATCTAAGATAAAAGGACATTCTCTCAAACTCTGTTTTCATTTGTTGGGTATCAAGTTCTTTGTTTCCCTTCTGTAAAGCCTCTACCCCCCCCCTCGCCTCCGCCACCCCACCCTCCACAAGGTCCAGTCTCTGTGAGTTCTTATAAATTTGGACTTGATTCTCTTTAATTTCTTCCTTCATTTCTTTTAATTGTTTCTTAATTTCTTCCTGGCCCTGTATGAGTTGCTGAAGCATTTGTTGCAAATCCATCTCTGTACTCTTGGGTTGCATCAGTTCTGTAATCTTTGACTGTGTAGCAGGACTGGATGTTGCAGATGTCGGTGCAGAAGTAGCAAAGCCAGGTTTTCCAGGGGGTGGTCTTTTTGGAGACATGGTTTATAAAACAAAGAGATCAGTCAGTGTAGAGACTGGACAGCTGGAGAAGTAGAGCAGACAGATGAGACCAGGAGGCAGAAGATCCAAACAGGTGGGAGCTTCTTTAGTCAGTCTAGCAATAGAGAAAGGTTTTCTCTCCAAAGAGTTCAAAAAATAACAATCCACAAGAGATTCCTCTGGGTGACACGGGGACAAAGACCGGAAGCCTGAATTTTGAAGGTGGAGTCAGGTTTCAAAGTTCATGAAGACAACGGAAGTGTGCCATCTTGCCCTGCCAGCTTTGGGCTCAGAGGCATAGGAAAGTTTTAAAAGTTCACAAAGTTCTCAGATCATCAATAAGTTCTGGAACTAAGTCCAATGAAAAACACTTTTACTGGGGTGAGGCATCATTAGTTGGCTCTCCCCCCTCCTCCTTCCCCTGGGGGAGAGAGCAAAATTTTTTCAAGCCGCTTGTCCAAGGGGGGGGGGGGGGAAATCCCCCTCCCTCCAGCCACTCCTCCAAGAAAAATCCGAAAGTTTAGCTTTTAAAGTTACTGAAAAAGTCCATCAACTCAAGAGAAAGGGAATGGAGAGAGGAAGCACCTCACCATACCGCCGCTGCTTCCTTCAGTTTTGCGTTGTCCGATCGGCATGGAGCGAGACGCAGGCGCGCCCTCCGATACTGCTCCCCGGTGCCTGGAGCAAAGCGGAGAAGCCCCCACCAGCCGCCGCCGATGCCAGGGCCCTCCGCGAGCCGCTCCCTCGGCAGGACGCCTCTCCGGGGCGTCCTGTGCCCCCCCAAAAGCGGGGGAAGCCCACCGGGAGAGCGGGAGCGGGCAAAGGACTTGCCCGTCGCCGTAGCCGCCGGAACCGGAAGTCCGGTCTAAGCCATGTCTTGAAAGGCACGAACAGTTGGCTTTGGAAGGAAAAATTTTTTGTGAAGATAATGTATTTTGTTCCAGGTGTGGTATCTATGTGTCTGCACCACATGTTGAATGTAAGAAGTCGATGTGCAGACAGTGTAATACCGAAGTAGATAGCCTGTCAGGACATTTATGTTTTCTGAAAAGGATTTTTAAGCCAAATGTCTGCTACAGGTACATTGTGTATGATTTTGAATGTTGTCAAGAAACAGGAACACACATACCAAATTATGTGTATGCTATGGACATGCTGGATGCCAGGGATGTTAGGAAATGGGAATGGTACGGTGATAAGTGTGTGGAGGAATTTGTGAAAACGTTTGTACAGCCTAAGTTTAGAGGATCTACATTCATCACTCACAACTCCAAGAGTTAATGATGGATACCTAATCCTCAGGCAGCTGATTCATGAAAAGGTGAAGGTGCAATTGTTAACTCAGGGGGGCAAACTGTTATGCATAACCCTACCAATCTTTCATATACGTTTTATTGACAGCCTTTCTTTTTTACCCATGAAACTGAGTAAAATGTCTAAAGTGATGGGCTTTCAAAGCTCCCAGGGGTTTTTTCCTCATTTGCTCAATACTGCAGAGAATCAAGACTATGTGGGCCCATTGCCGGATGCCAAGTATTATAGTCCTGAAACCATGATGCCCGATGAGAGAGAGGAATTTGAGAAATGGCATGCTGCTAATGAAGGTACAGTGTTCAACCGCAAAAAGGACCTTGCTTACTACTGCAAACAAGATGTCAAGATACTGAGAAAGGCCTGTAATTGGTTTACGGAGCAAGTGATGAAATGACAGGCATAGATTTTTTCACAGGGAAGGGGGGTGAGATTCTTGAAGAGAGGGAAACCTGCTGCATTGACCCTTTCCAGTATGTAACATTAGCATCTATTTGTATGGCACAGTACCGGTTCCTGTTTTTGAAGAAGGATACCATAGCTCTAGCCCCTCCAGACAATTACCAGAAGAGCAAGAAAAGCTTTTCTGCTTGCTCTATACAGTGGTTGATGTATATAGAACATACTGAGGGGATCAACATCCAACATACTCTGCAAGGCGGTGAAAAGCAAGTAGGTAGTTCTTTTTTGGATGGATTTGCCATCATAAACGGGGTCCCCACAGTGTTTGAATTCTATGGTTGTTTTTTTCATGGTTACCACATATGCTACAAATCCCAGGACTTCAACATTCTGCTTGATTCAACCTATGGCATGTTGCACTTGCACACTAGGACAAGAGAAGATTACCTGCATAGTTTAGGCTTTGTAGTACACAGCATCTGGGAACATGAATGCACCGATATGTTGAAGAATGATGAGGGTTTGAAATGTTTTCTAACAGACAGTAAATTTCCAACCCCTTGGAATACTGCATTCAGTTCTGGTCGCCACGATGTAAAAAAGATGTGGAGACTCTAGAAAGAGTGCAGAGAAGAGCAACAAAGATGATTAGGGGACTGGAGACTAAAACATATGAAGAACGGTTGCAGGAACTAGGTATGTCTAGCTTAAGAGAAAGAAGGACTAGGGGAGACATGATAGCAGTGTTCCAATATCTCAGGGGTTGCCACAAAGAAGAGGGAGTCAAGCTATTCTCCAAGGCACCTGTGGACAGAACAAGAAGCAATGGGTGGAAACTAATCAAGGAGAGAAGCAACTTAGAACTGAGGAGAAACTTCCTGACAGTTAGAACAATTAATCAGTGGAACAGCTTGCCTCCAGAAGTTGTGAATGCCCCAACACTGGAAGTCTTTAAGAAGATGTTGGATAGCCATTTGTCTGGAATGGTATAGGGTTTCCTGCCTAGGCAGGGGGTTGGACTAGAAGACCTCCAAGGTCCCTTCCAACTCTACTATTGTATTGTATTGTATTGTGCTATAAACCAAAGCAGGGGGAACAAATCTTATATTATGGTTTTTCAAGCTTATATCCATTTGTGAACAAGAACAAGATGTACCCAATAAAAATCATATACCAAAGATATAAAACAGTATTTTGGATTTGCAAAAGTTAAAGTGTACATGCCGAGAGGTCTATACTTTCCAGTACTGCCACATAAGTCAAAGGGAAAATTAATGTTTAGCTTGTGTGCGACCTGTACAGAACAGCAACAAGTCACAGAGTGCCTCCACAATGATGAAGAAAGAGCCCTAACCGGCACATGGTGTACTGTAGAATTGAATGTGGCTGTGGAGAAAGGCTACAGAATTGCAGAGATCTACGAAGTTTGGCATTTTGAAAGGAAGACAAAAAACTTGTTTTCAGGCTATATTAACATGCATCTCCGTCAAAAACAGGAGGCTACTGGTTATCCTGATTGGTGCAAAACAGAGGAAGATAAGGAGCACTATGTTCAAGATTATGAAAAGAAGGAGGGAGTCCGCTTATGCAGGGAACATATTGAAGTCAATCCTGCTAAAAGGCAGATTGCTAAGTTGTTTTTAAACTCCTTGTGGGGTAAATTTGGCCAGGCAACCAATCAGCTGAGTACGTCTGTGGTGACAGATCCTGAGGAATTATTTAAATATCTTTTTGTGCCCTATTACGATGTGTCCTCCTGCGAATTTATGGATGATGAAGCAGCCGTTGTAATGTGGAAAGCAGCTAAAAATCAGTATACGAAGTCAATGTGTACAAATGTGTTCATAGCCAGTTTTACAACCGCTTATGCGTGGCTAGAATTATACAGTTTATTGGATCATTTGGAGGACAGATGCCTCTATCACGATACCGATTCTGTCATTTTTATTAGCCGGGTGGGGGGGCTGGTCACCAGCTTGAGATGATTATTTAGGGCAGCTGACAAGTGAGATTCCTCCAAACACTTCAATCACCGAGATTGTGCGGGTGGGTCCCAAAACCTACAGGTATGCTTTGTCAACAGGCACTACTGTGTTAAAGGTGAAGGGTCTAATGTTAAATAGCGCCAACAGTGTTAAGGTTAACTTTGAAAGCTTTAAAGATTTGGTTGATGAGTATTGTTTAACAGAATGAGGAAAAGAAAGAGATCAAGGTACAACAGCCGGGCATTGTTAGGATTAAGAAGCAGTGGGCTCTGGAAACACAGGTGCTCAGAAAAATTGTAAAAGTTGTCTATAATAAAAGGGTGCTCAAAACAGAGGATTATTGTATGCCGCCTTACGGCTATTAAGGATGATGAAAAGCAATGCAGTTTGTACATCTTTTCTCATGTATTATAAGTGGACCTTCCAATTCTGGGAAATCTTATTTTATAAAACAAATGCTAGAACATGGTGAACATGTATTATCTGAAATGCCTCAAACCATTATATGGTTTTATAACTGTTGGCAGACGCTGTACAAAGAATTGCTTAATAAATTTCCTAATATTAAGTTTATGGAGGGTCTTCCCAGTGGTGGGTTTCAAAAATCTTTAGAACATATTCTGTAGGTGTAGCCTGTTTTGTGGGAGTGTCTCGTCGGTCATGTGACTGGGTGGGAGTGGCTTGGCAGTCATGTAACCAGGTGTGAGTGGCTTGGCAGTCATGTGACCGGGTGGGAGTGGCCAAATCGATGTCACTGAATTCTTTGTCTCAATGAATGAAATAAAAAAACAAGATATAAAAAAAGTAAATTTATTATTTTGTGCACTTACTACTTAAAGAATAAAATAAGTACACAAAACAATAAAAGAGCTACTTACAGAAGGAAGATGACTGTCTTTGCCGGTCTTCAATATCACTGACCACCTTGCTCCAATGAATGGCCTACACAAAGGAGAGAAAGAAAGGAAGACTTTAATTGCATGCACTGCATCAGGATGAAACCAGCACACAAAACAACAAAACAGCTACTTACAGAGGAAAGATGACTGTCCTTGCCGGTCTTCAACACCACCACCTCACCACCTTGCTCCAATAACCTGCACAAAGAGGACACACAGAAAGGAAGACTTTAATTGCATGCACTTACACCTTACATAAGAATAACACAATGAAAGAGATACACTCAAGTACTTACTTGTGTTATTGGTTTTGTGGTTGAAGATGTTTCCAGATTGTTCTGAGGCTTCCAGACTCCTCAGTTGCACTTTTCTTGGTCTTCACTTGTGGATCATCAGCCGTGTGATGGTGTGCTCTGAGCCACTTTTTCACTGCAGGAATTGGGTCCCATCTCTCAACAGGCATGCCAACAATGCTTATCATCATCAGATTACTTATGTTTGGAACAATTAGGGAGGTTCTTTGCTCTGAACATATGAGGTTCATTTTTGAGAACCCTCTTTCCACCTCTGCTGAACTAACAGCAATTATCCTGACAATATTTCTAGCTTTTTTGATACTGTCAATAATTTTGTAGGTCTTTGGATTTTTGATCACATTTTCCAAAAAATCTCTGTAGTCGTTCAAATCAATTTCATAATTAAAAACTTTAGCAAATTCAATCAATGCTGCCTCTGCTTCTGCCCATGGAATGACTACATCTTCAACGTTACAGTAATCGGGCTCCAAATATGTGAAAAATTGTAATTTGTTTGCGTCTGGCAATTGGCTACCTGTTTTTAGATGGTGGCAATCCATCAGCTTTTTCTTCAAATTGGTGATGATGCTTGCCAAAAGATTTTCATGAGGAAGGGCAACAAATTATTGATTTGGAACTAATCTCATGTTTTTGAAGGCTTCTGAAGCTAGCATTCCGTCAACGTTTTTTTCATATGCGCCCTTTCCTGGTCTAAGCATTTCAAATGCTTTAATTGATCACAATACCAATTTTTCAGCCTTGATGATATCTGTGTTTCTCCCCTGCAGGCAGTGGTGCATTTCAAAAATTTTTAGAACCTCTTCTGTAGGTGTGGTCTGCTTTGTGGGAGTGGCTTGCTGGCCATGTGACTGGGTGGGAGTGGCTTGGCAGTCATGTGACCAGGTGGGAGTGGCCAAGACAATGTCACTGAATTCTTTGCCCCAATGGATGATCTACAAAAAGATATAAAAAAGGAAATTTATTATTTTGTGCACTTACTACTTAAATAAGATTAAAATAAGTACACAAAACAATAAAAGAGCTACTTACAGAAGGAAGATGACTGTCCTTGCCAAATCCTTCAAAAAATTTAGATTTTCAAAACGGAAAGCAATGCCTGGGAATCTTGCATTGCCCAGAAAAAACTGATGTAACACTGGATAAGCATGCCACACAGCTATGGTTGACCTTAAACTACGGGCAGCCCATCTTGGTTCCAAAAACTCTGCCAATATTCACAATTTCAATGTCTAGTTGTTCAGAGATTTGGAAAAGAGAACATGGGTTTTCTACAGTACTCACAACCTAATTTTTTATTGGATACTGCCAGTCCATCATACGTCTCCTGCAGTGGTGGGTTTCAAAATTTTTTAGAACCTATTCTGTGGGTGTGGCCTATTTTGTGGCTGTGGTTAGTAGTAAGGAGTACATACCGAATTTTTGAGTATTTAGCCACGCCCTTTTGTTATTATGTTTTTAGCCACGCCCCTTTTGTGACGTATTTATGTTATGGTTCCACCCCCTTTGTGACGTGTTTTGTTTACAGGGTAACCCCCACCCCCTAACCCCACCCCCTAACCCTAACCCTAACCCCCTCACCCCTCCCTCCCTCCGCCCTTCCCAAACCCCCCTTACCTTGGAGGCTTATAACGTCATATCCGTCAGACCTCCCTGAACTCCTTTTTAAAGGATATACTTTAATGTCACAGCGAGACAAACCTCAACGATGCAAAACCCTACTCTCTCAGTAGCACAGATGTAAAAAAAAACACGCGCCCACCCGTTGTGGCACCGGTGGCCCTTCAAATGGGTTCACTGTAACAACAATCACGACAGACCCACAATCCCTTTCAGCATGAATAACTGTGACGTAGTAATCATTCGACAGAGAAGCTTCTCATTGGTCCATAATTGTAGAGCCGAAGTATGACAGCAACAATCAATGGCGTTTGTTGCTCTGCTTCACGGAGATGTAAAAAGAAAAACACTATATTTGCAAAAGAAAGAACCGCTTTTCTTATATGTGAGTTAACCGTTTTACAAGGACGGAGACAAAGTGTTAGATTCAGGCAACGAGAGAACAGACTCCAGACGATAGTGACAACAACAGCTCTTTATTTAGTAGTAGTAGTGATCCAGCTTAACTTGGGGTCTAGAAGCTCCCCTTTTATAGGGATCGGGTACACCTCCCGTCCAATCAGAACAACCCTTAGTTCCCGCCCTAGTGGCGGACCAGAGTGGAGACTTACAGCGGTTTATGCTAATATCTAACACAAAGTGAATGAGGAAACGGGATATGGGGGGAGAGAGGTTTGGGAACTGTTAGCATGAGAATAAAGGCTTATCAAAACTCTGCTTTTTACACAGACGGGGTTAGAAAGCAATATCAAAGCAAAGTAAGAGAACCGTGATATGGGGGGATTTTACAGAGCAGTACACAATAAAATGCTATATTTGCAAAAGGAAAAACCAACTTGCTTGTATGCTCGTTATCTACTGTAGGAAGTTATCACCCAGCCCTCTCCCAGGAAAATGAAATATCTAGGAAATATTGATAAGGCAGAATATTATATTTTCCTGGATGTGAAAAAGGGAGAAACACATTTTAAAAAACTAAATTCCTGCAGCTTCCTGCCCATCCCCACTTTGTCAATGGGCCATTAAGAAGGCCAAGCTAGTCCACTTTACATAATAAAGAGTTCTCCTCTTCAGCTGTGATGGGATTAAGGCAGGATAATATTGCCTTTTACTCAACTGACCACATGGCATCTAAACTCAATCAAACCTGAATTCAAAACTCACCCTAGAGGGTTGCCCTTGCATGGGCCCATGGGAGTCTAGCAACCAATCAGAATACATTTCTTACACAGGAACAGGAAACAGATAGGTGGGACAGAACAGATTATAAAAAGCCTAGCAAGCCCCTTCTCTTCCCTTCTCTTCTTCTCCACCAACATTGAAGCATGTGATCACCTTTTCTGTTCAGGACTCAAGCCATGCGGTCCTGTCCACCATTAAAACCATCTTTCCAAGCAGCCTCCATGTCTCCAGTGTCTTTTTCCCCACTTGGAGCCGAACCCAGAAGGACATTTCTTCCAACAATTGGCGACCCACAGATGGGACTCCAAGCTAGCCTAACAAATGGATATGGCCAAGGTAAGCCTCGCATGCCGGCACAGATCCCATTGAGTCTGTGGGTGGATTTTATCTTGGCCTTAGCCATTTGGATCTAGGCTTTAAAGGGGTTTTGAGTTTGAGCTCAAAGGCTGCCTGGAAAGAAGGTGAGTACCTCTAAATTTTAATTCTCTAAAATTTAATTTTAAAGCATGGGAAATGTGTGTATGCCTGCCTGTGTGTGACTAGTGTGTGTGAAAATGGATGGAAAAGTGAATGATTTTATTTTTTGTTTTTTGCTGTTGCTGCTGTTTTTGTCCTGTGAGAGAAAGAAAAGCTAAAGCCCATAAGGAAGTTAGAGAGAAAAAAGGGAGGTACGCATACCCGCTCCGACAGCACCCCTCCTGGGTCACTGTGCGGCTGGTCCTCCGGGTCTCTTTCCCCAAGACTTGAAACTGTAAGAAAAGTCCCTGCGTGAAAGGGCGCGAATCGAGAGAAGGTTCCCGCGGTGAGGAACGCGACAAAAGTCCCTCCGAAGGGCAAACAGAAAAGTCCCTTCAAAAGGGCGCGAAAGGTCCTCTAAGGACGCGAAAGTAAAGCGGGGAAATACGAAGTGGCAAACCCAGCTAGGACGAAGTGAACCCACATCTGAACGGGATCATGGGAAGCGATAGCTCGAGGGTGGCCATGGAAACCCCCCTAGGGGAGCTGTTGGGGGCCTGGGACGAAAAGGCAGATGCCTGTCCTGGCCAGAATGAAGAAAGCAAAACAGATTGTAGAAAATGGGCTTTGCTGAAAGATGATACAGGAAAAACTAATTTGGCTGAAAAGGTACTTAAAAGGAAATGGTGGGATTTTTTTTTCCTCTTGTCTGTCTCTTTCTCTGTCTTCTATGTAACCACGTGGTTTGTTTGTTAAGATTTGTGCCTTCCCCAATTTAACTGAGATTCAGGGTGGGAATGATTTTGTTTGTGAAATTCATGAGTTTTGTTATCCCCTCTTTGTCTCTGTGTGTGTATGTCTAAGTCTTTGTGTGCCCTCGAGGTAATGGTAACTATAAAATGTCTCCAATCAAAAAAAAAAAAAAGACAAGAATTTTAAAGTGTTCAAAGAAAGAAAAGAGTAAGCTGGCAGAAATTGCCTTCGCTCAGTTTGTTGGGCCCACAAAACTGAGTGAAGGTGAAGGGAATCTTTAGTTTGCATCTGTTTGGCCAGCAGAAACAGAGTAAAGAGATTTTTTTTCCCTTCCTTCCTTGCCTATACCTTAAAGTAACAACCCAGGAAATGTTTGCAAGAAAAGTTTCATCCTTGCATTTATTGTGTGTCTAAACGATTTTACCTGTTCATTTCTTTCCTGAAGCATGTGAATCCAGACTCCATTTCTCATCTGTGATATCCCCATAATGTTTATCTGTTTATCTGCTTAGTAACTGATGGTTTTATTTTTCAAACTCTGCCTGCAAGCTATCTACCCCCCCCCACGCCCCTCCCTTACCTCTAATCCTCCAACAATGCTTTTTCTGTGGGGGAGGGAACCTTGTTCTCATGTCTTTCAGCCCTAGAAGATTGTACTCTTCAGGTGAGTATAGATTTTTTTTTTCCTTTTAGGGGGAGGAGGAGAGTGTTGCCTTGTGTGTGCATGTATGAAATGAAGGAAATTCCTCCTAAAGGTTTGCCTTCAACCTGAGTAAAAAACCCTCTGCACATTTTTCTGACCAACCTACTCTATTAGTCCTAAAGTAAAAACCTGGCCTCCAGAGGGCAGTTTTGATTTAGATTTTGTCAACAAAATTTGCTGATTTTCTGGCCACCATCAGATGAATCAAGGGCCCCACCCAGATGCAAACGATGTGTTAATGAAAGTCTCCATACATCTTGGTCTTTAAAACTATGCCAGAAATTGCTGGGAGACCAAGATAGGGTTTGGATCTTTAAAAATATGCCAGCGTGTGCTGGGAGGTTCAACCTAGAACCCTGGCTGAATGCAAACAATGTGTGGACAAACATCTCTGTACATTGTTTCTATACATCTTGATATTTAAAAATGCCAGCGCGTGCTGGGATATCAAGATAGAATTTGGATCTTTAAAAATTAGCCAGCACAGCTGGCAGGTCCAAATTAGAAACGAACACCCCAGGGCAGAGACAGGCATTAACAATCTAGTGCTTAAGGAGATAGAACAATGGGGTAACTTCAAGCAAAAGTAAGAAATTTAGCAGGTAATAAGGTAAAGCCTGTCTGAATGGAAGACCTAGGTAATTGGACTTGATTAATTTGATGTAATGTCTGTTAAGAAATTCTTAGGTGTGCATCTCCCCCAGGCCTGAAAGTGTTGTTCCATGGTATTTGTGCATGTATGTGTGTGTGTGTGTGATCATTTCCAGACCTGGAGGGAAGTTGAGATCCTTTAATAATAGAAAATGGAGCTCATTGGCTTATGTACAGCTCCCTGAAGTAATTGTAATAACTGCCTTGCATGAAGAAAGAATGAAATGGGATTTTTGTATGTGAAATTAATGATTGCAGTGCAAATGTGAGTATGTTGATGGTAAAAGGTAGTATGAATGTAGTTTGATTCCCTTTCATATAAAGAAGCAGTAAGTTACAAGGTTGTTTAATGGTATGTGTGTGTATGCATGTGTGTTATCATTTCCAAACCTGAAGGGAGGGTGAGATCCTCTAATAAAAGAAAATGAAGCTTGGTGGCTTGTGAAAAAAAACCTTCCTGAAATACCTATGATTGTTTGGCATGAGCAAGCATGAAGGTCTGATTGCAGTATGAATGTGAGTATGTGTCCCCCATGTCCCAGGGAGTGATAAGTGAATGGATCCAGAGATCCACGTGATTGCCTGTGTGAATTCCCCCCCCCCCCCCAATCTTCCTTCTGGGTCATTCTTTGGAGGGAAGTAGGAAAGCGGGGAGAATGAGTGTCTGCTCATTTTTTACCATGAGTGTGTGTATGAAACGCCCCAGTGATACCTGTGAATGCCTCTGGGCATTCCCCCACTCCTTCTTTCCCTCCTTCCTTTTGGGTCATTAAAGGAGGCTAAAAAAAATTTTTCTCCTCACTTTAACCACTTTTTTCCCCCTCTCTCTCTTCTGAGAAATTTGGAGTAAATGGGTGATCTGCTCCGCTTACCTTTCACTATTGTGATCTTTTATCTGCATATAAAAATTATGCAATTACATTTCTTTGCTCTGAATACAATTTTGATTTTTTTTTCTTCTGGAAATTTTTGAGGTTTAAAATGCTTAATTAAAACTATAAAAAGGAATGATTTTGAGATATTTTGCTTACATTTGTAAATGTTTTAACATACTTAATGAGAATTTGCTTCCATCTGAATGGAATTTGATATTTTGGAGTGTTGACTCAAAGTACCTTTTTTTTAATTGCAATTTTTTTTAAAAGCTGTTCTTCTTACCTCCCTCTTTTACACCTGAGTGCATTTTTTAAATGCTTATGAGTCAAGGTGCTCTACCCTATGACATTTTGTTTGTTTGTTTGTTTGCAACACAAGTTGTTGTCCCTTTTGGAAATTTACTCATCTTACTGCAAAAGTGTTTCAATCATACAGGCAGTGGGAATATCATGTTCCATGAAATTTACATCGTCTGCCTCCTGAAATAATGTTTGGATTTCCACACTTGGACAGAATGGGTGAGATTCCACAACATGAGACCAAAGATGTCTGTAAAGAACTGTATTCTTGGCCTCTCCTCTTTTTTTCTTCACCTCAGAAACAAAGGACTGCTAGCTCAAACCATAACTCTCGAATTGGCTGCTGGTGATTGCATGCTGATAAAACCTGACATGAGGAAAAAAAACTTAGCCAAGCCTGGGACAGACTGCCAAGACTGACTGACCACTCTTACCACCAAACCAAGCCTAGTACCATCCAGCAGACATGAAAAAGGACTCTGAGATGAAGTAAAGACCAAAAGACTGTTCAATTCCCATAAGATAGCTGTAAAACTACGGGGGGAGGGTGAAAATTGTTTGAAAAAAAGTTTTCTTTCTTTGCCTCCTTCACAGAAACCCATTGTAAGGTTTTCTTTCCTGTCTCATTTATATTGTAATCAGTTTAATGTACTCATGTAAGAATTGTATTTGAGAATGGCTAGCACAGCAAGATCTGAACACCTTAGATTTCTGTCTAGTGGGAGGGAAATTTATCCAAAATATCTGTATTTTCTGTATTGTAGAAGTAGCTACACACACACACACACAAAGAGAGAGAGGGGGGGGACAGATAGAGGCTCCATTCAGAACTAGATTGAAACTATCTCCTTGACTTAACTCCACAAAGCTTTTCCTAGGTTGATTTTGCCCTTGCACAAAAGCCTAAGCAGTGATATCTCCCTTTTAATCCCATTGGAGAGGGTCAATTCCCCTCAGGCAATTCCCCCACTTAAAGAGTAGCAGAAAGGATCTTCAAAACTCAAACCCTGTGACTCAAAAAAAAAAGTGATGCTGCCCAGTTGCCCAGTAAAGCAGGACATGTTGCACTGGTGGTCTCTGATAGGAGTCCCTGAGCTCATTGTGTGTAACTTTAAAAAAAATACTAAATAGCTTGTATTGCACACTAGCTAAACTCAATTTGGCCTCACTAAAATAGGAGCTAGGGCAGGTTAAAGAAATCCCTTGGAAATGGGCAGCCTGTACTTCTTTAAAAGGCAGAACCATGGCTGTGAAGGTTTTTTTGGGACTTCTGCTTGCTTGTAACCTGGAAGCTCACAGAAAGTGATATCTGATATTAATTGGCATGGTAAATTGGATATTGTACATTTCTTTCCAGAAATTGTGCCCTGGTTGCTAGACCTTCATGGCTGAAAGCCCTCTGGGAGCAACTGAAGGGATCCTTCTGCTGTCTCTTTCAATGCCTTTCCATCAGAAAAATTAAGTTTCCCTGATCTGACCAATTTTATCTTTTGTCAAAAACATGTGCGTTCCACGCACATGTTTTGAAAAAAAAGGAGGGATTGTAGGAAGTTATCACCCAGCCCTCTCCCAGGAAAATGAAATATCTAGGAAATATTGATAAGGCAGAATATTATATTTTCCTGGATGTGAAAAAGGGAGAAACACATTTTAAAAAACTAAATTCCTGCAGCTTCCTGCCCATCCCCACTTTGTCAATGGGCCATTAAGAAGGCCAAGCTAGTCCACTTTACATAATAAAGAGTTCTCCTCTTCAGCTGTGATGGGATTAAGGCAGGATAATATTGCCTTTTACTCAACTGACCACATGGCATCTAAACTCAATCAAACCTGAATTCAAAACTCACCCTAGAGGGTTGCCCTTGCATGGGCCCATGGGAGTCTGGCAACCAATCAGAATACATTTCTTACACAGGAACAGGAAACAGATAGGTGGGACAGAACAGATTATAAAAAGCCTAGCAAGCCCCTTCTCTTCCCTTCTCTTCTTCTCCACCAACATTGAAGCATGTGATCACCTTTTCTGTTCAGGACTCAAGCCATGCGGTCCTGTCCACCATTAAAACCATCTTTCCAAGCAGCCTCCATGTCTCCAGTGTCTTTTTCCCCACTTGGAGCCGAACCCAGAAGGACATTTCTTCCAACACTACTTTACAAGGAGGGAAGGAAAAGAAGGGTTTTACAGAGATGTAAAAATAAAATACTATATTTGCAAAAGAAAAAAAACAACTTGCTTGTATGTGCATTATCTACTTTACAGGGGTGGTAGCAAAAGGAATGAGGAAGATGACTCTATGAGGGAGGAGGTAGGGGGGTGGAGGGGGGCTGTCTGCATGAGAATATTGGCATCCTAAGAATGTCAGCTTTTTTACACAGAACAGGATGTATAAACTACACAAGAACATGTCGAGGCATGTCCCCGGAGAAGGGGTGGGGTGGAGTCTGGTGGACATGCGCAGTAGGTACAGAGACAGAGATAACACGTGCGAGGCCCATGACTAAGACGTATTGAGGTCCAGGAACAGGCCGGGAATAAAAAGAGGGGCAAGGGTGCTGTTTAACTGCTTAAGACGCAGGTCTCTTAGAGCTCAACATGGAGTCTGACAAAGGGAATAATAAAAGTGTTTATAATGAAAAGACATCTGATGATTTATTTGATGTGAAAATGACACCCGTGCCAGCAAAGAGACCCCGTAGAATTAGGAAGCTTTGTAAAAAAAATTACATTGAGAGTATACATGATTTGTCGCCTAAGATATGTTATTGTCACTTCTGTCAACCATCAAACGATGACGGTACGCAGAATATGTAGAAACAAAAAACAAAAAAGTTTCAGGATTTGAGAAATTGAATATATAATATAAAACATGATTTTTTCAGAACTGGAACCGCAAACGAACACAGGATTGTTACTAATCGTCAAGAACTGTATTATCAAAATTCTCCATCATTGTTTAATGGGCTGCTTGCAAAATGAAGACCAAAGAGACGGTTCTGATGAAACAAGCATCGTTAAAAGCCTATGTCTTCAAATATCTAGGCCTCAAATTGTATGGTTGGTTATTAATATTTCAGACAAAATGAGTAAATTATATTTCGCAAGAGACACCTTGAATGAAGTCAAGGCCTTTATAGAAACCATTGAGAAGTCAAAGGAACCAATGTTGTTAATGAAAAGGATATACGATGAGACACCTATATCTTTAAAGAGGCTGATATGTCAAAATGTAACAGAAATTGATTACAAGAACATGTTAATGTAAAATTTGTGTTTCTAATAAAAGATGTATACTGAAGAATTGTTGAAGCCTGTTGTTATTTCCTATTGGTAAAGGATGTTTATAAGGTTATTGAGGGTGCCTCTTGGTAGGGACGGTTGGTGGGTGTGGTGTGTGGTTTGTATTGATTATGCAGAAAACCAATTTTTATGGCAAGGTTTCTGGTCCACCAATAGGCTTGTAGGAATGAGGACTGCGTCAAAGACCAGGGGTTGGGGTGACACAACTGTTTGAAGCTGATAAGAAGGTGGTGGGCAGTTAACACCAGAAGCCATGCACTGCTGACCACCGAAGAACATTTCAGAATGGCAGAGGCTAATGTAAGTGCTTCTATAACTATTTTAAAAATACAGATTTTTTATATATATCTGTAATATCCTTCATTATGTGTTTATTAGGAGAAGGCTACAGATTCGCAATGTGTGAAAGCCTGTGAAGGTATTATTTTTCTTTTTCTGGTACAGTTTTATAGAGCATTGGGGATGGGTAGGGTGGGGGTGGGTGGTTCTATCAGCAGAGAGATACTATTATGTCCCAATTATTGTTTCAGAGTGTGAGGAAGTTGAATTATACGCAAATTTAACCCTGCCTACGGATTCGCAATATAATTTATACTTGAATGCAAATCAGTTACAAGGAGGGGAAATAGAAGGTATGTTAAATAATTTACAGGCATAACTAATGTTTAATTGATATATGTCAGGGCATGTGATGCACGGTTATTGTCAAAAATGAATGTATAAGGGTGGAGGGGGAGTGTGGGCGTGCAGATTTCAGACTATAGATATTTTTTATTATATTAAGGATTATCTATCATTTCTGTAACAATAGTACAACTATATGAAATGATGTTTGTTTTAGATTGGAGTGATGATAATGGTGATCTGTTTGATGCATTAAATCTGCCCGAGGAATCTCACGGGTCATCCCATAACAGGGGTTATGGATTGGTTACACTACAGGCGCCCCAAGAAGATGAATTAGAAGGTTTGTTATTTATTTTTACAAGTATAAGTATTTTTTAAAAAGATGTAAGTTGTTAGAGAGCAATAAAGAGATGTTCCCCTAACAATATGTGTGGGCTGTGTTATGTGTAAAGCTATGTTTAGTAGTGTTTATTGTAATAAACATGTAAAAAAACATGTACACACATGGCTGTACATTCCTTTTTAGAATGGTGCAATAGGCAGCAGCATATGTGGTTTCCAAACTGCAAAGACCCTCTTGTTCAAATGGGCGGTGGTCCACAAACAAGAAATGGATATTCAAGGTGGGATCTGCTATTTAGATACAGGCATTAGAAAATACAGTAATTATGCAATTCAAGGATGCTTTCAATATGTTCTTTGTACTATAATAAGTAAGAAACCTAAACGAACTGCTAATTATGAATCTACAGATAGTGACAGTGAGCAGTTCTTTACAGATGTACCAAGGACACAAAGTGTTCGACAGAGGTTTGAACCACAGCAGGACCTATCATGCCATGCACAGGCTGTACAGGAGCAGGAACTTGAACCCCAGCCGTTCACGTCTCGTGGAATACAAGGTTAATTAAAAAATGTAAAAGTATTAGTAAATAGGATTGTTTGTTTTTATTAAACAGTAACAGATACTCAAAAAAGTCTTTTTTTATTTATGTAGAACCTGCTTGTAAAAAGTCAAGAATGGGTTCTGACCCCCCTCAGAGGACGGTCACAAACAGTAACAATACCTGTGAAGAGGATGATATGTCAGAAACACAATCAGCAGAGCAGTGGTGGGTTCCTCCCGGATCGCACCGGATCGCGCGCGCTCCCTTTCAGCGCTCCACCTGGCTTGCGCGCTCCCTTTCAGCGCTCCACCTGGCTTGCGCGCTCCCTTTCAGCGCTCCACCTGGCTTGCGCGCTCCCTTTCAGCGCTCCACCTGGCTTGCGCACTCCCTTCCGGCGCTGAAACCGGAAGTACAGTTTTGCCCGGCCCTGGCGAAGCAACGACGCCTGTCTGCGCTCCACCAGCTCGGCTGGGAACGGAGATGTTTCCTCAGCGGAGCGGAGCGCCTGAAAAGTCTTTTCAGGCGCTCCGCTCCGCTGAGGAAACATCTCCGTTCCCAGCCGAGCTGGTGGAGCGCAGGCAGGCGTCGTTGCTTCGCCAGGGGTGGGGCAAGACTGTACTTCCGGTTTCAGCGCCGGAAGGGAGCGCGAGAGCCAGGTGGAGCGCTGAAAGGGAGCGCGCAAGCCAGGTGGAGCGCTGAAAGGGAGCGCGCAAGCCAGGTGGAGCGCTGAAAGGGAGCGTGCAAGCCAGGTGGAGCGCTGAAAGGGAGCGCGCGCGATCCGGTGCGATCCAGCAGGAACCCACCACTGCAGCAGAGGGACGGGGACCCTTGGATGATTCAGACACGCTAAGTGTTACAGAAGCCCCAGATGTGTTCCTCGAAAGAATGCAAGCATGGCATAGACACATAGACAATTTCACGGCAACAGAATACTACGAACGTTATAGATTTGTAAATATGGAATATGTTCAATCATTCACACAAGCTATAGATATTATTCACGATCAGATACAGAACTTTTTGAACCGTATTTCCAGGGAGATAAGGCCCAATGATTTCGTACAATTGCGGATGGATGCTGAGGAATTAGGCAGGCCCCTATTTAGTGTTAGGAGATGGCTGGAGGACTTAAATGCTGACCAATTCCTTAGTTATGTAGAGAATTTATTACAGAGCAACGTTGAACTCTTGTGGACGAATTCTTTGGAATTTAGTCACAATTGTGAAGAACCACGAGGGTGGAGGCCTTAGGAAATTAGGATCAGTACTATTCAGTAAGGTGTTGGAGAAGAAAAGACAGCACCTGATTGATTTCAATGTGGAGGGTATGTTTCTGTGTTTTGCAGGCAGCCTGTTGACATTGTTAGACAATGGGACATCCACTAAACAAGAAATTATTACCAGAGCTGTGAACCTGCATAACGCTCTTGGTCTTTCTACTGACCACAGAATTGATTTTTCACAGATACACTTATTTGAGGACTACTTTGGTATAACTATAAAGGTCGTGTTCTATCATGAGGGGGGTTGGAGGTTTTGTGTAACAGGAGGGTCCCTGGATGTAAGAGTTGAGTTTATGTTGTTACACGACAGTCATTACTATGGTGTAAAAAATATAAAAGGTTTCATGGGTGCACGGTACTTCTGCAAGCTGTGTCACACAGCCTATCACCACAAATTTAGACATGATTGTCAATATTTTTGTCGAGCCTGCACAGGTTCAGAATATCGGGAATTGCCAGGCGGGAGGGTGAGGTGTCAAACGTGCAAATTGCTTTGCAGGTCTAAGTCATGTCTTGAAAGGCATGAACGGCAGGCTTTGGAAGGAAAAATTAGTTGCAATGCTAATGTATTTTGTTCCAGGTGTGGCATCTATGTGCCTCTACCCCATGACGAATGTAAGAAGATGACGTGTAGGCAGTGTGATACCAATCACCTATGTTTTCTGAAAGGGCTTTACAAACCAAATATTGGCAACCGTTACATTGTTTATGATTTTGAATGTTGTCAAGAAACAGGAACACACATACCAAATTATGTGTACGCTATGGACATGCTAGATTGCGGGGAAGTTAGGAAGTGGGAATGGTCGGGGTTTAAATGTCTGGAAGAATTTGTGAAAACGTTTGTGCAGCCTAAGTTTAGTGAGACCACATTCATAGCCCACAACTCCAAGAGTTATGATGGTTACCTAATCCTCAGACAGTTGATTCGTGAAAAGGTGAAGGTTAACCCAAGGAGGCAAACTGCTATGCATAACCCTGCCTATCTTTCATATACGTTTTATTGACAGCCTTTCTTTTTTACCAATGAAGCTTAGTAAAATGCCAAAAGCTATGGGTTTTCAAGGTTCCAAGGGTTATTTCCCTCATTTGTTCAACACCGCAGAGAACCAATATTATGTTGAAACTTTGCCAGAAGCCAGGTACTATAGTCCTGACACCATGATGCCTGCTGAGAGAGAAGAATTTGAGAAATGGTATGCGGCGAATAGGGACACAGCATTTAACCTCACAAAAGAGCTTGTGTACTATTGCAAACAGGATGTGAAAATATTACGGATGGCTTGCAATAGGTTTAGGGAACAAGTCATGGAAATGACAAGTAGAGAACGTTTCACAGGGAAGGGTGGAGATATTCTTGAAGAGAGAGAAATTCGCTGCATTGACCCTTTCCAGTACGTAACATTAGCATCTATTTGTATGGCGCAGTATCGATTCATATTTTTAAAGAAGGATACCATAGCACTAGCACCTCTAGACAACTACCAGAAGAGCAAGAAAAGCTTTTCTGCATGCTCTATACAGTGGCTGATGTATATAGAACATACAGAGTGGATCAACATCCAGCATGCCTTGCAAGGGGGTGAAAAGCAAGTAGGTATTTACTTTTTGGATGGTTTTGCTGTCATAAATGGGGTACCTACAGCATTTGAATTTTATGGTTGTTTTTTTCACGGGTGCCCTATATGCTACAGACCCCAGGAGTTCAATATTCTGCTTGATTCAACCTACGGCATGTTGTATGCTCGTACTAGGGCTAGAGAAGATTACCTACATAGTTTAGGGTTTGTAGTACGAAGCATCTGGGAACATGAATGGAATGATCTGTTGAAGGGTGATGGTTGTTTGAAGCGATTTCTAACAGATAGTAAACTCCCAATGCCCTTGAATCCCAGAGATGCCTTTTTGGGGGGTAGAACAAATGCCACATGCTTGTACTATAAACCAAAACAGGGGGAACAAATCTTGTATTATGATTTTACAAGTTTATATCCCTTTGTGAACAAGAACAAGGTTTATCCGATAGGGCACGCAGAAATAATATACCAAAACTTTGGGGATATAAAACAGTATTTTGGATTTGCAAAAGTTAAAGTGTACATGCCGAGAGGTCTATACTTTCCAGTACTGCCACATAAGTCAAAGGGAAAATTAATGTTTAGCTTGTGTGCGACCTGTACAGAACAGCAACAAGTCACAGAGTGCCTCCACAATGATGAAGAAAGAGCCCTAACCGGCACATGGTGTACTGTAGAATTGAATGTGGCTGTGGAGAAAGGCTACAGAATTGCAGAGATCTACGAAGTTTGGCATTTTGAAAGGAAGACAAAAAACTTGTTTTCAGGCTATATTAACATGCATCTCCGTCAAAAACAGGAGGCTACTGGTTATCCTGATTGGTGCAAAACAGAGGAAGATAAGGAGCACTATGTTCAGGATTATGAAAAGAAGGAGGGGGTCCATTTACGCAGGGAACATATTGAAGTCAATCCTGCTAAAAGACAGATCACTAAACTGTTTTTAAACTCATTGTGGGGTAAATTTGGACAGAGTACCAATCACATGACAACATCGGTGGTGACAGAACCTGAGGAATTATTTCAGTATCTTTTTGTTCCCTATTACGAAGTGTCATCCTGTGAATTTGTGGATGATGAAGCGGCCGTTGTAACATGGAAAACCGCCAAAAATCAACCTACCAAGTCAACATGCACAAATGTGTTCATTGCCAGTTTTACAACTGTTTATGCAAGGTTAGAATTATACAGGTTATTGGAACGCCTGGGGGACAGATGTCTCTATCACGATACCGATTCTGTCATTTTTATTAGCAGAGAGGGGGCGTGGTCACCATCGTTAGGTGATTATTTAGGAGAGTTGACGAGTGAGATTCCGCCAAACACATCAATTACGGAGTTTGCAGCAGTTGGGCCAAAGACCTACGGGTATGCTTTGTCAAACGGGACAACTGTGTTAAAGGTGAAGGGGATAACGTTAAATAGTGCCAACTGTGTTAAGGTTAACTTTGAAAGTCTGAAAGAGCTGATTGATGATTATTGCCTAACAGGGGGCGAGGAAAAGAAAGAGATTCAGGTACAACAGCCTGGAATTGTTAGGATTAAGAAACAGTGGGCGTTGGAAACACTGGTGCTCAGGAAAACTCTAAAAGTTGTTTATAATAAAAGGGTACTCAATACTGAGGATTATTGTACGCTACCTTATGGCTATTAAGTATGATGAAAAGCACTGCACAGTTTGTACATCCTTTCTCATGTATTATAAGTGGTCCTTCCAATTCTGGAAAATCTTATTTTATAAAACAAATGTTAGAACATGGTGAACATGTATTATCAGAAATGCCTCAAAACATTGTATGGTTTTATAACTGTTGGCAACCTCTGTACAAAGAATTGCTTAATAAATTTCCTAATATTAAATTTATGGAGGGCCTTCCGGACTCTTTTGAAGATGCTGACTTGTTTCCACCAAATCAGACCAATTTAGCGGTGGTAGACGATCTCATGGCATCTGCTGGTGAAAGTGATCAAATAGAGAAAGCTTTTACACAGTATATTCATCACAAAAATCTTAGCATTATCCTCATACTTCAAAACCTGTTTTTTCAAGGTAAGAAAATGAGAACAATAACGCTAAATGCAAAATATATGGTTCTGTTCCGATGCCCCCGTGACCAGATGCAAATGGTCACCTTGGCACGTCAAATGTATCCGTCTAACACGAGATTCTTTTTAGAAGTGTTCCAAGATGCGACTAGCAAACCGCATGGTTATCTTTTAGTTGACCTATCTGCCACTACTCCAGAAAACTTTAGGCTGAGAACTGGGATCTATCCGCCTGATTGGCCGGTAGTTTATACTATCAAAAAGAAGGGTAAAAAGTAGCTGTTGTAACTGGAGAGCTCACAGTTTATCCAGAATGTCTGAGAGGGTGCGCAGAAATTGGGGGCTTTTAAAAATCTTAGTAAAGGCAGGACCAAAACAGAGAAAGGCCATCTTATGCAATGCTAATAACAACCTGGTGAGGGCCATTGCTGAAATAGCTCTGAACACTTTAAAAGGTAACCTACCTCTGAAGCCCTCACAATATCAAAATTTAAAGAGAAAGAAAGACTGTATTAAAAAGCTGAGTGATAGTAAGCTCTCCCTGAAAAAGAAGAAACAGGTTATTCTTCAGTCAGGGGGTTTTATAGCTCCGTTATTGGGCGCTGCTATACCATTGCTGACTAGTCTATTAGCCCGGTAAACATGGAATACGCAGAGAAAATGTATTTGGTGCCAAGGCATCAGATGGAACAGTTACACGGACGGACGCCTACAATAGGTACTACAGCCGTTAGCCGATTGGATGATGATATTAAGGAAGGAGGGAAGACAGGCCCCGAATTTTGGTTCAAACTTTGGTTCATTATAACAATACAAAGACTGGTCAAGGAAAAAGATAGTTGCAAACAGTTGCAGGGTGAAATCACTGGGGCATGACATTATATTTTTGGCTGTAGACATTTATATTTTTATCTTATGTTCAGACAGATCATGAGGGGTGTATCCTGTTATCTGTCTAGGACAGGGGATAGTCCCGTGTTTGTCTAGCAGATGTTAAATGTTCCTTGATGTATTTTTATTCTCGGCTTTTTCTGTACTTTTCCATTTCTCCTTTTATCAATTTAGCAAATGTATGCCTGCGTATATGCTTACGTCAAAATGACTATATAAGATTGTTGTTTGAGACTGTTCGGGGTTCAAACCCCTTTATGCTGTTTGAGCTGTTTGAACCTGCGCAATAAACTTTCTTGCATTGCAAAGAGCTGGTCTTTGAGTTCTCAATTTCCACAACAACATGGCACCATCCAGATGGGACTCTTAGATGAGGCGAAATTTCGCTGAGGGCAGGTTTCACCCTTCGAATCCAGGGGAGGCCACTCCCGACTTCTACGGCGCCGTGGGGAAAATTTCTCTCCAGGAAGACCCAGGGGCCTCCCGTGGGATCGACGGTGCTGGAAAACCTAGTCCAAGAACCCTTGAATGCAAGAAAGAAGGTCTGACCTCTTTTCCTGGCCAGGACGTGTGTGAAGAGTTTTCAGGCGAGTATATGTTAACTTTGTGAAGTACCTATCTCATTTGAAGATAGAAGAGGGGGACTGATCACCCCCCTGGAGTCGGGGCGTCGACCCTAAAGAACTCCGTGTTAGGTTGTGTGGGTGGTTGCCACCGCAGTCCCGGCTAGTGGTCGTGGTTTTTCCAAGGCTACGGGTCGGTGGTTGTGCTGTTAGAGATGGGTGGGTCATCGAGCATTTCCAGCACACCGTTGGAATGCATGTTGAAAGGGTTCGAGTCCTGTGTTAATTACACCCATTATGCAACGCCCTATCCTGGAATTTCTAAAGAGAGATTAAGATATTTGTGTGAGAAACATTGGCCCCACCTGGGGGTGGGGTGGTGAACTCAGGGATCTTTCAGAGAGCAAGTTATAATCAGTTGTGGCTTTTGATTCACCAACATGAGGAGAAATATCCCAATCAATTTCCCTACATAGATCAGTGACGTACCACTGTGGTAGAGAGGCCGGATGAGCTCTTACAATGTCAGGCGGAAATGGTGTGGTTATGCATTGCCAGACAGAAGGGAAATAAGTGTAAAACATCTAAAAAGAATTGTAACAATTGTTGTAATGAAAGCATAGCAAAACTTCAGAAAACAGAGAAAAATGTAGTTAGTGAAAAGAAGAGGATGTGGTGAGGCCCCCGCCGTACGCGTCACCCCCACCGTTGTTGGCACAGCAACCTCAAGTTGCTGCGGCAGCAGGGGGGGGGGGGTCACCAGCAGTGCGCAGGAAGCAGAAACTTGCAGATGTTATGCCAAAAACAGAAATTACTGAGGGGAAGTCTGTGAGTGAAGATGAAGAGGGAGGGGGTCAGGAGAAATGGAGGAATTTGTGGGAGTAAAAACAAGATTTGTTATACTTTGTTCCCAGACAAGAAGGAGATGTGGTTTTACAATATGTGGATGATGTGTTGGTGACAGGACAATGTGAGGATACTTGTTGGGAGAATACCAAAAGGTTGTTGGATCTGCTATTAGATTGTGGTTATAGAGTATCCAGGCTGAAAGCGCAGTTGGGAAGAAAAAAAAAAAGTGAGATATTTAGGCTATGATATTGAGCAATGACGCAGATCGCTAGGACCAGAACGAAAAGAAGCAATTTTAACAATAGCAGAACCCAAAAATAGAAGACAACTTAGGGGATTTCTTGGCTTAACAAGTTTTTGTAGAATTTGGATTCCTAACTTTGCTCTGATAGCAGCACCTCTATATCCATCTACTAGAGGAGCAAATGTAGATCCTTTCCTTTGGGAAGAAGAACAGAAAAATGCTTTTAGAAATATTAAAATAGCTCTTACTTCTGCACCTGCTTTAGCATTGCCTAATTTGAGGAAACCTTTTAATTTGTATGTGGATACCAGCAAAAATATGGCTCTAGGAGTACTCACTCAGAAACTTGGAAGGTGGCAACAACCTGTTGCATACCTATCCAAACAACTGGATGGAGTGGCAAAAGGATGGCTGCACTGCCTGAAGGTTTTGGCTGCAATTGCTGAGTTGTTACAGGATTGTAACAAACTAACATTTTCTTGTCCTATCAATGTGCACCCCCCACATGCAGTACAGTCAGTATTAGATAATAAGGGACATTTATGGATTAGTAACCAGAGATTGACTAAGTATCAAGCCATGTTGATCGAGAATCCTCAAGTACAGTTGATAGTTTCCAATAGACTGAATCCAGCTACATTGTTGCCCACAGAAACTAAAAAAGAACATGATTGTTTGCAAATATTAGAGACAGTGTATTCAACTCGTCCCGATTTATCTGATATCCCTTTGACAGATGCAAATCTTTATTGGTATACAGATGGCTCTAGTTACATGCATGAGGGGAAACGTGTGGCCGGATATGCGATTGTGGATGATGAAGGTGTTGTAGAAAGTGGACCGATAGGAGGGAAGTGGAGTGCTCAGGTGGCAGAATTGTGGGCATTAACAAGAGCTTTAGAAAGAGCAGAGAAAGAAACTTTGAATGTGTGGACTGATATCAAGTACGCTTTCCTGACCTTACATGCTCATGGAGCAGTTTATAAGGAAAGAGGTTTCCGAGATTCTGCAGGGAAGTATGTCCAACATGGACATTTGATTAGTCGCCTCATCGATGCAGTACATAAACCTGCGAAGGTTTCTGTTATGCATTGTAAAGGCCACCAGAGGGGGGACGATAGGATAGCCCAGGGAAATCGACTAGCAGATTTAGAAGCCAGAGAAGCAGCCAAATGAGGGGGCCCTACCCCTGATTTAGCAATTCATGTGGCAATGGATTTAGGAGTGATTCCATCAGAAATAAAGCCAACATATACTCAACAGGAGTGTATTAAGGCCACTCATGATTTACATGCTAGCATAAAAGAAGGTTGGTATGTGATGCCAGATAAAAGAATATATGTGCCGACGTCAGTAGCATGGACATTGGTCCAGCTATCACATGAAACTACTCATATGGGGAAAACTGCCTTAGAAACCGCCCTTGAAAGGGATTATTTCATTAATGGACTGGCTGGAATAGCAGCGAAAGTTGTGGCCAAATGTATTATATGTGCTAAGGTAAATCCGAGGCAGGGACCACTCTTCCCCCTGGAACCATCCCGGTGTCATATCTCCCAATGGATTATTTAATGATTGATTTTACAGACATGCCAAGGTGTGGCCCTTATAAAGCAATGTTGGTTATGGTTGATATGTATACCGGATGGCCAGAGGCTTTTCCCACAAAAAACAAAACAAGCTAGAGAGGTGGCTAGACTGCTCCTTAAAGAGATAATCCCTAGGTTCGGACTTCCATCCCATATCTCATCAGATAATGGGCCTGAGTTTGTCCATCACATTAACCAGGCGGTGGCTAACGCAGTGGGGATCAAGTGGAGGTTCCATAGTGCGCATCACCCGGAATCAGAAACAATGGCTGAAAAAAAATGAATAGAACCCTTAGGAATTTAGTGGGATGGCCTGATTTGGGACATAAGGGGGGTGTTTGGAATATGGAAATGGTGCGAGAACTAAATAAGCAAGTTGAAAAGCTCCGATACTATGTTCTGGAACAAAACCCCCAACCATTGGTAACTAAATGTCACCCATTCAAGCCGGGAGATAATGTATGGGTAAAACATTGGAAAAAGGAACAGCTGGAAGGGAGATGGAAAGGTCTATATGTCGTTATAATGGTGTCTCCATTGGCAGTGAAAATAGCGGAATCCAAGTCTTGGATTCATTGGATGAGGGTTAAAGCTGCTGATGTGGGGTGGAACGTGTCAGTGGACCACAAAACCCTACGAAACTGACATTCAAACGTATTTAAATCATATGTATTATGTATGTAAATAGGTTAAGTGTACCCAGGTTGTGCTAAGAAGGCGGAAGAAGAGGACCTAGCCCTGCGGGACCACACCCGGAAGCTGGTTCCCAAGCACGGCTGAAGATTGGTATGGATTGATGTTTGAAGATTGGGTTTAGGGACGGTGGATAGCAATAGTAGGATCACTAACGCTAGTGTTGCTTTATCACTATCGGGAGTGGTTTTGTGGCATCCCAAAACCTAATGATCCTTTGATTAGTTTGTCTCCATTATCAACACCAGTGCCTGAAACCCAATAGTTGGTGACGAGGCTTGAATTCCTGGAAGAAAGAAGCAACCCCTGCTAAAGTCACCCCTGGAAGCTGACTTTTCGACGCATGGGTGAAGATTGGATGAGTAATACTTAGTATAGCATACATATCTTAACATATGCTCATTATATAACCAATGGACATCTCCAGGTAATGCCACAAAACCTGAATACTTTAATAGAACCTATCTAGGTTACCTGAACTCATCCCGGACGGCTGATGAATGGGTAGCTCCTAAAGACATGTATTGGATATGTGGAAAACTAGCTTATGAACAACTCCCTTTTAATTGGTCAGGTTCGTGTGTCTTAGGTTGGATAAAACCATCCTTCTTTTTGTTACCAATTCAATCAAAACAAATATTAGGGGTCCCCTTATATGAACAAGTAGGATTGAGAGCAAAGAGGGAAGTGCAAACTGTGTTCACAGACTTCCCTTGTAAAGAATATTCTGCTTATGATAAGGAGGATGAGAAATGGACTAGTGAACACATAGTGTGTACATATGGAAGAGCAACATGGGCAGAAGATGGATCATGGGGGTACCGCACCCCTATATACATGTTAAATAGAATCATTCGGTTACAGGCAGTTCTGGATCTGGCAGGGGTGAGAATAGACAAAGCACTTAATGTTTTGTCGGAAGCCACTGATAAGATAAGAACTGCTGTGTATCAGAATAGATTGGCCCTAGACTATCTCTTGGCTAAAGAAGGAGGGGTGTGTGGAAAGTTTAATTTGTCCAACTGCTGCCTCCAAATCGATGAAACAGGGAAGGTGGTAAAACAGCTGACTACCGAAATTAGACAACTTACACATAATCCCACTCAAATATGGCGAGGATTTAATCTGAAGGAGGTGTTTGGGGGATGGTTTCCCAAGCTTCCAGGATTACAGGCCATAGTTGCTTTGATTGGGTTGATTGCAGCGGGATGTGTGATACTTCCTTGTGTATTGCCAATTTTTGTTCGAACCATCTCTAATAGTCTATCTTTATTAGCAGAAAGAAAGGCAACTGCTCAGGTGATGGCTGTGCTAGAATATGAGAATTTAAGACCTGCAACAGATTTGGAAGAATATGCGACTCTTCTGGAAAATTCAGATGAGTCACAAAGGGGGGATTAAGGAAGGAGGGAAGACAGGCCCCGAATTTTGGTTCAAACTTTGGTTCATTATAACAATGCAAAGACTGGTCAAGGAAAAAGATAGTTGCAAACAGTTGCAGGGTGAAATCACTGGGGCATGACATTATATTTTTGGCTGTAGACATTTATATTTTTATCTTATGTTCAGACAGATCATGAGGGGTGTATCCTGTTATCTGTCTAGGACAGGGGACAGTCCCGTGTTTGTCTAGCAGATGTTAAATGTTCCTTGACGTATTTTTATTCTCGGCTTTTTCTGTACTTTTCCATTTCTCCTTTTATCAATTTAGCAAATGTATGCCTGCGTATATGCTTACGTCAAAATGACTATATAAGATTGTTGTTTGAGACTGTTCGGGGTTCAAACCCCTTTATGCTGTTTGAGCTGTTTGAACCTGCGCAATAAACTTTCTTGCATTGCAAAGAGCTGGTCTTTGAGTTCTCAATTTCCACAACAATATGAGGACCATTCTTCAGAGAACCGATATAAGCGAGATGTCAGGCCTGTAATTCTGTTCCTTTTAGGATCTTTGGCCTGCCACATAATTAAAACATATATATATTATGCTGTTTCATTGGTATAGTAGTTGGGAGGGGGGAATAGAAAGGAGTAGGATTGTGGAATGTATTGTTATGAATTTCATAGAAGCTCAAGGTCATCTTTTGTCTCCGCACCTCGACACCTGGCCGGAAGAAGAGGGGTGTACATGCCAGCGTGGAAGATGAAGATTGGACCATGTGATGAATTATGGGGTGTGGGGGAAAATGATGAACTTTTAACTGGGTGAATTCACCGCATGTACATTAGAGTTGAAATTCACCAGCTTAATGCCAACATGCCTGTCTTATTAAATTGGAGTTTTAAGGACTACTTTGCCTTGGACAATGATTTAATTCTGCATGATATTTGGAACGCTGACATTATTTCAACTCTCCCTTAAAAAAAATTTTCTTTCATCGGGGTACTGAATCCCAGCTCTGACCCAACCCTGGGCAGGACAAAATTTCAGTGAAGATGGAGGAAGGAAAGAATGCAGCAGAGAAAGCTAAGGATGATGGATCGCTTATTTTTGTCGAAACCATCTATGCACCTTCTAAAGAAATAGTTCAACAAGCAGAGGCGAAGCAAAGGGAGCTTCAGCAGGGCGCCCGGCGAAAGGAACCGAAACCAAGATTTCCCTCACAGACGGAGTTAGACCTACGGGAGGAAGTTTCGGGATTTATTGCTTCTCAGGAATGCTTGCTAGAAGGAGAGGGGCCCCCCAAGGGGGCTCTGACAGACGACTGGAGCATGGGGAGAAGAGCAAATGAATGGAGATCTCAGTCGCTCTCACGCAGCCAGTCTTTGATGGGCCTTCCGGACCAATTCCGACGCCTAAATGTGAGTGAACAAAAACCCCTGGCGCCCCCCAGAACCACCCGGGTGGAGCCTAGCAAAGCCCACATTATCCTTTCCCAGCAGAGAAACTGCTGCGCAGTGGAGCGGAGACCTTGGGTCTTTCCACACAGCCATCAGCGAATCAGCACCCCACCCCTCCTGGAGTGAAAAAAAGTTGGGAAGTAAAACTTAACCAGCCGAAAGGGGCCTGGAACACTTTCACCTCCCCCCCTCTGCAAAGCGATGGCTCTGGACCCATCAATCAAGCCAATTCAGGTTGGGCTTTCTTCCTGGGTCATGGATGGGCTCAATGCCAGTGGACGCCTGCCCCTTCCCAACTAATGGCGCCACCCCAAATAGCTGCTCAGAGGCAGAGCCAGGGACTGGGACCACCACAGGGCCCAGCCCCCCCACCAATGCCTCAGCAGGCTTTTGCCCAACCGATGGGTGTGGCCCCACAAAGAAGCTTACCACCCCAAGCAGCAGGCCGACAGGTTGCTCCGGTTCAACCACCAGCACCCCCTCCTCCTCCCACACCCCCAAGGTTCCGTGCAACCTATGATGGCAGCCGAGACAAACTAGCTTACTTTATGAATCGAGTGTTGGCATACATTGACCAAGTAGGCCCACAATACCTGACGGATCGAGAACTGATCCAAGAAATAGCAGAGGGGATGAATGAAGGAGAGGCAGCACAATGGATAGCGGAACTCCATGAAGAAGCAGCTCCTGAGTTAGATGACATAACGGGGTTCATCCAACTGATGCGGGCCCGATTTTACGATGTGGCCCAACAGGTAGATGCTGAAGACCAGATCCAGGAATTACGACAGGGGGGTCGGCCGGTCAAAGAATTAGTTTGGGAATTCCGGAGAATAGCTGGAAGACTACGTTACTGGCCAGAGAGACTATTGGTCTATACGTTCAAAAAGGCCTTAGATCCCAAACTGAAACAAGCTTGTGCCGTAAGGGGGACCCCAGATCGTATCCAAGAATGGTACACCACTGCAATCATACTGGACCACGAGATTAACACCTATCCAAAGCCAGGTACCAGAACCCCTGAAAAAAAACCGTTAGCCCACCGAACGCAGAGGCAGCAAACTGAAAAGCTCCCGCCAACCCCGCGTTCCTGGGGCCCCAAAATAAAGTGCTACCGTTGTGGTCAGCTTGGCCACCGGGCATCTACATGCTGGGCTCCAGCCCCAGTTCCACAACCACGCCAACCACCTGCCAGCACAGTCAAGAAAACCACCAGAAAACCACCAGAAAAAAGTCGTCTGGCACAACAGCCAGCAGGGGCAGAGAGCGGAGCCACTGAAAACGCCCTGGCCACCTCAGAGGAGGAAGAGGAAGGAAACCCAGAAGACGACCCAATGGTGAGTGCACCTATCCGCCCCTTCCAAATAAAAGCCAAACTCCAAATACCGAAAACGGGGGTAGAAGGGGAAGTTGGGGTGATTATAGATACCGGCTGCACCCGATGCTTAATCAGCATGTCAATAGTGGAGCAACTAGGTATATGCACCAGACCCCTGAAACAACCCATTCCGTTTGAGCAAGTGGATGGAACCCTAATTGGGGGAGCTCCGGCTACAAAGATCACTGAGTTAGTAAAACTGGTGATAGGCCGCCACTATGAATTCCTCAGATTCATCGTGGCCCCGGGAATGCAGGAGTCAGTTATCCTAGGGCTTGCATGGTTGGACAAGTGGGAACCTACCATAAAGTGGGAGGATGGCGTTAGAAAGGTGACTATTGGACTTGGGCCGTTACCACCGGTGGAACCAAAAGGCCTCCCAGGAACATTGGAACCTAACAGCCCAACCCATCCAGAACCTGCAGCAACCGCAGCAGACACTAAACTTCTGGGAATCCAATGAGTCCCAAAGATCTATTGGGATCTGGCGGAGGTGTTCAGTGAGGAAGACGGAAACTACCTTCCACCTCACCGCGCCACAGATTGTGCCATAGAGTTCAAACCTGGGGTAACCTTACCAAAGCCCAAAATGTACTCTATGACGCCTAAAGAGATGATAGAATTGAGGAAGTACATCGACACCAATTTGAAAAGAGGGTTTATTGAACTAGCAAAATCAAAAGTAGCGGCCCCAGTGCTCTTCAGGGAAAAGAAAGATTGGGGGGGTTCGCCTCTGTGTGGACTTACGAGCTTTGAATGCGGTATGCGAAAAGAATACCTATCCCCTCCCTCTCATGAAAGATATGTTGAACCACTTGGCTAAGGGCAAGATCTTCACCAAGCTGGATTTGAGAGAGGCGTATTACCGTATACGAATCCGGAAAGGGGATGAGTGGAAGACCGCTTTTAATACTCCCTTAGGCAGCTTCCAATATAAAGTCATGCCTTTCGGACTACAAGGAGCACCCGCAGTATTCATGCAGTACATAAATGAAGTGCTACACGACCACCTGTACCGCGGAGTACTCGTTTATTTAGATGACATCTTGATCTTCTCTGAGACCATGGAAGAACATGTGAAACTGGTACGGCAAGTCCTGAAAAAACTTCTAGCTGCCAAACTTTATGCAAAATTGTCAAAGTGTGAATTCCACAAGACCTCGCTAGATTATCTGGGATATCGTATCTCCAATGAAGGAGTAGAAATGGACCCAGAAAAAGTGAAAGCGGTGTTAGATTGGAAACCTCCAAGCACTCGCAAACAATTACAAAGCTTCCTTGGATTTGCAAACTTTTATAGGCAGTTTATTCCAACCTTTGCTGAAATTGCCCTACCATTGACTGACCTATTAAGAACGGGGCCTTCTCCTACTAAACTAAAAGCAAACCAACCATTAAAATGGACAATCGACTGTCAAAAGGCTTTTGAGAAATTAAAACGGCTCTTTGCCCAAGAACCCATATTGCAACACCCCGATCCAGAGCGACCTTTCATAATCCAAACGGATGCCAGTGATGTCGCGATAGCCGCGGTGCTACTACAAAAGAATAAAGAAGGCCACCTCTTACCATGCGCTTACATCTCCAAGAAACTCACCACTACGGAAAGAAGGTGGCCCATTTGGGAGAAGGAGGCATTCGCGATCAGGTGGAGCATGCTCACCTGGAGGCATCTCCTGGAAGGGGGGGATATACCGTTCGAGGTATGGACTGATCATAAAAACCTCGAAACTCTCCTTGCCCATCGAAAGTTATCCCCCAAACAGGTCCGTTGGGCCCAATATTTCCAAAGGTTCAAATTTGAAATTAAACACATCCCCGCAGGGAAGAACTTGTTAGCAGATGCACTGTCGAGAAAACCCCAGTTTGACAGTAAGAAGGAAGAAATTTTCCACCCCATCATATCTCCTTCTCACCAAAAGGCAGCTCAAGTCACCAGTCGAAGCCAAGATAAACTGAGAACCGAACTGAAAGCAGCCCTCCAGACAGACCCATGGTTCAACAACAACAAAGACATCCTAACGATTAATGATGGCGTAGCCTGGAAGGGATCCAAACTGTATGTCCCTGCAGAAATGAGATCGCAAGTGCTACAGCGGAGTCATGATGCGAAACTAGGAGGTCATTTCGGATTCCTGAAAACTCTCCACCTCGCTAGACGTCAATTTTGGTGGCCAAAGATGAGGTCGGAGGTGGAAGATTATGTAAGAAGCTGTGCTACTTGTGCAACAATGAAAACCCGTCCGGGAAAGCCCCCTGGACTACTACAACAAGTGGCCAACCCTAGCCGACCATGGGAAGAGATAGCAATGGACTTCATTGTCGAACTTCCAGATAGCAGTGGTAATAAAGTAATCTGGACAGTTATTGATTTGTTTTCCAAGCAAGCACACTTTATCGCTTGTTCAAGCCTACCATCCGCAAAGAAATTAGCGAAAATGTTTGTGAAACACATTTATCGCCTACATGGAGTTCCAAAAAGGATCATTTCAGATCGCGGAGTTTAATTCACCGCCAAGTTCTGGAGAGAATTCCTAAAATCGATCGGGTCCACGCAGGGACTCAGCTCAGCATTTCATCCCAGCACAAATGGGGCAGCAGAGAGGGCCAATGCGATGGTGGAACAGTATATCCGGTGTTATGTGGACTATCAGCAAGACAATTGGTCGGACTTGCTACCTTTCGCTGAAGTAGCATATAATAATGCGGTTCACTGCAGTACCGGATTAACTCCTTTCCAGATTACCAGTGGCATGGAATTCGTTCCCATGCCTGAACTACCTAAGGAATCTCCCTCATCCATGTCCCTGAATGAATGGCTGGAGGCACTAAAGAAGGGATGGGAGAATACCAAAAAGGCGCTAACAGATGCGGCAGAAGCCTACAAGAAGCAAGCTGATAAACATCGTTCCCTACAACCCCCCTTTCGAGTGGGGGACAAAGTTTTTTTGTCTACTAAATACATAAGATTAAAGATGCCTAGTAAGAAATTAGGTCCAAAATTTCTAGGTCCTTTCCCAATAGAAAAGATAATTAACCCAGTTACAGTTCGACTCAGCCTACCCAGACTCTTAGGGAAAATTTACCCGGTATTCCATTGTAGCTTATTGAAGCCGGTAAGGGAGTCTAGCACGAGACCATCCACCCAAACTCCACCTCCTCCCGTAGTGGTAGAAGGGGAAACACATTATGAAGTGAAAAAAAATTAGATTCCAGGCTGTATAGAGGTCGTTTACAATATTTAGTGCATTGGAAGGGATACCCTTTGTCAGAAGCTACGTGGGTGAAAAGTTGGGATCTGAAAGCAGATAAATTAGTGAAGCAATTCCATGAGAAATTCCCTGATAAGCCAAAGGGTCCCCCTGGGGGAGGAAGAGGTGGTTAAATTTTGATGGTTAACATTTATGTTATTCTCTTTTCAGGAAATGTTTTTCTCTTGAGGAGAGGCCGCCTGTCAGGCCTGTAATTCTGTTCCTTTTAGGATCTTTGGCCTGCCACATAATTAAAACATATATATATTATGCTGTTTCATTGGTATAGTAGTTGGGAGGGGGGAATAGAAAGGAGTAGGATTGTGGAATGTATTGTTATGAATTTCTTAGAAGCTCAAGGTCGTCTTTTGTCTCCGCACCTCGACACCTGGCCGGAAGAAGAGGGGTGTACATGCCAGCATGGAAGATGAAGATTGGACCATGTGATGAATTATGGGGTGTGGGGAAAAATGATGAACTTTTAACTGGGTGAATTCACCGGATGTACATTAGAGTTGAAATTCACCAGCTTAATGCCAACATGCCTGTCTTATTAAATTGGAGTTTTAAGGACTACTTTGCCTTGGACAATTATTTAATTCTGCATGATATTTGGAACGCTGACACGAGGATGACAAGATAAAACTGTACAACTCAGTGTTGCAGAGATTTCTAAGGTTGACCAGACAAAATGACTCTGAGAAAGACATTCTGAAACTTATTCAATCTCCAGAAACATTTAAACAAGAGACTGTTGTACCAGATCCTGTGCCACCACACTCCACTACGGACCCTACAACGCAAGAGATATTAGAGGGCTTGAGCACACGTTACAAGAAAAATGCCTCTCTTTTGTTGAACAAAATGAAACAGCATCAAGACATTTTGGGGTGGGATGATTACGGAACCGTTTTATACAAGGGTACAAGGGTTCCTGGCACTAACATTGTAGACCTGGTCAAAGGGGTCTCTCAACAACGTTCGCGTACTGCGAAATATTATCCTAAGGGCTGGAACGAGTTTATGTCAGCTATGGCAGAGATGAACGTACCAATGGTCTTGCTAGGTTTTAACGTTGTTAAAGAACAGCTTGAAAAGCTGAAAGAGACAGGTACTTTTAAGGATGTAAGTTCTACAAAATCACCGTCTGCTATATCTGCGCCCAGTGTGGGCTCTATGTCAGATCCTAAAAATGTTCTAAATTTTGGTGACTGGCTCCATTTGTGAATAAATAAAACACTGTAAAACATGCAATACTTTTAATGTTTTGTGTTTATTTTACAATTTGCCATACATGTTTGCATACAATGGTATTGGTTACACGTCACGGTACTTCTTCCAGACTTCATATTTACTACAAACTGTTTCACCATTTGATCATTTTTAACATCCTTTTCAGAGGATAGCTTCAAAATATCTTCGTAAGGTATGCCTCTCATGCGCTTAATTAGATAAAACAAGCAATGCTGACCACAGGTTATTGCCAGGGGATGCTGCAGTTGAAGAGTTTGGTAGGTGTACTTCTTAGCTTGCAGTTCTAAAAACCTCACAATGTCAGCGGGAAAGTCAGGGTTGTCTGGTGCCCTTCCGTAGGAGTCAAAAAATTCGCCATAGCTGTGAGTTGGAAAGTAGAATGCTAACCAGTGCTCCCCCGGCAAAGTCCTCGGCTGCGTGTTCACAATCACCCCGAAAGGCCTCTTTGAGATTTTTCTCCTGGGTAACAAATCGCTGGGGTACACGCCTAGAAAGAGAGCACTACCAGACAGCACCCTTAGTATCTGTATGGTGTCCATTCTCACATATAATCAAAGAAAACATTCCTTGTGTGGCTTATTTCAATAAGATTTTCAAAGATTGCATAGAGTATCATGTTGATGGTATTGGGAAGGGGCACAGCAAATCTAATTTCTGCCCTCAGGTTGCCGTTCTTGATCAGGGAATAGTGCTCTGAACACCCTTGATCAGGACTCAAATCAAAACAATATAACGTATAACCGTTGTTAAACTCGTCACGGTTAATCAGCACAGAACGGTCTTTCATGGATTTGCCAGAAGTCTGTAACAATTGCATATATTCTCTCACAAAAAGATTATGTTCATAATCAGGTTGAAGAGGCTTAGCAGGAATTTGCTCACCATCACAATACAGAGCACAAAAGTTGACATTATAGTGTTGAAAATTGAAAGGATTTCTTTCATAATTACCGCTAAATGCGGCGTTGTCCACGAAGCCGATCACTAACTGTTTAGGTAACTGTCCTAGAAATAGGTTTTCCTGATTACACACAAGACTACCTGCAGGAATGCTGTAAACCTTCATGCCTACACGATCAATAGGGTATTTGGCGTTGAAGGTAAGCAGCGCCTCCGCATCGCCCAACCGTACACCGGGGGATACTTTTACACGCTTTACAAAGAGAGACGCACCCA
Source organism: Natrix helvetica (assembly GCF_964273705.1). NCBI lineage: Eukaryota > Metazoa > Chordata > Lepidosauria > Squamata > Natricidae > Natrix > Natrix helvetica. The sequence continues at coordinate 58,339,327 of NC_138555.1, read as the reverse complement.
GGATCTGTACTTTGTAATTTTCATTACACTCTCTCATCAGACAGAACTCGTTTTTACTTCTTGAGAGTTTAATGCTCACATCCACACCATTAATCAATAACTTGTCTTGAAAAAATAGATCACTATGCAATGGTCCTAGCAGATCCCATTTACGGCTTCCAGCTGTGTGTCTAGCTCTCGCTCTGAATCCAGAGTTACCCGCGGCAGTCAGCAAGGTGTTCTCCATGAGCGTCGCATTGTCCTTGTAAAAACCCCCCGCTGAAAATTGGGTGCCCAATGCATCACCACCATAGTTCAGAATAAGTTCAATAAGGGCTCTGTATGCATAGCAGTGGTGACTCTGTGTAATCACGCGATCACCTAACGTAACATCAACCTGATTGAACAATGATGCTATGGGATAATTGACAAGGCTCACTCTTGCACCATCGTCGATATCCGTGCCATCCGCCTTTACAATCTTGCATCTCACATACAGCAGAGTATTGTTTAAATCGGTGTAATGCTCGCTGTGCCCCGTTATAAAAAATTCCAAGGGGGCATTTGGTGTCAGCGCTGATAAAGGGGGAATCTCGATGTACGTGCAGTTTTCAATGCTTGTTTGCGTAGGTGCCAATTGAAAAAGGTCTAGCTCTGATTTGACACATTCCTCTGAAGCCTCATGGATAAAGGCCATTTTATCTTAGAAGATGTTCTGTTTGTCACTGCGCTTCCTTCCTTGTGAACGCTTCCTCTTTGTATGACGTGGCTTTTTCACAAACTTCCTCTTTTTAGGAGGCATAGGTGGTCCTACAGAATGTTTCTTCCTGATTACAGCCATACCGGAACCCTCCTGTCCAACCCCGACAACACGTGATACAAGCCATCCTGACACATCCCTGACAATGTTATTAGCAGCCGCTTTCATATGAGGTTTAATGATTTCTAGTCCTCTCCTCAGTAAAGGCATCGCCTTTCGAAAAAGTCCCCGGAACAGGCCCCCTATACCTGTACCGTACATAACGGGGGTTCCTCGAAAACCCGGTAGCCCGTTTCCCGCCTGTGCCCTGTAGTAGTCTACATAGGCTTGAGGGCTCCCGCACTTCTTTATCACGACCATCCTTCACTTTTCTGAGGCCTGAAATGAAGCTTAGCAATGACCTTACCATGGTTAAAAGCTATGTTTTCATTCTGGTCCGTTTTGATTTCTACAGTAATCGTGTCAATGTAATGTTTGTTGACGGTTACATAATGCGGTTGGTCATAGGTTGTTGTGATTATTTCATTGTCCCTACCCTGTACAGGTAGACATCGTAGTAACGGTACGTAATAGTCCCTCACTATCTGAGGACACACGATATCTGTATAAATATACAGAGTGTTGAACCCCGCTGTAATGTCCACATCAAAGTCGCTTTTTTTGGTACGCACATGTGGCTGTAGTCCTAATACCCGGCCAAGTCCTTCGGTGACTAGTATGCTATAGGGCCCGGCCCCTTTAATTCTGATTTTCCGTTCAATTGTGTCATACTTCACGATCACCTGTGGTGGTTCTTCAGATTGCGCCATACTCTTGTTCATATGCTTTATCACTTGCTGTATGTTTGAATAGTGACCGGCTTTAAAAGAAAAATGCCATTTTTTTCTCTCATTGGCAATTTCAAAATATTCGTTTGCATTTATTGTATTCCAAGTGTGTGGATATTGTAACTCCACCAATCCTACTTCCCACGACCCCTGCAACTCTAACACTTTTGCTAACCTTACAGTAAAGTTAGAACTTTGGTTGTTTGGAAACGCTACCGATGATGCGTTGCTGGGTAGTGTAATATAGAAACCAGCCATGTCAAAGATGGTGCACTTCGCGCTCTTTAATCCAACTGTTAAACTTCTCTGGCCATCCAGCCCATTTAACTAGGAATTCTCTTTGTTTACCCCTCCCTCTTTTCCGGACTATTTTTTCAATTCTATAGACACGGTCTTGATCATTAGGTATCTTTTGCATCTCTTCTGGGTAGAAAGTACCCTGGACGACATCCTCTGCATAATCCATTAATCTATATACAGTTCTTTTACCTCTTGGTACCTGTTCTTTGACAATAAATATTTCATCTGTAAAGGTTTGCTGATAACCCTTTTCAAACTTGTCCTTTAGTCTGGATATCCTAACATGATCCCCCACCTTAAAGTTTTTAAACTTTCCATCCGCTTTTAAACTTCTTCCATATAGACGTAGCCAAACGTCTTTTTCATTAGAACTGTTTACCGTATTGGGGGCCGTCTGTATACTCTTATGGTACGAACTATTGTACCCCTGCATGAGAGCTGGTAAAACGTCCACATACCGGTGAGTATTTTTAGCTGTAAAATATCTCCAGATTTTATTTTTCAGAGTGCGATTAAATCTCTCTATAACAGCAGCTTTAGTTTCACTGTGCGTCACAAAATGATGTATGCTATAACGTCCCAAAAGCGTCTTCAGAGGCTTGTTTAAGAATTCTTTTCCAGCATCTGACTGTAACTTTCTAGGAGCCCTACCAGTTTGGAAGATGCTCTGAAAAGCATCGGCAACCCCCCGTCCTGTCTTATCAAATAAACAGACTGTCCAGGCATATTTGGATAGTACATCAATAACTGTTAAAATAAATTTCATGCCATTGTTTTCAAAGGCAAATCCTGATAAATCCACAAGGTCCACTTGCCACTGACAGTCCATGCAAGAAACTATTGTTGCATTCCTAGGAAACTTAATTCTTGTGGGTTTATGAAGGGTATAGGCATCTTGTCCGGAGAGCCATGTCTTGACCTGTTTCAATGTTAAGTTTTTAATGCTCTTCCGCCCTGCTTTAAATAGTGAATTTGCACCCCCATAGCTGCCCGTACTTTCTGGTCTATAATACAATTCCTTCAGTACATTTTTATACTTCATTCTGCACCGTTAACCCGCGCAATAAAACACACTTTGCTCTTTAGCATAAACCTTTTATTTGTAATTTACAATATGGTCACACCATCTTTGTCAGCAGTATAATAACCTTCATCAGAGCTATCATAATAGTAATCATCCTCATCATCTTCATCTTCAAACTCTGTAGTTGCCGTACAGATACAATCAATACCTCCACATGCGCATCCTACATTGCCATTATCTTCGTTTGAAAGAAACCTATTACCAGCCACTGGTAAACAAATGGGGTAATCACGACTCTTCATAATCGCTCCTTTAACATCACCATTAATATCCTCAGGGCAAGTGCGGGTAACACACAGTGTAGGGCTCCGACAATTCAGACAGTTCTCTGCAGATTCTTCCTCCCTTGCATTACTTCTTAAAGTCATGTCATGGTTATATCCAGGAACTGCCTCTGTTTAAATATAAAAAAATATCCCATTACTAAAGCGAGCCTCTGTTCTCCCCATTACCACCCTCCCTTTATCATATACAATTATCATCAGTACACTTAGTAAAAAGTCTATTTAGTTTTTTCATTTACCTCTGCAACCCTCTGCAGATTCTTCATCGCTTGATATGCTTGTTATTAAGGAGACCGTCTTGTTATAGTCACATTCATGAACAAACCCTGGAAAAATATATTAATTCATTACCTATCACTGTGATACACAGTTTATCCCCGGTATAACTCCACACCGCCCCTTGAATATATAAATGATATTTTACTTACAACTTCCAGTTGCCTGTTCCTGTGATAAATTGTTTCTCTTAGCCATTACAGGGCCCTTGCGACAACATACATCTAGGCCTGCGCCGTCTTCACAGTCCTTCACGTTACAACAGGCCAGCCAACATCCAAACAAAATAGGTCTGAAGAACTCTAGCTCATCAGTGTAGGAAGTTATCACCTAGCCCTCTCCCAGAAAAATGAAATATCCTAGGAAATATTGATAAGGCAGAATATTATATTTTCCTGGATGTGAAAAAGGGAGAAACACATTTTACACAAAGTAAATTCCTACAGCTTCCTGCCCATCCCCACTTTTGTCAATGGGCCATTAAGAAGGCCAAGCTAGTCCACTTTACATAATAAAGAGTTCTCCTCTTCAGCTGTGATGGGATTAAGGCAGGATAATAAGCCTTTACTCAACTGACCACATGGCATCTGAACTCAATCAAACCTGAATTCAAAACAGCCTAGAGGGTTGCCCCTGCATGGGCCCATGTGAGTCTGGCAACCAATCAGAATACATTTCTTACACAGGAACAGGAAACAGATAGGTGGGGCAGAACAGATTATAAAAATCCCTGCAAGCCCTTCTTCTTGTCTGCTCTTCTCCTTCTCTTCCCTTCTCTTCTCTTCTCCACCAACATTGAAGCATGTGATCACCTTTTCTGTTCAGGACTCAGGCCATGTGGTCCTGTCCACCATTAAAACCATCTTTCCAAGCAGCCTCCATGTCTCCAGTGTCTTTTTCCCCACTTGGAGCCGAACCCAGAAGGACATTTCTTCCAACAATTGGCACCCCCCAGATGGGACTCCAAGCTAGCCTAACAAATGGATATGGCCCAGGTAAGCCTCCCATGCCGGCACAGACCCCATTGAGTCTGTGGGTGGACTTTATCTTGGCCTTAGCCATTTGGATCTAGGCTTTAAAGGGGTTTTGAGTTTGAGCTCAAAGGCTGCCTGGAAAGAAGGTGAGTACCTCTAAATTTTAATTCTCTAAAATTTAATTTTAAAGCATAGGAAATGTGTGTATGCCTGCCTGTGTGTGACTAGTGTGTGTGAAAATGGATAGAAAAGTGAATGGATTTTTTATTTTTTGTTGTTGCTGCTGTTTTTGTCCTGTGAGAGAAAAAAAGCTAAAGCCCATAAGAAAGTTAGTGAGAAAAATGGAGGTACGCATACCCGCTCCGACAGCACCCCTCCTGGGTCACTGTGCGGCTGGTCCTCCGGGTCTCTTTCCCCAAGACTTGAAACTGTAAGAAAAGTCCCTGCGTGAAAGGGCGCGAATCGAGAGAAGGTTCCTGCGGTGAGGAACGCGTCAAAAGTCCCTCCGAAGGGCACCCCCAGAAAAGTCCCTCCGAAGGGCACCAATAAGACCCTCCCAAGGGCAAACAGAGAAAGTCCCTTCAAAAGGGCGCGAAAGGTCCTCTAAGGACGCGAAAGTAAAGTGGGGAAATACGAAGTGGCAAACCCGGCTAGGACGAAGTGAACCCACATCTAAACGGGATCATGGGAAGCGGTAGCTCGAGGGTAGCCATGGAAACCCCCCTAGGGGAGTTGTTGGGGGCATGGGACGAAAAGCAAATGCCCGTCCTGGCCGGAATGAAGAAAAAAAAGAGCAGATTGTAGAAAATGGGCTTTGCTGAAAGATGATACAGGCAAAACTAATTTGGCTGAAAAGCTACTTAAAAGAAAATGGTGGGGTTTCTTTTTTTTTTTTCCTCTTGTCTGTCTCTTTCTCTGTCTTCTATATAACCACGTGGTTTTTGTTTGTTAAGATTTGTGCCTTCCCCAATTTAACTGAAATTCATGGTGGGAATGATTTTGTTTTTCCCTCTTTGTCTCTGTGTGTGTATGTCTAAGTCTTTGTGCACCCTCAAGGTAATTGTAACTAAGATGTCTCCAATCCAAAAGACAAGAAGTTTAAATGTTCAAAGAAGGTTCAAAGAAAGGAGTAAACTGGCAGAAATTGCCTTTGCTCAGTTTGTTGGGCCTAGAAAACTAACTGAAACTGGGAAGAGTCTTTACTTTGTGTCTGTTTTGGCCAGCAGAAACAGAGTAAAGATTTTTTTTTTCCTTCCTTCCCTATACCTTAAAGTAACAACCCAGGAAATGTTTTAAGCTCATTTGCAAGGAAAGTTTCATCCTTGCATTGCATTTATTGTGTGTCTAAATGATTTTACCTGTTCATTTCTTTCCTGGAGCATGTGAATCCAGACCCCATTTCTCATCTGTGATATCCCCATAATGTTTATCTGTTTATCTGCTGAGTAACTGATGCTTTTATTTTTCAAACTCTGCCTGCAAGCTATCTACCCCCCCCTCCCTTACCTCTAATCCTCCAACAATGCCTTTTCTGTGGGGGAGGGAACTTTGTTCTCATGTCTTTCAGCCCTAGAAGATTGTACTCTTCAGGTGAGTATAGATTTTTTTTTCCTTTTGGGGGGAGGAGGAGAGTGTTGCCTTGTGTGTGCATGTATGAAATGAAGGAAATTCCTACTAAAGGTTTGCCTTCAACCTGAGTAAAAACCCTCTGCACATTTTTCTGACCAACCTACTCTATTAGTCCTAAAGTAAAAACCTGGCCTCCAGAAGGCAGTTTTGATTTAGATTTTGTCAACAAATTTGCTGATTTTCTGGCCACCATCAGATGAATCAAGGGCCCCACCCAGATGCAAATGATGTGTTAATGAAAGTCTCCATACATCTTGGATCTTTAAAAATATGCCAGCATGTGCTGGGAGCGCCAACCTAGAACCCTGGCTGAATGCAAACAATGTGTGGACAAACATCTCTGTACATTGTTTCTATACATCTTGATATTTAAAAATGCCAGCGCGTGCTGGGATATCAAGATAGAATTTGGATCTTTAAAAATTAGCCAGCGTCCGCTGGCAGGTCCAAATTAGAAACGAACACCCCAGGGCAGAGACAGGCATTAACAATCTAGTGCGTGATCATTTCCAGACCTGGAGGGAAGTTGAGATCCTTTAATAATAGAAAATGGAGCTCATTGGCTTATGTACAGCTCCCTGAAGTAATTGTAATAACTGCCTTGCATGAAGAAAGAATGAAATGGGATTTTTGTATGTGAAATTAATGATTGCAGTGCAAATGTGAGTATGTTGATGGTAAAGTTGGTATGAATGTAGTTTGATTCCCTTTCATATAAAGAAGCAGTCAGTTACAAGGTTGTTTAATGGTATGTGTGTGTATGCATGTGTGTTATCATTTCCAAACCTGAAGGGAGGGTGAGATCCTCTAATAAAAGAAAATGAAGCTTGGTGGCTTGTGAAAAAAAAAAAAAAAGCTTCCTGAAATACCTATGATTGTTTGGCATGAGCAAGCATGAAGGTCTGATTGCAGTATGAATGTGAGTATATGTCCCCCATGCCCCAGGGAGTGATAAGTGAATGGATCCAGAGATCCACGTGATTGCCTGTGTGAATTCCCCCCCCCCCCCCCCAATCTTCCTTCTGGGTCATTCTTTGGAGGGAAGTAGGAAAGGCGGGGAGAATGAGTGTCTGCTCATTTTTACCATGAGTGTGTGTATGAAACGCCCCAGTGATACCTGTGAATGCCTCTGGGCATTCCCCCCCTCCTTCTTTCCCTCCTTCCTTTTGGGTCATTAAAGGCTGAAATTTTTTCTCCTCACTTTAACCACTTTTTCCCCCCCCTCTCTTCTGAGAAATTTGGAGTAAATGGGTGATCTGCTCCCGCTTACCTTTCACTATTGTGATCTTTTATCTGCATATAAAATTATGCAGTTACATTTCTTTGCTCTGAATACAATTTTGATTTTTTTTTTCTTCTGGAAATTTTTGAGGTTTAAAATGCTTAATTAAACCTATAAAAAGGAATGATTTTGAGATATTTTGCTTACATTTGTAAATGTTTTAACATACTTGATGAGAATTTGCTTCCATCTGAATGGAATTTGATATTTTGGAGTGTTGACTCAAAGTACATTTTTTTTAATTGCAATTTTTTTAAAGCTGTTCTTACCTCCCTCTTTTACACCTGAGTGCATTTTTAAACGCTTATGAGTCAAGGTGCTCTACCCTATGATATTTTATTTGTTTGTTTGTTTGCAACACAAGTTGTTGTCCCTCTTGGAAATTTACTCATCTTACTGCAAAAGTGTTTCAATCATACAGGCAGTGGGAATGCCATGTTCCATGAAATTTACCTCTGCCTCCTGAAATAATGTTTGGATTTCCACACTTGGACAGAATGGAAACAAAGGACTGCTAGCTCAAACCATAACTCTCCAATTTGCTGCTGGTGATTGCCTCCTGATAAAACCTGACATGAGGAAAAAAAACTTAGCCAAACCTGGGACAGACTACCAAGACTGACTGACCACTCTTACCAGCCTTACCACCAAACCAAGCATGCCACCCTAGCAGACATGAAAGAACCCTGAAGGAGATGAAGAAGTAAAGACCAAAAGACTCTTTTCAATTCCCAGAAAACAGCTGAAAAGATTATGGGGAGGGTGGAATTTGATAAAGTTTTCTTTCTCTGTTTCATTCACAGAAATTTATTATGCTTTCTTCCTTGCCTCATTTATATTGTAATCAGTTTAATGTACTCATGTAAGAATTGTATTTGAGAATGGCTAGCACAGCAAGTTCTGAACACCTTAGATTTCTGGCTGGTGGGAGGGAAATTTTCTCCAAAATGTCTGTATTTTCTGTATTGTAGAAGCAGCTACACACACACACACACACACACACACACACACACACAAAGAGAGAGGGAGAGAGAGAGGCTCCATTCAGAATTAGATTGAAACTATCTCCTTGACTTAACTCCACAAAGCTTTTCCTAGGTTGATTTTGCCCTTGCCCAAAAGCAGATATCTCCCTTTTAATCCCATGGGGGAGGGTCAGTTCCCCTCAGGCAATTCCCCCACTTGAAGAGTAGCAGAAAGGATCTTCAAAACTCAAACCCTATGACTCAAAAAAAAAATGATGCTGCCCAGTTGCCCAGTAAAGCAGGACATGTTGCACTGGTGGTCTCTGATAGGAGTCCCTGGGCTCATTGTGTGTAACTTTAAAAAAAATACTAAATAGCTTGTATTGCACACTAGCTAAACTCAATTTGGCCTCACTAAAATAGGAGCCAGGGCAAGTTAAAGAAATCCCTTGGAAATGGGCAGCCTGTACTTCTTTAAAAGGCAGAACCATGGCTGTGAAGGTTTTTTTGGGACTTCTGCTTGCTTGTAACCTGGAAGCTCACAGAAAGTGATATCAAACATCTGAAATTAATTGGCATGGTAAATTGGATATTGTAAATTTCTTTCCAGAAATTGTGCCCTGGTTGCTAAGACCTTCATGGTTGAAAGCTCTCTAGGAGCCACTGAAGGGATCCTTCTGCTGTCTCTTTCAATGCTTTTCCATCAGAAAAATTAAGTTTCCCTGATCTGACCAATTTTATCTTTTGTCAAAAACATGTGCGTCCCACTCACATTTTTTTGAAAAAAAAAAGGAGGGATTGTAGGAAGTTATCACCTAGCCCTCTCCCAGAAAAATGAAATATCCTAGGAAATATTGATAAGGCAGAATATTATATTTTCCTGGATGTGAAAAAGGGAGAAACACATTTTACACAAAGTAAATTCCTACAGCTTCCTGCCCATCCCCACTTTTGTCAATGGGCCATTAAGAAGGCCAAGCTAGTCCACTTTACATAATAAAGAGTTCTCCTCTTCAGCTGTGATGGGATTAAGGCAGGATAATAAGCCTTTACTCAACTGACCACATGGCATCTGAACTCAATCAAACCTGAATTCAAAACAGCCTAGAGGGTTGCCCCTGCATGGGCCCATGTGAGTCTGGCAACCAATCAGAATACATTTCTTACACAGGAACAGGAAACAGATAGGTGGGGCAGAACAGATTATAAAAATCCCTGCAAGCCCTTCTTCTTGTCTGCTCTTCTCCTTCTCTTCCCTTCTCTTCTCTTCTCCACCAACATTGAAGCATGTGATCACCTTTTCTGTTCAGGACTCAGGCCATGTGGTCCTGTCCACCATTAAAACCATCTTTCCAAGCAGCCTCCATGTCTCCAGTGTCTTTTTCCCCACTTGGAGCCGAACCCAGAAGGACATTTCTTCCAACATCAGCAAACGCTGTGCAACATATTTTATGGCAATCTTTCAAAAGAGGCCTTCCCTCGGGCCATGGCGTAGAAGGATCTGCAAACCTTTTATTATTCCCTTTGTCAGACTCCATGTTGAGCTCTAAGAGACCTGCGTCTTAAGCAGCTAAACAACACCCTTGCCCCTCTTTTTATTCCCGGCCTGTTCCTGGACCTCAATACGTCTTAGTCATGGGCCTCGCACGTGTTATCTCTGTCTCTGTACCTACTGCGCATGTCCACCAGACTCCACCCCACCCCTTCTCCGGGGACATGCCTCGACATGTTCTTGTGTAGTTTATACATCCTGTTCTGTGTAAAAAAAGCCGACATTCTTAGGATGCCAATATTGTGTATGTCCACCAGACTCCACCCCACCCCTTCTCCGGGGACATGCCTCAACATGTTCTTGTGTAGTTTATACATCCTGTTCTGTGTAAAAAAGCTGACATTCTTAGGATGCCAATATTCTCATGCAGACAGCCCCCCTCCACCCCCCTACCTCCTCCCTCATAGAGTCATCTTCCTCATTCCTTTTGCTACCACCCCTGTAAAGTAGATAATGCACATACAAGCAAGTTGTTTTTTTTTCTTTTGCAAATATAGTATTTTATTTTTACATCTCTGTAAAACCCTTCTTTTCCTTCCCTCCTTGTAAAGTAGATAACGAACATACAAGCAAGTTGGTTTTTCCTTTTGCAAATATAGCATTTTATTTTGTACAGCTCTGTAAAATCCCCCCATATCACGGTTCTCTTACTTTGCTTTGATATTGCTTTCTAACCCCGTCTGTGTAAAAAGCAGAGTTTTGATAAGCCTTTATTCTCATGCTAACAGTTCCCAAACCTCTCTCCCCCCATATCCCGTTTCCTCATTCACTTTGTCTCCGTCCTTGTAAAACGGTTAACTCACATACAAGAAAAGCGGTTCTTTCTTTTGCAAATATAGTGTTTTTCTTTTTACATCTCCGTGAAGCAGAGCAACAAACGCCATTGATTGTTGCTGTCATACTTCGGCTCTACAATTATGGACCAATGAGAAGCTTCTCTGTCGAATGATTACTACGTCACAATTATTCATGCTGAAAGGGATTGTGGGTCTGTCATGATTGTTGTTACAGTGAACCCGTTTGAAGGGCCACCGGTGCCACAAGGGGTGGGCGCGTATTTTTTTTTACATCTGTGCTACCGAGAGAGTAGGGTTTTGCATCGTTGAGGTTTGTCTCGCTGTGACATTAAAGTATATCCTTTAAAAAGGAGTTCAGGGAGGTCTGACGGATATGACGTTATAAGCCTCCAAGGTAAGGGGGGTTTGGGAAGGGCGGAGGGCGGAGGGAGGGGTGAGGGGGTGCGGTTAGGGGGTGGGGGTTACCCTGTAAACAAAACATGTCACAAAGGGGATGGAACTGTAACATAAATACTGTGGTTGGCAGTACTGTGACCCAGCGGGTATTGCCAACTTGACATCACTCGTGCACGCTCAGTCACATGACCACAATCTCCCCACAAGCGATGTGGCAAAAAAAAATGGCACTACTATGAAAGGGGGAGAGAGGGGAAAACGTCCCAAAAATAGACAACTAGAGGATTAAGGATCGAAATTAGGGAGATTGGAGAAGGCAGGACAGAGGGGAATCCAGTAGAAAGATGCCATACGCTGAGGAAAGAACCTAGGGAGATCACAGGAGGCAAGACAGGGGAATCCAGTAGAAAGATGTTGCACACTGGGGAAACAAACCTTAGGAGATCAGAGGGGGCAAAACAGAGCGGGGTGGGGGGAGAACCCTGGGAGATCGGAGGGGGGAATACAGAGGGGAATCCAGTAGAAACCTATCGCACGCTGGGGAAAGAACCTTGGAAGATCAGAGGGGGCAAGACAGAGGGGAATCCAGTACAAAATGGCATGCGGGGAGGGGGCGGGGAGGGGGGCGGAAGAACCTTGGGAGACCAGAGTGGGCAAGGCAGAGGGGAATCCAGTAGAAAGACGTTGCACGCTGAGGAAACAAACCTTGGGAGACCACAGTGGGCAAGACAGAGGGGAATCCAATAGAAAATGGCACGGGGAGTGGGGGGGAAGAACCTTGGGAGATCTGAAGGGGCAAGACAGAGGGAAATATAGTAGAAAGATGCCATATGCTGAGGAAAGAACCTTGGAAGATCGGAGGGGGCAAGGTAGAGGGAAATCCAGTAGAAAAATGTTGAACGCTGGGGAAAGAACCTTGGGAAATCAGAGGGGGCAATACAGAGGGGAATCCAGTAGAAAGCTATCGCACACTGGGGAAAGAACCTTGGGAGATCTGAGGGGGGCAAGACAGAGGGGAATCCAGTAGAAAGATGTTGCACGCTGGGGAAAGAACCTTGGGAGATCAGAGGGGGTAATACAGAGGGGAATGCAGTAGAAAGCTATCGCACGCTGGGGAAAAAACCTTGGGAGATCGGAGGGGGCAAGACAGGGGAATCCAGTAGAAAGTTATGGCACACTGGGGAAATAACCTTGGGAGATCTGAGGGGGCAATACAGATGGGAGTCCAGTAGAAAGCTATCGCACGCTGGGGAAAGAACCTTGGGAGATCTGAGGGGGGCAAGACAGAGAGGAATCCAGTAGAAAGATGTTGCATGCTGGGGAAAGAACCTTGGGAGATCAGAGGGGGTAATACAGAGGGAAGTCCAGTAGAAAGCTATCGCACGCTGGGGAAAGAACCTTGGGAGATCTGGGGGGGGGGGGGCAAGACAAAGGGGAATCCAGTAGAAAGATGTTGCACAAGGGGGGGGGGGAAGAACCTTGGGAGACCGCAGGGGCAAGGGAGAGGGAAATATAGTAGAAAGCTATCGCAAGCTGGGGAAAGAACCTTGGGAGATCGGAGAGGGCAAAACAGAGGGGAGTCCAGTAGAAAATGGCACCGGGGGGGGGGGGAGAACCTTGGGAGATCGTAGGGGGCAATACAGAGGGGAGTCCAGTAGAAAGCTATCGCACGCTGGGGAACGAACCTTGGAGATCTGAGGGGGGCAAGACAGAGGGGAATCCAGTAGAAAGATGTTGCACGCTGGGGAAATTACCTTGGGAGATCAGAGGGGGTAATACAGAGGGGAGTCCAGTAGAAAGCTGTTGCACGCTGGGGAAAGAACCTTGGGAGATCTGAGGGGGGCAAGACAGAGGGGAATCCAGTAGAAAGATGTTGCACAAGGGGGGGGGGTGAAGAATCTTGGGAGACCGCAGGGGCAAGGGAGAGGGAAATATAGTAGAAAGCTATCGCAAGCTGGGGAAACAAAGCTTGGGAGATAAGAGGGGGCAAGACAGAGGGGAGTCCAGTAGAAAGCTATCGCACGCTGGGGAAAGAACCTTGGGAGATCTGAGGGGGCAAGAGAGTGGGGAATCCAGTAGAAAGATGTTGCACGCTGGGGAAACAAACCTTGGGAGATCAGAGGGGGCAAGACAGAGGGGAATCCAGTACAAAATGGCATGCGGGGAGGGGGGCGGAAGAACCTTGGGAGATCTGGGGGGGGGCAAGACAGAGGGGAATCCAGTAGAAAGATGTTGCACGCTGGGGAAACAAACCTTTGGAGATCTGAGGGGGCAAGGCAGAGGGAAATCCAGTAGAAAGATGTTGAACGCTGGGGAAAGAACCTTAGGAGATCGGAGAGGGCAATACAGAGGGGAGTCCAGTAGAAAGGCATCGCACGCTGGGGAAACAAACCTTAGGAGATCAGAGGGTGCAAAACAGAGCGGGGGGGGGGGGGAGAGAACCCTGGGAGATCTGAGGAGGCAATACAGAGGGGAGTCCAGTAGAAAGCTGTTGCAAGCTGGGGAAAGAACCTTGGGAGATCTGAGGGGGCAATACAGAGGGGAGTCCAGTAGAAAGCTATCGCACGCTGGGGAAAGAACCTTGGGAGATCTGAGGGGGGCAAGACAGAGAGGAATCCAGTAGAAAGATGTTGCATGCTGGGGAAAGAACCTTGGGAGATCAGAGGGGGTAATACAGAGGGAAGTCCAGTAGAAAGCTATCGCACGCTGGGGAAAGAACCTTGGGAGATCTGGGGGGGGGGGCAAGACAAAGGGGAATCCAGTAGAAAGATGTTGCACAAGGGGGGGGGGAGAACCTTGGGAGGCCGCAGGGGCAAGGGAGAGGGAAATATAGTAGAAAGCTATCGCAAGCTGGGGAAAGAACCTTGGGAGATCGGAGAGGGCAAAACAGAGGGGAGTCCAGTAGAAAATGGCACCGGGGGGGGGGGGGAGAACCTTGGGAGATCGGAGGGGGCAATACAGAGGGGAGTCCAGTAGAAAGCTATCGCACGCTGGGGAAAGAACCTTGGAGATCTGAGGGGGGCAAGACAGAGGGGAATCCAGTAGAAAGATGTTGCACGCTGGGGAAATTACCTTGGGAGATCAGAGGGGGTAATACAGAGGGGAGTCCAGTAGAAAGCTGTTGCACGCTGGGGAAAGAACCTTGGGAGATCTGAGGGGGGCAAGACAGAGGGGAATCCAGTAGAAAGATGTTGCACAAGGGGGGGGGGTGAAGAATCTTGGGAGACCGCAGGGGCAAGGGAGAGGGAAATATAGTAGAAAGCTATCGCAAGCTGGGGAAACAAAGCTTGGGAGATAAGAGGGGGCAAGACAGAGGGGAGTCCAGTAGAAAGCTATCGCACGCTGGGGAAAGAACCTTGGGAGATCTGAGGGGGCAAGAGAGTGGGGAATCCAGTAGAAAGATGTTGCACGCTGGGGAAACAAACCTTGGGAGATCAGAGTGGGCAAGACAGAGGGGAATCCAGTACAAAATGGCATGCGGGGAGGGGGGCGGAAGAACCTTGGGAGATCTGGGGGGGGGGCAAGACAGAGGGGAATCAAGTAGAAAGATGTTGCACGCTGGGGAAACAAACCTTTGGAGATCTGAGGGGGCAAGGCAGAGGGAAATCCAGTAGAAAGATGTTGAACGCTGGGGAAAGAACCTTAGGAGATCGGAGAGGGCAATACAGAGGGGAGTCCAGTAGAAAGGTATCGCACGCTGGGGAAACAAACCTTAGGAGATCAGAGGGTGCAAAACAGAGCGGGGGGGGGGGAGAGAACCCTGGGAGATCTGAGGAGGCAATACAGAGGGGAGTCCAGTAGAAAGCTGTTGCAAGCTGGGGAAAGAACCTTGGGAGATCTGAGGGGGCAATACAGAGGGGAGTCCAGTAGAAAGCTATCGCACGCTGGGGAAAGAACCTTTTGAGATCTGAGGGGGGCAAGACAGAGGGGAATCCAGTAGAAAGATGTTGCACAAGGGGGAGGGGAAGAACCTTGGGAGACCGCAGGGGCAAGGGAGAGGGAAATATAGTAGAAAGCTATAGCAAGCTGGGGAAAGAACCTTGGGAGATCGGAGAGGGCAAAACAGAGGGGAGTCCAGTAGAAAATGGCACGGGGGGGGGGAAGAACCTTGGGAGATCGGAGGGGGCAATACAGAGGGGAGTCCAGTAGAAAGCTATCGCACGCTGGGGAAAGAACCTTGGGAGATCTGAGGGGGGCAAGACAGAGAGGAATCCAGTAGAAAGATGTTGCATGCTGGGGAAAGAACCTTGGGAGATCAGAGGGGGTAATACAGAGGGAAGTCCAGTACTAAGCTATCGCACGCTGGGGAAAGAACCTTGGGAGATCTGGGGGGGGGGGGGAAGACAAAGGGGAATCCAGTAGAAAGATGTTGCACAAGGGGGGGCGGGAGAACCTTGGGAGACCGCAGGGGCAAGGGAGAGGGAAATATAGTAGAAAGCTATCGCAAGCTGGGGAAAGAACCTTGGGAGATCGGAGAGGGCAAAACAGAGGGGAGTCCAGTAGAAAATGGCACCGGGGGGGGGGGGGGGGAAGAACCTTGGGAGATCGGAGGGGGCAATACAGAGGGGAGTCCAGTAGAAAGCTATCGCACGCTGGGGAAAGAACCTTGGAGATCTGAGGGGGGCAAGACAGAGGGGAATCCAGTAGAAAGATGTTGCACAAGGGGGGGGGGGTGAAGAATCTTGGGAGACCGCAGGGGCAAGGGAGAGGGAAATATAGTAGAAAGCTATCGCAAGCTGGGGAAACAAAGCTTGGGAGATAAGAGGGGGCAAGACAGAGGGGAGTCCAGTAGAAAGCTATCGCACGCTGGGGAAAGAACCTTGGGAGATCTGAGGGGGCAAGAGAGTGGGGAATCCAGTAGAAAGATGTTGCACGCTGGGGAAACAAACCTTGGGAGATCAGAGGGGGCAAGACAGAGGGGAATCCAGTACAAAATGGCATGCGGGGAGGGGGGCGGAAGAACCTTGGGACATCTGGGGGGGGGCAAGACAGAGGGGAATCCAGTAGAAAGATGTTGCACGCTGGGGAAACAAACCTTTGGAGATCTGAGGGGGCAAGGCAGAGGGAAATCCAGTAGAAAGATGTTGAACGCTGGGGAAAGAACCTTAGGAGACCGGAGAGGGCAATACAGAGGGGAGTCCAGTAGAAAGGTATCGCACGCTGGGGAAACAAACCTTAGGAGATCAGAGGGTGCAAAACAGAGCGGGGGGGGGGGGGAGAGAACCCTGGGAGATCTGAGGAGGCAATACAGAGGGGAGTCCAGTAGAAAGCTGTTGCAAGCTGGGGAAATAACCTTGGGAGATCTGAGGGGGCAATACAGAGGGGAGTCCAGTAGAAAGCTATCGCACGCTGGGGAAAGAACCTTGGGAGATCTGAGGGGGGCAAGACAGAGAGGAATCCAGTAGAAAGATGTTGCATGCTGGGGAAAGAACCTTGGGAGATCAGAGGGGGTAATACAGAGGGAAGTCCAGTAGAAAGCTATCGCACGCTGGGGAAAGAACCTTGGGAGATCTGGGGGGGGGGGCAAGACAAAGGGGAATCCAGTAGAAAGATGTTGCACAAGGGGGGGGGGGAAGAACCTTGGGAGACCGCAGGGGCAAGGGAGAGGGAAATATAGTAGAAAGCTATCGCAAGCTGGGGAAAGAACCTTGGGAGATCGGAGAGGGCAAAACAGAGGGGAGTCCAGTAGAAAATGGCACCGGGGGGGGGGGGGGAGAACCTTGGGAGATCGGAGGGGGCAATACAGAGGGGAGTCCAGTAGAAAGCTATCGCACGCTGGGGAAAGAACCTTGGAGATCTGAGGGGGCAAGACAGAGGGGAATCCAGTAGAAAGATGTTGCACGCTGGGGAAATTACCTTGGGAGATCAGAGGGGGTAATACAGAGGGGAGTCCAGTAGAAAGCTGTTGCACGCTGGGGAAAGAACCTTGGGAGATCTGAGGGGGGCAAGACAGAGGGGAATCCAGTAGAAAGATGTTGCACAAGGGGGGGGGTGAAGAATCTTGGGAGACCGCAGGGGCAAGGGAGAGGGAAATATAGTAGAAAGCTATCGCAAGCTGGGGAAACAAAGCTTGGGAGATAAGAGGGGGCAAGACAGAGGGGAGTCCAGTAGAAAGATGTTGAACGCTGGGGAAAGAACCTTAGGAGATCGGAGAGGGCAATACAGAGGGGAGTCCAGTAGAAAGGTATCGCACGCTGGGGAAACAAACCTTAGGAGATCAGAGGGTGCAAAACAGAGCGGGGGGGGGGGGGAGAGAACCCTGGGAGATCTGAGGAGGCAATACAGAGGGGAGTCCAGTAGAAAGCTGTTGCAAGCTGGGAAAGAACCTTGGGAGATCTGAGGGGGCAATACAGAGGGGAGTCCAGTAGAAAGCTATCGCACGCTGGGGAAAGAACCTTTTGAGATCTGAGGGGGACAAGACAGAGGGGAATCCAGTAGAAAGATGTTGCACAAGGGGGAGGGGAAGAACCTTGGGAGACCGCAGGGGCAAGGGAGAGGGAAATATAGTAGAAAGCTATAGCAAGCTGGGGAAAGAACCTTGGGAGATCGGAGAGGGCAAAACAGAGGGGAGTCCAGTAGAAAATGGCACGGGGGGGGGGGGGAAGAACCTTGGGAGATCGGAGGGGGCAATACAGAGGGGAGTCCAGTAGAAAGCTATCGCACGCTGGGGAAACAAACCTTAGGAGATCAGAGGGTGCAAAACAGAGCGGGGGGGGGGGGGGGGAGAGAACCCTGGGAGATCTGAGGAGGCAATACAGAGGGGAGTCCAGTAGAAAGCTGTTGCAAGCTGGGGAAAGAACCTTGGGAGATCTGAAGGGGCAAGACAGAGGGAAATATAGTAGAAAGATGCCATATGCTGAGGAAAGAACCTTGGAAGATCGGAGGGGGCAAGGTAGAGGGAAATCCAGTAGAAAAATGTTGAACGCTGGGGAAAGAACCTTGGGAAATCAGAGGGGGCAATACAGAGGGGAATCCAGTAGAAAGCTATCGCACACTGGGGAAAGAACCTTGGGAGATCTGAGGGGGGCAAGACAGAGGGGAATCCAGTAGAAAGATGTTGCACGCTGGGGAAAGAACCTTGGGAGATCAGAGGGGGTAATACAGAGGGGAATGCAGTAGAAAGCTATCGCACGCTGGGGAAAAAACCTTGGGAGATCGGAGGGGGCAAGACAGGGGAATCCAGTAGAAAGTTATGGCACACTGGGGAAATAACCTTGGGAGATCTGAGGGGGCAATACAGATGGGAGTCCAGTAGAAAGCTATCGCACGCTGGGGAAAGAACCTTGGGAGATCTGAGGGGGGCAAGAAGGAATCCAGTAGAAAGATGTTGCATGCTGGGGAAAGAACCTTGGGAGATCAGAGGGGGTAATACAGAGGGAAGTCCAGTAGAAAGCTATCGCACGCTGGGGAAAGAACCTTGGGAGATCTGGGGGGGGGGGCAAGACAAAGGGGAATCCAGTAGAAAGATGTTGCACAAGGGGGGGGGGAAGAACCTTGGGAGACCGCAGGGGCAAGGGAGAGGGAAATATAGTAGAAAGCTATCGCAAGCTGGGGAAAGAACCTTGGGAGATCGGAGAGGGCAAAACAGAGGGGAGTCCAGTAGAAAATGGCACCGGGGGGGGGGGGGAGAACCTTGGGAGATCGTAGGGGGCAATACAGAGGGGAGTCCAGTAGAAAGCTATCGCACGCTGGGGAACGAACCTTGGAGATCTGAGGGGGGCAAGACAGAGGGGAATCCAGTAGAAAGATGTTGCACGCTGGGGAAATTACCTTGGGAGATCAGAGGGTGCAAAACAGAGCGGGGGGGGGGGGGGAGAGAACCCTGGGAGATCTGAGGAGGCAATACAGAGGGGAGTCCAGTAGAAAGCTGTTGCAAGCTGGGGAAATAACCTTGGGAGATCTGAGGGGGCAATACAGAGGGGAGTCCAGTAGAAAGCTATCGCACGCTGGGGAAAGAACCTTGGGAGATCTGAGGGGGGCAAGACAGAGAGGAATCCAGTAGAAAGATGTTGCATGCTGGGGAAAGAACCTTGGGAGATCAGAGGGGGTAATACAGAGGGAAGTCCAGTAGAAAGCTATCGCACGCTGGGGAAAGAACCTTGGGAGATCTGGGGGGGGGGAAGACAAAGGGGAATCCAGTAGAAAGATGTTGCACAAGGGGGGGCGGGAGAACCTTGGGAGACCGCAGGGGCAAGGGAGAGGGAAATATAGTAGAAAGCTATCGCAAGCTGGGGAAAGAACCTTGGGAGATCGGAGAGGGCAAAACAGAGGGGAGTCCAGTAGAAAATGGCACGGGGGGGGGGGGGGAAGAACCTTGGGAGATCGGAGGGGGCAATACAGAGGGGAGTCCAGTAGAAAGCTATCGCACGCTGGGGAAAGAACCTTGGAGATCTGAGGGGGGCAAGACAGAGGGGAATCCAGTAGAAAGATGTTGCACAAGGGGGGGGGTGAAGAATCTTGGGAGACCGCAGGGGCAAGGGAGAGGGAAATATAGTAGAAAGCTATCGCAAGCTGGGGAAACAAAGCTTGGGAGATAAGAGGGGGCAAGACAGAGGGGAGTCCAGTAGAAAGCTATCGCACGCTGGGGAAAGAACCTTGGGAGATCTGAGGGGGCAAGAGAGTGGGGAATCCATTAGAAAGATGTTGCACGCTGGGGAAACAAACCTTGGGAGATCAGAGGGGGCAAGACAGAGGGGAATCCAGTACAAAATGGCATGCGGGGAGGGGGCGGAAGAACCTTGGGAGATCTGGGGGGGGGGGGCAAGACAGAGGGGAATCCAGTAGAAAGATGTTGCACGCTGGGGAAACAAACCTTTGGAGATCTGAGGGGGCAAGGCAGAGGGAAATCCAGTAGAAAGATGTTGAACGCTGGGGAAAGAACCTTAGGAGATCGGAGAGGGCAATACAGAGGGGAGTCCAGTAGAAAGGTATCGCACGCTGGGGAAACAAACCTTAGGAGATCAGAGGGTGCAAAACAGAGCGGGGGGGGGGGGGGAGAGAACCCTGGGAGATCTGAGGAGGCAATACAGAGGGGAGTCCAGTAGAAAGCTGTTGCAAGCTGGGGAAAGAACCTTGGGAGATCTGAGGGGGCAATACAGAGGGGAGTCCAGTAGAAAGCTATCGCACGCTGGGGAAAGAACCTTTTGAGATCTGAGGGGGGCAAGACAGAGGGGAATCCAGTAGAAAGATGTTGCACAAGGGGGAGGGGAAGAACCTTGGGAGACCGCAGGGGCAAGGGAGAGGGAAATATAGTAGAAAGCTATCGCAAGCTGGGGAAAGAACCTTGGGAGATCGGAGAGGGCAAAACAGAGGGGAGTCCAGTAGAAAATGGCACCGGGGGGGGGGGGAGAACCTTGGGAGATCGGAGGGGGCAATACAGAGGGGAGTCCAGTAGAAAGCTATCGCACGCTGGGGAAAGAACCTTGGAGATCTGAGGGGGGCAAGACAGAGGGGAATCCAGTAGAAAGATGTTGCACGCTGGGGAAATTACCTTGGGAGATCAGAGGGGGTAATACAGAGGGGAGTCCAGTAGAAAGCTGTTGCACGCTGGGGAAAGAACCTTGGGAGATCTGAGGGGGGCAAGACAGAGGGGAATCCAGTAGAAAGATGTTGCACAAGGGGGGGGTGAAGAATCTTGGGAGACCGCAGGGGCAAGGGAGAGGGAAATATAGTAGAAAGCTATCGCAAGCTGGGGAAACAAAGCTTGGGAGATAAGAGGGGGCAAGACAGAGGGGAGTCCAGTAGAAAGATGTTGAACGCTGGGGAAAGAACCTTAGGAGATCGGAGAGGGCAATACAGAGGGGAGTCCAGTAGAAAGGTATCGCACGCTGGGGAAACAAACCTTAGGAGATCAGAGGGTGCAAAACAGAGCGGGGGGGGGGGGAGAGAACCCTGGGAGATCTGAGGAGGCAATACAGAGGGGAGTCCAGTAGAAAGCTGTTGCAAGCTGGGGAAAGAACCTTGGGAGATCTGAGGGGGCAATACAGAGGGGAGTCCAGTAGAAAGCTATCGCACGCTGGGGAAAGAACCTTTTGAGATCTGAGGGGGGCAAGACAGAGGGGAATCCAGTAGAAAGATGTTGCACAAGGGGGAGGGGAAGAACCTTGGGAGACCGCAGGGGCAAGGGAGAGGGAAATATAGTAGAAAGCTATAGCAAGCTGGGGAAAGAACCTTGGGAGATCGGAGAGGGCAAAACAGAGGGGAGTCCAGTAGAAAATGGCACGGGGGGGGGGGAAGAACCTTGGGAGATCGGAGGGGGCAATACAGAGGGGAGTCCAGTAGAAAGCTATCGCACGCTGGGGAAAGAACCTTGGGAGACAAGAGGGGGCAAGACAGAGGGGAATCCAGCAGAAAGATATGGCATGCGGGGGGGGGGGGGGGGAAGAGAAAGAACCTTGGGAGAGCGGAAGGGGCAAGGCAGAGGGGAATCCAGTAGAAAGCTATCCCACACTGGGGAAACAAAGCTTGGGACATGCCAGGAGGCAAGACGGAGGGGATTTCAGTAGAAGGATGCCATATGCTGAGGAAAGAACCTTGGGAAATCGGAGGGGGCAAGACAGAGGGGAATCCAGTAGAAAGCTATCGGACACTTGGGAAATAACCTTGGGAGATGCGAGGAGGCAAGACAGAGTTGAATCCAGCAGAAAGATATGGCATGCGGGGGGGGGGGGCGGGGGGGGGAGAAAGAACCTTGGGAGAGCGGAAGGGGCAAGAAAGAGGGGAATCCAGTAGAAAATGGCACGCGGGGGGGGGCGGGGCGGGAAGAACCATGGGAGATCGGAGGGGGCAAGACAGAGGGGAATCCAGTAGAAAGCTATCGCACACTTGGGAAACAAATCTTGGGAGATAGGAGGGGGCAAGACAGAGGGGAACCCAGTAGAAAGATGCAATAAGGTGAGGAAAGAACCTTGGGAGATCGGAGGAGGCAAGACAGAGGGGAATCCAGTAGAAAGCTATCGCACACTTGGGAAAGAACCTTGGGAGATCTGAGGGGGCAAGACAGAGAGGAATCCAGCAGAAATATATGGCATGGGGGAGGGGGGGGAGAAAGAACCTTGGGAGATGGGAGGGGGCAAGACAGAGGGAAATACAGTAGAAAATGGCAAGCAGTTGGGGGGGAAAGAACCTTGGGAGATCTGAAGGGGCAAGACAGAGGGGAATCCAGTAGAAAGCTATCGCACGCTGGGGAAATAACCTTGGGAGATCGGAGGAGGCAAGACAGAGGGGAATCCAGTAGAAAGATGTGGAATGTGGGGGGTTGGGAGAACATTGGGAGATCAGAGGGGGCAAGAGAGATGGGAAACCAGTAGAAAATGGCATGGGGGGGGGAGAGAACCTTGGGAGATGCTAGGAGGCAAGACGGAGGGGAATCCAATAGAAACATGCCATAAGCTGAGGAAAGAACCTCGGGAGATCAGAGGGGGCAAGACAGAGGGGAATCCAGTAGAAAGATATGGCGGGGGTGGGTGGGTGGAAGAACCTTGGGAGATCGGAGGGGGCAAGACAGAGGGGAATCCAGTAGAAAGCTATCGCACGCTTGGGAAACAAAGCTTGGGACATGTCAGGAGGCAAGACAGAGGGGAATCCAGTAGAAAATGGCACGGGGGGGAGGGCGGGAAGAACCATGGGAGATCGGAGGGGGCAAGACAGAGGCGAATCCAGTAGAAAGCTATCGCACGCTTGGGAAACAAAGCTTGGGAGATAGGAGGGGGCAAGACAGAGGGGAACCCAGTAGAAAGATGCAATAAGGTGAGGAAAGAACCTTGGGAGATCGGAGGAGGCAAGACAGAGGGGAATCCAGTAGAAAGCTATCGCACACTTGGGAAAGAACCTTGGGAGATCTGAGGGGGCAAGACAGAGGGGAATCCAGTAGAAAGCTATCCCACACTGGGGAAACAAAGCTTGGGACATGCCAGGAGGCAAGACAGAGGGGAATTCAGTAGAAAGATATGGCACGTGAGGGGTTGGGAGAACCTTGGGAGATCAGAGGGGGCAAGAGACATGGGAATCCAGTACAAAATGGCATTGGGGGGGGGGAGAACCTAGGGAGAGCGGAGGGGGCAAGACAGACGGAAATACAGTAGAAAATGGCAAGCAGTTGCGGGGGGGAAAGAACCTTGGGAGATTTGAAGGGGCAAGACAGAGGGAAATCCAGTAGAAAGCTATCGCACGCTTGGGAAACAAAGCTTGGGAGATAGGAGGGGGCAAGACAGAGGGGAACCCAGTAGAAAGATGCAATAAGGTGAGGAAAGAACCTTGGGAGATCGGAGGAGGCAAGACAGAGGGGAATCCAGTAGAAAGCTATCGCACACTTGGGAAAGAACCTTGGGAGATCTGAGGGGGCAAGACAGAGGGGAATCCAGTAGAAAGCTATCCCACACTGGGGAAACAAAGCTTGGGACATGCCAGGAGGCAAGACAGAGGGGAATTCAGTAGAAAGATATGGCACGTGAGGGGTTGGGAGAACCTTGGGAGATCAGAGGGGGCAAGAGACATGGGAATCCAGTACAAAATGTCATGGGGGGGGGGAGAACCTAGGGAGAGCGGAGGGGGCAAGACAGACGGAAATACAGTAGAAAATGGCAAGCAGTTGCGGGGGAAAGAACCTTGGGAGATCTGAAGGGGCAAGACAGAGGGAAATCCAGTAGAAAGCTATCGCACACTGGGGAAACAAAGCTTGGGAGATAAGAGGGGGCAAGACAGAGGGGAATCCAGTAGAAAATGGCATGGGGGGGGAAAGAAACATGGGAGATCGGAGGGGCAAGACAGAGGGGAATCCAGTAGAAAGCTATCGCACGCTGGGGAAATAATCTTGGGAGATCGGAGGAGGCAAGACAGAGGGGAATCCAGTAGAAAGATGTGGAATGTGGGGGGTTGGGAGAACATTGGGAGATCAGAGGGGGCAAGAGAGATGGGAAACCAGTAGAAAATGGCATGGGGGGGGGGAGAACCTTGGGACATGCCAGGAGGCAAGACGGAGGGGAATCCAATAGAAACATGCCATAAGCTGAGGAAAGAACCTCGGGAGATCAGAGGGGGCAAGACAGAGGGGAATCAAGTAGAAAGATATGGCGGGTGGGGGGTGGAAGAACCTTGGGAGATCGGAGGGGGCAATACAGAGGGGAGTCCAGTAGAAAGTTATGCCTCACTGGGGAAAGAACCTCGGGAGATCGGAGGGGGCAAGACAGAGGGGAATCCTGTAGAAAGATATGGCATGTGGGGGGTTGGGAGAACATTGGGAGATCAGAGGGGGCAAGAGAGATGGGAAACCAGTAGAAAATGGCATGGGGGGGGGGAAGAACCTTGGGAGATCGGAGGGGCAAGACAGAAGGGAATCCAGTAGAAAGCTATCGCACGCTGGGGAAAGAACCTTGGGAGATGCGAGGAGGCAAGACAGAGGGGAATCCAGCAGAAAGATATGGCATGCGGGGGTGAGGTGGAGAAAGAACCTTGGGAGAGCGGAGGGGTAAGACAGACGGAAATACAGTAGAAAATGGCAAGCAGTTGAGGGGGAAAGAACCTTGGGAGATCTGAAGGGGCAAGACAGAGGGAAATCCCGTAGAAAAGCTATCGCACACTGGGGAAACAAAGTTTGGGAGATAAGAGGGGGCAAGAGAGATGGGAATCCAGTAGAAAATGGCATGGGGGGGGGGAAATAAAGCTTGGCAGATAAGAGGGGGCAAGACAGGGGAATCCAGTAGAAAATGGCACGGGGGGGGGGGGAGAACCTTGGGAGATCGGAGGGGCAAGACAGAGGGGAATTCCAGTAGAAAGATATGGCACGCGGTGGGGGGGGGGGATAACCTTGGGAGATCAGAGGGGGCAAGAGAGATGGGAATCCAGTACAAAATGGCATGGGGGGGGGGAGAACCTTGGGAGATGCTTGGAGGCAAGACAGAGGGGAATCCAGTAGAAAGATATGGCATGTGGGGGGTTGAGAGAACCTTGGGAGATCAGAGTGGGCAAGACAGATGGGAATCCAGTAGAAAGCTATCGCACACTGGGGAAACAAAGCTTTGGACATGTTAGGAGGCAAGACAGAGGGGAATTCAGTAGAAAGATATGGCACGTGGAGGGTTGGGAGAACCTTGAGAGATCAGAGGAGGCAAGACAGATGGGAATCCAGTAGAAAGCTATCGCACACTGGGGAAACAAAGCTTGGGAGATAAGAGGGGGCAAGAGAGATGGGAATCCAGTAGAAAATGGCATGGGGGGGGGGAAGAAACTTGGGAGATTGGAGGGGCAAGACAGAGGGGAATCCAGTAGAAAGCTATCCCACACTGGGGAAACAAAGCTTGGGACATGCCAGGAGGCAAGACAGAGGGGAATCCAGTAGAAAATGGCACGGGGGGGGGGGGAGAACCTTGGGAGATCGGAGGGGCAAGACAGAGGGGAATCCAGTAGAAAGATATGGCACGCGGTGGGGGGGGGATAACCTTGGGAGATCAGAGGGGGCAAGAGAGATGGGAATACAGTACAAAATGGCAAAGGGGGGGGGGTAACCTTGGGAGATGCTAGGGGGCAAGATAGATGGGAATGCAGTACAAAATGGCATAGGGGGGGGGGAGAACCTTGGGAGATGCTAGGAGGCAAGACGGAGGGGAATCCAATAGAAACATGCCATAAGCTGAGGAAAGAACCTCGGGAGATCGGAGGGGGCAAGACGGAGGGGAATCCAGTAGAAAGATATGGCATGTGGGCGGTTGGGAGTACCTTGGGAGATCTGAAGGGGCAAGACAGAGGGAAATCCAGTAGAAAGCTATCGCACACTGGGGAAACAAAGCTTGGGAGATAAAAGGGGGCAAGAGAGATGGGAATCCAGTAGAAAATGGCATGGGGGGGGGAAGAACCTTGGGAGAGCGGAAGGGGCAAGAAAGAGGGGAATCCTGTAGAAAGTTATGGCACACTGGGGAAATAACCTTGGGAGATGCGAGGAGGCAAGACAGAGGGGAATCCAGTAGAAAGTTATGGCACACTGGGGAAATAACCTTGGGAGAAAGGAGGAGGCAAGACAGAGGGGAATCCACTAGAAAGATGCCATATGCTGAGGAAAGAACCTTGGGAGATCGGAGGGGGCAAGACAGAGGGAAATCCAGTAGAAAGATGTCATATGCTGAGGAAAGAACCTTGGGAGATCGGAGGGGGCAAGACAGAGGGAAATCCAGTAGAAAGCTATCACACACTGGGGAAACAAAGCTTGGGACATGCCAGGAGGCAAGACAGAGGGGAATTCAGTAGAAAGATATGGCACGTGAGGGGTTGGGAGAACCTTGAGAGATCAGAGGAGGCAAGACAGACGGGAATCCAGTAGAAAGCTATCCCACAGTGGGGAAACAAAGCTTGGGACATGCCAGGAGGCAAGACAGAGGGGAATTCAGTAGAAAGATATGGCACGTGAGGGGTTGGGAGAACCTTGGGAGATCAGAGGGGGCAAGACATAGGGGAATCCAGTAGAAAGATATGGCACGGGGGGGGGGGGCGGCTGGAAGAACCTTGGGAGATCGGAGGGGGCAATACAGAGGGGAGTCCAGTAGAAAGTTATGGCTCACTGGGGAAAGAACCTCGGGAGATCGGAGGGGGCAAGACAGAGGGGAATCCAGTAGAAAGATATGGCATGTGGGGGGTTGGGAGAACATTGGGAGATCAGAGGGGGCAAGAGAGATGGGAAACCAGTAGAAAATGGCATGGGGGGGGGGGAGAACCTTGGGAGATGCTAGGAGGCAAGACGGAGGGGAATCCAATAGAAACATGCCATAAGCTGAGGAAAGAACCTCGGGAGATCAGAGGGGGCAAGACAGAGGGGAATCCAGTAGAAAGATATGGCATGTGGGGGGTTGGGAGAACATTGGGAGATCAGAGGGGGCAAGAGAGATGGGAAACCAGTAGAAAATGGCATGGGGGGGGGGGAAGAACCTTGGGAGATCGGAGGGGGCAATACAGAGGGGAGTCCAGTAGAAAGTTATGGCTCACTGGGGAAAGAACCTCGGGAGATCGGAGGGGGCAAGACAGAGGGGAATCCTGTAGAAAGATATGGCATGTGGGGGGTTGGGAGAACATTGGGAGATCAGAGGGGGCAAGAGAGATGGGAAACCAGTAGAAAATGGCATGGGGGGGGGGAAGAACCTTGGGAGATCGGAGGGGCAAGACAGAGGGGAATTCCAGTAGAAAGATATGGCACGCGGTGGGGGGGGGGGGGATAACCTTGGGAGATCAGAGGGGGCAAGAGAGATGGGAATCCAGTACAAAATGGCATGGGGGGGGGGAGAACCTTGGGAGATGCTTGGAGGCAAGACAGAGGGGAATCCAGTAGAAAGATATGGCATGTGGGGGGTTGAGAGAACCTTGGGAGATCAGAGTGGGCAAGACAGATGGGAATCCAGTAGAAAGCTATCGCACACTGGGGAAACAAAGCTTTGGACATGTTAGGAGGCAAGACAGAGGGGAATTCAGTAGAAAGATATGGCACGTGGAGGGTTGGGAGAACCTTGAGAGATCAGAGGAGGCAAGACAGATGGGAATCCAGTAGAAAGCTATCGCACACTGGGGAAACAAAGCTTGGGAGATAAGAGGGGGCAAGAGAGATGGGAATCCAGTAGAAAATGGCATGGGGGGGGGAAGAAACTTGGGAGATTGGAGGGGCAAGACAGAGGGGAATCCAGTAGAAAGCTATCCCACACTGGGGAAACAAAGCTTGGGACATGCCAGGAGGCAAGACAGAGGGGAATCCAGTAGAAAATGGCACGGGGGGGGGGGGGAGAACCTTGGGAGATCGGAGGGGCAAGACAGAGGGGAATCCAGTAGAAAGATATGGCACGCGGTGGGGGGGGGATAACCTTGGGAGATCAGAGGGGGCAAGAGAGATGGGAATACAGTACAAAATGGCAAAGGGGGGGGGGTAACCTTGGGAGATGCTAGGGGGCAAGATAGATGGGAATGCAGTACAAAATGGCATAGGGGGGGGGGAGAACCTTGGGAGATGCTAGGAGGCAAGACGGAGGGGAATCCAATAGAAACATGCCATAAGCTGAGGAAAGAACCTCGGGAGATCGGAGGGGGCAAGACGGAGGGGAATCCAGTAGAAAGATATGGCATGTGGGCGGTTGGGAGTACCTTGGGAGATCTGAAGGGGCAAGACAGAGGGAAATCCAGTAGAAAGCTATCGCACACTGGGGAAACAAAGCTTGGGAGATAAAAGGGGGCAAGAGAGATGGGAATCCAGTAGAAAATGGCATGGGGGGGGGGAAGAACCTTGGGAGAGCGGAAGGGGCAAGAAAGAGGGGAATCCTGTAGAAAGTTATGGCACACTGGGGAAATAACCTTGGGAGATGCGAGGAGGCAAGACAGAGGGGAATCCAGTAGAAAGTTATGGCACACTGGGGAAATAACCTTGGAGAAAGGAGGAGGCAAGACAGAGGGGAATCCACTAGAAAGATGCCATATGCTGAGGAAAGAACCTTGGGAGATCGGAGGGGGCAAGACAGAGGGAAATCCAGTAGAAAGATGTCATATGCTGAGGAAAGAACCTTGGGAGATCGGAGGGGGCAAGACAGAGGGAAATCCAGTAGAAAGCTATCACACACTGGGGAAACAAAGCTTGGGACATGCCAGGAGGCAAGACAGAGGGGAATTCAGTAGAAAGATATGGCACGTGAGGGGTTGGGAGAACCTTGAGAGATCAGAGGAGGCAAGACAGACGGGAATCCAGTAGAAAGCTATCCCACAGTGGGGAAACAAAGCTTGGGACATGCCAGGAGGCAAGACAGAGGGGAATTCAGTAGAAAGATATGGCACGTGAGGGGTTGGGAGAACCTTGGGAGATCAGAGGGGGCAAGACATAGGGGAATCCAGTAGAAAGATATGGCACGGGGGGGGGGGGCGGCTGGAAGAACCTTGGGAGATCGGAGGGGGCAATACAGAGGGGAGTCCAGTAGAAAGTTATGGCTCACTGGGGAAAGAACCTCGGGAGATCGGAGGGGGCAAGACAGAGGGGAATCCAGTAGAAAGATATGGCATGTGGGGGGTTGGGAGAACATTGGGAGATCAGAGGGGGCAAGAGAGATGGGAAACCAGTAGAAAATGGCATGGGGGGGGGGGGGAGAACCTTGGGAGATGCTAGGAGGCAAGACGGAGGGGAATCCAATAGAAACATGCCATAAGCTGAGGAAAGAACCTCGGGAGATCAGAGGGGGCAAGACAGAGGGGAATCCAGTAGAAAGATATGGCATGTGGGGGGTTGGGAGAACATTGGGAGATCAGAGGGGGCAAGAGAGATGGGAAACCAGTAGAAAATGGCATGGGGGGGGGGGAAGAACCTTGGGAGATCGGAGGGGGCAATACAGAGGGGAGTCCAGTAGAAAGTTATGGCTCACTGGGGAAAGAACCTCGGGAGATCGGAGGGGGCAAGACAGAGGGGAATCCTGTAGAAAGATATGGCATGTGGGGGGTTGGGAGAACATTGGGAGATCAGAGGGGGCAAGAGAGATGGGAAACCAGTAGAAAATGGCATGGGGGGGGGGAAGAACCTTGGGAGATCGGAGGGGCAAGACAGAAGGGAATCCAGTAGAAAGCTATCGCACGCTGGGGAAAGAACCTTGGGAGATGCGAGGAGGCAAGACAGAGGGGAATCCAGCAGAAAGATATGGCATGCGGGGGTGAGGTGGAGAAAGAACCTTGGGAGAGCGGAGGGGGTAAGACAGACGGAAATACAGTAGAAAATGGCAAGCAGTTGAGGGGGAAAGAACCTTGGGAGATCTGAAGGGGCAAGACAGAAGGAAATCCAGTAGAAAGCTATAGCACACTGGGGAAACAAAGCTTGGGAGATAAGAGGGGGCAAGAGAGATGGGAATCCAGTAGAAAATGGCATGGGGGGGGGAAATAAAGCTTGGCAGATAAGAGGGGACAAGACAGAGGGGAATCCAGTAGAAAATGGCACGGGGGGGGGGGGGAGAACCTTGGGAGATCGGAGGGGCAAGACAGAGGGGAATCCAGTAGAAAATGGCACGGGGGGGGGGGATAACCTTGGGAGATCAGAGGGGGCAAGAGAGATGGGAATCCAGTACAAAATTGCATGGGGGGGGAGAACCTTGGGAGATGCTTGGAGGCAAGACAGAGGGGAATCCAATAGAAACATGCCATAAGCTGAGGAAAGAACCTCGGGAGATCGGAGGGGGCAAGACAGAGGGGAATCCAGTAGAAAGATATGGCATGTGGGGGGTTGAGAGAACCTTGGGAGATCAGAGTGGGCAAGACAGATGGGAATCCAGTAGAAAGCTATCGCACACTGGGGAAACAAAGCTTGGGACATGTCAGGAGGCAAGACAGAGGGGAATTCAGAAGAAAGATATGGCACGTGGAGGGTTGGGAGAACCTTGAGAGATCAGAGGAGGCAAGACAGATGGGAATCCAGTAGAAAGCTATCGCACACTGGGGAAACAAAGCTTGGGAGATAAGAGGGGGCAAGAGAGATGGGAATCCAGTAGAAAATGGCATGGGGGGGGGGAAGAAACTTGGGAGATTGGAGGGGCAAGACAGAGGGGAATCCAGTAGAAAGCTATCGCACACTGGGGAAACAAAGCTTGGGAGATCAGAGGGGGCAAGAGAGATGGGAATCCAGTACAAAATGGCATGGGGGGGGGGATAACCTTGGGAGATGCTAGGGGGCAAGAGAGATGGGAATCCAGTACAAAATGGCATGGGGGGGGGAGAACCTTGGGAGATCGGAGGGGCAAGACAGAGGGTAATCCAGTAGAAAGATATGGCACGCGGTGGGGGGGGGGGTAACCTTGGGAGATGCTAGGGGGCAAGACAGATGGGAATGCAGTACAAAATGGCATAGGGGGGGGGAGAACCTTGGGAGATGCTAGGAGGCAAGACAGAGGGGAATCCAATAGAAACATGCCATAAGCTGAGGAAAGAACCTCGGGAGATCGGAGTGGGCAAGACAGAGGGGAATCCAGTAGAAAGCTATCGCACACTGGGGAAACAAAGCTTGGGACATGCCAGGAGGCAAGACAGAGGGGAATTCAGTAGAAAGATATGGCACGTGAGGGGTTGGGAGAACCTTGAGAGATCAGAGGAGGCAAGACAGACGGGAATCCAGTAGAAAGCTATCCCACAGTGGGGAAACAAAGCTTGGGACATGCCAGGAGGCAAGACAGAGGGGAATTCAGTAGAAAGATATGGCACGTGAGGGGTTGGGAGAACCTTGGGAGATCAGAGGGGGCAAGACATAGGGGAATCCAGTAGAAAGATATGGCACGGGGGGGGGGGGGCGGCTGGAAGAACCTTGGGAGATCGGAGGGGGCAATACAGAGGGGAGTCCAGTAGAAAGTTATGGCTCACTGGGGAAAGAACCTCGGGAGATCGGAGGGGGCAAGACAGAGGGGAATCCAGTAGAAAGATATGGCATGTGGGGGGTTGGGAGAACATTGGGAGATCAGAGGGGGCAAGAGAGATGGGAAACCAGTAGAAAATGGCATGGGGGGGGGGGAGAACCTTGGGAGATGCTAGGAGGCAAGACGGAGGGGAATCCAATAGAAACATGCCATAAGCTGAGGAAAGAACCTCGGGAGATCAGAGGGGGCAAGACAGAGGGGAATCCAGTAGAAAGATATGGCATGTGGGGGGTTGGGAGAACATTGGGAGATCAGAGGGGGCAAGAGAGATGGGAAACCAGTAGAAAATGGCATGGGGGGGGGGGGAAGAACCTTGGGAGATCGGAGGGGGCAATACAGAGGGGAGTCCAGTAGAAAGTTATGGCTCACTGGGGAAAGAACCTCGGGAGATCGGAGGGGGCAAGACAGAGGGGAATCCTGTAGAAAGATATGGCATGTGGGGGGTTGGGAGAACATTGGGAGATCAGAGGGGGCAAGAGAGATGGGAAACCAGTAGAAAATGGCATGGGGGGGGGGAAGAACCTTGGGAGATCGGAGGGGCAAGACAGAGGGGAATTCCAGTAGAAAGATATGGCACGCGGTGGGGGGGGGGATAACCTTGGGAGATCAGAGGGGGCAAGAGAGATGGGAATCCAGTACAAAATGGCATGGGGGGGGGGAGAACCTTGGGAGATGCTTGGAGGCAAGACAGAGGGGAATCCAGTAGAAAGATATGGCATGTGGGGGGTTGAGAGAACCTTGGGAGATCAGAGTGGGCAAGACAGATGGGAATCCAGTAGAAAGCTATCGCACACTGGGGAAACAAAGCTTTGGACATGTTAGGAGGCAAGACAGAGGGGAATTCAGTAGAAAGATATGGCACGTGGAGGGTTGGGAGAACCTTGAGAGATCAGAGGAGGCAAGACAGATGGGAATCCAGTAGAAAGCTATCGCACACTGGGGAAACAAAGCTTGGGAGATAAGAGGGGGCAAGAGAGATGGGAATCCAGTAGAAAATGGCATGGGGGGGGGAAGAAACTTGGGAGATTGGAGGGGCAAGACAGAGGGGAATCCAGTAGAAAGCTATCCCACACTGGGGAAACAAAGCTTGGGACATGCCAGGAGGCAAGACAGAGGGGAATCCAGTAGAAAATGGCACGGGGGGGGGGGAGAACCTTGGGAGATCGGAGGGGCAAGACAGAGGGGAATCCAGTAGAAAGATATGGCACGCGGTGGGGGGGGGATAACCTTGGGAGATCAGAGGGGGCAAGAGAGATGGGAATACAGTACAAAATGGCAAAGGGGGGGGGGGGTAACCTTGGGAGATGCTAGGGGGCAAGATAGATGGGAATGCAGTACAAAATGGCATAGGGGGGGGGGAGAACCTTGGGAGATGCTAGGAGGCAAGACGGAGGGGAATCCAATAGAAACATGCCATAAGCTGAGGAAAGAACCTCGGGAGATCGGAGGGGGCAAGACGGAGGGGAATCCAGTAGAAAGATATGGCATGTGGGCGGTTGGGAGTACCTTGGGAGATCTGAAGGGGCAAGACAGAGGGAAATCCAGTAGAAAGCTATCGCACACTGGGGAAACAAAGCTTGGGAGATAAAAGGGGGCAAGAGAGATGGGAATCCAGTAGAAAATGGCATGGGGGGGGGAAGAACCTTGGGAGAGCGGAAGGGGCAAGAAAGAGGGGAATCCTGTAGAAAGTTATGGCACACTGGGGAAATAACCTTGGGAGATGCGAGGAGGCAAGACAGAGGGGAATCCAGTAGAAAGTTATGGCACACTGGGGAAATAACCTTGGGAGAAAGGAGGAGGCAAGACAGAGGGGAATCCACTAGAAAGATGCCATATGCTGAGGAAAGAACCTTGGGAGATCGGAGGGGGCAAGACAGAGGGAAATCCAGTAGAAAGATGTCATATGCTGAGGAAAGAACCTTGGGAGATCGGAGGGGGCAAGACAGAGGGAAATCCAGTAGAAAGCTATCACACACTGGGGAAACAAAGCTTGGGACATGCCAGGAGGCAAGACAGAGGGGAATTCAGTAGAAAGATATGGCACGTGAGGGGTTGGGAGAACCTTGAGAGATCAGAGGAGGCAAGACAGACGGGAATCCAGTAGAAAGCTATCCCACAGTGGGGAAACAAAGCTTGGGACATGCCAGGAGGCAAGACAGAGGGGAATTCAGTAGAAAGATATGGCACGTGAGGGGTTGGGAGAACCTTGGGAGATCAGAGGGGGCAAGACATAGGGGAATCCAGTAGAAAGATATGGCACGGGGGGGGGGGGCGGCTGGAAGAACCTTGGGAGATCGGAGGGGGCAATACAGAGGGGAGTCCAGTAGAAAGTTATGGCTCACTGGGGAAAGAACCTCGGGAGATCGGAGGGGGCAAGACAGAGGGGAATCCAGTAGAAAGATATGGCATGTGGGGGGTTGGGAGAACATTGGGAGATCAGAGGGGGCAAGAGAGATGGGAAACCAGTAGAAAATGGCATGGGGGGGGGGGGAGAACCTTGGGAGATGCTAGGAGGCAAGACGGAGGGGAATCCAATAGAAACATGCCATAAGCTGAGGAAAGAACCTCGGGAGATCAGAGGGGGCAAGACAGAGGGGAATCCAGTAGAAAGATATGGCATGTGGGGGGTTGGGAGAACATTGGGAGATCAGAGGGGGCAAGAGAGATGGGAAACCAGTAGAAAATGGCATGGGGGGGGGGGAAGAACCTTGGGAGATCGGAGGGGGCAATACAGAGGGGAGTCCAGTAGAAAGTTATGGCTCACTGGGGAAAGAACCTCGGGAGATCGGAGGGGGCAAGACAGAGGGGAATCCTGTAGAAAGATATGGCATGTGGGGGGTTGGGAGAACATTGGGAGATCAGAGGGGGCAAGAGAGATGGGAAACCAGTAGAAAATGGCATGGGGGGGGGGGAAGAACCTTGGGAGATCGGAGGGGCAAGACAGAAGGGAATCCAGTAGAAAGCTATCGCACGCTGGGGAAAGAACCTTGGGAGATGCGAGGAGGCAAGACAGAGGGGAATCCAGCAGAAAGATATGGCATGCGGGGGTGAGGTGGAGAAAGAACCTTGGGAGAGCGGAGGGGGTAAGACAGACGGAAATACAGTAGAAAATGGCAAGCAGTTGAGGGGGAAAGAACCTTGGGAGATCTGAAGGGGCAAGACAGAAGGAAATCCAGTAGAAAGCTATAGCACACTGGGGAAACAAAGCTTGGGAGATAAGAGGGGGCAAGAGAGATGGGAATCCAGTAGAAAATGGCATGGGGGGGGGGAAATAAAGCTTGGCAGATAAGAGGGGACAAGACAGAGGGGAATCCAGTAGAAAATGGCACGGGGGGGGGGGAGAACCTTGGGAGATCGGAGGGGCAAGACAGAGGGGAATCCAGTAGAAAATGGCACGGGGGGGGGGATAACCTTGGGAGATCAGAGGGGGCAAGAGAGATGGGAATCCAGTACAAAATTGCATGGGGGGGGAGAACCTTGGGAGATGCTTGGAGGCAAGACAGAGGGGAATCCAATAGAAACATGCCATAAGCTGAGGAAAGAACCTCGGGAGATCGGAGGGGGCAAGACAGAGGGGAATCCAGTAGAAAGATATGGCATGTGGGGGGTTGAGAGAACCTTGGGAGATCAGAGTGGGCAAGACAGATGGGAATCCAGTAGAAAGCTATCGCACACTGGGGAAACAAAGCTTGGGACATGTCAGGAGGCAAGACAGAGGGGAATTCAGAAGAAAGATATGGCACGTGGAGGGTTGGGAGAACCTTGAGAGATCAGAGGAGGCAAGACAGATGGGAATCCAGTAGAAAGCTATCGCACACTGGGGAAACAAAGCTTGGGAGATAAGAGGGGGCAAGAGAGATGGGAATCCAGTAGAAAATGGCATGGGGGGGGGGAAGAAACTTGGGAGATTGGAGGGGCAAGACAGAGGGGAATCCAGTAGAAAGCTATCGCACACTGGGGAAACAAAGCTTGGGAGATCAGAGGGGGCAAGAGAGATGGGAATCCAGTACAAAATGGCATGGGGGGGGGATAACCTTGGGAGATGCTAGGGGGCAAGAGAGATGGGAATCCAGTACAAAATGGCATGGGGGGGGGAGAACCTTGGGAGATCGGAGGGGCAAGACAGAGGGTAATCCAGTAGAAAGATATGGCACGCGGTGGGGGGGGGGGGTAACCTTGGGAGATGCTAGGGGGCAAGACAGATGGGAATGCAGTACAAAATGGCATAGGGGGGGGGAGAACCTTGGGAGATGCTAGGAGGCAAGACAGAGGGGAATCCAATAGAAACATGCCATAAGCTGAGGAAAGAACCTCGGGAGATCGGAGTGGGCAAGACAGAGGGGAATCCAGTAGAAAGCTATCGCACACTGGGGAAACAAAGCTTGGGACATGCCAGGAGGCAAGACAGAGGGGAATTCAGTAGAAAGATATGGCACGTGAGGGGTTGGGAGAACCTTGGGAGATCAGAGTGGGCAAGACAGATGGGAATCCAGTAGAAAGCTATCGCACACTGGGGAAACAAAGCTTGGGACATGCCAGGAGGCAAGACAGAGGGGAATTCAGTAGAAAGATATGGCACGTGAGGGGTTGGGAGAACCTTGGGAGATCAGATGGCAAGACATAGGGGAATCCAGTAGAAAGATAGGGCACGCGGTGGGGGGGGGATAACCTTGGGAGAACAGAGGGGGCAAGAGACATGGGAATCCAGTACAAAATGGCATCGGGGGGGGGGGGGAGAACCTAGGGAGAGCGGAGGGGGCAAGACAGACGGAAATACAGTAGAAAATGGCAAGCAGTTGCGGGGGGGAAAGAACCTTGGGAGATCTGAAGGGGCAAGACAGAGGGAAATCCAGTAGAAAGCTATCGCACACTGGGGAAACAAAGCTTGGGAGATAAGAGGGGGCAAGACAGAGGGGAATCCAGTAGAAAATGGCATGGGGGGGGGAAGAAACATGGGAGATCGGAGGGGCAAGACAGAGGGGAATCCAGTAGAAAGATATGGCATGTGGGGGGTTGGGAGAACATTGGGAGATCAGAGGGGGCAAGAGAGATGGGAAACCAGTAGAAAATGGCATGGGGGGGGGGGAAAGAACCTTGGGAGATCTGAGGGGCAAGACAGAAGGGAATCCAGTAGAAAGCTATCGCACACTGGGGAAACAAAGCTTGGGAGATAAGAGGGGGCAAGAGAGATGGGAATCCAGTAGAAAATGGCATGGGGGGGGGGGAAAGAACCTTGGGAGAGCGGAAGGGGCAAGAAAGAGGGGAATCCTGTAGAAAGTTATGGCACACTGGGGAAATAACCTTGGGAGATGCGAGGAGGCAAGACAGAGGGGAATCCAGTAGAAAGTTATGGCACACTGGGGAAATAACCTTGGGAGATGCGAGGAGGCAAGACAGAGAGGAATCCAGCAGTAAGATATGGCATGCGGGGGGGGGGGGAAAGAACCTTGGGAGAGCGGAAGGGGCAAAACAGAGGGGGCAAGAGACATGGGAATCCAGTACAAAATGGCATGTGGGGGGGGAGAACCTAGGGAGAGCGGAGGGGGCAAGACAGACGGAAATACAGTAGAAAATGGCAAGCAGTTGCGGGGGAAAGAACCTTGGGAGATCTGAAGGGGCAAGACAGAGGGAAATCCAGTAGAAAGCTATCGCACACTGGGGAAACAAAGCTTGGGAGATAAGAGGGGGCAAGACAGAGGGGAATCCAGTAGAAAATGGCATGGGGGGGGGGGAAGAAACATGGGAGATCGGAGGGGCAAGACAGAGGGGAATCCAATAGAAAGCTATCGCACGCTGGGGAAATAACCTTGGGAGATCGGAGGAGGCAAGACAGACGGGAATCCAGTAGAAAGATGCCATTTGCTGAGGAAAGAATCTTGGGAGATCGGAGGGGGCAAGACAGAGGGGAATCCAGTAGAAAGATATGGCACGCGGTGGGGGGGGGGATAACCTTGGGAGATGCTAGGGGGCAAGACAGATGGGAATGCAGTACAAAATGGCATAGGGGGGGGGGAGAACCTTGGGAGATGCTAGGAGGCAAGACGGAGGGGAATCCAATAGAAACATGCCATAAGCTGAGGAAAGAACCTTGGGAGATAAGAGGGGGCAAGAGAGATGGGAATCCAGTAGGAAGATATGGCATGTAGGAGGTTGGGAGTACCTTGGGAGATCTGAAGGGGAACCCAATAGAAAAATGCCATAAGCTGAGGAAAGAACCTCGGGAGATAAGAGGGGGCAAGACAGAGGGGAATCCAGTAGAAAGATATGGCACGGGGGGGGGAGGGGTGGAAGAACCTTGGGAGATCGGAGGGGGCAATACAGAGGGGAGTCCAGTAGAAAGTTATGGCTCACTGAGGAAAGAACCTTGGGAGATCGGAGGAGGCAAGACAGAGGGGAATCCAGTAGAAAGTTGCCATAAGCTGAGAAAAGAACCTTGGGAGATCGGAGGGGGCAAGACAGAGGGGAATCCAGTAGAAAGATATGGCACGCGGGGGGGGGGGAAGTACCTTGGGAGATCAGAGGGGGCAAGGCAGAGGGAAATACAGTAGAAAATGGCAAGCAGTTGGGGGGGAAAGTACCTTGGGAGATCTGAAGGGGCAAGACAGAGGGGAATCCAGTAGAAAGTTGCCACACGCTGGGGAAAGAACCTTGGGAGATCGGAGGGGCAAGACAGAAGGGAATCCAGTAGAAAGATGCCATATGCTGAGGAAAGAACCTTGGGAGATCGGAGGGGGCAAGACAGAGGGAAATCCAGGAGAAAGATGTCATATGCTGAGAAAAGAACCTTGGGAGATCGGAGGGGGCAAGAGAGAGGGAAATCCAGTAGAAAGTTATGGCTCACTGAGGAAAGAACCTTGGGAGATCGGAGGGGCAAGACAGAAGGGAATCCAGTAGAAAGATGCCATATGCTGAGGAAAGAACCTTGGGAGATCGGAGGGGGCAAGACAGAGGGAAATCCAGGAGAAAGATGTCATATGCTGAGGAAAGAACCTTGGGAGATGCTAGGAGGCAAGGCAGAGGGAAATACAGTAGAAAATGGCAAGCAGTTGGGGGGGAAAGTACCTTGGGAGATCGGAGGGGCGAGACAGAAGGGAATCCAGTAGAAAGATATGGCACGCGGGGGGGGGGGATAACCTTGGGAGATCAGAGGGGGCAAGAGAGATGGGAATCCAGTACAAAATGGCATAGGGGGGGGGGGAGAACCTTGGGAGATGCTAGGAGGCAAGACGGAGGGGAATCCAATAGAAACATGCAATAAGCTGAGGAAAGAACCTCGGGAGATAAGAGGGGGCAAGACAGAGGGGAACCTAGTAGAAAGATATGGCACGGGGGGTGGGGGTGGAAGAACCTTGGGAGATCGGAGGGGGCAATACAGAGGGGAGTCCAGTAGAAAGTTATGGCTCACCAGGGAAAAAACCTTGGGAGATCGGAGGAGGCAAGACAGAGGGGAATCCAGTAGAAAGATGCCATATGCTGAGGAAAGAACCTTGGGAGATCGGAGGGGGCAAGACAGAGGGAAATCCAGTAGAAAGATGTCATATGCTGAGGAAAGAACCTTGGGAGATCGGAGGGGGCAAGACAGAGGGAAATCCAGTAGAAAGCTATCACACACTGGGGAAACAAAGCTTGGGACATGCCAGGAGGCAAGACAGAGGGGAACCCAGTAGAAAGATATGGCACGTGAGGGGTTGGGAGAACCTTGAGAGATCAGAGGAGGCAAGACAGACGGGAATCCAGTAGAAAGCTATCCCACACTGGGGAAACAAAGCTTGGGACATGCCAGGAGGCAAGACAGAGGGGAATTCAGTAGAAAGATATGGCACGTGAGGGGTTGGGAGAACATTGGGAGATCAGAGGGGGCAAGAGAGATGGGAAACCAGTAGAAAATGGCATGGGGGGGGGGGAGAACCTTGGGAGATCAGAGGGGGCAAGACAGAGGGGAGTCCAGTAGAAAGATATGGCGGGGGGGGGGGGGGTGGAAGAACCTTGGGAGATCGGAGGGGGCAATACAGAGGGGAGTCCAGTAGAAAGTTATGGCTCACTGGGGAAAGAACCTCGGGAGATCGGAGGGGGCAAGACAGAGGGGAATCCAGTAGAAAGATATGGCATGTGGGGGGTTGGGAGAACATTGGGAGATCAGAGGGGGCAAGAGAGATGGGAAACCAGTAGAAAATGGCATGGGGGGGGAAGAACCTTGGGAGATCGGAGGGGCAAGACAGATGGGAATCCAGTAGAAAGCTATCGCACGCTGGGGAAAGAACCTTGGGAGACGCGAGGAGGCAAGACAGAGGGGAATCCAGCAGAAAGATATGGCATGCGGGGGTGAGGGGGAGAAAGAACCTTGGGAGAGCGGAGGGGGCAAGACAGACGGAAATACAGTAGAAAATGGCAAGCAGTTGGGGGGGAAAGAACCTTGGGAGATCTGAAGGGGCAAGACAGAGGGAAATCCAGTAGAAAGCTATCGCACACTGGGGAAACAAAGCTTGGGAGATAAGAGGGGGCAAGAGAGATGGGAATCCAGTAGAAAATGGCATGGGGGGGGGTAGAACCTTGGGAGATCGGAGGGGCAAGACAGAGGGGAATTCCAGTAGAAAGATATGGCACGCGGTGGGGGGGGGATAACCTTGGGAGATCAGAGGGGGCAAGTGAGATGGGAATCCAGTACAAAATGGCATGGGGGGGGGGGAGAACCTTGGGAGATGCTTGGAGGCAAGACAGAGGGGAATCCAATAGAAACATGCCATAAGCTGAGGAAAGAACCTCGGGAGATCGGAGGGGGCAAGACAGAGGGGAATCCAGTAGAAAGGTATGGCATGTGGGGGGTTGAGAGAACCTTGGGAGATCAGAGTGGGCAAGACAGATGGGAATCCAGTAGAAAGCTATCGCACATTGGGGAAACAAAGCTTGGGACATGTCAGGAGGCAAGACAGAGGGGAGTTCAGTAGAAAGATATGGCACGTGGAGGGTTGGGAGAACCTTGAGAGATCAGAGGAGGCAAGACAGATGGGAATCCAGTAGAAAGCTATCGCACGCTGGGGAAACAAAGCTTGGGAGATAAGAGGGGGCAAGAGAGATGGGAATCCAGTAGAAAATAGCATGGGGGGGGGAAGAAACTTGGGAGATTGGAGGGGCAAGACAGAGGGGAATCCAGTAGAAAGCTATCCCACACTGGGGAAACAAAGCTTGGGACATGCCAGGAGGGAAGACAGAGGGGAATCCAGTAGAAAATGGCACGGGGGGGGGGGGGAGAACCTTGGGAGATCGGAGGGGCAAGAGAGATGGGAATCCAGTACAAAATGGCATAGGGGGGGGGGGATAACCTTGGGAGATGCTAGGGGGCAAGATAGATGGGAATGCAGTACAAAATGGCATAGGGGGGGGAGAACCTTGGGAGATGCTAGGAGGCAAGACGGAGGGGAATCCAATAGAAACATGCCATAAGCTGAGGAAAGAACCTCGGGAGATCGGAGGGGGCAAGACGGAGGGGAATCCAGTAGAAAGATATGGCATGTGGGCGGTTGGGAGTACCTTGGGAGATCTGAAGGGGCAAGACAGAGGGAAATCCAGTAGAAAGCTATCGCACACCGGGGAACCAAAGCTTGGGAGATAAGAGGTGGCAAGAGAGATGGGAATCCAGTAGAAAATGGCATGGGGGGGGGGGGGAAAGAACCTTGGGAGAGCGGAAGGGGCAAGAAAGAGGGGAATCCTGTAGAAAGTTATGGCACACTGGGGAAATAACCTTGGGAGATGCGAGGAGGCAAGACAGAGGGGAATCCAGTGGAAAGTTATGGCACACTGGGGAAATAACCTTGGGAGATCAGAGGAGGCAAGACAGAGAGGAATCCAGCAGTAAGATATGGCATGCGGGGGGGGGGGGGGGGGAAAGAACCTTGGGAGAGCGGAAGGGGCAAGAAAGAGGGGAATCCAGTAGAAAATGGCACGCGGGGGGGGGGGGGGCGGGAAGAACCATGGGAGATCGGAGGGGGCAAAACAGAGGGGAATCCAGTAGAAAGCTATCGCACACTTGGGAAATAACCTTGGGAGATGCGAGGAGGCAAGACAGAGGGGAATCCAGTAGAAAGATATGGCACGCGGGGGGGGGGGGGAAGAACCTTGGGAGATCGGAGGGGGCAAGACAGAGGGAAATACAGTAGAAAATGGCAAGCAGTTGGGGGGGAAAGAACCTTGGGTGATCTGAACGGGCAAGACAGAGGGAAATCCAGTAGAAAGCTATCGCACGCTGGGGAAAGAACCCAGTGAGCCATAACTTTCTACTGGACTCCCCTCTGTATTGCCCCCTCCGATCTCCCAAGGTTCTTCCACCCCCCCCCCTGCCATATCTTTCTACTGGACTCCCCTCTGTCTTGCCCCCTCTGATCTCCCGAGGTTCTTTCCTCAGCTTATGGCATGTTTCTATTGGATTCCCCTCCGATTTGCCTCCTAGCATCTCCCAAGGTTCTCCCCACCCCCATGCCATTTTCTACTGGTTTCCCATCTCTCTTGCCCCCTCTGATCTCCCAATGTTCTCCCAACCCCTCACGTGCCATATCTTTCTACTGAATTCCCCTCTGTCTTGCCTCCTGGCATGTCCCAAGCTTTGTTTCCCCAGTGTGTGATAGCGATGGGAATCCAGTAGAAAATGGCATGGGGGGGAAAATAAAGCTTGGCAGATAAGAGGGGGCAAGACAGAGGGGAATCCAGTAGAAAATGGCACGGGGGGGGGGGATAACCTTGGGAGATCAGAGGTGGCAAGAGAGATGGGAATCCAGTACAAAATGGCATGGGGGGGGGGGGGAGAACCTTCGGAGATGCTTGGAGGCAAGACAGAGGGGAATCCAATAGAAACATGCCATAAGCTGAGGAAAAAACCTCGGGAGATCGGAGGGGGCAAGACAGAGGGGAATCCAGTAGAAAGCTATCCCACACTGGGGAAACAAAGCTTGGGACATGCCAGGAGGCAAGAAAGAGGGGAATCCAGTAGAAAGATATGGCATGCGGGGGGGGGGTAACCTTGGGCGATCAGAGGGGGCAAGAGAGATGGGAATCCAGTACAAAATGGTATAGGGTGGAGAGAACCTTGGGAGATGCTAGGAGGCAAGGCAGAGGGAAATACAGTAGAAAATGGCAAGCAGTTGGGGGGGAAAGTACCTTGGGAGATCTGAAGTGGCAAGACAGAGGGGAATCCAGTAGAAAGATATGGCACGCGGGGGGGGGGGATAACCTTGGGAGATCAGAGGGGGCAAGAGAGATGGGAATCCAGTACAAAATGGCATGGGGGGGGGGGGGGAGAACCTTGGGAGATGCTAGGAGGCAAGACGGAGGGGAATCCAATAGAAACATGCAATAAGCTGAGGAAAGAACCTCTGGAGATCAGAGGGGGCAAGACAGAGGGGAATCCAGTAGAAAGATATGGCACGGGGGGGGGGGGGGGTGGAAGAACCTTGGGAGATCGGAGGGGGCAATACAGAGGGGAGTCCAGTAGAAAGTTATGGCTCACTAGGGAAAAAACCTTGGGAGATCGGAGCAGGCAAGACAGAGGGGAATCCAGTAGAAAGATGCCATATGCTGAGGAAAGAACCTTGGGAGATCGGAGGGGGCAAGACAGAGGGAAATCCAGTAGAAAGATGTCATATGCTGAGGAAAGAACCTTGGGAGATCGAGGGGGCAAGACAGAGGGAAATCCAGTAGAAAGCTATCCCACACTGGGGAAACAAAGCTTGGGACATGCCAGGAGGCAAGACAGAGGGGAATTCAGTAGAAAGATATGGCACGTGAGGGGTTGGGAGAACCTTGGGAGAACCTTGGGAGATCAGAGGGGGCAAGACATAGGGGAATCCAGTAGAAAGATAGGGCACGCGGTGGGGGGGATAACCTTGGGAGATCAGAGGGGGCAAGAGACATGGGAATCCAGTACAAAATGGCATGGGGGGGGGGGAGAACCTTGGGAGATGCTAGGAGGCAAGACAGAGGGGAATCCAATAGAAACATGCCATAAGCTGAGGAAAGAACCTCGGGAGATCGGAGGGGGCAAGACAGAGGGGAATCCAGTAGAAAGATATGGCATGTGGGGGGTTGGGAGAACATTGGGAGATCAGAGGGGGCAAGAGAGATGGGAAACCAGTAGAAAATGGCATGGGGGGGGGGAAGAACCTTGGGAGATCTGAGGGGCAAGACATAAGGGAATCCAGTAGAAAGCTATCCCACACTGGGGAAACAAAGCTTGGGACATGCCAGGAGGCAAGACAGAGGGGAATTCAGTAGAAAGATATGGCACGTGAGGGGTTGGGAGAACCTTGGGAGAACCTTGGGAGATCAGAGGGCGCAAGACATAGGGGAATCCAGTAGAAAGATAGGGCACGCGGTGGGGGGGGGGGATAACCTTGGGAGATCAGAGGGGGCAAGAGACATGGGAATCCAGTACAAAATGGCATGGGGGGGGGAGAACCTTGGGAGCTGCTTGGGGGCAAGATAGATGGGAATCCAGTACAAAATGGCATAGGGGGGGAGAACCTTGGGAGATGCTAGGAGGCAAGACAGAGGGGAATCCAATAGAAACATGCCATAAGCTGAGGAAAGAACCTCGGGAGATCGGAGGGGGCAAGACAGAGGGGAATCCAGTAGAAAGATATGGCATGTGGGGGGTTGGGAGAACATTGGGAGATCAGAGGGGGCAAGAGAGATGGGAAACCAGTAGAAAATGGCATGCGGGGGGGGGGGGAGAACCTTGGGAGATGCTAGGAGGCAAGACGGAGGGGAATCCAATAGAAACATGCCATAAGCTGAGGAAAGAACCTCGGGAGATCAGAGGGGGCAAGACAGAGGGGAATCCAGTAGAAAGATATGGCAGGGGGGGGGGTGGAAGAACCTTGGGAGATCGGAGGGGGCAATACAGAGGGGAGTCCAGTAGAAAGTTATGGCTCACTGGGGAAAGAACCTCGGGAGATCGGAGGGGGCAAGACAGAGGGGAATCCAGTAGAAAGATATGGCATGTGGGGGGTTTGGAGAACATTGGGAGATCAGAGGGGGCAAGAGAGATGGGAAACCAGTAGAAAATGGCATGGGGGGGGGGGAAGAACCTTGGGAGATCGGAGGGGCAAGACAGAAGGGAATCCAGTAGAAAGCTATCGCACGCTGGGGAAAGAACCTTGGGAGATGCAAGGAGGCAAGACAGAGGGGAATCCAGCAGAAAAATATGGCATGCGGGGGTGAGGGGGAGAAAGAACCTTGGGAGAGCGGAGGGGGCAAGACAGACGGAAATACAGTAGAAAATGGCAAGCAGTTGGGGGGGAAAGAACCTTGGGAGATCTGAAGGGGCAAGACAGAGGGAAATCCAGTAGAAAGCTATAGCACACTGGGGAAACAAAGCTTGGGAGATAAGAGGGGGCAAGAGAGATGGGAATCCAGTAGAAAATGGCATGGGGGGGGG
The DNA here is from genome assembly GCF_964273705.1 of Natrix helvetica. Classification (NCBI taxonomy): domain Eukaryota; kingdom Metazoa; phylum Chordata; class Lepidosauria; order Squamata; family Natricidae; genus Natrix; species Natrix helvetica. The sequence continues at coordinate 58,294,403 of NC_138555.1, read as the reverse complement.
GGAAATAAAGCTTGGCAGATAAGAGGGGGCAAGACAGAGGGGAATCCAGTAGAAAATGGCACGGGGGGGGGGGATAACCTTGGGAGATCAGAGGGGGCAAGTGAGATGGGAATCCAGTACAAAATGGCATGGGGGGGGGAGAACCTTGGGAGATGCTTGGAGGCAAGACAGAGGGGAATCCAATAGAAACATGCCATAAGCTGAGGAAAAAACCTCAGGAGATCGGAGGGGGCAAGACAGAGGGGAATCCAGTAGAAAGATATGGCATGTGGGGGGTTGAGAGAACCTTGGGAGATCAGAGTGGGCAAGACAGATGGGAATCCAGTAGAAAGCTATCCCACACTGGGGAAACAAAGCTTGGGACGTGCCAGGAGGCAAGACAGAGGGGAATCCAGTAGAAAGATATGGCACGCGGGGGGGGGGGGTAACCTTGGGAGATCAGAGGGGGCAAGAGAGATGGGAATCCAGTACAAAATGGCATAGGGTGGAGAGAACCTTGGGAGATGCTAGGAGGCAAGGCAGAGTGAAATACAGTAGAAAATGGCAAGCAGTTGGGGGGGAAAGTACCTTGGGAGATCTGAAGTGGCAAGACAGAGGGGAATCCAGTAGAAAGATATGGCAGGGGGGGGGTGTGGAAGAACCTTGGGAGATCGGAGGGGGCAATACAGAGGGGAGTCCAGTAGAAAGTTATGGCTCACTAGGGAAAAAACCTTGGGAGATCGGAGGAGGCAAGACAGAGGGGAATCCAGTAGAAAGATGCCATATGCTGAGGAAAGAACCCTGGGAAATCGGAGGGGGCAAGACAGAGGGAAATCCAGTAGAAAGATGTCATATGCTGAGGAAAGAACCTTGGGAGATCGGAGGGGGCAAGACAGAGGGAAATCCAGTAGAAAGCTATCCCACACTGGGGAAACAAAGCTTGGGACGTGCCAGGAGGCAAGACAGAGGGGAATTCAGTAGAAAGATATGGCACGTGAGGGGTTGGGAGAACCTTGGGAGATCAGAGGGGGCAAGACATAGGGGAATCCAGTAGAAAGATATGGCACGGGGGGGGGGGGGTGGAAGAACCTTGGGAGATCGGAGGGGGCAATACAGAGGGGAGTCCAGTAGAAAGTTATGGCTCACTGGGGAAAGAACCTCAGTAGATCGGAGGGGGCAAGACAGAGGGGAATCCAGTAGAAAGATATGGCATGTGGGGGGTTGGGAGAACATTGGGAGATCAGAGGGGGCAAGAGAGATGGGAAACCAGTAGAAAATGGCATGGGGGGGGAGAACCTTGGGAGATGCTAGGAGGCAAGACGGAGGGGAATCCAATAGAAACATGCCATAAGCTGAGGAAAGAACCTCGGGAGATCAGAGGGGGCAAGACAGAGGGGAATCCAGTAGAAAGATATGGCAGGGGGGGGGGGGTGGAAGAACCTTGGGAGATCGGAGGGGGTAATACAGAGGGGAGTCCAGTAGAAAGTTATGGCTCACTGGGGAAAGAACCTCGGGAGATCGGAGGGGGCAAGACAGAGGGGAATCCAGTAGAAAGATATGGCATGTGGGGGGTTGGGAGAACATTGGGAGATCAGAGGGGGCAAGAGAGATGGGAAACCAGTAGAAAATGGCATGGGGGGGGGGGGAAGAACCTTGGGAGATCGGAGGGGCAAGACAGAAGGGAACCAGTAGAAAGCTATCGCACGCTGGGGAAAGAACCTTGGGAGATGCAAGGATGCAAGACAGACGGGAATCCAGCAGAAAGATATGGCATGCGGGGGTGAGGGGGAGAAAGAACCTTGGGAGAGCGGAGGGGGCAAGACAGACGGAAATACAGTAGAAAATGGCAAGCAGTTGGGGGGGAAAGAACCTTGGGAGATCTGAAGGGGCAAGACAGAGGGAAATCCAGTAGAAAGCTATAGCACACTGGGGAAACAAAGCTTGGGAGATAAGAGGGGGCAAGAGAGATGGGAATCCAGTAGAAAATGGCATGGGGGGGGGAAATAAAGCTTGGCAGATAAGAGGGGGCAAGACAGAGGGGAATCCAGTAGAAAATGGCACGGGGGGGGGGTAGAACCTTGGGAGATCGGAGGGGCAAGAAAGAGGGGAATTCAGTAGAAAGATGCCATATGCTGAGGAAAGAACCTTGGGAGATCGGAGGGGGCAAGACAGAGGGAAATCCAGGAGAAAGATGTCATATGCTGAGAAAAGAACCTTGGGAGATCGGAGGGGGCAAGAGAGAGGGAAATCCAGTAGAAAGTTGTGGCTCACTGAGGAAAGAACCTTGGGAGATCGGAGGGGCAAGACAGAAGGGAATCCAGTAGAAAGATGCCTTATGCTGAGGAAAGAACCTTGGGAGATCGGAGGGGGCAAGACAGAGGGAAATCCAGGAGAAAGATGTCATATGCTGAGGAAAGAACCTTGGGAGATGCTAGGAGGCAAGGCAGAGGGAAATACAGTAGAAAATGGCAAGCAGTTGGGGGGGAAAGTACCTTGGGAGATCTGAAGTGGCAAGACAGAGGGGAATCCAGTAGAAAGTTGCCACACGCTGCGGAAAGAACCTTGGGAGATCGGAGGGGCGAGACAGAAGGGAATCCAGTAGAAAGATATGGCACGCGGGGGGGGGGGGGATAACCTTGGGAGATCAGAGGGGGCAAGAGAGATGGGAATCCAGTACAAAATGGCATAGGGGGGGGGGAGAACCTTGGGAGATGCTAGGAGGCAAGACGGAGGGGAATCCAATAGAAACATGCAATAAGCTGAGGAAAGAACCTCGGGAGATCAGAGGGGGCAAGACAGAGGGGAACCCAGTAGAAAGATATGGCACGGGGGGGGGGGGGTGGTGGAAGAACCTTGGGAGATCGGAGGGGGCAATACAGAGGGGAGTCCAGTAGAAAGTTATGGCTCACTAGGGAAAAAACCTTGGGAGATCGGAGGAGGCAAGACAGAGGGGAATCCAGTAGAAAGATGCCATATGCTGAGGAAAGAACCTTGGGAGATCGGAGGGGGCAAGACAGAGGGAAATCCAGTAGAAAGATGTCATATGCTGAGGAAAGAACCTTGGGAGATCGGAGGGGGCAAGACAGAGGGAAATCCAGTAGAAAGATGCCTTATGCTGAGGAAAGAACCTTGGGAGATCGGAGGGGGCAAGACAGAGGGAAATCCAGGAGAAAGATGTCATATGCTGAGGAAAGAACCTTGGGAGATGCTAGGAGGCAAGGCAGAGGGAAATACAGTAGAAAATGGCAAGCAGTTGGGGGGGAAAGTACCTTGGGAGATCTGAAGTGGCAAGACAGAGGGGAATCCAGTAGAAAGTTGCCACACGCTGCGGAAAGAACCTTGGGAGATCGGAGGGGCGAGACAGAAGGGAATCCAGTAGAAAGATATGGCACGCGGGGGGGGGGATAACCTTGGGAGATCAGAGGGGGCAAGAGAGATGGGAATCCAGTACAAAATGGCATAGGGGGGGGGGAGAACCTTGGGAGATGCTAGGAGGCAAGACGGAGGGGAATCCAATAGAAACATGCAATAAGCTGAGGAAAGAACCTCGGGAGATCAGAGGGGGCAAGACAGAGGGGAACCCAGTAGAAAGATATGGCACGGGGGGGGGGGGGGGTGGAAGAACCTTGGGAGATCGGAGGGGGCAATACAGAGGGGAGTCCAGTAGAAAGTTATGGCTCACTAGGGAAAAAACCTTGGGAGATCGGAGGAGGCAAGACAGAGGGGAATCCAGTAGAAAGATGCCATATGCTGAGGAAAGAACCTTGGGAGATCGGAGGGGGCAAGACAGAGGGAAATCCAGTAGAAAGATGTCATATGCTGAGGAAAGAACCTTGGGAGATCGGAGGGGGCAAGACAGAGGGAAATCCAGTAGAAAGATGCCTTATGCTGAGGAAAGAACCTTGGGAGATCGGAGGGGGCAAGACAGAGGGAAATCCAGTAGAAAGATGTCATATGCTGAGGAAAGAACCTTGGGAGATCGGAGGGGGCAAGACAGAGGGAAATCCAGTAGAAAGCTATCCCACACTGGGGAAACAAAGCTTGGGACGTGCCAGGAGGCAAGACAGAGGGGAATTCAGTAGAAAGATATGGCACGTGAGGGGTTGGGAGAACCTTGGGAGATCAGAGGGGGCAAGACATAGGGGAATCCAGTAGAAAGATATGGCACGGGGGGGGGGGGGTGGAAGAACCTTGGGAGATCGGAGGGGGCAATACAGAGGGGAGTCCAGTAGAAAGTTATGGCTCACTGGGGAAAGAACCTCAGTAGATCGGAGGGGGCAAGACAGAGGGGAATCCAGTAGAAAGATATGGCATGTGGGGGGTTGGGAGAACATTGGGAGATCAGAGGGGGCAAGAGAGATGGGAAACCAGTAGAAAATGGCATGGGGGGGGAGAACCTTGGGAGATGCTAGGAGGCAAGACGGAGGGGAATCCAATAGAAACATGCCATAAGCTGAGGAAAGAACCTCGGGAGATCAGAGGGGGCAAGACAGAGGGGAATCCAGTAGAAAGATATGGCAGGGGGGGGGGGGGTGGAAGAACCTTGGGAGATCGGAGGGGGTAATACAGAGGGGAGTCCAGTAGAAAGTTATGGCTCACTGGGGAAAGAACCTCGGGAGATCGGAGGGGGCAAGACAGAGGGGAATCCAGTAGAAAGATATGGCATGTGGGGGGTTGGGAGAACATTGGGAGATCAGAGGGGGCAAGAGAGATGGGAAACCAGTAGAAAATGGCATGGGGGGGGGGGGAAGAACCTTGGGAGATCGGAGGGGCAAGACAGAAGGGAACCAGTAGAAAGCTATCGCACGCTGGGGAAAGAACCTTGGGAGATGCAAGGATGCAAGACAGACGGGAATCCAGCAGAAAGATATGGCATGCGGGGGTGAGGGGGAGAAAGAACCTTGGGAGAGCGGAGGGGGCAAGACAGACGGAAATACAGTAGAAAATGGCAAGCAGTTGGGGGGGAAAGAACCTTGGGAGATCTGAAGGGGCAAGACAGAGGGAAATCCAGTAGAAAGCTATAGCACACTGGGGAAACAAAGCTTGGGAGATAAGAGGGGGCAAGAGAGATGGGAATCCAGTAGAAAATGGCATGGGGGGGGGAAATAAAGCTTGGCAGATAAGAGGGGGCAAGACAGAGGGGAATCCAGTAGAAAATGGCACGGGGGGGGGGGTAGAACCTTGGGAGATCGGAGGGGCAAGAAAGAGGGGAATTCAGTAGAAAGATGCCATATGCTGAGGAAAGAACCTTGGGAGATCGGAGGGGGCAAGACAGAGGGAAATCCAGGAGAAAGATGTCATATGCTGAGAAAAGAACCTTGGGAGATCGGAGGGGGCAAGAGAGAGGGAAATCCAGTAGAAAGTTGTGGCTCACTGAGGAAAGAACCTTGGGAGATCGGAGGGGCAAGACAGAAGGGAATCCAGTAGAAAGATGCCTTATGCTGAGGAAAGAACCTTGGGAGATCGGAGGGGGCAAGACAGAGGGAAATCCAGGAGAAAGATGTCATATGCTGAGGAAAGAACCTTGGGAGATGCTAGGAGGCAAGGCAGAGGGAAATACAGTAGAAAATGGCAAGCAGTTGGGGGGGAAAGTACCTTGGGAGATCTGAAGTGGCAAGACAGAGGGGAATCCAGTAGAAAGTTGCCACACGCTGCGGAAAGAACCTTGGGAGATCGGAGGGGCGAGACAGAAGGGAATCCAGTAGAAAGATATGGCACGCGGGGGGGGGGGGATAACCTTGGGAGATCAGAGGGGGCAAGAGAGATGGGAATCCAGTACAAAATGGCATAGGGGGGGGGGAGAACCTTGGGAGATGCTAGGAGGCAAGACGGAGGGGAATCCAATAGAAACATGCAATAAGCTGAGGAAAGAACCTCGGGAGATCAGAGGGGGCAAGACAGAGGGGAACCCAGTAGAAAGATATGGCACGGGGGGGGGGGGTGGTGGAAGAACCTTGGGAGATCGGAGGGGGCAATACAGAGGGGAGTCCAGTAGAAAGTTATGGCTCACTAGGGAAAAAACCTTGGGAGATCGGAGGAGGCAAGACAGAGGGGAATCCAGTAGAAAGATGCCATATGCTGAGGAAAGAACCTTGGGAGATCGGAGGGGGCAAGACAGAGGGAAATCCAGTAGAAAGATGTCATATGCTGAGGAAAGAACCTTGGGAGATCGGAGGGGGCAAGACAGAGGGAAATCCAGTAGAAAGATGCCTTATGCTGAGGAAAGAACCTTGGGAGATCGGAGGGGGCAAGACAGAGGGAAATCCAGGAGAAAGATGTCATATGCTGAGGAAAGAACCTTGGGAGATGCTAGGAGGCAAGGCAGAGGGAAATACAGTAGAAAATGGCAAGCAGTTGGGGGGGAAAGTACCTTGGGAGATCTGAAGTGGCAAGACAGAGGGGAATCCAGTAGAAAGTTGCCACACGCTGCGGAAAGAACCTTGGGAGATCGGAGGGGCGAGACAGAAGGGAATCCAGTAGAAAGATATGGCACGCGGGGGGGGGGATAACCTTGGGAGATCAGAGGGGGCAAGAGAGATGGGAATCCAGTACAAAATGGCATAGGGGGGGGGGAGAACCTTGGGAGATGCTAGGAGGCAAGACGGAGGGGAATCCAATAGAAACATGCAATAAGCTGAGGAAAGAACCTCGGGAGATCAGAGGGGGCAAGACAGAGGGGAACCCAGTAGAAAGATATGGCACGGGGGGGGGGGTGGAAGAACCTTGGGAGATCGGAGGGGGCAATACAGAGGGGAGTCCAGTAGAAAGTTATGGCTCACTAGGGAAAAAACCTTGGGAGATCGGAGGAGGCAAGACAGAGGGGAATCCAGTAGAAAGATGCCATATGCTGAGGAAAGAACCTTGGGAGATCGGAGGGGGCAAGACAGAGGGAAATCCAGTAGAAAGATGTCATATGCTGAGGAAAGAACCTTGGGAGATCGGAGGGGGCAAGACAGAGGGAAATCCAGTAGAAAGATGCCTTATGCTGAGGAAAGAACCTTGGGAGATCGGAGGGGGCAAGACAGAGGGAAATCCAGGAGAAAGATGTCATATGCTGAGGAAAGAACCTTGGGAGATGCTAGGAGGCAAGGCAGAGGGAAATACAGTAGAAAATGACAAGCAGTTGGGGGGGAAAGTACCTTGGGAGATCTGAAGTGGCAAGACAGAGGGGAATCCAGTAGAAAGTTGCCACACGCTGCGGAAAGAACCTTGGGAGATCGGAGGGGCGAGACAGAAGGGAATCCAGTAGAAAGATATGGCACGCGGGGGGGGGGGATAACCTTGGGAGATCAGAGGGGGCAAGAGAGATGGGAATCCAGTACAAAATGGCATAGGGGGGGGGGGAGAACCTTGGGAGATGCTAGGAGGCAAGACGGAGGGGAATCCAATAGAAACATGCAATAAGCTGAGGAAAGAACCTCGGGAGATCAGAGGGGGCAAGACAGAGGGGAACCCAGTAGAAAGATATGGCACGGGGGGGGGGGGGGGGTGGAAGAACCTTGGGAGATCGGAGGGGGCAATACAGAGGGGAGTCCAGTAGAAAGTTATGGCTCACTAGGGAAAAAACCTTGGGAGATCGGAGGAGGCAAGACAGAGGGGAATCCAGTAGAAAGATATGGCACGGGGGGGGGGGGGCTGGAAGAACCTTGGGAGATCGGAGGGGGCAATACAGAAGGGAGTCCAGTAGAAAGTTATGGCTCACTGGGGAAAGAACCTCGGGAGATCGGAGGGGGCAAGACAGAGGGGAATCCAGTAGAAAGATATGGCATGTGGGGGGTTGGGAGAACATTGGGAGATCAGAGGGGGCAAGAGAGATGGGAAACCAGTAGAAAATGGCATGGGGGGGGGAAGAACCTTGGGAGATCGGAGGGGCAAGACAGAGGGGAATCCAGTAGAAAGCTATCGCACGCTGGGGAAACAAAGCTTGGGAGATAAGAGGGGGCAAGAGAGATGGGAATCCAGTAGAAAATAGCATGGGGGGGGGGGAAGAAACTTGGGAGATTGGAGGGGCAAGACAGAGGGGAATCCAGTAGAAAGCTATCCCACACTGGGGAAACAAAGCTTGGGACATGCCAGGAGGCAAGACAGAGGGGAATCCAGTAGAAAATGGCACGGGGGGGGGGGGAGAACCTTGGGAGATCGGAGGGGTAAGACAGAGGGGAATCCAGTAGAAAGATATGGCACGCGGTGGGGGGGGATAACCTTGGGAGATCAGAGGGGGCAAGAGAGATGGGAATCCAGTACAAAATGGCATAGGGGGGGGGGGGAGAACCTTGGGAGATGCTAGGAGGCAAGATGGAGGGGAATCCAATAGAAACATGCCATAAGCTGAGGAAAGAACCTCGGGAGATCGGAGGGGGCAAGACGGAGGGGAATCCAGTAGAAAGATATGGCATGTGGGCGGTTGGGAGTACCTTGGGAGATCTGAAGGGGCAAGACAGAGGGAAATCCAGTAGAAAGCTATCGCACACCGGGGAAACAAAGCTTGGGAGATAAGAGGGGGCAAGAGAGATGGGAATCCAGTAGAAAATGGCATGGGGGGGGGGGAAGAACCTTGGGAGAGCGGAAGGGGCAAGAAAGAGGGGAATCCTGTAGAAAGTTATGGCACACTGGGGAAACAAAGCTTGGGACGTGCCAGGAGGCAAGACAGAGGGGAATCCAGTAGAAAGATATGTCACGCGGGGGGGGGGGTAACCTTGGGAGATCAGAGGGGGCAAGAGAGATGGGAATCCAGTACAAAATGGCATAGGGTGGAGAGAACCTTGGGAGATGCTAGGAGGCAAGGCAGAGGGAAATACAGTAGAAAATGGCAAGCAGTTGGGGGGGAAAGTACCTTGGGAGATCTGAAGTGGCAAGACAGAGGGGAATCCAGTAGAAATTTATGGCACGGGGGGGGGGGGGGGTGGAAGAACCTTGGGAGATCGGAGGGGGCAATACAGAGGGGAGTCCAGTAGAAAGTTATGGCTCACTAGGGAAAAAACCTTGGGAGATCGGAGGAGGCAAGACGGAGGGGAATCCAGTAGAAAGATGCCATATGCTGAGGAAAGAACCTTGGGAGATCGGAGGGGGCAAGACAGAGGGAAATCCAGTAGAAAGATGTCATATGCTGAGGAAAGAACCTTGGGAGATCGGAGGGGGCAAGACAGAGGGAAATCCAGTAGAAAGCTATCCCACACTGGGGAAACAAAGCTTGGGACATGCCAGGAGGCAAGACAGAGGGGAATTCAGTAGAAAGATATGGCACGTGAGGGGTTGGGAGAACCTTGGGAGATCAGAGGGGGCAAGACATAGGGGAATCCAGTAGAAAGATATGGCACGGGGGGGGGGGGGGGTGGAAGAACCTTGGGAGATCGGAGGGGGCAATACAGAGGGGAGTCAGTCCAGTAGAAAGTTATGGCTCACTGGGGAAAGAACCTCAGTAGATCGGAGGGGGCAAGACAGAGGGGAATCCAGTAGAAAGATATGGCATGTGGGGGGTTGGGAGAACATTGGGAGATCAGAGGGGGCAAGAGAGATGGGAAACCAGTAGAAAATGGCATGGGGGGGAGAACCTTGGGAGATGCTAGGAGGCAAGACGGAGGGGAATCCAATAGAAACATGCCATAAGCTGAGGAAAGAACCTCGGGAGATCAGAGGGGGCAAGACAGAGGGGAATCCAGTAGAAAGATATGGCAGGGGGGGGTGGAAGAACCTTGGGAGATCGGAGGGGGTAATACAGAGGGGAGTCCAGTAGAAAGTTATGGCTCACTGGGGAAAGAACCTCGGGAGATCGGAGGGGGCAAGACAGAGGGGAATCCAGTAGAAAGATATGGCATGTGGGGGGTTGGGAGAACATTGGAAGATCAGAGGGGCAAGAGAGATGGGAAACCAGTAGAAAATGGCATGGGGGGGGGGGGAAGAACCTTGGGAGATCGGAGGGGCAAGACAGAAGGGAACCAGTAGAAAGCTATCGCACGCTGGGGAAAGAACCTTGGGAGATGCAAGGATGCAAGACAGACGGGAATCCAGCAGAAAGATATGGCATGCGGGGGTGAGGGGGAGAAAGAACCTTGGGAGAGCGGAGGGGGCAAGACAGACGGAAATACAGTAGAAAATGGCAAGCAGTTGGGGGGGAAAGAACCTTGGGAGATCTGAAGGGGCAAGACAGAGGGAAATCCAGTAGAAAGCTATCGCACACTGGGGAAACAAAGCTTGGGAGATAAGAGGGGGCAAGAGAGATGGGAATCCAGTAGAAAATGGCATGGGGGGGGGGAAATAAAGCTTGGCAGATAAGAGGGGGCAAGACAGAGGGGAATCCAGTAGAAAATGGCACGGGGGGGCGGGTAGAACCTTGGGAGATCGGAGGGGCAAGACAGAGGGGAATTCAGTAGAAAGTTGCCACACGCTGGGGAAAGAACCTTGGGAGATCGGAGGGGCGAGACAGAAGGGAATCCAGTAGAAAGATATGGCACGCGGGGGGGGGGGATAACCTTGGGAGATCAGAGGGGGCAAGAGAGATGGGAATCCAGTACAAAATGGCATAGGGGGGGGGGGAGAACCTTGGGAGATGCTAGGAGGCAAGACGGAGGGGAATCCAATAGAAACATGCAATAAGCTGAGGAAAGAACCTCGGGAGATCAGAGGGGGCAAGACAGAGGGGAATCCAGTAGAAAGATATGGCACGGGGGGGGGGGTGTGGAAGAACCTTGGGAGATCGGAGGGGGCAATACAGAGGGGAGTCCAGTAGAAAGTTATGGCTCACTAGGGAAAAAACCTTGGGAGATCGGAGGAGGCAAGACAGAGGGGAATCCAGTAGAAAGATGCCATATGCTGAGGAAAGAACCTTGGGAGATCGGAGGGGGCAAGACAGAGGGAAATCCAGTAGAAAGATGTCATATGCTGAGGAAAGAACCTTGGGAGATCGGAGGGGGCAAGACAGAGGGAAATCCAGTAGAAAGCTATCCCACACTGGGGAAACAAAGCTTGGGACATGCCAGGAGGCAAGACAGAGTGGAATTCAGTAGAAAGATATGGCACATGAGGGGTTGGGAGAACCTTGAGAGATCAGAGGGGGCAATACAGAGGGGAGTCCAGTAGAAAGTTATGGCTCACTGGGGAAAGAACCTCGGGAGATCGGAGGGGGCAAGACAGAGGGGAATCCAGTAGAAAGATATGGCATGTGGGGGGTTGGGAGAACATTGGGAGATCAGAGGGGGCAAGAGAGATGGGAAACCAGTAGAAAATGGCATGGGGGGGGGAAGAACCTTGGGAGATCGGAGGGGCAAGACAGAAGGGAATCCAGTAGAAAGCTATCCCACGCTGGGGAAAGAACCTTAGAATAGAATACAATAGTAGAGTTGGAAGGGACCTTGGAGGTCTTCTAGTCCAACCCCCTGCCTAGGCAGGAAACCCTATACCGTTTCAGACAAATAGCTATCCAACATCTTCTTAAAGACTTCCAGTGTTGGGGTATTCACAACTTCTGGAGGCAAGCTGTTCCACTGATTAATTGTTCTCACTGTCAGGAAATTTCTCCTCAGTTCTAAGTTGCTTCTCTCCTTGATTAGTTTCCACCCAACCTTGGGAGATGCAAGGAGGCAAGACAGACGGGAATCCAGCAGAAAGATATGGCATGCGGGGGTGAGGGGGAGAAAGAACCTTGGGAGAGCGGAGGGGGCAAGACAGACGGAAATACAGTAGAAAATGGCAAGCAGTTGGGGGGGAAAGAACCTTGGGAGATCTGAAGGGGCAAGACAGAGGGAAATCCAGTAGAAAGCTATCGCACACTTGGGAAACAAAGCTTGGGAGATAAGAGGGGGCAAGAGAGATGGGAATCCAGTAGAAAATGGCATGGGGGGGGGGAAATAAAGCTTGGCAGATAAGAGGGGGCAAGACAGAGGGGAATCCAGTAGAAAATGGCACGGGGGGGGGGTAGAACCTTGGGAGATCGGAGGGGCAAGACAGAGGGGAATTCCAGTAGAAAGATATGGAACGCGGTGGGGGGGGGATAACCTTGGGAGATCAGAGGGGGCAAGTGAGATGGGAATCCAGTACAAAATGGCATGGGGGGGGGGGGGAGAACCTTGGGAGATGCTTGGAGGCAAGACAGAGGGGAATCCAATAGAAACATGCCATAAGCTGAGGAAAGAACCTCGGGAGATCGGAGGGGGCAAGACAGAGGGGAATCCAGTAGAAAGATATGGCATGTGGGGGGTTGAGAGAACCTTGGGAGATCAGAGTGGGCAAGACAGATGGGAATCCAGTAGAAAGCTATCGCACACTGGGGAAACAAAGCTTGGGACATGTCAGGAGGCAAGACAGAGGGGAATTCAGTAGAAAGATATGGCACGTGGAGGGTTGGGAGAACCTTGAGAGATCAGAGGAGGCAAGACAGATGGGAATCCAGTAGAAAGCTATCGCACACTGGGGAAACAAAGCTTGGGAGATAAGAGGGGGCAAGAGAGATGGGAATCCAGTAGAAAATGGCATGGGGGGGGGAAGAAACTTGGGAGATTGGAGGGGCAAGACAGAGGGGAATCCAGTAGAAAGCTATCCCACACTGGGGAAACAAAGCTTGGGACATGCCAGGAGGCAAGACAGAGGGGAATCCAGTAGAAAATGGCACGGGGGGGGGGGAGAACCTTGGGAGATCGGAGGGGCAAGACAGAGGGGAATCCAGTAGAAAGATATGGCACGCGGTGGGGGGGGGGATAACCTTGGGAGATCAGAGGGGGCAAGAGAGATGGGAATCCAGTACAAAATGGCATAGGGGGGGGGGATAACCTTGGGAGATGCTAGGGGGCAAGATAGATGGGAATGCAGTACAAAATGGCATAGGGGGGGGGGAGAACCTTGGGAGATGCTAGGAGGCAAGACGGAGGGGAATCCAATAGAAACATGCCATAAGCTGAGGAAAGAACCTCGGGAGATCGGAGGGGGCAAGACGGAGGGGAATCCAGTAGAAAGATATGGCATGTGGGGGGTTGGGAGAACATTGGGAGATCAGAGGGGGCAAGAGAGATGGGAAACCAGTAGAAAATGGCATGGGGGGGGGAAGAACCTTGGGAGATCAGAGGGGCAAGACAGAAGGGAATCCAGTAGAAAGCTATCGCACGCTGGGGAAAGAACCTTGGGAGATGCAAGGAGGCAAGACAGACGGGAATCCAGCAGAAAGATATGGCATGCGGGGGTGAGGGGGAGAAAGAACCTTGGGAGAGCGGAGGGGGCAAGACAGACGGAAATACAGTAGAAAATGGCAAGCTGTTGGGGGGGAAAGAACCTTGGGAGATCTGAAGGGGCAAGACAGAGGGAAATCCAGTAGAAAGCTATCGCACACTGGGGAAACAAAGCTTGGGAGATAAGAGGGGGCAAGAGAGATGGGAATCCAGTAGAAAATGGCATGGGGGGGGGGGGAATAAAGCTTGGCAGATAAGAGGGGGCAAGACAGAGGGGAATCCAGTAGAAAATGGCACGGGGGGGGGGGTAGAACCTTGGGAGATCGGAGGGGCAAGACAGAGGGGAATTCAGTAGAAAGTTGCCACACGCTGGGGAAAGAACCTTGGGAGATCGGAGGGGCGAGACAGAAGGGAATCCAGTAGAAAGATATGGCACGCGGGGGGGTGGGGGTGGGATAACCTTGGGAGATCAGAGGGGGCAAGAGAGATGGGAATCCAGTACAAAATGGCATGGGGGGGGGACAACCTTGGGAGATGCTAGGAGGCAAGACGGAGGGGAATCCAATAGAAACATGCAATAAGCTGAGGAAAGAACCTCGGGAGATCAGAGGGGGCAAGACAGAGGGGAATCCAGTAGAAAGATATGGCACGGGGGGGGGGGGGCTGGAAGAACCTTGGGAGATCGGAGGGGGCAATACAGAAGGGAGTCCAGTAGAAAGTTATGGCTCACTAGGGAAAAAACCTTGGGAGATCGGAGGAGGCAAGACAGAGGGGAATCCAGTAGAAAGATATGGCACGGGGGGGGGGGGGCTGGAAGAACCTTGGGAGATCGGAGGGGGCAATACAGAAGGGAGTCCAGTAGAAAGTTATGGCTCACTGGGGAAAGAACCTCGGGAGATCGGAGGGGGCAAGACAGAGGGGAATCCAGTAGAAAGATATGGCATGTGGGGGGTTGGGAGAACATTGGGAGATCAGAGGGGGCAAGAGAGATGGGAAACCAGTAGAAAATGGCATGGGGGGGGGAAGAACCTTGGGAGATCGGAGGGGCAAGACAGAGGGGAATCCAGTAGAAAGCTATCGCACGCTGGGGAAACAAAGCTTGGGAGATAAGAGGGGGCAAGAGAGATGGGAATCCAGTAGAAAATAGCATGGGGGGGGGGGAAGAAACTTGGGAGATTGGAGGGGCAAGACAGAGGGGAATCCAGTAGAAAGCTATCCCACACTGGGGAAACAAAGCTTGGGACATGCCAGGAGGCAAGACAGAGGGGAATCCAGTAGAAAATGGCACGGGGGGGGGGGGAGAACCTTGGGAGATCGGAGGGGTAAGACAGAGGGGAATCCAGTAGAAAGATATGGCACGCGGTGGGGGGGGATAACCTTGGGAGATCAGAGGGGGCAAGAGAGATGGGAATCCAGTACAAAATGGCATAGGGGGGGGGGGGAGAACCTTGGGAGATGCTAGGAGGCAAGATGGAGGGGAATCCAATAGAAACATGCCATAAGCTGAGGAAAGAACCTCGGGAGATCGGAGGGGGCAAGACGGAGGGGAATCCAGTAGAAAGATATGGCATGTGGGCGGTTGGGAGTACCTTGGGAGATCTGAAGGGGCAAGACAGAGGGAAATCCAGTAGAAAGCTATCGCACACCGGGGAAACAAAGCTTGGGAGATAAGAGGGGGCAAGAGAGATGGGAATCCAGTAGAAAATGGCATGGGGGGGGGGGAAGAACCTTGGGAGAGCGGAAGGGGCAAGAAAGAGGGGAATCCTGTAGAAAGTTATGGCACACTGGGGAAACAAAGCTTGGGACGTGCCAGGAGGCAAGACAGAGGGGAATCCAGTAGAAAGATATGTCACGCGGGGGGGGGGGTAACCTTGGGAGATCAGAGGGGGCAAGAGAGATGGGAATCCAGTACAAAATGGCATAGGGTGGAGAGAACCTTGGGAGATGCTAGGAGGCAAGGCAGAGGGAAATACAGTAGAAAATGGCAAGCAGTTGGGGGGGAAAGTACCTTGGGAGATCTGAAGTGGCAAGACAGAGGGGAATCCAGTAGAAATTTATGGCACGGGGGGGGGGGGGGGTGGAAGAACCTTGGGAGATCGGAGGGGGCAATACAGAGGGGAGTCCAGTAGAAAGTTATGGCTCACTAGGGAAAAAACCTTGGGAGATCGGAGGAGGCAAGACGGAGGGGAATCCAGTAGAAAGATGCCATATGCTGAGGAAAGAACCTTGGGAGATCGGAGGGGGCAAGACAGAGGGAAATCCAGTAGAAAGATGTCATATGCTGAGGAAAGAACCTTGGGAGATCGGAGGGGGCAAGACAGAGGGAAATCCAGTAGAAAGCTATCCCACACTGGGGAAACAAAGCTTGGGACATGCCAGGAGGCAAGACAGAGGGGAATTCAGTAGAAAGATATGGCACGTGAGGGGTTGGGAGAACCTTGGGAGATCAGAGGGGGCAAGACATAGGGGAATCCAGTAGAAAGATATGGCACGGGGGGGGGGGGGGGTGGAAGAACCTTGGGAGATCGGAGGGGGCAATACAGAGGGGAGTCCAGTAGAAAGTTATGGCTCACTGGGGAAAGAACCTCAGTAGATCGGAGGGGGCAAGACAGAGGGGAATCCAGTAGAAAGATATGGCATGTGGGGGGTTGGGAGAACATTGGGAGATCAGAGGGGGCAAGAGAGATGGGAAACCAGTAGAAAATGGCATGGGGGGGGAGAACCTTGGGAGATGCTAGGAGGCAAGACGGAGGGGAATCCAATAGAAACATGCCATAAGCTGAGGAAAGAACCTCGGGAGATCAGAGGGGGCAAGACAGAGGGGAATCCAGTAGAAAGATATGGCAGGGGGGGGTGGAAGAACCTTGGGAGATCGGAGGGGGTAATACAGAGGGGAGTCCAGTAGAAAGTTATGGCTCACTGGGGAAAGAACCTCGGGAGATCGGAGGGGGCAAGACAGAGGGGAATCCAGTAGAAAGATATGGCATGTGGGGGGTTGGGAGAACATTGGAAGATCAGAGGGGGCAAGAGAGATGGGAAACCAGTAGAAAATGGCATGGGGGGGGGGGGGAAGAACCTTGGGAGATCGGAGGGGCAAGACAGAAGGGAACCAGTAGAAAGCTATCGCACGCTGGGGAAAGAACCTTGGGAGATGCAAGGATGCAAGACAGACGGGAATCCAGCAGAAAGATATGGCATGCGGGGGTGAGGGGGAGAAAGAACCTTGGGAGAGCGGAGGGGGCAAGACAGACGGAAATACAGTAGAAAATGGCAAGCAGTTGGGGGGGAAAGAACCTTGGGAGATCTGAAGGGGCAAGACAGAGGGAAATCCAGTAGAAAGCTATCGCACACTGGGGAAACAAAGCTTGGGAGATAAGAGGGGGCAAGAGAGATGGGAATCCAGTAGAAAATGGCATGGGGGGGGGGAAATAAAGCTTGGCAGATAAGAGGGGGCAAGACAGAGGGGAATCCAGTAGAAAATGGCACGGGGGGGCGGGTAGAACCTTGGGAGATCGGAGGGGCAAGACAGAGGGGAATTCAGTAGAAAGTTGCCACACGCTGGGGAAAGAACCTTGGGAGATCGGAGGGGCGAGACAGAAGGGAATCCAGTAGAAAGATATGGCACGCGGGGGGGGGGGGATAACCTTGGGAGATCAGAGGGGGCAAGAGAGATGGGAATCCAGTACAAAATGGCATAGGGGGGGGGGGGAGAACCTTGGGAGATGCTAGGAGGCAAGACGGAGGGGAATCCAATAGAAACATGCAATAAGCTGAGGAAAGAACCTCGGGAGATCAGAGGGGGCAAGACAGAGGGGAATCCAGTAGAAAGATATGGCACGGGGGGGGGGGTGTGGAAGAACCTTGGGAGATCGGAGGGGGCAATACAGAGGGGAGTCCAGTAGAAAGTTATGGCTCACTAGGGAAAAAACCTTGGGAGATCGGAGGAGGCAAGACAGAGGGGAATCCAGTAGAAAGATGCCATATGCTGAGGAAAGAACCTTGGGAGATCGGAGGGGGCAAGACAGAGGGAAATCCAGTAGAAAGATGTCATATGCTGAGGAAAGAACCTTGGGAGATCGGAGGGGGCAAGACAGAGGGAAATCCAGTAGAAAGCTATCCCACACTGGGGAAACAAAGCTTGGGACATGCCAGGAGGCAAGACAGAGTGGAATTCAGTAGAAAGATATGGCACATGAGGGGTTGGGAGAACCTTGAGAGATCAGAGGGGGCAATACAGAGGGGAGTCCAGTAGAAAGTTATGGCTCACTGGGGAAAGAACCTCGGGAGATCGGAGGGGGCAAGACAGAGGGGAATCCAGTAGAAAGATATGGCATGTGGGGGGTTGGGAGAACATTGGGAGATCAGAGGGGGCAAGAGAGATGGGAAACCAGTAGAAAATGGCATGGGGGGGGGAAGAACCTTGGGAGATCGGAGGGGCAAGACAGAAGGGAATCCAGTAGAAAGCTATCCCACGCTGGGGAAAGAACCTTAGAATAGAATACAATAGTAGAGTTGGAAGGGACCTTGGAGGTCTTCTAGTCCAACCCCCTGCCTAGGCAGGAAACCCTATACCGTTTCAGACAAATAGCTATCCAACATCTTCTTAAAGACTTCCAGTGTTGGGGTATTCACAACTTCTGGAGGCAAGCTGTTCCACTGATTAATTGTTCTCACTGTCAGGAAATTTCTCCTCAGTTCTAAGTTGCTTCTCTCCTTGATTAGTTTCCACCCAACCTTGGGAGATGCAAGGAGGCAAGACAGACGGGAATCCAGCAGAAAGATATGGCATGCGGGGGTGAGGGGGAGAAAGAACCTTGGGAGAGCGGAGGGGGCAAGACAGACGGAAATACAGTAGAAAATGGCAAGCAGTTGGGGGGGAAAGAACCTTGGGAGATCTGAAGGGGCAAGACAGAGGGAAATCCAGTAGAAAGCTATCGCACACTTGGGAAACAAAGCTTGGGAGATAAGAGGGGGCAAGAGAGATGGGAATCCAGTAGAAAATGGCATGGGGGGGGGGAAATAAAGCTTGGCAGATAAGAGGGGGCAAGACAGAGGGGAATCCAGTAGAAAATGGCACGGGGGGGGGGTAGAACCTTGGGAGATCGGAGGGGCAAGACAGAGGGGAATTCCAGTAGAAAGATATGGAACGCGGTGGGGGGGGGATAACCTTGGGAGATCAGAGGGGGCAAGTGAGATGGGAATCCAGTACAAAATGGCATGGGGGGGGGGGGGAGAACCTTGGGAGATGCTTGGAGGCAAGACAGAGGGGAATCCAATAGAAACATGCCATAAGCTGAGGAAAGAACCTCGGGAGATCGGAGGGGGCAAGACAGAGGGGAATCCAGTAGAAAGATATGGCATGTGGGGGGTTGAGAGAACCTTGGGAGATCAGAGTGGGCAAGACAGATGGGAATCCAGTAGAAAGCTATCGCACACTGGGGAAACAAAGCTTGGGACATGTCAGGAGGCAAGACAGAGGGGAATTCAGTAGAAAGATATGGCACGTGGAGGGTTGGGAGAACCTTGAGAGATCAGAGGAGGCAAGACAGATGGGAATCCAGTAGAAAGCTATCGCACACTGGGGAAACAAAGCTTGGGAGATAAGAGGGGGCAAGAGAGATGGGAATCCAGTAGAAAATGGCATGGGGGGGGGAAGAAACTTGGGAGATTGGAGGGGCAAGACAGAGGGGAATCCAGTAGAAAGCTATCCCACACTGGGGAAACAAAGCTTGGGACATGCCAGGAGGCAAGACAGAGGGGAATCCAGTAGAAAATGGCACGGGGGGGGGGGAGAACCTTGGGAGATCGGAGGGGCAAGACAGAGGGGAATCCAGTAGAAAGATATGGCACGCGGTGGGGGGGGGGATAACCTTGGGAGATCAGAGGGGGCAAGAGAGATGGGAATCCAGTACAAAATGGCATAGGGGGGGGGGATAACCTTGGGAGATGCTAGGGGGCAAGATAGATGGGAATGCAGTACAAAATGGCATAGGGGGGGGGGAGAACCTTGGGAGATGCTAGGAGGCAAGACGGAGGGGAATCCAATAGAAACATGCCATAAGCTGAGGAAAGAACCTCGGGAGATCGGAGGGGGCAAGACGGAGGGGAATCCAGTAGAAAGATATGGCATGTGGGGGGTTGGGAGAACATTGGGAGATCAGAGGGGGCAAGAGAGATGGGAAACCAGTAGAAAATGGCATGGGGGGGGGAAGAACCTTGGGAGATCAGAGGGGCAAGACAGAAGGGAATCCAGTAGAAAGCTATCGCACGCTGGGGAAAGAACCTTGGGAGATGCAAGGAGGCAAGACAGACGGGAATCCAGCAGAAAGATATGGCATGCGGGGGTGAGGGGGAGAAAGAACCTTGGGAGAGCGGAGGGGGCAAGACAGACGGAAATACAGTAGAAAATGGCAAGCTGTTGGGGGGGAAAGAACCTTGGGAGATCTGAAGGGGCAAGACAGAGGGAAATCCAGTAGAAAGCTATCGCACACTGGGGAAACAAAGCTTGGGAGATAAGAGGGGGCAAGAGAGATGGGAATCCAGTAGAAAATGGCATGGGGGGGGGGGGGAATAAAGCTTGGCAGATAAGAGGGGGCAAGACAGAGGGGAATCCAGTAGAAAATGGCACGGGGGGGGGGGTAGAACCTTGGGAGATCGGAGGGGCAAGACAGAGGGGAATTCAGTAGAAAGTTGCCACACGCTGGGGAAAGAACCTTGGGAGATCGGAGGGGCGAGACAGAAGGGAATCCAGTAGAAAGATATGGCACGCGGGGGGGTGGGGGTGGGATAACCTTGGGAGATCAGAGGGGGCAAGAGAGATGGGAATCCAGTACAAAATGGCATGGGGGGGGGACAACCTTGGGAGATGCTAGGAGGCAAGACGGAGGGGAATCCAATAGAAACATGCAATAAGCTGAGGAAAGAACCTCGGGAGATCAGAGGGGGCAAGACAGAGGGGAATCCAGTAGAAAGATATGGCACGGGGGGGGGGGGGTGGAAGAACCTTGGGAGATCGGAGAGGCAATACAGAGGGGAGTCCAGTAGAAAGTTATGGCTCACTAGGGAAAAAACCTTGGGAGATCGGAGGAGGCAAGACAGAGGGGAATCCAGTAGAAAGATGCCATATGCTGAGGAAAGAACCTTGGGAGATCGGAGGGGGCAAGACAGAGGGAAATCCAGTAGAAAGATGTCATATGCTGAGGAAAGAACCTTGGGAGATCGGAGGGGGCAAGACAGAGGGAAATCCAGTAGAAAGCTATCCCACACTGGGGAAACAAAGCTTGGGACATGCCAGGAGGGAAGACAGAGGGGAATTCAGTAGAAAGATATGGCACGTGAGGGGTTGGGAGAACCTTGGGAGAACCTTGGGAGATCAGAGGGGGCAAGACATAGGGGAATCCAGTAGAAAGATATGGCACGGGGGGGGGGGGGGGTGGAAGAACCTTGGGAGATCGGAGGGGGCAATACAGAGGGGAGTCCAGTAGAAAGTTATGGCTCACTGGGGAAAGAACCTAAGGAGATCGGAGGGGGCAAGACAGAGGGGAATCCAGTAGAAAGATATGGCATGTGGGGGGTTGGGAGAACATTGGGAGATCAGAGGGGGCAAGAGAGATGGGAAACCAGTAGAAAATGGCATGGGGGGGGGGAGAACCTTGGGAGATGCTAGGAGGCAAGACGGAGGGGAATCCAATAGAAACATGCCATAAGCTGAGGAAAGAACCTCGGGAGATCAGAGGGGGAAGACAGAGGGGAATCCAGTAGAAAGATATGGCGGGGGGGTGGGGGTGGAAGAACCTTGGGAGATCGGAGGGGGCAATACAGAGGGGAGTCCAGTAGAAAGTTATGGCTCACTGGGGAAAGAACCTCGGGAGATCGGATGGGGCAAGACAGAGGGGAATCCAATAGAAAGATATGGCATGTGAGGGGTTGGGAGAACATTGGGAGATCAGAGGGGGCAAGAGAGATGGGAAACCAGTAGAAAATGGCATGGGGGGGGGGGAAGAACCTTGGGAGATCGGAGGGGCAAGACAGAAGGGAATCCAGTAGAAAGCTATCGCACGCTGGGGAAAGAACCTTGGGAGATGCAAGGAGGCAAGACAGACGGGAATCCAGCAGAAAGATATGGCATGCGGGGGTGAGGGGGAGAAAGAACCTTGGGAGAGCGGAGGGGGCAAGACAGACGGAAATACAGTAGAAAATGGCAAGCAGTTGGGGGGGAAAGAACCTTGGGAGATCTGAAGGGGCAAGACAGAAGGAAATCCAGTAGAAAGCTATAGCACACTGGGGAAACAAAGCTTGGGAGATAAGAGGGGGCAAGAGAGATGGGAATCCAGTAGAAAATGGCATGGGGGGGGGGAAATAAAGCTTGGCAGATAAGAGGGGGCAAGACAGAGGGGAATCCAGTAGAAAATGGCACGGGGGGGGGGGGAGAACCTTGGGAGATCGGAGGGGCAAGACAGAGGGGAATCCAGTAGAAAATGGCACGGGGGGGGGGGATAACCTTGGGAGATCAGAGGGGGCAAGAGAGATGGGAATCCAGTACAAAATTGCATGGGGGGGGAGAACCTTGGGAGATGCTTGGAGGCAAGACAGAGGGGAATCCAATAGAAACATGCCATAAGCTGAGGAAAGAACCTCGGGAGATCGGAGGGGGCAAGACAGAGGGGAATCCAGTAGAAAGATATGGCATGTGGGGGGTTGAGAGAACCTTGGGAGATCAGAGTGGGCAAGACAGATGGGAATCCAGTAGAAAGCTATCGCACACTGGGGAAACAAAGCTTGGGACATGTCAGGAGGCAAGACAGAGGGGAATTCAGAAGAAAGATATGGCACGTGGAGGGTTGGGAGAACCTTGAGAGATCAGAGTGGGCAAGACAGAGGGGAATCCAGTAGAAAGCTATCGCACACTGGGGAAACAAAGCTTGGGACATGCCAGGAGGCAAGACAGAGGGGAATTCAGTAGAAAGATATGGCACGTGAGGGGTTGGGAGAACCTTGGGAGAACAGAGGGGGCAAGAGACATGGGAATCCAGTACAAAATGGCATGGGGGGGGGGAGAACCTAGGAGAGCGGAGGGGGCAAGACAGAAGGAAATACAGTAGAAAATGGCAAGCAGTTGCGGGGGGGAAAGAACCTTGGGAGATCTGAAGGGGCAAGACAGAGGGAAATCCAGTAGAAAGCTATCGCACACTGGGGAAACAAAGCTTGGGAGATAAGAGGGGGCAAGACAGAGGGGAATCCAGTAGAAAATGGCATGGGGGGGGGAAGAAACATGGGAGATCGGAGGGGCAAGACAGAGGGGAATCCAGTAGAAAGATATGGCATGTGGGGGGTTGGGAGAACATTGGGAGATCAGAGGGGGCAAGAGAGATGGGAAACCAGTAGAAAATGGCATGGGGGGGGGGAAAGAACCTTGGGAGATCTGAGGGGCAAGACAGAAGGGAATCCAGTAGAAAGCTATCGCACACTGGGGAAACAAAGCTTGGGAGATAAGAGGGGGCAAGAGAGATGGGAATCCAGTAGAAAATGGCATGGGGGGGGGGGGGGAAAGAACCTTGGGAGAGCGGAAGGGGCAAGAAAGAGGGGAATCCTGTAGAAAGTTATGGCACACTGGGGAAATAACCTTGGGAGATGCGAGGAGGCAAGACAGAGGGGAATCCAGTAGAAAGTTATGGCACACTGGGGAAATAACCTTGGGAGATGCGAGGAGGCAAGACAGAGAGGAATCCAGCAGTAAGATATGGCATGCGGGGGGGGGGGGGGGAGAAAGAACCTTGGGAGAGCGGAAGGGGCAAAACAGAGGGGGCAAGAGACATGGGAATCCAGTACAAAATGGCATGTGGGGGGGGAGAACCTAGGGAGAGCGGAGGGGGCAAGACAGACGGAAATACAGTAGAAAATGGCAAGCAGTTGCGGGGGAAAGAACATTGGGAGATCTGAAGGGGCAAGACAGAGGGAAATCCAGTAGAAAGCTATCGCACACTGGGGAAACAAAGCTTGGGAGATAAGAGGGGGCAAGACAGAGGGGAATCCAGTAGAAAATGGCATGGGGGGGGGAAGAAACATGGGAGATCGGAGGGGCAAGACAGAGGGGAATCCAATAGAAAGCTATCGCACGCTGGGGAAATAACCTTGGGAGATCGAGGAGGCAAGACAGACGGGAATCCAGTAGAAAGATGCCATTTGCTGAGGAAAGAATCTTGGGAGATCGGAGGGGGCAAGACAGAGGGGAATCCAGTAGAAAGATATGGCACGCGGTGGGGGGGGGATAACCTTGGGAGATGCTAGGGGGCAAGACAGATGGGAATGCAGTACAAAATGGCATAGGGGGGGGGAGAACCTTGGGAGATGCTAGGAGGCAAGACGGAGGGGAATCCAATAGAAACATGCCATAAGCTGAGGAAAGAACCTTGGGAGATAAGAGGGGGCAAGAGAGATGGGAATCCAGTAGGAAGATATGGCATGTAGGAGGTTGGGAGTACCTTGGGAGATCTGAAGGGGAACCCAATAGAAACATGCCATAAGCTGAGGAAAGAACCTCGGGAGATAAGAGGGGGCAAGACAGAGGGGAATCCAGTAGAAAGATATGGCACGGGGGGTGGGGGGGTGGAAGAACCTTGGGAGATCGGAGGGGGCAATACAGAGGGGAGTCCAGTAGAAAGTTATGGCTCACTGAGGAAAGAACCTTGGGAGATCGGAGGAGGCAAGACAGAGGGGAATCCAGTAGAAAGTTGCCATAAGCTGAGAAAAGAACCTTGGGAGATCGGAGGGGGCAAGACAGAGGGGAATCCAGTAGAAAGATATGGCACGCGGGGGGGGGGGGAAGTACCTTGGGAGATCAGAGGGGGCAAGGCAGAGGGAAATACAGTAGAAAATGGCAAGCAGTTGGGGGGGAAAGTACCTTGGGAGATCTGAAGGGGCAAGACAGAGGGGAATCCAGTAGAAAGTTGCCACACGCTGGGGAAAGAACCTTGGGAGATCGGAGGGGCAAGACAGAAGGGAATCCAGTAGAAAGATGCCATATGCTGAGGAAAGAACCTTGGGAGATCGGAGGGGGCAAGACAGAGGGAAATCCAGGAGAAAGATGTCATATGCTGAGAAAAGAACCTTGGGAGATCGGAGGGGGCAAGAGAGAGGGAAATCCAGTAGAAAGTTATGGCTCACTGAGGAAAGAACCTTGGGAGATCGGAGGGGCAAGACAGAAGGGAATCCAGTAGAAAGATGCCATATGCTGAGGAAAGAACCTTGGGAGATCGGAGGGGGCAAGACAGAGGGAAATCCAGGAGAAAGATGTCATATGCTGAGGAAAGAACCTTGGGAGATGCTAGGAGGCAAGGCAGAGGGAAATACAGTAGAAAATGGCAAGCAGTTGGGGGGGAAAGTACCTTGGGAGATCGGAGGGGCGAGACAGAAGGGAATCCAGTAGAAAGATATGGCACGCGGGGGGGGGGGGATAACCTTGGGAGATCAGAGGGGGCAAGAGAGATGGGAATCCAGTACAAAATGGCATAGGGGGGGGGGAGAACCTTGGGAGATGCTAGGAGGCAAGACGGAGGGGAATCCAATAGAAACATGCAATAAGCTGAGGAAAGAACCTCGGGAGATCAGAGGGGGCAAGACAGAGGGGAACCTAGTAGAAAGATATGGCACGGGGGGTGGGGGTGGAAGAACCTTGGGAGATCGGAGGGGGCAATACAGAGGGGAGTCCAGTAGAAAGTTATGGCTCACCAGGGAAAAAACCTTGGGAGATCGGAGGAGGCAAGACAGAGGGGAATCCAGTAGAAAGATGCCATATGCTGAGGAAAGAACCTTGGGAGATCGGAGGGGGCAAGACAGAGGGAAATCCAGTAGAAAGATGTCATATGCTGAGGAAAGAACCTTGGGAGATCGGAGGGGGCAAGACAGAGGGAAATCCAGTAGAAAGCTATCACACACTGGGGAAACAAAGCTTGGGACATGCCAGGAGGCAAGACAGAGGGGAACCCAGTAGAAAGATATGGCACGTGAGGGGTTGGGAGAACCTTGAGAGATCAGAGGAGGCAAGACAGACGGGAATCCAGTAGAAAGCTATCCCACACTGGGGAAACAAAGCTTGGGACATGCCAGGAGGCAAGACAGAGGGGAATTCAGTAGAAAGATATGGCACGTGAGGGGTTGGGAGAACATTGGGAGATCAGAGGGGGCAAGAGAGATGGGAAACCAGTAGAAAATGGCATGGGGGGGGGGGGAGAACCTTGGGAGATCAGAGGGGGCAAGACAGAGGGGAGTCCAGTAGAAAGATATGGCGGGGGGGGGGTGGAAGAACCTTGGGAGATCGGAGGGGGCAATACAGAGGGGAGTCCAGTAGAAAGTTATGGCTCACTGGGGAAAGAACCTCGGGAGATCGGAGGGGGCAAGACAGAGGGGAATCCAGTAGAAAGATATGGCATGTGGGGGGTTGGGAGAACATTGGGAGATCAGAGGGGGCAAGAGAGATGGGAAACCAGTAGAAAATGGCATGGGGGGGGAAGAACCTTGGGAGATCGGAGGGGCAAGACAGATGGGAATCCAGTAGAAAGCTATCGCACGCTGGGGAAAGAACCTTGGGAGACGCGAGGAGGCAAGACAGAGGGGAATCCAGCAGAAAGATATGGGATGCGGGGGTGAGGGGGAGAAAGAACCTTGGGAGAGCGGAGGGGGCAAGACAGACGGAAATACAGTAGAAAATGGCAAGCAGTTGGGGGGGAAAGAACCTTGGGAGATCTGAAGGGGCAAGACAGAGGGAAATCCAGTAGAAAGCTATCGCACACTGGGGAAACAAAGCTTGGGAGATAAGAGGGGGCAAGAGAGATGGGAATCCAGTAGAAAATGGCATGGGGGGGGGGGGTAGAACCTTGGGAGATCGGAGGGGCAAGACAGAGGGGAATTCCAGTAGAAAGATATGGCACGCGGTGGGGGGGGGGATAACCTTGGGAGATCAGAGGGGGCAAGTGAGATGGGAATCCAGTACAAAATGGCATGGGGGGGGGGGAGAACCTTGGGAGATGCTTGGAGGCAAGACAGAGGGGAATCCAATAGAAACATGCCATAAGCTGAGGAAAGAACCTCGGGAGATCGGAGGGGGCAAGACAGAGGGGAATCCAGTAGAAAGGTATGGCATGTGGGGGGTTGAGAGAACCTTGGGAGATCAGAGTGGGCAAGACAGATGGGAATCCAGTAGAAAGCTATCGCACATTGGGGAAACAAAGCTTGGGACATGTCAGGAGGCAAGACAGAGGGGAGTTCAGTAGAAAGATATGGCATGTGGGCGGTTGGGAGTACCTTGGGAGATCTGAAGGGGCAAGACAGAGGGAAATCCAGTAGAAAGCTATCGCACACCGGGGAAACAAAGCTTGGGAGATAAGAGGTGGCAAGAGAGATGGGAATCCAGTAGAAAATGGCACGCGGGGGGGGGGGGGCGGGAAGAACCATGGGAGATCGGAGGGGGCAAAACAGAGGGGAATCCAGTAGAAAGCTATCGCACACTTGGGAAATAACCTTGGGAGATGGAGGAGGCAAGACAGAGGGGAATCCAGTAGAAAGATATGGCACGCGGGGGGGGGGGGGAAGAACCTTGGGAGATCGGAGGGGGCAAGACAGAGGGAAATACAGTAGAAAATGGCAAGCAGTTGGGGGGGAAAGAACCTTGGGTGATCTGAACGGGCAAGACAGAGGGAAATCCAGTAGAAAGCTATCGCACGCTGGGGAAAGAACCCAGTGAGCCATAACTTTCTACTGGACTCCCCTCTGTATTGCCCCCTCCGATCTCCCAAGGTTCTTCCACCCCCCCACCCCCCTGCCATATCTTTCTACTGGACTCCCCTCTGTCTTGCCCCCTCTGATCTCCCGAGGTTCTTTCCTCAGCTTATGGCATGTTTCTATTGGATTCCCCTCCGATTTGCCTCCTAGCATCTCCCAAGGTTCTCCCCACCCCCATGCCATTTTCTACTGGTTTCCCATCTCTCTTGCCCCCTCTGATCTCCCAATGTTCTCCCAACCCCTCACGTGCCATATCTTTCTACTGAATTCCCCTCTGTCTTGCCTCCTGGCATGTCCCAAGCTTTGTTTCCCCAGTGTGTGATAGCGATGGGAATCCAGTAGAAAATGGCATGGGGGGGAAAATAAAGCTTGGCAGATAAGAGGGGGCAAGACAGAGGGGAATCCAGTAGAAAATGGCACGGGGGGGGGGGATAACCTTGGGAGATCAGAGGGGGCAAGAGAGATGGGAATCCAGTACAAAATGGCATGGGGGGGGGGGGAGAACCTTCGGAGATGCTTGGAGGCAAGACAGAGGGGAATCCAATAGAAACATGCCATAAGCTGAGGAAAAAACCTCGGGAGATCGGAGGGGGCAAGACAGAGGGGAATCCAGTAGAAAGCTATCCCACACTGGGGAAACAAAGCTTGGGACATGCCAGGAGGCAAGAAAGAGGGGAATCCAGTAGAAAGATATGGCACGCGGGGGGGGGGGGGGTAACCTTGGGCGATCAGAGGGGGCAAGAGAGATGGGAATCCAGTACAAAATGGTATAGGGTGGAGAGAACCTTGGGAGATGCTAGGAGGCAAGGCAGAGGGAAATACAGTAGAAAATGGCAAGCAGTTGGGGGGGAAAGTACCTTGGGAGATCTGAAGTGGCAAGACAGAGGGGAATCCAGTAGAAAGATATGGCACGCGGGGGGGGGGGGATAACCTTGGGAGATCAGAGGGGGCAAGAGAGATGGGAATCCAGTACAAAATGGCATAGGGGGGGGGGAGAACCTTGGGAGATGCTAGGAGGCAAGACGGAGGGGAATCCAATAGAAACATGCAATAAGCTGAGGAAAGAACCTCTGGAGATCAGAGGGGGCAAGACAGAGGGGAATCCAGTAGAAAGATATGGCACGGGGGGGGGGTGGTGGAAGAACCTTGGGAGATCGGAGGGGGCAATACAGAGGGGAGTCCAGTAGAAAGTTATGGCTCACTAGGGAAAAAACCTTGGGAGATCGGAGCAGGCAAGACAGAGGGGAATCCAGTAGAAAGATGCCATATGCTGAGGAAAGAACCTTGGGAGATCGGAGGGGGCAAGACAGAGGGAAATCCAGTAGAAAGATGTCATATGCTGAGGAAAGAACCTTGGGAGATCGGAGGGGGCAAGACAGAGGGAAATCCAGTAGAAAGCTATCCCACACTGGGGAAACAAAGCTTGGGACATGCCAGGAGGCAAGACAGAGGGGAATTCAGTAGAAAGATATGGCACGTGAGGGGTTGGGAGAACCTTGGGAGAACCTTGGGAGATCAGAGGGGGCAAGACATAGGGGAATCCAGTAGAAAGATAGGGCACGAGGTGGGGGGGATAACCTTGGGAGATCAGAGGGGGCAAGAGACATGGGAATCCAGTACAAAATGGCATGGGGGGGGGGGGAGAACCTTGGGAGATGCTAGGAGGCAAGACAGAGGGGAATCCAATAGAAACATGCCATAAGCTGAGGAAAGAACCTCGGGAGATCGGAGGGGGCAAGACAGAGGGGAATCCAGTAGAAAGATATGGCATGTGGGGGGTTGGGAGAACATTGGGAGATCAGAGGGGGCAAGAGAGATGGGAAACCAGTAGAAAATGGCATGGGGGGGGGGGGAAGAACCTTGGGAGATCTGAGGGGCAAGACATAAGGGAATCCAGTAGAAAGCTATCCCACACTGGGGAAACAAAGCTTGGGACATGCCAGGAGGCAAGACAGAGGGGAATTCAGTAGAAAGATATGGCACGTGAGGGGTTGGGAGAACCTTGGGAGAACCTTGGGAGATCAGAGGGCGCAAGACATAGGGGAATCCAGTAGAAAGATAGGGCACGCGGTGGGGGGGGGATAACCTTGGGAGATCAGAGGGGGCAAGAGACATGGGAATCCAGTACAAAATGGCATGGGGGGGGGAGAACCTTGGGAGCTGCTTGGGGGCAAGATAGATGGGAATCCAGTACAAAATGGCATAGGGGGGGAGAACCTTGGGAGATGCTAGGAGGCAAGACAGAGGGGAATCCAATAGAAACATGCCATAAGCTGAGGAAAGAACCTCGGGAGATCGGAGGGGGCAAGACAGAGGGGAATCCAGTAGAAAGATATGGCATGTGGGGGGTTGGGAGAACATTGGGAGATCAGAGGGGGCAAGAGAGATGGGAAACCAGTAGAAAATGGCATGCGGGGGGGGGGGGGAGAACCTTGGGAGATGCTAGGAGGCAAGACGGAGGGGAATCCAATAGAAACATGCCATAAGCTGAGGAAAGAACCTCGGGAGATCAGAGGGGGCAAGAGAGAGGGAAATCCAGTAGAAAGTTATGGCTCACTGAGGAAAGAACCTTGGGAGATCGGAGGGGCAAGACAGAAGGGAATCCAGTAGAAAGATGCCATATGCTGAGGAAAGAACCTTGGGAGATCGGAGGGGGCAAGACAGAGGGAAATCCAGGAGAAAGATGTCATATGCTGAGGAAAGAACCTTGGGAGATGCTAGGAGGCAAGGCAGAGGGAAATACAGTAGAAAATGGCAAGCAGTTGGGGGGGAAAGTACCTTGGGAGATCGGAGGGGCGAGACAGAAGGGAATCCAGTAGAAAGATATGGCACGCGGGGGGGGGGGGGGATAACCTTGGGAGATCAGAGGGGGCAAGAGAGATGGGAATCCAGTACAAAATGGCATAGGGGGGGGGGAGAACCTTGGGAGATGCTAGGAGGCAAGACGGAGGGGAATCCAATAGAAACATGCAATAAGCTGAGGAAAGAACCTCGGGAGATCAGAGGGGGCAAGACAGAGGGGAACCTAGTAGAAAGATATGGCACGGGGGGTGGGGGTGGAAGAACCTTGGGAGATCGGAGGGGGCAATACAGAGGGGAGTCCAGTAGAAAGTTATGGCTCACCAGGGAAAAAACCTTGGGAGATCGGAGGAGGCAAGACAGAGGGGAATCCAGTAGAAAGATGCCATATGCTGAGGAAAGAACCTTGGGAGATCGGAGGGGGCAAGACAGAGGGAAATCCAGTAGAAAGATGTCATATGCTGAGGAAAGAACCTTGGGAGATCGGAGGGGGCAAGACAGAGGGAAATCCAGTAGAAAGCTATCACACACTGGGGAAACAAAGCTTGGGACATGCCAGGAGGCAAGACAGAGGGGAACCCAGTAGAAAGATATGGCACGTGAGGGGTTGGGAGAACCTTGAGAGATCAGAGGAGGCAAGACAGACGGGAATCCAGTAGAAAGCTATCCCACACTGGGGAAACAAAGCTTGGGACATGCCAGGAGGCAAGACAGAGGGGAATTCAGTAGAAAGATATGGCACGTGAGGGGTTGGGAGAACATTGGGAGATCAGAGGGGGCAAGAGAGATGGGAAACCAGTAGAAAATGGCATGGGGGGGGGGGAGAACCTTGGGAGATCAGAGGGGGCAAGACAGAGGGGAGTCCAGTAGAAAGATATGGCGGGGGGGGGGTGGAAGAACCTTGGGAGATCGGAGGGGGCAATACAGAGGGGAGTCCAGTAGAAAGTTATGGCTCACTGGGGAAAGAACCTCGGGAGATCGGAGGGGGCAAGACAGAGGGGAATCCAGTAGAAAGATATGGCATGTGGGGGGTTGGGAGAACATTGGGAGATCAGAGGGGGCAAGAGAGATGGGAAACCAGTAGAAAATGGCATGGGGGGGGAAGAACCTTGGGAGATCGGAGGGGCAAGACAGATGGGAATCCAGTAGAAAGCTATCGCACGCTGGGGAAAGAACCTTGGGAGACGCGAGGAGGCAAGACAGAGGGGAATCCAGCAGAAAGATATGGGATGCGGGGGTGAGGGGGAGAAAGAACCTTGGGAGAGCGGAGGGGGCAAGACAGACGGAAATACAGTAGAAAATGGCAAGCAGTTGGGGGGGAAAGAACCTTGGGAGATCTGAAGGGGCAAGACAGAGGGAAATCCAGTAGAAAGCTATCGCACACTGGGGAAACAAAGCTTGGGAGATAAGAGGGGGCAAGAGAGATGGGAATCCAGTAGAAAATGGCATGGGGGGGGGGTAGAACCTTGGGAGATCGGAGGGGCAAGACAGAGGGGAATTCCAGTAGAAAGATATGGCACGCGGTGGGGGGGGGGATAACCTTGGGAGATCAGAGGGGGCAAGTGAGATGGGAATCCAGTACAAAATGGCATGGGGGGGGGGGGAGAACCTTGGGAGATGCTTGGAGGCAAGACAGAGGGGAATCCAATAGAAACATGCCATAAGCTGAGGAAAGAACCTCGGGAGATCGGAGGGGGCAAGACAGAGGGGAATCCAGTAGAAAGGTATGGCATGTGGGGGGTTGAGAGAACCTTGGGAGATCAGAGTGGGCAAGACAGATGGGAATCCAGTAGAAAGCTATCGCACATTGGGGAAACAAAGCTTGGGACATGTCAGGAGGCAAGACAGAGGGGAGTTCAGTAGAAAGATATGGCATGTGGGCGGTTGGGAGTACCTTGGGAGATCTGAAGGGGCAAGACAGAGGGAAATCCAGTAGAAAGCTATCGCACACCGGGGAAACAAAGCTTGGGAGATAAGAGGTGGCAAGAGAGATGGGAATCCAGTAGAAAATGGCACGCGGGGGGGGGGGGGGGAAGAACCATGGGAGATCGGAGGGGGCAAAACAGAGGGGAATCCAGTAGAAAGCTATCGCACACTTGGGAAATAACCTTGGGAGATGCGAGGAGGCAAGACAGAGGGGAATCCAGTAGAAAGATATGGCACGCGGGGGGGGGGGGGGAAGAACCTTGGGAGATCGGAGGGGGCAAGACAGAGGGAAATACAGTAGAAAATGGCAAGCAGTTGGGGGGGAAAGAACCTTGGGTGATCTGAACGGGCAAGACAGAGGGAAATCCAGTAGAAAGCTATCGCACGCTGGGGAAAGAACCCAGTGAGCCATAACTTTCTACTGGACTCCCCTCTGTATTGCCCCCTCCGATCTCCCAAGGTTCTTCCACCCCCCCCCCCCTGCCATATCTTTCTACTGGACTCCCCTCTGTCT
The DNA here is from genome assembly GCF_964273705.1 of Natrix helvetica. Lineage (NCBI taxonomy): Eukaryota > Metazoa > Chordata > Lepidosauria > Squamata > Natricidae > Natrix > Natrix helvetica. Next base: position 58,262,255 of record NC_138555.1, on the reverse strand, counting down.
TGCCCCCTCTGATCTCCCGAGGTTCTTTCCTCAGCTTATGGCATGTTTCTATTGGATTCCCCTCCGATTTGCCTCCTAGCATCTCCCAAGGTTCTCCCCACCCCCATGCCATTTTCTACTGGTTTCCCATCTCTCTTGCCCCCTCTGATCTCCCAATGTTCTCCCAACCCCTCACGTGCCATATCTTTCTACTGAATTCCCCTCTGTCTTGCCTCCTGGCATGTCCCAAGCTTTGTTTCCCCAGTGTGTGATAGCGATGGGAATCCAGTAGAAAATGGCATGGGGGGGAAAATAAAGCTTGGCAGATAAGAGGGGGCAAGACAGAGGGGAATCCAGTAGAAAATGGCACGGGGGGGGGGATAACCTTGGGAGATCAGAGGGGGCAAGAGAGATGGGAATCCAGTACAAAATGGCATGGGGGGGGGGGGAGAACCTTCGGAGATGCTTGGAGGCAAGACAGAGGGGAATCCAATAGAAACATGCCATAAGCTGAGGAAAAAACCTCGGGAGATCGGAGGGGGCAAGACAGAGGGGAATCCAGTAGAAAGCTATCCCACACTGGGGAAACAAAGCTTGGGACATGCCAGGAGGCAAGAAAGAGGGGAATCCAGTAGAAAGATATGGCACGCGGGGGGGGGGGGGTAACCTTGGGCGATCAGAGGGGGCAAGAGAGATGGGAATCCAGTACAAAATGGTATAGGGTGGAGAGAACCTTGGGAGATGCTAGGAGGCAAGGCAGAGGGAAATACAGTAGAAAATGGCAAGCAGTTGGGGGGGAAAGTACCTTGGGAGATCTGAAGTGGCAAGACAGAGGGGAATCCAGTAGAAAGATATGGCACGCGGGGGGGGGGATAACCTTGGGAGATCAGAGGGGGCAAGAGAGATGGGAATCCAGTACAAAATGGCATAGGGGGGGGGGGAGAACCTTGGGAGATGCTAGGAGGCAAGACGGAGGGGAATCCAATAGAAACATGCAATAAGCTGAGGAAAGAACCTCTGGAGATCAGAGGGGGCAAGACAGAGGGGAATCCAGTAGAAAGATATGGCACGGGGGGGGGGGTGGTGGAAGAACCTTGGGAGATCGGAGGGGGCAATACAGAGGGGAGTCCAGTAGAAAGTTATGGCTCACTAGGGAAAAAACCTTGGGAGATCGGAGCAGGCAAGACAGAGGGGAATCCAGTAGAAAGATGCCATATGCTGAGGAAAGAACCTTGGGAGATCGGAGGGGGCAAGACAGAGGGAAATCCAGTAGAAAGATGTCATATGCTGAGGAAAGAACCTTGGGAGATCGGAGGGGGCAAGACAGAGGGAAATCCAGTAGAAAGCTATCCCACACTGGGGAAACAAAGCTTGGGACATGCCAGGAGGCAAGACAGAGGGGAATTCAGTAGAAAGATATGGCACGTGAGGGGTTGGGAGAACCTTGGGAGAACCTTGGGAGATCAGAGGGGGCAAGACATAGGGGAATCCAGTAGAAAGATAGGGCACGAGGTGGGGGGGATAACCTTGGGAGATCAGAGGGGGCAAGAGACATGGGAATCCAGTACAAAATGGCATGGGGGGGGGAGAACCTTGGGAGATGCTAGGAGGCAAGACAGAGGGGAATCCAATAGAAACATGCCATAAGCTGAGGAAAGAACCTCGGGAGATCGGAGGGGGCAAGACAGAGGGGAATCCAGTAGAAAGATATGGCATGTGGGGGGTTGGGAGAACATTGGGAGATCAGAGGGGGCAAGAGAGATGGGAAACCAGTAGAAAATGGCATGGGGGGGGGGAAGAACCTTGGGAGATCTGAGGGGCAAGACATAAGGGAATCCAGTAGAAAGCTATCCCACACTGGGGAAACAAAGCTTGGGACATGCCAGGAGGCAAGACAGAGGGGAATTCAGTAGAAAGATATGGCACGTGAGGGGTTGGGAGAACCTTGGGAGAACCTTGGGAGATCAGAGGGCGCAAGACATAGGGGAATCCAGTAGAAAGATAGGGCACGCGGTGGGGGGGGGATAACCTTGGGAGATCAGAGGGGGCAAGAGACATGGGAATCCAGTACAAAATGGCATGGGGGGGGGAGAACCTTGGGAGCTGCTTGGGGGCAAGATAGATGGGAATCCAGTACAAAATGGCATAGGGGGGGAGAACCTTGGGAGATGCTAGGAGGCAAGACAGAGGGGAATCCAATAGAAACATGCCATAAGCTGAGGAAAGAACCTCGGGAGATCGGAGGGGGCAAGACAGAGGGGAATCCAGTAGAAAGATATGGCATGTGGGGGGTTGGGAGAACATTGGGAGATCAGAGGGGGCAAGAGAGATGGGAAACCAGTAGAAAATGGCATGCGGGGGGGGGGGAGAACCTTGGGAGATGCTAGGAGGCAAGACGGAGGGGAATCCAATAGAAACATGCCATAAGCTGAGGAAAGAACCTCGGGAGATCAGAGGGGGCAAGACAGAGGGGAATCCAGTAGAAAGATATGGCAGGGGGGGGGGGTGGAAGAACCTTGGGAGATCGGAGGGGGCAATACAGAGGGGAGTCCAGTAGAAAGTTATGGCTCACTGGGGAAAGAACCTCGGGAGATCGGAGGGGGCAAGACAGAGGGGAATCCAGTAGAAAGATATGGCATGTGGGGGGTTTGGAGAACATTGGGAGATCAGAGGGGGCAAGAGAGATGGGAAACCAGTAGAAAATGGCATGGGGGGGGGGGGAAGAACCTTGGGAGATCGGAGGGGCAAGACAGAAGGGAATCCAGTAGAAAGCTATCGCACGCTGGGGAAAGAACCTTGGGAGATGCAAGGAGGCAAGACAGAGGGGAATCCAGCAGAAAGATATGGCATGCGGGGGTGAGGGGGAGAAAGAACCTTGGGAGAGCGGAGGGGGCAAGACAGACGGAAATACAGTAGAAAATGGCAAGCAGTTGGGGGGGAAAGAACCTTGGGAGATCTGAAGGGGCAAGACAGAGGGAAATCCAGTAGAAAGCTATAGCACACTGGGGAAACAAAGCTTGGGAGATAAGAGGGGGCAAGAGAGATGGGAATCCAGTAGAAAATGGCATGGGGGGGGGGGAAATAAAGCTTGGCAGATAAGAGGGGGCAAGACAGAGGGGAATCCAGTAGAAAATGGCACGGGGGGGGGATAACCTTGGGAGATCAGAGGGGGCAAGTGAGATGGGAATCCAGTACAAAATGGCATGGGGGGGGGGAGAACCTTGGGAGATGCTTGGAGGCAAGACAGAGGGGAATCCAATAGAAACATGCCATAAGCTGAGGAAAAAACCTCGGGAGATCGGAGGGGGCAAGACAGAGGGGAATCCAGTAGAAAGATATGGCATGTGGGGGGTTGAGAGAACCTTGGGAGATCAGAGTGGGCAAGACAGATGGGAATCCAGTAGAAAGCTATCCCACACTGGGGAAACAAAGCTTGGGACGTGCCAGGAGGCAAGACAGAGGGGAATCCAGTAGAAAGATATGGCACGCGGGGGGGGGGGGGTAACCTTGGGAGATCAGAGGGGGCAAGAGAGATGGGAATCCAGTACAAAATGGCATAGGGTGGAGAGAACCTTGGGAGATGCTAGGAGGCAAGGCAGAGTGAAATACAGTAGAAAATGGCAAGCAGTTGGGGGGGAAAGTACCTTGGGAGATCTGAAGTGGCAAGACAGAGGGGAATCCAGTAGAAAGATATGGCAGGGGGGGGGTGTGGAAGAACCTTGGGAGATCGGAGGGGGCAATACAGAGGGGAGTCCAGTAGAAAGTTATGGCTCACTAGGGAAAAAACCTTGGGAGATCGGAGGAGGCAAGACAGAGGGTAATCCAGTAGAAAGATGCCATATGCTGAGGAAAGAACCCTGGGAAATCGGAGGGGGCAAGACAGAGGGAAATCCAGTAGAAAGATGTCATATGCTGAGGAAAGAACCTTGGGAGATCGGAGGGGGCAAGACAGAGGGAAATCCAGTAGAAAGCTATCCCACACTGGGGAAACAAAGCTTGGGACATGCCAGGAGGCAAGACAGAGGGGAATTCAGTAGAAAGATATGGCACGTGAGGGGTTGGGAGAACCTTGGGAGATCAGAGGGGGCAAGACATAGGGGAATCCAGTAGAAAGATATGGCACGGGGGGTGGGGGGGGTGGAAGAACCTTGGGAGATCGGAGGGGGCAATACAGAGGGGAGTCCAGTAGAAAGTTATGGCTCACTGGGGAAAGAACCTCAGTAGATCGGAGGGGGCAAGACAGAGGGGAATCCAGTAGAAAGATATGGCATGTGGGGGGTTGGGAGAACATTGGGAGATCAGAGGGGGCAAGAGAGATGGGAAACCAGTAGAAAATGGCATGGGGGGGAGAACCTTGGGAGATGCTAGGAGGCAAGACGGAGGGGAATCCAATAGAAACATGCCATAAGCTGAGGAAAGAACCTCGGGAGATCAGAGGGGGCAAGACAGAGGGGAATCCAGTAGAAAGATATGGCAGGGGGGGGGGTGGAAGAACCTTGGGAGATCGGAGGGGGTAATACAGAGGGGAGTCCAGTAGAAAGTTATGGCTCACTGGGGAAAGAACCTCGGGAGATCGGAGGGGGCAAGACAGAGGGGAATCCAGTAGAAAGATATGGCATGTGGGGGGTTGGGAGAACATTGGGAGATCAGAGGGGGCAAGAGAGATGGGAAACCAGTAGAAAATGGCATGGGGGGGGGGGAAGAACCTTGGGAGATCGGAGGGGCAAGACAGACGGAAATACAGTAGAAAATGGCAAGCAGTTGGGGGGGAAAGAACCTTGGGAGATCTGAAGGGGCAAGACAGAGGGAAATCCAGTAGAAAGCTATCGCACACTGGGGAAACAAAGCTTGGGAGATAAGAGGGGGCAAGAGAGATGGGAATCCAGTAGAAAATGGCATGGGGGGGGGGAAATAAAGCTTGGCAGATAAGAGGGGGCAAGACAGAGGGGAATCCAGTAGAAAATGGCACGGGGGGGGGGGGTAGAACCTTGGGAGATCGGAGGGGCAAGAAAGAGGGGAATTCAGTAGAAAGATGCCATATGCTGAGGAAAGAACCTTGGGAGATCGGAGGGGGCAAGACAGAGGGAAATCCAGGAGAAAGATGTCATATGCTGAGAAAAGAACCTTGGGAGATCGGAGGGGGCAAGAGAGAGGGAAATCCAGTAGAAAGTTATGGCTCACTGAGGAAAGAACCTTGGGAGATCGGAGGGGCAAGACAGAAGGGAATCCAGTAGAAAGATGCCTTATGCTGAGGAAAGAACCTTGGGAGATCGGAGGGGGCAAGACAGAGGGAAATCCAGGAGAAAGATGTCATATGCTGAGGAAAGAACCTTGGGAGATGCTAGGAGGCAAGGCAGAGGGAAATACAGTAGAAAATGGCAAGCAGTTGGGGGGGAAAGTACCTTGGGAGATCTGAAGTGGCAAGACAGAGGGGAATCCAGTAGAAAGTTGCCACACGCTGCGGAAAGAACCTTGGGAGATCGGAGGGGCGAGACAGAAGGGAATCCAGTAGAAAGATATGGCACGCGGGGGGGGGGGGGATAACCTTGGGAGATCAGAGGGGGCAAGAGAGATGGGAAACCAGTAGAAAATGGCATGGGGGGGGGAAGAACCTTGGGAGATCAGAGGGGCAAGACAGAGGGGAATCCAGTAGAAAGCTATCGCACGCTGGGGAAACAAAGCTTGGGAGATAAGAGGGGGCAAGAGAGATGGGAATCCAGTAGAAAATAGCATGGGGGGGGGGAAGAAACTTGGGAGATTGGAGGGGCAAGACAGAGGGGAATCCAGTAGAAAGCTATCCCACACTGGGGAAACAAAGCTTGGGACATGCCAGGAGGCAAGACAGAGGGGAATCCAGTAGAAAATGGCACGGGGGGGGGGGGGAGAACCTTGGGAGATCGGAGGGGTAAGACAGAGGGGAATCCAGTAGAAAGATATGGCACGCGGTGGGGGGGGATAACCTTGGGAGATCAGAGGGGGCAAGAGAGATGGGAATCCAGTACAAAATGGCATAGGGGGGGGGGAGAACCTTGGGAGATGCTAGGAGGCAAGATGGAGGGGAATCCAATAGAAACATGCCATAAGCTGAGGAAAGAACCTCGGGAGATCGGAGGGGGCAAGACGGAGGGGAATCCAGTAGAAAGATATGGCATGTGGGCGGTTGGGAGTACCTTGGGAGATCTGAAGGGGCAAGACAGAGGGAAATCCAGTAGAAAGCTATCGCACACCGGGGAAACAAAGCTTGGGAGATAAGAGGGGGCAAGACAGACGGGAATCCAGCAGAAAGATATGGCATGCGGGGGTGAGGGGGAGAAAGAACCTTGGGAGAGCGGAGGGGGCAAGACAGACGGAAATACAGTAGAAAATGGCAAGCAGTTGGGGGGGAAAGAACCTTGGGAGATCTGAAGGGGCAAGACAGAGGGAAATCCAGTAGAAAGCTATCGCACACTGGGGAAACAAAGCTTGGGAGATAAGAGGGGGCAAGAGAGATGGGAATCCAGTAGAAAATGGCATGGGGGGGGGAATAAAGCTTGGCAGATAAGAGGGGGCAAGACAGAGGGGAATCCAGTAGAAAATGGCACGGGGGGGGGGGGTAGAACCTTGGGAGATCGGAGGGGGAAGACAGAGGGGAATTCAGTAGAAAGTTGCCACACGCTGGGGAAAGAACCTTGGGAGATCGGAGGGGCGAGACAGAAGGGAATCCACTAGAAAGATATGGCACGCGGGGGGGGGGGGGGATAACCTTGGGAGATCAGAGGGGGCAAGAGAGATGGGAATCCAGTACAAAATGGCATGGGGGGGGGGGAGAACCTTGGGAGATGCTAGGAGGCAAGACGGAGGGGAATCCAATAGAAACATGCAATAAGCTGAGGAAAGAACCTCGGGAGATCAGAGGGGGCAAGACAGAGGGGAATCCAGTAGAAAGATATGGCACGGGGGGGGGGGGTGGAAGAACCTTGGGAGATCGGAGGGGGCAATACAGAGGGGAGTCCAGTAGAAAGTTATGGCTCACTAGGGAAAAAACCTTGGGAGATCGGAGGAGGCAAGACAGAGGGGAATCCAGTAGAAAGATGCCATATGCTGAGGAAAGAACCTTGGGAGATCGGAGGGGGCAAGACAGAGGGAAATCCAGTAGAAAGATGTCATATGCTGAGGAAAGAACCTTGGGAGATCGGAGGGGGCAAGACAGAGGGAAATCCAGTAGAAAGCTATCCCACACTGGGGAAACAAAGCTTGGGACATGCCAGGAGGCAAGACAGAGGGGAATTCAGTAGAAAGATATGGCACGTGAGGGGTTGGGAGAACCTTGGGAGATCAGAGGGGGCAAGACATAGGGGAATCCAGTAGAAAGATATGGCACGGGGGGGGGGTGGAAGAACCTTGGGAGATCGGAGGGGGCAATACAGAGGGGAGTCCAGTAGAAAGTTATGGCTCACTGAGGAAAGAACCTCAGGAGATCGGAGGGGGCAAGACAGAGGGGAATCCAGTAGAAAGATATGGCATGTGGGGGGTTGGGAGAACATTGGGAGATCAGAGGGGGCAAGAGAGATGGGAAACCAGTAGAAAATGGCATGGGGGGGGGAGAACCTTGGGAGATGCTAGGAGGCAAGACGGAGGGGAATCCAATAGAAACATGCCATAAGCTGAGGAAAGAACCTCGGGAGATCAGAGGGGGAAGACAGAGGGGAATCCAGTAGAAAGCTATCGCACGCTGGGGAAAGAACCTTGGGAGATGCAAGGAGGCAAGACAGACGGGAATCCAGCAGAAAGATATGGCATGCGGGGGTGAGGGGGAGAAAGAACCTTGGGAGAGCGGAGGGGGCAAGACAGACGGAAATACAGTAGAAAATGGCAAGCAGTTGGGGGGGAAAGAACCTTGGGAGATCTGAAGGGGCAAGACAGAGGGAAATCCAGTAGAAAGCTATCGCACACTGGGGAAACAAAGCTTGGGAGATAAGAGGGGGCAAGAGAGATGGGAATCCAGTAGAAAATGGCATGGGGGGGGGGAAATAAAGCTTGGCAGATAAGAGGGGGCAAGACAGAGGGGAATCCAGTAGAAAATGGCACGGGGGGGGGGGGTAAAACCTTGGGAGATCGGAGGGGCAAGACAGAGGGGAATTCAGTAGAAAGTTGCCACACGCTGGGGAAAGAACCTTGGGAGATCGGAGGGGCGAGACAGAAGGGAATCCAGTAGAAAGATATGGCACGCGGTGGGGGGGGGGGATAACCTTGGGAGATCAGAGGGGGCAAGAGAGATGGGAATCCAGTACAAAATGGCATGGGGGGGGGGAGAACCTTGGGAGATGCTAGGAGGCAAGACGGAGGGGAATCCAATAGAAACATGCAATAAGCTGAGGAAAGAACCTCGGGAGATCAGAGGGGGCAAGACAGAGGGGAATCCAGTAGAAAGATATGGCACGGGGTGGGGGGGGGGGGGTGGAAGAACCTTGGGAGATCGGAGGGGGCAATACAGAGGGGAGTCCAGTAGAAAGTTATGGCTCACTAGGGAAAAAACCTTGGGAGATCGGAGGAGGCAAGACAGAGGGGAATCCAGTAGAAAGATGCCATATGCTGAGGAAAGAACCTTGGGAGATCGGAGGGGGCAAGACAGAGGGAAATCCAGTAGAAAGATGTCATATGCTGAGGAAAGAACCTTGGGAGATCGGAGGGGGCAAGACAGAGGGAAATCCAGTAGAAAGCTATCCCACACTGGGGAAACAAAGCTTGGGACATGCCAGGAGGCAAGACAGAGGGGAATTCAGTAGAAAGATATGGCACGTGAGGGGTTGGGAGAACCTTGAGAGATCAGAGGAGGCAAGACAGACGGGAATCCAGTAGAAAGCTATCCCACACTGGGGAAACAAAGCTTGGGACATGCCAGGAGGCAAGACAGAGGGGAATTCAGTAGAAAGATATGGCACGTGAGGGGTTGGGAGAACCTTGGGAGATCAGAGGGGGCAAGACATAGGGGAATCCAGTAGAAAGATATGGCACGGGGGGGGGGGGGGGCTGGAAGAACCTTGGGAGATCGGAGGGGGCAATACAGAAGGGAGTCCAGTAGAAAGTTATGGCTCACTGGGGAAAGAACCTCGGGAGATCGGAGGGGGCAAGACAGAGGGGAATCCAGTAGAAAGATATGGCATGTGGGGGGTTGGGAGAACATTGGGAGATCAGAGGGGGCAAGAGAGATGGGAAACCAGTAGAAAATGGCATGGGGGGGGGAAGAACCTTGGGAGATCGGAGGGGCAAGACAGAGGGGAATCCAGTACAAAATGGCATGGGGGGGGAGAACCTTGGGAGATGCTTGGAGGCAAGACAGAGGGGAATCCAATAGAAACATGCCATAAGCTGAGGAAAAAACCTCGGGAGATCGGAGGGGGCAAGACAGAGGGGAATCCAGTAGAAAGATATGGCATGTGGGGGGTTGAGAGAACCTTGGGAGATCAGAGTGGGCAAGACAGATGGGAATCCAGTAGAAAGCTATCCCACACTGGGGAAACAAAGCTTGGGACGTGCCAGGAGGCAAGACAGAGGGGAATCCAGTAGAAAGATATGGCACGCGGGGGGGGGGGGTAACCTTGGGAGATCAGAGGGGGCAAGAGAGATGGGAATCCAGTACAAAATGGCATAGGGTGGAGAGAACCTTGGGAGATGCTAGGAGGCAAGGCAGAGTGAAATACAGTAGAAAATGGCAAGCAGTTGGGGGGGAAAGTACCTTGGGAGATCTGAAGTGGCAAGACAGAGGGGAATCCAGTAGAAAGATATGGCAGGGGGGGGGTGTGGAAGAACCTTGGGAGATCGGAGGGGGCAATACAGAGGGGAGTCCAGTAGAAAGTTATGGCTCACTAGGGAAAAAACCTTGGGAGATCGGAGGAGGCAAGACAGAGGGGAATCCAGTAGAAAGATGCCATATGCTGAGGAAAGAACCCTGGGAAATCGGAGGGGGCAAGACAGAGGGAAATCCAGTAGAAAGATGTCATATGCTGAGGAAAGAACCTTGGGAGATCGGAGGGGGCAAGACAGAGGGAAATCCAGTAGAAAGCTATCCCACACTGGGGAAACAAAGCTTGGGACATGCCAGGAGGCAAGACAGAGGGGAATTCAGTAGAAAGATATGGCACGTGAGGGGTTGGGAGAACCTTGGGAGATCAGAGGGGGCAAGACATAGGGGAATCCAGTAGAAAGATATGGCACGGGGGGGGGGGGGGTGGAAGAACCTTGGGAGATCGGAGGGGGCAATACAGAGGGGAGTCCAGTAGAAAGTTATGGCTCACTGGGGAAAGAACCTCAGTAGATCGGAGGGGGCAAGACAGAGGGGAATCCAGTAGAAAGATATGGCATGTGGGGGGTTGGGAGAACATTGGGAGATCAGAGGGGGCAAGAGAGATGGGAAACCAGTAGAAAATGGCATGGGGGGGGAGAACCTTGGGAGATGCTAGGAGGCAAGACGGAGGGGAATCCAATAGAAACATGCCATAAGCTGAGGAAAGAACCTCGGGAGATCAGAGGGGGCAAGACAGAGGGGAATCCAGTAGAAAGATATGGCAGGGGGGGGGGGTGGAAGAACCTTGGGAGATCGGAGGGGGTAATACAGAGGGGAGTCCAGTAGAAAGTTATGGCTCACTGGGGAAAGAACCTCGGGAGATCGGAGGGGGCAAGACAGAGGGGAATCCAGTAGAAAGATATGGCATGTGGGGGGTTGGGAGAACATTGGGAGATCAGAGGGGGCAAGAGAGATGGGAAACCAGTAGAAAATGGCATGGGGGGGGGGGAAGAACCTTGGGAGATCGGAGGGGCAAGACAGAAGGGAACCAGTAGAAAGCTATCGCACGCTGGGGAAAGAACCTTGGGAGATGCAAGGATGCAAGACAGACGGGAATCCAGCAGAAAGATATGGCATGCGGGGGTGAGGGGGAGAAAGAACCTTGGGAGAGCGGAGGGGGCAAGACAGACGGAAATACAGTAGAAAATGGCAAGCAGTTGGGGGGGAAAGAACCTTGGGAGATCTGAAGGGGCAAGACAGAGGGAAATCCAGTAGAAAGCTATCGCACACTGGGGAAACAAAGCTTGGGAGATAAGAGGGGGCAAGAGAGATGGGAATCCAGTAGAAAATGGCATGGGGGGGGGAAATAAAGCTTGGCAGATAAGAGGGGGCAAGACAGAGGGGAATCCAGTAGAAAATGGCACGGGGGGGGGGGTGTAGAACCTTGGGAGATCGGAGGGGCAAGAAAGAGGGGAATTCAGTAGAAAGATGCCATATGCTGAGGAAAGAACCTTGGGAGATCGGAGGGGGCAAGACAGAGGGAAATCCAGGAGAAAGATGTCATATGCTGAGAAAAGAACCTTGGGAGATCGGAGGGGGCAAGAGAGAGGGAAATCCAGTAGAAAGTTATGGCTCACTGAGGAAAGAACCTTGGGAGATCGGAGGGGCAAGACAGAAGGGAATCCAGTAGAAAGATGCCTTATGCTGAGGAAAGAACCTTGGGAGATCGGAGGGGGCAAGACAGAGGGAAATCCAGGAGAAAGATGTCATATGCTGAGGAAAGAACCTTGGGAGATGCTAGGAGGCAAGGCAGAGGGAAATACAGTAGAAAATGGCAAGCAGTTGGGGGGGAAAGTACCTTGGGAGATCTGAAGTGGCAAGACAGAGGGGAATCCAGTAGAAAGTTGCCACACGCTGCGGAAAGAACCTTGGGAGATCGGAGGGGCGAGACAGAAGGGAATCCAGTAGAAAGATATGGCACGCGGGGGGGGGGGATAACCTTGGGAGATCAGAGGGGGCAAGAGAGATGGGAATCCAGTACAAAATGGCATAGGGGGGGGGGGAGAACCTTGGGAGATGCTAGGAGGCAAGACGGAGGGGAATCCAATAGAAACATGCAATAAGCTGAGGAAAGAACCTCGGGAGATCAGAGGGGGCAAGACAGAGGGGAACCCAGTAGAAAGATATGGCACGGGGGGGGGGGGTGGAAGAACCTTGGGAGATCGGAGGGGGCAATACAGAGGGGAGTCCAGTAGAAAGTTATGGCTCACTAGGGAAAAAACCTTGGGAGATCGGAGGAGGCAAGACAGAGGGGAATCCAGTAGAAAGATGCCATATGCTGAGGAAAGAACCTTGGGAGATCGGAGGGGGCAAGACAGAGGGAAATCCAGTAGAAAGATGTCATATGCTGAGGAAAGAACCTTGGGAGATCGGAGGGGGCAAGACAGAGGGAAATCCAGTAGAAAGCTATCACACACTGGGGAAACAAAGCTTGGGACATGCCAGGAGGCAAGACAGAGGGGAATTCAGTAGAAAGATATGGCACGTGAGGGGTTGGGAGAACCTTGAGAGATCAGAGGAGGCAAGACAGACGGGAATCCAGTAGAAAGCTATCCCACACTGGGGAAACAAAGCTTGGGACATGCCAGGAGGCAAGACAGAGGGGAATTCAGTAGAAAGATATGGCACGTGAGGGGTTGGGAGAACCTTGGGAGATCAGAGGGGGCAAGACATAGGGGAATCAAGTAGAAAGATATGGCACGGGGGGGGGGGGGGCTGGAAGAACCTTGGGAGATCGGAGGGGGCAATACAGAAGGGAGTCCAGTAGAAAGTTATGGCTCACTGGGGAAAGAACCTCGGGAGATCGGAGGGGGCAAGACAGAGGGGAATCCAGTAGAAAGATATGGCATGTGGGGGGTTGGGAGAACATTGGGAGATCAGAGGGGGCAAGAGAGATGGGAAACCAGTAGAAAATGGCATGGGGGGGGGAAGAACCTTGGGAGATCGGAGGGGCAAGACAGAGGGGAATCCAGTAGAAAGCTATCGCACGCTGGGGAAACAAAGCTTGGGAGATAAGAGGGGGCAAGAGAGATGGGAATCCAGTAGAAAATAGCATGGGGGGGGGGAAGAAACTTGGGAGATTGGAGGGGCAAGACAGAGGGGAATCCAGTAGAAAGCTATCCCACACTGGGGAAACAAAGCTTGGGACATGCCAGGAGGCAAGACAGAGGGGAATCCAGTAGAAAATGGCACGGGGGGGGGGGGAGAACCTTGGGAGATCGGAGGGGTAAGACAGAGGGGAATCCAGTAGAAAGATATGGCACGCGGTGGGGGGGGGATAACCTTGGGAGATCAGAGGGGGCAAGAGAGATGGGAATCCAGTACAAAATGGCATAGGGGGGGGGGAGAACCTTGGGAGATGCTAGGAGGCAAGATGGAGGGGAATCCAATAGAAACATGCCATAAGCTGAGGAAAGAACCTCGGGAGATCGGAGGGGGCAAGACGGAGGGGAATCCAGTAGAAAGATATGGCATGTGGGCGGTTGGGAGTACCTTGGGAGATCTGAAGGGGCAAGACAGAGGGAAATCCAGTAGAAAGCTATCGCACACCGGGGAAACAAAGCTTGGGAGATAAGAGGGGGCAAGAGAGATGGGAATCCAGTAGAAAATGGCATGGGGGGGGGGAAAGAACCTTGGGAGAGCGGAAGGGGCAAGAAAGAGGGGAATCCTGTAGAAAGTTATGGCACACTGGGGAAATAACCTTGGGAGATGCGAGGAGGCAAGACAGAGGGGAATCCAGCAGAAAGATATGGCATGCGGGGGTGAGGGGGAGAAAGAACCTTGGGAGAGCGGAGGGGGCAAGACAGACGGAAATACAGTAGAAAATGGCAAGCAGTTGGGGGGGAAAGAACCTTGGGAGATCTGAAGGGGCAAGACAGAGGGAAATCCAGTAGAAAGCTATAGCACACTGGGGAAACAAAGCTTGGGAGATAAGAGGGGGCAAGAGAGATGGGAATCCAGTAGAAAATGGCATGGGGGGGGGGAAATAAAGCTTGGCAGATAAGAGGGGGCAAGACAGAGGGGAATCCAGTAGAAAATGGCACGGGGGGGGGGATAACCTTGGGAGATCAGAGGGGGCAAGTGAGATGGGAATCCAGTACAAAATGGCATGGGGGGGGGGGGAGAACCTTGGGAGATGCTTGGAGGCAAGACAGAGGGGAATCCAATAGAAACATGCCATAAGCTGAGGAAAAAACCTCGGGAGATCGGAGGGGGCAAGACAGAGGGGAATCCAGTAGAAAGATATGGCATGTGGGGGGTTGAGAGAACCTTGGGAGATCAGAGTGGGCAAGACAGATGGGAATCCAGTAGAAAGCTATCCCACACTGGGGAAACAAAGCTTGGGACGTGCCAGGAGGCAAGACAGAGGGGAATCCAGTAGAAAGATATGTCACGCGGGGGGGGGGGTAACCTTGGGAGATCAGAGGGGGCAAGAGAGATGGGAATCCAGTACAAAATGGCATAGGGTGGAGAGAACCTTGGGAGATGCTATTAGGCAAGGCAGAGGGAAATACAGTAGAAAATGGCAAGCAGTTGGGGGGGAAAGTACCTTGGGAGATCTGAAGTGGCAAGACAGAGGGGAATCCAGTAGAAATTTATGGCACGGGGGGGGGGGGGTGGAAGAACCTTGGGAGATCGGAGGGGGCAATACAGAGGGGAGTCCAGTAGAAAGTTATGGCTCACTAGGGAAAAAACCTTGGGAGATCGGAGGAGGCAAGACGGAGGGGAATCCAGTAGAAAGATGCCATATGCTGAGGAAAGAACCTTGGGAGATCGGAGGGGGCAAGACAGAGGGAAATCCAGTAGAAAGATGTCATATGCTGAGGAAAGAACCTTGGGAGATCGGAGGGGGCAAGACAGAGGGAAATCCAGTAGAAAGCTATCCCACACTGGGGAAACAAAGCTTGGGACATGCCAGGAGGCAAGACAGAGGGGAATTCAGTAGAAAGATATGGCACGTGAGGGGTTGGGAGAACCTTGGGAGATCAGAGGGGGCAAGACATAGGGGAATCCAGTAGAAAGATATGGCACGGGGGGGGGGGGTGGAAGAACCTTGGGAGATCGGAGGGGGCAATACAGAGGGGAGTCCAGTAGAAAGTTATGGCTCACTGGGGAAAGAACCTCAGTAGATCGGAGGGGGCAAGACAGAGGGGAATCCAGTAGAAAGATATGGCATGTGGGGGGTTGGGAGAACATTGGGAGATCAGAGGGGGCAAGAGAGATGGGAAACCAGTAGAAAATGGCATGGGGGGGGAGAACCTTGGGAGATGCTAGGAGGCAAGACGGAGGGGAATCCAATAGAAACATGCCATAAGCTGAGGAAAGAACCTCGGGAGATCAGAGGGGGCAAGACAGAGGGGAATCCAGTAGAAAGATATGGCAGGGGGGGGTGGAAGAACCTTGGGAGATCGGAGGGGGTAATACAGAGGGGAGTCCAGTAGAAAGTTATGGCTCACTGGGGAAAGAACCTCGGGAGATCGGAGGGGGCAAGACAGAGGGGAATCCAGTAGAAAGATATGGCATGTGGGGGGTTGGGAGAACATTGGGAGATCAGAGGGGGCAAGAGAGATGGGAAACCAGTAGAAAATGGCATGGGGGGGGGGGAAGAACCTTGGGAGATCGGAGGGGCAAGACAGAAGGGAACCAGTAGAAAGCTATCGCACGCTGGGGAAAGAACCTTGGGAGATGCAAGGAGGCAAGACAGACGGGAATCCAGCAGAAAGATATGGCATGCGGGGGTGAGGGGGAGAAAGAACCTTGGGAGAGCGGAGGGGGCAAGACAGACGGAAATACAGTAGAAAATGGCAAGCTGTTGGGGGGGAAAGAACCTTGGGAGATCTGAAGGGGCAAGACAGAGGGAAATCCAGTAGAAAGCTATCGCACACTGGGGAAACAAAGCTTGGGAGATAAGAGGGGGCAAGAGAGATGGGAATCCAGTAGAAAATGGCAGGGGGGGGGAAATAAAGCTTGGCAGATAAGAGGGGGCAAGACAGAGGGGAATCCAGTAGAAAATGGCACGGGGGGGGGGGTAGAACCTTGGGAGATCGGAGGGGCAAGACAGAGGGGAATTCAGTAGAAAGTTGCCACACGCTGGGGAAAGAACCTTGGGAGATCGGAGGGGCGAGACAGAAGGGAATCCAGTAGAAAGATATGGCACGCGGGGGGGTGGGGGTGGGATAACCTTGGGAGATCAGAGGGGGCAAGAGAGATGGGAATCCAGTACAAAATGGCATAGGGGGGGGGGACAACCTTGGGAGATGCTAGGAGGCAAGACGGAGGGGAATCCAATAGAAACATGCAATAAGCTGAGGAAAGAACCTCGGGAGATCAGAGGGGGCAAGACAGAGGGGAATCCAGTAGAAAGATATGGCACGGGGGGGGGGGGTGGAAGAACCTTGGGAGATCGGAGGGGCAATGCAGAGGGGAGTCCAGTAGAAAGTTATGGCTCACTAGGGAAAAAACCTTGGGAGATCGGAGGAGGCAAGACAGAGGGGAATCCAGTAGAAAGATGCCATATGCTGAGGAAAGAACCTTGGGAGATCGGAGGGGGCAAGACAGAGGGAAATCCAGTAGAAAGATGTCATATGCTGAGGAAAGAACCTTGGGAGATCGGAGGGGGCAAGACAGAGGGAAATCCAGTAGAAAGCTATCCCACACTGGGGAAACAAAGCTTGGGACATGCCAGGAGGGAAGACAGAGGGGAATTCAGTAGAAAGATATGGCACATGAGGGGTTGGGAGAACCTTGGGAGATCAGAGGGGGCAAGACATAGGGGAATCCAGTAGAAAGATATGGCACGGGGGGGGGGGTGGTGGAAGAACCTTGGGAGATCGGAGGGGGCAATACAGAGGGGAGTCCAGTAGAAAGTTATGGCTCACTGGGGAAAGAACCTAAGGAGATCGGAGGGGGCAAGACAGAGGGGAATCCAGTAGAAAGATATGGCATGTGGGGGGTTGGGAGAACATTGGGAGATCAGAGGGGGCAAGAGAGATGGGAAACCAGTAGAAAATGGCATGGGGGGGGGAGAACCTTGGGAGATGCTAGGAGGCAAGACGGAGGGGAATCCAATAGAAACATGCCATAAGCTGAGGAAAGAACCTCGGGAGATCAGAGGGGGAAGACAGAGGGGAATCCAGTAGAAAGATATGGCGGGGGGGGTGGGGGTGGAAGAACCTTGGGAGATCGGAGGGGGCAATACAGAGGGGAGTCCAGTAGAAAGTTATGGCTCACTGGGGAAAGAACCTCGGGAGATCGGATGGGGCAAGACAGAGGGGAATCCAGTAGAAAGATATGGCATGTGAGGGGTTGGGAGAACATTGGGAGATCAGAGGGGGCAAGAGAGATGGGAAACCAGTAGAAAATGGCATGGGGGGGGGGGAAGAACCTTGGGAGATCGGAGGGGCAAGACAGAAGGGAATCCAGTAGAAAGCTATCGCACGCTGGGGAAAGAACCTTGGGAGATGCAAGGAGGCAAGACAGACGGGAATCCAGTAGAAAGATATGGCATGTGGGGGGTTGGGAGAACATTGGGAGATCAGAGGGGGCAAGAGAGATGGGAAACCAGTAGAAAATGGCATGGGGGGGGGAGAACCTTGGGAGATGCTAGGAGGCAAGACGGAGGGGAATCCAATAGAAACATGCCATAAGCTGAGGAAAGAACCTCGGGAGATCAGAGGGGGAAGACAGAGGGGAATCTAGTAGAAAGCTATCGCACGCTGGGGAAAGAACCTTGGGAGATGCAAGGAGGCAAGACAGACGGGAATCCAGCAGAAAGATATGGCATGCGGGGGTGAGGGGGAGAAAGAACCTTGGGAGAGCGGAGGGGGCAAGACAGACGGAAATACAGTAGAAAATGGCAAGCAGTTGGGGGGGAAAGAACCTTGGGAGATCTGAAGGGGCAAGACAGAGGGAAATCCAGTAGAAAGCTATCGCACACTGGGGAAACAAAGCTTGGGAGATAAGAGGGGGCAAGAGAGATGGGAATCCAGTAGAAAATGGCACGGGGGGGGGGGTAGAACCTTGGGAGATCGGAGGGGCAAGACAGAGGGGAATTCAGTAGAAAGTTGCCACACGCTGGGGAAAGAACCTTGGGAGATCGGAGGGGCGAGACAGAAGGGAATCCAGTAGAAAGATATGGCACGCGGTGGGGGGGGGGGATAACCTTGGGAGATCAGAGGGGGCAAGAGAGATGGGAATCCAGTACAAAATGGCATGGGGGGGGGGAGAACCTTGGGAGATGCTAGGAGGCAAGACGGAGGGGAATCCAATAGAAACATGCAATAAGCTGAGGAAAGAACCTCGGGAGATCAGAGGGGGCAAGACAGAGGGGAATCCAGTAGAAAGATATGGCACGGGGGGGGGGGTGTGGAAGAACCTTGGGAGATCGGAGGGGGCAAGACAGAGGGAAATCCAGTAGAAAGCTATCCCACACTGGGGAAACAAAGCTTGGGACATGCCAGGAGGCAAGACATAGGGGAATCCAGTAGAAAGATATGGCACGGGGGGGGGGGGGTGGAAGAACCTTGGGAGATCGGAGGGGGCAAGACAGAGGGAAATCCAGTAGAAAGATGTCATATGCTGAGGAAAGAACCTTGGGAGATCGGAGGGGGCAAGACAGAGGGAAATCCAGTAGAAAGCTATCCCACACTGGGGAAACAAAGCTTGGGACATGCCAGGAGGCAAGACAGAGGGAATTCAGTAGAAAGATATGGCACGTGAGGGGTTGGGAGAACCTTGGGAGATCAGAGGGGGCAAGACATAGGGGAATCCAGTAGAAAGATATGGCACGGGGGGGGGGGTGGAAGAACCTTGGGAGATCGGAGGGGGCAATACAGAGGGGAGTCCAGTAGAAAGTTATGGCTCACTGAGGAAAGAACCTCAGGAGATCGGAGGGGGCAAGACAGAGGGGAATCCAGTAGAAAGATATGGCATGTGGGGGGTTGGGAGAACATTGGGAGATCAGAGGGGGCAAGAGAGATGGGAAACCAGTAGAAAATGGCATGGGGGGGGGAGAACCTTGGGAGATGCTAGGAGGCAAGACGGAGGGGAATCCAATAGAAACATGCCATAAGCTGAGGAAAGAACCTCGGGAGATCAGAGGGGGAAGACAGAGGGGAATCCAGTAGAAAGATATGGCAGGGGGGGGGGTGGAAGAACCTTGGGAGATCGGAGGGGGCAATACAGAGGGGAGTCCAGTAGAAAGTTATGGCTCACTGGGGAAAGAACCTCGGGAGATCGGAGGGGTCAAGACAGAGGGGAATCCAGTAGAAAGATATGGCATGTGGGGGGTTGGGAGAACATTGGGAGATCAGAGGGGGCAAGAGAGATGGGAAACCAGTAGAAAATGGCATGGGGGGGGAAGAACCTTGGGAGATCGGAGGGGCAAGACAGAAGGGAATCCAGTAGAAAGCTATCGCACGCTGGGGAAAGAACCTTGGGAGATGCAAGGAGGCAAGACAGACGGGAATCCAGCAGAAAGATATGGCATGCGGGGGTGAGGGGGAGAAAGAACCTTGGGAGAGCGGAGGGGGCAAGACAGACGGAAATACAGTAGAAAATGGCAAGCAGTTGGGGGGAAAGAACCTTGGGAGATCTGAAGGGGCAAGACAGAGGGAAATCCAGTAGAAAGCTATCGCACACTGGGGAAACAAAGCTTGGGAGATAAGAGGGGGCAAGAGAGATGGGAATCCAGTAGAAAATGGCATGGGGGGGGGGAATAAAGCTTGGCAGATAAGAGGGGGCAAGACAGAGGGGAATCCAGTAGAAAATGGAACGGGGGGGGGGGGGGGTAGAACCTTGGGAGATCGGAGGGGCAAGACAGAGGGGAATTCCAGTAGAAAGATATGGCACGCGGTGGGGGGGGATAACCTTGGGAGATCAGAGGGGGCATGTGAGATTGGAATCCAGTACAAAATGGCATGGGGGGGGGGGAGAACCTTGGGAGATGCTTGGAGGCAAGACAGAGGGGAATCCAATAGAAACATGCCATAAGCTGAGGAAAGAACCTCGGGAGATCAGAGGGGGCAAGACAGAGGGGAATCCAGTAGAAAGATATGGCACGGGGGGTGGGGGGTGGAAGAACCTTGGGAGATCGGAGGGGGCAATACAGAGGGGAGTCCAGTAGAAAGTTATGGCTCACTAGGGAAAAAACCTTGGGAGATCGGAGGAGGCAAGACAGAGGGGAATCCAGTAGAAAGATGCCATATGCTGAGGAAAGAACCTTGGGAGATCGGAGGGGGCAAGACAGAGGGAAATCCAGTAGAAAGATGTCATATGCTGAGGAAAGAACCTTGGGAGATCGGAGGGGGCAAGACAGAGGGAAATCCAGTAGAAAGCTATCCCACACTGGGGAAACAAAGCTTGGGACATGCCAGGAGGCAAGACAGAGGGGAATTCAGTAGAAAGATATGGCACGTGAGGGGTTGGGAGAACCTTGGGAGATCAGAGGGGGCAAGACATAGGGGAATCCAGTAGAAAGATATGGCACGGGGGGGGGGGGGTGGAAGAACCTTGGGAGATCGGAGGGGGCAATACAGAGGGGAGTCCAGTAGAAAGTTATGGCTCACTGAGGAAAGAACCTCAGGAGATTGGAGGGGGCAAGACAG